>NC_143052.1:341912500-343162500 GCF_052426305.1 Pelodiscus sinensis | reverse complement strand
TGCTTATTTTGAATTAGCTATTTCGAAATTGGCGTTATTCCTTGTGGAATGAGGTTTACCAAATTCGAAATTAGCCCTTTGCTATTTTGAATTAATTTTGAAATAGCGGTTTGGCTGTGTAGACACTAGGAAAGTTATTTCAAAATAACGGCTGTTATTTCAAAATAACTTTGCTGTGTAGACATACCCACAGTTAATAGTTCCGCAATTTCCCATTTGAGTTCTTTCGGAACTCCTGGGTGGGTGCCATCTGGCCCTGGAGACTTGTTACTGTTAAGTTTATCAATTTGTTCCAAAACCTCCTTTAACGACACCTCAATTTGGGACAATTCCTCAGATGTGTCACCTAAAAAGAGTGGCTCAGGTCTGGGAATCCCTCTAACACCCTCAGCCATGAAGACTGAAGCAAAAAATCATTTAGCTTCTCTGCAATGACGTTATCATTTTTGAGTGCTCCTTTAGCATCTCAATTGTGCAATGTCCCCATTGGTTGTTTAGCAGGCTTCCTGCTTCTGATGTACTTCAAAGACATGTTGCTATTACTTTTTGACTTTTTTGGCTAGCTGTTCTTCAAACTCCTTTTTGGCTTTTCTTACTATATTTTTACACTTAATTTGACAGAGTTTATGCTCCTTTCTATTTTCCTCACTAGGATTTGATTTCCACTTTTTAAATGACGCCTTTTTATTTCTCACTACTTCTTTTACTTGGTTGTTAAGCCATGGTTGCACTTTTTTGGTTCTCTTACTTTTTTTTTTTTTTTTTTTTTTAATTTGGGGTATACATTTAAGTTGGGCCTCTATTATGGTGTCTTTGAAAAGTTTCCATGCAGATTGCAGGGATTTTACTTTTGTCACTGAACCTTTTAATTACTGTTTAACTCCTCATTTTTGTGTAGTTCCCCTTTCTGAAATTAAATGTCACAGTGTTGGGCTGCTGAGGTATTTTTCTCACCTTGGGGATGTTACATTTTATGACATTATAGTCACTGTTTCCAAGAGGTCCAGTTATATTTATCTCTTGGACCAGATCCTGCACTTCAGGTAGGACTAAATCAAGAATTGCCTCTCCCCTTGTGGGTTCCAGAACCAGCTGCTCCAAGAAGCAGTCATTTAAGGTATCAAGAAATTTTATCTCAGCATCCTGTCCTGCGGAGACATATACCCAGTCAACATGAGGATAGTTGAAATCCCCCACTATTATTGAGTTTTTTATTTTGATAGCCTCTCTAATTTGCCTTAGCATTTCATAGTCACTAACACTATCCTGGTCAGGTGGTCAATAATATATCCGTACTGCTATATTCTTATTATTAGAGCATGGATTTATTGCCCATAGAGATTCTATGGTACATTTCGCTTCATTTTGGTTTGTTTTGATCAGGAAGTATTAACTGACAAGCCGTGTACAGGATCTACCAAGGGCTCCTCAGTCTTGGCCCGGGAGCTGTTCCCTTCACTTCTACTCAGGGGCTCTTTGGAGCTGGGGTTGCCAGTTCAGCCTGATTGCAGAGCCGTTCCTGAATTAAAGCATCATAGACGGACATGAAAGCTGGAAAAGATCTACCAGTCAGCTAGCCCAAGCAGCTGCCAGTGCAGAATTGCTCCTTTGAACCTGTTTGGTTTTTTCCCCAGGCTTTGCTATGTCCAGTTTAAATGTCCCATATAATAGGACTGTCACCACTTTGATATCACGCTCATGGGCAGTGTTCCCTCTACCTTTTTCCATCCATGTGTAGAATAAATTTTGTCATGTGCACCAAGGCATGTGCAGATGTTCACCACAAGTAGAAACTCATGCTGCCAGCAGTGGGTGCTCTGCTAATCAGCTGGGCAGCATTTCAATCTGTCCTGAGTGGTTACCTAGGTGCTCAGCTTACTGGGAACTTGACTCATGGATGCAATATAGGAACTGGAACAGAAAACTCTTGGAGAAATTATGCAGCATTATTATTACTCGAGTGCCTAAAGTTCCCATGTAAGATCAGAGACCGACTGTGTTAGGCACTATATAGACATATACTAATAGGAGCGGTCTGAGGCCAGCAGCTGGCGCCCTGCGGCAGCTGGCGCCCCAGGCTGGCGCCCCCTCCTGCACGGCCATCAATGGCCATGACATAATCATCGGGCGTCTGGGCGCCCTGTGACGTCATCATCGGGTGCCTCAGGCCAGCGGCACCCTAGACGACCACCGAGTCTGCCTATGCTCACGGGCCGTCTTTGCATGCTAAGGTCTACACTATGGGCCCATATTGAACTGTGCTGATCAGGGGTATGAAAAACCCACAACCCTGAAACAAAAGACAGAACTATGTAGCACTTTAAAGACTAACAAGATGGTTTATTAGGTGAAATCACGAAAGCTCATCACCTAATAAATCATTTTGTTAGTCTTTAAAGTACTACATAGTTCTGTCTTTTGTTTCAGCTACACCAGACTAACACGGCTGCATCTCTGAGTGATAGAGTTACACACACCTAACGTAATCCCCGTGTAGACAGCACTGTGTCAGTGGGGGAGTGGCTCCCACCGACATAGCTACTGCATCTCGAGGAGGTGGAGTAACTACACCAATGGAAGAGCGCTTTTCCTGTCAGCATAGAACATCATTACTAAGGTACTGCATTGGTGCAGCTACAATGTTGTGTCCATAGAGGCAGCTCCTGTTCCCAAAAGCAAGAGTGCCATTCTGGGTGCGCGCGCAGAGGTGGTGGGGGGGGAAGATGGGGCAGCAGACGTGCACTCCTGGATGCGGCTAGCTTTTCATCCTGTTCCCCAGAGGCTAAGGGAGTGAAGGGAAAGTACTTGCATACCATGCATGCCTCTCATTCCTGGCTGGTGAGCTCCCTTCACCAGATCAGCTGAGTCGGGCTTGCTGCATTTCAACTGTGGGGCTAAAAACCCTAGGATGGAGGAGGGTTTTAGCACCTACGCTCTCTAGCTTGAGCCCAAATGTCTACACTGCGAGGTCTAGCCCCAGTGTCCAAGGCCCATGAGTCTTAGTCGATTGACACAAGCTCTTAAACTCAACGAAATGGATTTTGTATTGAAATCTAGATGTGTCCAGAGAGATAGTACTGGTCAGCATGATAGGCAGTGGTGATCTTAGCACACCTCCCTGATCACCTAGTAGGTAGGTTTCACTCTGGATCTGGAAGTTTTTCTTGATACTCAGCCTGTCTGTTGAGTATTAGGCTATGAGCACCATGTGAATCACTGAAGCTGTAGATGCTGGATCACTGGTGGAAGCTCAAGTCTCTAAAGGAGGAAGGTTAATATAGTAAATAACTCACTTAACTTGCACAGGAGCTATGAATGTATCACACAAAACCTACATACATGTATAGCACAAAACCCACATACGTAAGAACAGCCGTACTGAGTCAAGACAGGATACTGGGCTAGATGGACCTTTGGTCTGACTCAATACAGTCATTCTTATGTTCTTATGTATGTGAGCTTTGTGCTATCCATAGAGGGCCAATTTTTCAAAAAGACTGCTGTACTCCATTTCCCTTTGCACTCTCCCCAGCACATTAATTGCATCTTACTGAAAACACAGCCTCACCAAAAGGTGTAAAAATTAAATGCAACTTCTGCCATAGTAGCATCACTAGTAATATTCCTCGGACTTAGGGAACACCTGAGCGTTTTACTCACATAAGGGCAGGAGGGTTAAAGCAGATTGGCTATAAAATATAAATCTACATCTGCCCTCAAAACGTAGACAACAACCCATTTTTATCCTCGCTGTTTGTTTAGTCTTCCTTTCTGTGTGAAGATAACAAACCATCCCCAGTACAGCATGAAAGGCTGCTGTCTGCAATCGCAGAAATCCCGAGAGTTTCTGATCATAGACTATTTTTCCCTGGGAGTTTATTTCTTTAAATAGAAAGGTTTAAATTGGATTGACTGATGCAATCCTTCATCTCCATGCTAGCTCCTAATCATTAGCAATTAGCTGCCTGTTCTGTTGGCTTTTTTGCCCTCATTCAAACTCTGCCTCATTTATCATTTCCTATGTCTCTGTCTTGTTCATTTTTCTTCCTTTTATTTTTTTGCTCTGGCTTCTCTCTCTCCTTGCCCCCCATAGTTTCATTTCCTTGCTCCTCCTCATTTCTCCTCCCACATAACCTCTTTTATACTAATGTCAACAGTCCCTTTACTAGTGTGGGTGTATATGAAATCTATTGTCCAGTTCTACAGCACATTCCCCCCAACCTCGCTTATTTAAGCCCCTTGAGTACTAAAGATAATATCAAGGTAAGCACAGATTTCTGAGCTGAATGGCTAACCAGGTGGCCTACTCCACTTTCACCATTGTTTTGTTGCTCTAAACATTCTAGTAGAGTGGAGAGACAACTATTTTCCTTTGCAGAGGCTGTGCTGCTTTGTTCCTATATTATGCTCCATCTAGGCATTTTTATAATTCTGTTTTCAATAATCATTTCAACCAATTACCTGGCTTATTAATAGCCTATAATCCCCAGGATCATCAAAGTGCCTTGTGCTAAATATGACTGCAACATTAGTTGCCCTCCAGTCTCCTGGTTTAGAAGCTGATTTTAACGAGAGCATATTTCTATTAGCAGATCAGCCACATCATCTGTAAGCTCCTTCAGAGCTGTTGCATGCCCCATTTGGTCCTGCTGACTCGTGTATCTTGCTTATCAATTTTATTTCAGCATCAGCTCTTAGGACATCTGACAAGTGAAATTCAGCACAAGCACTAGGCCAGGGCTGGGCAAGATGCAGTCCAGGGGTCGGATCTGGCCCTCCTAACACTTTGATCCAGCTCACAGACTGCATCTGACCGCTTTCTATTTATATCCTGCTGCCTATGCCACTGAATTTCCAGGTGGTGGCTCAGGCAGCAGGATCCTAATTAAATGGCTCATGGCTCCCAGTCACAGCACTACCCCAGCAGGGGCTGGAGCCACGAGCCTTTTAAATAGCAGCAGCAACCCCAGGCAACTGTGGTAGCAGTAGGGCCAGGAGCTGTGAGTCCTTTGCTATGTTTTTACTTCAAAGTCTCTGGCCTCAGCCCCACCCCTTCTACCCATGCCCTGCCTTTCCAAGGGCTAGGGCCAGCCTGTGATGAGTACAAAAATTCATGAAGTGGCCTGCCTGCGAAAATTATTACCTACCGCTAGACTAGGCCCTACTTTAGACCCACTCAGAACAGGACTTCAGTCAGACATAGGCCCTTTATGGGTCCTCTGACCAAAATCCCATTTCCCCTATGAAAAGGGGGCCTAGGGTAGGTATCGCCACCATTCTCTATAGTGAAGACAGAGACTAGAATCATTCAGCTTCTCTGCAGTGGCCTTATTTTCCTTAATTGCTTCCTTTATTCCATTATGGACCTGCAGAGCCACCAACTCTGTGGCAGGCTTTCTACTCTTGATACAGGCTATGTCTAGACTGCAAGCCTCTTTCGAAAGAGGCTCTTTCGAAAGCATCTTTCGAAAGAGCCTCTTTCGAAAGAGAGCGTCTAGACTGCACGGAGAAATTTCGAAAAAGCGGCTTGCTTTTTCGAAAGAAAGCATCCAGTGAGTCTGGATGCTCTCTTTCGAAGAAGCCCTATTTACATTGAAGAACGCCTTCTTTCAAAAGAGGAACTTTCGAAAGAAGGCGTTCTTCCTCGTAAATTGAGGTTTACCGCCATAGAAAGAAAAGCCGCGTTCTTTCAAATTAATTTCGAAAGAACGCGGCTTGAGTCTGGACGCAGGGGAAGTTTTTTCGGGAAAAGGCTACTTTTCCCGAAAAAAACCCTGAGTCTGGACACAGCCACAATGAAAAACAATATCAGGTTATCTGGGATTCAGTTCTCTAAAGTCCAGCCACAAACTCAGACTTAAGTAGAGACACTGTCCCAAAAAATGGGCTTCTTTCATATTTTACTTTGTGAGTCTTATGAATTATCCCTACACGGGAACTCTGAAATCCAATCTACCAATTCTGTTGCCGCCTCTTCTTCTGCCGCTCCAATGTGAAGGAAGGACAAGAAATTGTTAAGGTGACATGAGAGAATAGCTATGCCAGTGGTTCTTAATCAGTACAGCAAGCATTACTGGTAACCACACTGAGAGATTTCACTGAAAAGGCGGAGAAGAGACAGCCAGAACACCAGCTGCATAAACACTGTTTGTTTATATACTCCTGGAGCTCTTACTCTTCTATTAGGCTACATCTACATTGCACTTTCTTGCACAAGAACATATGCAAATGAGGCATGGTGATGACTATCGCCTCCCTCATTTGCATACTTAATGAGCTACCATTTTTGTGCAAGGGGCTTTTGCGCAAGAGCTGTTCTGTCGCTTATTTTCAGGTAGAATAGCTCTTGCGCAAGAGAGGAAGCAGTGCAGATTGCTCCTTCTTGCGCAAAAGCCCCTTCCCCAAAATTGTAGCTCACTCTGAAACTCTGCCATTTGCTTCAGAAACTGTTTGATATTGATATTTTTATCATGATGTGGAATGGTTCTTACTTAAGTGCTGAAATTGTGCATGCTTATGTTAATCATTGTAGTGAAAGCCCATATAAGCTGCATGTCTGCTTGGCACTTCACTTTAGAAATAAGCTATTACTGGCAAGGCAGTGCACCCAGTACAGGTTGCAGGGACAATAGCTGCTTTTTCCAGCCTGTGGAGATGGGTGAGTGCAGAATAGTAGATATTGAGCTTCTTCTGGGCACTCAGCCTGCCAGACCTGGGTATGGTTCTACACTGGTCAGCAATGAAGGGCTGTGTATCAAAGACACAAATTTACCATTTTTTGTCCCCTAAAAGGATGTACAGCCAAATTCACTGCTTACACAGCACTTCATTAAGTGTAGTTTAAGTGGGAGTCACCAACTGTCTCTATTACCACAGAGCTCTGTCCAGTTACCTGTGGAGACTTTTGGAAGCCTTTACATATAGATTTCTCTGCCTCAGGCTATGCCTACATTTAGGCTATATCTATACTACAGGGAAATGTTTACTTAAGGTATGCAATTCTAGCTACGTAAATAACGTAGATGGAGCTTATGTACCTTAAGCTGAACTTCATCGCCATTGCCACTGTGGGAGCTTGACAGGAAAAACAGTCCCGTCAACTTCTCTTACTCCTCATGACAGGAATACCATAGTCAATGGGGGGTGCTCTCAGCATTCAATTTAGCGGGTCTTTACTAGACCTGCTAAATCAAATGCCAGAAGATCAATTGCTGCAGCGTCAACCTTCCCGCAAATATAGACATGGCCCTAAACTGATACAGTTGCAAAGCTGTAGTGCTGCCCCTGCGTAGCTACAGAGCTTCAACTTAACCACTCACTACAAAGACTAGAGGGGGTTTTCTGTTGTTAATCCACCTCCTCAAGAGGCAGTAGCTAGGCTGATGGAAGAATTCTTTTGTCGACCTTCCACTGTCTACCTCAGGGGTTGGATTAGCTTAACAACCATGCAGGGGAGTGGATTTTTCACAGCCCTCCATGACGTAGTTGGGTCAGCCTAACTTTTAATCATCCTAGTGAATCTGGTAGATCTGGCTTCGGACTCTTTGGATGAAGAAGTTTTTAGGTAGAGTAGCTGCCTAATGATGTATCCACGTAGGTCAAGTTTATACTGGCAAGTTAGGTTGACATAGCTATGTGGCTCAGCCGTGTGAAAAATCCATACCTCTGAGTGAGGTAGTTAAGCCAACCTATCCACTAGTATAGATAGTGCTAGGTTGACTGAAAAATTCTTCCATCCTGTATCCAAATTTCAGTCTGGATTCAACACTCGCTCCCTCAAAATTCATGGGTAGTTGAACTGGGAGCAAGGACACAGATTCCTGGGTCTAGGTGAGCTGGGATTTGGCAGGAGGGTGGAGAAGGTGGCTTTAAGCCATCTTGCTGTTCCGTTAATCTTGGATGTTGGTGTGGGCTAAAACTGCTTGGCATGATCTAGAGCAGCATAAGGGCTGCTCTGAATTATGTCACCTGATACAGTCTCTTGGGTCCCCTGTCTCTGCCAGCTAAGAATTACTAAAGGCCAGAATCCAAACTTGCATGAGACCCTATGTGTGAAATGAGGTGACTGGATCTGAGGTTCCCGTTCTGCTAAGAATTGATAGCGGCCCTGACTGCAAAAGTCAGATCTGGGGCATTCAGGACTGTTTGGATCAGGCATTCTGGCTTGGGATTTTCTCTAATATGAAGTAAGGTTTCCTGCCAGGTCAGAGCAGAGGCCAAGAATGGAGGGAGAGCCATTGAAACCCTGTGTAATTTTTCACTTACTTTGAAATAAAAATATATCTCAGGCTTGTTTTGGAATTAACCTAAAAATATTCCTCTTGATGGGAACCATCTGTAGCCTGAGGATGCTGGCTGCTTGCCGCAGATTGAGCATAGACTATTATTCGGCAGTTATTCTCCACATTTTGCTTTTATCCTTTTCTTTTCCTTAGGAATTCTAACTATTCCAGTAGGGTTTCCTTCTGGATGGTCCTACTATTCAAAGTCCAGCCAATTTATTATGCCTAGCTGGCATATTTACTTTCCTCATTATAATAGCTTTGGCCAGCACAACCTGCCAATGGTTGCTGGTCTTGTAAGCGTAGATACTGGAAGTGGCTTCATAGTAACTCTTCAACTTCAAATGTTACCTTATATTCATGGCCTCTTACCTCTACACCATATAACAGAACAGAAAGGAAAATCTGCCCTTGGGCCGTGAAGAGCAGGATTGTCCTGGCTGCGCATTGACTAAATCAATGAAAATGTCGCTCCAGTTGAATATTTGTGTTAATAATGATTACCTCATGTGTAAAGGATACCCAAGAGATCTCTATAGTAGCTTCCTGACTGGCATAGGGATCACAGTATCCATCACTGAAATCCAGCCCCCTCTAGGATTGAGTGTGGTGGCTGTTTAACAGCAGCACAGCAGTATTCAGGATAGAAAGTGAAAAATAATGCTTTATTGAAAATGGTAAGAACGGCCATACTGGGTCAGACCCAAGGTCCATCTAGCCCAGTATCCTGTCTGCTGACAGTGGTTAATGCCAGGTGCCCCAGAACTCTTGGGTAAATATTCTATTGACCCCTGTTTGGGACAGTTCCTCAGATTTGTCATAAAAAATAAATGGCTTAAGTGTGGAAATCTCCCTCACATCCTCTGCTGTGAAGACCCATGCAAAGAATTCATTTAGCTTCTCCACAATGGTCTTGTTTTCCTGGAGTGCTCCCTTAGCACCTCCATTGTCCACTGATTGTTTGGCAGGCTTCCTGATTCTGATTTTTTTCTTTTTTCTTTGCTATTTGTTGTTGAGTCTTTTGCTGGTTGAACTTCAGATTCTTTTTTGGCCTGCCTATTTATATTTTCACCCTGGACTTGCCAGGGTTTATTCTCCTTTCTATTTTGCTCAGTAGGATTTGACTTTCAATTCTTAAAGGCTATATTTTTGTAACTAGCTGCCTCTTTCGATCTGTTGTTTAGCTACATTAGTGGCATTTTATTGCTCCTCTTACTGTTTTAATTTGGGGTAAAATTTGGGGTTAGCTTAAACCTCTGTAATGGTGTTTTTAAAATGTTTCCACGCAGCCTGCAAGCATTACACTCTTGTGATTGTCCTTTTTAATGACAATTTAACTGGCCACCTACTAGTGGCTAGTTTTGAGTAGTTCCCCCTTTTTAAATTAAATGCTACTGTAGTGGGCTTCTTTGGTATTTGTCCCCCTATCCACACACAAGGAAGTTAAACTGAAATATATCAAGCAGTTCAGCTATGTTCACTTCTTGGACCAGATCCTGTGCACAACTTAGGACTACATTAAGAACCATGTTCCCTTGTGGGTTCCAGGACAAGAAGCAGTTGTCATATGTTTAAGAGGCATGGTGTGATGGTGTGAAAGGCAAGAACAGCTTAGGGCGAGGGGGCATCCTAGAATAAATCAACAGAAAATATCTAATACTAGCTTTTACCCTGCCGTCTTAGGCTGGAAACGCTGGTTGGCCTGCCCAGCACAGATCCCTTGCTGCTCAGGATAAGCATAAGGATTTTCCTCCTCATCCCTCACCTCTCAAGCTGGTGATACAGGAAGTTGGAAGTAAGGGGCTCCAGGGCTTGGCTTGCTGTGTTCTTGTGGCAATGCTGTTTGGCCAGGATGATGCCTGCTTACTGAAATCTATGAGAGTGAGGCATCTAGAGGCTTTTGAAATTCCCACTAGATGCCTATTTGTATCCTTAGGCATCTAAATACCTTTGAAATTTGGCCTGAGGAGCCTCTTTTGGATAGTTAACTTTAATCACTCACTGACTGTTACCTTTCCTCTCAGTGTGTACCCCCCATCTCATTTCTTGTGTGTGGGAGATGCCTTATCTAGCCACTACCCACTTTCTTTGTCTGTTCCCTTCTAACAGGTGCTTGTCTGTCTCCCCCTTCCCCCCCTTAACCCACCCTGATCCTTACGTGTGTGTGTGGGGGGGGGGGGGTCCCTTGGATGGCAGCCCTGACTAGAGTTTTTACAGTGTTTGCTTTCAAAACACCATGGAACACACTCTGTGATATGGAGTTTGCCTACTCAGGGAGTGCTTGGCAGTCTCTGCTGGAATGTAAGTAGACAATATAATTACTCCAGTTGAAATGTGACCAGGATACTGGGGTTAACAACCCCGCTCTTGTGAAAAGTTATGTGGGCGAGCTATCAGCACTCTTGATCTTATGTCTCACCTAAGAGGCAGTTCCTCCAGCAGGGCAGTGCTCCCTCATGCCATGCCACTCTGACTCAGAGTTGAGGGTGTCACTTAACCGGTGTCTACACTAGCATTTGTCTTTGAATTTCCCATGATGACATTAACAATTGTAAGCCTTCTGCTAAGTGGAGCTGGCAACAACCAGGGCCAGCTTCGATGTCTAGGGTTTCCTTTTCAACAACACAGAACTGGCTTGACCCTCAACCCTGGGAAAATTACACACCACCCAGGGCCCTAAGGCAGCACTTTCCCACTTGCAAGTACAGAGTCTGGCTACATCTACATTGGCAATATTTTGCGCAAATACTCTTTAACGCAAGAGTTTTTGCATTAAAGTATTTGCGCAAGAGAGTGTCTACACTGGCATGTGCCTTTGCACAAGAGATGTGCTTTTGCGCAAAAGCATCCGTGCCAGTGTAGACGCTCTCTTGCGCAAGAAAGCTCCGATGGCCATTTTAGCCATCAGGCTTTCTTGCGCAAGAAATTCATGTTGCCTGTCTACACGGGCCTCTTGCACAAGAACAGTTGCGCAAGAAGGCTTATTCCTGAGCGGGAGCATCATAATTCTTGCACAAGAAGCACTGATTTCACACATTAGAAAGTCAGTGTTCTTGAGCAAGAACTCCCTGCCAGTGTAGACAGGCAGCATGTTTTTGCGTAAAAGCAGCTGCTTTTGTGCAAAATCATGCCAACGTAGACACAGCCTCTGAGTATATCAAAGAAACTTTTAATAAAAGGAGAGATGTCACCCGCATTAATTAGAGAAAATGCCACAAGCAGGATTCATAAACATCAAACTGTGAGCAGGTTCCACTCAGCTGAAGGCAACCTCTCAGTCAGGACCACAGTTCTGTTCCCCTTTAGTCATACAATGAAGATAAAAATTCAATACCCCTGCATTCAATACTAAAGTGATTTGTAACCAGACAGCAGCTGAAGCCGATCAGTTGGAGCTACCCAACTCCTGCCTGCTAGATACCTACACAGAGGAGGTATGTTCATGTAAGCACAGCTTGATCTTGAAGAGTCTCCCACTCCAGAACTAGATGTCAGGGGATAGTTCATTCAGGCCCCGATTACACAATTTATTATGCAAATTCCACAATGGGACCAGCTGCAGCTCCACTTGTACCAGTACGGCTAACAGTGTTGGTAATGCTGCTATAGACCAGTTGCTGACATTTTGACCACTGTGTCTTCTAATCCTAAACCTGCTGATAATCACCAGAGTCTGGCCTACACCTGCATGCCCCCATCATTGCTATCACTAGGGAAGTTGTGCTGACTTTGGTCTTAGGATGGAAGAGTGTAACAAAGAACTGGTGTAGACAAGACCAAACTGACTTATCAGCAGGAATTCCTGGGGTGCTCAGTCTGGAGATTTCCTACTTAACTTTTTATCCAGCCCTACTTAGCCTATATGCTCTCACAAAACGGCAGTCCATTGTGTTCTGGGCTAAATCAGATTGAAAGAGCTAAACTATTGTACTGAAATACGTGGAGATATATTAATGCAGAGATGGGTAATAGTGCCAGTGCTAATGTTCCCCTAACTTGAAATCATTTAATGACAGAGCCCAATTGTAAGTGGCTTATAAATGCTGATCAGCCACATCCGTGAGTGCTGCAGCTTTTGTTTACTTTAATTTCTTAACTTTGGGGAAATTAAATAGGAGTGCTTGTTTTGAAGCATGACATTTACTCATCAGCAAACAGCTGAATCTCCCTTTATTTGAGGGATAAATTATATTGAGCCGAATAATTCATCAAATACCTTTTGTCAGAAGCCCACTTGGCACAAAGTTCACAAATGTTTAACAAACATCTTGGAGGAACTGTGTTATTGCATGGCTTGTGAGGCCCATGAGTACAGGACAGCTTGACCCTGTTTAGTAAGAGTTGTAGTCTAAGGGCCAAACCCGTTTCTGAGTAAAGAGCTGAGACTCCAGTAAAGTCAGTGAAGTGCACCACCTTACCTCAGTGCTGATTTTTGCCCTATCTTGCTATCTGGATTAGATCTTTTTTTTTTTTTTTTTTTGCCTGCATATACGACTGAGCAAGGGAAAAAGTAGATTTTTCTCAGTGTTTAAAATTTTTAAATAAATATTTACATCTTCACTCTAGGTCATTTAGTGATTCAAAGCTGTTTATTTTTCCATGAAATGTTCATGAAGAAGTGGTTTATATTGAACCAGAAGAGACCCATGCGGCAAAGGAAGGCAAAAACCCTCAGGGTCTCTGCCAATCTGACCTCGGGGGGGATGGGTGGGGGAAATTCCTTCCTGACCTTACATATGGAGCTTGGTTGAACCCTGATCATGTGGGAAAGACCTACCAGCCATACATCTGGGAACAGAGTTCTCTGTGGAAACCTCAGAGTCCTCCCCATTTCCAGCCATTGGGGTTTTTTGCTAGAGGGCATCACTAGTCCTGTTTTATATATGGGAAATCTTAGGCACAAATCAGGGCAGTGCCTTGCCCAAAATCATGCAGCAACCAGTGGCAAAGCCAGAAATGGAACCTAGGATCCTTGCAGCCCTATCCAGTGTGCTAACCACTAGGCAAGATCACCTCTCAAAAATAGTCCTGGCTTTAAGTAAGAACTAGAAAATTCTGAGGCCTCTTCTCTCCTCTTTCCTTAAAATTTGAACCAATTTAATGAAATGGAAACAAATGCAAAGCCCTCAGATTTCCAAGGGTTAGAATGATTTTCCCTAGTGCTGCTTGCTTACAACCCACTCACACTGGCCAGCCAAATTACTAATGTCGGGTTTGTCACCAGACAGCTGTGCACTGTGGCTGTTAAACATAATTTCATTCCATGAGTCAATGGGATTGGTGTTAGATGTCTCTCTTGGCTATCTCCATGACCCCAATCTCCTATAAGCATCCTGCAGACTTCGTGCATGTGCACAAGATTTCTGTCTATGCAAGGCCAGCTTTAAACTCAGGGACCTGCCAGAGGTGACACATTAAAAGACACTGGAGCAGTATGGGGAAGCACTGCAGATGCTCGCCTGCGAGCAGGGCTACATTAGGCACTCCTGCAGCTGTCTAGAAAGCCATTTGACTGCAAAGTCCAAGATTCTCTGATCCACACTATTCCCTTTGCACAGTCAGAGAGGCATAAAGGCAATGGAAATTGGCTAGATCGCTGCAGATGTGGTTGCCCCCAGTGGGTGAAGAGATGGACTAAACCATTCCTACACCACCTCAGGGCCCCAGGGTATAGGGTATGCTAGAGGAAGGAACCCATAGGTTGCTCTAGTCTATGCCAGGATCAGTGTCAGTATAGAACTGGCCCTAGGACTTGGGGGCTGAAGCTAACTTATTTGTGGTCCTCTTCCTTTGTCCAGTCAAAATTGGGAACAACAGTGACGCTTCCTGCCCTCACAATGTGGTTCTTTCTCCCTATCTATATCCCAGCCCCAAATCCCATCTTGATTCCCCCTGGAGCCTCAAGTTATCACCATAGAACTTTGAGTATGAAGTAGCTCTTACTTAACGCCATGCAGAATTGGTGTATGAACAGGGAACATCGCACTGGCATTTCAACCTGGCCCTGACTCTCGGCCCCCTTGAACTGGAGACCCCTGTCACTCTGGACTTGGTAGCACTGTCTGAACCTGTGTTGCCTTCATGAAAAGTATATCTCTAGGGCAATTGTCCTCAAACTTTTCAGGGTCATGCCCCTCTTTCCCTGGTCTGTGCACCCCCAACTGGGACCAGGAGCATACTCACAGCTTTGTAGTGAGGGGTGTGAACAGAAGTAAATGGGCCAAGGCTGGGGCCACAGTTGGGGCAGGGGCAGGAGCAGGAGTGGAGCCCCAGCCAGGGTCAAAGGCCCTACCCCCAACCATGCTCCCCCAAAGGGTCCTGGGACCTACGATCTATGGGGAATATACAGACTCCTCCTCCAAACAAAGCAGAAAGCATTCTGTCTTGCACTAGTTATTGTAAGCAGATAATGGGGCTTCCATTGCAAAAAAGCAAAACAATGCAAAAAAACCCTCACACCACCCTTCTTGTTTCCATAGTTTTTGTGACTTCGTCGCTGTATCAGTCTGTTTCACACAGCTTTGATTTCACCTTGCTGAAGGGGCTTGGAGTGCCTTCCAGAAACTCCAAATTAGAACACCGCGATGCTTCCTTGATAAGGAATCTGAAAAGAAAATGTGAACATGCAGCATTCAGGAGGGTGAGTTTCAAAAGGGCAAAGAAGCATCCAAAAGAACGGCTCAGAATGCTCTCTGCTCATGACATTGGGCTGAAAAGCTCATGAGAAAAGGAAGACTTTCTGAAATACCTGATTTCAGCCAGGTCAAAATGCAGTAAAAACAGCTTTTCTATATCCTGGTATCAGCATTTTTGCTTCCTGTTCTTGCCGCCATCAGGAAACTCTGAGGCACTGGAGAAATAAAAGGAACAATAAATCAGTTAATTTAACCGTTTGCAGCCTCTTAAAATAGTCAGGCTTTGATTGAGCTTTGGGCTAGGGCTCAGGCAGACAGCTGGTACAAGGATTATTGCATCCCTTAAAACTCATCTCAGTTGTCAGAATAGAGGTTAAGTGGTGTGGCTCTTGTACTGTCCCTGTCTGCAGGGGTGAATTTCTCCCCAGGCAAATAGAGGCATGATACCTACACCACTTCAGGCTGGGGGCTTGTCAGTTCCCATAAGCAAGTTCGGTAATTGAGAGACCTGAAAATCAAAGAGATGCAAGAAGTGGTGCTGAATCAGTAGGCTTGCTCTCCTATCTGAGTCAGTACTAATCCAATTTCCCACTATGGTGTTAGGGAGCATGTAGCTCCCAGGAGTTGTGTAGAGATTCTGAAAGTATGTGGGTATATATATTCACACAGTATATTTGTCCTATTCCCTGTTTAAATTCCAATTAGGCAATTGCATTCTGCTTCCCTACATATGTCCTTCTTGTTTATGTTTTTCATTTTCTCTTCTATACTGTTTTGTACTGTTGTGGTGAGCACAGCCACTGAAGAGCTGATTGGGGCACAGAGCTAGATGCTGAATCGGTGCTTGAGCCCTTCAGCCCTCAGTGAAGCTCTGACCACTAACACTAACCGAGGGTCTGCTTCTAAATCTTTCACTAGACACAGCATCCTTCAGTTCTGGTGTCTCCAAAAAAGGAAAAACCTAAGCAACTTTCTCAAAGCACTAAAGATGATGCCTTTGTGTGTTTGTGTGTGGTGGGGGGAGGGGGTTGGGCACTTAAAAAATCCTGAAATGGTGATACATTAAACCAGATAATATTGTACATGGAAGAAAAGACACCTCACTGCTTCTCTACTTGAAACATGGACTCACATAATTTTTTTAGCCCATGAAATTAAGAACTAATTTATGAATTGTGTGTGTGAACATGTCAGATCATAGACATATTAAGCAGAAGAGTCTTATGTGTTGTTTCACTCCCTTATATAGAAAGGAGCCATATTACAGTGTTACTGTACAGCCAGCATCTTGGACTAGGGAGAGTCCAAAACTGAAATAACAAGGAAATTGATGCCTACTTCCCCTCAATGAACAAAAGGGCTTTTGTTCAGGAACAGGGTTCTGGTCACTGGTAGCATTGTCTGAGGGAGATTTTATTTCAGTTTCCTGCAGATGAGTGATGAAAAGAAGGTTCTAACCCTATAGGGTCCTCCCAACCCTTCGAAAAGAGATTAATAATAGGTAATGTTTATGACTAAGTGGGCCTGAAAACACCTGTTAAAAGTCTGTTCATTACATAGGTATATAATTTCCAAGTTCACATTAATAGTTGGTGAAACATCTAAGTAGACCTGAGTATTTGCAACTCTCATTGAAATCCATTGTATTAACTGTCATTAACTATCATGTATTAATTGTATTGCAGTTAAGCTTGAATGCCTGAGGCATGGACAAGAACCTCATTATGCTACGCACTGCATGGGCACAGAGCAAAAAGACAGACTCTGCTCCAAAGAGCTTACAGTCTAAGAAAAAAACAAGAGATGTACATACAGATAGATGGGGGAGTACAAGGATACCATGAGACACTATTGGACTGTGGTCTCTGTACTCAAGCCCTGAGGCATGCAGTATAGCAGGGTGAGGAACCTAAAGCCTGGGAGCCAGCTTGCCTGAACCTGGCCCCTGAGGCTCAGGGCTCCCTCCCAGCCTTAGGGAGCCTGCACTGGTGCTGTACCCGTCCCCTCATTGTCCTCCCGTGGGGCTGGAGCACATAAAAAATCTACTAGCCTCCCCCCCCCACCCTCTAGTGTGAGGGGAATGTGGGGAGCATTTTTCTCCTTCTCAGTTGGGGGCCATGTCACTGAGGGTTTGGTTGGTTTTGTTTTGTTTCCCACTTGTGTCTGGCCCCTGACTGATTTTTCTGTGGGTCAGCGTCCCCCAACCCAAAGAGGTTCCCCGCCCGTGCAGTACAGCCTGCTGCCTCAGACCTGGTCTACACCAAAGTGGCACTGATGTGAATTTGTAGTATTGACCTGCCATATGTTAATAAATGTAGTTGCTGGGGAGTTAAGCAGAAGTAGAGACTTTTGTTAAGGACTTGTCTTCACTAAATGGAAGATCACTGCTGCTGCGATCGATCTTCCAGAGTTTGATTTAGCGAGTCTGTTAAGACTCGCTATATCGAACTCAGCGAGCACTCCTGCTAGCATCTGGTACTCCTCCTTTTGCGAAGAGTTTGCTCCTGTTGACCTCCTGCCAAGGGGATGCTGCCAAGCTCGGCTTAAAGTAATCCGATTCCAGCTATGTATTCTATGTAGCTGGAGTTGCGTACCTTAGGTTGAGCAGCTGGGTCTAGTGTAGACCTGGCCTTAGACGTTAAAGGGAGAAGAGGTGTAGATGACAAATAGGGGTATTTCAAGGAAATAAAGCCACACTAACACAGTTGGGATAAGAAGGCTCTTGTGCCTAGTTGAAAATGTAGAAAACTCCATTAAATGATGATGATTTAGGTCATGTTAATTTTCCTTCAATTAACTCTGACATGGCTCAACCTTCATGTCTTGATGTTTTAACAAGCTCTCTTAACCATGAATGTTGATTTTTTATGTCTTGGAGCACTGAGGAAGTTCCAGAAGACTGGTAGAAAGCTAACGTTTCAATATTTTAAAAGGATAAATGAGATAAGCTGGGTAATTATAGGCCTATCATCCTGATGTCAGTCCTGGGCAAAATAATGGGATGGCTGCTACAGGACTCAATTAATAAAGAAGTATAGGAGGGTAATATAATTATTGGCACTCAATATGGGTGGATGGAAAACAGGTCATCTAAACTTGATTTTTTTAATGAGTTTATATATGTGATTAATAAAGGGAATCATGTTGCTGTAATAGACTTAGATTTTTGTAAGGCATTTGTCTTGGTACTGCCAACACTTTAAGAAACCAGAATGATACAAAATCAACACAGCACACATTAAATAGGGAATCCTGACTGATCACATATGTTTCTAGTGGGATCTCACAGGGCTCAGTTCTTGGCCCCATGCTGTTTTACATTTTTATCTATGACTTGGAAGAAAACATAAAATCATCACTGATAAAGTTTGCAGATGACAGAAAAATTAGAGGGAAATGGTAAATAATGAAGAGAATAGGTCAATATCATGGAGCACACTGGATTACTTGATAAAGTGGGTGCAAGCAAACAATATTGTACATGGGAGAGGACGCACAAGAATGATTTAACTATTAGAAAACATAGCATATAGCAAAATATTTCAGGAACTCTGTTTAGTTTATCACAGAGCATGTTACAGGATGACTTGATCAGTCTCACAGTACCTACACAATGAGTAAATATTTGATGATGGGTTTCTCAGTCTAGCAGAGAAAGGTGTAACATAATCCAATAGAAGGGAAAGGGTTGTTTTCACTGCTGCAGTAAATCAACTCCCCTTAAAGGAGGTAGTGAGGTGAATGAAAGAATTCTTTATCTGTACCCACAGTGGGAGCCAAACCAGTCTAACTACATTGCACAGGGTGTGAAATTTTTCACATCGCTGAGGCCAGGTCTACACTAGACCTGGAAGGTCGGCTTTAGTACACAACTCCAGTTACATAGAATATGTAGCTGGAGTTGGCTCACCTTAAGCTGAGTTTTGCAGCGTCCAGACAGTGGGAGGCTGACGGGAGCAAACACTGCCGTCGGCTTTCCCTACTCTTTGCGAGTGTGACGAGTTCAGATGCTGGCTGGAGCTATCCTCAGTGTTTGATTTATGAGTCTATACTAGACCCACTAAATCAAATGCCAGAATGTTGATCCCCAGCATGGTGAGTGAAGATGTGTGCTGTGTGATGTAGCTAGGTTGACCTAAGTTTTAAATATAGACCAGCCCTTCAAGGGAGATCTTAAAGGCACATGTCTCCTCTTTTTATTCAGAGAGAAGTGTGAAGCTTAGCACCACTCCTTGCTCAGGGCTATAACAAAAGAGGCAATTTTCTCAGATTGTTCTCTTTCTTTCTTTCTTTCTTTCTTTCTTTCTTTCTTTCTTTCTTTCTTTCTTTCTTTCTTTCTTTCTTTCTTTCTTTCTTTCTTTCTTTCTTTCTTTCTTTCTTTCTTTCTTTCTTTCTCCCTATACATGTTAGTTTGCATTAAGCACAAATAGAATTAATTATGTACTAACAGCCTAAGTTGGCCTAAATCTTCACTATAATATTGATCACTTATGATAAGCATCCCAAAACACCTTGAATTTGCTCATGTAAGCTTTGTTTTAAGTAGCTAGGGAAACTGTCAGACATATGAATATTCTACCTAGCTATAAACCTAGGTGATGCCTTTTCAGTCTTGGTACTTGGAATGCACGTGTTATGAATAAAAAGATAAAGAATACACAACAGAATCAGAAAAACAAGGTAGAAAGATAATTGGTTGAATTTAGCATCAGATGACATTCACAATATCTTTTACTTATAAATAGGAAGGGTATAAAAAGACGGTCTAAAGGGTGTAGCATTGGGAGAACACTCTCAATGTAAGGCAAATATAACAGAGCTGTACGAGATGGCTTCCCAGAAACTGGCATTGTATTGAGTCTTTTTTCTGAGCTGTATCATTACTGACTTAAAACAATAAACCTAATTGATATTGGTTATTTGGTCTCTTTAATATATTGCATAACAAACCAAACTTAGGTCAAGTACTTGACTATACAATTTATCAACATACTGAACACAGAAGAAGGAGATTTCTACTTCTGTCTTTCCATAACTTGGAATATTTTGCCAATGATAAACTCTTCTGTCCCTCCCAAGCAATGTCTAGACTATGGAGCTTTATCGGAAAAAGGTACACAAATTACGTTCCGCAATTTGCGTACCTTTTTCCAATAGTTTTTTCAGAAGAGGCTTTTCTGAAATTTGGCCCATTTACAGGGCCAAATTTTGGGGAAAAAACCCTCTTTTCGAAGAGCCCTTCTTCCTCGTGGAAGGAGGAAGACAGGGCTTCTGAAAGAGAGCATCTGCTCTTCTGCAAAAAGACGCAGAAGAACAGACACATTCCCTAGACATGGAGGAGTTTTCCCAGGATACTGAAGGTATCCTGTAAAAACCCTGAAGTCTAGACATAGCCCCAGTGACAGGAAGTTCATAATAAAAATTCAAGTGGTTTGTGATCCAGGCCTGGACTTTACACAGGCTAAGAATGAAACATTTGATCAAATTTATTCTTCCTCTGCTGGGCTGGAAATGCAGCCACTAATGGACTTTAGATCTAGTTATTTATTTATTTTAATTGAATGCAGTCTTGAATGTCTTTGGCCTGCCTATCTAGACCCCTTGTCAGGAAGTCCCACTTCTGATGCAATATGGAACTTTTTTGTAATCTGTGTTGTCCCCCACAGCCGCCGTACAGGGCCGGACTGAGCCATTCCAGCACCCCGGGCAGACAGTTTAATTGTGCCCCGAGTTGCGGAAGGGTGCATGCATAGCCCTGCCAGCGCGTGGGAGAAGGCGCATGCGCAGCCCCGTCCCCGCCCAGAGTGTGGGGGAGGGGCGCATGGAGCTGGCGGTGGCAGGATGCAAGTGCCCGGCCCAGCGTGGCCCGGGTCTGCTCAGGGCAGGCCGAGCCTGGCTGTGCAGGGCTCCATAGCTGCGGGAGGGAAGGGCGCTGCTGGTTGGCGCTGCAGGAGATAATGTAGCCCCCGCCCCGGGCGGCCACTGCAGGGTGGCCACTGGGAGCTGCTGCAGCCCGCGATCCGGGCGCGTGGCACCTGATGGCAGCTATAAGGGGCGCTGTGTGCCCCTGACAGCTGCCATCAGGCACCCCCCCATAGGTTGGTGCCCCGGGCAGCTGCCTGGCTAGCCCATGCCTTAATCCGGCCCTGCCCCCGTAACAGACATGTATATATCCTTTGTCTCCTGCTGAGAGCAGGAACTACGGGTTAGAGATAGGCTCGTTATTTTTAATTGTGTTTACTTAATGTGGAAAAACTAATAAACAACATTTAAAAAGGAGATTGCTTAAGACATGAAGACAATGATGCAGGAAGAAATAACCAGTGTGAGTGAGAGAAGAAACTTTGTCTGATGCCTCAGGGATTCAGACTGTGCAGCCGCCATGGTGGGAGGAAGAGAACCACAGATTGCTACTGCCATCAGAGTTCAGAGCCTGGTTCCACAAGGACCAGATCTCCTTTGAGAAGGGCGTCTTAGCTGTTTCAGTTATCTAGCTGTGGGTCCTAAGGTGACACAATGCAGCAGCCTGTCAAGTCCCTTTTGGAGGTGGTGAGCAATGAATTAGCAGCCCTGCACAATGAGGCTGACAGGAAGACCATGCTGCTCTCCATCCTACCATGAGGCACTACAGGGAGCTGTGGGTGAACCATCCAGACTCACCTTAACTCCCTCCCTCCAGTCAAGATATTTAAAGGGCCATAGGTGCAGCTGCTAGAGTCATCTGATGGCTTTGCTGCCGTTTTCAAGTCCGTTGGGAAGCCACATAGGGAGACAAGGGCAGGGAGCAACAATCCCCCCAAAGAAGTCCTGAAGGAGAGATAGATGCAACTGTGCCTAGACCCACTACTGTAAGTAGTGTGTTGGTTGAATCTGCCAAGGCATCACTAGCTCCTTGGATTGCTTGAACCTTGCTCCAATCAGCATGATGATCCATGTCCCACTTTTGAGCCTAGTCCCTCACAGTGAGACTTTGGGAATCTGTCAGCACAATAGGCAGTCCCTGAAACCCCCTATTTGGAACCACAGATTGACAGGTCGTCTAATCCAGTCCCCCCCTACTCAAGGCAGGACTAAGCATTATCTAGACCATCCCTGACAGGTGTCAGTCTATCCTGCTCTTGAAAATTTCCAGTGCGTAATAATTTTCCCTCTAATCTTTTCCATCCACGTGCAGATTTTTTCCATTTGTGTACGGAATAATTTTTCTATGTGCACCGAGGCATGTGGAAAAGTACACCATTAGTTGAAAAAAAATCTAATTGTGGGGTCTCTGCTAATTAGCTGGGTGGCGTTTGAATCTTTCCTGAGCATCTGCCTAAGCAACTGCTTACAGGGAACACTGGTGCTTAACCACCTTGGGTATGTCTACACTACAAAGTTAGTTTGAACTAACGGACATTAGTTCGAACTAACTTTCATAGGTGCTACACTAGCGCTCCGTTAGTTCGAACTTAATTCGAACTAACGGAGCGCTTAGTTCGAACTAGGTAATCCTCATTCCACGAGGATTAAGCCTAGTTCGAACTTACTAGTTCGAATTAAGGGCTGTGTAGACCCTTAATTCGAACTAGTGGGAGGCTAGCCCTCCCCAGGTTTCCCTGGTGGCCACTCTGGCCAACACCAGGGAAACTCGTCTGCCCCCCTCCCGGCCCCGGACCCCTTAAAGGGGCACGGGCTGGCTACGGTGCCTGTGCCAGGTGCAAGCCTGCCAGCACCCAGCCAGCAGACCCTGCACCTGGCACGGATCGAGCCACCCACCCGATGCCCCCCAGCCCTCCCCCTCTTCCCGGGACCAGGCTGGCAGCTCCCGGGAGCTTGCCCGGGACCACAAGAGGCGGGCACCCGCCTGGACTAGTGCGGACATCGTGGACCTCGTCCACGATCTCCGCACTAGGCACAGGAAAGTGGCCATCTAGGGCAGGAGAGCTGCCAGCCTGGCCACCCAGGAGCAAGTGTGCATGAAAATCAAGGGGGTCCACTGAGACCCCCGACCCTGAGCCCTGAGCTTACAATGGCCGTACTGGGTCAGACCAAAGGTCCATCTAGCCCAGTAGCCTGTCTGCCGACAGCGGCCAACCCTAGGGACCCTGGAGGGGATGGACCGAAGACAGTGACCAAGCCATTTGTCTCGTGCCATCCCTCTCCAGCCTTCCACAAACCTTGGGCAGGGACACCACTCCTACCCCCTGGCTAATAGCACGCCATGGACCTAATCTCCATGACTTGATCTCACGTCCCTTTAAACTCTGTTCTAGTTGTAGCCTTCACAGGCTCCTGCAGCAAGGAGTTCCACAGGTTGACTCTTTGCTTTGTGAAGAACAACTTTCTGTTACTAGTTTGAAGCCTGCTACCCATTCCTTTCCTTTGGTGTCCTCTAGTCCTTCTTTATGGGAACTAATGAAGAACTTTTCTGTATGCACCCTCTCCACCCCACTCCTGCTTTTAGAGACCTCTATCCTGTCCCCCCTCCGTCTCCTCTTTTCTAAGCTGAAAAGTCCCAGTCTCTTTAGCCTCTCTTCATATGGGACCTGTTCCCAACCCCTGATCAATGTAGTTGCCCTCCCCTCTCCCACCCTCTCTCTTCCCCTCTCCCACCTCCTTTTCCCAGTCTCCCCCAGTTTTGTTCAATAAAGACAGATTCCATTTTTGAACACAATTGTCCTTTATTTTGTACATCAAGAAAAGGGGCTAGGGAAGGGTAAGTGGAAGGAGGTGAGGGAGGAATGGGGTACGAGCCCCCGATGGGGAGGACTGGGCTGGCTCTGCGGGCTTCTGGGGGTGGAAGCTCTCCTGCAGCCCCCCAATTGCCCCCTCTCCCCAGATGTCAGCCTGCGGCAAGTGCAGCCAGGCTGATGGCCGAGTGGTGTGATGTGCCCAGTGTGGGTAGTCCGGGCACTCCAAGCCAGGACTGCTTTGCAAGCGGGGCACCCCTGAGAACTGTCTGTCCGGGGTGGGGGTCGGGACCCTTTAAGCGCAGCCCTCGGCTAGCCTGAGACAGCATCTCCACGCTCTAAGTCCTCCTCTGATGCCCTGCCGGCACTGCTTCCGGCCATCCTTAAGCCTGGTTCAGGGTCCACTTAATGTGGACATGCTAGTTCGAATTAGCAAAACGCTAATTCGAACTAGTTTTTAGTTCTAGACGCGTTAGTTCGAATTAGCTTAGTTCGAATTAACTAATTTGAACTAAGTTAGTTCGAATTAGCGCTGTAGTGTAGACATACCCCTTGACAGTTAAGAAAGTTTTCCTAGCATCAAACCATCTGTGCTACAATTTAAAAGCACTGCTTCTTGTCCTAGCCTCAGAGGTTAAGGAGAAGAATTTTTCTGCCTCCTGCTTGTCACAACCTTTTTTGTACATGAAAACTATCATCAAGTCCCTGCTCAGTCTTCTCTTCTCCAGGCTAAATAAACCCACTTGTTTCAATCTTCCCTCCAGGGGTGACAGGTATGTAAGGCGGAGGAAGGCTCTGCTTTCCCAGACCACCAGGTGTAGCCCTGTCCGCATAATGCTTGCTGTAGGCATTCTAGGGGTGGAGTGTTGCTGCTCCCAGCACCTACCCTCCAGCTGCTGGAGAGGCTGGGCAATGCGGCGCACCCTCCTCCCTCCCAGCACCTGCCCTCCTGGGCTGAGGAGGCTGGGGCCATGCTGCACTGTGCTGCACACCCTGCCTCCTCCCTCCCCCAAGCCTGAGCTGGGCTCGGCTAGGCGGGGAGGCGCACTGTGCCTTCCTCCGGGGCTGGAGAGGCTGCAGCAAGCACCCGCCCTGTGGTTGGAAGAGGGGAGCAAGTGCGAGGGGATGGAGAAAGGATGGGGCTTAGCAGAAGGGGTGGAGCTGGAGGTGGGTTTGGAGGTCGTGTTTTCTAGACCTTTCATCCTTTTTGTTGCTCTTCTTGGGACTTTCTCCAATTTCTCCATATCTTTCCCGAAATAGGACACCCAGCTCTGGTCACAATACTCCAACTGGGGTTTAATCAGAGCAAAGTAGAATGGAAGAATTCTTGACTCTTGCTCACATTTCTGATAATACACTTCCCAGGATGATGTTTGCTTTTTTTTTATTACACTATTGACTCATATTTAGCTTGTGATTTACTATGACCTCAGATCCCTTTCTGCAGTCCTCTTTCCCAGGCTGTCACTTCCCATTTTGTATGAGTGCAACTGCTTGTTCCTTCCTAGGTGGAGCACGTTGCATTTGTCCTTACTCAGTTTCATTCTATTTACTTCAACACATTTCCCTAGTTTGTCCAGATCATTTTGAATTGTATCTCTATCCTCCAAAGCACTTGAATTCCACCCAGTTTGGTACTGTCCAGAAACTTTATCAGTGTATCTCTATGCCATTATCTAAATCACTGAAGACTAAACAGAACTGGATTCAGAACATATCCCTGTGGGACCTCACTCAATATGTCCTTCCAGCTTGACCACGAACCACTGATACCTGTTCTCTGGTATAGGTTTTATTTCCCTGTTTTGCTTAGGAGAAAGTCATATAAGGCAGTATCAAAAGCTTTAGTTAAATCAAGCTATACAGAGCCCTGCAAATCTACAGATATCCACTTTATGTCCATGGGCATCCACATTCGTGGATATGGATGAGGATATCCACATCTTGTTTTTGTATTGACACAGGGCTGTAATGTACATCTATTACTCCCCCTCCCCCTCTGCCCCTGTGCACAAGGCTTGTTACCTTTTCAAAAAAAGCTATTAGACTAGAATTTGATAGCTCTGTGGGTCTGCTGGGCAGCACAACCCATCCCCCACTTGGAGACTCAGACTTATTGCTCTGGGGTGGCTTTCATCCTCCTCTTCTTCCTATATGTTCCCGGTATCATCTGCCAGTGGAACCCATCTGCCTTTCTGCACTCCCTAAAAGTGAATATTAGCAGCAGCCTCCCCTCCTGTTCTTTCTTCCTAGGGATTATGTGAGCTACATGTCTTCTTCTCTTTGGGTGTTTTCCTCAGAAGTTGTAATTCAACCAGATCAAAACTAGCTGGAATGAGGGGACCATATATGAAAGTGAGCGAAACATAAACAGGATATGAAAATGCTCGAGGAGACACGTCCTTCCTCTTTTCCTCCACAGGCATGTTATTGCGTCTGTGCTCAGATGCTGTTTTGCGGGCCTATTTTTAGCAGTGGGTTTTGTCCTTTTTCCCATCAGCTTTTCTGCTTGGCAGTGAAACACTCCTTTCCATCCCCTTTCATGTATTTGAGAGGTCTTGCGGGAAAACCTCCCAACTTGCTAACGGCCTTTGTCTCAGCATCTGCCTCCTGGAAAGAGATGGATTTCTTCCTCCTAACCATCTCTTCTTCTGAGGACAGTTCTCCCTCTGACTGTCAGAAGGAACTACTATTTGTGGTCTCAGCCCCTCTCCCTTTCCTAAGTGGCCAAACTTGTTTCCTGTTGATGCTGGAACTTGCGGTTGCTATCTGGCTTCCTAATCTCTCTTTTTGTCGGATGCTGTTTCTGCGGTCACCACTCTGAGGTGCTCCAGCTGTTGTTTCCCTAGTCCCCAAGAGCACTAGACAAGGGGGACAAGGGTGCTGACAGTGTGGGCCTGGCTTCCTGTGTGCTCTGCTTTCATTTAGTCAAGATCAGAGAAGCCTTCAAAGACGGCCACCAGGGTGTTTGTCTGTGTCTACACTGGGAAGGTTTGTCAACAAGAGCAAAAGTCGCTAAAAGTGGAAACTGGACAAACCAGTTTTTCTGCCTCCAGCTGTCAACATGTCATGGCCACATTGCTAGCACCCTGTCGACAGACAGAGCAAAGCAATGTGGGTAAGCATTCCACAGTGCAGTGTTGTGGGAAGGCAGAGCTGGTCCCTGTGCTTCTTGGGATTCCCTTGGAGCTCTGTGAGCTCTCCCTGCTAAGGAATGTCAAAGCAGCACAGCAGTCTCTCCAGCCCTCCCCCTGCAGCAGCCGTCTGCCTGCCTCTGTGTTCCTAGCAGGGCAGAACAGGAACATTCCAATGATTTGCTCTTTGTTCCCCAAATGGAGCAGCTCACTCAGCCGTTGGATAGTTCCCAGAGGTTTGAAAGAGGAGGGGTGCATGCCTGTAAGGCAGCAGAGATCACAAAACACTGAGCAAAGTCATCAGCAATGGGATTTTGATGGAAGCCAGTTCTCTCGACAAAACAAACAGCAGAGTCCACACTGGCTTTTTGCTGACAATAAAAGGATGGGAAAAGACAAAAGTCCTGCACAAGGGTGGAAGTTTTTTGTCATCAAAACTGGGTGTTTTTCCCAACAAAAGTTGCGTTGTAGAGTAAACATTCTCACTGTTTTGTTGCCAAAAGGCAGTTTTTAGTGACAAAACATGCGAGTGTAGACAAGGTTCCAGGTTCTTTCTTCCCAGGATATGGAAGACATCACCCTTAGGGTATGACCACACAGGAAGTAAATGGCAAAATGGCCTGGGTCAGCTGATTTGGGCTTGCAGGACTCAGGCTCCAGGGTTGTAAAAATTGTTGTGCAGGTGTTTAGGCTCAAGCTGGATCCCAAGCTCTAGGACACGCTGAAGGAGGAGGGTCACAGAACTCAGGTTCCAGCCAGAGCCTGAACATCTACACAGCAATTTCTAGCTCTGCAGTCCGAGCTCTGCAAGCCCAAATCAGCTAACTCACTTGGGCCAAAGCCATGCTGAATGCATCGATGTGTCTTTGGAAGGCAGTGGTTTTTGATGGGCATTTACCTTGCAGGGTATAAATACCTAGTAGCCTCAGCCTTCCTGATTAACAGGCCAATGGTCCACTGGCTAATCGCTGCAAGGCTCAGCTACTAAATTGACTAGCTTGGCTTATGCAGGGTTCTTGTTTCATCCTAGCTTTCCTGTAAGGGCTGCTGAGATGAATGTGCCCTTGGCCAGCAGGGATTGAATTTGTAGACAGCACTACCTCAGTAGTTCCCAAGCTATTTTGTGCCTTTGCCTTTACATGGAGGCTCTTCACTATGGATACTGTGCTATCTCCACCATCAAAGAAACCCCTGAAGGCCCTTTTGAGTTCCTGGCTGTTGTTATGTTCTGTTCAGTGGGACAACACATTTACCCAGATTATCAGCTCAACTGTAAAAAGCAGGTGGAAGTTTCGAAGATGTCACAGTAACCAAATGTTGGTGGGGAAAAGTATGAAAGGGAGACAGACTGAATTAGTCTAAGCACAAAGGCCTCCTGGGATAACTCAAGGGCTATGTTAAATGCATACTTGGTAAATACAGGAGACATGGGATTGGAAATTAATGAATGAAAATTGGTGTGTTGGATACTGGGTTTAACTGGTGGACATAATGAGGGTATGGGATATTCCACCCACCACTCCCTTTGGGGTCCTTAAAGAAAGAGACTTGGGGGGAGGGCAATGGTAAAAATAGATGGCTGCTATTGGACTGAACTTTGCCATCATGGCTGCAACACCCATCATTTCCGGGAACTGTGGCCTTTCATCATCCTAATTCTGAGAAATGTCCTGACAGATCAGGCCAGAGCGAAGGACACAGAAGCCAGTTCCAGTTGAATTGCAAGCACCAACTAAGATGAAATGGGATTATACACCACAACAGCTCCTGCTCTTCTCAACTAACTTATTTTGGGCTCACAAAGGACAACTACTGCCATCTCTGATACCATCTAAAAGATGGTCAGACGAGGGCTTTTTTCCTTCTAAAGCCTCTCTCCAGCGAAAGGGAAAAGGAATGAAATCTTTATTTCATATTTTACATTTCATATGCTTTAATTGTCCTCCCCTCTTCTTTCGGTGTCTTTGCTGAAAAGGCAAAAGGATTTTTAATGGTCTGTTTCCTATGGTACTAAGCAGGCTATGGTCTTTATGCCAAAACCTGGGCCTTGTTTAACACTATTAAGTGTTGGACAGTGAATGGAGTTTGTACGTTAACACCTCTTGCTTATTTATTCCGTTTAAATTAATTTAACAGACCCCTCTTCCAGCTGACTTCCTATTTGGCTACCGTCCTCCTGTCCTGCATCAGATTGTCATCCAGAGAGTTTAAGGAGGATCTAAACCTCAGTTCCACTCCTAGCCTCTCCCTTTCCTACTTTCCTTAAGGATCCTGAAGCAGCAGCCAGGGGTTCAGTATAAAATAGGCTGATACAATATCTCCCCCTCAGGACAATCACCAAGCTCTGTTTCCAGCAGTCAGAGAAGCTCTGTGTTAATGTTATCTTCCCAAGACTCTGTGGATGATCTTCAAGCTCATTTGCCTGTCACTATCCAAGAAGTTGCCTGGCAGTATTACATGTCTTCCAGCCCTTCAAGCAAGAATGAACGAAGAGTTTCCCTCCCTGGATACCGCTCAGATAACCCTTATGACAGGACAAGCACTTTCTCCCCCGTTTCAGGGACTTTTCCCCAGTTTATTGGAAGCTTGCAAGTACCTAAAAGAGGCTATGTGTACACTGCAGGCTTTTTCTTCGAGTGGTCCCCGTGGGTGCTCCACTCAAGGTGTCGGGTCCATCCCAGTGCCACTGGTTGGAGGCTTTTCTGTAGCCGTGGCATGCACAGCCACAATTGCGCGCCGTTCACGCCTTTTCTAATGTCGCGCGGTCTGGCCCCTCACCAGTTCCTCTCAACCGTCCTCGGTTGCTGGCAGAGCTCCATTGCCTCTCCTCATAGAGAAGGCCGCTCTATAAAGTTTTAAAATTAGTTTTTTCAGCATAATAGTTTCTTAGGTAGTTGGTTAGTTAGCTAGTTGTCCAAAAAAGATTTAAAAAAAATATTTTTCCTACTGTTTAGATAGTTAGTTGTTGTTCACTGTTGGTTCCATTTACAGTTAGTTTTCTTATAAGACATATTCTGGGATCTAATATGCCTAGGTCACCAGGATTTAAGAAATGTTCCCAGTGCAAAGACGCTATGCCGGTGTCCAATGGCCACGCTGCATGTATTCGCAGCCTGGGGAATTGCATGTCCCTCAAAAGTATATACATTGTTCGAAGCTAACGGCTAGAGCGTGCAGAGATAGGGACATGCGATTGAAGTTAATACTCTTCAATAAGGCTTTACAGCCTTCGGATGCTGCCCCTCAGGATCCAGCTCCGGTACGAAAAAGGAGAGCATCATCGCCTGAGGTGCTGGCCTCAAAAAAGAAAAAAGCCTCCTCCACCCGTTCCTTATCCGCCACTCCACGGCCCAGACTTAGCTGAGAAGAATGGCCGGGCACTTTGAGGATCATTCAGCACCTGCCTAGGGCCGGAGCACAAGCTAGTCCCGGAGCACCTGTGCCACTAATATGCTCAACATCAGTGCTGGCACCGTCATCCACATCTAAGGAGGGACACAAAATGGTGGCATCCTCAGAATAGGAGCGATCGGCACCGCAGATGGCACCGTTAAGACCATCAGATGCTGTACCGGTCTCAGAGCCACAGGAATCAAAGGGACCAGCACTGGAAGCGGCACCGAGAAGCCCGAGACAACCGGTATCAAGCCGCCTCAGGGCTGCACCAGCGGTACCAAAGACCGACATGTGACAACAGCAGCGAGGGGTCCTGAAGACCGCTCTGTGTGGTCTCTGTAGCCGGTGCTGCACAAGACCCGAGAGATGTCACTGCCCTCGGCACTGCAGAAGGACTGCCAACCTTCATCAGTGCCCGTACCGGCTCCGGCCGTTGGTTCTCCTCCTTCATCTACTTCACATTCACCAATACTAGTGATGGATGATAATGACTATCCACCTGTCAATGATACTCATGATGCCATTACCTCAGTCCCCACAAAAGAGGCTAGGAAATTGGTACCGAGAATCCCTTTGCTGTCTCCATCACCAGTATTTTCACTGGCACCCTCCTCATCGCCTCCCCTTCATTACTCGCCGCATGGGAGATCTCAATCTCAGGTTGAGTTTCGGTACCGATGCAGTCCTCGATCGCCAAGGCAGTACTTGAGGTCCCATCATACTCATGTCTACAGACATGATCCGCCTCACCACCGGACTTCACCACACAGGTCTCAGTCTCCCACACGCTCCCCACCTAGATCTTATCAGAGCAGACACGGCAGTTCTTATTCCTCCAAAAGATCATCACCGGAGTACTCTGATTACTGTTATGGTGCTTACCGCACATCCTATAGGCACGGCAGATCACGCTCACATTCTCTTTCGTATTGCTGCCATTTATCCTCTAGCAGACAGCATTCACCACCTGTTCGTTCCCAGCAGAGGGTTTCTTCTCTGAGACCCACTCCAAATGTCCCTTCGCTCCCACCACAATTATCCGAGCCAGAAGAGGGACAGATTACGGACACTGAGGAGCAGCCACAAGACCTGCCACCAGCTGACTTGTCTTCATCATCCCCAGATGAGGCCGTCTTCACGTGGGACACCTCTCCCCCAGATGATGTTCCAAGACCTGTTTAAGAGGGTTGCGGAATCTCAGGACATTCAGTTGTCAGCGGTCCAAACGAAGCAGTACAAGCTGCTAAAGAATCTGCACCCGAGGCAACAGTCCAGAGTGGTTTTGCCTATTGATGAAGCAATTTTGGAGTCAGCCTCAGAGATCTGGCATACTGCAGCTTCGACCACACCAACATCTAAAAGAGCAGAAAAGAGGTACTTTGTTCTATCGAAGGGACTGGAATTCCTCTTCACCCACCCCCGGCCAAACTCATTGGTGGTGGATGCAGCCCTGCAAAGAGCTAAGAACCTGCAGGTGAAGAGCACGGGGGCAGATAAGGATGCCAAGAAACTTGAAATTTTTGGCAGAAAAGTCTATTAATCTTCCACACTGCTCCTCCGCATTGCGAACTATGCAGCGCTGTTGTCCAACCACAGCTTTGACAACATAGCTAAACTGATGGACATGGCACAAAGGGTTTCCAAAGCCGACAAAACATTACTGTGAACAATTGTACAGGAAGGTTATGCGTGCTCAAGGGCGGGCCTTCAGATTGCTATGGACGTCACAGATACGGCAGCCCCCTCTGTAGCAACTGCTGTGTCCATGAGAAGGGCTTCATTGCTAGTGACAGTGGGTGCACCCAGAGATCTGCAGGCCAAAGTGGAGGATCTCCCCTTTGACAAGCTCAAATTGTTCGCAGACAAAACAGATGAGGTCCTCCACACAGGCAAAGTCTTGAGAAAAAATTACGCACACTCGGGATGTATGTTCCTCAATTACGATGCAGAAGATATTTCCCCTATCAGCGACGGTATGATTTCCAATTTAATAGACAGCAGAACCGTCCAATTGATCAGGCACGCCCCAAACGAGGCTGCAATGCAGACGTCCCCAGCCACCTCGTACAACTAATCCATCGACATCCAAGCAGCAAGTTTGACTTCTTTGTCGAGGACACGCACATACTTATCAGTATGGCATTGCTGTAAACACCGTTGCCACCAAACCCACTTTTCACCATTATCTACGGCCCTATTACCATCAATGGGCTGTAATAACATCTGACAAAGGGGTATAGGAGATCATAAGGAAAGGTTTCACCATCCCCTTCACTTCTCTTCCTCCCACCACCTCACCAACTCCGTCCCTTTTCAGGGACCCATCTCACAAAATCCTCCTACAACAAGAAGCCTACCGCCTACTTACCATTGGGGCAATAAAGAGGGTTGCAAACGAGTTCAGAGGAAGAGGGTTTTATTCGCGGTACTTACTAATGCAAAAGAAAACAGAGGGTTGGAGACCCATCCTCGATCTTTGTGGTCTGAATCACTACCTTCGAAAACAGTGCTTCAAGATGGTGACCCTTACTACGATTATTCCATCTCTGGTTCGCTGCCCTCAACTTGCAGGATGCCTATTTCCATATAACTGTACATCCAGCACACAAACGTTTTCTCCGATTCGTAATAAATGACGAACACTTCCAATATCGTGTCCTACCCTTTGGGCTGGCCTCAGCTCCAAGAGTTTTCTCAAAAACTCTTGCTGTCGTTGCAGCGCAGCTGTGTCATCTCAGAGTTGTCATTTTTCCATATCTCGACGATTGTTTGATCAAAGCGGCATCTCAACAAGAGATTGCGCACATGGTCACTGGTCAGACGGACATTCAATTCTCTCGGTCTCATACTGAACGAGCAGAAATCAACGCTAAACCCAACCACAAAGCATAAAATTCATAGGAGTAGTCCTTGACTCCCGCATGGCGAGGGCATACCTACCACTAGACAGATTCCGGACAATTCAAGATCTAGTCAATGTACTCAACAAAGCGCCAACAGTCTCGGTACACGACTGTCTACAGCTCCTAGGTCACATGGCTGCGACTACCTTTGTTGTCCCTCATGCACGGCTTCACTTCAGAGCTCTACAACATTGGTTGGCAACTGTATATGTACCCACGAAACACAGCATCCACAAAAAAGTATCTCCTCCACCTCACGTACGTACGTCCCTACAATGGTGGGTGAAGGCGCAAAACCTCACGACAGGAGTCCCATTTCACCGGCCACAGCCTTCAGTCCAGATCACAACGGACGCTTCCCTCATTGGATGGGGCACTCATATGAACGACGAGTGTGTACAGGCCAAGTGGCTTCCCAACGAAAGATGTCTTCATATCAATCTGTTAGAACTAAGAGACATCTTTCATGCATACAGACACTTTCTTCTGCACCTGAAAGGCATGTCTGTCAGAGTCATGACAGACAATGTGATGTACTACATAAATAGGCAGGGAGGTGCAAGATCACATTCCCTATGCGCCGAAGCGGTGAGATTCTGGAATTGGTGCATACAGAACAATATCACCATAACAGCATCTTACTTACCTGGCATCAGCAATGCAATTGTGGACTCTCTGAGCAGGCGTTTTCCCCTAGATCACGAGTGGGAGATAAGGGCAAATATACTATATCACGTTTTTCGCAGATGGGGAACACCCCTGGTAGATCTTTTTGCCACCGTCAACAACGCGAAGTGTCGCCTATTTTGCTCCAGGGCGGGCATCAGCAAGGGTTCCCTCGGCGATGCGCTCCTAACCACCTGGAAGAGGACACATTTCCCCTGACGGTCCTCATCCTTCGGGTGTTAGAGAAGATCAGAACAGAAACAGCAACAGTAATCCTGATAGCCCTGGCTTGACCGAGACAGCCGTGGTATCCGTTCTTGTACAACATGTCCCTTCGCCTGCCCTTGCCTCTCCCTCTTCACCCAGACCTTCTCTCGCAAGAACAAGGCTCTCCCCTCCGTCCAAGGCTGGACGCATTTCATCTGACGGCATGGTTAATGACTGGCTCAGATAGAACTAAACCTTGTGTTCAGACCAGGTTAAAACAATATTAATACATAGCAGAAAGATATCTACACAAAATACTTACCGGGCGAAGTGGCGCAGATACTCGCAGTGGTACCTTCAAAATAATATCCAACCCCTGCTGGCTCCTTTACATTGTGTCCTCGATTACATTCTTCAGCTCCATAATACGGGTCTCTCTCTGTCACCCCTGAAGGTGCATTTGGCAGCTATCAGTGCTTTCCATTACCTGATAGACAGTTCCTCAGTATTTTCTCATCAAACAACAAAAAGGTTTCTGAAGGGTCTGATGAATCTGTACCCACCTCACAGGCCACCGCTTCCTGCCTAGAACCTTGACTTGGTACTAAATACTATCATGTATCCCCCATTCGAGCCTTTGGCTTCAGTTCTGCTGCAGATGTTAACGATGAAGGTCGTTCTCCTCCTTCAGCACGCAGAGTCAGTGAGCTAGGGGTGCTTATGGCAACTCCCCCTTTTACTTTGTTTTCTACAGATACGGTGACATTACGTTTACACCCTGCGTTCACCCCCAAGGTCTGTTCCTCCTTTCATATTAATGAACCCATCGTTCTCACCTCATTTTACCCCAAGCCTCATTCTTCAACTACAGATGCCTTGCTACACATGCTCGACGTCTGCCGAGCATTGTCCTTCTATATAGACAGAACCCGCCCTTGGAGGCGAACAGACAAGCTATTAGTATCTATAGCATGACGCTTCAAAGGCAATGCACTATCCAGCCAGAGCATTCCCAGACTCATCACTCTCTGTATTTACAAGTGCCATTCAATGCGAGGCAGACCCCTTCTGTCACAGCCTATTGCACACTCTACTAGAGCAGTAGCAATCTCCATGGCCTTCGCCCGTGGAGTGCCTTGAAGCGATATTTGTTGGGCTGCCACCTGGTCCTCCAGTTTTCTTTTATACGTCACTATGCGCTGGGCTGCAGATTCTGCAGTAGCGTCTGCGGTTCTCTCTACTGCAAAACACCATTGACCTGGGGCACATTCATGGCTACTGCTTTGCACTCACCTTGAGTGGAAAACCCATAGGGACCAGTCTAAGAAGAAGAGGAAGTTACTCACCTTCGTGCAGTAACGATGGTTCTTCGAGATGTGTCCCCATGGGTGCTCCACGTCCTGCCCGCCTCCCCGCTCCGGGTATTCTCTTGTTCTTGTTGCAGATACCGAGCGATGAGAGGAACTGGCAAGGGGCCTGACCGCGCAACATTAGAAAGGGTGCAAATGGCGTGTGATTGCGGTTGCACACGCACGGCCCGGCCGACCATGGCTACCAAAAAGCCTCCAACCAGAGGCGCCGGGATGGACCCGACACCTTGAGTGGAGCACCCACGGGGACACATCTCAAAGAACCATCGTTACTGCACGAAGGTGAGTAACTTCCTCTTCTTGCTCAAGAACCTTTTTGCAGAAGAGATCTTCTGCAAAAAGTTCTTGCACAAGAGAGCATCCACACTACAAAAGCGCATTGCAAAAACGATGCACTTTTGCGCAAGAGAACATCCACACTGTATGGATGCTCTTGCTCAAGAAAGCTCATCAGAGCACCTGTACTTTTTCTGATTGGCTGTTTTTGCGCAAAGGTGGATTCAGATTCATGGAATCTCCCTCCCTGGACGTTTCTCAGCCCCAGCTTCACAAAGCCCTGCCAGGGATGGTTTAGTTGGGGTTGCTCCTGGTATGGGAAGAGACGTGGGCTCGGCGACCTTGCAACGGCTCTGGCAACCCTGTGATTCGATGTTTCTATAGGTGGTGAAGCCCATCAACGCCATCCTGCTGCACAGGGTCATCACCCTGGGCGACATGGAGCCCATTGTTACTGGCTTTGCTGCCATGGGCTTCCCCAACTGCAGTGGGGGACATTGACAGCACCCACATCCTCATCCTGGCCCCGACCACCATGCCTTGGACTTCATCAATAGAAAGGGGTACTTCTCTATGGTCCTGCAGGCCCTCATGGACCACCAGGGCTGGTTCACGGACGTTTACGTTGGGTGGCTGGGGAAAGTGCACGAAGCCCAGGTGTTCAGAAACTTCAGCCTACCTCAGAGGATGCACACCTGCACTTTGTTCCCCGAACGCACCATTTTCCCCCAGACTGCACCATCAGGGACGGGGAGGTGGACATGCCCATCTGCATCATGGGTGACGCAGCCGGGTCTTCCAGGGTTGGGAGGATGGTGCAGGAGGTGTTGGATATGCCATGCTCACAGCTGGCTCAGCTGTGAAGAAAAGTGAGAAAACAGTCATCCCAGGAGACGCTATATATAAAGCCTAGTCCTCATCTGAAAGCCAGCGCTGAAGGCCTTGGTTCAGATGATGGCGATGTGCTTCAAGCAAGGCCATCTGTTGCCTAGAGTAGACAGTGGGCACTTTCCTGGAGGGGCCTGGACTTCCAGGGGAGCCTCACAACTCCCACATCCCAGGGGCTTGCTGGGGAGGGTGGTACTGGGGTGCCCTTCTCTTCCTCTCCCCGGCAGGTTCCCATGCAGGGGATCAGTGTCCTCTGCCTCGCCATGCTTGACCAGGAGCAGATGGTGCCCGAGAGTGCAGGCATGACCTTGTGCCTTATGCACCACTGCTGTGTATTTCCATGGCCCCAGCCTCCTTATTCTTGTCATGGGAAGGTGTCATGGGAAGGTATCCCACCCTGGCATCAGGAGTAAGGCAGGCCTCTCCAGAAACCTTGTGTGAAGGAGTGATGGGTTCCTGTGTGACAGCCTCATGCGGCTGTTTGCTCCATACTGCCACTCCGTGTGCACCCACGTGCACAGGCTGTTGTGCAATCCCCAGGCTTAGAAGGCCAAGGGAGGCGCACACAGCCCCTGGCAACCCACTACCTCCCCTCTGCATGTAGATAGGGAAAGTTATAGAACTCCCCTTAAGTGCCTTTCCCAGCCTTGTCCAAGTCCTGGGAGACATCCTGGGAGGGGGGTAGCGGCTCCAGGAAGATGACTACTTCCTGGCTGGCAGGCATGGTTTTGAAGCTGGCTTCCTCCTCCTCGTTGTCATCCTCGTTGTCCTGGTCCACAGCCCCACCCTCCTGGAGGCTGACAATGGGCATGTCCGGGCCTGAGTGCATGACAAGAAGGGGGAAGCAACTGGCCCCTCTCCCAGGATGTCATCCAGCTGCTGGTAGGCCTGCCTCAGTTCCTTTATTTTCATTTGCACCTGGACCAGTGCGCCCCTTCTAGCCCAGGCTTGCAGCCACCTGGCCGTAGATGTCAGCATTTCTGCATCTGGCGTAGAGATCCTCGAGGTTAGATTCCTTGCCCAACACCTCTATGAGATCCAGGATCTCCACACCAATCCAGGACAGTACCCCCTTTCGCCCCCGGCCAAGGGCTTCAGAGGTGGCTGCCAGTGTGCTTGCATCTATAGGGGGCTGGAGAGAGTGCTGGGGTCGCTCATGGCAGCAGGGAAGGCAGAGCAGGGTGCTACTGTGTGGCTCGGTACTAGCAGGGCTCACATTGTGCCACAAGCCCTTTTCCCTTCTGCCTGCAACTTTAACCCCTGCAGAAGAAGGTAAACTATAGAGTTTTGAGGGGTGTAGACAGAGTAGACACCAGGGGAGCTGAGAGAAGTCCTGGAGGCCAATTATTTCAAAATAACCACAGCCGCCTCATCTACACACACCCTATAGGTGTTATTCCTTGTAGAACAAGGGGTTATTATTTCGCTATAGCAAGCCCGTTATTTAAAAATAATTTTGAAATAACGCGCTTGCTGTGTGGATCTCACCTTGTTATTTCGAAATACAGGCAGTCCCCGGGTTACATACAATATAGGGACTGTAGGTTTGTTCTTAAGTTGAATCTGTATGTAAGTCGGAACTGGCGTCCAGATTCAGCCGCTGCTGAAACTGATCAGTTTCAACAGCGGCTGAATCTGGACGCCAGTTCTGACTTACATACAGATTCAACTTAAAAACCCCAGGCATCCCCACGTCAGCTGCTGCTGAAACTGATCAGCCGCTGATTCCAGGAAGCCCCGGGCAGGGGCTTCCTGTAGTCAGCTGCTGGTCAGTTTCAGCAGCGGCTGACTTGGTGATGCCTGGGGCAGAGCAGCTGGGGTGCTGCTGGGTTGCTCCAGTAGCGCCGCTGCTCCTCAGCACTACTGGAGCAACCCAGCAGCACCCAAGCTGCTCTGCCCCAGGCGTCCTGATTCAGCCGCTGCTGAAACTGACCAGCAGTGGCTGAATCAGGAAGCCTGGGGCAGAGCAGCTGGAGTGCTGCCGGGTTGGTCCAGTAGCGCCCAGAGCGGCGCTACGGGACCAACCGGCAGCACCCCAGCTGCTGTACCACAGGCGTCCGGAGCAAAGCTGCGGAGCATGGGGGCAGCGGGACAGCCCAGACGCGCCGTGGCTGTCCGGCTGCCCTCGGGCTCCGCGGCTTTACTCTGCTTTGCTTCCCCTCTCCCTGGTCTGCAGGGAAGGGAGACAGGGAGCAAAGCAGAGCAAAGCCGCGGAGCACGCGGGCAGCGGACAGCCCAGACGCGTCTGGGCTGTCCGCTGCCCGCGTGCTCCGCCGTTTTGCTTCCTCTCCCTGGTCTGCTGGAGACCAGGGAGACGACCCCGTTCGTAACTGCGGATCCAACATAAGTCGGATCCGCGTAACTCGGGGACTGCCTGTAACTGTAGTATAGACATGCGCAGAGATTTCATTGTCAGAAAGAACCAACACAGTTCATCTAGTCTGAACGCCTGCATAACATAAATGATAGGATTCAGTTACCCTTGCATCGAGCACAATAAACTGTGTTTGACTAAAGCATAGATTCCAAAAAGGCAGCCAGTCTTGATGTAAAGCCATTAAGAGATGGAGAATCCACCACTTCCCTTGGTAGCTTGTAACTTGAATTTCAGTATGCAACTTCCATATATTGAGTCTTATTCTGCCTTTCTCTGCTAGACTGAATTGCCCTTTTTTATGCCTGGTATTTTCTCCTCATGATGGTACTTATTCTCTTATAATTAGTGACCACTTAGTCTAACAAGCATAATGGAAGCTCTTAGAAATTCACCCAGGGTACGTCTACACTACAACGTTAATTCGAACTAACTTAGTTGGAATTAGTTAATTCGAACTAAACTAATTCGAACTAACGGATCCAGACTAAAAAACTAGTTCGAATTAGCATTAGCTTAAGGATGGCCAGAAGCAGTGCTGGCAGGGCATCAGAGGAGGACTTAGAGCGTGGAGATGCTGTCTCAGGCTAGCCGAGGGCTGTGCTTAAAGGGTCCCGACCCCCACCCCGGACAGACAGTTCTCAGGGGTGCCCAGCTTGCAAAGCAGTCCTGGCTTGGATTGCCCGGAGTACCCACACTGGGCACATCACAGCACTCGGCCATCAGAGCGGCTGCACTTGCCGCAGGCTGCCATCTGGGGAGAGGGGGCAATTGGGGGGCTGCAGGAGAGTTTCCACCCCCAGAAGCCTGCAGAGCCAGCCCAGTCCTCCCCATCGGGGGCTCGTACCCCATTCCTCCCTCACCTCCTTCCACTTACCCTTCCCTAGCCCCTCTTCTTGATGTACAAAATAAAGGACAATTGTGTTCAAAAATGGAATCTGTCTTTATTGAACAAAACTGGGGGAGACTGGAAAAAGGAGGTGGGAGAGGGGAGGGCAACTAAAATGATCAAGGGTTGGGAACAGGTCCCATATGAAGAGAGGCTAAAGAGACTAGGACTTTTCAGCTTAGAAAAGAGGAGACGGAGGGGGGACAGGATAGAGGTCTCTAAAAGCATGAGTGGGGTGGAGAGGTGCATACAGAAAAGGTCTTCATTAGTTCCCATAAAGAAGGACTAGAGGACACCAAAGGAAAGGAATGGGTAGCAGGCTTCAAACTAGTAAGAGAAAGTTGTTCTTCACAAAGCAAAGAGTCAACCTGTGGAACTCCTTGCTGCAGGAGCCTGTGAAGGCTAGAACTAGAACAGAGTTTAAAGGGACGTGAGATCAAGTCATGGAGGTTGGGTCCCTGGAGTGCTATTAGCCAGGGGGTAGAAGTGGTGTCTCTGCCCAAGGTTTGTGGAAGGCTGGAGAGGGATGGCACGAGACAAATGGCTTGGTCACTGTCTTCGGTCCATCCCCTCCAGGGTACCTAGGGTTGGCCGCTGTCGGCAGACAGGCTACTGGGCTAGATGGACCTTTGGTCTGACCCAGGACGGCCATTGTAAGCTCAGGGCTCAGGGTCGGGGGGTCTCAGTGGACCCCCTTGATTTTCATGCACACCTGCTCCTGGGTGGCCAGGCTGGCAGCTCTCCTGCCCTAGGTGGCCACTTTCCTGTGCCTAGTGCGGAGGTCATTGATGAGGTCCACGATGTCAGCACTAGCGCAGGCGGGTGCCCGCCTCTTGCGGTCCCGGGCAAGGTCCCAGGAGCCGCCAGCCTGGTCCCGGGAAGAGGGGGAGGGCTAGGGGGCATTGGGTGGGAGGCTCAATCCTTGCTAGGTGCAGGGTCTGCTGGCTGGGTGCTGGCAGGCTTGCACCTGGCACGGGCACCGTTGCCAGCCCGTGCCCCTTTAAGGGGTCCGGGGCCGGGAGGGGGGCAGTAGAGTTTCCCTGGTGTTGGCCAGAGTGGCCACCAGGGAAACCTGGGGAGGGCTAGCCTCCCACTAGTTCGAATTAAGGGTCTACACAGCCCTTAATTCGAACTAGTAAGTTCGAACTAGGCTTAATCCTCGTGGAATGAGGATTACCTAGTTCGAACTAAGCGCTCCGTTAGTTCAAATTAAATTCGAACTAACGGAGCGCTAGTGTAGCGCCTATGAAAGTTAGTTCGAACTAACGTCTGTTAGTTCGAACTAACTTTGTAGTGTAGACATACCCTGCCAGTGATTCTTACACCTAGCTCACAGCTGGTTGTGGCTGAACTAGTTCAGCACTCTTACTAGGTGTCACAGTCTTAATGATAGACTCAGAATGATAAAAGAATTTACCACGTCGCCCCTCACTAATCTGTTCCAGCATCCACATCATTAAAAATGTGTAGCCTCTCTGGAATAGAGAGGGTTGAGGCTTGTAACAGAACAAGCAAACACCAAGACTGTGTAAATGTGCAAAGTATTCCTCAACAGTCATCTAATGATATCTCTCACTTGAGTTGCAGGGTAATGTCAAATATTTATATGCCTCTAGTCAATGAGCTCTTCCAAATTTCTAGTCTACGTACCACCCACCCGTCTATACACAGCACAGTGTGTTTATGTTTACATTGACAGACAGACATTAACATGAAAATGAAACCCAGTGAGCATGGACATAAAAATTACCCGGTTTTCTAATGTTTATTTCCTTGGCAGTCCACCATCTTCTGCTACTTTCATAGCTTCCGAGGCCAGAAGGGACCGTTTTCACCATCTAGTCTGACCTCCTCTATAACACAGGCAATAGATCGGCCCCTAAATAATTCCTAGAGCAGAGCTTTTAGAAAAACCCCATCTTGATTTGAAAATGGTCAGTGATGTGAATCCACCACAACCTAAGTTCCCCCTGAGTGCCACGCAGCTTTCCATCAAGCCCAGCACAGGGGCTCAGGGCTGTAGCAGGGAGAGGTACCTCTCTCCAAGCCCTGAAGCTTCTGGGGATGGCAGGGAAGAGCCCTTCCCTGCAGCCTCCAGCACAGAGTTGCCATGGCCTGGGGCAAGGATTGTGTTATATCTCTCCTTACTAGATTGAAGAGCTAATTCTTAAATATTTGTCTCCACGTAAATATTTATAGACTGCAGTCAAGTCACCCCTTAACCTTTTCTTTGCTAACCTGAACAGATCGAGCTTTTTGAGTCTGTTACTAATTAGAAAGGATTCTTTACTTTTAATTATGCTCATGGCTCTTCTCTGAATTCTCTCCTATCAACATGCTTCTTGAACAGTGGGCACTAGAACTGGACACAGTGTTCCAGTAGTAGTCACACGAGTACCAAACACAGAGTTAAAAAAAAAACCCTGGTCCTGTTTGGATTCCTCTGTTTCTGCATCTCAGGATCACCTTAGCTCTTTTGGCCTCAGTGTCATACTGGGAGTTCATGTTCAGATGATTATACATCGCTTTTTCAATCCCTGCTTTCCAGGATAACCGCCCCCCTCCCCGGAAGTATGGCTTAATTCTTTGTTACTAGATGTATATATTTTTAGTTAACTATAATAAAACATAGATGCTATGTCTACACTGCCCCCTCTTGCGCAAAAAATATGCAAATGAGGCAAAGTGTGGAATATCACCGTGCCTCATTTGCATAGTTAATGACTCTGTTTTTGCGCACAAGGCTTTTGCGTAAAAAGGAGCCGTCTAAACAGCTCCTTTTTGTGCAAAAACCCCCTCTTGAGCAAGAGCCATTCTTACTCTTTTTTTTCAGGAAGAACGGCTCTTGTGCAAGAGGGGGTTTTTGAGCAAAAAGAAGCCGTGTAGATGGCTCGTTTTTGCGCAAAAGCCTCTTGTGCAAAAATGGAGCCTCATTAATTATGCAAATGAGGTGTGGCAATATTCCATGCTTCGCCTCACTTGCATATTTTTTGTGCAAGAGGGGGCAGTGTAGACATAGCCATATTGTTTGCTTGCTCTCAGTTTACCAAATGCTGAGTCAGTGACCTGCCCTCTTTGTTGTTTACCCCTCCTTCAATTTTTGCTCTGCAAACATCTGCCAACTTTATTAGTGATGCTTTTATGTTTTTGGCAGGTCATTGTTAAAAATTTTAAATAGAGTAGGACCCAGCATGATCCTTTTGGAAACACATCCCACTTGATGGTAATTTCCTGTTTCCAATTACAGGTTGGGACCTATCAGTTAGCCGGTTTTCGTTTAATAGCTGGTTTTCATTTAATATGTGCTGTGTTAAAACTGGTAATCTCATAAAAAAGTTACATTAGTTTTACAGCATCTATTTTCCATAAACCCATCTTAATTGGCATTATGTAATTACTCTCCTTTAATTCTTTTTCAATTGAGTCCCATATGTGCCTCACTGGGTTAAAGGCCTAGGTAGTTCAGCTCCTCCAGTTCTTCAGAGCATGTACCAACTGGAGAAGAATTTGAAGAGGCAGCAACACAGCTCATATGGGAGAAGACAGGGGAGGAAAGTGGTCTCCCCTTAGGAGAGCCCTTAGAGAAGCCTTCCTGGGAGGAATAAGACTATATGCTAAGCCCAGCTGGGGCTGAAGGTTTAATTACCTTTTCTTTTTACCTTATGTTAGACTTGGATCTGTGGGAGAGAAGCAGACGATAGGAAGTAACCTGGTGAGGATCACTCAAAAGGCAGACATTGTTGGCCCTTGAGGGTGTGTCTACGCTGCACCATTATTTCGAGATAACTAGCATTATTTCGAAATAACAATGTGAGCGTCTACACAGCCATTCTGTTATTTTGAAATAATTCTGAAATAACAAACAGCCTATTCCGAAATCTGTAAACCTCATTCTACGAGGAATCATGCCTATTCCGACATAGCTATTTTGAGGTAAGGTATAGATGCTCCACTGCTGCTATTTCGAAATAGCTCCTCACCAGGGCCATTCTAAGTTACTCCTCCCCAGTGCCTCCTGGGGCTCTAATTCAAGATAGCACATCTACATTAGGGAAGCCTGCCTCGGACTAATTTTGAGGCTTCCCTGCAGTGTAGACATGCTATTTTGAAATAAGCTATTTCAGAATAATGATTCAGGAATAGCTTATTTCAAAATAAGCATGCAGTGTAGACGTACCCTTAGGGTCCAGAGTCAGAGCCTGGTGGAGGAGAGGCCCTGGACTCCCCTAACACACAAGGGACATAAGCCTCATTCCTACCTCATTCCCCCTCTGATAAGAAGAGGGAAAGGACTGATTTTTCTGCTGGGAGGTGGCACTAGGGCCGTGTCCAGACTCAGGGGTTCTTTCGAAAAAAGTAGCCTTTTTTCGAAAGAACTTCCCCTGCGTCCAGACTCAAGTTATTTCGAAAGAACACGGCTTTTCTTTCGATGGCGGTAAACCTCAATTTACGAGGAAGAACGCCTTCTTTCGAAAGTTCCTCTTTCGAAAGAAGGCGTTCTTCAATGTAAAGAGGCTGTCTTCGAAAGAGAGCATCCAGACTCGCTGGGTGCTCTCTTTCGAAAAAGCGGATTTCTCTTTCGAAAGATCCGCCTGCAGTCTAGATGCGATCTTTCGAAAGAGCCTCTTTCGAAAGAAGCCTGCAGTCTAGACATAGCCTAGGAGTGCTACTCATTAGGCCAACTAGCCCACTAAGCCACTCAATGATTTTGCTGGGGATAGATGTCAGGCTAACAGGTCTATAATTACCTGGTCATTCAGTTTATTATTTTTGGAAACTGGCACTTGAGCTTTCTTTCAGTTTTCTGGAACTCCCAAAGTACTGCAAGACATATTGAAAATGAACATCAACAGTCCAACAATCACCTCAGCCAGCTCTTTTAAAACTCTTGAATGCAAGTTATCAAGATCAGCTAATTTTAAAATGTCTCATTTTAGTAGCTTTTATTTATAATCCTCTAGAGATAAGAGTAGAATGGAGAGAATATTACTATCACCATATGTTGAGACTATATTAAGTTTTCCTTAAATACAGAACAGAAATATTTACTAAGCATTTCTGCCTATCATTATAGACAGAATACATAATATATACATATTATTTATGTTTCTAGCACTTCAATTATTTCTAATGTATTTTAAAAGCTTCTTCTTATTGTCCATAGCACTGTGGGCCATAGAGTTCTTCCTGTATACCTTGGCTTCCCTTATCAAGTTTCTACAATTCCTAACTTCTGATTTATATTCATTATTATAAATTTAACCTTTCTCTCATTTTTAATTGTTTTAAATAGATATCTTCATCTTCCTTCTAAACTAGGAATTTTTAACCATCCTTCTTCCTAAGTTGTGGCATTGTAGTTTTTTGGGCAACTAGTAAATACTTAAATCAGTTACCATTCATAGATTTTATTAAATTCCACCTTATGGAATGGATTTGACTCATAATTTTGTTCAGCTTTGTGTAATTGGCCTTATGAAAGCACCAATTATGTACATTACTGATCTGGACTTTATTCTGCTTGCATATTATATATATGATCAAGGCATGATCACTACCTAAGCAACCATTAATTTTAGTTCTGTGATGAGTTCCTCTTTATCTGTTAGGACAAGGTTTAATAAAGAATTCCCCTGTGTTGGCTGCAATACTTTTTGGGTGAGGAAATTGTCATGTACAATGTTTAGAAATGCCAAGGATATTTTAGTACTGGCAGCATGAGACTTCCAGCATATGCCCCTCAAATTTGAAATTTTCCATCATCACACATCTTTTGTCTCTGTACATTATGGAGAGATGTGTAAGGAGCTGGTCATCCTGTTCCCTGATGTGATTTAGTGATCTATAGAAGACATCAACTAATACCCCATCTTGTGCTTTACCTGTTAGGACACTGATCCATAAGCATTCAAGATCATTTTCTTTTGAGTTATTAGTGACTCAGAAACTGTAATGCCATTTTTTTATATAGAATGTCACTCCCCTTCCCTATTTGGCCCGCTTGGTCCTTCCTAAATTGTTCTAATAATGGATTTTAACATTTCAATTGCGTGACTCATTCTACCATGTTTCAGTAATACCAACTAGATCAGATTTAAGCTCATAAATGAGCAATTCCCATTCCTCTTGTGTATTCCCTGTTTCCTTTAATAGATATGAGATATTCAAGAATTTCTTCTCATCATGGTCTCTGTGAGTGCTTACACTCCTTTTTTCTGTACAGTCACTAGAAGCCTGGAGTCTTAGAGCAGTCTCCACTAAGGGGCAAAATCAACTTAATTTACTTTGGGGTCTCCACTTTGTGCTAGTCAATGAGAGAAACTCTCCCATTGACTTCCCTTATGTATGCTGCTCATTATCGTGGAGAACCAGAGTTGATGAGAGAGCAATCAGCGGCTGATTTAGTGGGTCTTCACTAGACCTGCTAAATCAATCCAAGGGGGATCAATTGCTGCACTGCTGTTGAGGCATGTAAAATCCCCTTAATCAGTTAGCCACATGAGCTGATGACTCCTGCTGCTAGCCCTACGCAGGACTGCTGGCTGTTGCTTCCAACTCAGCATCGGGCTGCTGGCTCTGGCTCCCAGCTGCATGAAGGGCTGCTCTCAGGCACCGGTTAACCGGTGATGCTTACCAGGTAACCAGTTACCCATCCACATCCCTACTGCCGATCCCTGGAAAGTGTAGACAAGTCCTTACTCAAGTCCAGACTCCTAACCTTTAACTGCTGTGTGGCCCTGAACAGGATGTGGGTACAACATTCTACTTTATCTTGATTTTCTTATCCAGGTTGTTCCCCTTTCCAAGTATTCCCTGGATGGGGGGGGTGTGGTATATATTTTTAAAAGTCTTATCAACCCTTGGGTCTTTTGTGGGGTTTGTAGAATATCTTCAGTGAATTCTCCTGCTATGTTCTTGAAATGGATACATATATCCTTGTAACTTCTTCTCATCTTCAGGCTAGGGCAGTGTTTCTCAAACTGTGCTCCGCGGAGCCCCAATGTTGTACATTGATAGGTGTACAACACATACAATCAGTGGACCGCTAGGGTTCCACATAAATTTTTACGTATGTAAAGGGCTCCAGAGCCCCAAAAGTTTGAGAACCTCTGGGCTAGGGGATGGTTTATGCTCTGTAACTTCTGCTTATTGTTCCTACCTGAGAAGGAACATTAACTCTTCCATCCCTGCTGGAATGTGGCCAGAGCCAGCCTTCGCGATTTGGAATGGGTCCGCAAAAAGAGCAACTAACCCTCCAGGATTGTCCTGGTGTCACCAGAAATGAAAGATGAATCTTTCATTAAGGATTATGTCATAAAACCTCCAGGAATACGTCCAATCAAAACTGGCAACCCTACCTGCAAAGTAATTTCTCACCTTGCTGTCCACATCCTGAGTCTTCACAATGGAATGGATTTAGGATTTAAGGAAAAGTTATCACGCTGGTTGCCCCCGCCTAGAAATAATTCAAATCCACTGCAAATAAACAACAACTCGCAATGCAGATTGGTGAAACTTTCACAGAACACTTAAAAAACCATCTCAGCACCTTTCTGAAAGCATCCAAAGCAAACAGCTCACCCAGGAGTCAACCACCATTCCTGCAAAACAAAGCAACTCTCTTTGGAGTGCAACTAACAATTACACAGATCCTCCAGATAGATCACTGATGACATGGGGACGAAAGCTGTCACTGTGAACTCTGCAGGAGGAAATTATATGGCCCACACTGGGACATTTTCAATCAAAACTCAGTTAAATCATTTAAGGACCAAATGTCTCTGAATTAAAGTATTGGAAAAAAAAGAATACTAACAAAAACGTATTAACACAAATATGGGAACATGCAGATCCTATGCTTCTTTGACTTCCACTTTCCTAATATCACTGTGATCAAAAAATAGCACATCCCTTACCTGCTTCTCTGTATACCATGATCTGCAGTGGCAGTCGCAGAGGTCACAGGGCATTGGAGAAATGGGTAATGTCCAAACTCAGCATCCCAGAAGTCTATGTAGTACCCTTCTTTCTGCCGACAGATATTAGAGAGTATACCACGAGCAGCAATGATTGTAGGGATTTACTTCAGGTCAGTGTCATTGCCCATTTATAGATATATACCACTTGTCAGTGTATGTTACATGCCCTTTTGGGGGACCAATGCTCCAGCTGTAAGGACTCCAGCAATGCCCCTCTGCCATGTATATTGGCCAAACTGGACTGTCTCTGCAACAAAGGATAAATGGACACAAATCAGACATCAGGAATGATAACACACATAAACTTGCAAGGAGTCCTGTGGCACCTTATAGACTAACTGAAGTGTAGGAGCATAAGCTTTCGTGGGGAAAGACCCACTTCGTCAGATGCATGTAGTGGAAATTTCCAGAGGCAGGTATAAATATGCAGGCCAGAATCAGGCTGAGGTGGATCCAATCAGGGAGGATGAGGCCCACTTCTAGTAGCTGATCTGGAGGTGTGAATTCCAAGAGAGGAGAAGCTGATTTTGTAGTTAGCGAGCCATTCACAGTCTTTGTTTAATCCTGAATTGATTGTGTCAAATTTGAAGATGAATTGTAGCTCAGCAGTTTCTCTTTGAAGTCTGGTCCTGAAGGTTTTTGCTGCAGGATGGTTACCTTTAGATCTGCAATTGTGTGTCCAGGGAGATTGAAGTGTTCCCCTACAGGTTTTTGTATGTTGCCATTCCTAATAAGTGGGTCTTTGCCCATGAAAGCTTATGCTCCAACACTTCAGTTAGTCTATAAGGTGCCACAGGACTCCTCGCCACTTTTGCAGATTCAGACTCTGATACTTGACACGTAAACTTGTAGGGGAACAAGAATTCATTTACAAATTTGACACTGTTACCCTGGATTTGAATAAAGACATGAATTGGCTCCATCATTGGCAATACAAAGCCCATTTCCCCTGCCTTTGATGTTCACATTTTCACACCCAGCCCACTTAATTAGCTTCATTAATACAGGTCCTACAATTGACAGGTAACTGCTTTTGCTGTTATATATATTGGATTCTGTTATTTCCACTCCAACTCATCTGATGAAGTGGGTTTTACCCATGAAAGCTCATGATCCTATATATTTTTGTTAGTCTCTAAGCTGCCACAGGATTACTCATTGTTTTTAAAGTTACAGACTAACATAGTTACCCCTCAGAGACTTCAAATCCTGATGTCATCTGAAGATGTCATCAGGTGCATATACATCTCTACTGCCATCTGAGTCTCCCAAAGGTGACAGTCCACCACCAGTCTGGCACTTCTGAAGAACTAGTTGTGTTATCATCCACCTCAGGTAATGAAGATTCACAGCTGGCACAGAAATACCACTAACATCTCACTCATGGAAAGGGAATATAGCATCGCACTACAGCCCTTCCTGTACAAAATGGAATTCTTTACTGAGGGTACATCTACAGAACAACATTATTTCAAAATAACTAGCGTTATTTCAGAATAACTTAGTCTGCATCTACACTGCAAGTAGTTATTTTGAAATAATGTCAAAATACTGTCAAGCTGGAGGATTTCTTACTCCAACTCCTGTAATCCACATTGTACGAGGAGTAAGAGAAGTCAGAGGAAGAGTTCTCTATTTCAGAATAAGTGCTGTGTAGACGCTCCCAATTTTGAAATAATCTATTTCAAAATAAGCTATGCATTTGTATAGCTTATTTTGAGTTAAGCCCTCTCTGTAGACGTATCCTAAGCCTGCATCATGAATCTTTCCCAGGTCAGCCAGTATTTGCATTCACAAAACCCCCTCAATGATTCACTACAACCTGCAGTGTCCCTGAGTACTGTGATGTATGCTTGTAGAACTTCGTAGTGGATTGATAGGATCATTCAAAGCCTCCTGGCAGACAGGCAGCATTTTATTTGCATATTCATTATTTGCATAATAAACATGTAAATAAAATGATGCCTGTCCACCAAAAGTTTGTGAATGGATTTGCCAGTCTGTGGTATAAAAAAGTTGGGAACCACTGCCCTAGAATATCACAAAGGCTGAAACCTGCATTGTTTAAGTCAGTGGCATTTGCTTTTGGTATTAGTGGGAAGGGCTGTGTGCAACAATGGATGAGAAATACAATATAAAAGCTACAGAACTAGTTGAGCAGTGGTTGCATATTCCATCCAAAAATTTATATTAAAGTATTAGAGGTGCAAGTTAAGGACTAAAAAATTAGGTTGCCTGTGCAACCTTAATTTAGCCTCCATGCATTATGACACAGTCTTTAACTACATGATCACATACCATTTTTTTCCCCAAATGACCCCTGCTTCATTCACTGAATGGGTTGTTAGTCAATATTTCTGTTTATCCTCCTCATTCAATGTATAGCCCCAGGTTGTATTTAATTCACACCACCCAAAACCCTGCACTCAACACAAAATTACTAATTACCTGGCATGCTTTTTTTCTCCTTATTCAAGAAATGTAATAGGAAAGAAACACATGGTACAGTGGGGTCCAAATAAAAATGTTGGTTAGCTATGTACAACATGCAAAACTGGCCCAATCTACAGTCATTCTGCTGCTCTGGTGGGGTTCTGAAACCCAGAAATCCAGAGTCACTCGAGGGATCACAAATTATTTAAAGAAGACACTACCTAATTCCTATACACTGCATTTCTGTAGTGTTCTCATCACAGTATCTTGTGCTTACAGGCCCCCTTGCAGCTGGGAGAAACTATTGCTCAAAAAGACCTGCTCAGCCTCTAAAGTCCTGGGCTGGAGCATGCTTTGTGCAGCCAGAATCTCTACCTGCCTAACTCATGTCTATATGGACTCAGAGAGGTAGCCATGTTAATCTGTAACATTAAAAAAACAAGTAGTCCCGTGGTTGTGCCCACAAAAGCTCATGATACTATATATATACATATATATATATATATATATATATATATATATATATATATATATATTTATTTATTTATTTATTTATTTATTTATTTAGTATACACATATTTTTGTTGGTCTCAAAGGGTCTACACAGCAGAGTTATTTTGGAATAACATCTATTATTCCAAAATAACTTTATGCGTTGTCTACACAAGAAGCCTATTATTTCAAAATAAGTTCAAAATAACTGGCTTCTTACTCCAAGTTCCTGTAAACCTGTAGGATTAAAGAAGTCAGTGGAATAGCGATTTATTGCGAAATAAGTGCTGTGTAGACAGCACCAAATTTCGAAATAAGCTATTTGAAAATAAGCAATGCAATTTGCGTAGCTTAAACTACGTAGATTATTTTGAGGTACATGCTACTGTGTAGACATGCCTTAAGGTGCTAGAGGACTACTCATTGTTTAAATGTCTCTATAGCAGTGGTCTCCAACCTTTTTACACCCAAGATCACTTTTTAAATGACAGAACAAGCCAAGATCTACTGCCCCGCCCCTTCCTTGAAGCCCCACCCTCTCTAGTCTCCTCCTCTCCATCACTTGCTATCCACAATCCTTATACTGCTGCTTATTTTTTTTTATTATTCTGTAGGAAGAGGTTTTTCCAACATTTGGCTTGTCTACACTGGACCAAATGTCCGAAAAAAAACCCTTCTTTTGGAAGCCACCTTATTCCTTGTGGAAAGAGGAATATAGGGGTGACCAAAAGAGCCAGTTTGCTCTTCCAGTAAAAAAGCAGAAGAACAAAGCATCCCTGGATGCAGAAGAGTTTTTCTGGGATATCTCCAGAATCCTGAAAAACTCCTGGGCTGTATCTACATTGGCACCCTTTTCCGGAAAAGGGATGCTAATGAGACACTTGGGAATTGCAAATGCCGTGGGGGATTTAAATATCCCCCGTGGCATTTGCATGAACATGGCTGCCGCTTTTTTCCGGCTCGGGGTTTTGCCAGAGAAAAGCGCCAGTCTAGACGGGATCTTGCAGAAAATAAATCCCTTTCAAGTAGGAATAAGGGATCTTCCGGAAAAGGGCTTATTTTCCGCAAGATCCCGTCTAGACTGGCGCTTTTCTCCGGCAAAACCCCGAGCTGGAAAAAAGCGGCAGCCATGTTCATGCAAATGCCGCGGGGGATATTTAAATCCCCCGCGGCATTTGCAATTCCGAAGTGTCTCATTAGCATCCCTTTTCCGGAAAAGGGTGCCAATGTAGACACAGCCCTGCAGTCTAGCTGGACCCTTGCTGTGTTGAGACAGGATGTGTAGGCTCTGGGGTGGGAATGAGGGATTTGGGTGTGGGAAGGGGTGAGAGGTGCAAGCTCTGGGAGGAAATCTGGATGCAGGAGGAGGTGGAGAAGGGGACACTGGCTCGGGGAGGGGGCTCCAGGCTGGGCAGTGTTGGGGTACTAAGCAAGCCACAGGCTTGCAGATGTGAGAGTGCAGGAATTTGGGTTGGGGTATGTGAGGGGCTGAGGGCATGAGGTTCCAGTGTTTGATAGGCTCAGATCTAGGGTCTGGGGAAGGGGGAGTGCAGGAGTGGTTCTGGCCAGATGGGGGCTTGGCCCCAATTGGGGGTTTGTTGGCCAGGCTTCATTTTTAAATAGAATACTATGTTAAACACAAAAAGTTTCTGCATTGTCTTTATTTATGAGAATGGCAGGGAACGTGCCTTGAGTCAGGTGTCACTGACCCATAGAAAAGTCATTTGGGAGCAGGGGACACAGGACTGGGGAGGGGTGCTAGTGGGTTCTGGAGAAGGGAACATGGTGCCAGTGGGGGCAGGGGAGAGGGGGCAGGGTGCCAGGACAGGTTTCTGCAGCAGGGAACAGGGTGCTGGGGGGGACAGGTTTCTGCAGAAGGGAGCAGGGGGACAGGTTTCTGTAGTAGGAGAGAGGGTGCCAGAAGGAACTGGTTTCTGCAGGGGGAGCAGGGTGCCGGGGGACAAGTTTCTGCGGGGGGGTGGGGCAGGTTTCTGCAGCGGGGCCAGGAGGGCAAGGGAGAGAAACAGGGGGCCAGGAGGGCAGGGGACAAGTTTGGGGCAGAGGAGAGGGAACAAGGTTGGGGGCAGGGAGTTCCCTACACCAGCCACGGAGGGAAGCCTCCGACCTGCGCTCCCTCCGGACTGACCGCAGCTGGCCATGGTGCTCAGCCAGGGTGCCACCAAGCTCTATGTGGGCAGGCGCAGAGGGGAAGCCGCCCAATCAGCTGGAGTGCGGTTCAGCCTCCTCTGGGCTGAACGCCACAGCCAGCAGGCCAGGCAGCTTCTCCTCCGCGCCAGCCCACGTGGAACATGGTGCACCCTGGCTGAGCGCCATGGCCAGCTGGCTGGGCAGCTGATTCTCTTCCCTCCAGCCCGGCTGCCCTGCGCTCAGCCCAGGGAGGCTGCGCCTTGCTCCAGCTGTGAAAGCCACAGTCAGCTGGCTGGGGTGTTTCAGCCCTCCTGACCTCCCAGCTCCCACCATTCCTTGCAGCTACTCACCTGTGTTGTTGCTCGGTGAGTAGCTGCTCCTCCAATGAGGAAATCTAATGTAAATGTACTGTGCAGGCGCACAGTTCAGAGAGGGCTCAAGAGCTACTCTTAGAGCCCCTGAGATCTACTGGTTGGTGACCACGGCTCTACAGAGTATATGTGAACTGAGATTAGTTAGAGGTTTATAACTTGGTCAAATTTAGGTAAATTTGCTGTTTTCACAGAGATTGCGCATCTTTAATACTAGGGCAACCTCCCATCGAATTGCAAGTCTATTCCATTCCATATTGGCTGGTGTACTATATTCATCACCATATTAGAGGTTGTCAGCCGACGGTCAGGGCTCCCTATATCTGTCCCTTAAGACCGGCTGAAGTTCTTTTAAATTGTGCTTGGTTCTGTTACAGCAACTGAAGGAGTCAGGTTAAAACTTAAACAGTTACAGGTTTATTAAAGAAGCTTATAAATCATATGGTTGCAATGGCTATTGCTCTATTTCTTAACTACTAGCAAAATATAGATCTTAAAAATGGTTACAAAGAAGATAAAGATAGGAAAATAGAAATAATGGTACCAAGTAACAGCTTACTCTTTCTATGTGTACACTTAAGACAGAGGACCACATCCAGATACAATTTTTACCCCCTTCTGTGCCTCTCGACTCCAGCATGTCAGGCCAGGGCCGGTCCCTCAATTACTAGGAAAGACGAAAATACGAGGTGGAAATACGAGGCCCCATAGAACCTCGGGAGGTCAAACACCTAACCCAACCAGCAGGTAGAGGGTAGAATGACACTCAAAGTGAGTGTGCGCTGGGCCTATCTTTTATACTCATGGGGTCACGTATTTCTCTTTCTTGTCTGTCATGCCAAATGGGGCTGGTCTGTCTTTTGTGAGACCAGTTCTTACAAGGGAGTTGTGAACTTAATTTACACTTGTAAGAGAGATAACTAAATTGGAATTACTGGGAAATTCCTCTCCCAGGGACTGTGTGTGTGTTCGAATCAACATAGGTGCCAGCCGGTGGCAGTTCTCGCAGCCTCAAGGCCAGCTTATTGCCTTAATCGCTCTCTCTCCACATGTCTGTGTGGTTTTTTTTTTTCAGCTTCTCAGGATCAGATGAGCCAGCATAGACTATGCTGATATTATTGCTCCTTCTCTGTCCTGTATGCTTCAGGAAGGCAAATAAGATGGATGAGATGGGGGGAGGAGGGGCCGTCTGGCTACAGAGGTGCAAGCTAAGGACTAAACAATTAAGTTACCCGTGCAACCTTAATTTAGCCTCCATACACAGGCTTTAAATACTGGAACATTTTTCCAGTACTACATTATACCATATGACTAACGCTTGTCACATTGCTCTCTCATCCACTTCTCAGGGGAGAAGTGTGCACAGTAGAGTGTTGTGTTCCAATAGTGTGGTGGTGTTTGTTTTTCATATACATGTTGCTATATTTTTTGTCAGAGAAGGCAATCTCAAAGAAATGCACCTTGCACTTGGAGCTGAAGATGTGGAGGTTGGTCATGGTCTGTAGATAGGGGAGTTCATTTCAGAGTTTCAAACAAGACCCCAAGAAAATTTCTACTCCAAAGCATGGAGGCACTAGGGCTTCTCAAAAAAATAATTTTTCTAACGGAGGCAAAGCCAAGCATTTTCCCTTAATTTGCAACTCTTCACAATTTGTTTTTCTTAAATTCTCTGCTCTTGGATCCATGTGATTAGAGGAAAATCATAGAAGTGTAGAACTGGAAGGGAATTTAATAGTCAAATAGTCCAGTCCCCTGAACTCAAGGCAGACAAGTCCAAAGCTTGTTTCATTTAAAACAAAAACAAAACACTCACAGTTTCCATTCCTCTTGGCTGCAGAGAAATGTTTGAAAATGTGACCCCAGTGTACCCTAAAGGGTTGGAAATCAGAAAAGAAATACAAATATTGAGTCTAGAAAAAAAACAGTATAATTTTTCAAGACAATCCCATTATTTTTTGAGCTTGACTCATGATTTTTTAATGCTCCAGACTGGGAACTGCTGTTATGAAATGTGTCATGCAACTTTAATTCTAGTTAGTGTTAACTATTTTGTCTATAATCATATTCCTTTGTTGTTTGCATTTTATCCTCTGTGTCTTTTCTGCTCTAGTATGGGCTTGGCTGGTGTATCTTCCTTTACATTTTGCTTTGTCTACTTCAATTTTCTCCCTGGAAGAGAGAAAGAGAGAGAGATTTGCAGATATGTATTTATCTGGTTAGGATGAGGCTTCTTGAATAGTCTTTGTGCTATTTTTGAAAAGTGTGACAATGGCTACTTTGTTATCAGTCTGCTTTTCCTATTTCAGTGAAGTAAAGTTTTATGTTTGTCTGAGACTCTGGTTTGGCTCTGATTATACCATGGCTTTATCCTGTTTGTGTAGGTTGGAGGGGCTCAGTCAGAATCAGGCCCCCATTTTCCTGAGCAACACCATACAAACACATGGCAGGAGACAGTCTGTGTTCCAACCTGCTTAGAATCTAAGGCCTCCAAACTTGAAAACTCTTAGACTTGTGAAACATTACCCACATGACTCCTTTGACTGAAGTCAATGGGGTTGCTCCAAGAGGAATGACATATATTCTAAACTTTTACAAAATCAGAGTCAAATTTAAGATAAGGTGTACCAAGTGGATCAGAATACCTGGTGGTTACTTTTTGCTGATTTTGAGTCCATTTTGCCATATACACCGGCCTTAACCCTTCCCTGCCAGGATTCAGTAGAGATGGGGGTGTATCCCAGGCTGTAACCCCTTACTACCTAGGGGTATGTCTACACTACAAAGTTAGTTCGAACTAACTTAGTTCGAATTAGTTAATTCGAACTAAGCTAGTTCGAACTAACGCGTCTAGAACTAAAAACTAGTTCGAACTAGCGTTTTGCTAGTTCGAACTAGCAAGTCCACATTGAGTGGACTCTGAACAGGGCTTAAGGATGGCCGGAAGCAGTGCCGGCAGGGCATAAAAGGAGGACTTAGAGCATGGAGATGCTGTCTCAGGCTAGCCGAGGGCTGCGCTTAAAGGGTCCCGACCCCCACCCCGGACACACAGTTCTAAGGGGTGCCCCGCTTGCAAAGAAGTTCTGGCTTGGAGTGCCCTGAGTGCCCACACTGGGCACATCACACCACTCGGCCATCAGCCCAGCTGCACTTGCCGCAGGCTGCCATCTGGGGAGAGGGAGTAATTGGGGGGCTGCAGGAGAGCTTCCACCCCCAGAAGCCCGCAGAGCCAGCCCAGTCCTCCCCATCGGGGGCTCATACCCCATTCCTCCCTCACCTCCTTCCACTTACCCTTCCTTAGCCCCCCTTCTTATTGATGTACAAAATAAAGATAACGTTTCTTCCAACATTGACTCTGTCTTTATTGAAAAAAAACTGGGGGAGACTGGGAAAAGGAGGTGGGAGAGGGGAAGAGAAAGGCTGGGAGAGGGGAGGGCAACTAACATGATCAGGGGTTGGGAACAGGTCCCAGATGAAGAGAGGCTACAGAGACTGGGACTGTTCAGCTTAGAAAAGAGGAGACGGAGGGGGGACAGGATAGAGGTCTCTAAAAGCAGGGGTTGGGTGGAGAGGGTGCATTCAGAAAAGTTCTTCCTGAGTTCCCATAAAGAAGGACTAGAGGACACCAAAGGAAAGGAATGGGTAGCAGGCTTCAAAGTAGTAAGAGAAAGTTGTTGTTGTTGACAAAGCAAATAGTTAACCTGTGGAACTCCTTGCTGCAGGAGGCTGTGAAGGCTACAACTAGAACAGAGTTTAAAGGGAAGTGAGATAAAGTGATGGAGGTTGGGTCCATGGAGTCCTATTAGCCAGAGGGTAGGAGTGGTGTCCCTGCCCAAAGTTTGTGGAAGGCTGGAGAGGGATGGCACGAGACAAATGGCTTGGTCATTGTCTTTGGTCCATCCCCTCCAGGGTCCCTAGGGTTGGCCTCTGTCGGCAGACAGGCTACTGGGCTAGATGGACCTTTGGTCTGACCCAGTACAGCCATTGTAAGCTCAGGGCTCAGTGTCGGGGGTCTCAGTGGACCCCCTTGATTTTCATGCACACCTGGTCCTGGGTGGCCAGGCTGGCAGCTCTCCTGCCCTAGACGGCCACTTTCCTGTGCCTAGTGCGGAGATCGTGGACGAGGTCCACGATGTCCGCACTAGCCCAGGAAGGTGCCCGCCTCTTGCGGTCCAGGGCAAGCTCCCGGGAGCCGCCAGCCTGGTCCCGGCAAGAGGGGGTGGGCTGGGGGGCATCGGGTGGGTGGCTCTGTGCCGTGCCAGGTGCAGGGTCTGCTAGCTGGGTGCTGGCAGGCTTGCACCTGGCACGGGCACCGTAGCCAGCCCGTGCCCCTTTAAGGGGTCCGGGGCCGGGAGGGGGGCATAGAGTTTCCCTGGTGTTGGCCAGAGTGGCCACCAGGGAAACCTGGGGAGGGCTAGCCTCCCACTAGTTCGAACTAAAGGGCTACACAGCCCTTAGTTCGAACTAGCTAGTTCGAACTAGGCGTTAGTCCTCGTAAAATGAGGTTTTCCTAGTTCGAACTAAGCGCTCCGCTAGTTCGATTCAAATTCGAACTAGCGGAGCGCTAGTGTAGCACCTATTAAAGTTAGTTCGAACTAACGTCCGTTAGTTCGAACTAACTTTGTAGTGTAGACATACCCTAGGTTCCCAGCTGGTTTGGGGTGTATAACCCTGTGTGTATAATATATCCTAGGCTGTAACCCTTCCTTCTTGCCTGACTGGTTTCCCTTCTTGGGCTGGGCAGAGGATGCATATCCCAGGCTATAACCCTTTCCTACCTGGGTTCATAGCTAGTGTGGGTGCTCCCTTGCTGTGACCCTTGCCTGCCCGGGTTTCTATCTCGGGTGGGTATCCCCTTGCTGTGACCCTTGCCTGCCCGGGGTTCCTTGCGTGGGGTGGAGATGTATGCCGCAGGATGTAACCCTTTCTTGCCCGGGTTCCTTGCGTGGGATGAGTATCCCTTTGCTGTGGCCTTTGCCTGCCCGGGTTTCTAGCTGGAGTGGGTATGTCTTTGCTGTGACCCTTGCCTGCCCATGTTCCTTGCGTGGGGCGGGTATCCTTTTGCTGTGGCCCTTGCCTGCCCGGGTTTCTAGCTGGAGTGGGTATGCCTTTGCTGTGACCCTTGTCTGCCCGGGTTCCTTGCGTGGGATGGGTATCCTTTTGCCGTGGCCCTGGCCTGCCCGGATTGCCTGCGTGGGGAGGGGATGTATGCCGCAGGGTGTAACCCTTTCTTGCCCGGGTTCCCAGTTCGGGGCAGGGGCGGGTCCTGCCGGCTGTACCTCCGCCGCCCGGCTTCCCGGCGGGGCTGGGTGTAGCCCTGGGAGCCACGCCTCCCCGTCTCATTCAGCCGGGGGCGGAGCTGGCTGGCTGCGCTCTCCCCCCGCCGCCTTACTCCGCTGCTCCTGGCCAAGGGATGACATCGGCGGCGGGGAGGCTGCGCTGGCAGCGGAGGCGCTGAGCGAGCTGAGCCTGCCGGGTTCCTACTTCCCCGGCCCCGCCTGGAGAGGCGCCGATCGCAGCGCCTCGGCAGGAGGCGGCAGGTTCCCGGCTCTGCACGGCGCCGAGTCCCCGGAGCAGCCGGGCGAGGGAGGCAGCCAGCCCGGGGCAGCCCCGGGGACTTCTCGCCGCGCGCTCGGGCGCAGGGGACCGGCTGCTGGAAGTTGCCGGGAGTGGCTCGGAGCGGGTGGCTGTTCCCAGGTAAGCGCCGCTGCCCGCGGGCGCTGGGGTCCCCGGCCCCTGCATGCACCTGTGCCAAGCCCGGGGGGCGCAGCCAGCTGCGGGGTTCGGGGGCTGGAGAGGAGGGACCCCGCCTCCAGCTCTGCAAAGCCGGCGGGGCAGGAGAAGGTGCAGCTGGACTTGTGACCCCACCCTCCCGGCACCGGTTTATTTCCCTCTCCCCGCCCCCAGCAACTCTCTGGGGAGCTGGTTAGGGAGAGGATGCCGAGTGATTCCCCACGGGAAGGTGTTTCTGGCGGGGTGCTCACCCCTGGGCGGGGATGTCCATGTGCGTCTTAATCAGAGACCAGCCACTGGGCTCCCCGCCCCATTGGCTGGCATGTGGCTTCGCCGAGAAACCTTTGGCGCTAGGAGGCGTATGGAGGGGTGTGCGTGTATGTCTCTGTGCCCAAATTGAACGGCAGAAGAAAGTGGAGCCATGGCTCCCCTCCCCAGCTCTCTGTCATGCCAAAGTTTGTGGCTGTTCCTTTTGCCCAAGCGGGATGCTGTGGAGGTGCTCGGCTGGAGGGGCTTCGTACTGCATCTCGAGTGGCTTGGCAGAGCGGTTGAAGTGCAACACAACGAGGGATGCCCGAGGCGCACTGCCTGGGGCAACCAGTGTGGGGTTAGAGGATTGCTCACACAGGTGCCAGCCGTTTGTGATCATTACATTTCCTCTGACTCGCCTCTAGCTTTGTTTTTAACTCTTAGGTAAGTGTGTGTGCACCACAAAACTGCTGTCGGAGTGACAACATCTACATTGCCCTGGCACCCTCCAGAGCCTTGTGTGGTATTTCTCAGGACACAGGGTTATCTCATGTCTTAAAATCCTGAGCAAGCAAAATCCGGGAGCCTGAGGTAGATTAATGCAGCCTCATTAGCTTAGTCAGGAGGAACAGCCTGGGTCAATGCAGACAATTAGAAAACCTCCCCTAGTGTCTTAATGAGTCTGACAGCATGTCCATGCCTGGTGACATCTTCCACCTTAGCTTTGTTTTTCATAAATTCCCTTTATTTATTCTGCTGGGGGGACAGGGGGATGTGCTGGAGAATCCATGGTCTTTTTTCTCCTTTTCAAAGAAAGCAACCAATAAATAGGACATTCTGAAAGGGAGTGAAATAAAAATGAATGAAGGGACTTGGGAATGAATGATCCATGCTTGGAGAATATACACATATATTTACAACTTCTCTTCTCCCCTTCCCTCTGCAATCCCTAAGTCTTCTTGATGAACAGACTTCCAGGAATTGAAAACTCTTTGCCTTAGGCACTTTCTGGTGTGAAAACTGCAGAGATTCAGCTATCTTGGACAAAGTCAAAGTCAGATTCCTCAATCCTGGAAATCTGTCCTCTTCAAATATTGCAACAGTAGCTACCCCTGGGAGTAAAAGAATCATAGAGCAAATAACTTAATTTGTAACCCACCTACATTCTCCTGTCTGCTTGTGTTTTTCTTCTGGTCAGGAAGGTGAGGAAAGGAAATATGCATGTAATCTGGAATACTTTGAAAGGCACACAGTGATGAGTAGTAAGCTATTAGATGGGAAGCTGTCTGATTTGGTTTCTGTTGGCTTTTGGTTGATACCTATATAAAGGAACAATGGGAGCTCACAGAATAAATAACTGCCTGTCTATGTTAGGTTCCACCGTGCATTTATTTATGTGGCCAGACCAAGGTATTTTACTCGACAATATAGACAGCATTGTATCCGAAAACCCCTGCAAATAGGATTGTTTCATTTTAAGAACCTGTTTGGAATAGGATTAAATGCTGTGTCTTAATCAGAATAAATGGGATGGTTCTACCTTGCTATGTGGTTCGTCTGTAGAGAGAATACCTACTAATTAGCATCTAGAGTGTCTAGTCATAGGCATATTTGGTGTATATTGAGTTATCTCTGCCTTCCATGTGTTTTGTTGGGTTTATTGGTCATCTGTTCATACATTAATGTGCAATCATTGACCACTTACTTTCATGGTGGTTATTCCACAGGTTGGGAAGAGGTTGCTATTTTTATCATATCTTTCACTGTCAAACCTTGAAGTCCTTGCTTCAGACTGATAATCAAAAAGCAGCAATTCAACTTTGGAAAAAGTCTGTTCATAAATCAAAAACCATTTCCGAAATGTGCATATCAGATCAGTTTTCAGATAGCTAATTTAGAGTGGGTGTCCTTCAAGCTGTGCAAAACACTTCTTTAAAAGAAAAGATTATTGGTGCGTAAAGCAAAATATCCAGGATTTGTCCACTGCTGCTCACTGCAGAAGCACAAATTAAATGAATTCTGGGCCAATACATTTTATTTGGTGTCTGTCTGTAGCTTTCAACAGCTAGCTCTTTGAAACTAACTGCAAAGCTTTTTCTTTATTAGGGAAATTCTTTCTTTGGACCAGGAAGACTATTAGATGTGGTATCTTACTTCGACTTTGTGTGCTGAGGATTGTTTGTATCTCACTTTCTATAAAGTGCCATGCATATTTACCATCCTCTATAAATAATTCACATTGCCCTAGTTTGTTTTCTAACTTCTACTATTGGTGGATTCGGGTTTCCCATCATTCTCTTAACTTGCAGGGTAACATTGAACAAGGCAAGATTCCCAATAGCAAGTGTCTTGCTCAGTCAGAAAAGTGCCCATTGCTGTTTGAAGTGCGGCCTCTTATGGAACAGATACACCTGATAGGGATGATAAATAGATTGATTTCTTTATCCATCTTAATCTGGCTGAAAGAAGGGCTAGGAGGGAGGAGCATAGAATTTTGCTTTAATATTAAATCAGAACCACCTGGGACACTTTGTGGATTTTTTTTTTTTTTTTTTTACTGCAAGAATTTAAATTCTGAACAATTTTAAAGCGGGGAGTGGGCTGGCACTTGGAACTGGCTCCCATGGTATCCAGACTGTATTTGTACAAAGGAGCAGACACACTTTCCCATTTAGTTACTGTTCCACATTGCAACTGTGATTTATTTTTTTTCAAAGCAGACATTTGGGGATTTGGTCACACAACTCCCATCAATTTCAATGGGAATTGTGTGGTTAAATCCCAGATGGATTTGCTCCTTTCTCCCCCACCCTCAGAGTTCCTGTCTCTCCAACAGGTAATGTCCCACAAAACACATCTGGGCAAGGTGTGGATTGGAATTCAGTTGGGCGGTAAATGTAGCTAGAGAATCCATCCTCCCCTCAAAGGATTTTAATAACTAGACCTTTTTTGAAACTCATTATCCAAAAGCTAGTGTGATTAACAGAGACGATTTATTAAAGGTTTGTCAGACACCGCTCATATTTCTCCTTCAAGAGACTCTGCTATGATACACTGGATTCTTCGGCTCTAAAACAGTATGTGGTGCTTCCATTCCTTGCCCTGATTTACAGTCTCCATGTCACTCTTTATGGACGCTCTTTTTCAAACCAATGCTTCGTTGTTTAAGTATGTACATACTATAACTTTAAAACTAATGCCAGCAGGCAGGAACAATCCATCATTCGTTAATGATGTAAGGAATCTGTGGTCACTTGGGATTTCAGTGCTGTCACTTTTTGCATGCCACAGCGACACTAAATTACTTGATGTCTGCAGGCTGGGAGAACTCTGATTTGCTGCTTCAAAAGCAGAGTAGCAGCAGGAAAACCTCAGCAGAAGTTAACAGTATAGGGACTATGCCCAGAGTCAACCTCTTCTAATTCTGGACAGAAGAGGGCAGCGCTACACAAACCAATCAGTTAATTTAAAATGCTAATGCTCTGTTCTATGGCATCTTTCTATAGTAAGCCTATGAGAGAATCTCCATTGTTACAGGTGAAGTAAAAGACAGAAGTGAAATTCACTGACCTTCTCAAGGTTACATAGTGACCCCGAGACCACAAGAGAGAGAATCCAGCAAACCTGGTTCCCAATCCCATGCTCCAAACACATTCCCTTCTACACAGTGTTCTTGTCTACTTGCTTTTTGCAGTGTCAAGTACACACTGGCGGTTCTGAGCACATCAAGAATAACATTCCTAGATGTGTGTGGTGGGGGAAGGGCTTGTAAGGGAATTCTAAAGGGCCCTCTGTAGTAACAGGAGATTGTCATAAACTGTGCCGGGAGAACCCCATTGTTTAATAAAACCTTAAACAATCTTGATACGATATCTGGTTTTGTAGTGTTTTCTCTCTCTCTCTCTCTCTCTCTCTCTTTTGTCACTTTCTCTCAATTCCCTCCCTGATTCTGAACAGCAGCTGCCTTGTGATTTTTGTGGACTGATATCCTATCATTGCTTGATACTGTAAAACACAAACCACCTTATCTTTTTAATACGTAGCTTAAAATATGTTATAAAAATATCTGTGAAGAAAGACTTTCAAGATAAATGTGCTTTTCGGAGGATATTCAAACTAGGCTTCTCTTTAATTGCATTGGGCAGGGGGAGGGGGAACAGCTGGGAAACCTTTCCACTCTAAGGTTTATCTTGCACTGTGCTATACTTAACCAATACACCAGGGATGGGGAGCCTCAGGCCCAGGGGCTGGATGCGGCCTCCAGATTGCCAGAATCTGGCCTCTGAGGCTCAAGTAGCCCCCTAGCATTGAGGAGCCTGCACTAGTATTCAGCCCACCTGCCACCCCCACCCCCGTGGCTCTACCACAGAGCTGGAGCACACAAAACCTACTATCCTGAGGCCCCTTAGGCTCTGGCGTGTGTGCCAGGTGAATGTGGGGAGTGTCTTTCTCCTTCTCAGTCAGGGGCCATGTCAGTAAGGGTTTTTTTTTCCTTCTCACTTGTGTGCAGCCCCCAACTGATTTTTCTGTGGGTCAGTGGCCACCAACCCCCAAAAAGTTTCACCACCCCTGCAGTACACCATTTAAGAAGTATGTAGGATTGCCAGGTGTCCAGTTTTGAACCGGACAGTCCAGTATTTGAGCTTTCTGTTCGGGAAACAAATGGAGAAAATATAAATGTCCGGTATTTTCTAAATGAGATGTCATGTCGATTGTGATGTCATGTGAAGTGTGTCCGGTATTTTTGTTGAAACCATCTGGCAGCCCTAGCAGGTATGTGGAAGTTGCTTTGATTTTTGTCTGCTTTGTCCACTCAGACTTCAATTACATTGTATGTAAAGGGAATTCTTTTGCTCTCCTTTCCTCTCATGAAAATTCTGAAGGAAATCTCTTTTTTCACCTTAGGGTACCTGAAGTTTGGGTGCTCCATGCTCAATGGTGTACAGTGTCATAATTGGACAGTAGCTGGTCCAATAAGAGAGACTGCCTCACTTGCCTTATCTCATTGAATTTGATGGGCATTGAGCATGCTTGGCAGCTTTGCAGGATCAAGCCTGTAAGCCTATCATTTAAAAAAAAATGTGTATGTAGAAAGTGACTCATGAGGAAAGGAAGAAAGATCCCCAAGTCTTTCTCCCGTCATGTTTGTGAGCTGTTACTTTTTCCCCCTCCACAAACTTAAGCACCAATCTCACAATGAGCTGTGTCACTAGATGCCTGCAGGCATGCAGAGCCTCACTGAAAGCTCTTCTGTTATTTAGGAATCGCAAGGGCTAGCTTAGATATGAGTCTGTGTAATCATCATTTATATATGGAAGCCCTATCTATTATTTACACTTTCAGGCCCTGATCCTTCCAGTTACCGCATGGGGCTTCCATCTGGACTTTGAGTTCTACAGGATGCTTGGTTGGGGTCTAGATTATTTCTGCTGAAATAATACTGATCTATTGCTCTCTTCTCCACTTGTACTGTTTGTTTCCTGTGTGCGATTTTGTGGTTCGGAACTGGTCAGTTTCATTTTCAGACACTGCTGTTAGCATGATGTGGTGTGTGACCTTCAAGGCAGGAGGATATATTTTATAAACGCTATTAACTTAAAATGAAAAACATTGGTATTATCTCCACAAAACCTTAAATTCGGGACATCTGCTATTGGCATGGCACTCTTTAAATATGGTAACTATGTGACGGTGTGCCCTCTAACACTCCTCTCTCCTGCCAAATCAAAGCAGAAATTAATAACTTTTTTCTATGGTCTCAGGGGTGACACACAATGCAGCAGGGTAATTCTGTAATGCTGCTTTTAAATAGATGGATCTGATTTATGTTTCTGAATTACATTCTCACATGTATCAGGCATAAACAGCACCTGCGTGAAGGCTGTGTTTTCCTTAAGTTCAGTGGCCTCTTCTCGAGTGTGTCTGTCTTTTCAAATTAACCAGTTAGGTTTGCTGTGTGTTCCAATTTCCAAATGCTACAATGAGGCACTCTAATAGATTAGGTCTCAGGCCACTTCTTTTTTATTTATTAATCTGTCTGACTGACTGACACGTCAGTGATCTGAAACTGCCTGACTCTAAAAATAATGGCAACACAGACAAAACAATGCCAATGCCGACAATGCAATAGATCAGTTTTTCAAGGTGGGAGGGGGAGAAGGGAATCCTTCTGGCTAAAGGACTAATAAGAGGGAGAACTGGATGTTTGGACATTATAATTAATGAACAAATCGTAATTTAAGAACCTTGGTCGGGGGAGGGTCTATTCTTGGCTCTGATACAGACTTGCAGTATGTAGCAATAACAGTAGATATTGCTAACAGTAGATCAGTGGTCTCCAACCTTTTTATACCCAAGATCACTTTTTAAATGACAGACCAAGCCAAGATCTACCGCCCTGCTCCTTCCTTGAAGCTCTGCCCCTTCCTTGAAGCCCCGCCCTCTCTATTCTCCTTCTCTCCATCACTTGCTATCCCTGATCCTTATACTGCTGCTTTTTAAAAAAGGTTTTTCCAACATTTGGAAGAGGTTTTTCAGCATTTGGAAGTGGTGCTCAGCCAGGGTGCACCACGCTCCATGTGGGCTGGTGCAGAGAAGAAGCTGCCTGGTCAGCTGGCTGTGGCCTTCAGCCCGGAGGAGGCTGAACCGCGCTGCAGCTGATCGGCGGCTTCCCCTCTGCGCCTGCCCACGTGGAGCTTGGCGCATGCTGGCTGAACGCCATGGCCAGCTGGCCGGGAAGCTGCTTCTCTTTGCTCCCGCCCGGCTGCCCTGCGCTCAGCCCGGGAAGCTTGCTCCAGCACAGCTGGAGCTAGACGCAGCCTCCCTGGGCTGAGCGCAGGGCAGCTGGGCAGGAGCGAAGAGAAGCGGCTGCCCGGCCAGCTGGCCATGGTGCTCAGCCAGGGTGCACCAAGCTCCACGTGGGCAGGTGCAGAGGAGAAGCCGCCAATCAGCTGGAGCGCGGGGCAGCCTCTTTCAGCTGAAAGCCTCAGTCAGCTGGCTGGGGTGTTTCAGCCCTCCCGACCTCCCAGCTCCCACCATTCCTCGCAGCTACTCACCTGTATTGTTGCTCGGTGAGTAGCTGCTCCTCAAATGAGGAAATCTAATGTAAAGGTACTGCACAGGCGCACAGTTCAGAGAGGGCTCAAGAGCTACTCTTAGAGCCCCTGAGATCTACCGGTAGATCATGATCTACTGGTTGGTGACCACGGCAGTAGATATTGCTTCACTTTCTCTCCCTTTGCCCGGGTCTTGAGAACCTTCCTATCCCTGTTGCATAGAAGCATTGTGGGACTTAATGTCTTGTAAAGTGTTTTGGGACACTTGGATGGAAGGAGATAGGAGTACAAAGGATTTGTATTGCCTACCGGTCCATCAAAACTTTATTCCCTCTGCCTGAAAATATTTATTGCATGCCCCAATTGTTCATCTGTAAACATTATAATGGCCTTATCCAATGCTTTGATTTATGCATTCTTTTTTGAAAGATTAGATATGTTTCTGGCGATATGGTATGGGTGCATGACAGAAGAGACCATGATGTTGGAGGATGTCTATCTCAGCTTTCATGCTTTAATCCAAAGAAGAGAAGTTTCTGCATGGAAAGAAGTTTCTTTAAGGTGTCAAGTACATGATATTTTAGAATTCTTTGCCTGGCAAGATGGTGATTAACTCTGTATGCAAGTCTGAGGATTTCATGTCAATCTTCCCACTAATAATTTGCATCTCTTTGGAGTGAGACATAAAACTGACAATTGAACTAGCTGTGACTAAGGATCTGTGATGTTTCTTATATGTAGAGGTTCATCTGTAAGTAATCTGTGTGAAACTTAGAGCCAGAGGCCAAAGTCTTCAAATCTGCATGCCTAAGGTTTCTGAAGCCAAATTTAGGCACCTGAAACAGAAATGGTGTCATCTTTAAAAAGGCGAGGAAGCTTGCAGGTTCCTACCTGACTTTTGGCCAGAGATTCTTCTTATGACCTTGTCCTCTTTCAAGGTACTGGCTAATTTGGGTTACCTTCTCCAGGTGTAGGTGCTGCCTTACTCTGATCTGGGTAAAAGCTTTCTTTCTTTTAGAATTATGCTTCTAACATGCTACAGGTAAGACAACTGCGAGTATTCAAATATTAACATACTGGGCATAAACGTGCAGTGGTGTCTTTTACATTAAATTACCTGAAAGCAAATTGCTTCTTGGTACATCACAAGGTCATTCATAGCACCACTGTTGAATAGATGCTTGTTGACCAACTTGTGTGGGTACCCAGCAAGATACTAAGATAATTCTTACTATGTGTTGGGAAAAAAAAAAAAAACCTCTGGCATTATTACTGTATTTCTCAGGGATAATTGCTACACTGATAAACTCCAGTGATCCGGCATCCAATGGTCCGGCACTCCTGATGGTCCGGCACCATCTGGAACCCGGAAGTGCTCTGGGCAGCTGGACAATTGGAGCTGCTCTGCCCCCAGCTTCCCTGAGTCAGCCGCTGGTCAGTTTCAGCAGCGGCTGACTTGGGGAAGTCTGGGGCAGAGCAGCTGGGGTGCTGCCGGGTTGGTCCTGCAGCGCTGAGGGGCGCATCCCCCCCCCCACTCCACCCCAGACCCCTCATAGCCCCCCCCCCCCCCGTTTCCAATAGTCCGGCATATCTGATAATCTGGCACCCCTGGGTCCTAAAGGTGCCATATCATCGGAAGTTTACTGTACAGAGATTGGGAGAAGTACAGACTGGGAGTCTTAAGTGCATGAAGAAGGGCATTCTTTTTAACATTTCTATACATGTAAGTTTGAGCATCCATACAAAGCACCTTGCTTTAGTGCAGTGGTGGACAAATACCGGCCTGTGGGGCTGGATCCAGTCTGCCAGGGTTAGCCTCAGCGTGTCCCCACACTGCTGTATTTACATGCAGCTCTGCAGGTGCAGGGGATGACCGCTCCCATTGGCTGCGAATCCCCCTTCCCGGTCAATGGGAGTTGCGATTGCCCATACCTGCAGAGGCACAGGTAAATATAGCAGCAGCTGCCCACTGGTGGTTAACGCTGGTGAATTGCTGCCATTTTGTTGCCTACCCTGCGCTAGCTGTTTGAACACAGGGCTGGGGCCATAGTTCTTAGGGTTAACCCTAACTCTGCCACTCATCTGAATCACTGTGTGGCATTAAGCAAGTCACTAATCCCCTGACTTTTGAGTGCCTCTATTTTTGGAGGCTCAACCTGAGCCACTTTAAGATCTGACTCTTTAAAAAAAAAAAATCAGCACTTAATTCCAGCTGACATCACTGGGTACTGCGGAGTCCCTAGAATTGTTGAAAATCAGGCACAGGATGACGTGCATCAGAAATCAGAGTCTACTCCTCAAAACTATGATCTCTCTTTTCTTCTTGTTGTTGTTGTTGTTGTTGTTTAATCCTTCTGTCTCTTAGGGATAACTTGCCCACCTTTCAAAGGGATGGCGTGTGAGCACGCTGGGCCAGAGAGTTTGCGGGGCCCAAGGCGGTTGGCTGCGCCGTGCAGCCGTATGGCTCCCAGACAGCAGCAAGCGAGTGGCCGAGCACTAAGCAGCGTGGGGCCTAAGGCAACTGCCTTGCTCTGAGGCTAGGCCGGTGTGAGAGGATAATTTCTGGAGTACTGTGGAGACCTTTAACAGAGCATGTCAGTTTGAGTTAAAGGGAGCCTTTAACATATTCAGTGAAAAATCTCTCCCACTTCTTGGGGGCATAGGTTGTTTGATGGGGATGGGGTAGCTGGTGATTATAGGGGGAACTGTTAGCCTCTCTTAGCCAATCCTGTGCATACCTCCCATTCCTGTAGATACTGAAGATTGTTGGGGGGTGGGGTGGGGAGAGGGTGTATTAAGCATCATTGTTGTGCGCGACTGGAACCTGCTGACCCTGCAGGGACAAGAATGAATGTGCCTTGCACTTTCCACTGAGAGATGGCAAGCCAGCGTTTTTTTGTGAGAGACCCTAAAGGGCATTGACAGCTTACAGTATTGTAAGATCTGTGCAAATGTGACCTGGTTGTTCTTTAGTTAGGTAGTGATGGCTCTTCATTAAAATGACTCTGCCCCACACTTGGGAAACGAAGGTGATAACATTAAGGGGACTGGCGGGAAAGAGCTGGCATGGAGCTCCCTCATCATGGGCCAGGGGCAACATTATTGGGTAGGTTAGATCTCTACTGCCAGCAGCCGGGTGGGTACTAACCCTAGACTTTTCCCAAGGGCGTAGTTTTACTGATCTTCCCCAGCTATTAATTGCTTGATAGATTTTGGAATTACACCCCCTGCTACTTCACTCCCATCCCCACATATGCACTCTGACTCTAAGGAGAAGCTCCCTTATTTCTACAGTCCTTCCCAATCCCAGTTTTCCAGAGAACTGTGAAACAAGGCCCCGGAGCAGCTGCTGGATACCTGGCAACTGCAGGTTTGTCAAGACATGGGGTTGCTGTGGTAGATTTCCATCTAGAAAGTCCCTGTTCCAAAGAGTTCACAGCCTGCTGGAGAGAAATAGAGGAAAGAATGAGTCTAGGAAGTCTTGAAAATGGGTTTTTAGCCCCAGGAATTGAGTCATCTGCCCAGGCCTCCTGACGGGGGGGGGGGGGGGGGGAGGGGCAGAGAGGACAATTGCACAGGGCCTGGTATTTCAAAGGGTCCCGGAGCTCCTGGCCGCCACTGCTGCTACTTCAGCAGGAGCTTCTCCACGCGGCTTTCATAGACTTCAAGGCCAGAAGGGACCATTAAGATCATCCAGTCCGACCCCCTGCACAATGCAGGCCACAGAATCTCACCGACCCCCTCCTAGAATAATCCTCTCACCTATATCTCAGATATTGAAGTCCTCAAATGGTTTAAGGACCCCAAGATGCAGAGAATCCTCCAGCAAGTGATCCGTGCCCCATGCTATAGAAGAAGGCAAAAAACCTCCAGGGCCTCTGCCAATCTACCCTGGAGGAAAATTCCTTCCCAACCCCAAATATGGCGATCAGCTGAAGCCTGAGCATGTGGGCAAGACTCACCAGCCAGACATGCAGAAAAAATTTCTTTATAGTAACTCCTATCATCTCGCTATTGGCCTATTTACCACTGATAGTGAAAGGTCAATTAGTTGCCAAGATCATGTTATCCCATCAAACCATCCCCTTCATAAACCCATCTAGCTTAATCTTGAAGCCAGATAGGTCTTTTGCCCCCACTACTTCCCTTGGAAGGCTGTTCCAGAACTTCACTCCTCTAATGGTTAGAAACCTTTGTCTAATTTTGAGTCTAAGCTTCCTACTAGCCAGCTTATATCCATTTGTTCTTGTGTCCACATTGGTATTAAGCTTAAATAATTCCTCTCCCTCCCTGGTATTTATCCCCCTAATATATTTAAAGAGAGCAATCATGTCTCCCCTCAGCCTTCTTTTGGTTAATGTAAACAAGCCAAGCTCCTTGAGTCTCCTTTCATAAGACAGATTTTCCATTCCTTGGATCATCCTAGTGGCCCTTCTTTGTACCTGTTCCAGTTTGAATTCATCCTTCTTAAACATGAGAGACCAGAACTGCACACACTATTCCCAATGAGGTCTCACCAATGCCTTGTATAATGGCACTAACACCTCCTTATTTCTGCTGGAAATACCTCACCTAATGCATCCTGAGACCGTATTAGCCTTTTTCACGGCCATGTCACAATGGCGGCTCATAGTCATCCTGTGATCAACCAGGACTCCGAGGTCCTTCTCCTCCTCCGTTACTTCCAACTGATGTGTCCCCAGCTTATAACTACAATTCCTGTTATTAATCCCTAAATGCATAACCTTACACTTCTCATTATTAAATTTCATCCTATTGCTATCACTCCAATTTACAAGATCATCCAGATCTTCCTGTATGATATCCCGATCCTTTTCTGAATTGGCAATACCTCCCAACTTTGTGTCATCCGCAAACTTTATTAGCACACTCCCACTTTTGGTGCTGAGGTCAGTAATAAAAAGATTAAATAAGGTTTGTCCCAAAACTGATCCCTGAGGAACTCCGCTAGTAACCTCCCTCCAACCTGACAGTTCACCTTTCAATATGACCTGCTATAGTCTCCCCTTTAACCAGTTGCTTACCCATCTCTCAATTTTCATATTGATCCCCATCTTTTCCAATTTAACCAATAATTCCCCATGTGGTACTGTATCAAATGGCTTACTGAAATCGAGGTAGATTAGATCCACTGCATTTCCTTTATCTAACCACTCTGTTACTTTCTCAAAGAAGGAGATCAGGTTGGTTTGGCACGATCTACCTTTTGTAAAACCATGTTGTAATTTGTCCCAATTGCCTTTAACCTCAATGTCCCTAACTACTTTCTCCTTCAAAATTTTTTCGAAGACCTTGCATACTGCAGATGTCAAACTAATAGGCCTGTGGTAACCCGGGTCACTTTTTTTCCCCTTTGTGGGTTGTGAGGGAGGGCTCAGCGTGGCAGTCCAGGCTGCACTAACGGTTGACTGCCCTAGGCCCTGCCCTTTCTGGAGGCCCCTCTGCCACTTTGCCCTGGGGCCTGCTGTGGCTGTCAGCTCTGCTGCATCTGCCTCGGATTAAAAACAAGGAGGCCATGCAGAACATGGAATACATTCAGTCTCTTGCACACCTGAATCCTTTTTGTATTATTATTCAGATAACTGAGCTCTCTAGGGTTGCCAGATGGTTTAACCAAAAATACCCCCCCCCTCAAAAAAACCAACAACCTAAAACAGCGGGGAAACAATTCTGTTGAGGGGGAAAAATAAAGGAGGAGACCAAAGTTGTTGAGCAAAAAAAAAAAAAAGATTAAGTTAAGTGCCTCAGAATATGGGAGAGGGTGAGCACTAAGACCCAGGAAAGGCAGTGCTTCCCCTTAATTCAGGTCTTTAGACTTTTTGCCAGCGGCCATCTTGTTTTCTTCATCAGTCAGAAGGCAGCTTCCCTGTGGAACCAGGTAAGCCTGGGAGCCCGGGCAGCAGGTCTGAGGGCTGGGCCTGGTTGCTGAGTGTGTCGTAGGGTTGCCAGGTGTCTGGTATTTTCGCCTCCTGGCAGGGGGAAAAAAAACCCAGAAAATGCCAGATATTTTAGGTGTCTGGTATTTTCTGAATTGTTTTTACTGGACAGGAGGTGAAAATACTGGACAGTCTGGGTCAGTATTGGACACCTGGCAACCCTAGAGATCTCCCTGAATATCCTAAGCAGTGGCAGCAGACTCACAGATGTTAGGTCAAATGAGACCATCATGATCATCTAGTCTGGCCTCCTGCACACTGCAGGCTACAGAACCTCACCCACCCCTGTAATAGACCCAAACCCAAAACCTCTGGCTGAGTTACTAAACTCCTTAAATCATGCTTCAAAGACTTCAAGTTTTAGAGATTCCACCATTTACACTAGCTTAAATCTGCAAGTGATCCATGCCCTGTGCTGCAGAGGAAGGCAAATTCTCCCCACCCCTCTGGGTTTCTGCCAGTCTGACTGGGGGGAGGAGGGGAATTCCTTCCAGTTATAGGGTGTGACCCTCAAGTTTACAGATTCATTAAAAATCCTTGCTATTGGGCTTGTACCTCCAAGTGCCAGTTCATTTAATTTTCCCAGATGCAGATTATCCAGTCCCCCTGCTTTAGTCCTATGAATCTTTTTGAGTGTTTTTTCACCTCAGATGTGGTAGTTTCTATATCCTCACTGCCATTAGCCACCCTGCCACTGCCCATATGGTCTTCATTAGCCTTATTTAAAAACTGAGGCAAAGTATTTGTTAGGTGTTGGGTCATGCCTAGGTAATCTTTAATCTTCAGCCCTTCCTCAGTGCATAGTGTTCCTATTTCTCTTTTCTTTTTCTTTTCTATGGCTATAGAACTTTTTACTATTGATTTTAATTCTCTTGGCAAGGTCTAGCTCTGCTTAATCACCTGTCTGAAATGCTTAGTCTACATACAGCTCTTGCCTATGACTTTTTGCTCCTTGCTTGGGCTACAGGCTTCAGAGAGCCTCCTCCACATTCAGATCCTTCAGTTGTTTGGTCCAGTCCACTTCCCTAACTAATTCCCTTTAATTTTTTTAAAGGTAGCTCTTTGGAAATCAAAGACTCTTGTGGCTGATCTATTTTTTTTAATCCTTCTGTTTAGTTTAAACTGAATTTGCTCATGATCACTCGAACTGATCACCCAGCTTTTCTATGAGGCCCACGTGGCTTGTCAATACAAAATCTAAAATGGTATCACCCCAGCTGGTTCAGTGACTGTTGAAGAAATTGGTCAACTGCCAAATCCAGGAAAATCTGGACTCTCTGATTAGTAACACATGACAGAGTGAGGGCAGCTGGTTTCACAAGTGTTACTGAGCACGCTCAATCCACGTAAGGCTGCTCAGTACAAGCCAAGCAGCAAATCTGATCCTGGGTGCACCCTTCCGCCCCCACAGATCTCATTCATTTCTGGGCTTCAGGTTACGTCTACACTGCGGTTAAAAACCCATAGCTGGCCCATGCCAGCCGAGTCTGGCTCATGCAGCTTGGGCTACAGTGTAGGTTTCTAGGCTTGGGCTGGAATCTGTGCCAGTACATTTCCACCACAACTCAAACAGCTCCACGAGCCCAAAACAGCTGCTGGTGTCCAGTGTAGACCTACTCTGAGGCAAGAGGTCAGAGGGTAATGGCCTAGCTAATAACTAACTGAGCTGGATTTGAAGTAGTGATCTGAAGGTTTCGCTTTCGCTTTCGCTTCTGATCCCCTGGTGTTCTTATCATTCTGATGAGTGTGAAAGCCATCTTGTTAGGTGTAGCAATGTGCTCAAGTCTTGTCAGAAGACTGGACTCAGTGAGCTTATTTTGTGTTAAAGCTTTTACATGCTGCTTTCCGTTAGAGAGCCCCTGAAGGGAGCAGTTCCCATGGACTCACTTCTAAGAGGAGAATGAACTCCAAGAATGTCTTCAGTCCTTTCCAAGGATGTAAAGTTAAAACACCTAAAAACCCTCTCCCACTTGAGGCAACTTCTACATATTTACTTACAAGTGGTCAGGCCCACTGACCAGGGAGGAAGGGCAACAGCTGCGGCAGCGATTGGAGCCTTGGGACCTTTTAATCACCACTGGAATGTCATGTGGCGCGCTCCATCAGGCACACGCCATGTAGTGCAGAGGGCTGCCTGCCCCCAGCCCCAGACCTCCTGCCTGAGGTCCAGCCTTTTCTGGGAATGCAGAGTTGGATCTTTCCTCACCTTGCCCAGCAGCCTCTGGAGGCTGTCGGCTTCCCTGTAAGTGATACATTATGGTATTCTTATTTGTAATAATGCTGGTGTGATAGCTGCCCTGTTGACTCCAGGATATTAAACTAGGAACTTTCAGAGCTAAAAGCATGAGCTGCTACAGCAAGGTACATAAGCCGGGAAATCACTCCTACCCCGTAGACTGGCCCAGTCTGGGACCTGTAACACTCACTCGTGTGTTTTATACAGCACCTGTTGCTAGGTGCCAGGTGTCCGCTCTCTGTCCAGTAAAAAAAAATCAGAAAATACCAGACACGTGCAATGTCCGGTATTTTCTGATTTTTTTTTTTCCAGCTGGGCACCGGACGTAAGCCTGGCGTGGGCAGGGGAGTGGCTGGGAGTCCCAGCTGGGAGACAGGGCTGCAATTGCTGCCGGGAGCCCTCAATTGGTTGAGCTGCCCTCAACTCTGCTTCCTGCCAGCCTGTTCCTCTTCCTTGTCTCCCCCGGCCAGTGCCACTGCACCCCTCGCCAGCTCTGCTTCCCGCTCTCCCTTCCTCCCGGCCCCCCGCTGTACCCTCCCTTCCCCCCGCCAGCTCTGCTTCCCGCTCCCCCTTCCTTGCAGCCCCCGATCCTCCCAGCTGTACTTCCCGCCCCCACTTACTCCCGGCCAGCCCCGCCCTCTTCCGGCCGGTCCCCTGTTCCATCCAACCCCCCCCATGACCAGCCCTGCTTTCTGTTGGACCTCCCCATCTTCCCCAGCCAGCCCCGTTGTTGCCCCCCCATTAGCTGTTTCCAGCCCCCCCTTCCCAGCCAACACTGTGCCCTTCCTGGCCGCTCCCCGCCCCGATGAAACGTGTTTTTTTTTTTTAAATGATTACCTGGTAACCGCTAGCAGTGATCCAGGTTCTTGGAGTTTTATTTTATTTTATTTTGCTCAGTAACTTTGGTTTCCTTCCCCCCCACTTTTTTTTCCTTCAACAGAATTTTTTCCCGGTGTTTTTTTTTGGGGGAGGGGAGAGTGTTCGGTATTTTTCTTTTAGCCATCTGGCAACCCTACCTGGTGCAAGGGCATCCTCTAAGTGCTAGCATAATATATTAGTAAAGACTGGCCTTTTTCCCTGCAGAGCTTGCAGTTCAGATACAAAAGAGAATAAAGGTGGAAGGGAGGCAGTAGAATCATAAAATGATAGGACTGGAAGAGACCTTGGCAGCTCATCTAATCCAGTCCCTTCCAGTCATCAGGTATTCTAGACCATGCCTGACAGGGGTTTGTCTAAGCTGCTCTTAAAAATCTCCAATGATGGAGATTCCACCACCTCCCTGGGCAATTTATCACAGTGCTTTAACTGTCATGACAGTTTGGATGTTTCCCCTAATGTCCCACCTAAATTTCCCTTGCTGCAGTTTAAGCCTATTGCTTCTTGTCCTATCCTCTGAGGCAAAGAAGAACAATTTTTCTCCTTCTATCTCATGACAACTTTTTATGTACTTGAAAATTGTTATCTTGTCCCCACTGTCTTCTCCCCTCCAGACTAAACAAACCCTGTTTTCTAAATCTTCTCATAGGTTATCTTTTACAGACCTTTAATAATTGTTGTGGCTCTTCTCTGGACTTTCTCCATTTTTTCCACATCATTCCTGAAATGTGGCACCCAGAACTGGACACACCACTCCTGTTGAGGCCTAATCAGGGCTGAGTATAGTGGAAGAATTACTTCTCATATCTTACTTACAACTCTTTTGCTAACACATCCCAGAATGATGTTTTCTTTTTTTGCAAGTGTTACAACTTACTTTTAACTGGTTTAATGCCTGGCTTCTTTTCTGAGCACTATATACAAATTTCTATCTTGATTGCTTGCTGATTTGCAATAGCATCTTTCTAATCAACTCAGGGCATTCTGATGAGCATTTTCAACAGCAATAAAATAACTCAATGCCCTTGAGACCTGCTTCAGACTGGAACATTTTATCAGCACTATGACTTTGATAAGCCAAGTACCAGCTCTGGCCAAGCCCATAGGAATTTGCTAAGAACTGACAAACTGAGTTTTGCTTGAGTCCCCTGCTCGCACCACGCTCCCTGCAGCACTTCTGCTCCACCTTAATAATCCCACAGGGCTCTTGTAAATTTCAAAACCAGAAGTGCAGCAGGAAGAACCAGTGTGAGCGGAAACTGGTTCAGTCCCCACTCACTGTTTCCCTGCTGTGCCGCTGCCTCCTTTGACCCCAGTGGAGACAGTGCTGGGGTGAACCGACTTTTAGGCTAGCTCACCCTAGCACCAGCTTCTGCTCCCTCCCCATTGCTGCCCTTCTCTGATAGAGGCAGCAAGGGGGAAGGAAGTACCTAGTCAAGTCGGTACTAGTCAGGACAACTCAGTACTAGTTGACTAGTCACATCCCTAGCTCACACAGAGGTTCAGCACTAGAGCTGATTTTTAAGGGCCCCTCTATTTTACCAAACCTTCTGTGTCTGGGGATTATGTACCATGACACAGTCAACTCTCTGAAGATAGGACCAAACAGTTTTCATCAAGTTCCAGGAATGATCATAGACCCATTGTTCCCCGTAAGCTGCACATTTGTACAGCCGCTCAGGAGAAATTCAAATGCCACCCACCTGATTTAGCTGAGCGCCTACAGCTAGGTTTTGTGTTTCTCTGGGTAGTGCACATTCTCACATGTGTTGGTGCACATAACATTTATTCCACACAGGAATGGAAAAGATTAGAGTGAACTTTGATGGGGCCACACAAATAAGTGGCCTGTAATTGAAAATGATGGTCATTAGGATTTTCAGAAACATCCATTATTCTTCGGTCACCAGATGGGATTCTAAGGTGTCTCAGAGAGTTAGTACTCAAATCCCCAAGGAAATTGATGGGAATTACACACTGAATGCCCTTACGGTATCTTTTAAAAATCTCACTCATCACTGAATGCTCATCGAATGATGAAATATCACTGGGAGAGAAGGATAAACAGAGTAATCGGGTTAAATTGAAGTACAGCAAATGAAGTTACGTATGTGTAAGCTAAGTAATGAACATTGTGAAATCCCTCTCCTGTAAATATCACAGTTTCTGAAAACAGCAGCTAATATATTTCATCAATGGAAAATATTTGCAATAACTTCAGCATCATTTTACCTAGGAATTTGGTAACTGGAATTCTGACTGATTTCACCCTGCTCTATAAGCACATTTAATTCTAGGAAGAGAGGTTGATATCTAAAAGAGAAATAGCTGTTTGGGTGGCAGGCAAGATAAACATCCTGTGCTGGATGAAAACAGGTTCTGTGTTACTTTGTAGCAGGGTTAGGTCAAATATGTGATATCTCGTCTCTGACCTTTTGGACTCTGTCGTCATGGCTGGGGCTTTGCCCAGCTTCTGTCACGTGGGTTTCAGCTTTGTTTTTCGTTCCCAAACACAGTTACTTATGGAGGCTGCTCAACTTCCAGGAAGACCATTTCAATGTGTCATTGTTTTTTGTGACCCTTGGCGACCAGTGTGTTTGCAGCTATCAGCCAGCGGGACTGCGGAGGATGAGGGACTGTTTACATGAGCATCCAAGATAAATTCTGTAAAATGATCTGAAATATTGTATGCTCTGGAGTAGCTCTTGCTTCAGGGTGACCCCATCTAAAACTGCTAGGGAAATGAGGCCATCAACTTTTTGGGTTTGGGTGTGTGTGTGGGGGGGGGGGGGGGTTGTTGTTGTTTTTTTTTTTTTAACTTTGAAAAGGAATGGAATATGTGGTCTTTCCAATGGGATAAACTATCAAATAAGCTAATGAAGGTGGGTTACGGTCACAATATGTAACACAGTGCTATAAAAACACTACTGATAATAGCTACCTTAGACATTGTATAGTCCCCTGGTGTCCAACCAGTTCTGAAAATGTAAATAATACAGCGACTACTGCTACAGCCAACTAGGCACACTCAACTGGCCAAATAGCTACATGTGGCTAGCGTGTTGGACATCAGGGGGAGTTTAGGGAGATGTTTAGTCTGTAGATTTGGCAGACTAAATTAAGTGGATGGGGCCAGCACAAGTCTGGTTTTGCTTTTACGGAGCATGGACCAGCTTCAGAAAAGATCCTATGGTCCTCAGGGCAAGTCTAGGGATGTTGATGCCAGCTTCTTGCCAAAATCACAGCATGGATAATAGCATCGTGCCCGTTAGGGATGTAAATGGTAACTGGGAAGCCTCGCCCTTAATGGTTAACTGGTAGGGGCTGGAGAAGCCCCTGTCTATGGTAGGCCCAGCTTGTCTCCCTGGAAGCGGGAATGACAGGGGCTGTTGGCCCCACTCCTGGACAGGGGTTTTTGTTGCTGCAGCGAAGCCATCTCCCCTGGAGCGGGAACAGCAGGGACTGCCAGCCCTGCTGCCGGGGAGGCTTAGCTGCTGGCTTTGTAGTATGAAGCTTATTTTAAGCTTCATACTGCAGAGTCCACAGGGCATGTAACAGTGTAACCTCTATAATTTTTAGAGGTGACACAATTACATTTTTAAACAATTTTTTACATCCCTAGTGCCCTTTGAGATTCTATTTGTGGTTTCTGTTGTCTAAGTCTGTGCTTTCCATCCTAAAACTTTAACTTTCCTTGGACAGATGCTTCATTCTACTCTAGAAGTGACTCTCCGTGTTGGATCCTGGATGCTCCCTTATAAAATGCTCCAGTACTCATCTTGGAGGAAGGGTGCTACGCGCGCACTGACTAGAAAGTCTCCTTGGCCATCGGTTCTATAGGATCAAAATAGCAGCTAGGTTTTACTCTGCCTCATGCATCATCAAGTTTTAATGCCAGTTAAACTGGGAAATATTTGCACCAGGGAGAGTGTTTGGACTGAGACTGCGATACTGGCATTAAAAGTTAATACGCCGAGAAGTCTTGAGGCTCCTTAACAACTCCGTCAGTCTCGAAGGTGCCACAGGATTCCTTGTTGTTTTCGCAGATACAGGCTAACTCGGCTACTCCTCTGAGACATTAAAAATTAATGTAGTTTTAAGAGACTGGGTTTTGAAATAACAAACAGAAAAACTTGAATGGAAATGAGTGAGTGGAGAATTGTCAGCCCCTGAGGCCACAGAGGTAGCTGCGAGAAACATTGTAGTTGGCAGTTAGGGAGTAAATTCTGCCTAATCTCGGCTCGTGTGCCTTCCCTTTCTACTTCAGCCCCATAGTTTTGCTTAAACCTAGCGGCGGATTTAGGGCAGGGCGAGCGGGGCGGCTGCCCCGGACCCCGCGCTTCCCGAGGCCCCGCGCATGCGCCTTGGCACCACGGCGCATGCGCTGTGTCAAAGGGGAGGCCCCGCGACATTCTGCTGCCCTGGGCCCCGCGGCGCCGCTCCTGCTTAAACCCTCATGCTGCAGGGGCTATTGCATCTAAAGCTCTAGTCTTTTAAAAATCCTTAATTATAATTAGATCAAGTTCTCCTTATTGACTGTAATCAAGCTTCATGACTCTTTCTAATGTCCAGCCCTCTTTCTATCACTACCTCAGCACTGCAGAGTAAAATTATGGGGATATTGACAGTGGCTTTAGACAATGTCCTTAAACCTGCCAACCCCTTTCAAAGCAAAGTCATTTAACGTTAGCTATCGACAGAGGAAGGAGGGTAATGGAAGACTGGGGGAGGTGAGTGAGGAGTGTTGCATGGTTGGCATTGGTATTGGTATCAGGGCAAACTGGGGGGTATTTAGATGAAAAGACATTAGGAGTAGGAGCTGGCAGAGCCAATGGGCAAGGTTCTCTGACAGACAAGACCCTTTCTTGTTGGCAGCGGTGGTTCTTGGGGTCCTGTAGATTAAGAGCAGGGAACTGTATATTGGTGGGTCCAGGGTCTTGGCTCTAGCACAGCATAGCCTTGGGCAAGTCCATGTTCTGTATTCCACTTCTAAAATGGAAGGGGGCTGTTGAGGATTAGAGGCCTGATTCGAAACCCACTGAGGTTAATGGAAGACTTTCACTGTCCCAAATGTGGGCTTGAGGCTTGTTCTTCCAGGTCGGTGCAGCACTTGGCAACCTCTGATAGGAGGTACCACAGAAGTATGAAGTGTTGGGTCAACTTTTTTTCCCCATTACTTCAAACATAATGCATCCCTTTTGCCAGAGATGCTCTTAGTCAAAGTGTAGCTTCTCATTATACAGTCCATTTGCTCACCTTAGCATTCCCTTCCTCCCTCCCCCCACTTTCTGAACCTGCTAGCAGCAAGCCCTGTAGAGTCAGACCTCTTGGGGAAAAGATCCTCTTCTTTACTGAAGAGTTTAGGGCACTTTAAACTTCTGCACAGATGGCGGTGTGCATACATCCTTCATATAATAATATCATCCAAAGCCCAAGATTTGGTGGTGATGGGGACTTCAACTATCCAGATATATGTTGGGAAAATAACACAGCAGGGCACAGACTATCCAATAAGTTCTTGGACTGCATTGGAGACAACTTTTTATTTCAGAAGGTTGAAAAAGCTACCAGGAGGAAAGCTGTTCTAGATTTGATCCTAACAAATAGGGAGGAATTGGTTGAGAATTTGAAAGTGGAAGGCAGCTTGGGTGAAAGTGATCATGAAATCATAGAGTTCACAATTCTAAAGAAGGATAGAAGGGAGAACAGCAAAATAGAGACAATGGATTTCAGGAAGGCAGATTTTGGTAAGCTCAGAAAGCTGATAGGTAAGGTCCCATGGGAATCAAGACTGAGGGGAAAAACAGCTGAGGAGAGTTGGCAGTTTTTCAAAGGGACATTATTAAGGGCCCAAAAGCAAGCTATTCCGCTGTGTCGGAAAGATAGAAAATATGGCAAAAGACCGCTTTGGCTTAACCACGAGATCTTGCATGAGCTAAAAATAAAAAAGGAGTCATATAAAAAATGGAAAGTAGGACAAATTACAAAGGATGAATATAGGCAAACAACACAGGAATGCAGGGGCAAGATTAGAAAGTCAAAGCCACAAAATGAGCTCCAACTAGCTACGGGAATAAAGGGAAACAAGAAGTCTTTTTATAAATACATTAGAAACAAGAGGAAGACCAAGGACAGAGTAGGCCCACTGGTCAGTGAGGAGGGAGAAACAGTAACAGGAAACTTGCAAATGGCAGAGATGCTTAATGACTTCTTTGTTTCGGTCATTAAGAGAAGTCTGAAGGAATGCCTAACATAGGGTATGTCTACACTAGCCCGCTAGTTCGAACTGGCTTCCTCATTCCACGAGGAGTACAGCTAGTTCGGATTAGAAGCCTAAGCCGAACTAGCTACTCTGTGCCGCGTGTAGCCGCACGGCACGGGGTTCGAACTAGCCGGGATTTAAAAATGGCGGCGCCCGTCTTATGCAAATGAAGCCCGGGAAATTCAAATCCCGGGCTTCATTTGCAAGTGCGGTATGCCTACATTACCCTCCTAGTTTGAATTAGGAGGGTAGTGTAGACATACCTCCTCTATCAGCTCTTTGAGAATTCTAGGATGCATTTCATCAGGCCCTGGTGACTTGCAGGCATCTAACTTTTTAAAGTGATTTTTAACTTGTTCTTTTTTATTTTATCTTCTAAACCTACCCCCTTCCCACTAGCATTCACTATGGGTATCTGAGCCTCTAGCTATCATCTTTTGAAAATAATGGGAGACAGGAGAGATTCCAGAAGACTGGAAAAGGGCAAATATAGTGTCCATTTATAAAAAGGGAAATAAGAACTACCCAGGAAACTACAGACCAGTTAGTTTAACTTCTGTGCCAGGGAAGATAATGGAGCAAGTAATTTAGGGAAATCATCTGTAAACACTTGGAAGGTGGCAAGATGATAGAGAACAGCCAGCATGGATTTGTAAAGAACAAATCATTTCAAACCAATCTGATAGCTTTCTTTGATAGGATAACGAGTCTTGTGGATAAGGGAGAAGAGGTGGATGTGGTATACCTAGACTTTAGTAAGGTGTTTGATATGGTCTCGCATGATATTATTATCAATAAACTAGGGAAATACAACTTAGATGGGGCTACTATAAGCCAGCATAACTGGCTGGATAACCGTACTCAGAGAGTAGTTATTAATTGTTCAGAATCCTGCTGGAAAGGTATAACAAGTGGGGTTCTGCAGGGTCTGTTTTGGGACCGGCACTGTTCAATATCTTCATCAACGATTTAGATATTGGCATAGAAAGTACGCTTATTAAGTTTGCAGATGATACCAAGCTGAGAGGGGTTGCGACTAATCTGGAGGATAGGGTCATAATTCAAAATGATCTGGACAAATTGGAGAAATGGTCTGAGGTAAACAGGATGAAGTTTAATAAAGACAAATGCAAAGTGCTCCACTTAGGAAGGAACAATCAGTTTCATACATGCAGAGTGGGAAGCGACTGTCTAGGAAGGAGTACGGCAGAAAGGGATCTGGGGTTATAGTGGACCACAAGCTAAATATGAGTCAGCAGTGTGATGCTGTTTCAAAAAAAGCAAAAACAATTCTGGAATGCATTAACAGGTGTGTTGTGAGCAAGACACGAGAAGTCATTCTTTCGCTCTCTGCGCTGGTTAGGCCTCAGTTGGAGTACTGTGTCCAGTTCTGGGCACCACATTTCAAGAAAGATGTGGAGAAATTGGAGACGGTCCAGAGAAGAGCAACAAGCATGATTAAAGGTCTAGAGAACATGACCTATGAAGGAAGGCTGAAAGAATTGGGTTTGTTTAGTTTAGAAAAGAGAAGATTGAAGGGGGACATGATAGCAGTTTTCAGGTATCTAAAAGGGTGTCATAAGGAGGAGGGAGAAAACTTGTTCATCTTGGCCTCTGAGGATAGAACAAGAAGCAACGGGATTAAACTGCAGCAAGGGAGGTTTAGGTTGGACATTAGGAAAAAGTTCCTAACTGTCAGGATAGTCAAACACTGGAATAAATTGCCCAGGGAGGTTGTGGAATCTCCATCTGTGGAGATATTTAAGAGTAGATTAGATAAATGTCTATCAGGGATGGTCTAGACAGTATTTGGTCCTGCTATGAGGGCAGGGGACCGGACTCGATGACCTCTTGAGGTCCCTTCGAGTCCTAGTATTCTATGATCCCATCAGCTTGGCAGAAATAATCCTCCAAGATGAGATGCCTCTGGAAAAAGTAAATGAAGGAGATGGCTTTGTGGCTCTCACATTTGGGTTTCAATACTTTGGCTATCTGGAATTGCAGTTTAAACCATGCTAGGTTCATGTTGACTTACTGCCAAAGGACCCAGGGCCATCTTAGTACTTCAAGTGGGTTGTGGCATTGTGTGTGTGAGTGTGTGTGTGTGTGTGTGTGTGTGTGTGTGTGAGTGTGAGAGAGAAAGAAAAAACCAACCCTAACTGTGTGTTTCCTCCCAGAGGGGAAGGTGCACTGATTTATGAAGGAATCCAGAGAGGCAGGTTGGCGTGAGGGTTCTCCTTGCTCAAGGATGTGGAAGGGTTTATTGCAAGTCCACAGTAGGTAGGAAGCTGCCTCTTCAATCTCTTCTAATAATAAATACATGTTCTGTTGGTTACTTGGCTCATCTCTCTGCCGGCATTCCAGGGATCCTTCCTACTTGTGCTAATCGAAAGAAAGAGATTGTGTGGTATCACGCAGCCTTGCTGTAGAATGGTGTCTTTCAGCTGGCATGTTAGTCTGGTTGGTGTAAGAGCACGTGGAATTTCAGAGTAGGCGTTTGCCTTAGCTTGTGTGATGAACATTTACTTTTTCTAACCCCCTCTTCCTGCTGTACTTCCATTGTTCTGCATGTTAAGTGCAGGCAAAGCAGTTCTTCCTCTGTGTGGACAAGGGTGTGTTTGAAGCAGGATGAAGCAGTGTGTTCTGTTTAAGTGTCACGATAACATTGAATTTGTCAAGACCTTTAGTTCCAGAAACCTCTGAATTCTGGAGTGCTCGAGATTCCTGAGCGGTTCTTAGTTTTGTTCCACTAGCCATCTCTTTAGCAGAGACTTCCATCACATTTTGATGGGTCTACAAAGAACTAGGTGTTCTGCCTTATTGTAAGGCTGTTTTCACATATGAGTTTGCAAAGCACAGGGGTAGGTGTGGAGTGGGAAAACAAATGTGTGTGCTGAATATCACAAGCCAGTCTTATTTCACTAGAACCTGACTCTTGGGCCCCATGCTATGGCAGAACTTTGTAGGCTTGGACTTCCTATTCAACAAATGTGGGATTTTTTTTTTTCACTTCTGTGCCTTCTTAGCACAAATGAAGCAGGCATTCAGAAGGTGACTCATTCCACCTCCTCTGGTTATTGTAAAGATAAGAGCTAGGTGTAGGAAAACAACTCTTGCTGGGATAAGGTAGCATTCAAATCAGAGTCATCATTTCTCAGGGATGAAAGGTGTGGGGGTATTGTAGATGGCAAAGAGAACACGTCAGGGTCTCAAAGCCACCATGGAACACCCTGTCATACCATCATTACGTGTTCAGAGGTGAAGCTAATGTGGAAGTGGGTGTGGTATTCAGTAACTACTCTGGGCCCACAGTGCGTGAAAGAGAACCTTTGTGTTTAGTGACTGAATTCCAACTGGGCTTCTGCATTGGCCCTCTCCTAGACTTCCTGTCTGGGAAGCAAAAGCACACAGAGGTGCAGTTCCCAATACCACACATCTTGTATGTTAGGCAGCAGCTTGAATTGGTTTTATAATGCCTCAAACTCTCATCTTGGAGTAAAAGACATCTGTATTTTCCTTAATGCAATTAATCATAGATCAAGCACTAGCCACCCTCCCTCTCCCCCCCACACACTAATGACATTTTTCTCTGCAGCAAAAGTAGTCCTTTCTAACTCCATAGTGACGGCATATACAATTTTATTTACTTTGCAGTTCAGCTGATTGCAGTCTGGGGTCACTCCTTTCACAAAGCATAGACCAGGGAAGGGAACTGGCTATAGCCCATGAGCCAGATCTAGCCCCCAACTTGCCTGAATCTGGCCCCTGAGGCTTGGGGCTCCTTCCCCCCACCAGTGAGAGCTGGGCTGGTACTCCAGCCCTGCAGCTCCCTCCCCTGCCCAGACCCCGTATGCTCACTCTGCTCCTGCACCCTCCCACCCTCCCAGACCCACCAGGCCGCCACCCAATTCTGTTTCCTCCCTCACGCCCCCACCACAAGTCCGCTTCCTGGCAGCCCCCTTCCAGACACTGAACTCCTCTTTTTGGCCCACCACAGAGCGTGGGGAGGGGGCACATAAAATCTACTAGCCTGGGCCCCCTTAGGCTCTGGTGTGCGAGGGGAATGTGGAGAGTCTTTCTGCTTCTCAGACAGTAAGGTTTTTTTCTCACTCTCATGCAGCCCCCGACTTATTTCTCTGTGGGCCAGTGCCCCCTTACCCAAGAAAGGTTCCTCCCCCTGCCACAGACAGACAAGTTTATTGCATAACCTTACAGGCTGTGGCTTTCATGTGGGCACAGCCTGCTTATCAATGGCTTATACTTTTATCAGAATCATTCCTATGCCCAGACACCTGATGTTTGTCGCGAGAATCACAGGTCCGATGATGCATACCCAAGGGGGGAAGGACAGAACCAGGTGGACAGTTTTAGCAAATAAAGGATATTTATTTATGACAGTGATGAATTTATAATATTTATTCTAAGATTTTTAATAGACCGTGTTAATAATGAATTTACAGTATTTATTATATTTATTCTATGATTTCTAGTTAAACGTGTCAGAGATATAAGGATGGGAATGGCAAGGGGAATAGTCTCTAGTCTAAAAATATCCAGCTACACTAATTAAATAACAGTGATAACTACAAACTCTATGTACTACCCAAAACAACTACAACACTAAGCTTATACCACAAGAAAAAATCAAATCATACATACCAACTTACACAGCACACGGAACATTTCACAGATATCGGTTTCGTTGCAAAGGCTTTGCTTTCGCCCGAGAGTCAGGGGAGGTGACTGGTTGGTTGATCAGGCCGGCTGCGCTTTGAAGTATACAGGAAGGCACACGCACAGTGGTACGTGTGTTGCGAAGACCTCCTAGAGCGAACTGTGCGATGGATATTCATCCTCAAATCTGCACATTGCTTTCCTGCGCTTGCATATTACCATATATGGCCCAATGGTCACCAAGTGGGGGGTCTGTGTCCCAGGGTTGGGCCGAAACTGTGCAGGTTTCATGAGACCAGGTAAGCCCCGCAGTTCTCATGCCAAGGTGACGGGTGGGAGAGTCTGAGGCTATTTTCCCCTTTTCACACCTTCCCTTTTTCTAAAGGCAATGGTATGCAGGAAGGGTGCGGCCGGTTTCTCCCAAGGAGTACTGCAGCCCACTATAGCAAGAGCGGCCTGGCCAAACTTTTTTACTGGAGGGGGGGCAGTTTCTTTTCTCTAACAATGTTGTGAACTACGATACTAATGAATAGTGCTTCTAATGGAAGTGAATATTTGTAGCTGTTTCACATTCTCTTAACAATACAAATGTAGCCAGTCCCCGAGTTACGAACGCATCGACTTATGAACGTTCGTATTTACAACCAACCTCCTATACAGCCGGTACCCGAGTTACGAACGAAATCTGCACTTACGAACAGCATGGCCATAAGGTAAGTGAATGTAATCCGACTTACGAACAGATCGAGTTATGACCTAGTGTTTGGTACGTAACTCGTTCGTAAGTCGGGGACTGGCTGTAGTTAAAACCCTCCATTTATCTGGTGGAAATTATTCAGGCCCTCCACGCAGAAGCAGAAAAAGAAGCAAGAGGGATAGACAATGGGCTAGATCTGATCTGAAGTTAAAAGCAAATTGTATAGAGTTCACCGAACTGCACCTACTTATGTCAGGCCTGAATTTGGTCTGTTGTCTTTTTGGAGACAACTGATGCTATTTAAATTAGTCTCCTTGGTTGTGTGTGCTTCATGGGAGGCTGTGGCGTGATGGTAGCTAGGAGAGGAGACCAGGCATCTGGACTCTGTTCCAGCCTCGACCAATGACTTGGTGTGATTTGAGGCATTGGCCATTCTGTGCCTCAGTTTCCTTGTCTAGGGGAAACGATGGCCCAGAGGTTAGTGCTTTAGCCTTGAGTTTGAGATCTGAGTTTAAGTACCTTCTCTGCCACAGTCTTCCTGTGGAACATTGGGCAAGTCACAGGAGATGTTTTGGCCTTTACAACTATAAGTGGGTTCAACAAAGAGTTCAGATAAGTTCATGGAAGCTAGGTCCATCCATGGTTATTAGCCAGGGTGGGCAGGGAGGCAACTTCATGCTATGGGTGTCCCTACACTGCTGACTGCCAAAAGCTCAGAGTGGCCAGCACGGGATAGATCACTTGATTGCCTCTGCTGTTCATTCCCTTGGAAGCATCTGGCATTGCCTGCTGTCAGAAGACGGGATCCTGGGCTCGATGCACCTTTGCTCTGACCCAATATCATTCTTATGTTCACTCTCTGTGCCTCCATTCCTCATCTGTCCAATGGGGCTAACAGCAATCAGGAGAGTGTTAGGAAGATAAGTAGATTAAAGATTGTGAAGTGCTCAGATACTGTTGGAATGGGAGGGTCATCTCAATATTTTAGACTAGACAGTGTGGTGTAGTGGCACTTTGTAAAACACCATGAGAGAATCTGGTTACAGTACATATTTACTGTTGCTTATTATGCCGTCGGCATTCAAGTGATCCTAATTCAGTTTTGACATCTACAGGAGGTAGGTGTGCCCAGGAACCGAAATGTTTGTTGGAGAAGGAGAGTCTGTTTTTTAACTTATTGGAGATTGATAGGTCTCTGCTTCAGATAATTTGAATGAAAACAGATGCTACTTTTACTCTGGAATGAATTTTCGGTCACCGTGATGCCACCAATAATTATCAAGGTGAAGATGTGAGTGGCTGCAGCTCACCTCCTTTCCTGGATGGTACTCCCTACAGGTTTGGGATACCAGTGATGCCCAACTTGCAGGGGATTGTTTTGCAACTTGGGGTCTGCCACTACTCTGTTCACTTCAGTGGAAGCATGGTCAGGCCCTGATAAATGGAGTGGCTTTTTTCCATACACACACCCAAACTCCCTCATTATCATTAGCCAGCAGACATAGTATCATAGAATACTGGAAGTGGAAGAGACCTGAAGAGATCATCGAATCCAGTCCCTCATGGCAGGACCAAGCACCATGTCCCCTCTCAGTCTTCTCCTTTCTAAGCTAAACATGTCCAATTCTTTCAGTCTTCCCATATAGGCCATGTTCTCTAGACCAATGTTTCTCAACCAGTGGCACGAGTACTTTTAGGGGTAAACAAGAGAAGCCTAGGGTGGGGGTGGAGGGACGTCAACACAGCTGAAATTTGGAGAAAACTAAATTTTTGTGTTAAGTTTTACAGCGGTTTATTATTTTTGTACTTTTTACACCTAAACATTTCATTGCCCGCCTGGCTATGATTAAGTTGTTTAAACAAATGTGTTGCAACGGTAGAACATTTTTTTGTCTCTCACAAAACTGTAGGTACTGGGGTAGTTTCTAAAAAAAGGTTGAGAGAGACTGCTCTCGACCTTTAATCATTTTTGTTGCTCTTCTCTGGACCTTCTCCAATTTCTCCACATCTTTCTTGAAATGCAATGCCCAGAACTGGACACAATACTCCAATTCAGGCTTAATCAGCTAGGGTTGCCAGGTGTCTGTTTTTGAACTGGACAGTCCGATATTTGAGCTTTCTGTTTAGGGAAACAAACTGAGAAAATATAAATGTCCAGTATTTTCTAAATAAGATGTAATGTAGATTGTGATGTAATGTCAGCTGTGTCCGGTATTTTTATTGAAACCATCTGGCAACCCTGTTATCAGCGCAGAGTAGAGTGGAAGAATGACTTCTTGTGTCATGCTCACAACACTCCTGTTAATGCATTCCAGAATTATGTTTGCCTTTTTTCCAACAGTGTCATACTGTTGACTCATATTTAGCTTCTGGTCCACTATGACCCCTAGATCACTTTCAGCAGTACTTCTTCCTAGATAGTTACTTCCCATTCTGTATGTGGGGAAACTGACTGTTCCTTCCTAAGTGGAACACTTTGCATTTGTCCTTATTAAATTTCATCCTATTTACCTCAGACCATTTCTCTAGTTTGTCCAGATCATTTTGAATTTTGACCCTATTCTCTAAAGCACTTGTAACCCCTTCCAGCTTGGTATCATCTGCAAATATAATAAGCATACTCTCTATGCGAATATCTAAATAGTTGATGAAGATATTGAACAGAACCAGCCCCAAAACAGATCCCACTTGTTATGCCCTTCCAGCATGATTGTGAACCATTAATAACTACTCTCTGAGAATGGTTATCCAGCCAATTATACACCTACCTTATAGTAGCCCCATCTAGGTTGTATTTCCCTAGTTTATTGATAGGAAGGTCATGTGAGACTGTCAGATGCCTTACAGAAGTCTAGGTATACCATGTCCACCGCTTCTTCCTTATCCACAAGACTTGATATCCTATCCAAGAGAGCTATCAGATAGCATAAAGGCTAAATTCTGCTGTGAAATCTTGTCATGTAGGAGATGGCATAGAACCCAGTGTTGCTCTCTGAGAAGGATATAAGGCTCAAAGTGAGTGTTGCTTAGTTAAGACACTGGACTGGGACTTGGGAAACTCAGGCTCAATTTCTTGCTCTGCTGCAGACTTCCTGTGCAGCCGTGGGCAAGTCACTTAGTCATCATTTACCTCTGTTCCCCATCTGTAAAATGGGTATAATAGCCTGGCCTGCCTTATGGGGGAGAGGAGTGTTGTGAGGCTAAATATGTGAAAGGTAGTGAGATGCTCAAGTGCTGTAGTAATGGGAGTATGACGAGATACACAAACCTCATGCTGGAGGAGAAGGGGGAGACTGTTCTGAGCCTGCGTGACCCTGCCCCACTGCTCCTGCAAAGCCTGTGCAAGCTGGAGGTGAGCTTCAAAAGGGAACTCCGGGGATCTCAATGGTAGGCAGATGGCTGATCTAGGCACTGAACTTCTGGAAAAGGTGACATGGCAGCTCCTGAGGCCTGGTGCTATCCAAGGACTTGTGAAGGTCACAACCCTTATTTTTGCATTCAGTTCTTTACCCTATGTGAAGAGGGGCACTGGCAGGAAGGGACTTCAGGAGGCATCTGCAGAGCACCCCGAAGTGCTGGGCTTAGCTGCCTCCCGACAGACCCTAGATTGAAGCCCTGTGGAGGTGGGCCCAGCCTTCCCTTCTAGCCCCTAAAAAGGCAACAGTGACAGAAGTTGATCCCTTGGCGGGCAAAGGGAAGACTTGGAATGTTCAGGGTCCAGACCCAGCCCGAGGAGGAAACCATGAACTCTTGGCTGACTTCTGATGACTTCCGTGTTCTTGGACACTTTGTGTACCCCTAAAGGGATGGACTTAAATGAGTGACCTCGATGGAGGGCTGAGTCGCTACAAGGACTGTGAATCTGGGCCTACAGTTCACAGAAATAACTGGTTGGAATCTGCAAGGCAATAGCTTCTAGTCTTATGCTTAGCTCATCCAGGTGTCCTCCCCCTGCCTGGAAATATTTATGTAACCTCCCCTAATATACTGCCTAACTCATTGCAAAAGTGTATAGAGGTGTCTGCACCACTCATCCAGTTAACTTGGAGAAGAGTATGGTGAGGCCTCTGTGTGCTGCTCAAAGACTATTTTGAGGGTAACACAGGGTTATTGGTTTTAAATTGTGGGGAGTATTTTTGATTGCAGAAGGGCATGCTGTCAGGCTGTCTTTACACAGCTGTGTAATGGTGTTTCCTTCTGATCAAATGGCGCTAATAAAAATGGTATGTTGGAGGAATTTACCAGCACAGAAGGTCTGTTGACTCCTATTAAACAGACCTTGGAGAAATTCACAACACGCTCTGCTCTTTTGCTTTGGATGCTGCATGAATATTTCCAGATTGTAGTTCAATATTTACCATTTGAATTCCTAATATAACTGAGCGGGGCAATTGCTCTGTATATTAAATAATGTGCGTATTTCTCAAACAGAGGCAGGCATCTGGATGGTTTCATCTTTCTGCAGTTGTAGGGTCTGAACCACTTAGGAAAGGAAAGGAAACCAGTGATTGTCTTCACTGCTTGTTTATTTTTAAAATTTTTATATAAAACTTAAAAAAAAAAAAAAAACCTTCAGGCTGTCAATGTGTGAGTTATCCTGAGGTGTAAACACATAATGAAGGTGACATATTTTAATATACTATGAAGGAAACTCACTGGGGTTGAGCTAGAGGAGTCTACAAAGATATCAAACTGAAGCTCCTTCCCAAAATAAACTAGCACTTCCACAACAAGGATCGTCATCCTTCTTACAGAGAGGAGTGCATCTTAATAAAGACTATTGTGACTCAGCCTTCCTAGACCAGTTCCCTTCCTGTTAACAGTTGTGTAAGCTGTAAGAGCTATGTGGCAACTACAGTAATTTCTTATGTGAAAAAGTAGTATTTAGTTACTGTTGGAATGCATGTTAGCAGGTGGAAATAGAGGCTGTGTCTACACTACTAAGAAAAGTCGGAAAAAAATACGCAAATTGCGAACCACAATTTGCATATCTTTTTCCGCTTTTCCTTTGGAAGAGGCTTTTCCAAAACGTGGCATGTTGACACGGCGCCAAATTTCGGAAAAACCTTCTCTTTTGGCATATTCCTTCTTCCTCGTACAATGAGGTTTACAGGGATGGTGAAAGAACGCGTCCGCTTTTTCGAAAAGAGCTGCAGTGTAGACATAGCCAAAGAAAGCACAGAGTTCTCTGGAACTGTAGAAAACTGATAAGGGAATTGTAGCTAGGAATTATAGAAAATTGATAAGGGAAGCAGAAAGACACAAGGAGAAATCTGTGTCCAGCAGAATTAAGGATAAGGAGTTATTTAAATAAATTAGGAACAGAACAATTCTGACAATGGCATTTGACTATTAATTGATGGAAATGCTAGACTTATAAATAGTTCAGAAGTATTCAAAATAACTTTTTAGGGAAAAACAGATGCTATAGTCTTATTGTAAGGCAATGGTTTCACTCTTTCCATTTCACTAATATCTCTGGTAGACATTAAACAGAAGTTACTAAAGCTACTGATTTTTGAATCAGGAGGTCCAGATAACTTGCATTAAAGAGTTTGAGAAGGGGTAACTAAGGGAGCTTCCTGATTGACACAACATTAATAATCAATCATCAAATAGGGGAAAAAAGGATGACCCCTGTAATTATAAGCTTGTCGGCCTGATCTTGATGTTGGGCAAGATAATGGAGTGGCTGATAAGGGGCTCAATGAATAAAGGATTAAACGAGGATAATTGATGTCTGTTAACATGAGTATATGGAAAATAGATCCTATCAAATTAATTCCATACCTCCTTTTGGCAAGACTACAAGTGTGGTTGATCTAGATCTTGGGGTGGGCAAAAGGGCCTCTGCGGGCTCCATCCGGCCCTCCAAGTGGGTTGATCCAGCCCATGGAGGGCCGGAGAGCAGGGGGGAAGCACAAACATATTTTTTTTTCTCCGCCCTGCAAGGAGGAGACTTCGCATGCTCCCCCGCCCCCAAACCCTGATTGGCCTGGGGGCAGAAGGGGGAGCGTGCAAAGTCTTCTCCCACTGTTAGGGGCATAGGCGCCTAGGGGGAATTTTGGGGTGTGTGTGTGTGCGTGGGGGACAAAGACTTCATGCGCTCCCCCACCCCCAGACTAATCATGGTTTGTGGGTGGGGAAGCAGGGAAGTATTCTGGCCCCGTCCCTTCTGCTTGAGGCTCCGCCCCTTCCAGAGCAGCCCAGGGCACTTCAGAAATTTTTGAAGTGGCCTCCGGTAAATAATTATTGCCCACCCCGATTTAGATAATGGTATTGATGTGATATATTTTGACTCCTGTAAGGTGTTTGACTTAATACTACACGATCTTTTTGACTTTAAGAAAACCTACAGGGTTATAAAATTCACATGGCACACACGAAATGGATTAAGATCTAGCAAACTGATGGGTCTCAAAATGCAAATGAGGAATCGGTCACTGAGCAGGCCTGTTTTCAGTGGCATCCTGACAGGGCTTGTTGGCCGTATTCTATTTAACATTCTCATCAGTGACCTGGAAGAAAACATAAAATAGCAGTTGACAAAAATTGGGGGAGTAGAAAAGAATGAAAAGAACAGGTCACTGATTTGTTGGTCACAAGCAAAAAAAATTATGTATGAATACAACTTAATATAAACCTGTCCATTTAGGAACAAAGAATGTAGCTTTACTTGCATGATGGGAGCCTCTATCCTGGGAAGCAGCGACTCTGAAAAAGATTTGGGGGTTGTGGTGTGTAAGCAGAACATGAGCTCCCAGTGTGATGCTGTAGCTGAAAGGGCCAATATGATTCTTGGATGCATAATCAGAGGAATACAAACGGATGTATAGGGGTTACTTTGCCTCCCTATTTGGCTCTGATGTCAGCACTGTTGGAATGCTGTGTCCAGGTCTGGTGCACACAATTCAAGAAGGATGTTGATAAATGGAAGAGGGTTCAGAAAAGAGCCATGAGAATGGTTCGAAGGTTGGAAAACATGCCAGGATGTGATAGACTTAAAGAGCTCAATCTGAGCTTTATAAAAGAGAAAGTTTAAGGGGCAGCTTGATCAGTCATGTATATCTTCCTGGAGAACAAATATTTAATAATGGGCTCTCCAGTCTAGCAGACAAAGGTGTAACGTTATCCTGTGTTTGGAAACGGATACTAGATTAAATTCAGACTGGCCATAAAGTGTGTCTCTTGACAGGGAGAGTATTTAACCATTGGAACAATTTACCAGGGTTTGTGATGGAGGCTCCATCACTGGCAATTTTTAAATCAAGACTGGATGATCTTTCTAAAAGATCTTCTCCAGGGATGATTTTGGGCAAATTCTCCAGCCTGTGTTATACATGAGGTCAGAGCAGATGATCACTGCATTCCCTTCTGGCCTTGGAAGCTATGAATTTCTCTTTCAGGTGACTTAGCCCCTGGAAGCAAATAACTGAACAGAAATAGTCACGAGCCATACCACTTCATAACGTGAATTTGTAGAATGGTCTGTCTTAGCTTTGTCTACACTTGCACAGTTTTTGCATGGTCAGTTTCGCTGGGGATAGGGAACTAGTAAAAGAGAAGGGCTGGTTTGTGTTCTCACTCATTTTCACACCTGTGACAGTGTGTTTACATTTGCAGCACTTCCATCACTGACGGGAGCAGCGCCTTGAGGGCAGCTACTCACAGTGCAGGTCACTCCATTTATGAGGACAGGGCTTGTGAGAATGGTGTCTGTGAATGGTGGGCATCCTGGGTCCCTGCACAGCCCCTTCTCCTAACCATTGCTCAGCTCCAGTAACTCAGCATTGCTCCAAGCAGGGTGTGTGTGTGGGTGTTCCTCTCCTCCCCTCCTTGGTGCAGTCATTGTTACCAGGCCAGGTGATGAGGGAGGACTTACCAAGAAAACAGGAAGGGGAGTTTCAAATTACCTGAGGCTTTACAGGGGGCTGCGGGAACATCTGTTTACCTGGCAGTAGAGCAGCAGAGGTGCTGGCCAGAGTGGTCACTAGGTACTGTGGCATAGCTGGGCTGGGTAAACAGCAAGAATGTGTCTTCACTTCCTCCCCTGCCTCCTCCCCCCCCTTTTGTAGTTTTCACATACCTTGTTTCCTTTCTCTTTAGATTGCAGGATCTCTGGAGGAAGTTCCCTTCTAACACACTTTGGGTGTTATAAATATTTGACCTCTAATTTCTGCCCCACAGCATGTGTACTTCCCAAACTATGAACCTGACAGGAGCTCTGCAAAAGGCCTGTTGTGATTATAAGCGATTTAGCCTCCAGCCAAACTTTCTAAGAGCAGGCTACAAGGACCAGCTTGCCAGCAATGGCTTTTCCTGCTGAAAGTGCCTAAGGCAGGGGATTGGGGGAGAAGGGAGAGGCAGGGGAAGGAGGGGAGGGCAATTGCCCCATGGCCTGGGACTCCTGGTTGCCGCAGCTACTGCAGCAGCGGCCGGAGCCATGGGTCCTTCGATCACACCAGAGTGCTAGGTGATACTAAGGACGTGTGTGTGTGTGTGTGTGTGTGTGTTACAGTCCAGGTGACGCTGGGGGCTAGCTGCCCCCGACCCATCCTTTCCATACCAGGCTCCCCCTCTTCCAGGAGCATGGTGCTTTGCCCCCCTCCCACCTACAGGCCCAGCAATTTCATTGGCCTCCCTACATATAGATGTAGTGTCATGAATTCTCTCACATGTGCTCAAAATTCAGAGTGCTCCACTCAGTGCCTGGGCAAAATGACTCAATTTCCTGGAGGTCTCCATACTGTAAACATCACCAGTAAGAATGCTGTGGCTTGGCTTGACCGATTTGCATACGCTAAATTAGTAAGTGCCTGATGCGTGAGGTGAGGATTCTCTCTTTGCTAGTTTGGAACAGCAAACTGGCTAGCCTAACAGTGTAGCTTTTTCGGATTCCTGCTCAGTGCAGTGTTCTCCCCGCACCCAGCTAGAGCCACCATGTACCATACTACAGAAATGCGACCTGGGGCACTCAGACACTCATTAAGCCCACTCACAGTGTGCCTGTCGCCCAGTGCTGAGATCCACTAGGAACCGGGGACGTTTCAGGTGTTCCATCTGAGCAGCAACTGCTCAACACCTCACAAAGATTGTTTCACCCTTCATATGTGCAACTGTTCTCTCGCCCAGGCCCCCTTCATCCCCAGGGCGTTTGCCTGGCAACAAGGGTTCACAAAAAACTTGGTGGCTGAGCAGGGGTACAAGTGATCTGATTGGCCTCATGCCGCTTGTTGGCTGGAATAGCAGCACTTACACTTACTGGCTATTTGGATGCTATTAGTAATAGCTTTGCAGTAATTTATAGGTCTCCCAGTGCTAGTTTTGGCAGTAGGATAATTTGGCCTGAATGCTTCTATTTATAGAGCACAAAGGGATTTTTTTTTAAACCTCCACTTGATGTTAAAGTAATAAGCTCAAAATTATACCACTGTAGAAATTTTACACCTCTCATTTCCTGCCTGCATTTCTTCTCCCTTACTGTGCTCCCCTCCCTTCTCTCCTTACTGCTCCTTTTCCTTTTCTCTATTTGCTGCCCCATGCTCTCCCACACCTTCAGGTTCATTTGTGGGAACTCTGTCTTCTTAGCAGCCTTAATCTCCTCTTTGACCTTGTTTTACCACCATGTATTTCTCTAGTAAATAGAATAGAGGACTGGGAGCCAGAAACTCCATTCTTCTTATCACAGTTCTGCAGTGTTGGGGAAAATTGTTTAACTGCTTTACCTCGGTGTCTCTACCTGTAGAATGGGTGTAATAGCTGCCTGTTAGGTATTGTGACTATTACCCAACATTCATTCACTGATATATGAACACTAAGTATTTGTTTAATACTTTTCTTTCCCTACTCCTTGGGCCAGCTGCACCCCTGGCTCTTCCTGGTGGTTGTGGAGTGCCTCAAGCTGTTCTTTCTTGGCATGAAATTGTACAAGTCGCTCACACTCAGAGTAGGTCTTGAGCTGCAGTCCTTCGAGTCTAAACATGATTATCTCAGCAGGCCTGACTTACGTATAGCTGCAGCTGTTTTGTTCCCTTTGAGAATGTGGACCAGAGGTTAACACGGTGATCAGAGGGCATGTTCAGAACAAAACCCCTTCAGGGAGAGGCTTTAAAACAATAAACAGACTACGTGCATCTAGCTTAACCAGGTGTATATCCATCTTCTACTCAGGGATCCTGATAGGTCTAAACTTCCAGCTGACTCATGGCCTGCTACCTGGACAGTTAGGGTCTGGTTGTCCTGATTTGTTCCCTTTACTCACAACATGCTTCACATTGTCGGGTTCAGGGAGCGTCTTCTTGAGCGTCTTTTTGAGTTCCCTCTCCTCCCCGAGACTCTCTATGTAGCCCTTAAATTTGTTGTCTTTCCTGCAGAAGTAAAAAAGCTTTGCAGTTTTGGGCTAGAGTCTGGGAGTAGGTCACTGCTGCGTAAGTGCCTCCAAGTGTTTGGTAGGTTGCTTATCTAGATCTGTTGCTGCTCTCCTACTTGTTTTTCTCACAGCCCCTGTTAGGATAGATGAAGACATACATGTGGAAAAGCCTAATAAACCAGACTACATAAGAACGGCCATACTGGGTCAGACCAAAGGTCTATCTAGCCCAGAATCCTGTCTGCTGACAGTGGCCAATGCCAGATGCCCCAGAGGGAGTGAACAGAAACAGCAAATCATCAAGTGATCCCTCTCCTATCATTTATTTCTAGCCCTAACAGAGGCTAGGGACACCATTCCCACCCATTCTGGCTAATAAGTATCGATGAACCTAACCTCCATGAATTTATCTAGTTCTTTTTTGAACCCTGTTAAAGTCCTGGTCTTCACAATATCATCTGGCAAGGAGTTCCACAGGTTAACTGTGAAGAAAAACGTCCTTTTGTTTATTTTAAATCTGCTACCTATTAATTTCATTTGGTGACCCCTTAGTTCTTATATAATGGGAAAAAGTAAATAACTTTTCCTTATTCACTTTCTCCACTCCTGTCATGATTTTATAGACCTCTATCATATCCCCCCTTAGTCTCCTCTTTTCTAAGCTGAAAAAATATCAGTCGTTTTAACTTCTCTTCATGTGCACCTGTTCCAACCCCCTAATCATCTTTGTTGCCCTTTTCTGTACCTTTTCCAATGCCAATATATCTTTTTTGAGATCAGGTGACCACATCTGTACACAGTATTCAAAATGTGGGTGTACCATGGATATATACAGAGGCAATAAGATATTCTCTGTCTTATTCTCTATCTCTTTTTTTTTTAATGATTCCTAACATGCTGTTTGCTATATTTGATGGTTTTCATAAGTGTTACAAGCTCTGCTGTCCAGCATGTTGGGAAAATGGGGGGTGTCACTTATACTAAGCAATGGAACACCAATTTTCAAAGAATTAAAATACAATAAAACATAAAAAAAAATGCAGGTACTCCCCAATCCACTACAGTTTGAACCTATCTAATCTGGCACTCTGCTCCAGCAGCATCTGTGGTCCGGTATAATTAGTTAGTCAGATGTCCACTTATTGTGGATGTGGCTAAGTTTCCTGCGGTCCTGTAAAGTTTATTTACAGCCACCAGTCCTGGCTCTCAGTGTTCTGTGCTGTTATTTAGCTCTAAATTATCTGTAAAGAAACCAGGAAGCAGTTGGTAATGCTGCTAAGCACAAGCAGATTTTTATGCTTTCTTATTTTATTTCCTTGTAAAATTGTATAACACTAACACTTTTTGTTATAAAGAGAGCTGATAAGTCTTGGCTAGGCATAGGCTTATATAGAGTGCATCAGTATAGTCACACACTATTACATAGCATTGCAAGTGTTGCTCCATTTATTCACCTCGGTGAAATGAAAATAGAGACCCACTCACTACAATATTGACCTCCCATGGTTCGGCAAATTCTCTGATTCAGCACTGGCCAGGTCCTGAGAGTGCTTGACTAGACAGGTTCAACTTGTAAGTACTGCATTGCAGAGTGGCTGGTTTCTGGAAGCATTTAATTGTCTACAGGTAAAGTTTTCCATGCAATAGGTTATTTCATGACACTAAATATCACTATGGGCCGTGCAGGGCATATACCCAAGGCACTAAAAATACACGTTATAAAAATTATATTGAACATAATTTAATCTTTCTTTGATTTGGAGGACACTTCAGGATCTTGTAGTGCCTCAGGGTTATCATTATCAGCATCAAGTATCATTATAGCTGTAGAAGTTGTAGGAGATTGGGCTAATGTGTAACAACCCTATGACACATCCTGGAAGCTACTTTTTTGAATAAATCCCTGCTAACAGCTTGCTCACTTGTCTTCTGTTTCTTCTGCATAAAAATAGAATGCAGAACATGCAGTTACATAATGTGACAGGCAGTAGAACTGGACACAGTATTCTATTACCCGTATTGAAGAAGGCTGCTCATAAATTGGAGAGCGTTCAGAGAGGAGCCATAAGAATTATCAAAAGCGATGAGGAGTCCTGTGGTACCTTATAGACTAACAGATTTTTTGGAGCATAAGCTTTTGTGGGCAAAGACCCACTTCGTCAGATACATGATGTGGGTCTTTGCCCATGAAAGCTTATCATAGAATCATAGAATCATAGAATCATAGGACTGGAAGGGACCTCGAGAGGTCATCGAGTCCAGCCCCCCGCCCTCAAGGCAGGATCAAGCTCCGTCTACACCATCCCTGACAGATGTCTATCTAACCTGTTCTTAAATATCTCCAGAGAGGGAGATTCCACCACCTCCCTTGGCAATTTATTCCAATATTTGACCACCCTGACAGTTAGGAATTTTTTCCTAATGTCCAATCTAAACCTCCCCTGCTGCACTTTAAGCCCATTACTCCTTGTCCTGTCCTCAGAAACCAAGAGGAACAAATTTTCTCCTTCCTCCTTGTGACACCCTTTTAGATATTTGAAAACCGCTATCATGTCCCCCCTTAATCTTCTTTTTTCCAAACTAAACAAGCCCAGTTCATGAAGCCTGGCTTCATAGGTCATGTTCTCTAAACCTTTAATCATTCTTGTCGCTCTTCTCTGTACCTTTTCCAATTTCTCCACATCTTTCTTTTATTTATGCTCCAATAAATCTGTTAGTCCATCTACAGCAATTCCCAACCTTTTCCAGATGGGGACCCATTCTGACAATTCAGGAAGACTTGGTGACCCAAGGCAATTCAACAACGGGGAGAGGAGAGGGGACAGAGACACCTGGGGAGACACTTGGCTACCCTGTTGAAATGTAATGGCGACCCATATTTGGGTCCTAACCCATAGGTTGGGAAACCCTGATCTATAAAGTGCCACAGGACTCCTCATTGCTTTTGCAGATTCAGACCTAACACGGCTACCCCTCTGATTCTTGACACCATGCAAGAATTATCAAAGGATTCAGAAAAGCGTGTGTCTGACTCAAAAAAATCACTATCTCTTTAGCTTAACGAAGAGAAAGTCAGGGAGTGCTTGATTAGTCTGTAGTAGTGTCTGTCAACCTTTCGAGACTACTGTACCCCTTTCAAGAGTCTGATTTGCCTTGTGTACCCTTAAGTTTCACATCACTTAAAAACAATCAGATACAAAAATACAAAAACATACAACACTGTACTACCAAAAAATTGCTGACTTTCTCATTTTACCAACTTGTTCGTAAGTAGCTACATGGGGAACAATATTTATGAATAGACTCTTCACTCTACCAGAGAAGTGTAATGTGATCTAGTGGCTGGAAGTTGTTAGACAAGTTCAGATGGGAAATAATGCCTACATTTGTAACAGAGAGAATAATTAACCATTGGAACAAATTACCAAGGATTGCGGTGGAGTCTACCTCACTGACTAGTTTATAAACTCAAGATTGGATGGTTTTGGGGAAATTCTGTGGCCTGTGTTTTACTGGAGGTTAGACTAGACCAGTGTTTCTTAAATGGGCCACCAGGGGCTTTTAATGTAACCATAGCCTCCAGGATAGCATTTCTGGGGTGGGCGGGGAAGAAAAGAACAGCAGCCCCTCCCCTCTCTGTTCCTGGATGTATTGCCTTGGGCTAAGCGCGCACGCACGCGCGCACACACACTCTCTCTCTCTCTCTCTCTCCCCCCCCTCCTCCCTCCCTCCCTCCCAGCACAGTTATCTACTCCCCTCATGCAGCTGGTTTACACAGAGCAGTGGGAGAGCTCTCTCCCAGTGCTCCTCCCAAGGCCACGTGTAAGTGCGGCCACAGTTGTGCTTCGGTTTTAGAAGTGTAGCCCAAGCCTCGGTGTTGGCTGCTGAAGCCAGGCAAGGGTTAGGCCCTGCTCCCCACCCCTCAACAGGCAACTAGGCACAATGCTGGAGTAGCAGGCAGCTGGTGCATTAGGTCCCAGGGGTGGTGGAACTCAAGCTTTGGGCTTCACCCGGAGGGCAGGGGGGGCAGCCTTAGGTCTTCAGGATCTGGCTGCATGCTGCAGGCCTTGGTCTTTGGCCACAAGGTTTTGGGCTCCATCCCTATCTCCCAGCTGCCAGGCTGGGCTCCGGCTCTCACTATCTCCCCCAGCCCCCTAGCTCTATCTCCTTTGGCCCCTCTGCCATTCAGTTTGTTCCCAGTCTTGCCAGGACTGAATAGATCTGCTGTGAAAAGTGATACATGTATGTTTGTTAATATCCCTTTTTCACAGCAGAGGTACTAGCTAGTAGTAAATAAACCTGCCAGGATCACTTTTCACAGCAGACTTACAAGTTAGCAATAAATAAATGACTATGATTGGGTTGTGTAAATCTGCATATTTATGTGTTTTTCCTATAGCGAACTAAATATTTTAGGGGGAAAATTGTGAAAGTGGCCAACAGCAGGCATTGGGGGCTGCCTGCTGAGGCCACCAAAAGAATGTGTCTTGAGAACACTTTTTGGCTTTGGAATCTATGGCTTTATAAACCCCATGCAAAGAATTTTTTAAAAAGTGGCGCCAATTGCTGGCTGGTTTCGGTTCATCTTTGCTTATACGTTGCATTCCCTTCTGCTACCTTCTGTCTTCTCTCTTTAGTTCTAAGCTTTTACTGTCCTTTGTATAATGCCTTGTGCAGCGTGGCCCCATTCCTGTGTGGTCCCTGAGTATGAGGTTAATTATGTATCAGTCTTGACAGGGCATAGACACTGTGTTCCCAGGGGATCTACCTACCTACTAAAGTGGGGTCAATGAACTTTGGGAAGATACATGGTGGTGGGGGAAGAAAGAACCATTTGAGCATCTGGGGGCCCTTGAAATTTTGATCTTTCAACCAAAGGAAGTCTCTGGGAACTGAATGCAGGTGAGAGCTGCTGAGGCAAAGATTGTAACTTGCTGAAACTAAGTTTTACTTTTGTTTGCTTGTAACCCTTTCAGTCTTTTATACCTTGTGCAGATTATGTTTTGCGTTACTATAAACCAGGTCAGTGCTTTGATTAAAACACTTTAAAAAGACCGTACCAGAATCTTATTATCTTAAGGGAGCAGCAGACTTAAGTTTTCTGCATGTTGAGGAAGAGGGCTGCAAGCAATGGGCCAGATGGTTTGGAGGAAGTATGGGCCAGGGGAGGGGTGTTGAGGTCACCAGCAAAGCACCAAAATCTATCACTGGAGGCTTTTAAGATCCCATTAGACAAATGCCAGTCCGAGATGGTTTAAGTACGCCTGGTCCCGCCGCCATACAAGGGGCTGGACTAGATTTCTGGAGGCCTCTTCCAGTCCTACACGTCTGTGAGTCTGCCTTAGAAATCTGTTCTGAATCAACCTCTTCTGGTATAGAAACACTTATTTGGAAAATTCCCGGCAGCTCTATTCTTGACCCTTGTGCGTATACAGTGGCTGGTGCTCTTAAGGGAAAGCAGCAGTCGCATGCCTTAGTTCCCAGTTTGTTTGCTCTCTAGCATCTTGGTTTTTAATGTTCATGCTGACTGGCTCGCCAGCATCTCGCTGCTGGAAAATGTGGCATTGCTCCCCATCCAGACAGGAAGGTATGGGGAGAGAGCGGATGGGAGCTTTCTGGGAGGGGCCCAGTTGTGGGGAGGCCATGCTGTGGAAGTTAAAGTGACAGAGCTCATCTGGCCCAGTTGGAGTGGTGAAAGCAGGGAAGAACAGCTTGTCGAATGTCTATCATGCTTATCCAGCTTTGACTTGAGCAGCCGTGACCTCTCTTTCCTCATTGATCCAGGTTAGGGTTGAAAGTGCCCATCAATCCTGCATGTCGTGGTGACTAAATAGCCGATGACCTCCCCACTCCTGCCCCTCCAATGCCCTTGTTGCTACACTCGACTGCTTTAAGCTCCCGCTGGGAGAGGGAGGCTTGTCTCTGTAAAACAGCCTGTCATACGTAAAGCATGTTCCCTTCTTACCAAAGGCTGGATTGCTCCTAAATGACATGGATCCAAGATTTGGGTGACAAATATTCAATCCTTAAATGAATAACAGGATCCATCCCTGACCTGTGCAGCCCGTTAGGCACTGTACACAAACCACAGTTCTCTCCAGATGGTTCATATGCCTGTCACTCTTCTCTCACCACTAGGAACAATGTGAGGATTTTTATTGGTAGCGCAGGTAGTTGGACTCCAAACTGGCTAAAACCTGCCTCTGTCTTTGGTGGAGACTGCGCATAGCACTGGCTTTAAAACACACGTCTGTCCTAGCATGTTGCTACTAGTGTGCTCATGTTTGGGATCTTAAAATGATTCTTTCCATCCCCATGTGATGTGCTGCTGCCATGGGGCCCAAAGACACAGGCATATCTACTAGATCTAAAACGGAAAGGCTTGGACATTGCATAGTTCATAGCAGCCTGCTGCTTTGCATAAATGGATCATTACTAACCTTCTCTCTTGCACTGTCCAGCACAGGCCTCAGCTAAGCAATAATCCAAGTAAAAGTTTAACCCCTGATGAGAACTTGCTACGATTTGGCCAGTATTACTAAGGAAGGGAAAGTGATCTTCATTGCTATGTCAAATTACATCTACTTACAAAGAATTAATCTGTAAACATCTTTATAACGTGCCTAATATAGAACTGTCGTCTTCATTGCCTGTCGCAAATTGAGACACAGAAAGTAACATCACTGAAAAATATTCTTGAAAGCCGTTGCAAATTCTCTGACTGAAACATCTCTCTGATGCTAACCAACTTAATATTTTTTAAGAAACATGCAACTTTGAAGCTCTTTCCCACAGTTGGTTATGTGCCTCAAATGACACTGCCAACTTAAATTGCTCTATAAGGAGTTTTATCTACGTTACTAATTCCCCAAATAAATAACTTCAGAATCCTCATTTGTCTTTAAGAACTTCTTTGCTCATTCTGCTATTCTCTTTGGGACCAACGAATTCCAGTGACGCCAGCTTCACTTTTAAGTAGCCATTGCTGTCGTGCAAATGCCACAGGGGGAATGCTTAAATAAATAAAATCTACTTTGTTGGTAGCTGGGGGAAAAAAGGAGTCATGGGAACATTTTTTTGTTTTGTGGGCTTATTGAAATGTTGGGCTTTTATGAAATCTAAATGTTGAACCAGATGTAGTCAACAGGCTCCCTTTTTAGAGGTAAATTGCAAAGGGGAAACTAATGTACCCTGTGTAGGGGCAGAGAGGGAGATGTACAAAGATCTTGTTTTTTCTCACTCCACGAAGACCCGTGAGAGGACTGAGTCTGAGCGTAGGGTAGTTGTTTTTCCCCCCCTTTATTGGTTAATGCCAGAGCTGCTTATGCTCCTTCCACACTTGGGGCTGTGAGATCCTTTTCATCAGACTGTTTGCCATGCATAGTGCCTCACGTTTCAAAGAATCCGATGAGGTTCCTGTCCTGTGGAGTTTGCGATCTGACAACAAATGGGGGGGGGGGGGACGACAAAATTGGCCGTAGGGTGGAGTTGGTAGGGCAGCATCAAATGAGACAGCATAGTTGCTGTTCTGCACATATGCAACTTGATGGAGAAATTTTTAAAAACAAATTCTCCTCTTGCAGTCACTTTGGACATGGGTTTTCAAAAAACCTGTGATATGAGTGAGGAGAGAATGGAGTTGAACAGATTTCTGGGGGCGTTCTGTGCCTAGTGGAGAGCATGGAAGAAGGAACCATATGTATGTATGAAAAGGGGACTAAAAGATGCCAAGGTACATGTCACTGATCTTGTAAGGGAATTGTGGATAGCTCCGAGGAAAACCCTCTGGCAACAGGGAAGCCAGTGCCTTCTGGTACTAATGTAAAAACCTAATTGGGGAAAATGCTTTGAGGCTGTCATAATCATTAAGGCTCTGTAAAGGGCATAAACACAATACTTTCAGCTTTGCTCAGGAGCATGAGCACCAGCCTCAGGGAAGAGTGTTAAGAAGCAGGGCACACACCCCAAACTGGTCGTGAATTCTATAGTTAGATTTCCACAGCCAGTATGAACATCTAGTATGAACTTCTCAGGCACTACAACAGCCCCAGAGTACCTAAAGGGTCAGCATATCTTGTCACCCGGACCAACTTGCCTTTGTGATAGATGGTTTCTTACATCAAAAATCCAGGTTATTCCCTGTCCCCAAAAACCGATCACTTACCCCTCATCAATTGCATCTTAGATCCCACACCAAAGACCATGCTTGTAGCAGATCCTATAATGAACTAACTAAAGACTTATTAACTAAGAAAGAAATGAGTTGCTTACAGGATTAAAGCACATAAATGTACACATACTTGAGTTAGTCTTAACTTTCAAGGGTAATAGAAGCTCCTAGGATCATAGAATCCTAGGGCTGGAAGAGACCTCAGAAGTCATCGAGTCCAGCCCCCTGCCCAAAGCAGGACCAATCCCAACTAAATCATCCCAGCCAGGGCTTTGTCAAGCCGAGACTTAAAAACCTATAGGGTTAGAGATTCCACCACCTCCCTAGGTAACTCATCCCAGTGCTTCACCACCCTCCTAGTGAAACAGTTTTTCCTAATATCCAAACTAGACCTCCCCCACTGTAACTTGAGACCATTGTTCCTTGTTCTGCTATCTGTCACTACTGAGAACTGCCTCTCTCCATCCTGTTAGCAGCTTTCAACTTCCTGAAGGGAGGTTCCAATCAAATCCTCCCTCGCTCTCCTCTTCTACAGACTAAATAAGCCCAAATCCCTCAGCCTCTCCTCATAGGTCCTGTGCTCCAGCCCCCTAATCATTTTAGTTGCCCTCCGCTGGACCTTTTCCAATGCATCCACATCTTTTCTGTATTGGGTGGCCCAGAACTGGATGCAGTACTCCAGATATGCTCTCATCAGTGCCGAATAAAGGGGAATAATAACTTCTCTAGATTTGCTGGCAATGTTCCTCCTAATGCACCCTAATATGCCATTAGCTTTCTTGGCTACAAGGGCACACTGTTGACTCATCTCCAGCTTCTCATCCACTGTAATCCCCAGGTCCTTTTCTGTTGAACTGCTGCTTAGCCAGTTGGTCCCCAGCCTGTAATAATGCTTGGGATTCTTTCATCCTAAGTGCAGGACTCTTTTAAACAAGCTCTAAATGTCCTTTAGCTCTAACCCAGGACAAGCCCTGGGGATGTTTTGGTTGTTTATAATCCCTACTCTGTGCAAGCAGTATAAAGATTTAGGGTATGTCTACACTGCAACACTATTTCAAATAACTAACATTATTCCAAAATAACTTAGTCCGTGTCTACACAGCAGGCAGTTATTTCGAAACAGTGTCAAAATACTGTCAAGCTGGAGGACTTCTTACTCCGACTCCTGTAGCCCTCATTGTACAAGAAATAAGGGAAGTCGGAGGAAGAGTGCTCAATTTTGAAATAAGTGCTGTATAGACTCTCCCTTTTTCAAAATAAGCTAATCTGAGTTAAGCTCTGCAGTGTAGACGCATGCTTAGTTTCTTCCTGTGAAGGTGTTTTTATTTTCTTCCCCCCAGAGTTCAAACTGTTGAGATGAGTCCTCATGCAGGTGTCCTCTTCGTAGGTTTGAGGGGAGTAATCAGGAAAGCCTTTTGTTCTCTGCCATTCCACAATGATTTGTCTGATGTCCATAGACCGCCTTTTATTGAGCAGGAGATAACCCCGCCTATGATAAATCAGTATCTCATACTTGACAATCCTTGTCTGCTAGCTGGGAGGCTTTACGGCCTCAGAGCAAATGTAGCAGCGACAGGTGGAACCAAACCTGGGACCTCTGGAGCTTAGGGCACGTCTAAATTACATTCCTCTTTTGAAAGAGGAATGTAAATGAGCCAAATCGAAAATGCAAATGAAGTGCAGACTTACAAATCTCACGCTTCATTTGCATAATCGTGTGACCGCGCTTTTTCGAAAAAGGGTTTTTCAAAAAAGAAACAGCAGTCTAGATGGGGTTCTTTCGGGGAAGAAAAAAACCTTTCAAAAGAACCTGTACACCTCATTTTTTCAGGAGTATGGGTTCTTTCGAAAAAGGGTTTGTTTTTTTTCGAAAGAACCCCATCTAGACTGAGGTTTCTTTTTCAAAAAACCCTTTTTCAAAAAAGCGCTGTCATGCGATTATGCAAATGAAGTGTGAGATTTGTAAATATGCACTTCGTTTGCATTTTCAATCGGGCTCATTACCATTCCTCTTTCGAAAGAGGAATGTAGTTTAGACATAGCTTCAGTGCATGAGCCTCTACAGTTAGCATGTCAAACAGGCCTCTGGAGGGCCGCATACGGCCTGATAGAAACTTTTTGCAACTCACCACTACATTTTTAGAAAAGAATAAAGTACGGCCCGCTGGCCGCTCGGAACATGTGGCCGAGTGCAGGTCACAGCTGGCCAACTGGCCACTCTGCACACGGCACCACAGTGACTTCTCACGGCCGTTGGACCACTCAGCGCTGGGCAATCCAGCACATTCTCACAGCCGACCAGGCGGCTCTGTGCATGGCGCCGCAGCGACTGTTCATAGCTGGCCAGGCCACTCTGAGCTGGGCACTCCAGCATGTGCTCACGGCTGGCCGCTCTGCACAGGCGTCAAGCGCCTACTCTCAGCTGGATGCTGTGCTCACACTGCCCCAGCGCCCAAGGAAGAAATGTGTGGCAGCAGCAGTGGCTCTGGGACCCAGGCATTAGGTTGGGGGGCTGGGAGTGCCTGGGTCTGGGGGAGGGGGAAGGCATTAGGTTGGGAGTGCCTGGGTCTGGGGAAAGGAGGAGGCATTAGGTTGCAGGGGGGCCTGGCTCTGGGGGAGAGGGGAAGCATTGGGTTAGAACGGGGGTATGAGAGTGCCTGGCTCTGGGGGAGAAGAGGGAGATATTTTAACATTTTGTTTATTTTTTTTATTCCCAAATAAAATCACAATGTATATTAATTTTTATATCAATAAATGACAATTTTTTGCAATTGCATGAATATTATATGTTTATTCAAAATCTCAAACTTATAGTATCTGAAATTTTCACCGAAGCCTGTTCTATTTGATTAACTATGGTCTATACTTGTTTTTATTTCAACAAAACAAGTTATGTATCATTTAAAAAGTACCTTAAATGTGTATTTAAATTAAAAATTATTTTATATTGGCAAATAACAATTTTACACATCAAATTATTGTATTGTATTAAAACAAGACCTGAAAAATTATAATATACACCTAAAACAATCTATAATAATAAATAATTATGACTTTGATAGAAGTCCATTTTCTTTGGTGGTCCTGAAAGCTATCAGTTTTCGTTTGTGCGGCCCTCAGTAGGCTTCAAGTTTGACATGCCTGCTCTACAGCCTGAGCTAAAAGCCAGCCAGCTGTCAGCAAAGGTTGCAAAGCAAACCCATTCTCTCTGTCTCTCTCTCACAGTGGGCTGAGTGCCACTACATGGGACAGTGCACCACCCCCAGTAGGCATATGTGTTACACAAACCCCAAATATAACCTTGCAACATGGGGTGTAGATGTTATAGTGAGATGATGAAATGCTCCTAAGTTACTGCATGCATTAAAGCAGTGGTCTCCAACCTTTTTGAACTGAAGTGCAATCCAAGATCTACCTCAAATTCAAACACCCTTGCCCTGCCTCCTTTGTGCCCTCCTCTCCTCCCCTCCCGCCCACCACTGCTCACTCCATTCTCCCTTCATCCCCCATCTTCCCTCACTTTCACCAGGCAGGGGCAGCGGGCTGGGGTGCAGGCTCTGGTCGTGGATTAAGGAATTTGGAGTACGGGAGGGGCTCTGAGCTGAGCTTGGGGCAGGCAGTTGGGATGCCAGAGGGGGTTCTAGGTGCAGGCTCTGGGAAAGTGTTTGGATGCAGGGGTTCTCGGGGTGCAGGAGGGGGTTCATGACTGAGGTAGGGTTTCAGGATGCGTGCTCCGACTGGGCCCTGCTTACCTCCGGTGGCTCCTGGGTGGTGATGCAGTGGGGCTAATGCAGGCTCACCCCACCCTGGCCCTGTACCACTCCCAAAAGCAGCCAGCAAACTTCATCCCAAGTCCTGTTGTGCCCCCCTGCCCTGCTCTGTGGAGATAGGATACAGGGTGGGAGAGGGGCCCCTCTTTTTCCACCCCTGCTCTGCACAGCAAGCAGGAGGCTCCTAGGGGTTGGGGGAAGACAGACAAAGGGCAAGAGGTACACAACAGTGGAGGGAGGGGAAACTGAAGTGCCAGCACTTGATAGCCTCTTGGCCAAACCAGTCAGGATCACCTGTCAGAGGCTCCAAGATCTACCAGTAGATCCTGATCTACTGGTTGGTGACCACTGCATTAAAGTCTAAACACTCTTTTATAAATCCAATACCTGTTTTACCAGTGTTAGCACACAGGTGCCCCAGAGTGGTTTCTAGCTATGCACCTGTCAGCGCTCTGTTGCCTTGACATGAGCTGGCGCCTTGTCTGGCAGCATCACGCTCGTCCTCTTTAATCTATCTCTTTCCTAGAAGTCCAGGAAAATCTCCACTCCAGCTGAAAGCGTGCAACACTGGAAGCTCCCCAGGGCAGACTTCTCAATTCCTGCCTGGGTTCAGAGATGGCATCCTCCTTTCAGGAAAAGCATCTGCTTGGAACGGAGTGTTTTTGACCAAAAATCAAAACACTTTTCTGAAAAGTCAAAAACTCGTGTTATGTGCATAGGGGCAGACGCTCCTGGTTTTTGACCAGCTCTGATTCTTGTCCACTGCAGTAAAATGGCTTTGGTCAGGCAATTGGGTTCAGCAGTGATATGTGTTGTGTATAAACACTGCCCATGCCTGGCAGTGGGTAGATGGTATCATTTCCATGTGACACTCTTATTAATCACTCCCCGGGGGAGGATATTAACCGTATAAAGAGTCTTTATTTATTGGTCTGTGATGCCCTCAGAAAACTGGGCAAGGATTAGGCTGCCTATATGGTGAGACCAATATGGTCTCATTGTTTTCTTTACTCTGTCATAATTTTGGGGTGCAACCAAGGTAAGCAAGAGGTTGTCACCACTTGTCCTATAAGCCAGAGTACTTCAAAATGTTCATAGTAACCCCTCCTGTTTTTGCTAGCCCAGTGTGAGGTTGTTCAGCACAGGGGAAGCTTGGTGGGAGGTTAGGCCTGAGGCTGCTTGGTGTGCTCTGCGTTTTTGTGTGTGTGCACCTCAGACCAGAGCCACTCAGACAAACCACCAGGAACAGGCTTAATTCTGTAAAAAAACATAACAGGATCACAGTTCAGCAGCCCCTCCTCGCAGCATGCACCCTGTGTGCTGCTTCTAGCACAGTCCCTGCTGAGACCTTGCTGGGGGCAGAGGGCACATCCTGGCAGGAACCAGAAGTTCTCCCGACATGCTGCAGTATGTACCCAGGACTGCTGCTGAAACACACTGGACCTTGGGCTACAATAGGTTCTAGGTCACTGTCTAATCCCAGCCAGCAGTCGAGCACCTATGATCAACAGCCCCAGGTCAGCAGCTCTGCCTCCTGCTGCCTGCTTGTTACACCACTGCCATGCTGAATTTCCTGAATTTCCTCAGAACACTTTGTTCTGAAATGTCAAGGCCTCTCCTGGACCACTTGGAGAAATAAGGGTCACGTGCTCCTGACAAAGTCAGCACGTGGCAGCTTGCCATGTTGATTGGTGTTAGTGATAATTTTGATTCAAACACAGCACTGGGTTGGTTGAAATTAAAATAGGTCAAGTTTACTAGCAACGGAACATGGGTAAAGTGCTGCCAAGTTTAAAAAAATAAAATAAAGGTGGAGTTGGTTAGAGGAAAAAAAAGCAATCCTAAGTCTGAAATGTAATTAGCAAGCTGCAGTCTTTGTTAAAGATGGTTTATTTCATAAATTATTCTTTGTCTGGCATGGCTGACTGTGTCTCTCTGCTTAGGACTGTGATGGGGCCAACACTCCATATGGGTCCATATCACACCCTCTGGTTGCATGTGTCTGTGGCTTTTTTACTTTCTAGTGACCCCTTTGAGTGGCGTTCTAGCTTCTCTGGGGCTCTGCCTTTCAATAGCCTAAGCCCTGGTATGGGGCTGTATCCCTAAGACTGCTCCCTTGGAGACACTATTCTCCTGGAGCCCTCTCCAGGCTCAGTCCCTCAGTCCTCACTCAGTCCAAGCAGCCAGCCAGAAGCCTCTTGCTTTCCTGGTTCCTGGCCCCCACTTAGTGTTGTGCTACAGTTCCTTCAGGCAGCTGGGCAGTCATTCCTTTTCCTCCAGCTCCTAGCAGCAGTTTAGCCCAACCACTCTTAACAATTCTCCCTGCTCTGTTGTGCCACTCCTTTTTATATGGCCCTCCTGGGCCTTGATTGGTTGCTCCTTGTGTAGACACTCTAGCCTGCTTGGAGGATCTCTCCACTGTTCCCTTCCTGGGATGGATGTGACCGAGCCCTAAGGTCTCTAGCAGGCACTGACAGAGCGAGAAGAATGAGTCTCCTTTACAGCCTTAGCTGAGAGCTAGCTGACTTTTAGCTTGTGTGATAAACGAGGCATAGGCCCAGGCCCAGAGGTCCCAGGTTCAATCCTGCCTGTCGGCAAACCTGCCTCTTGAATACTGTGCACAGATGTTGTTGCCCCATCTCAAAAAAGATATCTTGAAATTGGAAAAGGGCAACAAAAATATTTAGGGGTATGGAATGGCTTCTGCATGAGGAGAGATTAATAGGGCTGCAATTTTTCAGCTTGGAAAGGGATGACTAAGGGGGGGAGGGTGTCACGGGGCTGACTTTCCTGCCCCCTCTGGAGGGCAGGGGTAGTGCCTCAAGTCTCTATATAAGGTTCCTTTACCACGGGACACCTGGCCCGAGTCTCTACGCAAAGTCACCGGGTGGCCCTTTAAGGCAGGGCCCGCTGGTCTGAGTCTCTAAACAGAATTAGTGACTGTCTCTTTAACACAGGGCCCGCTGGCCCAAGTCTCTATTCCCTGACACTGGTTGGCCCTTTAAGGCAGGTCTGAAAGGCTTGCGATGGCAAGTCGCTGGGGGAGGGGAAATGGCACCCCTGGTAGGGAGACCCGGGCCCACCCTACTACACCGGGTCCTGGCCCAGGGCCCTATGCGTGGTAGAACGGCCCACCACTCCCTCGGTGGGGAAATCCATCTGAAACGCACCGAGGTTCCTGGGGCGGGAGAGGCAGCTCCTGAACCCCTCCTGGGCCACTTCCTACCTGGTCCAACGGGGTCTCCTCCCATGTTCTCGCAGGGTCCTCTAATGCCCTGGGGGTTGTTCCTTCGATGTAGGCAGCAGTGGAGTCATCCCAATACGCATGAGCGGCTCGGGTGTCTCCCCTCCGGGCGGCTGGCTGGTACTGGTCAGGAGCTCCCCTCTGAGGTCCTTCTCCTCTGGCAGTCAGCCCAGACTGAGTTTCTCCACAGGCTTTTATAACTGGGCTATAAGCTGAGCATGCCCAGCAGGATTGTGGCGGCTAAACCCTGTGAGTTCAGTGCAGGGCTGGCTTGCCCTGTCACAGGGGGATGAAATTACTAGGTGGCAGGTTTAAAACAAACAACAAAAAGAAGTATTTCTTCACACAATGTGCAGTCAACCCATGGAACTCCTTGCCAGAGGATGTTGTGAAGGCCAAAACTATAACTGCGTTCAAAAAAGAGCTAGATAAATTAATGGAGGATGGGTCCATCAATGTCTATTAGCCAAGATGGGCAGGTGATCAAGTGATCCATCCCATTAGCCACTCTGTCTGTCAGAATTTGGGAATGGAGGCTGGGATGGATCACTTGATCACCTAGTCTGATCATTCCTTCTTGGGCACCTGTCATTGGCCACTGTTGGAAGACTGGATACTGGGCTAAATGGACCTTTGGTCTGGCCCAGCATGGCCATTCTCATGTTCTCTCTGGGGTTCAGGAACCATTTTAGTTCTGTTTCTCAAGTTCAGGCTCAAGAGAGTCCCCCTGGTTTAGCTTCATGGCTTTGTTTGTTTGATATGTAAATTGAGGTAATTCACATTGCTTTGTCTAGGATAGACCTGCTTATTGCCTTTAAGGCAAAGGCCACCTGGCCTAGATAAACATGCTGTAGCAACACTGTACGGAGGGAATTCAGCACTTCACATGTCATGTGAACACATGCATTTTACAGTGATATTCAGAGTGGGGGTAGTTTTCAGATGAGGCACCTTTTGTACAAACACGATTGCAGTAGAATGTAGGGCATGAATGTAGGCATGCTGACAGTCCCGCTCCCACTCTGTTTGTACCCATCTGTTGTCTCATTACACCTGGATTATAAGCACTTTGGGGAAGGGGCTGTCATTTTGTTTTGCACAGTAGGGTCCTGTTCCATGACCCGACCAGAGACACTAGCATAATACAAATAATTATCATACAGACCACCAATCTGCTTCTGATTACCCTGCAGAGCACATGTGTGGAGGGGCGTAGGAGAAAATGCAACAGGAATTACAGTCAGTATGGAATTTGAGTAGGCTAATATGACCTTTTTGTATGTGCATATTTCAGTAAAAATTAAGTTTACAGAAAATACTGCTGTTCCTAACATGCTCCTTGGGGGTGGTTTTAATTTAACTGGGAGGGAATTTAGTTAATGTATCTGGAGGATGGTAGTGTAACCTCTCAAGAAGTTCAACTTGGACAGTGGCACTGACAAACTTCCCACCCCAAATTATGTGAATATGGTTGGGGAAACCACCTCTTCTGGAGGGAAAGAATAGGTCTCCGTGGACAGTGGTTTGGGTTGCAGATACTTGTCCGTTAGAACAGCAATGATGCTGTTGACTTTCTTCACACATGATACTAAATGTGAACATTTCCCAGATGGGTATGATGTGAGATCACCGCTGACCTTAGCTGGGATTTGAAGTGGTGACCTGGAATATGAATGACTCTATAGTGCCTTGCTACTCCTCCAGGCTATCCAGTCTTTCAAAGTAGCTTAGCAAATACACACTGAAAAAGGCAATCATTGTACTTTGCTTGTTTGTCCAGTTTCATCCAGTAAGAGCCAGTTTCATCCTGGACAAAGCTTCAAGTGCTTTGTGGAGAAAGGAAACTTCAAAACAAACAAAGAAACAAACAAACAACAACAAAAAAATCCAACCGCAAACCCTGTCTTCCTTGGGAATATGGGTCACTAGCACTGCTTTTATACAAACAAGCTGAGACACTTTTCCCCTTCTCCCTCCCCCCCCCCCCTTTTTGGCTTGAAGCAAGGATGCGATGTTAACATCATCCGTGAACATGGCAGCACTGAACAGGGATCTGTTGCCAAGAACTCCGGAGCGGTGGCTGCTGACAAGGAGACAAATGCCAAAAAAAAAAAAAAACCCCAACACTTTCCCCCCTCCCCCGATTACTACAAAAATTCAATTTCAAAATCCATTGCTGTGATGGCAATGATGACACCTAGGAATTGTCCACTGAGGCCTCTTGAGCACTTGTGCTTTTCCTTTGGCAATTGTGGGTTAGCGAGGGCTGGGGTAATGTTCTCCTGTATTATTCATAGACCATCTAAATTATAGATGGGGGCAGAAAAAGACCTGTTCAGTCATTTAGTGCATACTCAAGTGGATTGACTGCAGGACTGTTCTGCATTTTCCAGAACATTGTCTAGTCTGTCATTAAAATATCAAACAATGGGGCTTCCATTTCTCTTTCAGGACTGTTCTACTTCCCAACGGATCACCCTGTTAAAAAGGGCTTCTGAAATGTCTTTTCTTGCTCATTATCCTCTTCTCTCACCTCTTGTTATTTCTTACTATATCTCTTCGCCCTGCCATGCATGGGTCTTTCTCCATGTGTACGCCAACTCCTCTTACTGCTTTTGGTACCTCCAGAAGTACAAAATTGTTAAGCTGTGTTTTACAGAAGTGTTCAGTTATTTTTCTGAACTAGCACACAACCCAAAAAGCTTGCAGTTAGTTATAGATTCTTGTCTTTCTAGCCATCACCATAGTGTCTGAGACCCTTCTACTTAAAATAGGGAAGCAGTAGCACAGCCCCCCAGCCACTCTGGCGTTTTCTAGCTATTTTCTCTCTTTTGGATGATGCATCTCTGCTTTGGATAGGTTTTCTTTTTAAGGGTTGGCTGATACTGTGAATGACTGGAAGAGGTTTATTTTAGAATCCCTAGACGGTGGATTTTTCTAATCTTCTTTGGAGGTTTATTCCACAACCAGACACACAAAGTCTCAGGGGGGATGCCGCATTAGTCTGTATCTGCAAAAACGAGGAGTCCCATGCAGTGTTCCCTCTAAGGTGCGGGGCAGCACAGCTTCACAGGTGATTAATCAGCCCCGCACTTTAGAGACGAACAGATTTATTAGGGAATAAGCTTTTGTGGATAAAACCCATTTGATGAAGTGGGTTTTATCCATGAAAGTTTATGCCTTAATACATCTGCTAGCCTCTAAGGTGCACAGGACTCATAGTTGTTTTTGCAGATACACTGAGACAGTCTCATTCCTCTCTGCTACCTTCCAACCACTGGGCTGAAATAAAAAAAACATTTTGTGGCTATGCTAGACAGGATAACCCCCTCCCCACACCTTTCTGCAGCAGAATACAAAGTGATCACCCTCTGGAGTTAGGGAGAGAAATTTTCCCCCTGTTCTGATCCTGTGGTGTAGTGTAGCATGATTTAGATGGGCTATGGGGCCTTTATCTATTGAGCACTTGGCATTGATGGCTGCTGGAGACAGGATATCAAGATAAAGGGACTATGGGCCTTTCTTTCTGGGAGGCAGTTTCATTTTTAACTCTCATAACCCCTAATGGAAGCAGCAAACACAACTAAATAGGAAGATAGAGGCATTTATCTACAGAGTCAAAACCTAGTGGAGACAACATGCACAAATTATTCATGAAGACTGGTATCTGCATGAGATGGATATTCTCATTACAGAGTCTGATGTTCCTTTTTTCTCTCCATAGTTGTACCTATTCTAGGAGTCTAACCTGCAGCTGGGCAAGTGAGCATACTGTATATGGTGTAGGACCAGTAGATCTCTGTATAGATACAATTTGTATTTGCAGCCACAAAAATGGTCCATGGATATCCGCATCCATGGGTACCTGCATCTATAAAGTGGATCTGCAGGGTCTTAGATACAAAATTTATATCCTTATCTGCAACAGCCATGAGCTGTAGATGTCCACATATGCAGATATTGGCAGATTTGCAGGGTTCTAAGGATCAAGTTGCAGCAGCACAGTAGTTTGAATGCTTGGCTTGTCCAAGTGGTACTAAGGACTAGGATTTCATGTATTCAGAAACACGGGTTTGGAAGAGATCTTGAAAGGTGATCGCATCTAATGCCCTGCGCGGAGGTAGGACAAAGTGAACTTGGGCCACATCTTGACTCTGCAGAAAGATCACAGCTGCTGCAATCGATCTTCTGGAGTTCGATTTAGCGAAGCTAGTAAGACTCACTAAATCGAACTCAGAAGGTACCCCGTTAGTGTCCAGTATGCCTGCTCTTGCTAGGAGTAAGGGCAGCTGACGGGAGAGTTTTTTGCTCCCCTCAGTTTCCCATTGTGGGGATGCTACCAAGTTCAGCTTAAGGTAAGGCGACTCCAGCTACATATTCTACATATCTGGAGTTGTGTACCTTAAGCAAAGCTGCTGTGTTTAATGTAGTCCTGGCCTCAAACCATCCCTGAGAGGAGTTTGTCCATCCTGTTCTTCGAAACCTCCAAAGATGGGGATTCCACAGACTCCCCTTGGAAGCTTCTTCCAGAATTTAACTGCCCTTCTACTTAGAAAGCTTTTCCTAATATCTAACCTAAAATCTCTTTTGCTGCAAATTGAGGCCATTATTACTTATCCTACCTTCAGTGTCGGGTTGTTAGCGAGTACTCAGCTACTCGACTACCCGATAAGCCTAAGCTTTTTGGGTAATTGAGTGGAGTACTCGACTACTTGCTTTCCTCTCTCTCTCCCTCCCTCCGCCCCCCACCTTGCAGCCTCTGTATGAGAGGCAGCAAGGGAAGGGGAAACAGGAGCCAGTGCTACGGGGAGCTGCCTATCGACCAATCATGTACAGGTTGAAGCTCTCTAATCCAGAACTCTCTCGTCCAGAGACAGAGGTCATCTGGAATCATTTTAGTCAGCTGAATGTCCTCTTTTCATGGGTGTGGCCAAGTTTCCCACAGGCCCATAAAGTTTGTTTACAGCCACCAGTCCTGGCTGTCAGTGTTCTGTGCTGTTATTTAACTCTAATGTACCCCTACATGTCCTCTAGCAGCCCAGTAAGCAGTGGAAGTGTTGGTAATGCTGCTAGACAATATTGATCTCCCATAGTCCAGAAAATTCTCTCATTTGGAACTGGTCAGGTCCCAAGGGTGCCAGACTAGAGAGGTTCAACCTGTAATCGATACAAATTGTATTGAGTACACCAGTGGTCACCAACTGGTCGATCACGGCACCCATTAGGGGATTGATTGCCCTGGCCAGGCGGCAGCCCCTTTTTAATTTAGTTCAGCTGGAGCGCAGACAGTTGGGCAGGAGCAAACAGGGGCAGCCACCTGCCCAGTTGGCTGGATCAAAGAGGGGCAGCTGCTCCCTACTCTTGCCTCCTGCTCCATGAGGGGGCTGGGAAGCTAGCAAATGTGGCTCACTGGGGACAGGGCTATTCCGTGCTATTTTCTGCGGGCTGTGTGAGGGGTTGGAGTGAGGGGTCTCAGTTGGGGCCCACATCAGTGGGAGTTGGGGGCTTGGGAATGAGGGTTTTTTTTGCTTCTTACTTGTGTGGTCCCCAACTGATTTTTTTCCCCTGTGGGTCAGTGGCCCCTGACCCCAAAAAAGGTTTCCCTACCCTGCCATACATAAAGAAAACATTGACACCTTTTGTGCTAGACATGTTTTACTTTATTTAAAATGAAGTTTGATAAACTAACACGAGAAAGTTAAAATGCTTAATCTCTTTAATCATTTAAATTAAACCATTCTCCCCAGCTGCAGCACTAGCAAAATGGCTTGGGTGTAATTATGGGTGAGTTTCCATTAGCAATGGACAGGCTGCAGAAAGGTTTCAAGAGGGTGGGGCCTCAAAGGGGTGGGGTCTCGGGGCCAAACGTGTCATTTGGCTTTTTCACTGTATTGTAATTCTAGTAGCAATTTGATGTGGCTTTGGGCACATAGTCCTGTGAACAGGATCTATTGTAGCTGAAGCAGGAAGGGGGTCTTTTGTGGGCAAAGAGCAGCGTTCCTGTTTTGAATGCTGTTTGCTTGGTAAGCTGCTAAAAAGGCAAGGGGTGAGGGAAATTAAAGGGAACTTCAGAATACAAACTACTTGAGCTCTGAGCTGTACATACATTAAATTTGTGTCTCATTGTTTAACCTGAGCTCACAATGCTTGATGGTGAGCCAGGTTACATCAGCCTGACGGGGATGGTGGGGGGCAACTAGCATGGCAGCAGTGGTGGCTGGAACCTCAGGCCCTTTAAATTGCCACCGGAGCCCCATGCAGAGTGCTCTGGGTGGCACTGAAGGACTGTCTGGGGGAGTCTAGCCCCAGCCCCGCCCCTTCTGCCCAAGGCCCCTCCCTTCGGAGGGGGAATGGAACTGCCCTCCCACCTTGCCCAGGGGCCTGGTGAGTGCAGTTCAGGTCGCCCCGTCTCAGAAAAGATTCATTAGAATTAGAAAAAGTACAGAAAAGGGCAGTGGAAATGATGAAGTGTATGGAACAGCTTCCATATGAGAATGTTCCATTTCCTCTGGGGCACCTGGCCCTGGCCACTGTCAGAAGACAAGATGCTGGGCTAGATGGGCCATTGGTCTGACCCAGTCTGGCCGTTCTTATGTTTTGTTCATATGTATCTAAATGGTTTCTAACTTTACCAAGCTCTGGACTGCTGTAGCTAGGCTTGGAAGGGCTACACTTTTATTGGTCAAACTCAATTGCACTGTATAGACAAACTGATGAAAAACATTTCCGTGCGTGATTCAGGTTTACTGACAAGGTGTAAGAAATGTTTCGTGAGTGCTTAGTTTGATTTAAGACTATTTACTTTGCGTGTTGCGTTGACAACATGTTTTTAATGGCTATAAAGCTTTAACTTTTTGAATATTAATGTCTCCTTTCACTAAATAATTGTCTGAACCAGCCATAATTTCCTGAAACTGTGAACATTTAAACAGATAAAAATGTAAAAAAGTGTAAAGATAAACATTATCTGTCAAAGCCATACAATAAATATCAAATTCTGCCAAGCCTAGATGCATGTAGTCTTGGCCATCCATTAAAGGTTTCCAGTTGTGTCATAAGAGCAAACATGGAACTGATCCAGATCTAGGATATCTAGCAAGCTTGTGACAGTGAGATAATTCTTAACTAGAAAGAGAGAGAGATTCATCATGTTCTTAAGGACAATTTTACATGGTGAAACACTTAGATGCTTTTCTTCTAATAATGAAAAGGGCAAATATCATGGAAGTCTATGTGAAAGTTGGGTCCCATTGCGTGGTACCTTGATGTTGTATTCCCATTTTAGTGCAGATAGTTAGAAGGGTGGTTATGCTGTGAGAAATTGATTGCTAGCCCGGCAAATCTAGTGACTAAGGTAAGCTGCACAGCATGTTAGAGATTTGGGATCAGGAGCAGGTAGTGGAAAAGATGCTTAGATTCTGGCATTCTTCATCTGTGGAAGTGAGTTCCACAGCTGAGAACTTCTGGCTGAGTGAGCAACCTCCAGTCCAAAGATGTTTACGTTGAGGGATCTGTCAGGCTCTTTTAAAATGTCTGCTGTTGTAAGAACTCTTGTGATCAAGATTGATGCCTGAAGAACAGATACAGCCTTACTCTTATGTACCATGTCTATATGCCTGACCCACTGTCCAAATGAAGCTACAACTTGTGGGCAAATGGGAAAATTAAAACATTCAACAGGATATTCCAAGTAGAAAATCCTGTCTCTCAGTAATCCACTAGTTGTAAAATTAACCGTATTATTAAAATCTGTAGACAAATTAGTGTTAAAATGTCCCTTTTCACTCAAATATGGGTCCTCCAAAGTATCTAAAGGCTTAAAACTTGGATTAAAATAATCTTTTCTTTAAATTATCAAAAGTGCTCCTAGTAAAAACCAAAGGTAAAAATGATACATCATTGACTTGATCCTCAGTGAGTACTTGACATTCCTCAACTCCCATATTCAGTCTAATAGGATTGTCCTGCATCCTAGTCTCGTGAGGTATCCACTCATTTAAAAGCATTTTATTTATAGGTTGAGTGACCCAAATTAAACCCCTGATCAATTTTACACTCTCAGCAGGGCATCAAAATTGGCAATGGGAGCATTGTTTACCCGGTCCGGTGCCAATCCGGTATGAAAATAAAAAAATTTCTTTCCTCCGTAATTAAAAATCTGTTAATCTTCTCAGGGGAGGTCATCCTTTACCAGACAGATAGGGATGAACATTTTGGACTGTGACTACAATATGAACTGGCAACTGACCTTTTTTTAACAGAATAAAAACAGTGCTTAATCTGTGATGGGGTTTGCCAGGGTCGAGCCCCACACCTCCAGGTTTGGTAGCTCATAGCCCTGGCACTTCTGGTCTTGCTGCATCTGTTATGAATGCATTAGGAGTGCTTCATCCCCAACACTCCTTTCATTACAAATTAAACACTGGGTAAAACCATGGTGATGTAACAGAGTCTTGTTTGTAAAGCTTTGTTAAAACTCTCCCCCTGTGGCTGTACTGAGCAGTAGCATAATTTCTTCTTGGCATCGCTACATTTTCTACAACAATAGGATGCTTGGTTCCATTGATGGGATTACACCTTTCAGTCTTCCGCAATGTAAAAGGGGGACAGTGACTCAGGCAACTAAGGGTACATTTACACAGCACTCTAAAACTGAAATAAGAGATGCAATTTGCGTTATGCAAATTACACCTCTTATTTCAATTTTATTTTGAAATAGGCTATTTCGAAATTTGGTGCATCTACACGGTGCCAAATTTTGAAATAAAGCGCTATTTCGAGCCATCCCTTATTCCTCCTGCAACGAGGTTTACAAAAAATATTTCAAAATAATGGGCGCGTTCCTTGGCTGTGGGGTAGCTATTTTGGGATACTTCTGGTATCCTGAAATAGCCTTGGAGTGTAGACATATCCTAATAGTCGAACAGAACAGAACAGAACACTGGGCTTTTTGGAGCCTGAAGAGCTTTTTGGAGCCACCCCTCCATCACAAGTTTCATCAGTCGATGCTTCTGATGTAAATATTGTTGGGCAAAAGGAGGGTACGCCGTTTGTGTGGGAGGAGCCAGCGCTGGTTCTGAAATGTGGGGCATCCTTCACTGAGAGTGACATAATTTAAGGATAGCCCTTCTGCAGCTATGTGGCCCAGATCCTGATGATCAGAAACTGACGTAAGCAAACTAGGTTTATGCCTTCTACATGAGTAGCTGTCAGAACTGGCTGTTGGGACAAGAATCCAGTCTGCTTGTCAGCATAATCTGCTCCCTTGCTGCAGAGCTGAGTGGGACTGTCTGTGACGAATAGAATTTCCTACTGCCAAGGTACTTCCATTATACTACAGCTAGTATCTTGATTATTTACATACTTAGGAATGGTAAAGAAAACTATGCAGACAAGCAGTCCATGATATCAGTGTTGTGACCAGAGACAGTCATCTGAGGCTTCTCACCTAAGAGGCAAATGAATACTTGTATTTCCCATTGAAGTCGATGTGAGTTACAGGTGTTCAGACTTCCTAAAAACGTGGCTTATAACATGTGCCTCCATTCCCCATCTGTAAAATGGGGAGACTTGCCTATATCCCAGGGATGTTGTCAGGCTAAATCGCATGTTTGGCCTGAGCCTTGTGGTTCGCAAAATGTAAAGTTAATATTTCCAAAATCTGTCTCGGCTTCCTCTGATCCCAGCGTCTCTTGTTCTCCTGTTCTGACCCTTTTTGCATTTTATGATATCCCTGGAAGGTGTGCATGAATCTGCCAAAGCCTTTACAAGCTAAGTAACGCTTCCTGTTAAAATACAGGGCTGTTATCAGGTTGCTTGTGCTTAGTGGATTCTTGTAACTTCCCAGTTTGCAGCTCTTTAATGATGACTAATTCTGCTGCACCGGCCCCTCCCTCCCTTCCTCCTTCCCCCCCATAGGGGGAAAAAAAAAACAATCCCTCAAACTCTCCCCTACATCAGCTCCTCTTGGGATGGTTAAATTGTGCATGGGCCCTTTTATACATTGTGCAGTTAGCCTCTTATGGGCTAATTGATCATGTGTACCACACTGGGCCAAATGAGTCACTTTTGATGCCTGCTACAGAGGAGGCTGTTACACACCCCAGAATGGACTTGATCCTAAGCCCACTGACATAATGTAAAACTTCCTTTTGAGCTCTCCTGTGGGCTGTGGGCCAGTTCCTACAACAATCAGCCCCCTTTGGCTAACCCTTGCAACTGAGAGGACAAGGCTGCAGGTTTCAGGATTGCTAGCAAAGGTCGCCTGCCGTTTCGGCTAAAGGCGGATGTCTGTTCCTCCCATGTCCGAGGCATTACCCGGCCGTCTCGCCTTCCTGTTACACTTGCCACTGCAAAGCTTACCTGTGTCCTTGATTATTTAAAAATAACTTTTTGCTTTTAACCGTGTTTCAGTGTCCGTTGTCAAACCTATTTAATGTTTCCTCTGGAGCATAAGATCAGATTCCATATAATAGATGTCACTTGATCTGACAGCTTAGCTGGCATTGCTGCTTAATGAGGGGTTTATGTGGCCGTGATTGAAACTAAGTTTGGCTGGAGTCTGAGCATTTGTCTACACTGGCTGACGTACTGCTTGACATGTTTATATGAGAAGCTTTCCTCTAGCAGCCTGACCCTAGGTTATTAGAGTGGCTGACAATCCCCAAACTTGGTAGTGGACCCATCTGTTGGATCCACTCCCTGGACACTGATCTCTTAGCTTTAAAGGAAAGCATCTGTGTTTTGATGGGTTTTAAAAACAGAAGCAGAGAATTGAGGAACCACAATGTGTCTTGTTTGTATCCTGAAACAGACGTGGGAAATTTAGATGGGTTTTTTTTTGAGTCATCTCTGAACCACATGAGTATGAAGCAGTCGCCTCGTCATCCTCCCTTACTACCTGCAAAGTAATACTCTTCTCTGAAGCAGCCTTTCAAGCAAAGAGAAATCCAAGGCTCACGAGTCCCAGCAGATCTCTCGGTAGCAGATGATTATTTTGGGAGAATGGCACTCTAAGACTCTCTCTTCCTCTCCCTCAGCAAGTTATAGCGTGGCCTCTGGTAGGCATATAAAGGGGTAACCAGTTAATCAGTTACCCAGCAAGCATTGCCTTACCAGCATGCTTACAGGGTAACTGGATAATCAGCTCCAAGCCTGGCTGGAGCAGCCCCCTGCTCATGGCATGTTTGCAGCGGGCTGGTTAACTGATTAACCATGTGTTTAACCGGTTAACATTTAAAATGGGATTTTACATCACTAGTCTCTAGGCCTGCCTTTGCTCTCATATTGTGGCCTTTGAGCTCACGAGGAAGAATAATAGTGCTACAAGAACATTGTGTACTCATACAGTGCCTTTTTATTAGAGGATCTTGAAGTTATTTTTAAAATAGCAGTCCTGGCCCTGAAAAAATGCTGTCTTTCTATTTGTCATCCATCCCAAACTTTGGAGGAGCATCCAGATTTTTTCCAGAGAAATCCCGTGTCCCACAACGTAGACTATTCATGTGTCTGCATTATTTAACTCTTTTATCACATGGTCTTCTTCAGAAATTTGCATTAATTTTTTATTTGTGATCCCTGGAAGGACATACTGCTGCTTATGCATTAAAGCTGACTTGTTATAAAATATCCTTTGCTCGTGCAAGAATGTGAAACTTCTACAGGGAGTTCCCACATAACTTGCTGCAGTAGTTCGCTGCTGCATCCCTTTTGTAAAAAATTGGAAACATTCCATTGGTGCAGCTGTAGCGGCATTTTGCCAAAGAGCTGACTTATTTCCTTCCTTTAAGGATTTTCTTGAGAAGAAATATTAGAAAGGAAACCAAGCCAAATGTTTTAGGCATTGGAGTATGCTGTTGCATCATGTAGTACCATAGTAGGATAGCATCTTCCAGGCACTCTGGAAGGGCATATCAAGTGGTACCCTGCAGGAATCAATTCCGGGTGCAGTTCTGTTCAATAGCTTCATCAGTGATTTGGATAATGGCATAGAGAGTACATTTATTTGACACCACGCTGGGAGGGGTAGTAAGGGCTTTGGAGGATAGGGTTCTAATTAACAATGATCTGGACAAACTGGAGAAATGGTGTGAAGCATATAGAATAAAATTCAATAAGGACAAATGCTAAGTACTCCACTGAGGAAGGAGCATTCAGTTACACACACAGAAATAGGGAAATGGCTGTGTAGGAAGGAGTTCTGCAGAAACCAATCTGGGGATCATAGTGGGCCACAAGCTAAATGTGAGACAACAGTGTGACACTGTTGCTAAAACCTCCAAACATCATTCTGGGATATATTAGCAGGAGTGTTGTAAGCAAGACACAGTGTGTCTGCACTGATTAGGCCTCAACGGGAGTGCTGTGTCCAGTTCTGGGCGGCACATGTTAGGAAAAATGGGAACAAATTGGAGAGAGTCCCAAGGAGAGCAACAAAACGAGGAGAGATTTAGAAAACATGCCCCATGAGGGAAGATTGGAAAAAAAATTGATGTGACAGGGATGCTGTTGCTTTGCATTTCCAGAGAGCACCCTTTTTTCAGGGATTTCAGACTACTGAATAGACCTTGTGGGATAAGGCCCTTGCGGGTAAGACACTGAACTGGGACTTGGTTCTTGGGCTCTTTCCTGGTAACCTGCCAGGCTGCATAGGGTGTGTGTGTACAGCTTGCAGCAGTGAGTCTCTCCACCCAGATTAACATGGGCTCACGCTACCAAGCAAAAAATAGCTCTGTAGACTGTGCAACTTGAGCTCTGAAGTCCTTCTCCCTTACCTAGGCTTTGAGCCCGAGCTGCAATGTCAGCACAGCTATTTTTAGCCTTCTGATCCCAAATCTGTTTACCTGGGCTGGGAGGTTTGCTGCTGCAGGCTGTGTAGGTATAGCCTAGATGTCTGTGCCTCGGGCCCCTATCTTTGGAGGTGGGGTAAGAGGATAACTCTTTCTTTGTTCAGATTGCAAGGTCTTTGGGGCAGGGATTGCTTCATGCTGTCTGTATAATGCTTCACACCCACTGCGCATCTACCCTCTCTGCGCCATTGGTTGGGGCATCTGTTGGTGTTATTGTAGGACTTACTTGTCATATGTACAATGTGGGTTGCATAGTTATGTCATAGTTATGCAGTTGGGTGGATTGAGGCAGAAGAAATGGGATGGCTGCATTTTCAGAAGTCTCTGCTCATTTTGCTGTATTTCTTCCCATTGGCTTCCCTTACTCCTTGCAGACGTGGTATTGGCTGCCAGCAGGGACTCCCTCTGAGTTCGATTTAGCGAGTCTTAGACTCACTAAATCAAACTCCAGAAGATTGATCACGGCAGCAACAATCTTCTGTTGAGTGTAGACATGGCCTCTGATACAAGTCAGACAAGCAGGAAAAGCTTTTCAGAGGTACTGACCACACAGCTCCCATTGACTCCTTCCTTTCCAGCAGTAGGTGCTCATTGCTCCTCCAAATTAGTCCTATGAATCTGAAGGTCCTGAGAACTGTGGCACAAAAGTGGAGAGCACCTCAATGCATGGCCATAGGGGACATGCCCAAGGTTAGACATCAAGTTGTTGGCAAAGCTGGGATTGGCTGCGTTCTCTTATGTGCTTCCAGTTCCATGTGCTGGGCCAGTTAGGGAGGCAGAACTCAGGGTCTCAGTGTGTGGAAGAGACAATGGTGTACAGAAAAGGGATTTAGGTTTGATAGGAACTAAGGGGGTGTAGTTATTACATAGCCCTGTCTTGAGTTCAGGACTCTAGACCAATGTCCCCCAGCTCCTTCTTGGAAGAGTGCACACTGTCTTCAGTATACAGGCAGTCCCTGGGTTACGTACAAGATAGGGACTGTAGGTTTGTTCTTAAGTTGAATCTGTATGTAAGTCGGAACTGGCGTCAGCCGCTGCTGAAACTGATCAGTTTCAACCGCGGCTGAATCTGGACGCCAGTTCTGACTTACATACAGATTCAACTTAAGAAACCCAGGCGTCCCCAAGTCAGCTGTTGCTGAAACTGATCAGCGGCTGATTCCAGGACGCCTGGGGCAGAGCAACTCTGCCTCGGGCTTCCTGTAGTCAGCCGCTGGTCAGTTTCAGCAGTGGCTGACTTGGGGATGCCTGGGGCAGAGCAGCTGGGGTGCTGCTGGGTTGCTCCAGTAGTGCGGCTCCTCGGCGCTACTGGAGCAACCCAGCAGCACCCCAGCTGCTCTGCCCCAGGCGTCCTGATTCAGCCGCTGCTGAAACTGACCAGCAGCGGCTGAATCAGGACGCCTGGGGCAGAGCAGCTGGGGTGCTGCCGGGTTGGTCCGGAGCGCGCTGTGGGACCAATAGGCAAGAAAAGCCTGGTCTGCTGGGGGGGGGGGGGGAGGGCACTAGCTGCACACCCCCCCCCCCCCCCAGCAGACCAGGGAGACAGGAGTGGCGGGACCGCCCAAGTCCTCCAGGGCTTTGCTCCGTCTCCCTGGTCTGCTGACCTGGGAGACTCGGAGCAAAGCCGCAGAGCACGCGGGCAGCGGGACAGTCCAGGCGCGCTGCGGCTGTCCCACTGCTGGCGTGCTCCGAGGCTTTGCTCCCCATCTCCCTGGTCTGCTGGGAGACGGGGAGCAAAGCCTTGGAGCACGCCCGCAGCAGGACAGCCCAGGCGCGCCCGGGCTGTCCCGCTGCGGGCGTGCTCCGCGGCTTTGCTCCTGTCCTCCTGGTCTGCTGGGGGGGTCCAGCAAAGCCGCTGGACCCCCCCAGCAGACCAGGGAGACCGGGAGAAGCTTTTCTCGCCCTGGAGGACACGGGTGGTGACCCACCACCCGTGAGCTCCGGGGCAAGAAAAGCCCCGTTCGTAAGTGCAGATCCGACATAAGTCGGATCCGCGTAAGTCGGGGACTGCCTGTAATGCATGATGCTCCTCCCAAAATCAAAGGACTTTACTAAACTAGGTGATTGGATGACAAATGGCAGAAGTAGTTGAATGCTGATAAATGCAAAATTAATGCACACTGGACAACATAATCCCAGCTGCACACTGTGGGTGTAAATGGTTAACCGATTATCCCCTATCCGTTCTGGCTTATCAGTTCTGGTTAACCAGTAACTGATGGGGGATAGAGCAGCTCCCCTCCTGCTGCTGTTAGCCAAGATGGTCATGACCACTGTTGGAAGGCAGGATACTGGGCTAGATGGATTATTGATCTGCACCAATGTGGTCATCTTCATGCAAATAGAACCTAGGAGTCCTTATTACTTACCCTATTCTTACTGAGAAATGAGCAATTCAAATAGCTTTTAAAACTCTCTTCCCCACGTGCAAAACTATTGACTCTGGTATTGGCAATCTCAGGTAAAATTTTCCATGAGCTACGAGAGGGTGTTTCTTTGCTTCTTCCTCGGTTGAACAATTTAAATAGGTGTTTAAATATATATTTTTGGCTCCCCAAATGCATTGTTGATGAGATTCTCTTTTCTCTTCATCTTCTCCTTTCTTCAGTCTTGACTGTAACGCCTGGTCAAAACTATAAAATTAGATTGAGTTGACTATTTTGCTCAGGAGGACTTTGAAAAATGAGTCTGAAAAATGCAAATGTAATTAAGTTGGCCTAAGGCCTGATGATGGCACAGCTATGTGGAGGGAAACATCGTTTTGTTGATCTGGTAAATACTTCTGAGGTGGATGTAGTAGTGGAAGAACTCCTTCTGTTGCTGTTGTAAGCATCTTTGCTACCGTGCAGTGCAGCTGCAGGTCTAGTGTAGGTCTAGAGTAGACATACTCTGAGATATTACAGCAAGGATGTTAATTGCTTCCCAGGGAACCGTTGGAAATAAAACTTGCTGTAACCATACAATTAAACTATGATCTTTTGCTCCAGTATTGACAGATGCACATCTATTTTGTTCTTGAATTGTACATGTCTTAAGCAACATTTTCCTGTAATTGTGCTGTTTGGTTTACCCTTCAGGTGCTCACGTTTTTCTGCTTGCGCGATTCTTACACAGAGCCATGCCCTTATCTGGGATATGATATTGTAGCTCCAGAGGTTCTCTGCCACAAAGGGGATTGTTGCTGCCTCAAAGTAATGTGTTAGGTGTGTGTATTTCAATGTCTTGCTGCTTTTAATGCACTTACCATTTGGAAACAAGGAGAATCACCGCCCTGAGAACAACCAACTCTCCTGGGACCACCAGGTCAGGTCTAAACTACTACCGGTCCATGGAGCCTCAAACTGGAAACTATCGTTCTGCTTTTGTTCTGTAGAGGATCTCTGAGCACTTGTTATCCTAAACTAGTGACTGGATTCGGCTCATCACTGCGGAACAGGGCTCTTCCAGGCTACATGACTCTGGGGCCAAAGCAGCTTTTACAGTGGAGGTGAAAGAGGTGTGTGAGAGAGACAAAGCAAAGAAGTAGTTTATCTGGTAGATGCCGGTAGCTTTGATAGGTAATGGGGTGTTAGCTCAACCAAAAGTTCCATTGTTTTAAAAGCTGGTAGAGCTCTGTCTTGTAGACCAGGACAGATGGACAAGAACTCATGGTTTGATAGGTGCTCCTGTAAATATTGTGCCCTTGCTGTAAGTCGGGCCACGGTTGTGTGACACAAGGTGGCTGTTGCTTAGCAGACCCGCATATGACTTGAGCTGTGATCCGGAGAATTTTGTCCCACTATTGTTGTTCCTTACAGATCCACTCCCACTACTGCTGCAATGCGAATGCAGAAATCCAGTCCCTTAGCAAGAGACAACACATCTGTAAGCGCATTGCATGGCCTAACCCCGTCTCTCCCCGGAGCCTCTCCCTGACACGCAGCATGGTGTAAATTCCTGACATTCGTCACGGTTCAGGCTGGGGCGCTGTTTACATCCTAGAATTAACATCTGGGTAACTAATCACCAGACAGCAGCAGTGCCAAAAAAGCTCTGAATTGAAGACAGGCTCAAAGTTGCAGTGGGTCTCTGTAGTCCATAGCTGATACTGCTGATAACAAAGCTGTATCGACCAATGTTCCCTCTCATTTTGTCAATGTGTGGAATACATTTTATATGTACCGAGGCATGTGTGGATGTGCACCGCTAATAGAAACATATGCTGCTGGCAGTGGCCGCTTTGCTAATCAGCTGGTCAGCACCTGAATGTCTCCTAGATGATTATTCAGGTGCTCAGCTTACAGGGAACAGTGGTATTGATTCAAACTATCCCCCTTTGTGTGTGCATGCATGTGTGTGTGAGACATCATCCTGTGTCGCATGCACACACACACACACACATGCGCGCGGGCATGTGAGAATCATCCCTTTCTACTGCCCCATGTGTGTATCTGAGAGTCTCATCCCTGTGTGTATGCACATGCACCATGCCCCTCCGCTGCCCTTTCTCCCCCATATGTGTGAGTCAGCAAGTATCAATTCACTCCCATCTTAGTCAGATCCTTCTTTCTCTCTTGTGGTGTTCAACCCAGGAACCGTTAGTCAGCGCGAGTCAGGTGTTTGGCTAGTGAATGCTAGTTGTGTGTATCTGAACTCTTCTTGCAACAGATGGCTCGTATTAAAACTTAGCCTTGTAAGCTCACAAAACAGAATAGATGTGCCAGCAATGAAAAGCCCCTCATCTGGTTAGCTATGTTCTAGTTCCACTGGAACACAGTATAAAAACGCATAACGTTAAAAACAGCATTCAAGCTGTGACTGAGAGATGCAGTTATTTTCTACTGTAAAGGGGAGCAGCGGTGGAGTCCTATAGGGAGAAACTGTGGGGCGGAAACTATGGCTCAGAGTTCCTCTTCTAATGGCAACCACAGTAGGATATCTGCTTTCGGGTTAAGGAGATGGATGGGGATATTTCCTGAACCTTGGTCAATACTGAAGATGATGATGGATCTTATAATGCTCTTTTCATCAGTTGATCTCAAAGCCCTTTACAAAGGGACTCCTTAAGATTATTAACCCCATTTTACAGATGGGGAAACTGAGGCACACAGCAGCCTTAATGACTTGCCAGCAGGTAAATGACAGAGCAGGGAATAGGATCCTTGACTTAATCCTAGTGCAGTGCTTTAGCCACTAGGCCACACTACCTCCCAACTAAAGATGGTTATCAGCATTATTACCCCATAATGTTTTCCTGACGCTCCTCTGAAATAATTTTTTCCTTTAGAAATAGCTGCCATTTTCCAAACAATATAGTCTGTGTTGGTTAAAGGCCTTCCACTGCATACTCATTTTGCCTGTGTGCTTGATTAAGTAGGCAAAGAGCAGTCTGCATCCCATTCTTGTCTCCCTCTTTTAAGACAAATTTATTGAAAGAGGTTAAATTATGGCTTCATAATAAAAGGTAGAGGAGGTGAGGAATGAGACAAAGAGTCTCCCTAAAGCAGGGGTGTCCAAACTTTTTTCAAAGAGGGCCAGATTTGATGAAGTGAACATGCGTGAGGGCCGACCATTTTGCCTGACATTCTTTGAACCATTAAAATTAAATACAAATTAACTATTTTATGCAAAGTTTATTGCAAACGGCATACTTTTCATTTCGTCACATGGATGACAAATCTAAACAGGTGTTAAATCACTCTGCCTTTCATATCTGAAGGACAGATGAAAAAAAAAATCCAGGAAGCTGAAATATATGTCAGGAACATTGGAAAGTACATTACATATTATTGGTAATAAAGGTTGTCTGTCAACTTTTAAGTTCAAAAAATATGAACAGGAACATAACACCAAGTATACATGTTGTGTCCAAATATATTTATAACTGATTTAGACCAACTGACATTAACTGAGATTTTACAATGTATTCATCTCAATACATATGGATTCGTTGGGGGCCATAAAAGATAGATATTGCCAAATTACCTGGGGGGCCGTATTAAACCGGAACATGGGCCGCAATTGGCCCGCGGGCCGGACTTTGGACATGCCTGCCCTAAAGAGTATGGGCTTGATCTAGCTCCCATTGCAGTCAATAGGAGCTAGATTAGGCCTTCTCTGCACACACTGGATTCTTTAAATATGTATGTAAAGGTGCCTAAATTTGCTCCAGAATAGGAGGGGCGAGTCCAACACCAGGAAGGGGCGCACGTAACATACTGTGAGAGCTCATTTAAAAAAAAAGAGTGGTCCTGTAGCACATTAGGCTATGTCGACACTACAGGCTTCTTGCGCAAGAAGCGTTTTGCGGAAGAGATCTTCTGCAAAAACGTCTTGTGCAAGAGAGGGTCCAGACTGCATGGACGCTCTCTCGAAAGAAAGTGCTGGTCACAGTATGACCACCAGAATGACTGCTTTTTTCTATGCGTTTTTTTTGCACAACAGGAAGGAGTTATTTCTTGTAGAAAGAGCAATAACTCTTGCACAAAACCCCCTTCATTCTGTTGATTTTCTTGCGCAAAAACACGCTTGAGGTGTGGATACTCCGTGAGTTTTTGTGCAAAAATTACTGTTTTTGTGCAAAAACTCTGCAGTCTAGACGTAGCCTTAGAGACTAACAAAAAATATAGATGGTATCATGACCTTTCCTGGGCACAACCCACTTCTTCAGATAAGTGGAGCAAGGGGCATGAAGGGACATGATCCCAAACACACCCTATAGACTCAGAATCCAGAAGGAAAAGAATAGGAACCAACACTTTATTTTTATTTTTAAATATCACTTTTGGAGCCCTTTCCGTGATTTCTGGGCACATGGGGTTAATACACTGCTGCTGTTTCCAGATAGAAGAGGTGTTTGCCTCTGGTGGTAGAGTCTTACGTGTTTTGGAACTGGGGTCTAGTCATGGCTCCGAGGAGTGTGTGGAGGTTGTGTTTAAAAGCGAGTCCTCTGGAATTACTGTGTCTTGTCTGTGGAGATTCATTACCATGGAGAGAAGCTGTTAATTGACGTGAAATAGTTCTATCCACAGAGTAAATTTTACAATGCCTAAGTGTGTGTGTAAAGTTTAATTGCTCTGCTCCAAACTGATTAAAACGGAGCATCTGAATTCCTCACACACTCCAATTGTTAACTCGGTGAGCTTCTAGTACAGGCTTCCTGTGGGTATAGGTCTGAGCTCAGGTTAAAACAGGGTTATACAGCCAGGATGTACCTTGTGCAGAAAGGTAGGAGAAAGCTTGTTAGTCCATGTGGCTAACCCAAACTTTGAGGATAGGAGGAGAAAACACTTGTCTGCATTGGACTGTGAATCTGACAGTACTCGTAGCTGGGAGCAGAGGTCTCGTTAGTGCCTCAGGGCACACAGGGGTCTTTCTCTCTGAGTTGGCAGACTTGTGCTGCTGTGAAAACACACACAGTGCGGCTCTGAAAGCCTTGGCGTTTCCTGGATGTAGTGCGTCTATGTGATTAACCACTTCCTGGAACTTTCTTCCCCTTGTGCTAAGCCTCCGGGAGGGGAGAAGAGCAAAGGTGATGGGAGACTGCAGATGTCTTCTGGAAAGGCAAGTCTGATCTGGTCAGCTCCAGAGGGGGCTGACTCGGGGCAGAGAGGCCACAGAACCCAGAACTGCAGGGATAGAAATGTGAAGAGTGCAGGTCACTGCCTCAGAATGGGGGATATGGAGAGGAGCACCCAGCCAAGAACCCAAGACGGTGCCCGCTGCTCCAAGGAGGAATCAGTGGATGTGCACAGAGGAGCTCTGTCTGTCTCTCTGCTAGCCATAGAAAGTGAAATTCTCTCTCTGGCCACAGAACAGGTTGTGCTCACATGCCTGTGAGTTACTTCCTCGACATCTAGGCAGAAGTTTCCAAGTGTCCACTAATTATAGTGTGTTTGGGTGTCAGAGTGAGAGACCTATAAATATAGACAGGGTGTGGGTGGGTGGGTGGTAGGAGGACAGGAGTGTGCAGGGTGTTCTCAACTCCCTCGCCATCTGAAAAGCCACCTGATTGCATGGCTCAGAAGCTAGCTGCCACCCTCCAGCAGGCAGAGGGAAAGGGAGGGAGGTGGGTTGGGGAATCTTCTCTCTCTTACCAAAGCTCAAGGGGAGCAGGTACTGGTGGGAGGGGGTGAGACTGGATCAGACGGCGAGCGAGGGAAACCTGGGGGTGGGGAAAGGGGAAGAATGAGAGCTCCAGGGGAGAGGATGGGAGCCAAGGAACTGAGGGGGGGGGGGGGAGACAGGAAATTCAAGGCCACAGGGTCAGGACATTTTCTTGTCCTCCTTCAACTTTGTGGCCAACATGACGCCATTTACTGCAAGGGCCTGATCGGCACAGGTGCCGAGTGCCTGCAGTTCCCAATTGGCTGCTTGGCACCTCCAAAGAGGTGTTCCTGCTTAGGGGCTGACTCCATGAGCGCTACAGCCCTGGTGCCTGGCGGCGAAAGCACTCAGTGGCAGCCAAAATCACCCTCTCTGTCGTCGTCGTCGTCTTCTCCCTCTCCCCCCACCCGTGGCACCTCTCTGCTGGTGGCCCCGATTACCAACTCCTTCCTTGCTCTCCCAGAACTTCTGGAGGGCCGTGAATGGCTGATTCGTGGCCTTCAGGAAGCACCAGGAGGGAGGGAAAGAGGGGGACGGGGCATGCTTGGGGGGAGAAGGCAGGGAAGAGTCGGAGCAGGAGATTGGGGGAATTGATGGATTGGGGTGGGGGAGGGGCAGAGCAGGAGTGGGGCATGAGGAAAGGGGTGGAATGGGGCGGGGCCTGGGGCAGAAGGGTAGCTGAGCGCCCCCTGGGGGCTAGAGGAGTAGTTGGTGCCTCTGTATTCCTGAACTCCGTGTTTGGGAAATATAGGTGCTCCTGTGTAGCCCAGCGGGAATCTGAAAGCAACGAAACAGCAAGTGCCACTTGGCCGCCCTGACATCTGTCCTGAGATGGGCCAGTGTTGAGATGTTCAAAACAGTGCAGGGGAATGTAGCCATTCCTCGTCCATGAATTTTAATGGTTAACTGCCCTGCACCACTTCGAAAACCTCCTGTGTGTCGTCTTGGTCAAAATTGTTAATATGTAACATTGCTCCAGTAGCAACAGCCTCAGTTTTGGATAGGCTGGCTTGCCAGTGTTATACTGCATTGGCACTGTTTCTTTACCCAGCCCCCAAAGATAAGAAGTTAAGCCAAAAACATTTATTGCTAATGGTGGTATAAGTGCCGCGTTGTGTGGCCTGGGGAGGTTAAATGTTGGTGTCAACCAGTGTTCCCTGTAAGCTGAGTGTTTGTGCAGCTGCTCAGGAGAGATTCAAATGCAGATTATCAGAGTACCCACAGCTAGGTTTTTTGTTTCTACTGGTGGTGCACATTCACACATGTCTCATTGCGCATAAAATGCATTCCTTACATGAATTGAAAAGATTAGAGTACATTGGTTTCAACGTGTATTGCTTTTTCCGGACAGATGAACTAAATTACTTTTTATTTGCCAACCCTAATCTCAAGGCCTGTGTCTGTATTAAAGAACTAATGGAGTATTTGGTTCAAGTGTGTTCACAGTAGTTATGCCGAAATGGTGTTGGAATGGTTGTTGGCATGGGCCCTGTTCATGCTAGTACTCTTTTAATTGCTTTGATTGACTGTAATGTTCCTTGGCTATTTCATTCACCATTTCTGACCAGGATCTTGAAAGCAGTGGATTCTGAGAGATTGCAAAAGGCTACAGGTGCATAAAGAGATAAGTAGTCCAGGCCTAGATGAACTATTCCATCTTATTTATGTCTAGGATGGCAGACTTGCACTGCACCCTCAACTTGCACTGTAATTTGCTAATTCCTAATCTACTTAAACCAATTCTTGAGATACAAGAAACTTCTCCAGTGTAGATAAAGCAAAGGTTCTGTGTGTATCTGACTAATGTTTAACATAACTGAGGGTGCAGCATCCCTTTCTGCTGCATTAGATGTCTATGGATTTTAAATACAGCAGGCAAGTCCCAGAAGCAACCTTCAGAGTCTAAAGCAGAGTATCTCAAAAAAATTATTTGGTGGTCTCAGAGTGCAGCCACTAAATCTTTCTGTGGCCACTCTGAAATTTTTCCCTAACATATTTAATTAAGTTTAGGAAAAACAAATACACATACACATGTACCTAGCCAAATTATTGTGATTTATGTATATAGGATTTTTTTGGTATACTCGATAAAAATAATGCACGGTTGTCTCTGTTCTTCCCAACTGGACCTAAACAGAATAGAAACACCAACTAAGGTGCTTAGCATGTTCTTGTCTTTTGTTTTCTTGTTGCTTCTTTTGCTTTTTAAAAAAGACTTGCTAAACACTAACTCTGCCGTGAAAACTGGTATCAGCAAACATACATATATTGCTGTTCACAGCAGACATACTCACCCCTAGTTTAAACTCTAGCGGATTGTAAAATGGAATCTTTTTGTCCCAAGGGAAAGTTTGTCCTCAGTCAGTATGAAAAGTACAAATGGCAAGATACTCTGTGGCAATTCAAGACATTTAAATGCAGGAACATTGAATCTACCTTAACAAAATCATTTTGTTTCAATGTTATATCTTTTATGATAAAATAGAAAAAAAAATTAAAGTAAAAATGGAGGAGCCCGTGCTAATTGAGTTGTTTCAAAATTGTCAAGTTCAGTCAAAATCAATACACACCTGGGAAATATTTAGATTTTGATGAAACAACAGATCTCAATAAGTATTCCAGCAATTCTTTTGGCTATTTCCAGTTTAAACCATCCCATCAGGCCTTCGAGTTTTGTAAGGAGAAAACTACTGCCTTTCCTGTTTGTAAAGAAATTCTAAATGAACTTTGCTCAAAACCAGCTGAAGTGTGGTATTTCACGAGTAGGCAGTGAAGTCTGATAATTTTTGTGAGATGCCAAAACTAGTTGCTTTTAACACCTGCCAAAGTTTAGGCTGTAACCATCTGTTCTTAACATGATTTTGCAATTTTAAATCTTAAACACCTGGTTCAGAATCACCTGAGATCTCAGCCAATCTCCATTCTAATTACCACCACTCACAAAGAGGGAACTGGAAGCAGCTGATGTCCAAGAGGTGTATCATCAAGATTACACTGTCAGGCCATTGTACAGTGTACTCCTCACATGAACTATTGCAGCATTTCACTAAAGTGCACTGCAGTTCTCCTGCTGGTTGTTAGAAGTTGCTGTGCTGTTTGCATAGCAGGCAGTTAAAACTGATCTCTGAGCTGGGCGGAGTCAGGGCCAATGTTCCCTCTAATTTTTCGATCCATGTGCAGATAGGGTTGCCAGATGCTTTAACCAAAATCCCCCCCCCCAAAAAAAAACAACCACCGAGGAAAAAATTCTGTTGAGAGAGGAAAAAAAAAAGGAGGGGAGACCAAAGTTGTCGAGCGGGGAAAAAAGGACCTCAAGAGTTAAGCAATAAATAAATAAATTAATAAAAAAAACCCCAGCATGGCCCCTTTAAGAAATGCTTTTAAGGCTTTTTGGCCTTAACAGGCTGCTGGCGGCTGTCTGCCATCTTGTCTCCCTGCTCCAGGCCAGACAGCTCCCTTGCGGAACTCGGTAAGCACCCGGTATTTTCGCCTCCTGGCTGGCAAAAAAAAATCAGAAGATATCGGACATTTTAGGTATCTTCTGAACTATTTTACTGGACAGGAGGCAAAAATACCAGACTGTCTGGTTCAACACTGGGCACCTGGCAACCCTATGTGCAGAATAAATTTTTATACTCCCCTAGACATGGGCAGATGTGCACCACCAGTAGAAACATGCTGCCAGCTGTGGATGCTCTGCTAATCAGTTGGGCCGCCATCCAGGAGAGATTCAAATGCCTTCCAAGTGTCAGCTTACAGGGAACACTGGTCAGCATCTGATTAACTCTTGAGGGCCCAGGCGCCTGAACTGTGGCCCTGAGTCTGCTTGGTCTTTTCCCCCTGAGACTCCACATACTCCTTGCACAGGGAGAAAGGGGCAGAGAAGAGTGAATTGGTGGTAGGGATGTTAAGTATCGGTTAATTGAATAGTCGATTAACCTCATGAATTCTTATTGGTTAGTCAGCTATTCCGTAGTCTGCAGGGGTGGGCCGGCAGCCATTATGCTCTGGCCTCACTCCTGAGGAGCTCCCTGGCACTCTGTGCTGCTGCCTCTGTATCAGAGGCAGCAGCGCACGGTGTCAGGCAGGAGATGGTCCACGAGGGGCGCCAGTTTAAAAACCAGCTCCTCTTGCGGACCAGCTGCCTCCTGATACAGAGGCAGCAGCACAGGATGGCAGCAGCCTCTGCCCAGGGGTGAGGACCTATGCTTCCAGATCTGGCACAAGCCAGAATTGAGCCAAGGCTGCCTGTCTGCCTGGCTCCTAATACACTTTAAATGCAGAGTCGCAATATGGGTAGGTTCCGGACCCAGCGTGAGCCAGGACTGAGCTGGGTTGCTGGCTAACCCACTACAAAATTTATTGGCAAGGAAGGGAAGGAAATGCATGTAGTCTATAGCAGTAACCTATATGCTTTTGTTTATTGGTTAACCGACTACGCTATTACATCTCTAGTGGGTGGACAGTGGTGTTATAGCCATGTTGATGTTAGGATATTGGAGAGACAAGGTGGCTGAGGTAATATCTTTTATCAGACCAACTTCTCTACAGGTATGTCTACCCTAGGAAACTATTTCAAAATAACTAAATTTGACTTGATAACAACATTGAAATAGTGTGTCCTCACTATGGGGAAACCTCAGATTTAGTCCGAGGCAGGCTCTGTTAATCTGGATGTGCTACCTCGACTTAGAGCCCCAGGAAGCACTGGGGAGTAATTAGTTTGAAGTGCTCTAGGGAGTAGTGATTTCAAAATGGTGGCACCAGCGCATCCATGCTACCACTATTTCAGAATAACTATTTCAAAATTAGTGTTATTTCTCGAGGAAAGCAGGAGTACACATTTCAAAATAGACTACCTGTTGTCTAAAAATTAATGGATTTGGTAGTGTGGATGCTCCACTTATTAATTCGACCGTAAGAGGGTTATTTTGAAATAAAGCCCTCATGTAAACCTGGGCTATGTGAGAGATCTTAAGAGCTCTGTTTAAAATTGAAAGCTTGTGTCTAACAGAAATTGGTCCAATAAAAAATATTACGTCTCCCAACTTGTATCTAAGAGATTTTAACGCGGTCCACAAATTCTATGTTATAAATATCCTCTTACTAGCTGAACACTTTACCTTTTTGCCCTTTCTCTATCTATGCTGGTGAGGCTTTTTTTTCCATTGTACTTGCTGAGAAATAAGCAGTTTGTTTCACTTGAATCCAATAAACTTTTTTTTTTTTTTTTGCAGCTAGTGTTGCCAGGTGTCCGCTTTTGAACTGGACAGTCTAGTATTTGAGCTTTCTGTTCGGGCAAACAAATTGAGAAAATATAAATGAGAAAATATAAATGTCTGGTATCTTCTACATAAGATGTAATGTAGATTGTGATGTAATATCAAGTGTGTCCAGTATTTTTGTTGAAACCATCTGGCAACCCTATGTTGCAGCACCTGAAGTACAGAAGTGTCTCTGAATGATGGTAATGGAAACATTGCTGGGGAATGAGTTAAGAAAACAAAATCCTTTCATAATGGTGTTAAGAAAGCATCCTGAATGCTTCTACTGGTATGAAACGTAGTAAAAAAAAGTGCTAGGCCAAATTTGATACGACAGTGTCTTTTGAATTTAGGCTTACCTTCCAGGGCTGTGAATTGAAATGAATGGCCAGCCCAAGCAATGTCCGTAAGTGTGTGCCTTTTGGGTTCCAGTTAGCACACTGCAAAATACTGCGATTGAGTTTGCCAGAAATCCCCTAGCCACATCGCTGGCACCCAACTCTTTGTGATAATGGTGGTGTTGGGTATGGGGTTGGTGGTTTTTTTTTTTTTAAACGATTAACAGCATTTTGTTACTGTTTCCTGTGTGTGAGTCAAAATAATACACTGTTTCCTGTCTGATTCAATGACACTAATGAGCCCTTCATTAACCTGACTAAACACAGTATTGTAATTTAGTCGTTTGAAATTAGATGCTGAATAGGGGACATTTTATGGGGAAGACCTGAATAACTGAATAAAAACGTGATTCTAGTGATAGGATTCTATCTGGCAATTCATAAAAACTGGTAGAAAAGACAGGGTTTTTTTTGTTCTATTCTTATAGAAGTCTTACTGTTTTTATCTCTTATGAAAAACTCCCTCTCAAAACATCCTAAGCTGATAGCTGTGTGTGTGTGTGTGTGTGTGTGTGTGTGTGTTTTCATAACACAATTGGGGAACACATAAATGTTTCCACTGTAAGTGCTTGAGGTCAAAGATGGGTTTTATGTGAAACACACAGCTGAGAGAGAGAAGAGCCCTTGAATATTTTCTCAGTGTTTGTAAAGGCCTACTGCCTTTACAGTAGGCCGTGGTCCAGCAAATAATTAAGCACATGCGATGTCCCATTGAAGGCAGTGGAACTACAGGCAGTCCCCGGGTTACGTACAAGATAGGGACTGTAGGTTTGTTCTTAAGTTGAATTTGTATGTAAGTCGGAACTGGTACATATTGTAGGGGAAACTCTAGCCAAACATTTCTCCAGAGCTCAGTTTTATTCTCCCACACCTCACTTCCCTCAGTCCTTTATTCTCAAGCTGAGGTGTCTGCTGAGAAAAGCCGCTCCGCATCTTCCTGGTCTGCTGGGGAGGGGGGGCGCTAGCTTTGCGTCTCCCTGGTCTGCTGGGGGGAAGCAGCTAGTGCGGGGTTGCCTCACCCCATTTGTAAGTAGGGATCCGATGTAAGTCGGATCCATGTAACCCGGGGACTGCCTGTAGCATGTGTTTAAGATTAGGTATGTGCGTGCGCATCTTGCTGAATCAGCCTATAATGGGAACTGTAGAACAGCTACAATTGTTCCATAATGTCACAAGATAGGCATAAGGGTGTAAGTACATACTAAAAGACATAAGTTGATCCTATTATACCTGTTATTTATTGTTAAATTATAACATTCTTTCTACCCTCTCTGTCCCCCAGCCTTCTTGTGACTAACCATGGGTTTGTAATGCTGCATTGAATTTGTTTACATATGGCCAAATTCCAATCTCATTTTTGAAAATGTAAATTCAAAGTAATTTGCCCTGTTAAAACTAAGCTCAAAATTGGGCTGAGGGTACATGCAAATAGCAGGTGATGTGATGCTATATTGGCTCTTTGAAGTATGGCTCCATAGTCACAGCAACTCACTAGCAGCCTCCTGGGACTTCTGCCCACAGGAGTAAACCTTCAGGTTAAATTTAGATTTTAAAAGCCCAGAAGCTGCTGGACAAAGTATCTTTGGAACGGACACAAACTGATATCTGTGTCAGTGGCTGAGCGGAACTTGTTTCTAAAAACAGCCCATCACATTGTTGCTCTTTAATGGCACTTGAGCCCTAGTGAAATTAGCCCTTGCAAAGGGAAATGGATGATAAAATCACAACCCATCCTAGTTTAGCTTAGAGGAGCTACCCAATGCAGCAGGAACACCCAAAGGGTTCTTATTTAGCTTCTGTGATTGTACTGGAACAGCTGGCTTTGGCTGGTGGGTGCACCAAGCCATGCTAGGATGCACATCTGTGGAATGAGTTGAAAGGCATAATTTATGGCATGAATTCACACATGGGATGTGTTAAGATTTGAATAATATGGGATGTTGAGTGTGAAAATATCTAGATTCCTGGGCTACTCTGTGGTCTGACTAGAAATACTTATCTGCCTAATGTAATTGGTTGTGTTTTGTAATTACCTCATCTCTGGATAGAAACTATAGAGACAAAGATCTATTGTGTTTTCTCTCTCAGTGCTTGCAGCACGGTGGGTCTGTCCCCCTGAAGTGACTCCGATTCCATAAGGTTGTTCCTGGCTGAAACTCTCAATACGGACAAGTCAACTTTATAGGTAAGCAAAAGAAATAGGATCAAGATTCCCGCCCCCTGTTCTCCCAGTGTCCCACACTTCTGCTTCTGACTGCTACATTGGCTTCTTCAGGAAATGTTTTAATCTTTTGCTTCTCCCTGTTACCTCTCAGTACAGGCTGTTTTTCATATTGATCCATGTGGACTGTTGTGTTACTCTGCTTTCTTAAAGTGCAACCCTTCTTCATGATGAGAAGTAACTGCTTTTCAGGGAATGCTTTCTTGAGTTGCTAATAAATCAGAAAACCATACTCTTTTTATAAATATTTCTAATCCTCGTTGGGGATATTAACTAACAATTTACTAGTCGAGTAGTTGATGGAATTACATTGAGTACTCAACTAGTCGATAGGCACTTCCGCATTCCTCCTTTGAAATGTACAAGCGCCCTAGTAAGGGCGCTTGTACATTTCAAAGGAGGAATGCGGAACTCTGCGTGCAGCCCGGGGCTCTTGTGCATTTCAAAGTGGAAGCGCCAGTGTTTCCCACTGACCCCAGGCTCCATGCTGTGCTGCTGCTTTGAAATGCCATGCGGAGTCTGGGGTCAGCTGGGGACTCCCCAGCTGATCCTGGGTTCCTCAGAAATGCTGCGCGGAGCCCAAGATCAGTCTCCAGCTGACCCCGGGCTTCAAGTGGTGCTGCTGCATTGAGACGTCATGGCGGCATTTCAAAGGGACAGCGCTGCACAGAGCCCTAGCTCAGGTGTGCGGCGTTACCCCTTTGAAATGTCCCCTCGGCATTTCAAAGCAGCAGTGCCACATGGTGCCCAGAGTCAGTTCTTTGTGCTGCTGCTTTGAAGTACCCTCTCCCCCCCCCGCCTTTGCTGCCTCTATCTGATAGAAGCAGCAAGTGGGGGAGGGGGGGGAGAATCGACTAGTCAACTGACTATCCAATAAGCATTTGCTTATCAGATAGTCGACTAGTCCTTAACATCCTTATTCCTCGTCCAGGTTCTTGCACCCACAAAAGGGGTGTGTGTCTACAGAGTATCCCCGTGATCTTATTTCTGTACTATTCCCTCCTTTTTCACCCCTCCCCTGCTTTAGTCCCACTTTCCATATCTAAAACTAGACTGGAAACTCTTCAATGCTGGGATATTGGGCCAGGGCTTCCGATGGGGCAAATTAAACAAATCTGGTTTGCGCCAGCTACAGATCTGACCTCGGGTCGGTCTCTCTCTGCTGCAAAGCGCTTTGCATGAGCAAATACAAACAGATGCGTGAATCAGCGACTCAAAGCCATGTCTACGCTACCGCTTATGTTGCTCAGGGGTGTGAACCCATCCCCCCCAAGTGACATGAGTTTAGCAGGCATAAGTGGGAGTGTGCACAGTGCTATGTTGACTGGAGAGCTAGCGCTCTCTTGGCACAGCATGTGAGAGATGTTACTGCAGCTGCATAGATACAGCTGTGCCACTGTAAGCTCTCTAGTGTAGACGTAACCTCAGTGAAACATGACTGAAAGGAAGTGGAGCAGGAGTGGTGAGCATGTCTGAAAGGGTGTCACAAGGAGGAGGGAGAAAAATTGTTCTCCTTAGCCTCTGATGATAGGACAAGGAGCAATGGCCTTAAACTGCAACAAGGGAGGTTTAGGTTGGATATTAGGAAAAACTTCCTAACTGTCAGGGTGGTCAAACACTGGAATAAGTTGCCTAGGGAGGTTGTAGAATCTCCATCTCTGGAGATATTTAAGAACAGATTAGATAGACATCTATCTGGGATGGTCTAGACAGTACTGGGTCCTGCTGTGAGGGCAGGGTTCTGGACTCAATGACCTCTTGAGGTCCCTGCCAGTTCTAGTGTTCTATGATTTTATCTCTGAGCCAACTGCTTTCTTTTTCAGCACCATCATCTTCTTGTATGCAGTTTTTTCCCAGATTTAATCACCACAGGGACTATTTTGAACTGAATATTTGACTCCAGCATCTTAATATGACATTTTAATAAAGACTGCAAGAAATCACATAACCGATGCTTGCAATATCTATTTTTTTATAAATCGCTTTTTTTTTCTAATTAAGTACTGCTTCCGGCCTAGGTCTCCATAATGCTTTTAAGCATTGTTTAAAGAGCCCAGAAAGTTACCGATCTCCTAGTAACAATTGCCGCTTGCTTCTATCAGTGTTGTGCAGCTGCCCGCATAATTCCTCTCAACCATGCAGTGTACGCAGGACAGAAAGCTGTGAAGTATTTGTATTTCAACAAGTTTCTTGGTGCGTAAGTTGATAGGCTGTGCTAGATGGTATGAACACAGGAGACTTTGAGCTGTTCTTTGTAGCAATCCTGCTTCAAATCGACACTTCCTGAAATCATTTCTCCAACCTATGTGATAAGGCTGGTAAAGTGTCCAAAACTGCTCTACAGATGGGATTTTGCTCTCAGCTGTTTCCAGTTTTCCAAACAGCCCTAGTTGAAATTCTGATCTCATTTGGCTTTGGTAGGGAATCATTTTAATCCTGTTCTTCTGACTCTCAAACCTGATTTGAATTTTGCTGTGCATTTCAACTTCTCAGCCAATCTGCCATATAATTGGTAGCATGATGAACTAGTTGTGAGTTGGGAATTTCCATTATGCAATGACCACCAAGTAATTCTCCTTAATAAACTGCCCTGAAATTCGGAGCCTGTATCTAAGACTTTTCTACGCTGCAAAGTTGAGATAATCTTAATTTTAAGGTTGCAAATGCATCCTTCCTGACCTTTGCCTTTTCTGGCCTTTCTGAAGGTGCAACTGATGTTTCAGATGACATAAAACATCTTAACATCTTATTCCACAACTTTAGACTTTGGGCTTAGATGAAGTGTAGGAAGATTTGGCCAACATGGACTTTTCTTTCTCCAGAAAGCTACGAGCCAATCAGAGAACGGTGTAGAGGCCACTGTGGTAAGCCAGCCTTAATTCCTGTATGAGCTGGAAGGCTCTGCTATAATGACAGTAACCTCACTGGCTATCCTGAAAGTTGTTTCTACTCTTCTACTGGACCCCACACTGAATTTGGTTTGTGCAGAAGACGCCGAGCTCCTGTGTCAATGTGCTGTTGTAACGCCGATAGCCGGAACCAAACCTGGGACCTCTGGAGCTTAGTGCACGAGCCTCTACAGCTTGAGATAAAAGCCACCTGGCTCTCAGCTAAGGTGGGCAAGATCCGACCCACCAAGCCATTTGATCCAGCCTGTGGCCTGCCCTCCCTCTCCTGCCCCCTGGTCAATCAGGGCGGGAGAGTATGCGAAGTTATTTGCTGTTTAAAGTGGCTGGCAGCTCCCTCCCCTGCCAGGGGTGTGCGGTCCCTCAAGGGAGCCATCAACCATTTTAAACAGCAAATGACTTTGTGCGCTCCCACGCCTCCAGACCCCCATTGGCCTGGGGGGCAGGGAAGCGTGGAAGCCTCCTCCTGCCATCAGGGGAGCACAGTACCAGAGGGAAGTGGCTGGTGGTTCCCTTTAGGCACTACATGCCCCTGGCAGGGTGGAGGTGGGGAAGCAGGAGACTTTATGTGCTACCCTACCCCCAGGCCAATGAGGCCTGGGGATGCGGGAGCAGCAAAAAGTCTCCTCTCCCTGGGCACACGGTGCTTGGAGGGAACTGACCCCACAACCCCTCCCCATCCGCCCTAGACCATGCCTTTTCCAGGGATGCACCCGGCCCGCAACCACTGCCTAAAATGGTGATGTGGCCCCCCTGCAAAAATTATTGCCCACCCCTGTTGTAGAGCAAACCTCATTATTCTCTGTAAGTGGTCCCAGGCCACATCTTCGTGACAGCGTCGATCTTCTGTGGATCAATCCTCTGGAGTTCGATTTAGCGAGTCTAGGTAAGACTCATTAAATCGAACTCGGCAGGAGTGCCCCCTTGCGCCCCATACTCCTGCTGTTGCAAGGAGAAGCCGAGAGGAGCGTTTGCGCCCATCAGCCTCTTGCTGTGGGGATGCTGCCAAGCTCAGCTTAAGGTAAGCCAATTCCAGTTACATATTCTACATAGCTGGAGTTGCATACCTGAAAGCGAGTTGCTGGGTCTAGTGTAGACTTGGCCTGAGTGCCATTACATGGGACAGTGAATCACACCCAGTAGATGAGTGGTTGCACTCTGTGTGTGGTTACACTATGTGTCATGGAATTGATTCGGTAACTTGACATGGCAGATGTGAAGCAGGATGGCTGGGGAAAGAACAATTCATCTTAGCAAATATATTTGCTGTTCCAGTATAAATGGCAAAGAAGGAGAAACACACATCCGCTTTGTGTAATAGATAGTAAAGCGCAGGGCAGCATGGAAGGGTTTCCTTTTAAAGGATCTTCCATACTTTGTGAGCTGGTTTCAACCCTTGTGTAAACAGGCACAAGGCATTGATGTCAGTGGAATGTCACCTGTTTTGCTGGGGCTGACTGTGGCACTTGGATTCCATTCTCTGTGACAGCTTGCCAGCAGGGCTGAAAGCCGCCACAGGCAGGCCCTGGGGCAAGGTATATGTGTGGGGCCATGGCTTCTGCCCCAGAAAGGGGTGGGGGCAGCTAATCCTCAGCACTCTGGCACCCCTGCCTCTAGAGCCATGCGGAGCTGTGTTCTGGTGATGATTCAAAGGGGCCCAGGGCTCCAGCTGCCAGCGCTGTACTTGCCCTTGAATTGCTGGGCCCCCTTTGCTCCTCCCTGGTCGGCAGGCCTGCAGTTTGCAGAAGAGGAAGCTATTTCGCTATTTTCCACCTCCCAGGTGCTCAGTACCCACGACAAAGGCCAGGTTTCTAGAACTGCTCAGCGCCCGTGAAGGCGCTTACGTATAAATAAGGGCCAGCTGCCCCAAAGTGCTCAGCAGCTCCCATCCCAGCGACACCAAAGGTCAGGCCTTGAGAAGAGCTCAGCATCCAACATGCTGAACTCTTCTGAAAAATCCAACTGCTTATTTTGATGCCTAAATGGGAACTGAGCTTCTCTGGGGAATTTGGGTCTTGTTTAGCACCGAGTGCACGAGTGCTATAGGAAATCTGGAAAACTTGCTGGAACCAGACCTTGTGAAACCACCAGCTGCACTTTGCAGATCCAAGTGGCTTGGACAGTTGGGATAAACCCTGCTGGGATGACTCATTGAGTGGCTGAGTGGTTTCTGTGCTCAGGCTGGCTGTCCTTTCCTCTAACTGCGGGGCGGTGGAAGTCTGACCTCCGGGCAGCAGGATTCAGGTTTTCATCCATCCTCCCGATTAGTCTTTAAAGTTATGCTCTATTTTCAGATTCTGGAATCAACTTTCCCTCTGGGCCTACAGGGTTAATCTTTGTTTCAGACTTTCAGCTTGTGGCTGACACTGCACTCGCTTCCCCCCCCCCCCCCCCTGTCGATTGCAACCAGTGTTCCCTGTAAGCTGTGCGCTTATGCGGCTGCTTAGGAGAGATTCCAGTGCTGCCCAGCTGATGAGCAGAGCGCCCATTGCCAGGTTTTGTGTTTCTACTACACATGGATGCATGCCTCGGGTGCACACAACATTTATTCTGCACGTGGATGGAAAAAATCCGCACGTGGGTGGAAATGATTAGAGGGAGGGTGGGTTGCAACTAATGTTAGTTGCTGGAAGCCATTAGACGCTCTTGATGTTAGGGACGCTGGATCCAGCAGTAAGAGGAAGCTCATACAGCAACTTGGAGCCAGCTTGTTTCCTGATTTGCTTGTAACCTCTAGAACACCCAGCTGATTTGCATAGTGCTACCTTCTTCCCCCACCTATCCCTGGCTTGCCTGAGCCAGGGGTTGTCTCGTGATTTCATGTAGATTTCAATAGCCTGACCCATGCCTAGCTCAGGTTGCCCTGTTTGGCCTTCCAAGAGTAAATCAGAGGCTCTCTGTGACCTGAGTGCAAAGTGTGGCAGCAGTGGGCTGTGGCCCAGCCTGTCCTCTTCGGTTAGGGCAGAGGTGGAATCGGTCCTTCCTCTCCTGGCTTACCCAGCAGCTGCCATTTGATAGAATTAGCCAGCCCTTCTTATTGCCCTGCTGGTCCCTCATTGGCTGCTCTCTGCTGTGCCAGCCCTTCTAACTGTAGGAGGACCAAGTCTCACTGGTTCCATGGGCATCTGGCCCTTAGAGGTCTTTCTAGGCAATCCAAGAGGTTCGAAACCCACCGCCCTTCTGAAAAGCCGCTTCCTAAGGCACAGTGTATCAAAGCACCAGGGTTTCTGGCACAGTGCCAGGTACACCATGTCACACCCACTCATTCCTTTTTATTCACGGTAAACACCATGGGCTAGCCTTTACGATCTCTGTTTAGTGCAGGCCTTGCAACCCTCTCATTTGTAATATGATAACACAGAGGCACCTGGACCCATGCCTTGTTGCGCTAGGCCTGGTGCCAACATGTAACCAAAGGCAGCCCCTGCCCATCAGAGCTCACAGTTTGAGGTGACAAGATACAATGCGCAAGTAGGAAGATGGTGAGTTGGAGGGATGTTGTAACAATATGATGAACAGTCTTTTGCCTTAAGGGACTTGGAGGGGTATCTAAAGAACCTCATGGATCTGTACTGTTTTCTCTCAGCCGAGGGTTTGGTTCCTGAAGTTTTTGAACGCTGCCCTCGGTTAGAATGGAATTGCTGGGATAATTGAAGCTATATGACTAAGAGGTTGTTTATTTGGTGGGGTTTTGTTTATTTTTATTTTGTGAGGGGTTGGGTGTGTGTGTGTGTGTGTGTGTGTGTGTTTTTTTTTTTTTTTTTTGTTCGTTCAGTGTCTGCTTTGAAGAAGTCTCCACTTCTGATGGTTCTGGGAGTGAGAGATGAGGAACTAGAAAAACTACCTTGCCGTTATCCCAGAACTGGATGGCTTTTACTCTCTCTCATAGTATAAGGACCAGGTCGTGCAACAGCACAGGGGAGGATTCTGAATCGCGCTTTCGGTTGTGGTTCCCCAACTCTCCTTTGGAGCCAGCGAGTCTCTTTATTTCTCCTTGAATCTCGCCTTTGGAAAACCCTCCCTTCCTTTGACATTGTGGGTGATGCTCTGTAAAGCCTCCAGTGGGATCAATCAATACTATGTATTTTAAAAAGCAGATTGTGTGCAAGTATGGCATGGACATTTTCAAGAATCGGCCTGTCTGGAAGTGAGGCAGGTTAATGGAGATGCCAGCAGCGCAGACAGACAGCAGTCGGTGAGTGTGCTTTGTGATCTAATTTTAGTGCTGTCTGCTGCCAAAAGGGATTGGTGGGTTTCCCTCGAGACCCAGATGAGATCTAGTCATCTAGGGTATGTCTACACTACAAAGTTGTTCGAACTAACGGACGTTAGTTCGAACTAACTTTCATAGGCGCTACACTAGCGCTCGGTTAGTTCGAATTTAACGGAGCGCTTAGTTCGAACTAGGTAATCCTCATTCCACGAGGATTAAGCCTAGTTCGAACTAGCTAGTTCAAATTAAGGGGTGTGTAGCCCCTTAATTCGAACTAGTGGGAGGCTAGCCCTCCCCAGGTTTCCCTGGTGGCCACTCTGGCCAACACCAGGGAAACTGGTCTGCCCCCCTCCCGGCCCCGGAGACCTTAAAGGGGCACGGGCTGGCTACGGTGCCCGTGCCAGGTGCAAGCCTGCTAGCACCCAGCCAGCAGACCCTGCACCTGGCACGGATTGAGCCACCCACCCAATGCCCCCCAGGCCTCCCCCTCTTCCCGGGACCAGGCTGGCGGTTCCAGGGAGCTTGCCCGGGACCGCAAGAGGTGGGCACCTGCCTGGTCTAGTGCGGACATCGTGGCACAGGAAAGTGGCCGGCTTGGGCAGGATAGCTGCCAGTATGGCCACCCAGGAGCAGGTGTGCAAGAGAATCAAGGGGGTCCATTGAGACCCCCGACCCTGATCCCTGAGCTTACAATGGCCGTCCTGGGTCAGACCAAAGGTCCATCTAGCCCAGTAGCCAGTCTGCCGACAGTGGCCAACCCTATGGACCCTGGAGGGGATGGACCGGAGACAGTGAACAAGCCATTTGTCTCGTGCCGTCCCTCTCCAGCCTTCCACAAACCTTGGGCAGGGACACCACTTCTACCCCCTGGCTAATACCACTCCGTGGACCAAACCTCCATGACTTGATCTCACTTCCCTTTAAACTCTGTTCCAGTTGTAGCCTTCACAGCCTCCTGCAGCAAGGAGTTCCACAGGTTGACTCTTTGCTTTGTGAAGAAGAACTTTCTGTTACTAGTTTGAAGCCTGCTACCCATTCCTTTCCTTTGGTGTCCTCTAGTCCTTCTTTATGGGAACTAATGAAGAACTTTTCTCTATGCACCGTCTCCACCCAACTCCTGCTTTTAGAGACCTCTATCCTGTCCCCCCTCCGTTTCCTCTTTTCTAAGCTGAAAAGTCCCAGTCTCTGTAGCCTCTCTTCATATGGCACCTGTTCCCAACCCCTGATCATTTTAGTTGCCCTCCCCTCTCCCAGCCTCTCTCTTCCCCTCTCCCACCTCCTTTTCCCAGTCTCCCCCAGTTTTGTTCAATAAAGACAGATTCCATTTTGGAAGACACGTTATCTTTATTTTGTACATCAAGAAGAGGGGCTAGGGAAGGGTAAGTGGAAGGAGGTGAGGGAGGAATGGGGTACGAGCCCCCGATGGGGAGGACTGGGCTGGCTCTGCGGGCTTCTGGGGGTGGAAGCTCTCCTGCAGCCCCCCAATTGCTCCCTCTCCCCAGATGGCAGCCTGCGGCAAGTGCTGCCGGTCTGATGGCCGAGTGCTGTGATGTGCCCAGTGTGGGTAGTCCAGGCACTCCAAGCCAGGACTGCTTTGCAAGCGGGGCACCCCTGAGAACTGTCTGTCCGGGGTGGGGGTTGGGACCCTTTAAGCACAGCCCTCGGCTAGCCTGAGACAGCATCTCCACGCTCTAAGTCCTCCTCTGATGCTCTGCCGGCACTGCTTCCAGCCATCCTTAATCCCGCTTAGGGTCCACTTAATGTGGACGTGCTAGTTTGAATTAGCAAAACACTAATTCGAACTAGTTTTTAGTTCTAGATGCGTTAATTCGAATTAGCTTAGTTCGAATTAGCGCTATAGTGTAGACATACCCCTAGAGAGTTGCAATGACTTTTAATGGGCCTCAGGTAGCCCCTTGCTTTGCTTAGACATAAAGCTGGTCCTGTTGGCCATATCTCTAAGGGTATGTCTACACTCTAAACTTAATTCGAACTAACAGATGTTAGTTCGAATTAACTTTAATAGGCGCTACACATACAAATCGCTAGTTCAAACTTAATTCGAACTAGCGGAGCGCTTAATTCGAACTAGGTAATCCTCATTCTACGAGGACTAATGCCTAGTTCGATGTAAGTAGTTCGAATTAAGGGCTGTGTGGCCACTTGATTCGAACTAGTGGGAGGCTAGCCCTCCCTAGCTTTCCCTGGTGGCCACTCTAGGCACCACCAGGGAAACTCTTCTGCCCCCATCCCGGCCCCGGACCCCTTAAAGGGGCACAGTCTGGCTACGGTGCCCATGCCAGGTGCAAGCCTGCCAGCACCCAGCCAGCAGACCCTGCACCTGGCACGGCACAAGCCAGCCACCTGCTGCCACCCAGCCCTCCGCCTCTTCCCGGGACAAGGCTGGCGGCTCCCAGGAGCCTGCCTGGGGCCGCAAGAGGCAGGCGCCCGCCTGGTCTAGTGCGGAGATCGTGGACCTCATCCACGACGTTCGCACTAGGCACAGGACAGTGACCATATAGGGCAGGATAGCTGCCAGCCTGGCCACCCAGGAGCAGGTTTGCATGAAAATCAGAGTGGTCCAGTGAGACCCCCGACCCTGAGCCCTGAGCTTAGAACATAAGAACATAAGAACGGCCATACTGGGTCAGACCAAAGGTCCATCTAGCCCAGTAGCCTGTCTGCCGACAGCGGCCAACACTAGGGACCCTGGAGGGGGTGGACCGAAGACAATGACCAAGCCATTTGTCTCGTGCCATCCATCTCCAGCCTTCCACAAACAGAGGCCAGGGACACCATTTCTACCCCCTGGCTAATAGCTCTCCAAGGACCCAACCTCCATGAATTTATCTAACTTCTCTTTAAATTCTGTTATAGTTCTATCCTTCACAGGCTCCTGCAGCAAGGAGTTCCACAGGCTGACTATTTGCTTTGTGAAGAAGAACTTTCTGTTATTAGTTTGAAGCCTGCTACCCATTCATTTCATTTGGTGTCCTCTAGTCCTTCTATTATGGGAACTAATGAAGAACTTTTCTTTATGCACCCTCTCCACACCACTCATGGTTTTATAGACCTCTATCATTTCCCCCCCTCAGTCTCCTCTTTTCTAAGCTGAAAAGTCCCAGTCTCTTTAGCCTCTCTTCATATGGGACCTGTTCCAAACCCCTCATCATTTTAGTTGCCCTTTTCTGAACCTTTTCCAAGGCCAAAATATCTTTTCTGGGGTGAGGAGATCACCTCTGTACACAGTACTGAAGATATGGCGTACCATAGTTTGATACTTCCCCATCTCCTTCTTCCCCTGGCTTCCCCCTTCCAGCTCCGTCCTCCCAGGTTTCCTCCTCCCCTCTCCCACCCTCTCTCTGCACCTCTCCCACCTCCTTTTCCCAGTCTCCCCGAGTTTTGTTCAATAAAGAGAGTTTCTATTTTTGAACACACGTGTCCTTTATTTTGTACATCAGGAAGGGGGGCTAGGGAGGGGTAAGTGGAAGGAGGTGAGGGAGGAATGTGGTACGAGCCCCTGATGGGGAGGACTGGGCTGGCTCTGTGGGCTTCTGGGGGTGGAAGCTCTCCTGCAGCCCCCCGATTGACCCCCCCCCAGATGGCAGCCTTCGGCAAGTGCAGCCGGGCTGATGGCCGAGTGCTGTGATGTGCCAAGTGTGGACACTCAGGGCACTCCAAGCCAGGACTGCTTTGCAAGCAGGGAACCCCTGAGAACTGTCTGTCTGGGGTAGGGGTCAGGTCCCTTTAAGCACAGCCCTCGGCTAGCCTGAGACAGCATCTCCACGCTCTAAGTCCTCCTCTGATGCCCTACCGGCACTGCTTCCGGCCATCCTTAGCCTCGGTTCAGGGTCCACTCAATGTGAACATGCTAGTTCGAATTAGCAAAATGCTAATTCGAACTAGTTTTTAGGTCTAGATGCACTAGTTCGAATTAGCTTAGTTCGAATTAACTAATTCGAATTAAGTTGGTTCGAATTAGTGCTATAGTATAGACATACCCTAAGTGTGTTGGACAAATTAAGTTACCTTCTACAGTAAACTTGCGATATTCTGGCACCTTTGGGACCCAGGGGGTGCCGGATTATCAGATATGCCGGAGTACCGAAGGGGGGCTATGAAGGGTTGGGGGAAGGGATCGGCGGGGAACTGCGCAGTGTGGGAGAGGACCAACCCGGCAGCACCCCAGCTGCTCTGCCCCCGGCTTCCCCAAGTTAGCCGCTGGTCAGTTTCAGCAGCAGCAGACTTGAGGAAGCTAGGGGCAGAGCAGCTGGGGTGCTCTGCCCCAGGGCTTCTCCAAGTCCACCGCTGTTGAAACTGACCAGCAGCGGACTTGGGGAAGCCAGGGGCAGAGCAGCTCCAATTGTCCGGCTGGCCGGAGCACTTCTGGGTTCCAGTTGGTGCCGGACTATCAGGAGTGCTGGACCACTGGATGCCGGACAATTGGAGCTTTACAAACTACGGCCTGCCTCAGAGGGGTTGGGTCTGTTCTTCTGTTTCGAGGTTGGTATTTCTGTATACGTGCATGGATAAACCTGAATATTAAGTATTTGTTGCAGACTATGTTGTTGTGGCTGGTGGGTGGGTGGTTGCTAAGCACCAAGGAAGTGCTTGTCAGTTTTAGATTTTTTTTTAATAGATCAACCATCATTACTGGAGAGTCAAAGAGTTTTTTTTCCAATCAATAGGTTAGTGTACTAGGAGAAAAGGGTATTGGGAGTATGTGGAGAATTTGGAAACCTCACTCTGAAACTGCTACTAACAGGTTCCGAAAAGAACCTTTCGAATGGTGTTTGTGACAGTTATGTCAGTTTAAGAGCCATACTACTCGGTATCAGGCAAGAAGATTTGCATAGTAGTGTTGAAGAAGCCTGGGTATGTTGGGTTCAAATTTGTGGGTGAGAACCCAAAACTTGAGTAAGTGTTGGAGACAGCAGTGTTTCTCTCCATTAGAGAACATAAAATCTTATTAAGACATGGAAAGAAATGGGGAACAAAGCCAGAGATCTAGACAATGGCCTACATCTGTCATGTAGTTTTGAAGTGTTTAAGGGGATGCTGTCAAATCAAGTTGTTCGAGGACCAAAAGTTTAGGTATTGTGTAAAAATGTTTTGCCCAACTCTCCATGAATGGAAATGTGCACGTAGTACTTCTCTCCCCACCCGCATTCTCCAGCGAGATGTGGCAATGTTGGTGTCATGGTCATGAGGGACGGCCAGCAGCCTGGGGACTAAGGGGTTAACTGTACCTAGCCAGGTAGCAGTCAGCCAATAGAAATGCAGATAGGGATTTCAAACTGAGACAAAGGAATTTGGGGGTTTTCCCTCCTTTGTCCCTCTAGATACTGAGGGAGACAGAAGACATGTCTCTCTCCAACAAAAAGACTCTTCATAATGTGTAAGTAGGGTAAAGTTTATATAAAACCGTGAGTCCTTTGGACCAGGAGGATCTGTTTGAAGCTGGTGAGTGTGGGTTTTATAACCTCTCCCCTGTGTGTGAGGCCTAGGTCTGATTGTGGCACAGGGAAGCTCGGGTGTCTGAGGGGTTTTGCTGGTGAGGCTTCCTGATTGCCGAATTGGCAGCTGAAGTGCTCTGTGTAACTGGAGCGGGGCCTTGGAAAAGGACCCCAGTTGAGGGCAGTAAGCAATTTGGTTTTAAGCAATTTGTCCTGAGCTGATGCCCTCAGAAGTGCCAAGACCCGTCCTGGTGTACGACAGTGGTGTATTCAGCTGGATGCACAGAACCTGGTCAATTGAGCTTTGGATCAGGACCCCACGCTATTCTAAATTTGACTTTGAAATTGAGAGTTTGGTTGGTTAATGGGGCAGTCAAAATGAGTCAACGACATGGGGCCTTGGCAAAAAGGCCCTGCAAAAGTAATACTCTACAAGAAATGTACTTAGGACTCTCTCGGTATATAAGTCATGGTACTCCACAGATGTGGAGAGGGTTGTTTGATTCTCATGTATTCGCTAGGAATGTAAACTGGGCTTAACTTATTTACTATGTTTTATCCCAGACCTCCAAGAAGAAATCACAGCCAGTGTGGCCAGAAGCTGTCCAGCACTGTCTGCAATTTGGGGGACATGTCATGGTCATGAGGGATGGCCAGTAGCCTGGGGACTAAGGGGTTAACTGTACCTAGTCAGGTAGCAGTCAGCCAATAGAAATGCAGGTAGGGATTTCAAACCGAGACAAGAATTTTGGGGTTTTCCCTCCTTTGTCTCTGAGCGAGTTTGCTCTAGATACTGAGATACAGAAGACATGTCTCTCTCCAAGAAAAAGACTCTTCATAATGTGTAAGTAGGGTAAAATTTAGATAAATCCATTAGGTTTTATTGTTTTCTGTTGTGGGACTTTGGATCTGATGTCTGTGCTGTGACAAATGGGGGTTTCCTCCCTTTTGTAACTAAGTTTTGACTCATGGGAGACCCCATGTGTATATTAATTGGTGTATTTTTCCATCTAGTCATATGCTTGTAACAGGAGTATTGTTTTGATAATGAAAGTTCTTTCTTTCTTTCTTTTTTTATTCACCTGGTATTGGTTAACTGTTGTGTCCTGGTTTTACTTTAGGGCTGAGATTTCCCAAGTGATCTCTTCCCTGGTTTTCTTACCATTACTTGGGTGGTGGCAGCGGATTTTTATCCCCAAAATCTAGGGTTTTAAGATTTTGGGGGGAAGTTTTATATCAAAGCTTGGACAGTTAAGATTTTGGGGTACTTTTGTGGGCCCTCACTTCTGCATTCATCGTGCCAGAGCGGGGAATCAGCCTTGACATGTGTCCTGGAAAATCTGACTGTGGGATCTGCATGCCTTTGACGAGGGGATAGCAGCTACAGACTGCGGTTTATATTTTCTCTTTCTTTTCAAGCTCGTTGGAGAAAAGAGCGTGTGATGCCCTGGGGTTGGTTTCAAGTGTCCACCCCTGTTTGTAGGTTCAAAAGTACTTGGTGGAGACAACGCATTTTTTATCTGCAAAATCTAGGTTTTTAGGATTTTGGGGGAAGTTTCATACCAAAGCCTGAAGAGAGAAAGTTTTGGGGTTGCTTTTGCGGGCCCCCACTTCTGCGTTCATTGTGCCAAAGTGGGGAATTAGCCATGACATAATTATACCCCACACCCACACAGATATACACTGAGCTCCTGGGAGAATACAGTCTCTGTTGTTCTTCTACTCCCTGGGTCTGGAGTTCCTTGGGATATTGAACAATGACTTCCGTTATCCTTGCCTGTGCTTCCACTTCCATTCGCCTTATCTCTGCTTCTATTGCTGCTAGAGCCAATTAATATACTCCTGGGGTCTCCCATGGGCCAAAACCCCCATTTGTAACAGCACAGACATCAGATCCAAAGTCCCACAACCGAAAACAATAAAACCTAATGGATTTATCTAAACTTTACCCTACTTACACATTGTGAAAAGTCTTTTTCTTAGAGAGAGACATGTCTTCTGTCTCCCTCAGTATCTAGAGCAAACTGGCTCAGACAAAGGAGGGAAAACCCCAAAATTCCTTTCTCAGTTTGAAATCCCTACCTGAATTTCTATTGGCTGACTGCTACCTGACTAGGTACAGTTAACCCCTTAGTCCCCAGGCTGCTGGCCATCCTTCATGACCATGATAGTTGGTGTGAGGCTTTGTGAGAAGAGTATTGGAAAAATAGGGGAGGCTTAAATATACTCCATCGTTTCAGTGCTGTGCTGTCGTAGTAACCTTCACCCTGGCATTAACACCTGCTGCAGCCATGATGCGACCACACAGAATGCTGTCCTATGGTGAATGGGGGATGGGGGGATGTTTCTGAATCTACTCAAAGGGGAAGTTGGAAAAAGCTGTTAGTGTGAAGAATCGAGATACTGAGCTAGCAGATCAGCTGGTGACTGAGTAGGAGGTGAGGTGAAAAATAAGAGAACAGGAGAGTAAAAGTAGGGCACCAGGAAGAGAAGAGGAGGAAAGAAGGAAAATAGAAAACATTTCAGGTCAGGAGAAGCAGAGAAAAATAGACTTGGGTATGTGAGTAGGTACTGGTTAGAGAAGGGAAGAAGAGAGAGATAAAATCTGTGCTTAGCAGAAAGTAAATGTTGGGGGAGGGGGAAATGAAAGGAATCAACTGAGGTTAAAAAAAGGAATTGATCAAAAGCTGCATTAGATGAAAATGGATCCTGAAAACAAAGCAAGAATCCCACCGACAAAGGAGCTAAAGTGCATGAACAGAAAGAACGACGCTTTGAACACCTACTGAATAAATGCTGTTCAATGGTTGGTGAAGTATGAGGCCCGCGATGTGAAGAAACCTCGCCGGTGGATAAACTCAGTGAAAAGAGGCACTGTCACAAGAATGTCGAGTCTTAGGAGCACTTCAAGGGGAAGAAAACAAAGGGCAGGACAGCAAGAGCTGAGTGGGACGTACAAAGAAGAGGAGAAGTTAATTCTTCTCTGAAGTGACACAGTATCTTAAGTCATGTCTTTTGTTCTTGTTAATAACAATGCATTTGCTACTACAATAGAACCACAGAGTTACGCGCTGTCAACCACACCCCTCGTTTGGAACTGGAAGTACTCAATCAGGCAGCAGCTGAGACAAAAAAAGAAAATACAGTATTAAATGTATTACTACTGAAAAAGGGGGAACTTTTAAAAAATTGATAAAGTAAGGGAAAATGTTTCTGTGGTTATTCCATTTAAATTAAGATGGGTTAATGCAGTGTATTTCTTTTGTGCAGTAAAGTTGCAAACCTGTATTAGAACAACCATACCATTTTGCTCAGATACAAACATTTCACAGAGATGAACGGCCTCCATTCCCGAGAGATACATACCTGAGTTTCTGCTGAAATTGCAAAATATTAGCTTGTCTATGCAGAGAAAGGAAGCATAGCCAGCATAAGCTCATAAAGATTAACGAGTTGGTAATATATACAAGCTGAACATCTCTGGTCGGAGACTCTCTGGTCCAGCAACATCCGTGGTCCAGTAGGATCACAGATGTCACTGAACCAGAGAACCCTTGACCAGAGAGCTCCAGTAGCTGTCAACTGGGAGTCCAGCTAGCGGCCGGCAATGGAGCCCAGCCAGTAAAAGTAAATAATATTCCTGTGATAAGAACTAAATATTAGTCATTGCTATCCCTTGCCACCAGTAACACAATAAAACCATCTAGTTGGAAGGCAGAATTCTCATTAGTTTATGTAAAACAGCCTGAGAGATCTTTAAAAGTTAATAAAAAAAGAAAGGTCTAGGATATAGAGACAGATGATCATTATGATCTGTCATTGCAGCATTGACTTAACACTACTGTAATTAGGGGTTCATAATGGAAAAGATGAATACATCCTGCCCAACCTAGCTTTTTATGGAGTTTATAACTTGACCATAAAAATACATAAACTCAGCTAACACTTGGCAAAATGCTCCATCCATGGTGGAAATTTCCATTTAAAAATAAGCCTCATTCTCTTCCTTTCATTTTCCATTCCCCCTTTTTGAATTTTACTGGAATAGCAGCTCAGTTGCTGTTACTTTCCACCCATTTACTGGAAATATGCTCTTCCTTCTCAACCTGTGGAGACAATGCTTACTATTTTTTAGGTTTATTTCTCTCTCATATGGAAATTGCCACTATGAAAGTATCAGTAATTTGTCTCTAGTAGGTGGAATAGTTTTTCAACCTCTGGGTGGTAGAAAGCTCTATTGGCGTATTGTGGAATGTATGTGGTGCCACTAATGCTTTGGTTTCTGCTTTTGAATCTTGCTATGTGAATTAGTCAAAGACTCAGTGTAAGGATGGGTCTTGTGCTTTCATTTTCACAGAATGCAATGCTGGTAGCCTTATGCAACTAGAATGGCTTGATGCCATCCACTTTCTCCTGCTTTGACCGACTTGCGTTCCAAAAGTTTTTAAGTGCAGTTACAGTCAGAGAAGTGACATTGTGTGTTTTCCAACTTTATAGTTCCTTGACACAAGACTTCATCAGTTTACAAGTCAAATGGCATTTTCCATGACTAGGCCTACAATTGTAGCCTGGGTACTGAACATTCCAGCTGTGATCTCTGCCACTCATCGCTGCTAGGCTTCTACAATTCAAATGTATCCAGTTGTTTTTGTGGTTTATATGGGAAGTAAGGCAGAATCCAGCATGCTCCTCCACAGTTTGTTAGCTCTGCAATACTAAGAACTTGTCTTCACTATGTGGTGGATTGATGCCTTAGTGATCGATCTATCGGTGGTAGAGTTATTGTGTCTGCTTAGACACAATAAATCAATGTATGAGTGCTCTCCCATATCCTCCAGTCGTTGTAAGTGCTCAATGTTTACAATACCCAGGTACTCCGTGAGCTGTCCAAGACTCAAACTTGTTCATGGGCAACGTGTGTCAAATAACATACAAGAATGAACCAATTAATAAAAATCTAAGATGGCTTGTAGATAAATCCTAAACTACTTCAACTAAGAATTGTTTTTTGTGGCTCTGTTTCCCTGTTCTAGCATCAATCAAAGCAAGAGTGGAATTATTAAGGTTTTATCCCCACTGCCACTTTCAGTGCTAAAACTTTAATAATTTGTGGTGTCATCCCCCACCCCACTTCTATCACTGTTACCCTGAGCGATAAAAGTTTTAGTGCTGAAAGTGACAGCATAGACAATTCCTGGCAATAAAGCTGCCACCACTCGTTCGGGGGTGGGTTTTTATTACCGGGAAAACTCTCCACTGGCAATAGTGACTACACTGCCCACATTCCAGCACTGCAATGGCAACACTGTAAAGTGGGCAGTTTAAACATATCCTTAGAGCAGGGGTGGGCAAATTCTGGCCCATGGGCTGGATCCGGTCTGCAGGGTTAGTCCCGGGTGGGCCCCCACCTCTACGTTTACCTGCACTTCTGCAGGTATCAGACTATCGCTGCTCTCATTGGCCGTGAATTGCAATTGGTGGCCAATGCAAGTGGTGGGAAATAGCGACCCAGTCCACACAGCTTTCCACCACTCTCGTTGGCCATGAACGGCAATCCACAGCCAATGAAAACTGTGATTATCCCATACCTGCAGAAGTGAAGGTAAACATAGTGGCGGTGGCCCACCAGGGATTAACCCTTGTGGGTTGCTGGGTTTTTTTTATTGCCCACCTCTGCCTTAGAGAGATCTAAGGGATAAAGCTGTTTAAAGGAAAAGGTAGGCTGGATAATGGGAGGTGTGACTTGATTCCATCTCTTAGATGTAGGTTGGCTCTTTCAAAGCTTGATTGGACAAACCCTCCCTTAAACAACATGGTCCAATCCTGCACTGTAAACTGGAGATGACCCATTCTAGGGCTTCCTAGTGTTTAATAATGATAATTTGATATTTACACAGTAAGTTTCATACATTTCAAATTCAAGTAGAGCCAAAGCCAAGGAAGTTTTATTTAATATTTAAAATCAGAAGAGATCTGAATAAATCTGAACACCTCCCTTCCCCAAATCTTGAAGAAACATTAGTATTTGAAAGTATCTACAGCTGGATTTTTACATGAGAGCTGAGGGTAGAACAGATAGCAATGGGAATTGCAAAGTTGCTGTTGGCTGACACTGACGGTGTGTCTAGACTACAGGGAATTTTCGAAAAAAGTGGCTTTTTTGGGGGCAGGGGGGATCTTTATCTGTGTCTACACTGCAGCTGCGTTCTTTTGAAAGTAAATCGAAAGAACGCAGCAGTTTTTTTGACCACGGAAAACCTCGCTTTACAAGGAATAACGCCTTATTCAAAAGTACTCTCTCGAAAAAAGGCGCTATTGAATGCAAACTGTGCTTTTTCAAAAGAGAGCATCCAGATTGCCTGGGTGCTTTCTTTCGAAAAAGCGGCTTGCTTTTTTGAAAGTACTGATTGTAGTCTAGATGCTCTTTTTCGAAAGAGGCTTTTTCAAAGGTATCTTTTCAAAAAGGCTCTTTCGAAAATGGCATGTAGTCTAGACGTAGCCTGAATGCCTGTAGAACAGGGCTAGGTAACCTAGGCTAGTGAGTGGGCTCTATGAGCAGCCCTCCTTCTCGATGAGTCACATGATTGTCATAATCAAGAGGGTCTCCTGGGACAGGGTAGTTTTAATAACCGTGCTTGTGTATCTAGAATTTGCAGGGTGTGTTGGGTGAAATGGAGCATCACTTTGATTGGATTCAAAGGGAGCGCACGGCTTTCACAGTCAACGTTGTGTGTAATCCGCACGCACCTCTTGTCACATGCCCTTGCTTTATGTCACTTTAACACTACAAGTGTGTGTGTGTGTGGGGGGGAAACTAAACTGGTGGAAACCAGCAGAATCTGGCAACCCTGCACATGGGCCACGGTAAACAAAATGTCTCACGGGCCACATGTTGAACCCAAGTGGGCCGCAGATTGCCTACCATTGCTGAAGAATTACTCCCATGCTGCTTCAATTCACGAAGTGATTTATTGCATTCCTTCCACGAGGTACCTTTCTGACTAACTTAGCTTTAGAAATGTCTAAATAGCTTTCCGGCTAACAGAAGAAGGTGCATATATGTCGCCCACCTCTCCTTTTCCCCTCTCTTCACTTCTGGTTTCCGCAGTTACACTGAGTTTCTGAAATAAATCCTGTATAACGATCGAGCTGGTAACTTGGTCGTGTCTGGAAATGAGTGAGGCAGTTGGTGTGTTAAAGTTTTTCAGGTGCTGAGGATAATTTGCAGTCACCTCTACACCACTCTGACTCTGTAAAAGGAGAAATAATCATTTGCTGGTTAGAAAAGTGTCTTGGGGTCCAACACTCCAAGTGTTTAATTTCACAGGGTCGAGTGATTTGTTTTACATCTGTTTGAAATGAGCAGTGAAGTGGGGCTGCCAAACAAACTAGAAATGAGAAGCGGTGTTGGTGCTGAAGGGATGTTGGTCAGGAAATAAAATATGGAACGTGCATTTGATCACCGGAGAAAAATTAGTCAGTTAATGTTTGTTAGGGTATGTCTACACTGCAATTAAAAATCCATGGCTGGCCTGTGCTGACTGACTTAGGCTTGTAGGGCTTGCACTGTGAGGCTCTTTAATTTCAGTGTAGCTGTTTGGGCCCATGCTGCAGCCTGGTGTTTGAAACCTTGAGTGAAAGGAGCATCTTCTTAAAGCTATGCTGAAGGCCTTAATATTCTGGGGGGTGCATAACCAGACTAAAGTCTGGTATGACTTACTCTTCCTTCCTTCCAATGGATGGAATAATATATACTAATAATTATTTATACTAAATAACTATTTATTTTATATTAACAAAACCTGGCCTGATGCCATCTATGAGAGTTTTGGCATTGACTAGACTAAGACATTTTTGACCCAGGGTCAAAATTGACCTTTGTGTAGTCCCTTGGTGGTGGTGCTCCTGTGAGGTGCTGAATGCCTTGTGTTGACTTTGCATGAGGAGGGAGTGAGGCTCAGTGGACAAAGTCTGGGAGTCAAAGGGTGTAGTCCCAGGTTTGATTAGCTATGTGACTCTGAGCAAGTCACTTAGCCTCCATGTACCTGTTTCCCCATCCAGTAAAATGGAGATTGTAATGTTGACCCACCTTCTTAAAGTGCTTTGTGATTTTGGGATGGTAAATGCTGTTTAAGAAAATGCAATAGTTGTATCTACTAATGGGGCCCTTTACAGCCCGTTTGAGATGTTAAACCAGCTTTTGCAGAACTTTGTGGATTGCTGTGCACAGGTTGAAGGAAGTGATCTTCTGTAATGACTGTCCCTTCTTGATTGTGCAAGTAGTGCTTGGCAAATAATCCTTATTAAAGAGTAAAAATGTGACAGAAAATCTGATGTGACTGTTGGATTAACTACTGAATTTTCACTCTGGCAATAAACTGAATTACCCTTTGAGAGACCCTCATAGCTATAAGGCGTTCTTGCTGTGGAGTTTGAAAGGGCCTGCTAGCGCCATTTACATTGCGGTGGGCTTTCTCCACGTTGATTCCACTTTGGGTACATCTAGACTACAGGCTTCTGTCGACAGAAGTTTTGTCGACAGATAGGCTGTGTCTACACTACATGCCTCTGTCGGCAGAGGCATGTAGATCAGGGTTGTAGGCAAAGGTAAATGAAGCCGCGATTTAAATGATCGCGGCTTCATTTACATTTACATGGCTGCCGCGCTGAGCCGACAAACAGCTGATCAGCTGTTTGTCGGCTCGCAGCTAGTCTGGACGTTCCCCCTGTCGACATCAAAGGCCTTTGTCGGCAGCCCCGTAATTCCTCGTGGAATGAGGTTTACCGGGGCTGCCGACAAAGGGCTTTGATGTCGACAGAGGAAACGTCCAGACTAACGGCGAGCCGACAAACAGCTGATCAGCTGTTTGTCAGCTCAGCGCGGCAGCCATGTAAATGTAAATGAAGCCGCGATCATTTAAATCGCGGCTTCATTTACCTTTGCTGAATAAACAAATCTACATGCCTCTGCCGACAGAGGCATGTAGTGTAGACGTACCCAAAACTTCTGTCGACAAAGAGCGTCTAGACTACATTGAGTTCTGTCGACAAAGCAAGCTGCTTTGTTGACATGGTAGTGTAGACGCAAAGGACAGTTTACATGCAATAACACCTTCTGTCGACAGAAACTCTGTCGACAGAAGGCGTTATGCCTCGTAAAATGAGGTTTACCAGCGTCGACAAAACTGCTGAGTTCTGTCGACGTTATGTCGACAGAACTCAGCGGTAGTGTGGACGCAGGTATAGTTTTGTCGACAAAACCCTGTAGTCTAGACACACCCTTAGATTTATAATGAACACAAGAGAAACCATAAAAAAGTCTTTAAAAACAGAAGCCAGCTCAGGCCTTGCTTGGATACAGCAATGGCATGATGTGAATAGTGGTTTTCTGTAAATGTACATCCATGCTCATTTTCCCAACTGGAAACAATTGGGAGACAGTAAATATACATGAAATCCATAGAGTCCAGCTTGCCCTCTGACTTCTATAAACAATAATAAATGGCAGGGGAGGGATATGTTGACTTCTCATTCACTTCTTTCTATGGATGCTTATTTGAGCTGTGTTGTAATCTCTGTTATGAAGCAGTGGATGTTCCTCAAACCTGGCATGTTTAGTTACTCCTTTGAAGGCTCGCGTTATCCAAACTCGGCAAGATTTCTTTTATGAACAGAAGACTCCATGGTAGGGTCTATAATGACCTACATGGACTAAAGTGGTGGATACAAGGAATGGTTTCTTGAACAGTCTTTGTTGTTGTTTGGAAAGACTCTTATTCTGGAAAACCTTTGCACAAACTGCTCTATAAATAACCAACACCTCTAATATCTCACCTTCTCATATGACATAGTATTTAATAATAGTTATTTTTACCCTTTTTTTATAGGGTCATATGATACCCCAGTACTGAGCAAGTTGGAGTTAACTTATTTTTGCCAGATGTAATCCTAACATCCCCTACCATAGATCTTCTATTCAAGTAAACTCTGCTGATGGGATTGCTTCTGCATTTCTTCACCACAGAATGAGATGCATTTTTCCTGTTGGCTCTGTACGAACGCCATCTGGAACAGCCTCCCCCACTGTTTGCACCTAATTAACTCTGACTAATATTTTCCAATCCCCTCTCTCGTCGTCCATGGTTTGACTCTAATAAAAACCAGTAAAATGTTGGCCCTGGAGCCTCCCAGTTTCCTTCCCTTTTATCTTCCTATCTCCCAATTTTAATTTAGTCTCCCATTTTCATTTTAATCTTCATGTCCCACTTCTCTGATTGGTTGGTTGGTTGGTTTTTTGGTAGTCTGGTATCAGTCTGTCCCACGGGCCATTCTCTTAACCTCTCCCTTGCAAAAAAAATAATTTCTTTTCCATAACCTGAAGTATTCCATTTCTCTAGATAAGTCCTGTCACTGTCACTTTCTGTCCTTTCTTCCTAGGCTGACCACCCCATACTTAGTCCTCTATTCCTTGTGGGTCTAGAGGGCTTTGGACCTCCTTTAGGCCCTATCTCAGGAGTGGGCAATAATTTTTGACCAGTGGCCTCTTCAGAAATTTTGAAGTGGCCCCAGGCTACCCCGGAAGGGGCAGGGCCTCAGGCGGAAGGGGCGGAGTCAAGGACATGTCATGCTTTCCCACCCATACACCCGGATTGGTCTGGGGCTAGGGGAGTGCACAAAGTCTTCCCCGCCCCCGAGAGTACCACCAGCTGTTCTGAACAATGCTCCCCCCTGCTATCCCCCAGGTCAATCAGGGCCTGGAGAGGGGGAGCACATGAAGTCTCTCACTCCCTGCCCCTGCCGTGCAAGGGAGCACTGCGCTTAGAGTCAACTGCTGAGCAGCAGCCGGCAGTTGACTTTAAGTGCTGAGCCCCTTGCAGGGTGGGAAGAGATTTCACGCCCTACCCACCTGCCCCCAGGCCCTGATTGGCCTGGGGATCGGGGGAGCAGCAGGGTCTCCACGGGCCGGATCAACTTACTTGGCAGGCCAAATCTGGCCCATGGAGGCCCTCTTGCCCACCCCTGGCCTGGGGGCTGGGGAATGGTAGGGCCTCTGTGGGCCGGATCAGCTTGCTTGGCAGGCTGAATCTGGCTCGTGGAGGCCCTGGCCTATCTAGTCTATATTGGCATACTCATACTCAGGCACAGGAGGCTCACAGCAGGCTGCCAAATCCCACGTGAATTAGTATGGTGTTGCAGTACTTAAGGTATGTGTGTGGAATGGGACTATTTAGGCTGGGATGGGGAACCTTTTTTGGGGTGGGGGGGCTGCTGACCCACAAAAAAATTAGTCGGGGGCCGCACACATGTGAGAATTTTTTTTAAAAAAAACCTCATTGAAGTGGCCCCCAACGGAGAAGGAGAAAGATGCTTCCCACATTCCCCTTCCATACCAGAGCCTAGGGGGGTCCAAGCTAGTAGATTTTCTGTGCACCAGCATCATGGACTCCCCAATGCTGGAGGGCAGGGGGAGCCCTGAGCCTCGGGGGCTGGATCCAGGCATGCTGGGGGCTGCATGCTGGGGGTTTCCAACCCCTGATTTAGGCCAAGGTGGAAATATGGTGGGCATCTGTTCTGACTCTATTTCCCACCTTCATCCCCCATTTTCGTTCACCCAATAGGAAATACTGGAAACCTTGCAAGAATCCTTGATTTCACATTTGGTTTAACACACACACCTACGTACTCTGGTGGGTGTTTAACCAGACTCGGGGGCTGGCAGAAGTACTGGGTCCCTGTGCATGGTGGATGGGAAGCCTGGCTCTGCGCCCCCAGCAGGGGCAGGACTCGGGGGAGAGTGCACTGTGTCCACCAGCCAGCCTTTAGAGCGTGCCACCCGGGGATCGCTGCTGAAGTGGCAATGGTGGCACCTGGGAGCCCTGGTCCCTTTAAGAATGTAACGGCCACACTGGTTCACTCCAAAGGTCCATCTAGCCCAGCATCCTGACTTCCGACAGTGGCCAGTGCCAGGTGAATCAGAGGGAATGAACAGAACAGGCAATCATCGAGTGATTCCTCCCTGTTACCCATTCCCAGCTTCTGACAAACAGAGGCTAGAGACACCATCCTTGCCCATCCTGGCTAATAAGTATTGAGGGACCTAACCTCCATGAATCTATCTAGTTCTTTTTTGAACCCTGTTAAAGTCCTGGTCTTCAGAACATCCTCTGGCAAGGAGTTCCACAGGTTGAATGTGTACTGTGTGAAGAAATACTTCCTTTTATTTAAACCTGCTACCTATTAATTTCATTTGGTGATCCTTAGTTCTTATATTATGAATTGCTGGGCCCTTGGGAAGTTGCCCCTTTTGCCCCCCTCCAGACTAATCCTTTTTAGAACTTCTTCCTTGACCAAAATTTCCTTATGCTATGTCGATTGGATTCCTATATCCACCCCAGAAGTAGTCACAATTACTGTGTTGTGACATGTAATCTCTCTCTCTCTCACACACACTCACCCTTATCTTTAGAGACAAATGTAGCTATGGAAATTGTTAATTTCATGGTGTCTACCCTATATTTGCGTTAAAATGGCTTGTCAATAGGGAGCCAGGTGAAGCCTCTATTGGTTTTTCTTTCCTGTCCAGTGATGAAAATTCTGTCTGAGGTACTCCTAGATGTTCCACTTTGCTGGGCGTACGTTACAAAATGGGCACTACATACAAAATGCAAGGACATACTGTTGAGTAACTGTAGGCCCACATGTTCATTGTGGCCAGGTTCATTAGCGCTCAGAGAACACTTATGTAACTGATGTTTCAGTCTGTTACCTTGGCAATTGTCCCTCGTTAAATATTTTGCTTTCTAAATACATTCACTTGTCACTGGCTATTAGAAAGGGACTTTCAGATCCTTCTCCTCCTGAGTCTTTTCTCTGGAAATCTTTGAGGGTGAAGGCTAGAGGAGGAAGGTTTAAGGTGATATTCAGTCACCAGGGTATGCAAGGTCTGGGTTCTATCCCAACTCTGCCACGGATCTAGTCACTTAGGCTCTGATTCTCTTCTTACTGAAGTAAAGTGACCACATTCCCAGGGACACGTGTGGGAGTGGGATTGCGCTCCCAGTACACTTATCATGCAGGGAACACAACACGAAGTGTTGAGAGGCTTTGTCAGCTTGTAAGCCTGCGTTAGTCATGCCCTGATGGAAGGCACTGGGGGTGAGGGTGGTATAAGAATCTATATAGGCTAGAATCACTGATTAGTCCCTTGGAGAGCTTTTGATGGAAGATGCTATGGAAGGACATGCCGACTTTAATATCAGCACTGATATTGTTAATTTGTACCCCAAAATAGCTCAGGGAAGAGGACAATAGGGCTACGAAAGGGGGAAGAAATTGACTTCATGGCTCTGCTCTTCTTTCTGATCATGGCTTGTTTTTACATCCAACCTTCCTCCTCAGTAGCCACAACGGTTACATAGAAGCTCCTCCTCCAACTCCAACTGTGTCTTGTGAATGCATACGGTTAACTCTGGTCTGGCTTGTGAGGGCATCCCTGTGGGGAAGAGCTGAGGTGGTTCTTATGCTGTGAAGGCAGAAAATTCTGGTATGAGCGAGCCAGCATTGTAGAGTTAATCTTAGCCCTACATTTCCACATTGTGCTGAATTGATGGATGCAGTGAATCTATTGCCTGAGCTAGCACTTTGCACATTGTCGTCGTTACCACCCACCACACTTTGGTGGCCAATAGCTCTAGGTACTGGAAGGTACACATTGGAAAACATGAGAAAAGTTAGGGAGTGTAAGGGAATGGATGCTGTTCGGGTTCAAGGTAATAAAAAATGCCTTTTAAAAATGATCGAAAGCACTTTCACTAATAGCTGTTGGAGTCATATCCGTCAGTGAGTTTATAAATCCCTCAGTGTTGTCCCTCTGGAAGGAAATTGAAATAGTAGCTGATGTAATTGGTTTGCAGATGGAGGCTTCCCACTTCCTTTGAAACGGGACTCTTAGCAGACTTGGGAGTGAACTTCACTTTATCCCGCTAAACCAGGAAGATGATGTTGTTGTTGTTTGTTGTTTTCTTTCCTGCTACAAATCTCTCTCTCTTCCCTTTTTCCAATGGGGTTGGTCTCTAATAGAGATGTGAATGGGTAACTAGTTACCCAGTAACCATCATCCTTACTGGGCGATGCTTACCAGGTACCAGTTAACCATACCCGGGAGCAGTCCCCTGCCTGTGTCCCACCGCGGGTGGAAGGATGCTTCAGCCCCATGGGAGCTGGGAGCAGAAGCTGGCCCTCCCGCAGGCTGGGTGGGGGCTGCTGTAGCTGGAGCAGTCACCCTGAGGATCCCACTTAATCAGTTAACTGATTAAATCTAAGGTTTAACCAGTTAACCAATTAAGTGGGATTTTACATTCTTAGTCTCTAATATTGGATTTGGCATGACCTCTACCTGCATAGAAAGATATGCTTTGAAAGCAGCGAATATGGTGTAAACTATCAGGAGCGGCCTGAGGCCGGCTGTAGCAGCTGGCGCCCCAGGCGGAAAGCACGATCGGCGCCCCCACCTGCACGGCCGTCAATGGCCGTGATGTCATCATCGGGTGCCTGGGCTGGCGGTGCCCTAGGCAACAGCCTAGTCTGCCTAGGCTCACGGGCTGCCCCTGTAGACTATACATGGTATATTTGTTGTTTTCTTTAAGAAGTTATTAAACCTAGCAATGTCAAGGCAATGCAGGCTATCTAGTGCACTCACACTTACCACTCTGTCTTGCACTTGTCTGCAGGCATTCCCCTGGAGCCATGAAACACCTGTTAGTGTAGGGTATTTATAAGGAGTAATTAGTAATAATGTAGCTATTAAGAGACCTCTGATAGACCATGTGTATCTCTTAACACAATGTTTCAGGAACTAGATTCTTCATTTTAGCATCTAGGTGCTTCATTGGTATTGTAATAACCCTGCTTTCCTAGCATTCTCATGAACTATGGGCAGCAGTATGTGAAACAATTTCACATGTATTGACACACTACAGTGGTTGTGCATGGTAAGCAACCAGGTTAAAGCCTCTGATACCGAGTACTTAAACTGCACTTGCTCTCTGAGTCAGTTATACCTAAGCATATTAAAACATTCCACTTTGGGCCCTCCCCGTTATCTATTGCATCTATTGCAAAACCTCGGTATTTTCCTAACAGGAATTTAATCTATAAATGGCACTACCTCAAACTTTCTATGTCTACACTAGCCCCCTAGTTCGAACTAGGGTGGCTAATGTAGGCATTCGAACTTGCAAATGAAGCCCGGGATTTAAATATCCTGGTTTTCATTTGCATGTTCCCGGGCGGGCGCCATTTTTAAATCCTCTTAGTTCGAACTGACTGCCTCATTGCAGGAGGAGTAATAGTTAATCCGAACTAAGGACTTAGTTCGGATTAACTTCTGACTGCTGCGTGTAGCCACGGGCAGTCAGTTCGAACTAAGGGGATTTAAAAATGGCGCCAGCCTGGGAACATGCAAATGAAGCCCGGGATATTTAAATCCCAGGCTTCATTTGCAAGTTCGGATGGCTACATTAGCCACCCTTGTTCGAAGTAGGGGGCTAGTGTAGACATACCCTAACTGGCCCTGTTTGCTAGTTCAGCAGACACCACTGAGCTTGTTCCATTTTTTTCTGCATCAGTTCAGAGTGTTTCCACTGACTCCTGAGAGTTGACATGGACCCTTGAATAAGACTTCTAAATGAGCCAGTATTGTGTTCTGGTAATTGGATATGTGGACACTAGCTTTCTCTTACTTTGGCCCAGTGTTGCTTCTGGCTACACCTAAGGCAGAGTTTTCATGAGACCAAATGTCAGACCACTGTGCCACTAGGCAGCTCTACCACAGGTGACCCAAAAAAGCTGAATATCTCAGCACTTGAGTTTTTGGATGAAAGCTGTGGTGTTTAGCTAGCATTTAGTTCTTTTTAGAAGCCACTTTTTATTATTTGTGTACAAGTAAAAGCTGGTTTACTGCCTGCATGTGTCTGCCTGGAACTGAGATGCAGAGCTGCAAAACAAATGTATATTTCATAATGCTGGTATGTATTAAATCTGGTCTCTAGTGTCCCAAAAGTCTCATGTAACTGTAGCAGCTGCAACTCCAGAAGCGAGAGCGCTTCAAGAATTTACATAATTTGTTTTCAGACTTTGAAACTTGATTAATCCAAATAAAGAACTTGATGTTTGGGTCCACATTTGCAAGTCGAGTGGGAAAATATCTTCTTTTCAATAACTCAGTATGCTGCTATGATATTAATATACATAGAAAGTAGAATGGCTCCTTCCACATTCATGTTATTTTTTGAAAACCCGAAAGAGGAAAAAAATTAGACATATATGGAATAATCAAAATGGGCACATACCAAATATTGGTAATCATGTGATCTTATTCTAAACTTTGTCTTTCCTTGCTACAGTCATTCATTGAATCATGTCTAAATTAGACCCAAAAATCTTTGGCACTTGGATCATGTAATGTCTGTTTGTGAGCTAGTGCCTACTTTGAGTCCGGTAACTAGAAAAGCAGGCTTTAGTACAGGTTGAACCTCTCTCAGCCGGGATTCCCTGGTCCGGCAACATTCATGGTCCAGCAGGACCACAGATGTTGCTGGACCAAAGAGACCCAGTGCAGGGCTAGATGTAGGAGCCCTGCAGGGGCTGGGAACCCAGCCAGGCTGGCTGCATGGAGGCCAGCAGCTGGGACCCCTGCCACGGGAGTCTGGCTGAGCTGGTGGCAGGGCAGCGGGAACGCCAGTGGGTTCTGGGGGGCAGCGGTCTGCTGTGATGGGGCCAGGAGCCCCGGCGGTGGGACCTTGGGGCTGCCACAGCAGGGCTGGCAGGCCTAGAAGCCACACATGGCAGCAGGGCCACTGCTGTCCCGGTAGGGCTGACAGGGTTGGGGACCTTAGTGGCTGAGCAGCAGTCTGGCACGCGGAGGTGGGGGAGGGGAGCATGGGAGTTCCGGGCTGGCAGGCTAGCGCTGCCACAGTAGGGCTGGTGGGGTTGGGAGCACGTGTGGCAGGACAGTAGTTGCTGCAGTGACACGGAGAGCCCCAGCGGTGGGGCTTTGGGCTGCTGTGGCAGGGCCGCAGGGACGGTTGTATGTGGGGAGGCCAGGACCGGAGTGGAGCCGGGCTGGGTGACCGGTGGCCCCGGGGACAGAAATGATCTCTCCTGTTCTGGCAAAATCCCTCCTTTGGGACCCCTCAGGTTGCAAGGGAGCTGGATCAGGAAGGTCCAACCCGTAATACAATTGTACTTCCCAATTCCACTGGGGTTTTCTGAGCATCTCTAGGAAATGGGATGGATCATCCTGGTTCAAATGACTTGTTTATTGAGGTTGGATGTCTTTGTCTTCTGAAGTAGCTTATTCTGACGTGTTTCCGAGAAAATGGGCCCCTACAGTGGAACGGGTGAAATGCACATGGCCAGTTGTGTGATGGGCGGGGAGAGATCCTGCCTGGCACTCATAGTAATCGGATTATTCCAAGAAGTGTAATACTAAAGTACCGTTTTCTTAAAAGGACTAAAATAGTTGCAAATATCACCTCATAAATATATCCAACTTCGAAAAATTAAGGTCCCACCATAGTATTGGAATCCTGACTGGCTTTGTTAATCAATTCTGCAAATTTATTGCTGTGATGTCTCTTTCTCTTCCTCCCTTCCCCCATTGTCTATTCCTGTGAGATCGGTCTGCGTAAGCAGATGCACGGCTTTACTCTGGCAAGTGTGTGCACAAAATGAGTTTCCATGTTGTTTCAATTACTTTGAATAAAATATGCTTAGTCTACAATGAGGAAAAGCTTTTTTTCCCTAAAGGGCAGCTCTCAAACCCAGTTAGGCATCTTTCATGTTGTCTGGAGTGATTCATAACTGTGAGTGCCTCGCTCAAGACAGACTGTTAGAAAACAAGGGCAGACACCCCAAACTGGTTGTATTCTCATTAGATCTCATCACACCAGTAACAAATGTGATCCAGGGTTGCATAATACTGGTCTTATGGTGGAGTCAGACAATCACCCAGACAAACTGAACTTTGGGATAAAAGTTCACTCAAACTCATCACACCAGTTCCAAGAGACCAGTCACTTACACCAGATCAGTTGGTACTCCAGATCTTATATCAAAGACAATGCTGGCAGCCAATCTATAGTGAGCTAAAAAAAATGAATTATTGAGTGGTGAAAGGGGGGAAAACATATGTACAAGCAAGTCCCAGTTTGTAATTCCAAATGGTGGCAGTGATAGATTGAACTGCCAGTTTCTCAAAACTCTTTCAGAGAACTGAGATTTTGGGGGAATCTCTGCTTTGCATCTGGCACACTCCAGAGATGAAGGAACTTTCTTTGAATTCATACTTCTGTCTTGCTTTGCCAGAAGCCAAGAGGACAGTGTCTCTACCCATATGGGCTTTTCCTTTGAGTGAGGAATGTACAGTACAAGCTTTGTTGTTCAACATTCATAAGAAATAAGGGTTGTTGGTTAATCATATGTGCTGGTTACTTGAGCTTTACACCTATGATTCAAGATTTTTTTGCCATACACTAGCCATAGTTGCTGGATGGGTTAGATAATATGTGAGAATGGTGGTATATGCAGAATCATTACATGAACAAAACTGTACTGCTGCAAGTTTACAAGCTTGAGTTCCTCAGATGCTGGAGAATGTTCAAAAATGATGCTGGATAGCTATCAGAATTTTTCCAGGGAACCGAAGGAGGAATTGTATTATCTATGACAGATGCAGGTTAACTGAATTTTCCAGTTATTGAAGTGCCAGGTAACACAACTTGTACTGAACTTAGCTTTTTGACCTCTAGCCACCATACATAGTGGCCACTTGCTTTGAACTTAGGTTTTCTATTAAAGCTCTTAAACCCTTCATTGGCATTTCCCGAGATTTCTTTGATGGGTTATTTAATTACATGGATATTCACAATGTTAATGTTTGCTACTGCATTATAACAGGAACAGATAAGTGAAAACAATACATGTAACATTCCACTAGCTTTCTTGAAATCGAAACATCTGAATACCCCCTTGTATATTACTCATTGTGTTTGTGCATTGGAACAGATCAAATTGGCTTTTGGCCCTTATCTGACCTGGTCTGCCAGTGTCAAGTTGGGTTCTTTCAGTTTTGCACGTGACCAGCTGAGAGATTGCTGGCTAAATTCTGATGTTCATGGCAGCTGTGCAACACTGCTGGGTCAGTGTTGTTTGAGGCTAGGGATTGACCTAACCTATTGCTGACAGTATGGTTGAAATACAAGATGAAATACAATCCATCTTGCTTTCCCCTATCTAGGTTGACTTTACAGGGCTAACCAGAATGGAACAGTAAAAATTAGCTTTTAGCACTACAGCAGATGTGACAAATCTGAAGAGATGCGGGGAATAGATTTGTTGAGCAAGTATCATTTACACTGCCAGTTTTCCAACAATAACCCTACTTTAATGGTTAGTTACACAAGCTGGTTTCACCCAAACTGGTGACTCAAGAGAAAAGAGAGCAAAATATAGATGAGAGGAGGGCAAAATGGAGCGTCTGCCTCTTTACACATCGGAGAATTGCATTAAGAATATTTTTAAAGAAAGTTTCTTAGAGCAGGGAGGAGGAGTTGTAAGAAATAAAGGGCATGTAGTCTGTTAAATCAGGATTTTTCCACTCGTCCCTAAACCAGGAGAACCATGTGGCTGGCACTCAGTTCTCTGGATAATCACACAGCAGATGTTCAAAGAATGTGACCATAAAAAACAAACTTACTTTAATTGAAACAATAAGACAAAATCTTCATTTGTGTGTGCAAGGGGAGGGAGGGAGGCGGGAGTGGGCATTTGGTAGCACTTAGATGAGTAGCTAATTGCAAGGTTTGTGCTTTTCTGGCTGGCATAAAATATACTTTTCAATGATGCAATGGGGAAAAATTCCTCAAGAAAAAACATCGAACAAACTCTGCACGAGTGTGCTTGACTTACCAAGGAGAAACTGTCTGTGCTGGGTTTAAAAAAATCTGTTCTCGTTTAACTTCTTAATAAAACACGTATTGAAAATAGATAAGGCTGGGGTAGATTGTCTATTCTGGAGCTAATTTTAAATAAAGGATTAAGATTTTTCTTATTCCCAACTATTGTGCTAGCTGGAAAAGTTTCTTTTTCTTAAATTTAGTTTTAATGAGCACTTATTCTTTTGTGATTTAGAGAGTCTCATCTGGTTTGCTTCTGCATCCAGCCTTGAGTTTTGCCGCCTTGTATCTTACCTTGGTGCACTAATATTGGTGATGCACCTCTCTACTGACTGTTCTCTTCCTCATTCACATCTGCCTCCTTGACTTCAAAATCTCCTTCCCCTTCCTAGCTTGGCTGGAGTTCTCATCATCTTGGCCATATGGTGTCTTGGTGCATTCTCTCTCTCTCTCAATGCTGTTGATAGAGAATCTTCCCTGGGCAGGGCTGGTGTCTTGATCAAAGGCCCAGCCTTTTCTCATTCATGATGTGGCTCTATAGTTTATGTTGTCTGGTTTACTTTTTTTGAGAGAGGGGTGTGTGAGTGGACTTATTGCTCATGTTTCTTTAATGATGCTGTTTTTCTAGAATTAACCATCATTCTTGCCTCTGAAACCTTGCGTCTGCCTTGCTTCTATGTTACTGCAGACGTATTCTGGACTCTTATTGAGCAGTCTGTTTGGTGTTTGCCTGGGTAATTCTGGCATGCTGTCACTAGCTAGCATGCAGATAACATCTCAAAAATGTTGCTGAAGAATGACCATGAATTTAATTGCCACAGCTCTTAATAATTAATTATCATGACAGATAGGACCCAAGATGTTCTTGGAAATAATGGCTCCTGTCTGAAAGAGCTGGTGATACAAAAACAACCACGCTGTGTCTAAACTGACCAGTTTTTCCGGAAAATCAGCCTCTTTTCCAGAAAAACTTGCCAGCTGTCTACACTGGCTGCTTGAATTTCCGCAAAAGCACTGACGATCTCATGTAAGATTGTCAGTGTTCTTGTGGAAATACTGTACTGCTCCCATTCGGGCAAAAGTCCTTTTGCGCAAAAGGGCCAGTGTAGACAGCTCAGATTTGTTTTCCGCAAAAAAGCCCTGATCGCGAAAATGGCGATCGGGGCTTTTTTGCGGAAAAGCGCATCTAGATTGGCACGGATGCTTTTCTGCAAAAAGTGCTTTTGCGGAAAAGTGTCTGTGTCAATCTAGATGCTCTTTTCCGCAAATGCTTTTAACAGAAAACTTTTCCGTTAAAAGCATTTCCGGAAAATCATGCCAGTCTAGATGTAGCCCCAGTGGATAATAGTTATGCCCATGAATTTTTCCTATAGACTTCAGTCATGTAACTCATGCGCATAACCATTTTGCAGGATGTGACTCATAGCATGAACTGGGAGGATCTGCTTGGACGGGTGTCTTATTCCTTTGGAGCTTTGTCTCTAGATCGTAGTTCCACCCTGTGTTCTGTGGAAAGCTAGTAATCTTGTGAAGAGCTGGCTGGACACATCTTTAATAAAGTGCCCACTCAACTAAAAAGTGAAAGCCCCCTTGTTTTAAATCTGATTTAAAACTCTAATCATTTGCTTTGGTTCAGTGTTTTGGGTGGGAGGCTCCTTCAGAAATCTGTCTTACTTTCATGGTTTGTGTATTTGGCTACCACAAAAAAAAAAAAAAAAAAAAAAGCCTTATGTGTTAATCTTGGTCATGACCCCTTCTGTACAACAGCTGGATCCCTAGTTACATCACTGTCCTGTGAGTCTTCTGTTGCTTTTCATAGTGTCCAAATTCAAAATGCAGCCCTTGTAAAACTGAACTAATTGCTAATTCTTACCACTCTTCACAAGACCTATCTCCTGTGTGTTTTGTGATTGCATCTCTCCACTGTCCTCTTCTGCTTAGAGAGGGAAAATTGGTGGATCTGAATGGGAGAATTAATGAAGAGAGCAAGTGCTTTGTATGCTTTCCGGGGCAAGTAATAGGTAGCACTGAGGATCAGTAAGTTACAGAAACTATGCTACCCCCGCTTTTTTAATAGTCTGTCATGTTAAATCAATGTGAACATTTGTTTTGGTTCAAAAAGAAACAGAGCGATCTGTTCCTTAAAGGGTGAAAGAACATCTCGCTCCGTTCAGTTCCTTGGCTTTGAATGCAGCAAAAGAACACTTTTTTTGGGATTCCTTCTAAGGCCAAAGATAACTGCTTTCTGCAAATGCAGCAATGACTTAAGTTTATAGGAAGAGTGAAGAATGCGTTTCTAGTGTTTGCTCTATGTAAAAGACTTATGTGGGTAACTCCTTCTAAATCATAACCTCCCCCCTTTCCTTATTCTCCCCTGTCTGCTGGGGGTGAAATATGACTCTTGACTTGTGAAACTCTTGAATGGAGACTTAAAAGTAAGCTAATATATGTTGCACTTATTTACTTAGTGAGATTAAAGTCTGTTTTTCTTCTGTAATCCCTTTGAAGTGTTATCTTTGATACTGAATTCTCATCAGCTGGAGGCCAAAAAAATCCCTAGATCGGAATGTAGTTTTGAAAATGTAAATATTTCTCGTTTTAAGGAAACCTGATGGCAAGTTAGATGTGGGGCTGGGCATAGTTAAGTATCATTCTGTTTCCTTAACGTGCAGGTCATTTATTTCTTCGCAGTCTTGCAAAGAAAAGCAGATAGAAGTGCTTGCTAATGCTCTGTGTTTCTCCTGCTTGCAGTGTAGCCATGGTTTTATCACGAATTTTGGATACCAGACAGCACTGAGAATCTTTCTCGCTGAAAAACATAAGATTGGAACTACTCTGTCAGTTAAGAACATAGTGGCCATACTAGGTCAAACCAAACCAAAGATCCATTTAGCCCAATATCCTGTCTTCTGACGGAAGCCAGTGCCAGGTGCTTCAGAGGGGATGAAGAGAATGGTTAATCAAGTGATCCATCCCCAGCCACCAATTCACAGCAGATGGCAAACAGAGGCTGGGACAGGAATTTTTGGGTAATAATTTGTGAAGAGGAGCCACTTTAGAAATTTTTGAAGTGGCTCTGGGCCACCCCAGAAGGGGTGGGGCCTCAGGCAGAAGGGTCGAGGCCAGGATACTACCTGGCAGTTGTGTCTAGGTGGCCGTGCCCCTGGTGATGGGAGGAGACTTTGTGCGTTCGTCCCCACCCTCAGGTCAATCAGGACCTGAGGGTAGGGGGGAGCATGTCATGCTTAGTCACCTGCCAGCTGAGCAACAGCTGGTGGTTGACTCTAAGTGCCAAGCCCCTTGCAGGGCGGGAGAAGACTTTGCGTGCTCTCCCCACCCCAGGCCAAACAGAGCTTGAGGGCAAAGGGGGCACGCAAAGTCTCCTCCTGCCTTGCCCCTGTCCTGCAAGGAGCTTGTTAGCACCGCACACTCCTTGCTGGGCAGGGGGAGGGCAGGAGGAGACTGATTGTCCTGGGAGCAGGGTAGTGTGAAGTTTCTCGCTCCTTGCCCTCCAGCATGCAGCGCTTAATCAACTGCCAGGGTTGACTCTAAGTGCCGCATGCTCCCCTGTCCTAGGCCCTGATTGGCCTGGGGATGGGGGAGTGGCAGGACCTCCCTGGGCCGGATCAGCCCTCTGGCCCATCCCTGGGCTAGGAACGCCATCTCTGCCCATCCTGGCTAATAGCCATGGATGGGCCCATCAAACATGAACATACCTAATTATTTTTTGAACCCTGTTATAGTTGTGGCCTTCACAACATCCTCTGGCAAGGAGTTCCACAGGTTGGTTGTGCATTGGGTAAAGAAATACTTTCTTTTGCTTGTTTTTAAACCTGCTTCCTACTAGGGTGACCCCCTAGCTCATGTATTATGTGAAGGCGAGAATAACACTTAGAATCCTAGGGCTGGAAGAGACCACAGGAGGTCATCAAGTCCAACCCCCTGCTCAAAGCAGGACGAACTCCAACTAAATCCCAGCCAGGGCTTTGTCAAGCCAGGACTTAAAACCACTAGAGATGGAGATTGCACCACCTCCCTAAGTCACCTATTCCAGTGCTTCACCACCCGCCTAGTGAAATAGTTTTTCCTAATATCCAGTCTAGACCTCCCCCACTGTAACTTGAGACCATTGCTCATTGTTCTGCCATCCGTTACTACTGTGAAGAGCCTTTCTCCATCCTCTTTGGAACCCCTTTTCAGGTAGTTAAAGGCTGGTATCAAATCCCCCCTCACTCTTCTTTTCTGTAAACTAAATAAGCCCAAATCCCTCAGCTGCTCCTTGTAAGTCATGTGCTCCAACCCCCTAATGATTTTCCTTACCCTCTGCTGGACTTTCTCCAATGTGTCCACATCCTTTCTGTAGTAGGGGGCCCAGATGTGGCCTCACCAGTGCCAAATTCCCTAGATCAGATGGCAGTGCTCCTCCAAATACACCCCCAATATGCTGTTAGCCTACTTGGCTATAAAGGCACACTATTGACTCATATCCAGCTTCTCATCCACTGTAATTCCCAGGTCCTTTTCTGCTGATCTGCTGCTTAGCCAATCAGGCTCCAGCCTGTAACAGTGCTTGGGATTCTTCCATACCAAGTGCAGGACTCTGCACTTGTCCTTGTTGAACCTAATCAGATTTCTTTTGGCCCAATCCTCCAATTTGTCTAGGTCACTTTGGACCCTATCCCTGCCATCCAACGTATCTACCTCTCCCCCTAGCTTAGTGTCATACGCAGACTTGCTGAGAGTGCAATCCTTCCACTTCCTTATTTGTTTCCCCCATGCTAGTCATGCTTTTGTAGACCTCTATCATATCCCCCTGAGTTGTTGTTTTTTCCGGTGTTGTTAATATCCCTTCAGATAGAAGCTGTTCCATATCCCTAATAATTTTTTTTGCCCTTTTTGGTACCTTTGATATCTTAAGGTATGTCTACACTACAAAGTTAGTTCGAACTAATGGACGTTAGTTCGAACTAACTTTAATAGGCGCTACACTAGCGCTCCGCTAGTTCGAATTTAATTCGAACTAGCGGAGCGCTTAGTTCGAACTAGGTAAACCTCATTTTACGAGGATTAAGCCTAGTTCGAACTAGCTAGTTCGAATTAAGGGGTGTGTAGCTCCTTAATTAGAACTAGTGGGAGGCTAGCCCTCCCCAGGTTTCCCTGGTGGCTACTCTGGCCAACACCAGGGAAACTCTATTGCCCCCCTCCTGGCCCCGGAGCCCTTAAAGGGGCACGGGCTGGCTACGGTGCCCGTGCCAGGTGCAAGCCTGCCAGCACCCAGCCAGCAGACCCTGCACCTGGCACGGATTGAGCCACCCACCCAATGCCCCCCAGCCCTCCTCCTCTTCCTGGGACCAGGCTGGCGGCCTGGGCTAGTGTGGACATCGTGGACCTTGGCCACGACCTCCGCACTAGGCACAGGAAAGTGGCCGGCTAGGGCAGGAGAGCTGCCAGCCTGGCCACCCAGGAGCAGGTGTGCATGAAAATCAAGGTGGTCCACTGCCATCCGTCTCCAGCCTTCTCGTGCCATCCCTCTCCAGCCTTCCACAAACCTTGGGCAGGGACACCACTCCTACCCCCTGGCTAATAGCACTCCATGGACCCAACCTCCATGACTTGATCTCACTTCCCTTTAAACTCTGTTCTAGTTGTAGCCTTCACAGCCTCCTGCAGCAAGGAGTTCCACAGGTTGACTCTTTGCTTTTTGAAGAAAAACTTTCTGTTACTAGTTTGAAGCCTGCTACCCATTCCTTTCCTTTGGTGTCCTCTAGTCCTTCTATTATGGGAACTAATGAAGAACTTTTCTGTATGCACCCTCTCCACCCCACTCATGCTTTTATAGACCTCTATCCTGTCCCCCCTCCGTCTCCTCTTTTCTAAGCTGAAAAGTCCCAGTCTCTTTAGCCTCTCTTCATATGGGACCTATTCCCAACCCCTGATCATTTTAGTTGCCCTCCCCTCTCCCACCCTCTCTCTTCCCCTCTCTCACCTCCTTTTCCCAGTCTCCCCCAGTTTTGTTCAATAAAGACAGATTCCATTTTTGAACACCATTGTCCTTTATTTTGTACATCAAGAAGAGGGGCTAGGGAAGGGTAAGTGGAAGGAGGTGAGGGAGGAATGGGGTACGCACCCCCGATGGGGAGGACTGGGCTGGCTCTGCGGGCTTCTGGGGGTGGAAGCTCTCCTGCAGCCCCCCAATTGCCCCCTCTCCCCAGATGGCAGCCGGTCTGATGGCCAAGTGCTGTGATGTGCCCAGTGTGGGTACTTCGGGCACTCCAAGCCAGGACTGCTTTGCAAGCGGGGCACCCCTGAGAACTGTCTGTCCAGGGTGGGGTTCGGGACACTTTAAGCACAGCCCTCGGCTAGCCTGAGACAGCATCTCCATGCTCTAAGTCCTCCTCTGATGCCCTGCCGGCACTGCTTCCGGCCATCCTTAAGCCTGGTTCAGGGTCCACTTAATGTGGACATGCTAGTTCGAATTAGCAAAATGCTAATTCGAACTAGTTTTTTAGTCTGGATCCGTTAGTTCGAATTAGCTTAGTTCGAATTAACGTTGTAGTGTAGAAGTACCCTTATTTTTTAAGATGGACCAACCAGATCTGAATGCAGTATTCAAGATGTGGAGATTCCATGGATTTATACAGAAGCAATATATTTTCTATCTTATTAAGTATCCCTTTCTTAATGATTCCCAATATTCTGTTTGATTTTAAATGGATGTTTTCAGAGACCTATGCACAATGACTCCAAGATCCTTCTCAAGTGGTTACAGCTAATTTAGACCTCGGTGTTTGACATGTACAGTTAGGATTATGGTTTCTAGTGTGCATTACTTTGCATTTATCAACATCAAATTTCATGTCACTTATCGAACAAGCTCCATCAACTTGATGATCTCTGGCTATTTTGATTTATTGTAAGTGCTAGTCCATAAATGTCTAACAGAGGCTGCCTAACCCACTAGACATAATTCATTTCTGGGCTTAAGTGACTATTGCAAATGTTTATGCAATCCATTGTGAACAGACATGATGTATTTGCTTTGTTTCAGCTTTGAACTGTAGTTCTGTGTAGCGATGTAAGCAACTAGTTGACTATCTGGTAAACAAGGGGGGAAGGGGCAGGAGCCGGTGCTGGGGGGAGCCGGCTTCCCCCAATACCATCTCTGTGGGGGGCAAAGGAGGCAGGGGAGTAGCGGGGACTGGGCATGAGCTGGGAATCAGCTGATTCCCAGCTCGCGCACAGTCTCAGACACTGCGCCTCTGCTTTTTAAATGTATTAAGAGCCTGCTGGCAGAAGTGCAGTGGAAGGGACCCGGTGTGAGCTAGGACAGCTGATTCTTGGCTCCCACTGGGTCCCCCTGCTGTTCATGCCATCTCTTAATACATTTAAAAGGAAGAGCTGCAGCAAGGTTAGCTCCTGGGGCGGGGCTACCTCGCTTATCGACTAGTTGTTTAGTTTAATAAACTAAATTTAACATCGCTAGTTCTGTGCTCACCAGTGGTCATCTGCATTTTAAAGACTATGCCTAAGATTTCCAAAGGGATCCATATCTCCAGCTGAAATTTTTAAGGAACTGGAACAGGATCAAGTTTGAAAACCACAGGTGTGTTATCTTCACTTGTGCAGAACTTTTCTTCAGTATTGATCAGACAAAAAAAAATCAACCCCCCCCCCCAAACTTGCCAAGAACAGAAAGGGTGGGAAGAAGACCTCTAGAAATGGGGCTTTTGGTGCATGCAATCATAGATGTTGGAGGTGGGGGAGGGGGGAGAGAAATGTTTGAAGTCACAAGTGATCTCTCTGCTAGAGTGGGATTGTTCACGACTGGCTGGCTGTTGGTGTGCTTTCTAGTTGGGTGTAAAATGTCTTTATTGATGCAACTGTCATGTCATCCCTTCTCTTGGGAGATTAGAACTTCTGATATAAAGCAATGGCAAAATGTCTGTCAGGGTCAAATATATGCCATCCCTTAGTTATTTTTCCATCCCACTAGCCCACTCCAGACTTCCTGGAGGGTCTGAAGTCCTCTAGGACGATGGAACTCTCAATGACTTGGTTTAAGGGTGGAATAAATTAGAGAAGGAGTCTCATCAGAAGCTGTTTGTGGCTATGGAGCTCCTTCTCAAGTGGTAAGAATTACCATTAACCTCTCCATCTTCTGGGTGAAGAGCTTGATGCAGCAGAGCACTTGCATGTTATTTTTAAGCACGTGCTTGACGATAGTACCATTTAAAGCCTAGTGCTCTACCGCATCGGGACCAGAGGACAGAGCCCTAATATTCCCATCCCATAGGTAAATCAGAATAAGGATAGAAAAACCTTGCTCTCCTCCCCTTGGAAATGGCGAGAGAAGAAGGGATTGAGGTCACGGGTAGTCAATCCCTTTGGATTTCTGTTAACTTTGAGCCATCTGAATAATGCAGCGTGGAGCGCTCTAGGAATTCCTGGCCACTGGGCATTACCTGGTGCAGCGAGGCAGAAGAGAATTTCTTTTCTCCTTAGAGCGGTGGTCCCCAAACTCTTCCCATCGCACCCCCTTATCCAGAGTCAGGAGTGAGACCACGCCTGCTGGGCCCGGGGGTGCGGACAAGTCTGAGGCGTCTGGGGCTGCCACTGAGAGTGGGGTTGGGAGCGTGGCTGGGGGCAGGGCTGTGACCGGGAGTGAAGTTGTGTCCAGGGGCTGAGGTTGGGAGCGGGATTGGAGCTGTTGCTGAGGCACAGTGCCTAGGGCCCACGATACTTTTAGGGGCCCACGAAAATGTTTTAATTTCTTTTAAAATCAGAAGAAAAAAAATGAACTTTTAGGGTCGAAGAAAATGTTTTTTTTTTCCCCTCACATCAGAAAAAAATGAAACTTTTAGGGCCCACGAAAATCTATTAAATTTTGCCTAAAACAGAAAAAAAAAACCAAAATGAAATATTTAAAGTTATATCAAAAATAGTTTTTAATATAATTTTTTTTTATGGGGGAAGGGGCCCACGAAGGCAAAAGTGCCTAGGGCCCACAAAAGTCATCATGCGGCCATGCCCATGGCGAGAGAGTCTGGCCCTGCTGACGGCTGTGACCTTGAGCAGAACTGAGGGCAGACCAGAGCTTGGTGGTGGTCCCTTCCTGTCCCCTGTGGGGACTGACCTACGTCTCCTGTGTGCCCCTCAACTGTTCCTCTGGATCTCCTTCATGGGGTGTGTCTGAAAACTTGGGGGCCACTGCCTTAGGGCAGTACTGTTTTAAGGCCAGTTCCTTTAAAACCTAATGGTTTCAGGGTGCTCATGAAATCCATTTCCTCACAATCCCAGTTGGGCTGGAGAACCTTGTACAGATGCATGGGATTATTACATTTGGAGTGGACAGTCTGGTTCTTAGGAACTTCATTTCTATTTACTTAGGAAATATGTCAAGAAAATCAGCATTTTCCAGTCTAATTAGAGCTCGTCATTGAAATGAATGCCAACACAAACATTCATTAACGAGCTATCAATAATTCTTTCATTTAAGCAATGCCTAGTGCTCAGGCTTATTAATGGTTTAAGTATTATTAACTCTGTGTAGCGAGAGAGGTGGCTATTTGATTTACATGGAGATTAATAATAAATACAGACCCTGTGAATTAAAATGAGTTTGAGCGCCTTTGGTTGGTTATCTTTCTTGTCAATGCAAGGAAGAGGAACTAAAGTTTGGCTTCTGAGGTTTTATATGCAGCCTATGAAAGATTTTTTTTTTTTAAACCACTCTTTTAAAAAATTAAGTGAAAGGTTTCAAAACTCTTTGCCTTGGCATCCAAAGGCCAACTTCTGGTCACAGCTCAGGAGTGTGGTCAGAGCAAGCATTCTCCACTCAGGCCCCCCCATATGCCTCAACCCTGAGCAGTGAGCGAGAGGGGAGTTCAGCAGAGATGGTCTCCAAGAAGGTGTGTGGGGTGCCCGCTCCTGTGTATGCCGGTTACGGTGGGGCAGCTCTTGGGATGCGGATGCTTGTCCTCCTTGGGACTGAATTGAGCCACTCACTCATTTCATAGAGGCCACTGAATAGCTATGAGGTGAGAGAGACTGTTGCTCATTATAGTCCTGGCAGATTGGAATTGGGGGGCATAGATAAAAGGTGGGATTTTCAAAATCTCTGCATTGCTCTAATTCCATTGCCCTTGCTCCGTATTTGTGTACCCTTGTAAGTCCTGAGTTCCATGATGGTATTTCTCTCTCATCTTCTGCTGTGCCCTTTCACCCTAGCTTAGTCTACTCTTGGGCTACGTCTAGACTACATTCCTCTTTCGACAGAGGAATGTAAATGAAGGACTTCAAAATTGCAAATGAAGTACTGATTTACAAATTTCGTGCTTCATTAGCATAATGGATTCCGATCACGTTTTCGAAAAGATTTTTCAAAACACCCTCTCCCTCCCCCTCACGGTCTAGACATGGTTCTTTTGAAAAAAAAAACAAACCACACTTTTTCGAAAGAACCTGTAAACCTCATTTTTTCTGGCATTATGGTTCTTTCAAATAAGTATTGAAAGAACGCGGGTTTTTTTTTTTCGAAAAATCCTTTTTCGAAAAAGTGATCAGAATCCATTATGCAAATGAAGCACGAAATTTGTAAATCAGCGCTTCGTTTGCAATTTCAAAGTCCTTCCTTTATATTCCTCTGTCAAACGAGGAATGTAGTTTAGACATAGCCTTGTAGTCCTGTATGTCGGCTGATCTTAAAACAGTGGTGATTAGGTGTGTGTTTCCCCTGAGACTGAAGCAATTCTAGACTGTTGGAGGCCCTTTTTGAAGGCCACAGCGTTCATCAACCAAAAATAGGGTTTGACCAAGTAGGCTTTCAGATACTCAGCCATTCTGCTGTGAGTTCTCCTGCTTATCGCACAGTACTAGTACTTACGGCTCTTGACGATCTCCTGCCCCCTATGGTGTTTTGGACCAGTTAGGAATTGGAACTTGGCTGACCCTAGCAAGAGGTGTGACTGAGCATATGTTAGACCAGCCTAGAGTTATTCAGAGAGGAAACTCAGATCATAGAAGCTTGTGAACAGGTGCAGGGTAATGTAGGTGGCTGGGGAGGGGTTGGTGGGGAGATAGGAGCTGAGAAGCTGTCATAATACTAATGTAACTGCCTCGGGGTGGATTTTAACCTGAGCTCTCTGGAGCTTAGTGTAGGTGCCTCTACCTGTTGAGCTAAAAGCCAGCTGGCTCTCAGCTTAGGCTGTAGAGCTCCCTTATTCTTATCTCTTGCTGTAAGTGGTCTAAGTGCCACTACATAGGACAGTGAACCACTCTAGGTGTGTGGGTTACACCAGCAAGACCTCTTTTGTTTGAATTCCAGTCCTCATCACTCTTGCAAAACTGTAAGTAGAAAGTGGTTCAAATAGTACCCTTAAAATACGGTTACTCTCTTGCTTTTGGTCATATGCGAGATCTTGGAAGGGATATTAAACTTGGATGTGCCAAAGGCCATAGGTAGGTAAAATATTCATTGACTTTTGGAGCAATATGTGTGATGTGTCTGGCTTGCTGGGTGGGTTTCACTTGGAATCACTGGGAAATGATTAAGTTAAAGTCTCCAGTACAATATTATGCAGATACTCAGCCTTTGGAGATTTACCCTGGGGGAGGGGTGCGGGGAGGGACATGGACTGGTTTAGCTGTTTTGGGAGGCCTGAGGAAAACACAGGCCCCAAACTGGATAGTATGTCCTTGTAGGTCCAAAGACAGACGTGAGGATGTGACCAAGATGGAAGGGTTTGAAGGGATGGAACCTTACCAGGTCTCCGTGTGGAAGACGACGCTGACAGCTGGCAGGCTAACCGCTGTGTAGACTGGTGGTTTGTTTTGCTGTTTCCCCCAATAGTTTTTTATCTTCAAATAAAAGCCCTGTGTTCTGAGAGAGCTGGCTGGTCACCAGGAGCCCTGCCACTGTCCCCTGAGAGAGCCAGCTGCAGGGCCTGGACTAAGGTCAGGCCTGGTGATTGCAGAGGGACTGCAACCGAAATCCCTGGGCAGGAGTGAGAGGAGTGTGGGTCCCTGACCATAGTGGGGGCACAGCTGGATATCTAAGACCTTAAGGAGTGCCCTTGAGGAGGCAATGAGCTATCAGAGGTCCAGCTAACTCCAACCTTGTTACATGTGGGTGTTTAATAAGGGCTCTAAAAACAGTTGCAAACATTTTACTGGCACAAAACCAAACGCCCTTGGCCTGCCCTGCCCCTCTTCCAAGGTGCCCCCTGTTACTCGCTTGCTCTTCCTCACCCTCCTTCATTCACTCATCTTCACCGGGCTGGCTCAGGGCCAAAAGGCTGAAGGGGGAGGAGGGTCAGGACTGGGGGCACAACAAGAGGGTGAGGGATGCAGGCTTGGCAGTGCTAACTGGATCTGCCAGCATCCCTTTTCATCTGGTTGAAAACGGAACACCTGATCAATGCAGGTCTGATCTGCTGGCCTGTGGATGTCGAAAAATCATCTAGGCAAGATGTCATGAGGAGAGTGAGAGATTGAGCTGCATGAAACTCAGATAGCAAATCAAAACCAGGGAAATGAGGGAAGATTAGAAAGAGAGTTGTGAAATGCATCTGGCTTTAACACTGACAGGTTAAACCTTAGTAGAATAGTAAACCTCTTAATTTTCCATATTTGTATTACAATATTCCATATTTATATTGCAATAATTTAATGTGTCTTTCAGAACTTGTGTTCTTTACTTTTTGCATTTTATTCTACTTGGATAACTAAATTAAGATTTTGTTATTTAACTGAATTCTGCAATGACAGCGGGGTTGATGCTGCAGGAGAATAGCTTTAATTGTAGAATGTAACTATTTCCATTATGTATCTCTCTTTTAAAAAAAAGTGCCTATTTTGTCTAAGATCTTAATTTTTAGAGCAAGGGCCATGTTTGTAGAGTAGCTATCACAATGTGCTGCTGATCTCAGTAGAAGCTTCCAAGTATCATTTTAATCTATTATTAAAAACAACCTATTTTCTCAAGGGAGAACTTTAATCCCCAAACAAACTTTAACCAAAATTTGACCAGTTTCCTTTTATATTTTCATCCTGGGTAAATTAAGGTTTGACTTTGTTTGAAAGTGATCAGAGAAGAATAATTGTTGCAATGTTTGTAGTGTGTTCTTACACCCTAGTATTTCTGTAAAGAAATGTGTGCTAATTGTACTCCCAAAAGTCTTCATAAGACGCTGCTGCTGTATTTGCAAACACCTTTTTTTTTTCCTTGGGCGTGTTTACTGGCAATCAGTTCACTTATTCAGCAGGAAGGAATTTGTAGCCATTGGCAGATGATGCACCTTGAAAGTCAAGGTTGACAGGCTGTGTGGGTTTTTCGGGTGTGCATTGCTGAATTTGAATTATTAATTTGTTGGTTTGTTTCTGGTTTTATTTCTGTGTGTAATGCTAACCAACAGAAGTTTGAATCATTCATGGGCCGCATTCTCCACGTCAGAGCTGCAGATGTCATGGGAACGGTGACTACAGGGTACAGTCTTTCAGTTTCTGTCAGAATCATTTCTAGTTGCATGGGGGAGTAAATATTCAAGAGATGATCTAAGGCTAAGCACAAAATCCCTGGATAGATGGTAAACACTGTGTGGAAATTTTATCAGCCTGACTTCCATTAGGAAGAAGGTCCCTTGTTGTTATTGTTGTTTGTTGCTCATCAGCCTTGTAAATCTTTTTCTTCGTGGACCTCTGATTGTTACCTAGCGACTTACACAGGAAAGGTGGGAGTATTTGTGCAGATAATACTGTATTGCAATTCAAATAAAAATCCCTTAGGTGATACATTTTAGTGTGTGTAATTTTTACATTGGATTTCTTGGCATATGTTGTCGGATACTCATTTTTTTAATTATGCCATTGGACCTGGATCAATAGCATTTAAGACTCTGAATTTGCATTTGGATCCACAGAGATGCACTGCAGCCAGTTAGTAGTGGTTCCCCACATGTATAGCGGTCTTTCCCTTTGGAATCCAAAGAACGTGAGAACAGCCAGACTGTGTCTGACCAGTGGTCCATCTAGCCTTGTATCCTGTCTTCTAGCAATAATCAGAACAGATAATCAAGGGATGCACCCCCTGTCAGCTATTCCCAGCCCTGACAAACAGAGACAAATCCTATTCCTGCCCAGCCATCCCATCCTGACTAATAGCTGTTGATGGACCTACCCTCCATGAATGTATCTAACTCTCTTTTGAACCCTATAGGCCTCCAATTCATTCTCTGGCAAAGGGTTGCACAGATTGACTGTGCACTATTAGAAGAAATACTTCCTATTGTTTATTTTAAACCTGCTGCCTATTACTTTCATTTGATGAAACCCAGTTACTGTATTTTCCTTATTTACTTTTTCCGCAACAGACATGATTTTATAGACCTCTATCATATCTCCTTCTTATTTGTCTCCTTTTCAAGTGGGAAAGTCCCAGTTCTATTAATCTCTCCTCATATGGCAGCCATTCCATTACCCTTTTTCTGAATCTTTTTTGAAGCTTTCCCAATGCCAAGATATCTTTGATGAGATGAGACCACAACATCTGCACACAGTGTTCAAGATACGGGCGTACCATGGATTTATATAGAGGCAATAAGATATTCTCTGTCTTAATCTCTATCCCTTTCTTAACGATTCCCAACATTCTGTTTGCTTTTTTGACTGCCGCTGCACACTGAGTGCATGTTTCCAGAGAACCATCCACAATGACTCCAAGTTCTTTGAGTGGTAACAGCTAATCTAGACCCCATTGTTTTATATGTCAAGTTGGGATAATGATTTCCAGTACAGGTTGAACCTCTCACAACTGGGATTCTCTGTACTCCAGCAAGGCCACAGATGTTGCTCGACCAGAGAGACCCGGTGGAGGGCCAGAGGCAGGAGCCCTGTGGTGGAGCCAGGAGCCTCGGCAGCAGGGCCGGTGTTGCCCCAGTAGGGTTGGTAGGGTCGGGAATCCCGGCCATGGAGGCAGTGGGGAGCCCCAGGCAGGATCCCCTGCTTGTCCCACAGCCCCACATGCCACTCAGAAACGTGGCTGCAGGGGCTTTCTCTTCGAGTCTGGAAGGGAGCAGGGAAGGTTCAGATGATGCTCCCGCTCCCGGCACAATCCCATTGGCCGGTTTCTGGACAGACACTGGCCAAAGTGAGCTGCCTGTTTGAATAACAGGGAGCCACAGGGCACCACCCTCCTGCTCACTCACTCAGCACATCTGCCACGTGCAGATGAGCAGGCAGAAACATTTTAAGCTCTGCAAGCCTTTAGCTTGGCAGACAGGCAGACAAGCTGGTAAGTCTCCTGGAGAGAGCCTACCTCTGGCCCTTCCTTCCCCAACCCTCTGCCCTCTGTCCTCCTGCCCCACTACACAACATGCACCTATACCCCCTCCCTGATCTGGCACCCGAACTGCTGCCCCAGGACACAGGCCCCTCCTACCCTAGGTCACATCCCAAAACCCTGCACTCTAGTTCCCTGCCCTAGGTCACAACTACCTTCTTTGCCCAAACTCCCTCCCAGACTCCATTCTCCCTCCTGCGCCCCAATCCCTTACCCCAAGCTCCCTTCTGCACCCAACCTCCACCTTAGACCCTGCACCTCCTCCATTAATACCATGGAAGAATGAAACCCTTGACCTCTTTCCAAAATCTTGGGAGGGCCCCCCCCATCAAAAATGATTGCCCACCCCTTTGCATTTGTCCTAATTAAACTTTGTCTTATTTATTTCAGACCGTTTGTCCAGATCATTTTGAATTATGACTATCCTCCAAAAACTGGCCAATGTTTAAAAATAGATACTCTGCTCTCTGCACTGGCTCTTAAGTGGCATTAAAAGGTGCAAGTCACCTCTTTCTATTCACAGCCCAAACTAGCTGTTGATTCTGACTTTCACTTTAAGATCATACATAAGTTGTCTTACCTGGAGATACAAACATGCCTCCCTGCACTACACTCTTTAGTCTTGATACCTTCTAGTTCTCCATGTTGACACCAGTCTCCCTCTTTCTTACCTATTTCACACACTTTGGTTGTTGCAAGTGGAAATATAGTGGTACCTTGGCTGTGTTGAGTAGTGAACACATTTTTGTACCCAATACCTTTCCAGTCACAAAACTGTGAACTCTTAGGTTAGCTGTTTATATAAGTGTAGGATACTATATTGTCTTTATACTTCTTTCCTGGAATGCGAATGTCCCAGTTGAAACCATTTAACATACACTCAGCTACCATATCAATGAATGCAATAAAGAAACACACAAAAAAAGCTGCTTGTTGATGCCTTTAGAGATCTGTAGATTGCTGCTTTAAACATGCTCAAAAACGTGTACATTTCATAGTGTTAGCAATATCAGACATTGTCTGTTAATACGTAAGGGAAGGGTACCAGCATTGATCTGGTTGTATTCTTCTGAAGCTAGGGCAGATAGATTCATGAAGCCTGAGCAAACTAGCTCCAATTGTACAGGATCTGAAAGACGGAAAGTTCTGAGTTGAATCATTTTGAGGGCTTAAGTGAACTCCCCAGACTGTCCACCTTTTACCCAGTATTATTGTTTCAAAGTGAGGAAGGGTGCTACAACTCTGCACGGCTGTGTCTACACTGGGCCACTTATTCCGGAAAATCAGCCGCTTTTCCGGAATAAGCTGCGAGCTGTCTACACTGGCCCTTGAATTTCTGGAAAAGCAACAATGCTCTACTGTACAAAATCAGCCGCTATTCCGGAAAAACTATTCTGCTCCCGCTCGGGCATAAGTCCTTATTCCGGAACACTGTTCCAAAAAAGGGCCAGTGTAGACAGCCCAGTAGTCTTTTCTGGAAAAGCGCGTCTACATTGGCCACAGACGCTTTTCCGGAAAAAGGGCTTTTCCGGAAAAGCAGCCTGCCAATGTAGACGCTCCTTTTCCGGAAAAACTGAAAACGGAATAGTATTCCGTTTTAAGTATTTCCGGAAATTCATGCCAGTGTAGACACAGCCCACATGTGTATCCCAGGGCAGGTAGCTTTTCTCTTCCTTCACTCCTGTCCCCTCTCATCTAAACTGGCTCTCTTTTCCTGTTACACCCTTAGCAATTGCCTACCTGTGATGTGCTGACACAACAGAGTACCTGATAATGCAGCGAACTGTTCCAACACCTCCATGCAATCAAGGAGCCAAGAAATTACTACTAGCTGAAATGGCAATTAGGTATAGCACCCAAGGTAGCACTTATGCTCAAGCCAAATGAACACATCCTCCTATGTGCAGTGCTGCATCTCTTTGCAAAATGCGAGGTGATGGGCATGCAGTAGATCAGATGGGTATCTTAAGCCTTATCTACATTAGCACATTTTGTCATCAAAACCTGCCTTTTGGTGACAAAACAGTGAGAGAATTTATACTACAATGTGACTTTTGTCGGGAAAAATACCAAGTTTTGGTAACAAAAATCTTCTATCCCTATGAGAGGCATTTATCGTTTCCCCTCCCTTCATTGTTGACAAAAAGCCAGTGTGGACTCTGTTGTTTTGTTTTGTCAAGAGAACTGGCTTCTGCCAGTATCCCACAATGCCTGCCCTGATGACTGTGCTCAGTGTTTTGTGATCTCTGCTGCCCTGTAGGCATGCGCTCTTCCCCTTTCAAAGTTCTAGGAAGTATCTGACAAGCAGAGTGAGCTGCTCCCTTTTGGGAACAAAGAACAAATCATTGGAATGCTTCTGTTCTGTCCTGTTAGGAACACAGAGGCAGGCAGACTTCTGCTACTGGGATAGGCCTGGAGAGACTGCTGTGCTGCTTTGACATTCCTTAGCAGGGAGAGCTCACAGAGCACTGAGGGAATCCCAAGAAATATAGGGATCAGCTCTGCCTTCCAACAACACTGCACTGTAGGATGCTAACACACATCGCTTTGCTCTTATCTGTGGCAGGGTGCTAGCAGTGTGGCCATGAAATGTTGACAATGGGAGGCAGAAAAACTGGTTTGACCGGTTTTCACTTTTGGCAACTTTTGCATGTTGACAGCACTTTTGTTGCCAAAACTTCGCAGTGTAGACACAGCCTCTGTCTCATGCAGTTGGAAAGGAACTGGAATGACTGACCTGGAGAAAGTAATAGTTCATCTGAGCAGCTATAGTTTTAGTAGAGTAGTCAACAGGTCTCCATCCTGACCTGGAAGGATCTCCCTGACAGGGTGAGAACAGCAGCTCTTCAGTCATTCAACCCTAGATTCCTTTGGAGAGATTTTCAGCCCAATCACTAAGTAGGTTGGCACTTGGAGTCCTGGATTGTGTCCTCACTGCTACTGACTTGGTCTGCAACTGTGGGCATGTCACTTTGCCTTGATTTCCCTCCCTTTTCTGTCAGTCTTGTCTGTTTAGATTGCAAGGCCTTTTGAGGGGAACTGTCTCTCTGGCTGTTTTTGTGCAGCACCTTGCACAGAGGGCCCTGATCTCAGCTTGTTGGTGTGACAGCAAATATGGAGACACCAGCTGAGCTTTGAATGAAGGTTGAATTAGACGTCCCAGTTTAAAGCTGGGGCCTGAACCAAATTTAAACCAATGACTTACAGGTGGAACTGTTCCAGCTGTCGTTGTCACTTAATGAGCACATCTGCAAAGACCAGGCCTAACAGTGTTAGGAATGGAAGCAAAGCCCCTTTTTTGGAGGGAGTGGCTCTTTACGAAGGGCAGCCACAGTTTCAGAGCATCTGCTGCCTTGTGATCAATGGATCTCTGTTGAAAGGCCTCTTCATGTGCCGACTTCTACATTCTGGTGTGTGGGGGATAGTGGTGTTGGGAGCAGCTGAACACAAATGTATTGAGCTGCAGGAAAGCATGGACAGCTGCCAATGCCTTCCAACTGGAGGGGAGGGGGAGAAGCTTTAGTCTCATGTTCATAGCACAGGATGTGCAAATTTGCAGTTGAAATATTCAGTGAAAGCTTGTAAAGGAAGGTAGCTACCCCGTGTCAGACAAGCTATGTCTACACTGCAGAGTTTTTTTTAAAAAACGGCTGTTTTTCCGAAAAAACTTCACTTACATCCACATTGCAATCATGTTCTTTCAAAAGAACAGCAGGGTTTTTCCAACACTGGTAAACCTCTTTCTACAATGAAGAAGCCTTTTTCCGAAAGAGCGGTTTCAGAAAAAGGCATGTGTGGACAGGGAAGAGGGAGTTCTTCCGCAAGAAGAAAGAAGAAAAAGTACACGTACCCTGGAGGCCATTTCCCCCCATAGTCATCACAGCTTACATGCGAGATAGCATCCAGACTGAATGGACGCTATCTTTCGAAAAAGCAAATCGCTTTTTCGATGCTCTTTGGCAGCGTGGACCTCTCTTTCTGAGGAAGTTTTTTTCAGAAGATCTCTTCCGGAAAAGCTTCTTCCGAAAGAAGCCTGCAGTCTAGACGTAGCCACAGAGAGGTGAAGTGATAGAATGTAGAATGCTATAGGAATGGTATTTGTCAGGGATCAGGTTTGGTTTTTGTGATGGCTCCTTCTCTCTCAGAATCTAAGTTCTGCCCACTCCTCACCCACGGTGAGATGCTGCTCTGAGTGGATCATGCCAGTCTTCACAATAGGACCCCTCCCCCTGATTTCTTAGGCACTTTGGTGGTGGTTGTACTGCTTGGCTCCAGAACTTACAAGGCCTTTCAATGGACTCGTTGAGGCAGTTGATTCTCCTTACAGCCCTTGTTTGGAGCCTTGGGGGCTGTCTCTACAAGTCTGTGCCCTAAAATTTGTGCACCTGTCATCACAGGGACAGCTCCACTGGAGGTAGCAACCCTGAAGCCTAGCATGGTTGTTAAAATGTTCCCATCTTGACTGGTCCTCTCAAAACTGCTGCTGCCCCTGGGGGGGAAGCTCTTAAGAAAATGGCTGCTGTCGCCAGGACTGGGCAGACGTGAGTGTGTGCTGACAGGCTGAATGTTTCCTTGAGTGTCTCCAAGACTGAAGGCTACATTTCTTTGAAAAAGGCCTACACTGTGGCCTATACAACATGGCCGACAGATTACCTGAGCGCCAGGGCAAGGTGTGGGGGGCCTCGGCTCTTGCCCCTAGAAAGGACAGGGGGTCTCTGGTGGAAGGAGTGGGGCAGTCAACCCCCGGCCCACAGCATGCTCTCCCTCCCCCCAGCCTTCAGACCCAGGTGGAGTGTCAGTCCAGTGCTGATTCAAAGGGACCTGGGGGCCCAGCTGCTGTCGCTGCTATTGGGAGCCTCAGACCCCTTTCAATCTCCAGGCCCTGGGGCAACTGCCACCTTTGCCCCCCTTTTCCCTATTGGCAGGCCTGAGCATATAAGGGAAATACATTAGTTCACCAATCCACTGCTGGATTGGTAGTTTAACACCCGATTTAATGTAGCTTCCAATACAGGGCAAAAGATAAAAGGTAATCTATTGTGCATCTCACAAATGTTCTCTAGATGTGTGCTTTAAATCCAGGTCTAAGAGTAGCAAATGGCCTCCAATAGTCGGAAGCTTATGTGCTACAGTTTAGACCCATGACTAGTTCACATGTAATATCTGAGTTTCTTGGGTAGCTTGGGTATGTTCATTGCAGAAAACAGCACCTCTCCCTGCTTGTTACATTACTAGAGCTGCAGATTGTGAATTTTTGTTCTGCTGTGCATGAGAATTCCTTTGAATTCCTGTCATTAGGACACCTCCTCCTTCCATCTTTGCATATTCTTATATGAGGGAGTTTGGATTTTTCTGTCAAGGGGAAGAAACCTTCTTAAAGCAAAATTACAGGGGGCCATTGAACCTTTATGGCTGGATCAGAGGGTGCTGTTACTAAAGGGCGGCATTGTGCAGTTGTATCTTGTCTTGCGCTTTGGGATGTGCATGACTAGGTGTTAATAAAGTGCTGTTGCCTGCTCTGCTGCAGAACATGTAAATCATGGACATTTAACATGACATGCCGCTTGCTTCAAGACATGGATGGCCTCGTATTCTGATGAGACACCAGTCCTGGGCCATGCTACTAGTAGCAGGTGGTGTTCTACAATGCACAGCTAGTTGGAGAGTGGGCGGGAGAAGTGGGCTGACTGGACTGTTGTGCTAGATAGGCTTTGATACCCAGCTCATCACCACAGCACAACTGCCTTCCACCAGTGCACAAACTGATGTGACTAACATCATAGAGTCATAAGACTAGCAGTGGCCTCAGAACGTCATCTAGTCCAGGCCCCTGCACTCAAAGAAGGGCTGCGTAATAACTAGACTAGGAGTTTTCAAGCCCTGGGCCGTGGCTTGTAAAGGCAAGCCACTAGCTAGCTGTGAGATGCTTTGTTTGCCTGTGCCTCTGCAGTTACAAGTGATCGCAGATCCCTTTGGTCGGGAATGGCAATCCATGACTAAGGGCAGCTGTGATCACCCATACCTGCAGAGGCACAGGTAGACAAAATGTCTTGTGGTCAGCTAGCAGCTTGTCCTTGTAAAGCTGCCACCCAGAGTTTGAAATCCCCTGCATTAGTTCCTGACCAGTGTTGATTTAACCTGTTCTTAAAAACCTCCCGTGTTAGATATCCACATCCTCTCTAAGCAATTTATTCCACTGCTTAACCACACTGACGGGAAGTTTTTCTAATGTTCAACCTTAAGTCATCCTTGCTGCAATTTCTTATCCTATCCTCAAACTTTAAGAAGAATAATTTTTTATCCTCCTCTGTGTAACAAGTTTTAGTGTACTTGAAAAGGGTTATCATGACCCCCTTCAGTCCTCTCATCTCCAGACCAAACCCAATTTTTTCAGTCTTCCCTCATAGGTCATGCTCTTGAGACTGGTAATCATTTTTGTTGCCCTTCTTTGGACTTTCTCTAGTTTTCCCACATTTTTCCTGTAATGGGGTATCCAGAACTGGACACAATACTCCAGTTGAGGCCTGATCAGCACAGAGTAGAGTGTCAGAATTACTTTTCATGTCTTGCTTATGTAACCCCCTTTTTCCTCCCCGGGTTACTGGGGAGCAGGTCACACTCACAGGTGTGCCTGGGCGCCTGGTGTTTTAACCCAAAAGAGATCCTGAGCACCCCAGTGGTGATGGTGTTTAGCTGGGGAAAGCCCTATCCACCCCCTTGCTGCAATCCCTTGCTGGCAATGAATGTAAAGTGGCGGTGCCTCCACCTGGCTGGCCTTGTACACACACTGGTGCCTTGAGAGCCTCCAGGAATATACTCATTCCAACATAAAGCTGGATCTAATTCCAGAACAACTACAAATCATATACATCTAATAGAATACTTTAAAATAAACCATCTTTACTTAACTAAACAGGGATTAACAGATTAGCAAGGAATAGCATTAACAAAACACATAACAGTAACTGAAGCTTATACAGCTAGACAACAGTGACCCCACCCCAGAGTGTGCACACCCTTAAACTCAGTCCCAGACACTTGCTTGCGTTGGCGCGCTGATGTTGCAGCTGTAGTGAGGATTTGGTCCCGGCTAAACAGCAGCTCTGTCCCAGGCAGCACCCTTCCAGCAAAGCCCAAATTTACTGCCTCATGCTGTGCCTATAGGAAGCAGCCTGCTAACTCCCAGTTCCAACAGGCATGTAGTAGCTGCATCCAACAGCCCCTGCACTGGGTCAATGTCCTTGGCAGCAGCCTGGCTCCCCCTTTGGTTCCAAACTGCAAGGCAGAGTCCCAGACTGCTAGGCCTCTTCTTCAAGCACATGGAGAAAGCCTCCTCTCTCTCACAAGAGTCCCTCCTACCTCTTTTGTTCCAAGGGCTCATGGGAATTGTAGTCTGGATTGTAGCACACAGGGTCTTTTTAGAATAAAACAGAGGCCCCTTTAGTAAGGGGACTACACTTACAACACTTCTGCTAATATATTCTAGAATGTTTTTATTTTTGCAGCCGTGTTGCACCAACTCATTAAACTCGACCCCCTAGATCCCTTTCTGCAATACTCCTTCCTAGGCAGTTATTTTCCATTTTCTATGCGTACAACTGATTGTTCCTTCCTCAGTGGAATACTTTGCATTTGTCCTTGTTGAATTTCATGCAGATCGTTTTGGATTTTAAATGCTGGCACCCCCTCCCAACTTGGTATTCTCCACAAACTTTTAAGTGAACAGAACTGGACAGATATTTTTAGTAAGTCTCAGACAGGTCATGGGCAAGGAAGATAAACTCATGGAAGCCAGTAATCTGTCTCTGTCTTTTACTAAAAATCTCTATCACTAAAAGGAACCGTAGGCAACTGCGAGGACCTGGCTGGAAGCTCCCAGAACTGCCACTGTGCATTAGGGATGTGAACGGTTAACCGGCAGGCAGGGAGCCAGTTTAAAAGCAGTTGTGCGGCAGCAGTGCGTAGTGGGGAGGCCTCTGTCTGCAGCAGCCTGGGATCATTGCAGATAGAGGCTGGTCCACGGCAGCAGCCCCTGTCCACAAGGGTCCCGAGCTCCCTGCCCCAGACCTGCTGCCAGTTGCCGTCATAGCCTTGGACTTCTTACAGCTGTCAACATCCATCTTTCCCTAAGGAGCTGCAGTCTCACTTCCAGCCCTGGCTCGAAGTGGGGTTGGTGGATATAGTTAAAGGGGGGCATGACCCTGGAAAGTTTGGGGACTACTGACTTAGGGTATGTCTACACTGCAGCACTAATTCGAACTAACTTAATTCGAATTAGTTAATTCGAACTAAGCTAATTCGAACTAGTGCATCTAGACCTAAAAACTAGTTTGAATTAGCATTTTGCTAATTCGAATTAGAATGTCCACATTGAGTGGACCCTGAACCGAGGTTAAGGATGGCCGGAAGCAGTGCTGGAAGGGCATCAGATTAGGACTTAGAGCGTGGAGCTGCTGTCTCAGGCTAGCCGAGGGCTGTGCTTAAAGGGACCCGACCCCCACCCCGGACAGACAGCAGTCCTGGCTTGGAGTGCCCTGAGTGCCCACACTGGGCACATCACAGCACTCGGCCATCAGCCCGGCTGCACTTGCCGCAGGCTGCCATCCAGGGGAGGTGGTTAATCGGGGGGTTGCAGGAGAGCTTCCACCCTGAGGAGCCCGTAGAGCCACCGCAGTTCTCCCCATCGGGGGCTCGTACCCCATTCCTCTCTCACCTCTTTCCACTTACCCCTTCCTAGCCTCCCTTTCCTGATGTACAAAAGAAAGGACACGTGTGTTCAAAAATAGAAACTCTCTTTATTGAACAAAACTCGGGGAGACTGGGAAAAGGAGGTGGGAGAGGGGAAGAGAGAGGCTGGGAGAGGGGAGGGCAACTAAAATGATTAGGGGTTTGGAACAGGTCCCATATGAAGAGAGGCTAAAGAGACTGGGACTTCTCAGCTTAGAAAAGAGGAGACTGAGGGGGGATATGATAGAGGTCTATAAAAGCAAGAGTGGTGTAGAGAGGGTGCATAAAGAAAAGGTCTCCATTAGTTCCCATAATAGAAGGACTAGAGGACACCAAATGAAATGAATGGGTAGCAGGCTTCAAACTAATAACAGAAAGTTCTTCTTCACAAAGCAAACAGTCAACCTGTGAAACTCCTTGCTGCAGGAGGCTGTGAAGGCTAGAACTAGAACAGAATTTAAAGAGAAGTGAGATAAATTCATGGAGGTTGGGTCCATAGAGTGGTATTAGCCAGGGGGTAGAAATGGTGTCCCTGGCCTCTGTTTGTGGAAGGCTGGAGATGGATGGCACGAGACAAATGGCTTGGTCGTTGTCTTCGGTCCATCCCCTCCAGGGTCCCTAGTGTTGGCCCCTGTAGGCAGACAGGCTACTGGCCTAGATGGACCTTTGGTCTGACCCAGTACATCCATTCTAAGCTCAGGGCTCAGGGTCGGGGGTCTCACTGGACCACGCTGATTTTCATGCACACTTGCTCCTGGGTGGCCAGGCTGGCAGCTATCCTGCCCTAGACGGCTACTTTCCTGTGCCTAGTGCGGAGGTCGTGGATGAGGTCCATGATCTCCGCACTAGACCAGGCAGGCGCCCGTCTCTTGCGGACCTGGGCAGGCTCCCGGGAGCCTTCAGCCTGGTCCCAGGAAGAGGCAGAGGGCTGGGTGGCAGCGGGTGGCTGGTTCGTGCCGTGCCAGGTGCAGGGTCTGCTGGCTGGGTGCTGGCAGGCTTGCACCTGGCATGGGCACCGTAGCCAGATCGTGCCCCTTTAAGGGCTCCGGGGCCGGGAGGGGGGCAGACAAGTTTCCCTGGTGGTACCCAGAGTGGCCACCAGGGCAAGCTGGGGAGGGCTAGCCTCCCACTAGTTCGAATTAAGTGGCTACACAGCCCTTAATTCGAACTACTTAATTCGAACTAGGCGTTAGTCCTCGTAGAATGAGGTTTACCTAGTTCGAATTAAGCGCGCCGCTAGTTTGAATTAAGTTCGAACTAGCGGTTTGCCTGTGTAGCGCCTATCAAAGTTAATTCGAACTAACGTCTGTAGACATACCCTTAGAGTTTAATGAGTCTGCTGCCTACTCAGCTGCAAAGCAGGCAACTATTACCTCATGCAGCCAGAGGCTCAAGAATTAATTATCAGAGGTCCCAGGTTTGAGCCTGCCCACCGATGACCAGGAGATGTCGGTCTTCCATAAAGATTTACTGTCCCCATAGAAAATACACAAACCTGGGTGAGGAATGGAACGGAGAGCACCCCAAGTCCTAGCACAATATGCCAGATTTCCAAGCGTCAGTGGCAATTGTGCAGGCAATTGGTTTTCTTTTGCTAATACAAATTTTTTAATGGTAAAATCCATTGGCTAGCTAAGGGGGTTGCCTACAGACCTCAGCTGAGACCGAACCAGGCGTCTAAATACAAAGTGCACCTTTGTGACACATGCTGCATGGAATCCGTGTGGCTAGTGACGGAATGTTTTCTCAAATTCCGTTAGGCTCGCTTTGAGCAGGGCAGACGACGAGGTGACTTCCTGAGGTCTCTTCCAAACCCGATCCTCTATGATTCAAGGGGTGCAGTGAACCCTTCACGACATAATAGCTGATTTCTCGGGTGGGGGGTGGGGGAAGTGTACATGTGGAGGGAGGTAAGAGGGACAGGCAGGCCTGACAGTCTGGGGAGGGAAGAAAGGGGACAACTGCCCCGTGGCCTGGCGATTCAAAAGGGCCCAGGGTCCTGCCCACAGACGACTGGGAGCTGTTGGTCTTCCATAAAGATTTACTGTCCCCATAGAAAATACATGACACCTGGCTGCTGATGCTGCTTGTGGTGGCTGGAGCCCTGAGGCCTTTAAATTGCAACTGGAGCCCACCACAGTGTGCTCTGGGCAGTGCTGTGGGCTGGCAGCCTCAGCCACACCCCTTCCAGGACTGCAGAATCGCTCCCCCGCCTCCCTTATCCCAGGGCCTGACAATTCTATCAGCTCGCCAGAGACCGGAAAAATTAGCCCTTTCAGAGTGCTGTGACAATGGCAGTGTATATAGCTCTTCGGGCCCTCAATGTGTGAACTCTTTTGGGGAGAGAATATGGGGGAGGCCCTCAGCTGGCTGTGAGGTCCATCCGCACCATTCAACTCACTGCTTGGAGTGGATTGAGAGGGACCCGCAATTCACTCTTTGAGAGCGCTTCTTCTCCAACTCATCAGTGTAGGAAGCAAGAGATGGCTTGAAACCCAAACTTAGTTTGCTTTCCAAGCTCCATGGAGTGCTGTAGGGCTAGATCAGGGGTCGGCAACCTTTTTCAAACCAAAGAGCCAAACAACATCAAAATTCAGAACAAGTGGTCAACAGAGAGCTGTATAAGAATGCCCATTTGCATGACTGAAAATAGGCAACTTAATATTATTGATGATTGATGTGATGATAAATAAATAGCATAAATGACACCTTGTACGCACAGGCTTAATTTAATGGGACTTCTGCTGCTGCATCTTTTCACATATTTCTTTGACATTTACATCATAACTGGTCAAATCCAGCTTCATGCCCGCATTCAGGCTGTCTTCTGTCACTCTTATGGCAGGGGGCTGAGATGTGGGAGTGCAGGAGTCAGGGTTGGGGCTTATGAGGGGCTCAGGGCAGGAGGTTCCGGTGTATGATGGGCTCAGGGCACAGGATGGGAGTGTGGGGGCATGCAGGAGTGTTATGGCAAGGGGTTGGGATGTGGAGGTGCAGGACCCAGGTTTGGTGTGTATGAGGGGCTCAGGGCAGGAGATTGGGGGTGGGGTGGGAGGTGCAGGAGGCAGGGTGGGGAACTGGATGTAGGAAATGGAGTGTGTGTGTGTGTGGGGGGGGGCGCCCTGGGGCTGGATTACCTTACCTAGCTGGGGTTGGGCTGCTGTACCTGGGCAGCAGTGGCTGGATTAGGGGCTGGGCCAGGACTAGGGACAGGGACAGGACACTGCAGCTAGATGGGGACTGCACCATGGCCCAGCTCCAGCACCAGCACACAGGGTAGCCAAATATGGCCAAAAGAGCCATATTTGGTGTCCTGTTGAGCCATATTTGGCTTGTGAGTGATAGGTTGCAGACCCCTGAAATGCTCAGCTGGAGTAAATTGGTGTAGTTCCATTTTCACTTGAGTGATTTAAACTTGCACCAGGATCTGTCCCTTAATATTAAAATGTGAAGAGATTCAATTGCCCGGGCTGCGAGGAGTACAAAAATTACACAATGGTCTTATTTACTTGTAATCCCTTCATTCGGCGTCATTGAGCCAGTGGTTCCAGCATTACAGGCAGATATTTTTCAGATATAAACTTTTTGTTGAATTTTGACAGTTTGCCCAAGATACTGGCAAAGTTGGGAGCCCTGACAGCCATTTTCTGGTTGTAACCGCATTCTGCTTCCATCAGGCTGATCCATTTGCATCTCTGATTTCACAGCTTCTTTCTCTTCTCTCTCTTTTTAGGGTGCTCCCAAGACCTGATGGATTTCTGATAGCGTGCTACTGAGGAGCTGGAAAGAGCATGGTTAAACACCAACCACTACAGTACTACGAGCCACAGTTATGTTTGTCCTGCCTGACCGGGATCTATGGCTGCCGTTGGAAACGGTACCAGCGGTCACATGATGACACAACAAAGGTTGGTAACCACATGGTGCCTCCCAAATGCATCTTTTGCTCATATTAATTTTTTTTGAATGTGTAACTAGGCATGGAAAAACCAGAAGGCTGGGAAATTAGGCTTCAGTTTTAAAAAAAATGTGCTCTCAGTGGCAACAGGGTCATGCAATTGGACTGCTTTTTATGTTACTTAAGTGAAGAACAGAAATCGCTGGCCCCAGTGGATTTCTTTGAGTTAAAGGCTGCATGCATTTTTAACTACAGCCATTAGCGTTCCTGACCTTTCCTTGCTGTGGCAGAAGAGGATGCATGTTTCCCTGTTCTCAATCTTCAGGCTTGTGAATTATATGACCCTTGTCAGCTTGTGTCGTGACCTCTCATTTTAATCTGCCCTTTGCATTTATGAGGAGACTTCAGTTCTCTCGCCTTTGTTTAATTTGTTCAGTTTAAGAACCTATGGCTTCCTGGCTGGCAGTTGTTACTTGCCTAGTAAAGCAATTCTGGTGACATAGTCTCTGCTGGGGTTGAGGCAGCTACCCAGGCTGTGGTACTACAGCTAGGTTCCTCTCGAGGCTGTGTGGCCTAGTGGGCAGGGCATTGGCCTGGGACCTGAATGGACTTGAGTTCTGTTCCTGGCTCAACTACTGTCCTTGTTGGGTAATCTTGGAACAATTATTGAGTCCTTTGTGAAATGGGGGATGATAATGCCTCTCTCCTTGAAGTGTGAGATCTCTTGGTAAGAGCTAAAGATTCATATTTTATTTTATTAGTATCATCAGGCGTGGGTGCTGAATTTCTGCAGTTGAGTGGTTTCATTGTACGTGAAGGAAAACAGAACAGTGAGCATTAGTGGGGACTCTCCAGGTTACAGAAACCAGACTGTCCCATTGTTACAGAGGGGCTTTCCAGCCCTACTAGGGTGGAGCGGAGGTATTTTTGGCAGAGGAATATGGTAAAGCTTTTACAGCTACTAGAGCATGGGTTCCCAAACTGGGGGGGGCGTACCCTCCTGGGGAGGGCGTGAAGAAATTCCGAGGGGGAGGGGGGTTGCAAGGCAACCCAGCCCCTCTCATCAATCCCCCCCCCCCCAAGTTGCTCAACAAGTTTTGCCGCTCTCTCTCTCTCTGTGTGTGTGTGTGTGTGTGTGTGTGTGTGTGTGTGTGTGTGTGTGTGTTTCTCAAAAATCAGAAAGGGGGCGTGATGCTGAAAAGTTTGGGAACCACTGTGCTAGAGGCACACCTATTTTATGGATAACAAATGGACTTCAGTCTCTAGAATTGTCCATGTGGCACCTTCTTGAGCACTAAATCCTCTTGCAGCAAGACCTGTGAAAAGTCTGAATGTTCATACTTGACTAATGTGTCTCTATTCCAAACTCCTGGACAGTACTAAAGATATTTCACTCCTCAGATCACTTCCTATTGCTTCTCTAGTTTCAACATTCTACCGTCTCTAGACTATCCTTTGACCCAGGAGGGTTCTGTGTGTGGCCTGTGAGACATTTTGTTTACTGTTGCCCAAGCACGGAATTGCCAGATTCCACTGGTTTGCGTCTGCGTATTTTTTTTTCCTACTGGTACTACTGGACCAGTAATCCAGTAGTGTCCATAAAGCAATAGCGTGTGAATTGAGGTATGTGCTGACTCTGCACCTCACTGACAGTGAGAGCCGTGTGCTCCCTCTGCATCCAGTCAGAGCGCAGCTACGGTTTAGTTGTCACACACCACAAATTTCAGGTACATAAGTGCAGTTAGCAAATCCCAGGAGACGGCAATCTTGCGGCCCACTGAGATGAAGAAGGCCACTCACTAACCTAGGTTGCCCATTGGTGCTCTAGCAACTGTTATTTAAAGCATTTACCATATGAACAGGAGACACGGCCAGAATATTGAAATACCATATTAAGTAGATTTATTTCACTGCGCTAAAAGCCTTTTACCAAAAGGCTTGATTGTGAATTGTATCCAGTGGTGTTGCCGAGTTAGGTTAGCTGTTCACACTGATTAAGAAGGGCTTTTAAAATAGAGATACATACTAGCCAGCAGTGCTTTTTTTTTGTTAAAAAAAAAAAAAAAAAAAACGGTGCCCGTACTCCAGGGGAAAAGTTGTTGAGCAAAAAAAAAACACACAAAGTGGGACCAGCATTACCCTTTAAGACACATGGCCCAGCCAACTGTTGGACATTTGAGTACAGAGGTACGCTCCAACCTTTCCAAGTAGGCTCTGACTGGAGGTGTCGGTACTGCATACCGGGCAGTACCGTCACAAAAAAAGCACTGCTAGCCAGAATATGAAATTTACTAGCTAAAAACTGGTAGTTAGGGTGCTGTTCAGAAGCAGGCCCACAGACAGAGAGGGGACAAAGCAGGCAACTGCCCCAGGGCCTGGCGATCCAAAAGCACCTCATACTCCCTGCCGCTGGTACTGCCGGATGCTTTAAATCACCACTGGAGCTCCGCACAGCATGCTCTAGCCTGCTCTAAGGGCTGGGAGGGGGAGGCGTGCTGTGCTCCAGCTGGTGCTGAGGTCTACCTGCCTCCAACCCAAGCTCTTCCACCTGAGGCCCTGCCCTTCTGGGAGTCCAGAGCTGCCCTTCCCACCTTGCTCAGGGGCCCAGTGAGGCTCTCGACTCCCTGTTCAGGAGTGAGGCCTAGGGGGTCCGTGGAGCCTTCATTTCCAGTGAAACTTGCCTCCTCTTGCACTGATCTTGATTTTTGTTGCTATAAATCGTCATCCACAAGACTGGATCATGAATCTGCAGTTGTGCTTCGGAAATTCATATGTTGTGTAAAACTGTTTGCACTGGGCTGTTTATGTCCTCCCACGTTGGCATTAGCACTCTCACAGGTAAATAAGGAGCTGGCAATCTTAACTCCCCTGCGTTGTTAATGTGTTTTTTTTTTCTGCTTGTCCATACAGCGTCTCAGAGCTTGAAGCAGCAAGCAAGAAGGGAAAAAGTTAGTGAGTAAACAATGCTAGGAAGGGCCAGATTAAACTAAGATTCTAAGAGGCCATAATTTGTAGTTGTGATGGGGTGGACTAGACTAGGCCCCCTGCTGGAGGCCTTGCTGCACCCTGCCCGAAGGAGAAGAGCAGAAGAGAGGTCCTCCAAGTAGAACAGAGCGTCTGCTTCTGCTGTGGCCAATCATGGCCTAGCAGGCTGATATAAAAGAAACTGCTGGGCCAGGGCTTGGCAGTTCCTCACTGGAGATCGACTCATTCAGATTTAGGCTCTGACTAGGAGGACAGCAGCATCTTGGACAACTTCAAGTGCCAGCTGAGCTTTAGACCTGGTTAAGATCCAGGTCCAGAGACTGAAGACTAGACACAACTGGCTGCAAAACATTGCAGAACCTGGGACAGGGTGTATTGAGAGCCTGGCCTCAAAGCCCTGAAAGAGAAGGCTGGACAGAGCCGCGTCTTGGTGAAGTGGCCCAGGGAGCAAGGTTGCAGCAGACACTCAAGACTCTTAGCAGGCAACTGCTACTGACAGGGTCTCTGGGCTGAGACCCAGAGGAATGGGTTATGAGCATGCCCATAAGCAGAGGTGGATTGGAAACTTTTGATGCCCAGCTCCAAAAAGAGAGGCTTCAATTATGATAGCAAAGAGAAACTTCCTGCAGGTGGAGGGGCTGAAGTAGCAGGTACAAGTTAAACCTCTCTAGTCTGGCACTCTGGTCTGGCAACATCCATGGTCCAGCATGTTTTTAGTTACTGATTGTCCACTTATCATGGTGTGGCCAAGTTTCTCACAGTCCCATCAAGTTTGTTTATAGGCACCAGTCCTAGGTCTTAGTGTTCTGCGCTGTTCTTTAGCTCTAATTTGCCTCTAAATGTCTTCTAAGAGTCCAGTAAGCAGTGGAAGTTTTGGTAATGCTGATAGACAATATGGACCTCCTGTGGTTCAGCAAATTCTCTGGTTCAGCGCTGGTCAGGTCCTGAGAGTGCCAGACTCGAGAGGTTCAACCTGTACCTTTATCTGCTCATGGATCTGTCACCAGAGGGTGATGGGACATAGGCATCTCATACATCACATCATGCCAAATTGCTGTCAGATAATGCTCAAGAATCAGGAATACAGAAATAACGTGGAAGGTGTAGACCTGGCACTTGATACATTAAAATAATTTTTCTTCCATGCTAATACCTTACCCTGCAAGTAGCAGCTCTGGCTTTAATTGCACCAGCTGAGGAGTAAGATGTTACTGATACTGAGTAGGGGTGGGAGAACCTGGCCCTGAATATTTAAAAGTACTAAGTAATGAAAGAACGTCTGCTAAATCTGTCCAATTGCTGAAATTCTATGAATTTGATGGGTGCTTGGGAACCAAATCTCTCCTGGTGGCTACTGCTTGGGCATTGGCTACTGAGATTATGGTGTTACAGAGCTAAGCACTAGTCCTGGCATAGCTAACTCTTTAAGAAAGTTATTAATTATTGATTTGATGTTCTGGGTGCCCAGACTTCTTGACTCCCTGGGTATTTTTAGCCACTAGCCAGGATTCCCAAACCTTGCACTTAATTAAGAGTAACAATGTACATATGTTAATCATCTCAAAACAATGTGCACCAAACTGCGACATTTGCCTATGCATTTTCTCCTCGTTGCCTGGTAAATAAAAATGGTTTGGTATGGCTTACTCTCAATGCAGTTTTGTCCTTGCCCTCTCATTGCAAGGAGATGGTGGCTGCTGGTTGCACCCTCAACTGGTTTTAGGACTCTCCCTGTTTTCAGTATAAATTATTATGCGGTTGTTGGTGTATTGCTAAGCTCTACCCACACTCAGAGGCTATGTCTACACGATAGCTTTTTCCAATTGCTTTTCCGGAAGAGGCTTTTCCAAAGCCACCTCTTTCAGAGGAGCCCTTATTCCTTGTAGAATGAGGTATACAGGGCTCCCCGAAAGAGAGTGTCTGCTCTTCTGCAAAAAAAAACGGAAGAGCAAACGCGTTCCCTGGAAAACCCCCACAGTGTAGACATAGCCAGAAAGAGCAGCTTTTGACATCCAGAATCAGACTACCTGCTGCATCTACCTTCGTCTGTGGTTAAATGGTAATCTTTTTGAGGTGGACAATGAACTCATCAGTCACTGTAGCCAGATGCTTTTGACCCTTTGTTGTACTCTTAAAGTCACCATTGGCTGCTGCATGGGATGTTGAATTCTGCTTGCCCCGTGAATTCTTGCCAGCAGTTGTGGGAGGGAGCCCCACTGTCAAATGCAGGCTGCTTGGCTGGTATGGATATAGGCTGGAAGGCTAGAACACCCAGTGAAGTCCATGTGGATCAAGTTCCAAGTGAAGAGCGAAGGTTTTAAAGTTTCATCCCCCGCCTCACCCTTGCAACTTATAAAAATGCAGATCAGGCTTCTTGCTGTGCAGAAAATTTAAATGAAAATGAGAATTTTAATTGTAAGCTTTGAGTTTTACATTTTTGTTCCAGAGCGGCGTGAAATTGTAATAGTCTCTTACCCTTCTATAACCTTTTGAAAGGAAAAAAAGTCCACACGGTTCTTTGTGCATTGGGTTTCCTTTCTGTATTAATTTTGAAAAATGAGTAGCAGCTGCAAAGCATATAGCTCCTTTTCTGTTATGTGCGGTTTTCATAATTTGCTAGTGAGATTGCTTTCATGCTTATAAAATATTAATTGGTGCCATCATAAAAAGGAAACAGTTTTGCTTGTGTTTCGTGTATTATTCCTGCTAGCCTCCTTGTTGGAATGAAAGGAATGATTTAGTGATAGCTTTGTCAAATAGGGAAGTTCTGATTAGATCAGTGCTTCATCCTAAGGAGACATCCTGTTCCAGTATATGACTTGCAGCCATAGAAGTGCGAGGAACTAGTACAAACTGTAGTGTGGCATATAGCTCCCATTTGTGCTTTAAAAGATCAAATGCAGAAATAGCAATTTCTGTAGGCAGTCACCAGACAAAACTCTCCAGTTGATGGATTCCTAGTGATGAAGCACCTAGGAAGCAGCCTTTCTAATTGTGGTATAAAATGTGGTGGTCTAGATATAGCTTGCAGACTTCACCTTAAGTGACCTGATGATGGGTATTTCAAGAGCAGCGTTCACTAGCAGTGCTGGTATTTCAGACTCTGCTGCAGCTTCAGTCTTTTAAAATCCATTGGGGATGAAATGTAGGATTAGAGGGTTTGAGTCTCTTTTCACACTGGTGTGTAATGCAGGCATCTCACACAGACTTAAATTAGAAGTCAATGCAGTTTTGCTGTTGTACCAAGGCAATGAACATGTATAAAAAGACAAAGGTCTTAAGTCTGGACAGTTCAGTCTACAGTGGTTATACTGCTCCTGTGATCACAGTGTCTAAGTGCCTCAAATCTTGTCCCTGGGAAAGGAATTTTTGTTTGCAAAAGTCCACAAAATCAAAATGCAGTCAGGAATGTCAGTCTATTTAGCAAAAATAAACCAGTTGTTCTATGGGTTGGCTGCATGTCATGAATTTTAAAATATCTAATGGATTTTGGTGACCAGCTTCTTGGGAAATGGAAGAGGCAAACTCCCTAAATCACCTCTCAGACGTCAACTGAAACTTTTGAAGTTTGAAAACTTAAGGTTACATTCTCTTTCCTCGTCGCTTTTTGCTTTCACCTATCTCTGCAATTCTGGCTGTTGGCCAGAAGTGGAAGTGCTGAAATACCATATTAGGCCATCAAAACTAGGAAATCACCTGTCCTTGTGAGCTGTCCAATCCAGTGTGCTGTGTCAGAAAGGTCTGGATAATTGCAATAAGCAGCCAAGTCACTGGACTTCAGTCCCAGCTATCTGAAATCCCGAGTAGACAAGCATGTGGTTGAAGCTGGGTGAGTCCTTTACATATGACCTTAATCACAGAGGTCTGGTCCTCTATTAGGCTTTGTGGAAATGGGACATTTTAGGCATCTAGTATAGTGTTTTTCAATGATTTCCAATGATCATTCATAGTTTTCTAATTAAATTCTTCCTCTCAGATTTTGAGATTAGCTTCTAGGAGTTTTTCCCCATTGATCTGGGGGAAAACACTTTTCTCCTTCTTCCAGCTTAATTGTTGTATGTTAAACAGGTTTGGGAACTTTTGGGTTGAAAGGAAAAGGTAAGCAAAGTAAGGTAGTAACCCTCTAGCTACCTGTCAAACACAGCTGAAATCCACTGCTTTTAATTGCTGCACATAATCCATATTGTGAAGGAAGGGAAATCACCCAAGCATCTCTCTCTCAAATCAGGATGTGATGTCTTGTGTGTAGGTTGGAAGATTTTGTGCAACACTGATCCAATATTGGCCCCTCTTCTATGGGGAGTGGGAGCTGCAGAATTTTGATGACCTCCACATCAGCAGATGGGGAACCAATCTCCTTGGGGACAGGCTGGCTAGCATAATCAGCAGGGGTTAAACTGACTAACAAAAGGGGAGGGTAAAAAGAGGGAAGGTATCAGCAGGTAACTCAAAATGAAGATCTAGAGAACAAATTGAGGAACCAAAAGACTTAATAAGAAATTGAGTTGCCTACATATCAGTGCTAGGAGCCCAGGTAACAAACAGGAGGAATTGGAATGCCTCATTTATGAACCTAAATTCATTCTAGCCTGTCACACTGAAACATGGTGGGATGATTTGCACATGTGGAATGTTGAAATTGATGGTTACAAGCTATTTTGAAGGGCTACCCTGTTAAAAATGGCACTGCTTGTTTCTGAGTCACTGGATAATTCTGAAGAAAATGGTTTAAAACACAAGATTGGATATTAGTTGGCATCTACTGCAGACCACCAAATCACACTGGGAACAGGATGACCATCTCCTTACACGCCTATCTATAACGGGTAGGAGAAGCAGCTGCATGAGCATAGGGGACTTTGAATGACACACACACACACACACACACACACACACACACACACCCTTTAATACACTAAATTTCACAAAGCTGAAAATACTGATGAGTCAAATCATCAGGGAGGAAGAATTTAATTAAAAAAATGTGGGTGATAATTGGAAATCATTAAAGAGCACCTTACTAGATGCCTAAAATGCTCCAGTTCTGCAACTGAAGAATAAGGCCATGCTTGTTTAAAAAGCCAACTTGGTTTTGAAGTGGAATGATGGCAGCAAAAAAAAATATTAAAAATAATAATGGAAGAAAGGGGAAGGCGAAAGACATGAATATAAATCAGAAGTTAGGAATTGTATAAAAATAACAATGGAAGCTGAAGGACACGAGGAGAAATCAATGGTTGGCAGAGTTGAGAGTAATAAGGAGTATTTTAAATATATCGGGAACTAAAAGAATCGAGACAATGGTATGGGTCTCATACTAAATGGAAATGCTAGAACTATCAGTTATAATAGGACTGTTAAATATTTATGTATTTGGGGAAAAAAAGATGCGGATGTAGTATCATCATAAGGTGATTGTACTGTTTCCATTCCACTAGTATATCTGGAGGATGTGAAAAAGAAGCTACTAAAGTTAGACACATTTAAATCAGCATGTCCAGATAACTTCCACCCAAGAGTTTTAAAAGAGCTGCTGAGGAGCTCTTTGGATTGCTAATGCTGATATTTTTTATAAGTCTTGGAGCATTAGGGAAATTTCAGAGATTGGGAAAAGCTATTCCTGTGCCAGTTTTCAAAAAGAGTAAATGGGATGACTTGAATAACTATAGGCCAACTTGACATCAATCCATGACAAGGTGATGAAGCAGCTGATATGAGACCTGGTTCCTAAAGAATTGAAGGAGTATAATATAATTAATGCAAGTCAGCATGGGTTTGTGGAGAATTGATCCTGTCAAAATAATTTGGTATCTTTTTTATGAGATTACATGATTTGTTGATAAAGGTAGTAGTTTGATGCTCCCTACTTAATTTATTCAGGACCTTTGACTTCATAGCACAAAACATTTTGATTAAAAAAACTAGATTGATCTAAAAGCGAACATGGAATACATTAAATGCATTGAAAATTGGAAGATAAGCTCCCATCATGACACTATGGCAAAAGAGCTAATGTGATCCTGGGATGCATAAATGGGAATCTTGAGCAGGAATAGCGGGATTTATTTTCCCTCTCTTTGGCACTGGTGTGACTGCTGCTGGAATACTTTGTCTGGTTCTAGGGTCAGCAATTCAAGAAGGATGCTGATGAATGGGAGAGGGTTCAGAGAAGAGCTGGGGGAACGATTATAGTGTTAGAAAAGTTGCCTCATAGCGATAGATGCATGGAGCTCAATCTATTTTAGTTCAGCAAACGAGATGGTTGGGGTGCCTTGATTAGTCTCAGTATCTTTGTGGGGAACACACCCTTTATAATCTGATCTTCAGTCAAGCGAAGAAAAATAAAAAAGTGTTCCCACATCTAGCCACTGGACCTAGAGGTATTCAGATTGGGAATATGGCATAATTTTTTAACTGTGAGTAATTATTCATTGGTTCAATCTACCAAGGGTCATGGTGGATTCTCCATTACTGGCAATTTTAAAATCAAGATAGGGTGCCTTTCTAAAAGCTCTGCTCTAGAAATTATTTTGTAGAAGGTCTCTGGCCTGTGTTATTCAGGAGATCAGTGGTCCATTCTGGACCTGGAATTGATGAAAATCCACAAAGATGGGGAAATTGGAGCTCAAAGAATGAAATTGTGTAGAAGTGTTTCTCGGTGGGATTGAATTTCCGTTCCAGCTTTAGGTTGAAGACTGACTGTCAATTTGTTGTTTGTTTTTAGGACTATTAGTTTCAAGCTGGAGATGAGAATGAGCAAACTTTTGTTACTTTAAACATGTTAATGGCTTTGAGTCCAATTTAATAATAGCTTGATTTGCATCTGGGCTCCAGCATAGAATACATTCTTTTAGTTTTGCTGTCATAACACTGAGACATTAATTATGGATATGTAAATCTGTGTCTGTCCTTGTGTAGTCCTCTCCCCCCACCTCCCGCTTATGAACTGGTTTTGCCCTGATGCATCTAGTACATTTTTGTGGTTTAAATCCCTTGCATACAGATAAGTATTTATGCGTGGCAAGTCAGCCTCAATTTGTGCCGTGAATCTTAGATCCATCAAGAAGAACTGACAGCATAATGATACTGTGGCTGCAAAGTACTTAAATGATCAGCTCTTCTACGTCTTCTAATTGTACTTCGCTCTTTATGGCCAACAGCAGAACAAATCGGTGGTTCTCCTAATTCAAACCCATGGACCTGTCCCACTTGAATTATAGTACAATCTCATTCGATGTACAGGCAGTGTTTTGTCTCATTCACTGTGGCCGTCTCCAAAATATGGACCAGAGACTCTTTTACCAGCTCCCGCACATCAGTCTACTCCTGTTTGTCACCAATCACATGCATATAGCAACTACCATAACTGCTTGAATGCCGAAAGAGTCTGGAAACTAATGTCTAGCATTCAGCAAGTGTGGTGTCCTTTTTGGATAAAAGCTGATCTTTTTTCTTGCCCCCTAAGTATTGTGTTCTTCAGTTTCCCTCTGCTTCTCCACCAGATGTGGCAGTCTCTTTTCCCCAACCATGCTTGCTTGCTCCTTGTGCTTTTCCTCCCTTTATTACCCAGCTGTCTCATTCTCTTCTTCCTTCGACTTTTCTCTCCCACTAGTATCTGACAGCTCCAGGTCTAGTAAGCTATTGCTGTGGACCAGTTTCTTCTCCATTGTATATAGCAACATCCTGCAATTGCAGTAGCTAATCTGGCTCCTTTGATCATTTTCAGTTGCTTTTACAGACCACCAGAGTGTTTGCAACGAAGAATCAACTGCGTACAAAGAGAGCCAGTCCCATGTAACCAGCCAGCTCTGTGCATGGTCCATTGTAGTTGAGTTACTGCACCAGGATGGATCGTTCAACTTAAGGAAGGGTCTGACATCTATCCAAAAGAAGGTAGCGGGGTCATGTCCGCTAGGCAGCCTGTTACAGAAAGATTGTTGGGAAGGTCCTGTAGCTAGGACCATGATGCTCCTGCCTCAGAGAGAGCTCCTTTTTGAGTGGAGGTTTTTTTTGGGGGGGAGGGGTGTATATTTTATCATTACATGGAAACATTGAAGCTTGCTGTGAAGCTTTGCTGGTCCAGTCTGCTACAACATTTAGTAGGACTTGGCTTCTAGTCTAGATGTACTCCATGAACCTGATGAGTTTGCATCAGCTGAAGTGGCTCCAACAGCAGGGTGTGGAGAAGCCAATGGGTACCTTTAGTGTCATGTGCCACAAGCCTGTTCTAGAAGACCTGGGGGAAAGGCCCAACTTCTTCCCTATCCCTCCTGCTCTTCCCTAACTTCCACAGGCTATGTCTACACTCGTGGCTTCTTGCGTGAGTACTATGCAAATGAGGCTAAGCGTGGAATATCGCCGAGCCTCATTTGCATACCTAATGAGCCCCCATTTTTTTTTTTCAGAAGAGGCTCTTCTGCAAGAAGGAGCGTCTACACTGCCCCTTCTTGCACAAGAAAAACCCTCTTGCGCAATGCCGTTCTTCCTGAAAAGTAATAGGTGTAACGGCATTGCACAAGAGGGTTTTTCTTGCGCAAGAAGGGGCAGTGTAGACGCTCCTTCTTGTGCAAGAGCCTCTTCTGAAAAAAAAATGGGGGCTCATTAGGCATGCAAATGAGGCTCGGCGATATTCCACGCTTAGACTCATTTGCATATTACTCATGCAAGAAGCCGCGAGTGTAGACATAACCACAATGTTTTCCATGAGTGCAATGTGACAGTGTCAGCACCACCAAACTTGAAGGCTAAACCCAAGTCTTGGAAGACTTTATTTAGGGGCTGGGATTGACTAGGGTTTTTAGTGGCACTTTTTTGGGTCTCTCTGATAGAATGTTATTCATGCTGTTCCTCAGAGGTCTTTGGATGCACTGCAGCAAGTCTCATAGCACCTATCATGTGGGGAGGGCACCTCACTGATGGGCAAAGAAAGGTGCAGAAGTCAGCTGTTGCAAGGTGTATCAATGGCAACATGGGGAATGGAACCCAAGGGCCTCCCGTACTCTGACTACTAGGCAGCACTGCCTCTTCTCAGACCATGATTTTGGCCTTGAAAGAGCTGCTCAAGAGAAAACAGAGTCTCTACCTCATGAAGGTGCAGAGGAGATGCCATAAGAACATTGCTCAGTCAGCCAGGAACATAAGAGTGGACCCAACATGTTGGACAGCAAAATGCCATTCTCCAAACACCACTTCCAACAGACATCATTGTCTCCGCTCTGTCTGGAGCCCTGGGATAACAATTCCCCTGGATCCCTGTCAACACCATGCAGCTCTGCCAAGCAAAGATTCTAAGGTATCTGGGGATGGAGGAGGAGAAGAGAGGGAAGCTGCTTGGCTCTGCCATTCTGGGACCCCCTTGAAGTACTGTGGTGAGAATCCTAGTCCACGTAGTTGTTTAGTGCTGAATGTTAAGTTAGTCAATGATGTTTTGACTATCGCCTGGTTTATCAGCGAGTGTAATGCGGCAAATTCGCTCCCAAATGTGGATCGTGTTTAGAAGAGGGAGGAGAGTTGGCTTGTATGTTATTAGTAAAGGCAATTCCTAATGCTCTGTGACTTATTTAGCACCTTACATTCAGAGCTCTCAAAGCAGTCCATCCTCACCAAAGCAGGGGGGAGATGGTCTTTTTTTGTCAAGTTAGCAAATGGGAAGGGAATGGAGGCACCAAGATGTACTAAATGACTTTCCCCAGCTCAGACTAAGTAACAGAGCCAGAAATAAAAATCTTGAAGCCCTAATTGCTGGGCTCCCTTGCATCCAACCACTGGGCGACTCTTCTTCCAAGCTCTGTTTCTAATGGTTCTTTCTGTCGTTGTTATTGGAGTGTAATTTATGTGGCTCCAGTCTGTCCCCTTTCTCTCCTTGCAATGGGTCGTTTGCTGGGGTAGCCTTTCAATGGGTAACAGAGGCAGTTTTCTCTTCTGCAGCCCCTGAACCAGCTCTTTGTACTACCTTGCTTTGAAGTGTAACCTGAGCTGTGTGGCTCAGCATTATAGTACCTGCCTATTGCATGTTGGTAGCTCATTAGCCCTCTTATAAATTCCGATTCCTGCTTGAATGAAACAAGTCCCCCACTGTACACTGGTTCTTTGAAAACGGAAACCTCTGCGCTGGCAGGCGCTGGGTGTATCTGGGCCTCGTCTGCACAAAAGAGAACCAGGAAGCTGGAATTCACAATCTGTAATGAGATGATTAAGTTGGGTTTCTTGACAGCATTAATCGAGGGTTGCTATCAACTTGCAGCAAACAACAGTCTGGCATGTTAAAAGAAAATGGTTTAATACTTAGCATGTGTGTAGTTCTACACATCTTCAAAGCAGTATAAATAGCTAATTCCCACAATGCCCCTGTGATGGAGTTATTACCTCTGAGACATATGGTAGGAGAGGGTTCAGCATGGTGCAAAAGGCTGTGATGTGTGCAGGGCCATGCAACAAATTGGTAGCAGAGCTGGAAGTTCATAGCAGGAGTTTTTGGCAATTAGACCTACGTGCTTGTTTGTGGGGTCCGTAGACTGTGTTGTTCCTTGGGGTAGGGGTTTACTGTAACCCTACAGAATAGTCAGTGAGCAACAGCCAACTCAGTATCTATGAGGTATCAGCTTTGTAAAACGTACTAATGGAATAAGCCGCTGGAGTCTCTAAGGAGATTGGGAGGAAAGCCTAGAGATAGCCTTACCTCTTCTGAGGTCTTGTCTACACTTAACAGGAAATTGGCGCTGCGGGGATCGATCTCCCAGGGCTCGACTTAACAAATCTAAGACTAAATCAGCTGCTGATCACACTCCCATTGACTTTGGCACGCGGCTCGTGAGAAGTAAAGGAAGATGATGGGCGAGTTTCTCCTATTAACCCCCTGCAGTGGAGACTCTGCTGTAAGTCGAGCTAAGGTACATCGACTCCAGCTACACCAGTGGTCTCCAACTTTTTTACGCATGAGATCTTTTGAATTTAAGTGCAATCCAAGATCTACCTCAAACCCAAATATCTTTGCCCCACCTCCTCTGTGCTCCTTGCCCCACCTTTCTGTGAGACCCCGCCCCTGATCACTTCAGCCTCCATCCCTCACTTTCACCAGGCTGGGGCAGAGGATTGGGGGTGCAGGCTCTGGTCTTGGGCTAAGGGATTTGGAGTGTGAGAAGGGCTCTGAGCTGAGCTTAGGGCAGGCAGTTGGGGTGCTGGAGGGGGTTGCAGGCTCTGGGAGGATGTTTGGATGCAGGGGGGCTCAGGGCTAGGGCAGAGGCTTAGGGTGCAGGAAGGGGTTCATGACTTGGGTAGGGGTTCAGGATGTGGACTCCAGTGGGGCACTGCTTAGCTCAGGTGGCTCCTGAGTGATGGTGCTGTAGGGCTACGGCAGGCTCACCCCTGCTCTGGCCCTGCACCACTCCCAGAAGCAGCTAACAAACTTGCTCTATCTCTAGTCTGTTCTGCCCCCTTCTCTGCTCTGTGGAGATAGGATACAGGATGGGAGAGGATTCATCTTGACATCAGCACCCTCCTCTCCATCCCCTGCCCTGCACAGCAAACAGGGGGCTCCTGGGGGAAGAGCTCCAAGGCAAAGAGCCAGAGATGTGCAGCAATGGAAGGAGGAGCAGCTGAAGTGCTGGCACTTGATAGCCACGTGGCCAAGCCAGTCAGGATCATCTGTCAGAGACGCCAAGATCTACCAGTAGATCCCAATCTACTGGTTGGTGACCACTGAGCTATACTATTCACGTAACTGGAGTTGCGTACCTTGGTTCAACATTTGTCCCTAGCATAGATATATAAAATGAAGGTGGAATTAGGTAAACCTCTCCCCTCTAGAACAAGGCTGACGGCTTAGCCCTGAAGGATGGATGTAAAGCAAAAGTTGAACATTTTGGGAGGTCCTGAGACTCTTTTAGCCTCCTTGTTAGGGAGGAGCCAAAGAATTATGGAAGTCTAAGACTGGAATAGAGACGTTACGAAGCGTGTAATTCATTAATTGTGTAGTTGACAGTTTTTTGTCGACTCCATAGTTAATAGATAAGGGATAGCATTCAGTCCTGACTTGTGCCACTGTGGCTATGGCACAAGTAAGTAAGTAATTTAGGAGCTGGGCTGCACAGCAGGGATAGCTCCCAGGACCTGGCGCTAGTCGGGACTAACCCATGCTGCTGGCCAGACCTCTAAAAAAATTTACTGGTTGGTGGAGGGGTGTGGAGGAGAAATGCGTGTAGTCGATAGCATTAATCAATAAGCTTTTGCTTACTGGTTACTCATTTAATAGTCTACACGAGAAGGGGCCTCACGAGGCAAGACTAAGTAATAACTAGACCATTCCTGACAGGCACTTATCTAATGTGTCCTTAAAAACAGGAGGCTCCTGTGTTGTCATTGAATTTCAAACAGAATCCCAATCTTTCCTGCTGTGCTCTACCATTATACCTTCAATGCTTTAATAAAATGGCTGTCCTCTGCATTCCATTAATAGAACACTTCAAAATATAATCGTGTAACTTGTCTTTATGTACAGCTGATTTCCAGTGCTAGTGTATGGGGGATGCAGGGGAAACAGCATCCATGTGGGGAAGTGTAATTTTTAAAACAGCAGTATCATTGGAGAAGTAAGAACCCAAAGTATGGAGACATGCAAACAGTGACAATATACTCCCAACCCTTCCCCCCCCCCCCCCAAAAAAAGTGGAGTGGAAACATTTTTGTAAACAAGTATATATAACATTTATTTAGTCATTGAGGATGCAATGAATCAGTGGTGATTTCCTTTTGTCTATACTTAACCCATTCTTTTCTCTGAATCCCACTTGAGACGTTTAAGACTGTAGGTGATTTTGTATCAGATTATTTTCATGGTATGTTAGAAGCTTAGCATAGAAAATACCTTACTAGATCTGGTCTTTATCTTGTGTGTGGAGTACAGTTCCCTGCAGTATATTTCTATTGTGCACACAGCACGCTATATCTGCACTGGCATTGTTGTTACAATGCAAACCCATTTTAGGTGCTTTATTGATTAGTTACTATTAATAAGATTTGAGACAGGATATTTCAGTGACGTAGCCTGGATGGGACATTTGTATGGATCCTAGCTTCAGGTGGGTGGGCTCACATTATGAAAGCCTAGCTTCCCCCCCCCCCCCTTCCCCCCCCCCGGGAAAAAATTATCCCAAGAAGAATTTTGACCCTGAAAAGGGAAGATATGCCAGAGATTCTACTAAGTCTGCTAGGAGAGACGTGATAACAGTTTTCAAGTACAGGCAGTCCCCGGGTTACGTACAAGATAGGGACTGTAGGTTTGTTCTTAAGTTGAATTTGTATGTAAGTCGGAACTGGTACATATTGTAGGGGAAACTCTAGCCAAACATTTCTCCAGAGCTCAGTTTTATTCTCCCACACCTCACTTCCCTCAGTCCTTTATTCTCAAGCTGAGGTGTCTGCTGAGAAAAGCCGCTCCGCGTCTCCCTGGTCTGCTGGGGGAGGCGCTAGCTTCGCGTCTCCCTGGTCTGCTGGGGGGAAGCAGCTAGTGCGGGGTTGCCTCACCCTGTTTGTAAGTAGGGATCCGATGTAAGTCGGATCCATGTAACCCGGGGACTACCTGTATGTAACTTGTTAGAAGGGAGGAAAAATATTGTTATTGTCCGAAGACTGGTCAAGAAGCAATGGGCTTAATTAGCAGTAAGAATAGTTTATGCTGGACGTTAGGAAAAGCTTACTAAAAGTCAGGTTAGTTAAGCACTGGAACTCCATGGAAGGTTGTGGAATTTCTGTCTTTTTTTTTTTTTTGTACATTAACATTTAATAGCCTCTCTCTCTCTCTCTTTCTGTCTCCCTCTCTCTCTCTCTCTCTCTCTCTCTGGATTTTCATGGCAAAAGCTCCTTTCAAAGCCTCTTTTAAATGTAGGAGTAAGTGCAGCAAGAATGAGTTTATTTAGGCAAAGAAGTGTTAAAATGCCACAAGTGTGAATTCACAGAATTTCCCAGAAAAAATATTGTTCAATGTTAATTCAAAACAGTGTGTGAAAGTTTCAAATGCCATTTGGAGAACAGTTCAGTGGTCTAGTTATAATACAAGGAATACACATTCAAAAGATCCAGATTTGGTTCATGCCATTAAGGGCTAGCAGAATATGAGTTAATGCTAGACTTTTTGAGGAACTGCATTCAGGAGCAAGAGGACTGGACTGGGTGACCAGGCCATCCCCTTCAGTCCTATGTTGAGTAGTAACATTTTGAATTTCTCTAGTGACACTCTTCCTGAAGTGTAGCTTGGCAACTGGTTCTGGGAGAGAGTAGTGGTGACCTGGAATATCATTCTGGGATGCATTAATAGGAGAGTTGTAAGCAATACACAAGAAGAAATTATTCTGCTCTACTCTGGCCTTAATTGGAGCACGGTGTTCAATTCTCAGCACCACACTTCAGGAAAGATGTGGACAAATTGGAGAAGGTGCAGAAAAGAGCAACAAAAATGATTAAAAGTCTAGAAAACATGACCTATGAGGGAAGATTGAAAGAACTGGGTGTGTTTAGTCTGGAATGAAATATTGAGAGGGGACATAACAGCTTTCAGATACCTAAAAGATTGTTACTAGAAGGAGAGAGAAAAATTATTCCCTTAACCTCTGGTATAGAACAAGAAGCAATGGGATTAAATTGCAGCAAGGGAGGTTGATGTTGGACATTAGGAAAAACTTTCTGCCGGGGTGGTTAAGCATTGGAATAAATTGCCTAGGGAGGTTGTGGAATCTCCATCATTGGAGATATTTAAAAGTAGGTTAGACAAACATCTGTCAAGGATGGTCTGGATGGCGCTTGGTCCTGTCATTAGTGCAAGGGACTGGACTTGATGACCTTTTGAGATTCCCTTGAGTTCTTTGATTCTGTTAGTTAGTATCATAGGGAATCACTGGCAAGTTGAGAATATCAGTAGTTTATTTCCATTGAGAGAAGTGATTGTCATTATCTGGACTCTGAACAGAAAAGGTAGTTTAAAAAAAAACTCCACATTGTGCTATCTCTGGTCCAAAGGGAAACAGATTCTCTTTGGAATCATGGAATACAAAGACGATCAAAATAGTGTTCAGCCTTGGGCAAAGTGCCCATTGTGGGCAGGATTCAACCCCCTCCCCCTTTTTTAAAATATTTTGCCAGTTAGGTTTACAGGTTCTGACCATGTGTGGCTGCACCCTACCATTTATTATCATGTGTTGTCATATGTATAGGGATTGTATTACAAAGGCTCTGCAAAGCAGGCTTCGCAGCCTGTCTGCACATCCCGCGTGGAGTAATTTTGGGGAGATGAGGGGAGAAATGTAGGGATTTGGCATTTGGTATAAGGGAAGAGGAGGGCCTGGGTAGAGGGGAAGGAAGAGGAACTGTTAGCCACCTGGGTCCACAATGAGGTTTTATACACAGTTCAAGTGGCAAATTCGAAAGCCCAAGTACCATGTGTGCTCAACACACTTCTTGAAGCTTGCTCAGTGGAACTGCACCATGGGGTCTGTGTGTGTGTAACTAAAGGCTAGTGTATATGAGGCCTAAGTATTAGTCTCAGGGCTGAGTAGTGTCCAAGGACAAAACGCGGGAGTCCCAGCTTCTGTTTCTTGTCTCTAACAGCTAGATGTGCCCCCAAGAACATAGCTGGCAGAGATTAGGTTAGATAGAAGATGTATGTTTGGAAAAAGCCAACACTTCATGCTTCCAGGGAAACCAATAGAAGGGGAGAAGGAAGTTTAACAGCTCATTGTGAATAACGTAGAATGCCTATTATGCTTTTTCAGTGACCGTATGCTCCATTTGCTGTTAAAATGGACTTAATGTTGCTACTGGCTATGTGTGGTCTCCATGGATGCTAACATTAGCTTTTTATTGCATTTGATGTTGTCCTTTTTAAAGAGATGCAGTGGGAGAGCTTTGTGCCGGTAAGAGTAATAAACATGTTAATCTGTTTATTATAAAGGTGTTTTCTGTTGGAGTAGGCCCCTGTGTGCCAAGAAAGTTCTAAGGCAGGATTCTGTTTCTTCTCCCAAAAGACAATAGGGATGTTTTGTGTTTAAGCATTCTTTATTTTTCTTAATTTAAATTTTCAGAGTTATGGAAGCTATGGGAGGGGTGTTGGAATTGTTGAATGATGGTAGACCAGCAGCTCCCAAACTTTTTTGAGTGTTGTGCTCCTCTATACCCCTGTCTATGCCCCACCGGGCTGGAAGCAGGGCTGTGGCTCTGAGGAAAGGGTGGGAATGCAGAAAAGGATAAGGAGTCCAAGGGTAGGGCCACAGATGGGTTTGGATCAGGGGCTGGGAGTGGTTGTATGGCCAGGCTGCCATGAGGGGCCTGCAACCAGGTGTGACTCCACTCCCAGCTTTGCCCCCAGCAGGAGCCACGTCTTGAGGCTGGAGGTTGCCATAGGATCAGGAGGAGAACAGCGCTGAGGCCAGGAATGGGGCCAGGTGCAGGGCTGGGAAGCGGGGACATGACGCAGCAGCAGCAGCAGAGCAGAGCTGGGGTGGGGAGGGGCTGCGAGACACTCCCTCTCCATCCTTATGGAAGCTTGCCTGGGCCCCACGTCCTAGCATGTTCCTCCATATCCCCTTGGGGGAAGAGTGCCCCACACGTTGGGGATCTCTGCAGTAGACGCAGAGGCTACGGCCACATGACAAGAGGAAATGCAAATGGAGCGCTCATTTGCATATGTTGCACTCTCATTTGCATTTCCTCTTCCGATCCTTTTTGCTGACTCTGGGTTCCAGGGAAGTGTTGTGCAGTGCCCGGGATCAGCTGGGGAGTCCCCAGCTGACTCCAGGCTCCACTGCTCCTTTGAAACACGTGGGGGCGGTGATTCAAAGGGGCAGCCACCTCACAGCTGATCTGCGGATCAGCTGTGGGGCGGCTGCCCCTTTAAAGCACCACCTCTGCACATTTCAAAGGGGCAGCTGCTATGGAGCCCGGGGTCAGCTGAGGACTCCCTAGATGACCCTGGGCTCCTAAAGGCATGCAGCATAGCATGGAGTCCAGGGTCAGCTGGGGATTGTAAGTCCCCCGCTGACCTTGGGCTCCATGGTTTTGAAATGCATAAGAGCCCTCGCTGGGGACTCTTAGGCATTTCCGCATTCCTCCTTTGAAATGCACATCGACTAGTCGACTAGTCAGTTAACTGCATTTTAACATCCTAAGTCTGGAGTGCAGTGAGGAGGACTTTAATTCAGGAGCTTTATGCTAAGCAGCTGCAGGTCTTTTTATTTATGACCGTATCCTGTCATGCTGGGGATTGAATCGCCTGCTGGGAGCAATGCTGTGAATTAATGCAGAGGCACTGTCCAGGAACATATGAAAAGCCTGAGGTTGATGTGGTAAAAGGGCAGAGGGGAACTAAGCCTCACGCTTGGGATGTGGAACCCTTGAAGTCTAGGCTGACAGTTGAAATCTGTCTCAGGTGTAGGGTGACTAAAACTGTCTGCTGCCTGATGGACCACAAGGGACATAAGGACACCAAAATAACACTAATTGCTTCCCTGCCCCACCCCCCAGTTGTTAGACTAGGAACGAGGGAGCTACAGATAAGCCAGTGGAGACTTTAAAATATGCACAGCTGGTAGACTTGAAGACTAGTGAGGTGCAGCTTTTAAACTACACAGAGGTGTTAGAACTGTATTAGACAGATGAAGTGGGTGATGTAATATCTTTTATTGGATCAACTTTCGTTGGTGAGAGCGAGAAGTTTTTGAGCTACACAGAGCTCTTCTTCGACTCTGGGATATATTGGTGAACATGTTCTAATGACCCCTTATATCTTTGTTTAAAAAAGATGCCAGGAGTTGTCCTTCTAAGCTCAACTTGAGACATATTAACAGGGCAGAGTTAGGGAAGTTTGCATGCCCACTACCTATGCTTTGCTCTACCCATGCAGGATTTCACCAGCACTAAATTCACTTGAGAATAGAGGAAATAAGCCCCTTTTTCAGTAAGATATCCCCAAGTTAACCAAAGAAAGCAGAAGGTGCATGATTTTGCAAGTGAATTAATGTTTGCAGCTTCCCCTCAGGGCTAGATTCACATTTTGTGGACTTGGTGCCAAGGCCAAAATATCTTTTTTGAGGTGAGAAGCCCACATCTGTACACAGTATTTCTCTTCTACAGGTTGAACCTCTCTGGTCCGGCAACATCTGTGGTCCGGCATGATTTTAGTTAGCTGGATGTCCACTTATCATGGGTGTGTCCAAGTTTCTTGCAGTCCCATTAAGGTTGTTTACAGCCAGCAACAGTCCTGGCTCTCAGTGTTCTGTGCTGTTATTTAGCTCTGTTTTCCCCTAAATGTCTTTAAGAGCCCAATAAGCAGTGGAAGTGTTGATAATGCTGCTAGACAATATCGACCTTCCATGGTTCGGCAAATTCTCTGGTTCGGCACCAGTCAGGTCCCAAGGGTGCCAGACTAGAGAGATTCAACCCATATTTTTTTTTGTATTGTGACTTCAGTATTCTTTGAGTAGACTGGGCCATTATTAGAACTGTGTGGAGAGCTGAAGTTCTCTTTTTTTGTAAAGCTGTTAAAGAATGCAATAGTTGGCTTTACTATATATTGAAATGAAAGCCAAAGATTTTGAAATTCTTGGTAAAGGCAAAGTCTGAAAAAATTGTTCTGGGTTCAGTGTTTTGTTCTGACCATCAAAATGTTTTGTTTCAGTTTTGACATTCATTTCCTATAATAACATATAACAAAATTCAAAAGCAACTTTATTTTGGAATGAAATACTTTTTCTTTCAAAAGTATTGAAATGGGATGTTCCAACATTGCTGGAACAGTTTTTTCATCAAATGAAATTCTTGCAGAATTGACCCATTTTTGCAAAGCATTTGCATCTCAGTGGATCTTCGTATTCGGACGCAATGTAGTTCCATCACAGTTCCTCTGACCAGCTCTACTTATTCTGGGTGTTCTAAGGTTCTTGCTAAAGATGCTTCAGGGGGTAGCTGAGTTAGTCTGTTAACAGGAAAAAAACCCAACAAATAGTCTGGTAGCATTTTAAAGACTAACAAAACATGTAGATTGCATCATGAGTTTTCGTGGGCACAGCCCACTTCTTCAGATCACTGGAGTTATGAATTTAACATGTGCAGACCCAAAATAATTTTTTTTAACTACCCAATCTTCAGATAATTACTGATTCCCTCTAGCTCCCTGTCTCCCCCCCCTTTCCTTTTTTCCCCTCTCCCTCCCCTCTCCTATTTATTTTGGGTCTGTACATCCTAAACTCATAACTCCAGTCATCTGAAGAAGTGGGCTGTGTCCACGAAAACTCATGATGCCATCTACATGTTTTGTTCATCTATAAAGTGCTACGAGATTATTTGTTGGTTTTTTGCTAAAGATGGTTGCTTCAACAAATAAGCATGCATATTATGTAACACCACACTTATCTAGTGTTACACAAACTGAACAAAAGCCCTGGGCCCAAACATCCATGATTAAGGTTAAGATTCTGTCATGGGTATTTTTAGCAAAAGTCAGGGACAGGTCATGGGCAATGAACACAAAATTCACAGAAGTCCACGACCTTGTCTCTGACTTTCACTAAAGATACCCTGCCAGGGACTAAGAGTCAGAGGACTGCAGGGGCCTGACCTCGGACAGCTTCTCCAGCCCTGCAGCTGCTCCAACCCTCACTGTGTCCGGGAGGGGGGGGGGGGTACTGCTCTGAGGGTTGGCCTGGAAGAAGTCATAGAATCCATGACCTCCCTGACAGAATTGTATCCTTCCACATGATATATAGAAGTCTGAATCATAACTTTGCCTTCAGAATTACTTCTAACATATGGACACAGCACAGTATTAGGAAGAGGGATGTTCTCGGTAAAACATGGGCAAATCCATGTTCTTATGAAGAATTTTTTTAAATGTTCATACAGAATAGATAGAATAGATAGGTCATCAAGATCCAAAGGCTTTATGCATCCTACAGGAAGGAGACAAGGAAAATATCTTCCTCTTGGTGCTAACTTTTAATGCTAGCTGTGTACTTTGCTACATTTGGATTAAACCACTCAAGCTTATGCATTCCCTTCCAAGCTCCAAGAAGAGCTGTTCTTGGGAATCTTAGAAGCGAGAACTCCCTTTGTGGAGATGGGAATATACTTTGATATTGAATTCTTTTAGAGCTGAGGATATACCACAACTCATGAAACTTTTAGCAGGAGTGGCACCAAGGTATATAAATCCATGGCAGTGCTGGAAAGATGGCAAAAAAAGGGTCTGCCCTCAGTTATAGCTGATGTCCTCGAGTAACTAAGGAAGAACTGATCAAAATGCAGATTTCCTGTGTTGCTGCCTTTTTGGTTAGAATAAGGATGTTAAATATCGATTAATTTACTAGTCGAGTAGTTGATGGAATTTCCATTGACTGCTCGACTAGTCGATAGGCACTTCCGCATTCCTCCTTTGAAATATACAAGAGTCCCAGTAGGTGCTCTTGTGCATTTCAAATTTAGAACTCCGCATGCAGCCTGGAACAGTGGGAAGTCCCGCTGACTGTGGGCTCCACGCACTTTGAAATGCACAAGAGCCTTGGACTTCTTGTGCATTTCAAAGCAGAAGCACCCGCGTGGAGCCCGGAGTCAGTGGGACTTCCTGGCCCTGGGCTGCATGCAGTGTGCCAGCTTTGAAATGTACATGAGTCCCCAGCGGTGCTGCCGCTTTGAAATGCTGCATGGAGCCAGGGTCAGCTGGAACTCCCCAGTTGATTCCGGACTCTGTGCACATTTCCGCGGAGTACTTTGAAATGCCGCGTGGAGCCTGGGATCAGCTAGGGAGTCCCCAGTTGATCCCAGGCTCCATGCAGCACTGCTGCTTTGAAACATCTAAATGGGCAGTGCCACACTGAGCCCGGGGTCAGCTCTATGCATCACTGCCGCTTTGAAATGCCATGCCAGTATTTCAAGGGGGCATCACCGCACAGAGCTAGAGATCAGCTGGAGACCGCCATGGTGTTTCAAAGCAACAGCGCCGCATGGAGCCCATACCCTGGGCTCCGTGCAGCACTGCTGCTTTGAGGTACCCCCTTTTCCTCCCTCTTAGTGTTTTAAAACAGCAGTGTTGCTCGTAGCCCAGGGTCAGCTGGACAGTCCCCAGCTGACCCCGGGCTCCATGTGGCATTTCAGATCACTGGCCCTGGGCTGCATGCGGAGTGACATTTCAAATTGTTGGCCTGGGGCTGCACGTGGAGTTACACATTCCTCCTTTGAAAAGTACAAGAGCCCCACTGGGGGCTCTTGTATATTTCAAAGGAGGAATGCGAAAGTGCCTATTGACTAGTTGACTAGAAAATTAACCGATATTTAACATCCTTACTCCACATAAGAAATGCAAATGTTGGTCTAGTCCCCAGGTAACAGCTTTTGAAGGGTCAGAGGGAGGGAGAAAGGGGAAGCTTAACTGTGAAGTAACCCCCGTGACTACAAAACAGGTGTGGCATTGCTCAAACAAATCACCTAACAATTTTCTGCAGAAATGGCCTATTTCTGACTTTGTAATTAAATGTTTAAAAGTAGAATTTAAGCTTTCTTGAGATGTTGGTCTTTTTAAGGTGCCACAGGACTCCTTGTTTTTGAAAACACCAAAAGATGGTAAATCTAACAGATATATTTGGGTATTAGCTTAGGCTTAAATGTATCTGTTAATCTTTAAGATGCCACAGGGACTCCTCATTTTTGCAGATACAGACTAACACGTTACCTCTCTGAGACTTGATGGTTTCAGATGAGGACTGGATGCTTTTCTGGAAATACATTTTAGTCAATTACAAGTTATTGGCCTCAATAGAGAAGTAACTGGGTGAAATTCTCTGGCCTGTGATACAGATATAAGATGATCTAATTGTTCCTTGTGGTCTTAAAATCCATGAATCTTTTTTAGGAATATTTTTGCACCTCTAACTTGGGCACAGAGCTTAACTTGTTTAAATATTTTGCAGCTGTTTTAATGATTTGCCAGCTTTAAAACTGATATTCACATTTGAGTCTTGCGCGTTGGAGTCTGGCTCTGTATGGTAACCATGTGCAGTTCCTAGTCCTGTCCTTCACCTTCTAAGATATAAGTATCTAGCCCCAGAGAGGTGCAGTACAAGATTAATTTCCTTGTTTGAGTTTCCAGCCCACTCTATAAATCAAACAATGCTTCTGTCTCAGTAGTTTGTTTCAAGTGCCCTTTCAAATAAGGGAGTACTCATAGTCATATTGACTCATATTGTATACTCCTTTAAAGGCCAATGGTGCTCTTAATGCATCATTTGGTACATTAAAAAGCTACTGCCAACCGCATAGACTAAAAGTGATTGTGTAGTGTTCTTTCTATCCCCTGTTATATTACAATGAATAAATGCAGTAGTTTGAATCTAATGTATGTGAAATAAAAAAAACACCTCTAGTGGAATTATGAAACTAAAATGTTGTTTGTACTTAGCTTAAAATATAAAGACAAGGCAGCAAAACTGGTCCATCTGCTTCTGATCTCATTTTTAATAAAGACTATGGGATTTACGATCATTTAACCTAAGACTCTGACAAGTGAAGGTTAATGTTTGATTATTAATCCACCTGGGTCTGGTAGATGTTAAACAGTGCAAAAACAGTATATTCTTGAGCATATTGTGCTGTCTACTTGTAAATGACTCTATAGTTCCCAGCCCTCCAAGTCTGTCTTGGAATCTCAAGGAATTAGTGATTAATGCTAGTTAAAGATTGTCATGCGGTACAACCTCTAGGAATATATCCAATCAAAATTGGCAATCCTAAATCTAGGGTATAGCCAATGACTTCATTTTATCATCCATTTACTGTGTGATGTTATGATTAATGACGATAGCATGTAATATATATTTGTTGTATGCTAAAGAGATTCAAATGGTAGAATTATAAGACTGAGTAGTAGTTAAAAGGGGGAAGTAATTAAGTAGGACTGAAACACAAGGCCTGCATTTAGCTTAGCCATACTAGCCTTAGAGTTAAGAAATGCTTGACATAAGTACATGATCAAAGAATAAGCCGATGCCATAAGATTATGGGAAAAGATGTACCAATGAGTATACTGTGAAAAGTTAGCTGCAAGATTAATTTTAGGTCACAAAATGCTTTTTCTAACATTTGCCTTAACCTCAGTGTGGAAGAAAACATTGTCCTCACTCTGAGTTTGTAAGCAACAAGTAGCCGATGCCATAAGATTATGGGAAAAGATGTACCAATGAGTATACTGTGAAAAGTTAGCTGCAAGATTAATTTTAGGTCACAAAATGCTTTTTCTAACATTTGCCTTAACCTCAGGATGCAGGTTGTGTGTCAGTGCTAATGAGAATGAAAGTAATTACAAACAACCTATGAAAAACTGAGAACCCCAATATTCTTGGGTGTCACAATACAAATAATGAAAAGGATGGACCCCCTTCACGCACATGGGTGGAGTGTTGGTTATAGTCGGGGTCACAAGATAAATATGGTTCTCAGAGTAAAAGGAGTTCTCTGTGGGAAAACTATTAGGAAAATGTACTTAACTGGGAGGGTGATGAAGCACTGGAATGAGTTACCTAGGGGAGAAGTGGTGGATCTCCATCCTTAAAGGGTTTAAGGCCAGAATTGACAAAACCCTGGCTGGGATGAGTAAGTTGGGGTTGGTCCGGCGTTGAGCAGGGGGTTAGACTAGATGGTCTCCTGAGGTCTCTTCCAACCCTTGTCTTTAATGATCTCCTGTGATTTTATGGAAGCTGCAGAAGGAATCATCACTTCAAGTGATGATCAATTAGCAAGGCAGCCATCAGACACTAAGAATACCATTAAGGATTTGAGTAGGATTGTCTATGTAACTTGGGGATCAGTCTTTATAGAGTTTCTATATATCTCTTATAAACTTAGTTGGAACTTTTTTAGCAGAGGTGATTTTTAAACTGCGTGGAAGTGTAGCCAACACAGTCAAACCAAGGCTGGCATAAGACAGCATGACTAAACTCAAATAAAATAAAATAAAAGACTACAGGTGTGAGGGTTTTCTCCACCTCTCTTGGGAAACATGATATTGTATTGGTATTGTCAGCACCTGGAAGCCCTAGCGATGAGCCAGTCAATGTGCTATACGATACAAACAGAAGGAAAAGATGATTCTGGGTCCAAGGAGCTGACAGTCTAAGTCAGGGCTACTCAACATTGAAGGCCATGGGGGGCCACAATGATACACACAGAACATGCTGAGGGCCACAACTTAAGTGTAGTTGCATAAAAATGCAAAGATATATGCAAATAGCTTCTTTCACACTGATGGGCATGAATACAAAGCACTTTCCACAATGCCCTGGCGCTCCCGGCCCCTCCTACCTGGGGGCTAGAAACATCGACACCCTGTACCCGTCTGTACAGAGACGCCTTGCCATTGTGGAGTGTGTTCCCAGTGGAGGCCATGTTCAAAGGCTCCCACCTGTGTTGAGTGCCATGTAAACCCAAAGTGCATTGTGGGCTGCAAACAAACAGGCCGTAGGCCGCATGCAGCCCGTGGGCCGCGTGTTGAGTAGCCTTGATCTAAGTAATAGGTCTCCCCATCAAGAAACCTGTCATGTTAACTAGGATGTTTTTTTCTTTGCTCAATTTCATCCCACTTACCTTAGTTTTACCCCCTGAATTATGTTGGAAACTTTGTCTGCTACTTGGATATTGCACGCTTCCAGCTTTGACATACTCTCAAAAACCAATCAGACCTGTCAAAAATCATGAGATTGTCTTCAAATCATGCCATTTTTGTTAATGGGTCTCCTTTTTGCTTGCTTTCTAGTTATTGAGGCTTCAGCATCCTCCAGAGTTATATTTTCAAGCTTTTTCTCTGCAACCATGAGGTCTATACACTTTTTTTTTTAAAGGAAGGTTTGCTTCTCATAAAGACTCTTGGCTTCAGCAGATGAGGTGTTAAGCAAAATGTCAACTATTTCAAGACCCATGATAAAATGCACTTGCTATATACAGCTGGCTATTCTTGAGTGCTAGGCTGCATGGTTCTTTGATATTTACTTATCAATCTTGGCTTTTTTTGTTTTGTTCTGTTTCCCCTCTCTAAATTCCTTGCGTTTGTCATAGGGAGCATCTCTACAATGTCATGAAGAAACCAGCCATGACCTCTTCATTCATTTCACTTTGAAAGATTTCAAAACAGTTTTTCTTACCTTATTCTCAGCTCATTGCAATTATTTTTATCTGTGCCATGCTGATAGCGTACGGATAAGAAATATATTATTAGAGCTGGGCTAGTGGGTGATGCATCTTTCAAAGCACAAAAAATTCAAAGAGCAGCAGAGTTGCTAACTAAATGTGTGACAGATGACAGCTTGAGGCATGAACTTGTCAGATCTTACAAATGAAGTGGGTTTGGACTGGGTCAGTACTTGAATGGGAGACCTCCAAGGAATGCACTTTGTGCTCTAGGCAGTGGCGAAGGTAATTCATCAGTAAGTGTTTTCCTTCTGAGCTAATCCTATAGCAGTGTCCCTTCTGGTGGTTAAAGAGCATTGCCTATGTCTGGTGATGTCTTTCGGGTACGTTTGAAAACTGTAGCCTTTGCTATGTGTGATCATTAAAGTTCCCATGGCGTTTTTTGAAAAAGGATCAATTTACAATTCAAGTAGTTACATCTTGGTTTCCCCTCTGTTTACTTTTTGAACACATCACTGGACATCGGCAATGCCAGGAGAGAGGAGTTGGAGAGCCAGTGAGAAGCAAAGTTGGGAAAGTAACTGAAATACTTCTCTGATGGATTGTATTTGAGGGACAACCTATCCTAAATGCTCAATTACTGAGGGACAATCTACATGTATTGGTGTATTTTCTTTCCACAAGCTACTCTTAATACAACCTTCTCTGAGTGATGTATCTGAATACACTTGAACCTCTTTAATCTGGCAACCCTGTGAAAGAGGGTATGCCAGATTAAGGAATTTTTTGGACCATGGAGGCAATGTTCCAATTTTTTCCATCCATGTGTGGAATAAATTTTGTTCCACCAATACATGTGTGGATGTAGAAACACATACTGCCGGCTGTGGGAAGTGATGGGCACTCTGCTAATCAGCTGGGTGGCATTTGAATCTCTCCTGGGTGGCCGCCCAAGCACTCAGTTTACAGGGAACCCTGCATGGAGGGCACTGAGGTGGGGTCTGGGAGGGAGGAAGGAAGGGAGGGTGTGTGAGGGGGATAGATGTGTGGGGTCTGGGCATGAGGGGGATGAGGGAGGGGCACTTATGTAGCACCCTGCTCCTCTAGGCACACTTAACCCCACATCCCATGCCCCTCCCAGGCGGCACCACCCTGCTGCTATGAGAGCAGTGGGGAGGGGGAGTCTTTGGAGAAGCGCTATTCTTCCGTTCCCCCAGTGGGATGGGGGGAGGGAGGGAGGAAGAGGGAGAGAGAGTGTCAGCATGTAGAACTGCTTCTTCCTCCCCTTGCTGGGGTCTGTACTACAGGTCTCCCCGAACCAGGGATCTGGACTACAGTGGTCCAGGTGAATTGAGATGCTAATATCCAAACTGTATTGTTAAATGTATTAACCTTAATTCAGGATATTGCAAATTATGTACCATATGTATTTTATGATTCTTTAAACATTGTAACTTAAGCATGATACCCAGGTGTATAGACCCTTCTTCCTAACCAGTGTATTAGATAATTTTAACATTAGCTTTAATAAACATTTCTGCAGCAGTATTGTGCACTCTTACATGGCTGTCCTAGAAGTGGCTGTATTTCAGTGGTGGGTGAATGATCTCAGTGAATAGTTTGTATGTCAGTTTGTTTGAAGTCTCTCTGTTCACAATAGGTACACAGCTGCTTTACAACACAAGTGGAAAAAGTCACTCAGGCGTGCTAACACACAGATGTTCTGAATCTCGGGAAATGCTTCCTAGCATTAAGACCTGTTAGCGTACAGAACAGTCTTCCAGGGGAAGTGGTGGATGTTTTGTGCATGGAAACACTTTAAAGGTAGATCGAGTGAAGCACTGGTGAATACATTGTCCAGAGAGTGCAGGATTGCTCCCTAAAGAATGGACTACACTGTTAAACCATTGCTGGGTTTCATTTACAATTCTCAGTTGTATTATGTTTTTCAAACTTGGTGTTGGGATAGTGGGAGTAAAGCTTTCTTTGGATCAGCCAGTGCTATTGAGACTAGAATTTTTGGCATGTTTTTTTTTTCGTGTTAAAAAAGGTTATAATAACCCTGCTCAATAACATCACCAAAGCTTGGACACTTAGTTGTAATACATATTTCTCTATAATTGATACGTACCGAACTTGAAACCTCTAGTGCCATTGTTTCTCCAGAATGAGAGATTGATCGTGGTTCTGAAATGTCATCGATTCCAGAACTTCAGAATAGGTTTCATGGATATATATATATATGAATGAAGAAGATTAAGCTAAGCAGGTAGAATAGCTGTTGACTTAGTACACAAGCAAAATTCCACTTAAACTGGTATAACTTGCTGTGGCTTCATCAAGATATTCTCCTTAGAAGTCTAAAGCTACAATCACAAGATTGTTGCAGAAGAGGTTAAAGCAACAACAATAAATCCTTTTTAAAAAAAAGTCAAGCTACTCAACTTTCTTGTCTAGTGTTTTTTTTTTTACATTGCCTGGAACTAGGACATAGCATTTGTGCTCTCAGAGAAAAAAATAATGTTGCAGGTGTTTCAGCATGGGTTTGTGCATTAACGGTGTGTTGTGGGGTGTTTGGTTCTTCCTCCTCTCCTGACCAGGCAGGGCTCCAAGTCCCTGTAGTATGCACAATGGCATAGAATGCCACCTTGCCCCAATGTTATCTAGTCATGCAATCTGCTCTTCTGGTGAGGAACATGCAGCAGAGCATGGGGCCAGATTCACCAGCGCAGTTCAGCGATGTCAGGTCTTGTGTAGTGCTAGGTTGATAGGCCTCAGCAAATCAAAACATTAGATAGCTCCGTTTTCTTCTTCTTATCTTCTTGCCATTTGTAAACAGTCTTGCTTAGTCCTGGGCCCCTGACCTGTGCTCAGTAATGATCCGACAGCCCTTTTAGACTGTGGGTCCAGAGGGTGGGGCAGGCCGCAATGCCGCACCAGTCCAATGTCAATACAGCCCCAGCCCTGGTTCAGGGCAGGCCGGGCAGACTAACAGTTTCCCGAGTCAGCTCATCCCAGGCCTGGTTCAGGGTGGGGCGGGCAAACAAAGAGTTTTCCAACACAAGTGGGGAGGGGGAGACTGCCACCCAGTATGTGGGGGAATGTAGGGGGTACGCGGGCCCTCCCTACTCCACCACGTCCTGGCCCAGGGCCCTAGCAATGGCCACCTTGGCGGTCAGTGGGGAATCCGATCCGCAACATGCTGTCACACATCAAAGGGTTATTAGGTCATCCTGACCATCATCTGCTTTCCCTAGGCCCCTTGGTCTGTACCTGGCTCCCGGTCAGCAGCGGGTTCGCAGGGTCCAGGCAATCTATGTTTGGGGATAGGGTAAAGTGCCTGAGCCTGGCAGTCCGGGACCCCACGCTCTCCCCACATGGCTTCTACAGGGTGCCCTCTGTCCCAGGGAGAATGGGGAGCCCTCCCCTCCCCCGGGCACCCACACTGCTGCTGCCCCCACCAGAGCAAAGGAGTTACCTGAGTCAAGTGAGTGAGGGCCTCTGTCCTCCCTGGCCCTGTCTGAGCTGGCTGCTGTGCTTTCCTTCCTGCTTAGCTGGCTAGCTTCAGGTAAGGTCATGTGTGACTATTCATACGTGCTCCCATCAGCACCATCGCTCTGGGCAGCTGCCCTGGTCGCCCAGGTCTAAGGCCGGTGGTGGTTTGGGGACTTGGACAGGAGGAGACTTTTTGGGGTGGGCAGATCTGGAGGACTGACACAGCTCCCTGCCACAGAGGTAACTGGAACCCGAAGCCCTGTATGCAGGGCAAAATTGGAAGCCCCAAGAGGGCGATGTATGGGCCTGAAGAGGACTGAATTCATGAACTGAACTCCCACACGGGAAACTGGGCTGCAGCATGTTGATGGGAGAGCTAGAAAGGAACGGAGGGCAGGGGGCCTGTAGGGCTATGCTGTGTCAAGAAGAGGCATGCTTCAGGTCCTCTGGCACACTGTCAGACCTGGGCAGTGGCTTAAGGATGAATAAACTTGATGTAGTAATTTGAGGTTTAACATTTACTGAATAAAATCCCTCTTAATTATTAGTGATCAATTTTCTGATTTAGTAAGATTTGCTGAATCAACCAAGGTGGAAACTGGAATATTTTATGTTCCATAACATGTCAAACCTGCACTCCATGCTCAGTAGGGGTATGTCTACACTACCCCGCTAGTTCGAACTAGCGGGGTAATGTATGCATACCGCACTTGCTAATGAAGCCCGGGATTTGAATTTCCCGGGCTTCATTAGCATAAGCGGGGAGCCGCCATTTTTAAATCCCCGCTGCTTCGAACCCCGTGTAGCGCGGCTACACGGGGCTCGAACTAGGTAGTTCGGACTAGGGTGCCTATTCCGAACTACCGGTACACCTCGTTTCACGAGGAGTACCGGTAGTTCGGAATAGGACCCTAGTCCGAACTACCTAGTTCGAGCCCCGTGTAGCCGCGCTACACGGGGTTCGAAGCAGCGGGGATTTAAAAATGGCGGCTCCCCGCTTGTGCTAATGAAGCCCGGGAAATTCAAATCCCGGGCTTCATTAGCAAGTGCGGTATGCATACATTACCCCGCTAGTTCGAACTAGCGGGGTAGTGTAGACATACCCTAGTTGTGGTGCTGGTGTTGGGTGTATGTAAAGCAGTAATGCTTAGAAGCTTCATATAAGACGTGGGTCTCATGATGGGTGCTGCACATACTCATAAGAGACAGCCCCTGCCCTGAAGAGTTTACAGACTAAATAGAAAAGAATAGGCAAAGGGTTGGACAAAGGGGAATATTAATCCCATTTTATAGTGGAGGCCACTGAGGCACAGAGAGATGGAACAACTTGGTCCCATAGGAATTGCCCTTGGATCTTGAGCTCCGGTCTGTAAGAACATCCTTTTGCTCTTTCAGCCTTTGTGGCTGCTTTTTTGAAAATGTCACCAGCTGTCCTACTGTTCTTGCAGAAATAAGCACTTTTCTGTTGGCTGCTTTTCCTTCAGAACATACCAGTTCTTGTCTTACGTTCAGGTACGTTAACAAGTTTGTGCTTTCTAACTGCCTGAGCTGCGACCAGACTGTAATGAGCAGCACTAGAGTGATGCGCTGATTTCACTATGCCATTATGTTGTATTGGTTTTCCTTTCCCTGGTAAGCCTGAAACAGTGTTCTTTTTATTGAGCCATTGCCAAGAAAGCAAGGAAATGGGTCTCTTCACATTTTAAGGTGGATAGCTATTGAGATCCCTTTTTGTTGAGAGTATTATTATTATTAATGCCTTTTGGTGTGCAGCTCTGAACAGGCTATTGTATTCTAATCATCTGCTACCATCCAGGACTTCTGCTGCTTCAGCAAAAAAAAAAAAAAAGCAAGTGATAAATGGAACAGTGCGAACAAGACTCCCTTCTCCGGGCCGTGTTATGCATTAGTGCTTCCTTAGTGTCGAGTGAAAGTGACATTGCAGTGAACATATGGACGTAATGGTCAGCCTTGTGGTGAATGGTTACTGGCCCGAACAGTCTGCTCATGGCAGCTGTGGGGTTTTTTTCCTGCTGCTGCTGCTGCTGTTTTTGTTTTGACTTAGCACGAGGCAGAGGGAGGTAAAATCTTTCTACTCCCATTTAGAGATGCTATGCTTCAATTTGCAGCTAGTGTTGAAAACCTGCTATATTGCAAAGAATTTTTCCAGCAGTGTTTAAGCCATTTTAATCTCTCATGCATGGAAAATATGTCTAGTGGGATGCTTTATGTAAGTTAAAAATACATGTGTGTTTTCTCTTATTTGAAAGGTATAGGAGTAAATTCACCCTTGTTTCTGCAGGGTAGAATTCTAACTTCACCATGCTAATTCTGAAAAAGCTAATCACCAAGACTTCAGCAAACCTGTAAGTTTGCTTACTGGGAGAAATCTGGGCTCCTACTTGTCCTCAAATGTCAGCATTATGCTGCAAAATGTAAGGAGACAAATGACTTCTCTCTTTATATTTTAATTGTTTTGTTCTTGACATTTGTCTTTGGGAACTAGGAGATGTAAGAAAGTTCTAGCATATTTGTCTGTTCAGATATATCCATTTGTTAACTTCAGATCAGAATGTTTGCCCTTTCAGATCCCGCTTCGTGTAATAAGGCTATGTGCATTTTTCGAAGGGGTGGGAGAAGACTGCCAGTTTTCATGGAGCAAAACTTAACATTGAATGTTGCTCCCTGAAATTTGTCGGATCTGGTTTTAATGGTGATTATAATGCCCTTACTATGGGGTTTCAGGACACAGCTGGAGAAAGCAAAAAATTATCGGTTTGTTGGCAGTCTTACTTTGGCGAACTCTTTGGAGAATCTAGGAGTGGCTTGTAGCAGAGTTGTGGCATAGAATCTGCTTTTGTCTCATTGCTTTATGGTCCATGTTTCCTGATTCTCACTTTCTAATCTGTCATGCTTGTTTATGATTGTAACTCCTTGAACACCAACAGAGCAAAAGAACCAAACTACTCTGCAGTGAGGGAAAAAATGTGAAATCACAGGCAGGTGGGAGATTGTTCCCTGCATTGCTTGTTAGTAGTGTTTTGTCTACAGCAAGGAAATTCAAGGATCCCTTTCTCAAAGTCCTTGTGTTTTGTTCTCTCCCTTACTTCTGGATAAATGCGTCCTGGTTGGATCCCCAAAACAGGGAGGTGGGGACAGATTCTCAGGAGATGGTGTACAAAATAATTACAACCAACTTCAAGAGAGCAGTACAGATTGACACCTATTGAGAATCTGGCCCCTGTTACTAGACCCTTAAGAGAAAGAAAACTAATTGATTATAAAAGGGAGCAAAAGGTAATTATGATTTACATGGGATTGGCAAACATGTCAAGTACTGCGTAATCTTCACCTAACCGTATGATGCATTAAGAAATCTCAATGGGACCTGGGTCACTTCTGGTGAGAGGAAGGCAAATGCTAATTCTGAAATCTTACTTCATTCGTCCCTTGTGACTTTTGGTTAAATAGACCATGGAATGTGTTTTTCTTGTCCTCTGGGCACTGAGGGAAGCTGCTGAGAGAGAAAGCAGACTTGAGACTCATTTCAGGTCTTTAACATCTTGGGACCAACAAGGCCACAACAACGTGGCATGTGTAAGCAGGGGAATGGTCCCGCTATTGTGGGGAACTTTCCTGGCTTCTATACCACCCCGGTGAAATGGACCAGCGAAAGGATCTGAATCCCCGCTCCCACTTCCTTTACCCCACGGCCTCCCTGATCCTGAGGGCTCCCCCTCCACTCTCCTGAGTAGCAGAGCCCTCGAAACCCCAACAAGGCTGGGCCCAGGTTTCCTGGGGCTTAATCCCTGCCCTTGTAGTCACTAGGGGCAGGAGTTAGGATGTCCCCACTCCGAGGTGCTCTCTTTACACTGCAGGCCTTCTTGGCCCAGTGATCACTTCATAAGGTTCAAAGCAAATACAATTTATTAAACATCAACTGATTAAAGAGAAAAGAATAAGAAAAAATGAGAATGGTTAAATGAGAACACACAGCCCTGCTCTGTAGCACAGGGACATCAACACAGCAGTCTGCCGAGTGTAAGGACAGTTCACAGTCTCTTCCTTAGAGGCCCCTTAGAGGCCTTGGATGTGCTGCATGGGGGAGGGGCTGCAGGCTGGACACGCTTGCTCTGACAGTGACCACACAGCCTCAAGCTCTAAGTGGCCAGACCCCTCTCCCAGTCCAGAGCCTCTCCCCACACTTCGCAGTTCCCAGCTGCTCACCACATCCAGCTGCAGGCTGAGCTGCTTGGCCAGTCTCTAGCTTCTTGTGTTGCTTCTCTGTTCCTTTTGGCTCTCTGAGCACTGCCAGTCTGCCGCTCAACACGGTCTGCGCTCCTTGAGCTGTGTGTGTCTGGCTCAGCTGCTGCAAAAACTGCCCCTCAGCACACAGCTTGCACTGCTTGGGCTGTCTCTCAGCTCTCTGTTTGCTCAGAGAGAGTCAGAACAATCCCAGCTCACAGGGAGGACGGGGCCTGCCTCTCCCCTTCCTCACTGGCCTGTCCAACCTGTCAATCAGGCTGAGCTGGAGTGTTGGCTGCTTTCCATTGTCTCTGGGGTCTGTCAGTCTCATGAACCCTTCCCCTGTTGACACTGGGAGCTGGCAAACCAAAAAACTCCCACAGAGTTTTAGTAAGGGGTAACAGTCCCCTTACACATGCAAAGCTAGAAGATGTTAAACATTTAATGATTGTGGTTTTATGAAGTTATTTGAAAGCATGTAATCGGAGCAGTTTCTGGACTCGCTCCTTTGTGGTTTTTTAAAACACAATGTTATGAACTAGACTGATTAGCATGATGAGTCACTATTAATGGAACTAGAGGGCCAAGAACTAGTAAAGCTTGAAGAGCTAGAGAGGTTGAATTGAAAGAGCCAGCAATGGCTGAAGCTTGCCTCAACACAAGGCTGTAATCTCGTCTGGCTTTGTGTCTCCGTGTGAGTACAGGTGTACAGCCAAAGTCAGTGAACATGTGAATTCCTGAGAGTCACGTCAGCCTGAGTTTTTCAGACCCTTCTGGCATTTTCTATAACTCCCATGCCTTAGAGGGTTGCACTTGAATGGGCATAGTACGTGCCTAGCAAGGCAAATAAACAAAAGAAACTCCTTTTATCTATATTGGCATCTTGGTGTATTGAGAAATGCAAAAACCGGTTCATAATAAAACACAAAATAGTAAAAGTAAAATGGCAGGAGAGAAGAAACTGTCTGCTTCATACAGAGCACCTTATCTGTTGGTCTGCTGGGCAAGAATTGTTTGCAATTCTAGATTTAATTATCCAGCAAGGTACATAAATTATCCTCACAACAAAATAAATCTTTCTGATGTGAGTAGGTGTAATTGAAAATATCATGTAATTCCCTCTTATAAAACACATATTACAGAGTTGCAGGGTATTCTGGGTCAGTTCATTAATCTTGCTATAAAACAAAGGATGTGTTTACACTGCACCGTTATTTCGAAATAACAATGTGAATGTCTACATAGCCATTCTGTTATTTTGAAATAATTTCGAAATAACAGACAGATTATTCCGAAATCTGTAAACCTAATTCAACGAGGAATAACACCTATTCAAAATAACTATTTTGAAATAAGGTGTGTGTAGACGCTCCACTGCTGCTTTGTCGAAATAGCCCCTCACCAAGGCCATTCTAAGGGTTGAGGATGAGGCATTCCTGGGATGAGGTATACCTGGGTGGTCGACAAATGCCTTTGATGTCGACCCCCGCGCGTCCAGACTGTTTGATCAGCTGTTTGTCGGCTCAGCGCGGCAGCCATGTAAATTTAAATGAAGCGGCGATTATTTAAATCGCCGCTTCATTTTCCTATGCCTGGTAGCCTAATCTACATGCCTCTGGCGACAGAGGCATGTAGTCTAGACGTACCTTTAGTTATTCCTCCCCAGTGCCTCCTGGGGCTCTGAATCAAGATAGCATGTCTACATTAGGGAAGTCTGCCTCTGAATAATTTTGAGGCTTCCCTGCAGTGTAGACCTGCTATTTTGGAATAAGTATTCCAGAATAGTTTATTTCGAAATAAGCGTGCAGTATAGACGTACCCTTTAAAGTGATTGATTATTTCTATGGCATTCTGTGGTATTGGGAATGGATGTGGACTAGTGGCTAGAGATGGGAGGCAAGATTCTGTGTTCTGTTCCCAATTCTGGCGCTAGCTTACTGTGTCAACTTGGGCACCTCACTTCTACCATCCCTAAAGTGTGATTGAATAGTGCCAGCTTGTGGGATGTAGTTCCATCAGGCCAACATTAAGGTATGTTAGCAGGGCTGTCCTGCAACTGCCTGGACTGTTAAATTGTCACCACCTGCAAGAACGATAAAGCACATGTTCTGGCGTCTTCCAGTTGTACGGATATGCCTGACTTTTATGACTGAATCAGTCAGTGGTATTAACTCGTATTAACTCTCAGTGTCTGCACTGACAGTGACATCACCTGAGGATCAAGACTCCAATTTTAAGCCATTCTTCTTTTGCACCCTCTCCTGCCACCTGGTTATTTTGTCATCATTTCGGTGTCAGGCCTTAGCTGAGGAAGAATGGGCTTGCCCTGAAGAGAAGGGAAAGGGTTTCACATCTGGGTTTGGTTCCCAGTTCTCCCCTAGATGTCCTGTGTCATTGCGGGCAGCTAATTCTTCTAAGACTTGAGTAGCTTGATTAATTTTCCAAAGCGGACAGAAATATTGTTGGTGTGGGGCACGGCCTTGTCTCATGTTCCATATATGAATGAAAACTGCAGTCATCTTCATCGAGGTTTGCAGTGAAAGTGTTAGCTGGGTGGAAAGGGGATGGGCAATTGTAGGCAACTAATTTAACCTTATACCTACGCTACAGACTATTGGGAAGCTTAAGGACATAATTCCCAAGAGTTTTGCATCTTTTGTAAGTCATTTAGAACTGTTCAAAAGGGATGCAAAGTGCAATTTTTCTGATTTGGTACAGACACAAGTAACTACATGTTGCAAGGCAGTGCAGTGTTTGGATGGGAGGTTCATGTTTAATCTGTGGGTGACTATAGTTCTGTATGTGCCATAGGAGCTGCAAAGTGCAAAGCAGTGTTTTTCTTGTCTGAAGTACAATACAAAAAGTGACTTACAGCTAGATAAGATTGCACACCAGGACTCTAAGTGGAGGAGTGTATAGGATAGCAGAATATCTAACTCCCAAGCAGTCTGCATTATGATTCGATACCTTGCTACAGATACAAACTCAATGCTGCTAGGGAATGTGGACTAGTGGCTAAAGATGGGAGGCAGGATTCTTAGGTTCAGTTTCCAGTTCTGGTGCTAACTAGCATGCAGAATTGGGCAGGGATCTTCTAACTTCTGGTACCTATTAGGGATGCTAAATTTAGATTAACGAATTGAATAGTCAATGGGATTTCCATTGATTAGTTGATAAGGGAGCCTCTGCCTTTGAACTTTGAGAACAAATTTCCCAAAGTGGTTTTGTGGACCACTTTGAGAAACACTAGTCCAGACTACTCTCTTCTCACCATTTGTTTCTGGCACCAGCTGCTTCAAAGGAAGCTGCAAGAAATCCAGCAATAGACTGTTATAGATAACTTGCCTCTAGGAAAAATTCCCTCCCAACCATCACTAATTAGAGACAGCAGGAGGTTTTATGCCTCATCTAAGAACAATTTTTAAAGATGTTTATTACTGTCTCTGGATAGTCTTGTTCACATTGCTGCTTGTGCCTGCTCAAGTCTTGGCCTCAATGGTATTGTATGGCAGTTGGTTCCATAGCTGTGTATTGTGTGGAATAAGTACTGCCCAAGTGCTGCAGTGGATAGTAAAAAGATTGGGAATGCAGCAGAGAGCCTGAGCACTAAGCCTTGTAAATGTGACTCACTCAACATCCTTCACATTAGTGATAGTGCTAGTGCTACCGCCATAACTGGACACCCTCGGCGGCCTTATCACAACCGTGACAGGTTCTAAGTAAAAGCAGCAGGAGACGCCTGTTTTTGAGAATAGAAATAATGAATTGTTTATACCAGGTAGTAGTGTTTACTTTGGCTAGAATGTTACTGTGTGTGGCATGCTGGGACTATGCGCGTAGTCAGGCTGAAATTCCCTCTTGATTCTTGTCCCTAGCTGTACCCGACTGTATTGAGAGGTTTTTTTCCTGTAATATTGGCATTTACCCTGAGGAGGATTTAGGTGGGAGCCCATTGCAATTAGAGGGCAGTGCTGTGGGCGAGACAGCCTGAAAATCTGTGAAGGGTCGTGGGTCAGATGGCACTGAGAATCCCTGGCTGTGGGTTTTAGTTCCACCTGTGCCATGGACTAGACAAGTTTGGGCAATACAATGATGTTGTGGTTGTGTCAGTCCCAGGATATTAGAGATACAAGGCGAGCAAGATAACATCTTTTTATTGAACCATCTTCGGTGGGTGAGAGAGACAAGCTTTTGAGCTTATTCAGAGTTCTTCTTTGGGTCTGGGGAACTCCCACCTCTCCTCATGCTCTGGTCACTAGCTCAGAGGTGGTGAATACTGGGAAACCCCAGGCTCTCAAGCTTTGTGTAACCTTGACTCTCTCTCCAACAGCATTTCTGGTCCTTAAAACCTATCCTCTTTGGAAAATTCACTTAACCCAAATGTAGTCCCCTTACTAAAGGTGCCTCTGCTTATTCTCTGGGAAGATCTGGTGTGCTGCAATCTAGCCCCAGAGACTACAATTCCCATGAGCCCTGGAGGAAACCAGGAAGGAAGTGACTTTTGTTTTGGAGATCTGAGTCTCTCCAGGTGGATGGAAGAGAGGCCCAGCTGTCTGGGGATTCTCCCCTTTGTATTTTGGAAAAAGGAGCCAGGCTGCTGTGGAGGAGTTTGATCCAATCCAGGAGCTGTTAGGCTGCAGCTACAGACTTGGATTAAGAGCCTTTGGGACTGGAATCTAGCAGGCTGCTTCTGATTGATCTTTGGCTGTACCAGTGGCTAGAAGCTACTCTGCATCTAGCACACAGAAGGAGACTAGAATCATCCACTCTAGCTGCAAGATCTTCAAGCACGCCCACGCAAGCAAGTGTATGTTACTGTGAGTGGTAGGAGTGCACGCTCTAGAGTGTGATAAATGGTGGCAGTGCAAATACCAGATATTTACTCTGCTGACACCATTATTGGGCCTAACCATGTCAGTTACAAGATCAAGAACACATATTCCTGTTCATCCAGAAATATAATTTATGCCATCATGTGCCAACAGTGTCTGTCTGCTATGTATATTGGACAAACTTCTCAGACACTTCGCCAAATAATCAATGCACACAAAACAGACATCAGACAGTTTCACAAAGAAAAAACAGTTTCTTGCCATTTCAACCAGACTGGGCATTGTCTCAATGACCTTACTACATGTATCCTGCTTCAAAGAGACTTTAACACCAGACTACACAGGGAAGCCTCAGAACCATCATTCATGCTTAAATTTGACACTTTACGAATGGGCCTTAACAAAGATGCTAATTATCTTACCCATTACAAAGATAGCTTCCCCAATTATCACCCCTAATATCATTATCTCATAGACACTAACCTCCCCTGCTCACCTCCCATCTGTTCTAAAATCTGATTTGTCAATTTTATGTGTGTTCACTTTTTTTTATTGTATCCCTTTGGTATATATGGTCATGCCAACTTTTTTCCACAATTTGATCTGCGGAAGTGGATCTGGCCCACAAAAGCTCATCACCTAATAAACCATCCTGTTAGTCTTTAAAGTGCTGCATAGTCCTGTCTTTTGTTTCAGCAAGACTAGACTAACATGGCTACATCTCTATTACTATTATTTCTGTGTACTTTGTTAATGTTATTCACTGGTAATCTGTTAAACCCTGTTTCTTTAAGTTGCTATGTAAAGTTTGTTCATTCTAATGTAATCTATTACATGTATATGATTTGTAATTGTTCTGGAATTAAATCCAGATTACTGCTGGAATAATTTTATTCCTGGAGGCTCTCAAGGCACACTATTAAGTGTGTGCAGGGCCAGCCAGGTGGAGGCACCGCCATTGTATGTTCTCTATGAGCAAAGGACTGCAGCAAGGGGGTGGATAGGGTTTTTCCCCAACTAAACATCACCACCACTGGGGTACTCAGGATCTCCTTTTATGTTAAAACTATCAGGCGCCCAGGCACACCTGTGAATGTGACCTGCTCCCAAGTAACCGGGGAGGAAAAAGGGGGTTACACAAGGTTTCCAAATGAGGGGGTCCTGAAGTTGGAATTAAGCACCTAAAATGTGAAATAGCTTGATTTCCCTCCCCCCTTCTTTCCCCCCAGCCTCAAACCCAGTCCCCAGAGAGGCGCTGACCACTCACCATTCCATTGAAATCCAGCTGCCAGCTTGTCGGGAGGGCTGCTTTATCCTCAGCCCCTCTTGAATTTTCTGTACAAATCCTCTTTCCTTGGAGATAGAAGAAAAGCATTTGGCCTTGAGAGATGGGTATTTATTGCCATAGTCACCTCAATGGCATGTTCATTCTGAAGCCTAATGATGGCTCACAGTGTAGCATTGACTACTATTCATCACTGTACTGATAGTATTCCTCACCTCTGAGCTGGTGGGCAGAGCATAAGGAGAAGACTTTGCCATTATGCTGCCTCCTCCATGCTGACCTGTAAGTGTCGATGATTGAGTAGATGGTTACTTAACCCAATGGCTGATTCAAAGAAGATGCTAAAATAAGGTGCCTCTAGAGATGATTTTTTTTTGCCACTGTCAGGGTGGTGTTCCTAGTGTTCTTGCTAAATTCTAATGCCAGTCATTTCTTACCTACTGGATTCTCCATGCTATTTAAATTGTACACAGTATTTTTCTTCACTTCCTGTTTTCAAATTCTGACTGCTGTATTTAACAGAGTCTCATTTTCACCAGAAGATGTATTAGGCAAGGTATTTCCAGTAGGGATAAGGAGGTGTTAGTGCCATTATACAAGGCATTGGTGAGACCCTATTTGGAATACTGTGTGCAGTTCTGGTCTCCCATGTATAAGAAGGATGAATTCAAACTGGAACAGGTACAAAGAAGGGCCACTAGGATGATCCGAGGAATGGAAAACCTGTCTTATGAAAGGAGACTCAAGGAGCTTGGCTTGTTTACTTTAACCAACAGAAGGCTGATGGGGGACATGATTGCACTTTTTAAATATATTAGAGGGATAAATACCAGGGAGGGAGAGAAAATATTTAAGTTTAATACCAATGTAGACACAAGAACAAATGGATATAAGCTGGCTAGTAGGAAGTTTAGACTTGAGATTAGGCGAAGGTTTCTAACCATTAGAGGAGTGAGGTTCTGGAACGGCATTCCAAGGGAAGTAGTGGGGGCAAAAGATCTATCGGGTTTCAAGATTAAACTAGATGGGTTTATGAAGGGGATGGTTTGATGAGATAACATGATATTGGTAGCTAATTGACCATTCATTATCAGTGGGAAATAGGTCAATGGAGGGATGATAGGAGTTACTATAGAGAACTTTCTGGGTGTCTGGCTGATGAGTCTTGCCCACATGCTCAGGGTTTAGCCGATCGCCATATTTGGGGTCGGGAAGGAATTTTCCTCCAGGGTAGATTGGCAGAGGCCCTGGAGGTTTTTCGCCTTCCTCTGTAGCATGGGGTACAGATCACAGCTGGAGGATTCTCTGCATCTTGGGGTCTTCAAAGTATTTGAAGGCTTCAGTATCTGAGATATAGGTGAGAGGATTATTCTAGGAGGGGTGGGTGAGATTTTGTGGCCTGCACTGTGCAGGGGGTCAGACTAGATGATCATAATGGTCCCTTCTGACCTTAAAGTTTATGAGTCTATGAGAAGGTTTTAGATATGTTTCAGTGATAAGTGCTGGTAAAGATTACAAGATGTTTTCAGCTCATTTTGAATGAAAGTGGCAGAGATCATTATCAGTTAAAGACATTTGTGTATTATGCAGTTAATCAAAGAAGCAAGAGTCAAACCTAAAATGTGGAATACACTGCTTTTACTGTTGATGAACAACGTGAAACAAATCAGTCTGGTTCACCACTGTTCCGAAATCAATATACCCTTTTAGGATTTTGTCAGATTAAAATGTTGCAGGGTAACAGCCGATTATCCACAGACCATTCCTGTCCAGCAAACATCACTATGAGGCTTGAATATATCCTGCTGTAGCAGTTTCTGTTTCTAAAAGTAAATAGGTTGCTATGAAGTATAACTACCCTGGATTCTCACTTGCAAACGGTGGTTGCTACAGTTCTTGCTTCTGCTTTTGGAAGCCAAAACACTAGCTGCAGCATGATACAACAAATCAACTCGTCACATTGTGAAGTACAGGGTACCTGGAAATGTCACTTTTGATTTGCTGCATGGTATTACCTCTAGCTGTACTATGAATGCACCTCTCTCATGAGTGTGGTTATAGCAGAGGGGTGGGACACAAATTTCACTGTTACCTGTAGCAGGATTCCTGGTTTGGGGATCATGTGATTTTTTTTTCTGATCACTCACCTTCTTTAGAGTGGTATTTTATTTATAAGGCTCTTGGTTTTAATTTAAATAAAACATCTGAACTGTGGACTTGGTGTGGCCTTGTGCATCAACCACAATGCGAGGATCCTGAATTGTAATCCTTTCAAATGTCATTCACACTTTGACTTTGGGCAAATTATTTACTTTCTGTTCCCATAAAATGAGACTAATACTTACAGGCAGTCCCCGAGTTATGCGGATCCGACTTATGTCGGATCCGCACTTACAAACGGGGCTTTCTCACCCCAGAGCTCGCAGGCAGCGGGACCACCCAGAGCGCAGCATCCTGCCACCTCGACCTCCGGGGCGAGAAAAGCTGCTCCGGGTGCCCCTGGTCTGCTGGGGACCATCTCCAGCAGCCCAGGGACACCTGGAGCAAAGCCGGGGAGGCGGAGGGGTCCCGCGCCTCTGAGGCTTTACTCTGGCAAAGCCTCAGAGGTGCGGCACCCCGCTGGCGCTGCCGCTTTGCTCCCGGTGCCCCTGGTCTGCTGGGGACCGTCTCCAGCAGACCAGGGACACCTGGAGCAAAGCCGGGGAGGCGGAGGGGTCCCGCGCCTCTGAGGCTTTGCTCTGACAAAGCCGGGGAGGCGCGGGACCCCTCCGCCTCCCCGGCTTTGCTCCATGTGTCCCTGGTCTGCTGGAGACGGTCCCCAGCAGACCAGGGGCACCGGGAGCAAAGCGGCAGCGCCGGCGGGGTCCCGTGCCTCTGAGGCTTTGCTAGAGCAAGAGACGCGGCACCCCGCCGCCGCTGCGGCTTTGCTCCCTGTGTCGCTGGTCTGCTGGGGGGGGGCGCAGCTAGTGCGCCCCCCCTCCCCCCAGCTGACCAGGCTTTTGTTGTGGACCCTGGGGTAGAGCAGCTGAGGTGCTGCCGGGTTGGTCCTGCAGGGACCTACCTGGCAGCCCAGCTGTTCTGTCCCAGGCTCGAGATTCAGCCGCTGTTGAAACTGATCAGTGGCTGATTCCAGGAAGCTGGGGGCAGAGCAATTCTTAAGAACAAACCTATAGTCCCTATCTTATACGTAACCTGGGGACTGCCTGTACTTATTCTATTTCACTGCAGCACGTTTCAGTAATGGGTTACAGCTCTGAAATGTGCAGGTAGGAGAGCTAAAGATAATGATGAACTGATTAGTTTAAACTGTGCATCTGCCTCTGCTCCCAGGTGGGCATAGGCTCCATGTTGCAACAGCTCACTGACATTTTCCATTCCTTATTTACAAGAGTCCCCTATCTAGGGAATGTGAATTGAAAATGTAAGCAACTGTGGCTTTTGTGATCTATGAGCTGGCTTTTGTCATCTATGAGCAACCTATGTGGGAAGGCGATGAAATCAAAGCACTAGACATGCCTATGTGGGCTGAGAATTTGGGCTGCACATATTCTTGATTTCCCCACGGCCATCCCCACGGCTTTTTACATTTGGTGTTTAACAGTTAAATTATCTTAAAAAATTGTAAATCTTTGCCTACCAAGTTTATTAAGATACTTCTCCTGAGCCTGTCTTTTGTAGTGTGTGCAGTGTTTCTTCGGCACGCTATGGTGAAAGGGACGTCATAGTAGATAAGCAACTCAGTGTAAGCTCCCAGTGCAGGGCTGTGGCAAAAAGGACACATGTATTCCTTGGATGTATAAAAAGGAAAGTGTGGGAGTAGGAAGCTGTTTTACTTCTGTATACGTTGCTACGGCTGCTGTTAAAGTACTAGGTACAGTTCTTGTGTCAGCATTTAAAAATTATGTTGAAAAAGTAAGAGAGGGCTCAGAAGAGACTGAGGACTAGAGAGAATGAGTTCTTTAGACCTCTCACTATGAGGCAATCTGTTTTTGTTTATCATCAGAAGACTGAGAGGTCACTTGATTGCAGTGTATAAGTAACTTCACGGGGAGAAAATACCAGGTATTAAAGGGCTCTTCAATCCAGTACAAAAAGGCATAACAATAACCAATTGCTTGGACATAAAGCTGGACAAATTTTAATTTTTTTTTAAACCGCGAGAGTGATTAACTACTGGAACAAACTATCACAGGAAGTGGTGGATTCTCCATCTCTTGAGGTCTTCACTTCAAGACCCGATGCTTTTCTGGAAGAAATGCTTTGGTTAAATACAAGTTGGGGGGCTCAACACAGGATAATTTGGTCACATGTAATGACCTGTGTTATACAGAGGATCAAACTAGATGATTGGCCTCTTCTGGCCTGAAATTCTGAGTCTGAGATGTACCAGACAGCAGGATCAATGACAGACCTGCTTAATTTCTTGTCTCCTTGATCATCTATGCCAGTACTTGTTACAATTCCTGCCAATCAGCAGATGGAGGCAGAACACAGACTTTTGATGTCATACCCTGTCTCTTAACAGTCTCATAATCTCTCTGCCTTCAGTTGTTTCTGACCTGCCTTGGTGTGAAATTGCTTTGCAGCAAACACGTGACACTAGTGCTCTGCGGGCCCTTGTTCCCGTATGTACCAGATACGTGACAATATGTTTTCCTTGAGCCTCTTAGTGTTTTGTCTCCATCTGGTGGTTGGGAGGAACTCAAACCCCTGAACCAGTAAAGAAGATCTCAAAGAATGGAAAGTGATCAACTAATGATCACTTCCCATTTTACTTCCTACTCCACCTTATGCTCAGAAAGCTTTAGTCTTCAGTCCACTTGCAACACTGCCTTAAACACTATGTATTAAGTATAATGTTGCTCTCTAGGGACAGAGATCAGATGTTCAGCTGGTGGCAAAGTATTTGAGAGTGGAGTCTATGAATTTATGTATTGTGCAATACATAACATGAAAAGTTGGGTCATGCAAAATTTTCATTGTAAGTGGTCTACAGAATGTGTGAGCCCCTTATGCTTAATAATCAGTTCCATCTTTTATTAAGCTTAGACGGTTGATGGTCTTCTGACTTGAGGAAGAGCTCTGAGAAGCTCAAAAGCTTACCTCTTCCAGCAACAGAGGTTGGTCCAATAAAAGAGATGACCACATCTAACTAGTTTCTCTCATATCCTGGGATCAATCCCAGTACAATAGCACTGCTATTTGCCAAATACGGAGACACACCGTGAACAATTTGTAGATCCAGACCAGATGCTAAATCTTCAGAACTGAGATGTTCAAATTATTTTTCTTGTCTCTTTGGAAAAATCTATGCTCTCCAGTACAAATCATGGTAGCCTTGAATGCAGCTGCTGATTCTGATGAGCATTTCAGTTGTAAATCTGTTTCAGTTGTGTTATTTGTCAGAACAGTGCCCTGGAGTGTTGCTCTAGGTAAAGATTGTGTGTGTTTTTCTTCCTTTTTCTTGAGGATCCTGTAGCTCTGCCATGAACATTTGCTTGAGCTGCTTGAAGCTTAGAATTAACATGTTCAATCTAGTAGCAATGTTTATGTATATTTTTAACCATCTTCCTACAGGGATGAGATGTTTTCCAGTTTCATTTGAAAGCATAAGGCCAAAGGGGAAATTCCAGTGTCAGTGCTTGTGTGTCTAAAGTTTCAGCAACACTCATACAAAGTTCATTTAAAAACAAATAATTTATAGGAGCTTGATTTCTACCTAAATCTAGAAGGGCAAAAAACATGTTTAAGAACATCCCAGTCATCGCTGAACACTTCATGAACCAGGGAAAACGACAGAACGGTGTGATATTATGAATGTATCATGGAATGAATGAAGGATGCACCTGTCCATTTTTGATGTATTGTCTGTATATGATAGCATGCAAAGGGGGTGACTTAGTTTGCAAAGTCTAGTCCTGTTGGGGTTAAATCTTGCAGAAGCAAACCCTGTGGGGTTTGGATCCACATCTACTACTACCCTGCACTTGTTAGGCCTCAGTTGGAGTATTATGTCCAGTTCTAGGCACCGCATTTCAAGAAGGATGTGGAGAAATTGGAGAGGGTCCAGAGAAGAGCAACAAGAATGCTTAAAAGTCTAGATAACATGGCCTATGAAGGAAGGCTGAAAGAATTGGGTTTGTTTAGTTTAGAAAAGAGAAGATTGAGGGGGGACATGATAGCAGTTTTCAGGTATCTAAAGGGGTGTCATAAGGAGGAGGGAGAAAACTTGTTCATTTTGGCCTTTGAGGATAGAACAAGAAGCAATGGGCTTAAACTGCAGCAAGGGAGGTTTAGGTTGGACATTAGGAAAAAGTTCCTAACTGTCAGGGTAGTCAAACACTGGAATAAATTGCCCAGGGAGGTTGTAGAATCTCCATCTCTGGAGATATTTAAGAGTAGGTTAGATAAATGTCTGTCAGGGATGGTCTAGACAGTATTTGGTCCTGCCATGAGAGCAGGGGACTGGACTCGATGACCTCTCAAGGTCCCTTCCAGTCCTAGTATTCTGTCATTCTATCCCACTCCCCCCTCTCTGCGCCCCCCCCCCCCCCCCCAGCATCCCTTCCCTCAAAATTTCAGGAGGTTTCATTGGTTTGCCATTGGTAGCAGCAAGCCCGTAAAGGGTGTCTGTGACTCTGGTTGTTTGAAACGTTTTTGTAAACTTTAGGGTGGGTGGGAGGGATGCTTCTTCCACTGTCGATTGTTTAAAAAAAATTGCCAAGGGGGGAAAATAGGCTGGATGTGGATGGCCTTAAAGTTTTGAAAGAGAAAAATCTGCTGGTAATTTTTCTTAGAAATGATCACTCTTGACTTTGCCGCTGGACCCCCCCAGCAGACCAGGGGGACAGGAGCAAAGCCGCCCAGGCGGCTTTGCTCCCGGGCAAACGAGCAAAGCCGCCCAGGCGGCGGCTTTCCTCGGGTGCCCCTGGTCTGCTGGGGGGGGGGGGGGGTCCAGCAGCTTTGCTGGACCCCCCCAGCAGACCAGGGAGACCGGGAGAAGCTTTTCTCGCCCCAGAGGACACGGGTGGTGACCCGCCGCCCGTGAGCTCCGGGGCAAGAAAAGCCCCGTTCGTAAGTGCGGATCCGACATAAGTCGGATCCGCGTAAGTCGGGGACTGCCTGTATTTTCTCTGCAATAATTTCACCTTACATAAGTGTGTTTGCTTAGAAAGAGCTATGGGGTAGCTTTTATAAAAGTTGCATTGTTTACTGTCTCTGAGGGGAAAAGGAAGGTAGGTAGGCCTGCTTATGCAGCCTGACTTTGCTGGAAGTATCACAGTAGAGCAGGGGCAGGCAAAGACTGGACCTGGTTCCCCACGGTTAACCCCTGATGGCCGACAGCTATTCTATTTACCTGCGCCTCTGCAGGTACGGGCAGTTGCAGCTCCTGTTGGCTGCAGATTGGCATTCCCAGCCAATGGGAGCAGTAGGAAACAGTGTCCTGGTTCACGCTAGTACCCACCACTCCCATTGACTGGGAATGGCGATCTGCAGCCAATGGGAGCTTCAGTCGTCCATACCTGGGGAGGCGCAGGTGAACATAGCGGTGGCTGCCCGTCAGGGGTTAACCCTGGGGAACCGCTGCTGTTTTATTGCCCACTCTTGTAGTGGAGAGCTGTGCAACCTGAAAATGGCCTGGTCAGAAGGGAGAGAGATGAGTCTCCACCCAGTGTGGCAGTAGGAGAGTCAGAAGCTTGAGAATAGGTGTCACTGGTGGGCCTTAGAGAGGGAATACAAGTGAACTTGGATGGTAACTTCTTTCAGCAGTAAAAGTGAAATTAAGTGCTGTAAATTCTGTGTCTTTCTGTCTGAGACTAGTATTGGTGTAATGAGCATCCCCAGGTGGTGGTGGTAGTCTTCCAAATATTTTTCTTATCTTATGAGTGAATGGTCAGTCTTGGAAAGACATGCTGTGCAGCTGGATTTGTTTGTAGCCTCTGGGGAGAAGGTCCTATGTGAACCAGAGGAGAGCTTTCTCTCTGTCATTACCTCAAGAATTGATTCTGATCACAAATAGAGTTGCTCCCTGGAAAGCAAACCTTTGATTTAGGCTTTGATTGCTGAGAGAATAGATTTCCCTAATGCCGTTTGATTCCCTATTGTTCCAGAATTGGTGCATAGGTGTGAATAAAAGTTGCACTTGAGTATACCCAGATTCCACATCACTGATTTCCCCTCCACTGAGAGGGTGAATTGCCAGGATCCAGTATCTGCTACCTGCCAGCACAAAGTGCTGATGTCAGAAGTAGTGGCAGCTATAACACATGGCCAAATAGCCTGAGGGGTCACCGTGTGAGTCTGTAACTTTAAAAACGAGTAATCCTGTGGTACCTTAGAGCAGGGGTGGGCAAAAGGGCCTCTGCAGGCTGGCTCCGGCTCACCAAATGAGTTGATCCAGCCCGCGGAGGCTCTGCTGTTCCACCTGCCCCCAGGCCAGTCAAGGCCCAGAGGTGGAGGAGCCGCGAAGTCTCCTCCCGCCCTGCAAGGAGCGTGCGGCGATTAGAAGCGCCACACACTCCTGGCAGGGTGGGAGGACACTCTTTGCAGGGCTGGGGCAGAGTGGGAGGAGACTTCGTGCTCCCCTCCATCCCCAGGCCAATCAGGTCTCCTCCCGCCCTGCAAGGGGCTCAGCACTTAAAAGTCAACTGCCAGCTGCTGCTCAGCTGGTGGTTGACTCTAAGTGCAGTGCTTCCTTGCGGGGCGGGGGCAGGGAGCAATAGACATCACATGCTTCCCCCCCGCCGCCTCCCCCAGGCCCTGATTGACCTGGGGGCAGCAGAGGGGAGCACATGAAGCCTCCTCCCACGGCCAGAGGCACAGGTACCTAGAAGGAACTGCCAGCTGTTCAGAACAGCTGGTGGTTCTCTCCCGGGGGCGGGGGCAAAGACTTTGTGTGCTCCCCCACCCCCAGACGAATCACTGTCTGTGGGTGGGGAAGCAGGAAGTGTCCTGGCCCTGCCCCTGCCCTGCCTGCCTGAGCCCCTCCCCTTTTAGGGTGGCCCGGGGCTACTTCAAAATTTCTCAAGTGGCCTCCCCCGCTCAAAAATTATTGCCCTCCTCTGCCTTAGAGACTAACACACATATAGATAGTGTCATGAGCTTTTGTGGGCAAAGCCCACTTCCTCAGTGAGTCTTGTCCATGAAAGCACATGCCAAATGGCACACAAGGAATGTCTCATCCAGTGGAAGTCAAGTCAGTGGCATTAAGAGCAATGTGTAGCTCTTTGATAAATACTTAATTTTTCTTACCCACACATGCAAGCTGAATGAGCAGTAGGAAATTACCATGATTAGGAACCCCCTGTAGTTCACTACAGCAGTGGTCTCCAACCTTTTAATGTATGAGATCATTTTTTGAATTTAAGTGCCATCCAGGAATTGCAAACCCAAATACCTTTGCCCCATCTCCTTTGTGTCCCTTCCCCAAGGCCCCGTCGCTGCTTATTTCATCCTTCCTCTCTCCCCCATCCTTCCTCCCTTTCATCAGGTAGGGGTAGAGTGTTGGGGCACAGGCTCTGGTCTTGGGCTAAGGGATTTGGTGTGTGAGAAGGGTTGTAAACTGAGCCTGGAGCAGGAATTGGGGTACAGGATGGGAAGTGAGTCCCCTGAAAGTGCAGGACTGCCTTTATCACTTGAGAAGAGCTCTCTTTTCTATACAGACATCCAGTGAAACTGATGGGTGAATTATTCATTGAGTGCACTGGGGTCAAGAGAAAGCAGTATCAGATATTGCCCCAAATCCTATCTGGCATATGATTATGGCGGCAATGCCAGCAGTTCGTTAGGTGCTTTCCAGGTATACTGGAAACAAGATATCAACACCAAGGGTATGTCTACACTACAAAGTTAATTCGAACTAACAGCTGTTAGTTCGAATTAACTTTAATAGGGGCTATGCATGCAAACTGCTATTTTGAATTTAATTCGAACTAGCGGAGCGCTTAATTCGAACTAGGTAAACCTCATTCTACGAGGACTAACGCCTAGTTCGAATTAAGTAGTTCGAATTAGGCTGGAGGCTAGCCTTTCTCAGGTTCCCCCTGGTGGCCACTCTGGGCCAAACCAGGAAAACTCCACTCCCCTCCCCCATCCCCGGGGCCTTTAAAGGGATAGACTCTGGCCAGTGGGCACTTTTCAGAGACAGCCCTGCCAGCAGTCTCTGCCCCTGACCCAGTAGCCCCAGGATGAGCCAGGCAGCCAGTGACAGCCAACTGTCCCCTGCCCAGTCCCCTAGCACCCAGGGGCCAGCCAGGGGCTGTAGACAGTGCACGCCCTCCTGAACTAGTGTGGAGGTCATGGACCTCATTGAGGTTTCGGGGCAGGCCCCCAACATCCATGAACTCTGCACTAGGAGGAGGAACGCAGCCGTCTACGGCCACATAGTGGCCACCATGGCCCAAAAGGGACACAGGCGCACCCAGGAGCAGGAGAAAGCGAAGGAGCTGCAGCAGGCGTACGCCAGGGCCACCAGGAGCTGCCACCTGTCCCTACTTCCCTTCCATCGACTGACTCTTTGGGGGGGCGGGACGGTCCATGTCAGCCTGGGATGCAGCAAGTCAGGACCGGACGGCCCTGAACCAGGCGCACCGGAGGGGCCACCGCCAGCTGTTCCGGCACCGGAGTCGGCAGGGTCGTCGAGGGAGGCCACGCCGGGTAAGTGCCAGCACTGTCCCCTGCCTGGGGGGGGAAGGCAGGGAGGGAGACCAGGGACCACACACATGGGCCATGCCTCCCATGGATCATGCAGCCACCTGCGCACATGCGAGCACGTGCCATGCCACCCTTGGGCAGGTGGCTCCAGCTGCGTGACACCCAGGGGCCGTGGCCCAATAGGCACATGCGTGTGTGAAAAGACCTGACATGCTCCCGACTCCAGGGCAGGATCCAGCAGGATGCCCTCCCTTCACACACCCCCTCTACACAGAGGCAGGGGACATCCTCCTCCCCTACCCTCCCCGCCCTCATCCTGGCTACACTATACACGGCACAGAGGCATGGGTGCGGTCTCCTCACCTCAAAAAAGATATTTTGGCCTTGGAAAGGGTTCAGAGAAGGGCAACTAAAATGATTAGGGGTTTGGAACGGGTCCCATATGAGGAGAGGTTAAAGCAACTGGGACTTTTCAGTTTAGAAAAGAGGAGACTGAGGGGGGATATGATAGAGGTCTATAAAATCATGAGTGGTGTGGAGAGGGCCGATCAAGAAAAGTTATGTATTAGTTCCCTAAATAGAAGAACTAGAGGACACCAAATGAAATTAATGGGTAGCAGGTTTTAAACTAATAAAAGAAAGTTCTTCTTCACACAGCATATAGTCAACCGGCGGAACTCCTTGCCAGAGGAGGCTGTGAAGGCTAGGACTATAATAGAGTTTAAAGAGAAGCTAGATAATTTCATGGAGGTTAGGTCCATAAAAGGCTATTAGCCAGGGGATAAAATGGTGTCCTTGGCCTCTGTTTGTCAGAGGCTGGAGAGGGATGGCAGGAGACAAATCGCTTGATCATTGTCTTCGGTCCACCCTCTCTGGGGCACCTGGTGCTGGCCACTGTCGGTAGACAGGATACTGAGCTAGAAGGACCTTTGGTCTGATCCAGTACGGCTGTTCTTATGTTCTTAGTGCAGTTTCCAGTCCCAGGGAGAGCCAGACATCCTGACCATGGCCTCTGTGCAAGCACAGCGGCTCTGACAGTGCAGGACACGGTCGCCCTCCCGTCATAGGGGGGTGCTGGACATCATCCACTGTGTCCCCAGGGAGAAATGACCACTTCTCTTCTTTCTCTACAGCTGCACTAGCTGCTCGTGCAGGGTGCAACACCCCACCCGGGACATGCTCTTGCACTCGCAGCCTGCTCCGGACCACCACCACATGGCAGGAGTACTGGGACCAGCACCTGGGGGCCCTGGGAGCCTTGCACAGCACTGTTGAGGCCTGGATTCAGGAACACCTGCAGCTCCACCGGGAGCAGCTGGCTGAGGACTGTGCCAGAAACACTAACCTACAGGCCCTGCTGAAGAGCATGCCACCCCTGATCCCTTAGATTCCCCTCCCTCTTCTTCCCCTTGCTTCCCCCTTCCAGCTCCCTCCTCCCAGTTTCCCCCTCCCATTTCCCACCCTCTCTCCTGCCCTCTCCTGCCTCCTTTCCCTCGTCTCCCCACAGTTTCATTCCCTCTCCCCAGTTGTGTTGAATAAAGAGAATTGTTATTTTTGAAAATATGTGTCTTTTATTTGAAATCAGGAGGGGGGGGGGAGGGCTAGGACAAGAGGGAGGAATGGGGCACAGGCCCCCAGAAGGGCAGACTGGGGAGACTGTTAGCGCTCCTCAGGGTGGAAGCTCTCCCGCAGGGCCCCCTGGATGACATCCCCTCGATGGTCCTCCTGGATGGCAGCCTGCAGACAGTGCAGCCAGGCTGTGGGCAACGTGTCCACAAGACGCAGCAGAGTCCCCTGGGGAAGGTCTGGTTCCATGTTGCAGAGTGCCATGGTGCCCCGAGTGAGGGCAAGCAGAGCACTCAGAGACACAAATGCTTTGCTGTCCCTCAGCGAGGTAGACCAGCAGGCAGAGAAACCTGAGAACTGTCTGTCCGAGATGGGTGGTCGGGTCCCTTTAAGCACAGCCCTCGGCTAGCCTGAGGCAGCAGCCCCACACACTGTCCAACCCTGATGCCCTTTTGGAACTGGTTCTGGCCAGCCTTACCTTCGATTCAGGGTCCATTCAATGTGGACGTGCTCTTTCAAATTTGCAAAATGCTAATTCGAATTAGTTTTTAGGTCTAGATGCACTAATTCGAATTAGCTTATTTCGAATTAACTAATTTGAATTGTTAGTTCAAATTAGCCCGGTAGTGTAGACATACCCTAAGATGCTTACAATATAAATTGCCAAGTGCTGCTAGAGGATGCAGTAATAAGCATGCCAACTAGCCAACCATTTCAGAAGTACTGTGTTCATTTCCCAGTGTTTTTTGGAGGGTTCGAAATTAGAGGGTTTTTAAAAACACATATTTTTAAGGAGAGTCTTGAAAGAGGGGAGAGGTTGAGATTTGACAGGTCAGGGAAGTTCTACAGACATGGGACTAGACATACAGACTAGAGATTTTTAGATTTCATAAATAAGGCTAAGTCAACACTGGACTTTACAGTGCTGTGAGTTTCTGGCTCAGGGGTGTGATTTCCCCGCACCCCCCTCCGAGCACAGAAAGTTACAGCGCTGTAAAGTGCCAGTGTAAACCAGGCTACAGAGCTGGAGCCGGGCTCTCTCAGCACTCCTGCCATGGCCAGACTTTCAGTTTAAGTTGCTGCTGTGGCAGTACTTAAAAGTTTAAAGTATAGACAAAGCCTAAGTAAAGTCAGTTAGCATCAGTACTTGCAAAGGAGATGATTAGGAAAATCCAAGTGGAGCAGAGGGCATGGCGTTCCTTTAGGAGGTGGTGCTCTTCTTTCTGAGAAATGGAACAGGGAAGAATCTTGTCTTAGAGAATATGAAGCAGAGTAATAAAACCAAGTGAGAATTGTTTACTATGAAAATATTCCTATACTGCCTGCCTGCCAGCCCCAATCGCAGGTAAAATCAGCAGACAAGATGGCTGTGAGGGAAAACTGCTGCATCCAAACGTCCACGTATGTGCTGTAGAGAGTGGTGAAAGGAGGTGCAGCACACACTTACATCCTCCTGCTGCTGCTGGGTGGGCCTGGGGCCTTGGAAGGGCACGTTCATTGTGAAACTCTTTGACACAACACATTTGTGTTCCCACATTGGAGAGCATCAGTGTGGCATGAAATGATGTAAGAGAAAGGCTAACAGAGTGTGTGGCCGGTTGATTTAGTGCTGGAGTTGAAACTCCATGTCTTTGGACAGGAGATAAAGTCAGCAGCTCTAGAGGAGACTTTGACTAAACTTGTTATATGTAGCTTAAACTTTTAAAATGCAGCAATGTTGCTTTAAATGGCCTTGGGTGCCAGCAATTAGAACGTGCCATATCACTGCAGTAGAGCCTATAGGCATCAGTCAGGATCAAGACCTCATTGCGTGGGGTGCTGTGCAAATAAAGAGGAAGGAACAGTTCTTTCCCCAAAGGACCTGTGGTCTTAGGTGCAGCATGTGTGTGCAAAGTCGACAGCAATGGAAGAGGCAGCGTGACTATAACGGTGGTAGGTAAATGTGGTTGCTGTGTGGCATTTTCCCTGTCCTCTCTCATCCAACTATTAGAGCCTCGCAGCAGCAGCACCACAAACCTTTTCAGTCTGATTGTTCCCCCTGAGAGAGTGACAAACTAATTGAGTTTGTAGAACTGCTTTCACATGAGATCAGTACAAATGCCTTCAGTAGCATATGGTGAACAGCTTCACACAATTATGATTAACCGTATCTTTAAAAGGCCAGACGTTACTTTAAGTAATCCTAGATTACAACAACAAGACTGTGCATTTAATGCCTCTAATGGTCCTTGAGTCAGAGTGAAAAGTGGAGAAGAGTTTTGGTGTTTTGTTGGGCTGTTCTGCTACTTTTCCTGTTATTTGTGTAAGAACATGGCAGAAGGTTTCCAGCACAAGGCTCCTCATAGGCCAGGACTGAGGCAGTGTTTAGGGTTGCCAGGTATCCGGTAATGACCTGAACAGTCTGCTATTTTCGCCTCCTGTCTGGTTGTGTTTTGCAGTGATGGAGAGGGGCTGCCGCTAAGGCAGGCTCCCACTTGCCCTGGCCCCATGCCACCAGCCCTCCATGCCCTGGGGCCACAGGGGCATGTTGACTCCTTCTAGGAGCAGCTTGTGGCCAGGCCAGGCAGGGAGCCTGCCTTAGCTTCACTGTGCTGCCAACCAGGGGCTGCCCACAGTAAGTGCTGCCTGGTGGGAGGCTGCACCCCAACCCCCAGCTCCCACCCATGACCAACACCCTATACCCCTTCCTGCATCCCAAATCCCCCTCCTGTACCCCAAACATTTTCCCCATCCTTGATCCTCCTCTAAGCCAGAATCCCACACCCCTCCCGCATCCCCACTCTCTGCCCCAGTCCAGAACCCTCTCCTGCACCCAAACTCTTGGATAGCATGATCGGGGCAGGGCTTTGGAGAAGGAGCAGGATGTGATTTTGGGCACTAAAAGGCTGGAGGCCACTGCTCTAGAGCCAGCACTTTAAAACTAGTTGCTTTTGTAAGGTTAGGTTGTGCTTACAAAAATCAAGAGAAGTCAACCATTGTGGTAGGTTTTCAGTCCCCATTGAAGAGCACTGAAAGCATGAATGGCTAGGCTGGGAAACCAGTACCGATTTGTTATTTGTAGTATCTGTTGGTTATTTAAAATACTGTGTGAATTGTGCATGGACTAGTCCGCTCACTCACACTGGCCTCACCCTCCTTCTCCCCAGCTTTTTGCATCCTGTCTTACATTAAACTGTAATTTTGCTGGAGCAGGACTCTCCACACTATGGGTTTGTCTACTCTGCTGCTGAAGTGGGTACAAGTTATGTATGAAAAAGCCACCCCCCTGAGCAATGTAAGCGACACCTACACTGCTTCGTCAGCAGGAGGCACTCTCGCCAACATAGCTTCCGCCTCTGTTGTGGTGATTGAGTGGTCTCCCATCGACCTAGCACACCTGCACCGGACACACCTCATCAGCCTAGCTGCATCGATGAAGCTGTGCCAAGGAACCACTTGTGGTGAGGATGAGCTCTGTGTAAATGCAGTGCCTTGCCCAACAAGGCTCTGATCCTAGCTGGAGCCGCTGGGCCCTACTTAGTGTTCCCTGTAAGCTGAGCGCTTGGGAAGCCACCCAGGAAAGATTCAAAGGCCACCCGGCTGATTAGCAGAGTGCCCACAGTCCCCCAGTTGGCAGCATGTGTTTCTACTGGTGGTGCACATACCTTGATGTTCAGGGCTCGCCAGCCACGCTGTCCGGCGATCTGCGCATGTGCAAATCGTTCTGTGCATGCGCAGATTGCCCAAACCCGGCTCTTCCGGGCGAGTAGATTATGTAGATTGTTGAGCCCTGTTGATGTACATACCAACATTTATTCTGCACATGAGTGGAAAAATTAGAAGGAAGGTTGGCCCTCCTGCTCGTTAGCATGAAGGGCACTTTATATAATATCAGCAGGCTTTGAAATACAGCAGCAGAAGAGTAATATTGTAGCAAGGTACACATGAAAGTCTTTTCTAGCTCTGGTTCCCGGAGCTCCTTCACGAGCTGTTGCTCAGAGTAACTTGTGTGACAACCACAACACCTCTTGAAGTATCTGAGGCATGGATCCTTTTTCCTGTAGGAGAGTGAGGCATCACTTCAGGTCTGGGCATGTTAGTTGGTGTAAAACACAGGCAGTCCCCGGGTTACGTACAAGATAGGGACTGTAGGTTTGTTCTTTAGTTGAATTTGTATGTAAGTCGGAACTGGCTCCAGATTCAGCCGCTGTTGAAACTGACCAGCAGCGGCTGAATCGGACACGCCTGGGGTAGAGCAGCTGGAGTGCTGCTGGGTTGGTCCCTCAGCGCCGCTCCTCGGCGCTGTGGGACCAACCCGGCAGCCCCCCAGCTGCTCTACCCCAGGCGTCGGCAGACCAGGGAGACGCGGAGCGGCTTTTCTTGCCGCGGAGGACGCGGGCGGCAGGACTGCCCGCATCTTCCGCGACGAGAAAAGCCTGGTCTGCTGGGGGGGGAGGAGCGCACTAGCTGCACCCTCCCCCCTCAGCAGACCAGGGAGACGTGGGCGACAGGACCGCCGAGACGCGCCGCGGTCGAGTCCCTCCGCGGCTTTGCTCCGCGTCTCCCTGCTCCGCGTCTCCCAGCAGACCAGGGAGACGCGGAGCAGCTTTCTCGCCGCGGAGGACGCGGGCGGCGGGACCGCGGTGCGTCTGGGCGGTCCCGCCGCCCGCGTCCTCCGCGGTGAGAAAAGCCCCGTTCATATGTAGGGATCCGACATAAGTCGGATCCATGTAACCCGGGGACTGCCTGTATACTAATAGCAGACTACAGAGCTAGAAATGGGTTGTCAGGGAGCTGAGGGGTCCCTGCCCACAGGGAGCGAGCTGAGAACTGATGCAATCACTGGGATGTAATCAAAAGGGAAAAGGCCTGCTCTTGAAGAGGATGCTTATCCTGAGAGCTCACAGAGCTACTCCTGAAGGATGACTTTGCAAAACAGCAGTGAACATTCATCATTTCAGGATCAAATATTTCACTCCCTGCCCCCTCCCACCCACTCCTCTTGTCATGATGATTAATGAGGAAGGGCTGTGTGGAGGGGGAAGCCACAACACACTCACTGTCATACAAATGCACATGTGAGGCAAGAGGGGAAGTGGAATTTTTGCAAGGCTGATTGGTCAGAAGCCAGAGGGTAGAAGAGACTTATCAGAGTAGGAAATTCACCTTTACGGACTGCAGTGTGCTGGTGGGAACTCCTGAGAGCTTGTTCTAAGATTGCCAGTGGTTGCTCTGTTCAGTATCCCAGGCTAGATAAACAACACCCGTCATGTATCAGAGGTGTAGCCATGTTAGTCTGGATCTGAAAAAGCGACAGGGAGTCCTGCGGCACCTTATAGACTAACATGCATCTGATGAAGTGGGTCTTTGCCCACAAAAGCTTAAATCTGTTAGTCTATAAGGTGCCACAGGACTCCTTGTTGCTTTTTCAACACCCGTCATATCACTTTCTTCAGAAAAACGCATCTGGTTTCTATTCAAAGCCCTGCCCCCATTCCCCAAAGAAACAACCCTCACCAAACAGGTTTGTGCTCAGTAGCTTAGCCTTGAGATTGCAAACTAGGGATGTCATAGTGTAGTCCTCCCCTGTGCTGCTGCCTCTGTCAGAGGCGTGTGTGTGTGTGTGTGTGTGTGTGTGTGTGTTGGGGGGAGGAGTGGCGGAGGCTGCCATGGAGCAGCCTCTGTCCGTAGGAGGCCAAGTTTTGCCACGGATAGAGGCTGCTCTGTGGGATGCCAGCGCAGCCCCTGTCTATGGGGAGCTTGGACCTCCCATGGATAGAGGCTGCTGCCACCCTGCACTGCTGCCTCTATATCAGAGGCAGCAGCGAGGGGCGGCAGGCGGGAGCCAGTCTGCATGGGGAGCTGACAGAGAGGTGGCAGGGGGCTCCCCAGGAGTGGGGCTGTGAGCACACCGGCTGTCGGCCCTGCCCCGGGGGACTATCAAATAGTCATGTAAGCAATAATATTTGAGGTGGTTGCACGATTATCCAGTTAATCGCTGTCTAACGTCTCTATTGTAAACCTCGTGGTGCTCTAAGTCTCAGGCCTTTCTGGAGTCCAAGCAAAGAGCATCTGAATGTTTAAAACCGGCTGGGAAATGAATGCACACAGAGAAATCCCTGTGTGACAGCACGTCTTTAGAGACTCGGTGCTGGACCCAAGAAATGGCATACAGCTAAGGTAGCGTTTGCCTAGCTCCGGGTAGTGCTGCATCCAAGATTCCTTTTCTACAGTGAATAGCAAGTTTAAAAAGGGAGATGCTGGAGAGGAAGCTATGTGAATTTAGTACTGGGGAATGGGGCTTCCCTCCTTTGGAGCTTGCCCAGCTTTAGAGAGTAGGGTTTATTGCGGGGGAGACAATGTGGAAAGACTCTGCTTTTACTATTGGCAGCACCTCACTGGGAATAAAAGAGCTTCAAGCCCTGGTGGACTGACATGAAGCCCAGGAGCCATGGCTGAGCTTGGAAGCTGGGCTTTTCAAGTTCCTGGCTCTGTGGCAGGGACCCAGGATGTCCAACGTTCACTGTGCCTGGGGCAGTTTGCATGGAAGAGTAGAGCTGCTAACCCTAGAAGCACTCCCGTGTCCAGCAACTCACCGGCCGAGCCTGCAGTTATCCAGCTTGCCCATGGACCCGGGCCTGTGTGTTATCTGAAGCCAATCAAAACAATTGTGTTGTGGAAATGTCTATTGACAAATTGATATTTTCTGGCAAGCACCTGGTTGGTCAGGAGTATTCCCAACTAGCTGTAACTGTACAGAGATGTTTCAGCTTGGGAACGGATCGCTCACGGAGGAGCACATGGTCCACCGTGCTGTTCATGAAACCAGAGCTTGGTCTAGGCGTAACATTTTGTTGACCTAGCTTGTGAGTGGTTTAAACTATACCAGCAAGTCCTTCGTTGACAGGCCAAAAGGTTATATTTGGACTCATTGTGGCATGAGTGAGCACACAGGTAGGTCACAAGGAGGTCAGAGGGCTGGTATCACACCAGTGCTGCTGCTGGACAAATTGGAAGGCGCTGTGCTGGACAGGGCCACATCCCCAGTCCTTCTGCACCCACCAGCAAAGGGCACATGCAGTTTCCAGTCCCAGGATGGAGCCCAGGACCCATGGCTGAGCCTGGAAGTTGAGGTGTTCCTCTTTGTCCCTGGAAGCATTGTGCTTCCCTGAAGAGCATTTGAAGGAACAATGCAGCTCTATATTGCCTCATACGTATGGATGGATGCAACTGTGTAGTCCTCCGAGGGTAGGATTGCAGCGTGGCTGTCTCCTCTTTCCTTATCCCCGTTCTATCCCTTGGAATGACCTTCCACAAGTTTTCCCCTCTCTGCAGTTTCTGTGGTGTAGGAAGGAACACATGATGTGTAAATCTAAATCTGGCATTGCTGAGGGTAGCACTTCTCCAGTGTGCCAAGAGATGATGGGCTATGATTGGGAGGTGCTGCATCCCCAAGATAACCTAACATGGGAGACTTCATTCTACACTCTCTAGCTTTTAACACTTTTCTGACTTTCTGTGGTATGCTCTGTCTAATTTAGGCCCTTTCCACTTGTTCCAGATGTGCCGGCAACACCTGTGTTCCCATTTTCCGCTCTAGTGTGAAGCTTTTAGCCACTGGACTGATCAGAGACATCCCATATAGTAAAACCTCTCTCTAAAAATACATGGCTCTGTTTGAGAACTCTTACGTTTTATGTTCATGAAACCCCGGTAGATTTACTTCCTTTAATTAGCTTCTTATTGACTTCACTTCCTTCAAGAGGGTACTATTTAAAGTGGTTTTGATTGGCTCTAATTACATGAGTTTTTCTTGTACCTTGTGCTCACAACTAAATGCATGACCATAAATTTGTAAGCAATGGTCCGTAACGTTAGTCACCTAGGATGAATCTTTCAAAAGTGCCCAAGTCCTGTGACTTAAGACACTACAGAGCCAAAGTCCCATTGATTTTCAGTGAGGTTTAGGCTCTAAAGTAAGTTTTGACAGGGGACTTAGGCCTCTGGGTCCATTATAAACTCTTGAGACCTTTAACCCCAAATCCTAAAATAGCATTCTGATTCCTCCTCTCCTCCCTCCCCCCCGGCCTAGTCCCTGCAGCTTTTGTCGTCTTTGGTGGGATTTCTGCTGTTTCAATGCATCTGAAAATCAGGTCACTATTTCCCTAGGTTTGGTACCCCAAGTGTGAAAATGTTGGCCTAAATCTGTTCTCTGGTGTGTACATTGTGGAAAATTCTTCCCTCACAGGGATGTTTTGAGAATTAAAGTTTGTAGTGCACATTGAAAAGGCAAAGAGCTAAGTGCTGAGTGCTTTTATACTCCTTTGCCAACTCTTTGGGGGAGGAGGGCAAACATGAGACTTCAAGCTAGAGTTAGGAAGCAGAGAGGGTTGTGTAGATTTTAAGTAATGTGGAACTGGCAGAATACCTAATATTTTAAGAAGGTTTCATCTGCGTTTTCTTTTAAAGACATTTGCTTGTCTTCAGTGACTAGGAAAAACGGAGGAAAATTTTGCTTGAAAGTGCAAGGATTTGTATGTGTTTGCTCAGTTCACTGTTCAGGGAATTTCAGAGGCTTTTGTTTGACCAGGGCTTCCCCTTCGGAAAGAGATAGTCTTTACAAGTTGCCCTTTGCGGGAAATCCATGTGTCAGGTTACAGCCAAACTAAATGACACTTCCGTCCACTGGGGACAGGCAGATGAAGGACAGGGAGATAATTGGAGATATGCTAACATACAGCTCTTTCCACTTCACCAAGGGACTTAGAAAAAATGCTGCTAATTGGATCAGATACTTTTCATTAAAATACAGTGGCAAATTATGCTGCCAGAACTCAGTGACATGAACTTTCTTGGTATAAACTGCTCGAATACCAGGGTGATAAGTGCAGCAGAAAAACCAAGAGAGGTCTGGGAACAGTGAATTCAGGATTGGTCCCAAATTGTCAGATTATTTTAGCAGCATATGTATGTTTAGTCTCTGTGGGAAAGGCAAAGTGTTTTCAAACTCTGTAATGGTGAGGTTCTTGAAAGGAGTCACTTCATCTGTCAGTTAAAGAGCTGGTTCCTTTGTGGAACCTTCATCCTGTCTTAGCAGCTCTTATGGGATTTCTGTTTGAGTCGTTGTCAACTTCTTCATTCTCCCTTCTGCGTGAGGCCAGGCCTACACCAAAGGGGAAGATCGAATCAAGATGTTCAATTCTAGCTACATTATTTACATAGCTGGAGTTGATGTACCCCATTTCAAGTTTCCCTGCCATCCCCCAAACAGGAGGCCGATGGGAGCAAATGCTCCCATTGGCTTCCCTTACTCCTCTCAGAATCAGGAATACCAGCTGCCAACAGGGGGCGCCCTCTGAGTTTGATTTAGTGGTGTCACGTTATTGGGTTTTAATGTAAGGCAAATCATTGTTGCACTCACTAGTGTGTGTTTGCCCCAAATTCAGTGCAAAGTGGGCCATGTGATGTGTCAAATGAAAGCTTATGCGCCGCTGACTCTGTCTAGGCTGCTCATGTACTTGTACGATTTGTGTGTGTAAAGTTATGAATATGGGCTTTGTATTTATACTTTAAATGTTTTCTACTGTGAGGGGTGGTTCCTCAGTGCTGCATGGACAATGGCTCTTCAGGGTTACCAGTTGACACCTGAGGAGTACACAATGGTCCCTTGCCTGAGGAGGACACACCCAAATACTTCATGGCTCCTGGACTTAAAAAGGACATAGACTGGTTTGGTAGTCATGTGATCAGCCCCATTTTGGGAGGAACCAGCACCCAGGAGAAAAATGGATTTTCCTTCCACATGGACAAGGTTATAAAAGTATCCTGTGGGTGCCTCCATCTTTGTCTTCAATCCTGCTCTTGAATTCAGAAGCATCCTTGCTATGAACAGAGGGCCAGGAAGGATTTGTTGGCCCATCCTAACATAGGATGTACTCTAGACACTTTTAAGCTAGCAGTTTGTTACATCTCTGCTAAGAGCCTGCATCAAGAACTTGTGATTGATGTATGTAATGTGCTTTCTTTAACAATCCTACTTTCATCCTTTTCTTTCTTTTTATTAATAAACCTTTAGACTTTAGATTCCAAAGGATTGGCTCATTGTGCTCTTGTGGATAACAGCTGAGGTGTATATTGACCTGGGACTGTGGCTGGTCCTTTGGGACTGGGAAAACCTGTTTGGAGTTGGTGAGATTGGTTTTATACCCTTTCACCTGTGTGAAGTATGGTGCTGGTTGTGACACAGGTAAAGCTGAGGTGTCTAAGGGAATTTCCTTGTGAGACTTCTTGCTGGCTAGGGTGGCAGCTGAAGTGCTCTCTGACTGGTCTGGTGCCTTACAGGGAAGATCCCAGTTTAGGCTATAAATAGCCCTGGTTTTAAGCCTTTCACCCTGATTTGAACCTCTCAGCAGTGCCCCCAGATCCAATGGGTATACTACAAGCAGGTCTTAACCAGACCCGCTAAATCAAACTCCAAAAGATCAATCACGGCAGCGTTGATCTTCCATTTAGTGAAGACATGGGCTCAGAAAACGGTTTTCCTGTGGTGTTAAGGGCTGCATAGAGTTGAGTTGCAGGGCTGGATGATGGAGCTCCCTTATGCTGTTTTCTGCACCCCGAGTTTTTCTCTGAAGTGATTTTTCCAGTTTCAGTTGAACTAACCTTTGTCTTTACCAGTGTTCTGCCTTATGCTGCATTCAACCCCAGAGGAACAGTGTCTTCACGCATGGGATGTCAGGCAACATTTCACTTTTTATTTAAATAGGACCAAACTTTTCCATTCTTCTTCTCATTTGTATCATAGACAGATCGAATGAGGGGGCCAAGCAGCCTCTTCCCAGATGATCTGCAGGTGGCTAACTTCCTGTAGCATGTGCAGTCGTCCAGCTACCACTCTTCACAGAGTGTGAGTGCATGTTAAGAGACCCTGGGCAACGTCACCATTATGCCATGATTCCTGTGGCCAGATCAAATGTGCACTTTGGGACGGCAATCGGGCAGTCCTTGTTTGAACAGACTCTGAGCCTCACCTCTTCCTTGTACGGCATAGGAGTCCCCTAAGGAGAATATACCACCACATCTACTCAAAGAATTAAAAATGGTTGCCTCTCTGTAAGTGTTGTACTTTGAGATGTGACGCAGAGGTGTATTCCGCAACCCACTTCTGTCCCCTCTGCAGTGGAGTCTGTTCTTCAGGTATGTGGTGCAAAAGAAGGGAGGTGGTTAGGAGGGTGATAGCCTTATATGGCCAGGGAAGGGGCTAGTGCTGCAGGATGTGAAAGCTGCCCAAATACTTGGCATTGCTAGACCAAGTACTCTGTCTCTGGCATGCTGGACACACACACGCCCAATTAGAATACATACCTGCACCATATACTCTCTGATAATTGACTTTTCCATGCCACCAGTTCACAGTCAATGGGAAAAATATTGTGCACCCCTCCCTTTCAGCAAGGGAGAGTTGAACCTTCTTTGTGATTTCCCCTGTCACGTGGAGCAATCTTGTTACCAGACTCCCTGCTGCAGCATCTGCTGGGGCATCTGGCACTGGCCATTGTTGGAATACAGGATACTGGGCTAGATGGGCTTTTGGTCTGACCTAGACATGCAGGCTTCAGTGAAAAGCCTAAGAACGGCCATACTAAGTGAACAGTTCAAAAGGTTGTAAAGTGCTCACCGGAAATCCAAAGGAGACAACTTGGATTTCCTTGCGTAGGTCAATGTGCAAAAGAGGTGAGGCTGTTCCAGTGAGGCTGCCCCAGCCTCTACCACTTGAGCTGAAAGACAGCTGGAGTGCACACATTCTTTCCCTCTGTAAGTAGCCTAAGTGCCACTACACGGGCCAGGGACCCACATTCAGTAGGTGTGTGAGTTACATTAGCCTGTGTTGAGAAGTTTTTATGTGATCATAACAACTTTCTTGAAACAGGGCTATGGGTTATTTTCAGTTGGCTTCCTGAGACTTTGTCCAAGGAAGACCTGGTTCTATTACTAAGCTATGTTTATTGTATTAGGACACAAACCATTCACAGTAAGAACTTGTCGAAATGAGGTATGCACCTCTCCATTTTCAAAAAGTGGAAAATAAATATTAATACATATAAAGTGATCGCCAGACAAATACTGAGAAGTGACTTTCGCATAATTCAGGGAAATGGAGATAAAAATGAATGGAAATGCACACGAATCTACTTGTTTTTAAAGACTGTCTTCTCTTAATGTGAACGATCAGTGCTGCATGTGGAAAATTACAACTCTTTATCCTCCAGGGAGTTTCTTGTGATAAAATTCCAGGCTGTTGCGTTGTTCCCTTTTAACAACGTGATATTTTTTTTGAAATATTAATGAGAATTTGAAGCTTTTATTTGCCATCCCCAAATGTAGAGAGATTTTATTTACTGTGTGAGCTCAGGGCTTGCCAGACACAGCACCTTTGGTAGGCCTCAGAAATATTAGAGTTCTGGTTTGGAGAATTAGTAAACATTCTTATGCATAGGTGGTGGCTGGAAAGGGACACAAGAGGGCACCAGCCACATGATCATCCCCTCATGTGACTCCTCCTTGTGCCACTCCTAGCCCAAAGAAGGGCCATTTCTAGGAGGGTTCATTGGGACAAGTCCGTCCCAGGTGCCGCCTTTTCTGCTCCTGCTCTGCCCCCCCATCTCATTCTGCCTCTGCCCCCACTCCACCTTTTACCCCAAGATCCCTCCCACGGGCAACATGGACCAGGGGATTAGCAGAGATCCAACACTGACAGCAAGATCAGCCTCCTCCCCCACATTCACCACCAGTGGCAGGAAGCAAAATGACCTGGCCTGGGCTTATTGGTTAATCCTCAGAGGGGTAGCCGTGTTAGTCTGAATCTGCAAAAGCGACGAGGAGTCCTGTGGCACCTTATAGACTAACAGATGTATTGGAGCATAAGCTTCTGTGAGCAAAGACCCACTTCGTGCTGACATGCATCTGACGAAGTGGGTCTTTACCCACAAAAGCTTATGCTCCAATAAATCTGTTAGGGTATGTCTACACTACCCCGCTAGTTCGAACTAGCGGGGTAATGTAGTCATCCGCAATTGCAAATGAAGCCCGGGATTTGAATTTCCCGGGCTTCATTTGCATAAAGCCGGCCGGCGCCATTTTTAAACTTCCACGAGGAGTACAGCTAGTTCGGATTAGAAGCCTAATCCGAACTAGCTACTCTGTGCCGCGTGTAGCCGCGTGGCACGGGGTTCGAACTAGCCGGCATTTAAAAATGGCGCCGGCCAGCTTTATGCAAATGAAGCCTGGGAAATTCAAATCTCGGGCTTCATTTGCAATTGCGGATGACTACATTACCCCTGCTAGTTCGAACTAGCGGGGTAGTGTAGACGTACCCTTAGTCTATAAGGTGCCATAGGACTCCTCGTCACTTTTGGTTAATTCTATTGACTACATGTATCCTGGCTTTTAAGCCAGGTCCCCACAAGCACTGGATCTGCCTGCTTCCCCCACGCCCATGCTGCTGCCTCTGAAGGGGGCAGGAGGAAGCCGATTCATGTCAGGAGCTGGCTTTCAAGTGGACTCTTTGTGTGTGCCAACTCCTTGGACCATCTGCCCCTTCCTTGCTACCATTACGCGAATATGCAAAAGAAGCATGGGATAGTTAAATCCCGGCTTCATTTGCAGTTTCGAATGTCTTCATTTGCATCCCTATTTCGAAAGAAGGTGCAAGTGTAGACATACCCTATGAAGCAGGATTCTCCTGTAGGACTGAAGGATTCTGACTCAGCCATGCATTTAAATGAGGCCGTGTAATAGACACTATCCAGTAGTGAAACTGAGCAGAGGGCATTTGCAGTACAGGTTTAATTGCTCTAGTCCAGCACTCACTGATCTGGCAACATCCATGGTCCAGTATGATTTTAATTAGCGGGATGTCCACTTATCATGGGTATGGCCAAGTTTCCTTCAGTCCTATAGCGTTTGTTTACAGCCACCAGTCTGGCAATCCATGTTCTGTACTGTTATTTAGCTCTAATTTACCCCTAAAATGTTTTGTAAGAGCCCAGTGAGCAGGGAAAATGTCAGAAATGCTGCTAGAAAATATTGACCTCCCATGGTCTGGCACATTCTTTGGTTTGGCACTGGTCAGGTCCCCAGGGTGCCAGATTCAAGAGCTTCAACCTGTATTTCAGTCAGTAAGCAAAGATCCTTATAACTGAACTCTTCCAACAAGTATCTCTAGGCTTGTGGTTTCACATTTGTCTCCGGCAGCCATCCTGAGGCAAACCTCAGTGTTGCTGAAGGTAATAAGAATGCAGTAATTTTCCATTGTTTTTAAGTTATAAAAGCCCCATGTGAGCCGTTGTGTGGTTGTGTAGCACTAACCTCACATTTAGCATTCTGGGAAGCCATGATACAAATGAGAAATACAAGAAGGATGTTTTTGCATCTTCTTTCATCTCCTGTTTTTCTTAGTGCATCTCTTTTTTCTGGCTTCCTGTCATCTAAAGTTACGTTTCCTCAGAGTCTTTCAGTCACAGTCGAGGCCTTGTATAAACACAAGTTGCACCAACCTACACCAGTTTAGACATTGAACCATTTGAAATTTTGTGTAAGCAATGCCCTGCTTCCCAATTTATAACTTACAAAACTTTGAGCACCTCCTCTCTAAATTCCCCCTTGTTCTGATGATGCCCACAAATAGTGTCTGTTTTTATTGTTTAAACTTTTTATGGAGAAACTATCAAGATATATTGGGAACAGCCTATAGCTTGAGAGAAATTCCTCTCCTACTTGCAATGATATTTTTGTTACTAAAATTCAAGTGAATCTAAAATGTAGTTGTCATAAATGGGAGCGAGATACACTTGTGGGGGAAGGGGCATTCGGGTAGTCAACCAATAAAAATGCAAGTAGGAATTTCAAACTGGAAAAGAGTGTTTTTTCTCTCTCTCTTCTTTGTTTTGAGTTCAGAGCCATTTCTCCCAGGTATTGAGAGCTGGAAGATGCTTTCTCTGTCCAAGAACGGACTTCTTTAAATGTGTAGGTAGGGAAAAGTTTAGATAGTCCATCAGGGTTTGTTTTTCTTTTATGGGGGTTTGGAAATCATGTCTGAGCTGGCTAATTGTTTTTCTTCTTTGTAACTAAGGATTATAGCCCAGGGACTTTCCATGAGTATATATCAAACTGTGGCTATTTACCATCTAGCCAATTTACTATGCTTGCAACAGGGCTGTGTCTACATTGGCATCCCTTTCCGGAAAAGGGATGCTAATGAGACACATCGCAATTGCAAATCCGCGGGGGATTTAAATATCCCCCGCGGCTTTTGCATTTACATGGCTGCCGCTTTTTTCCGGCTTGGGGATAAGCCGGAGAAAAGCGCCAGTCTAGACGTGATTCTCCGGAAAATGAGCCCTTTTCCGGAGGATCTCTTATTCCCACTTGAAAGTAGGAATAAGTAGGAAAGTAGGAATAAGAGATCCTCTGGAAAAGGGCTTATTTTCTGGAGAATCACGTCTAGACTGGCGCTTTTCTCCGGCTTATCCCCAAGCCGGAAAAAAGCGGCAGCCATGTAAATGCAAATGCCGCGGGGGACATTTAAATCCCCCGCGGATTTGCAATTGCGATGTGTCTCATTAGCATCCCTTTTTCGGAAAAGGGTGCCAATGTAGACACAGCCCAGGAGTTTTGTTTTAATAATAGAGGAGTTTTCTTTTTATTCTAATTAACTAGTATTGGTTGATTATTATGTCCTTAGGACTAAGAGCCTAGTTACAAGGGCAGAGTCCATTGCTGTCTGTGGACTCCCTCTGTTTTTCCCAACTCCAAGCAAAATGGAGGTTGGGGTAGGGAGGAGAGCTTTACCTTAGGGAGTGGATTTCCCAAGTGATCTCTCCCCTGGAAAAGAGTTTATTTTTATATTTTATTGAAATCACTTGGTGGTGGTAGCGAAGAACCAGTCTTGTCCTCTTTCTTTCTTTTTCTTTTCTTTTTTTTTTTGAATCTTAGGGGTACTGAGATTGAATAAGTTTGTCTCTGGGAATCAGAGAGAGAGGTTTTGCAGTGTTTGTTCTGCTAGCCGGTTCCCCATCTCTGCACGCAGAGTGTCAGGTTGGGGGATTGAACCATGACAGTAGTGCAGAATGAGAGAGAGAAGGGGAGGAGAAGAGAGAAGAGTGCTATGTATTGCCTTCGGTACTACCGTGTGATTGTTCCTGTGCAGTACTTCAATTGCTTGCTTCTAGGAATGGGGACTGTATTTATGATCCAGTAAATCTGGGGATCGGTGATGTGGGGAGGTGGGTGGGTGGGTTGTTTTATCAGCCAAAACCTAATCATTTGAGCAGCAGTACATGAAACACTCACAGTAACAGTTGTTGCTTTTATGGACTACCTTACAGCATGTGTACTGTGTACCTTCTGTACTTGTGCTTTTTGAGTGACTTCAATTGTTGCTTAATCCATATTGGGAGCAAAATGAGCCCCTGGGTGAGGTTTAAATTACACCATCTTTAATAAATAACATTTGTGAGTCACAAAACCATGACAGTCTTAGAAAAAGAACTACTTTCCCTAGTGAGCTCTCTAATCCACAGGTCATAGCAGGGGCTGCCTATGGGTTGTCCAAGTGAATGTATACCTTTCTTATTACCAGGAGATCACTTTCATGGGAGAGAGCTGAACAAAACCTTGGACTCCTGTGTAAATATTAAGGAAGAGTATTCTAGGATTTCTCCATTCTATGCCAGACACGAGGGAGGACAGACGCCTTTGGATCTCCCCATCACATAAATTCTACATATGAACTTAGAACTGCAGAGAACAAAATCACTGTGCATTAGTTTAACTCCATATGGAAGTTGCAACCCTGTGCAAACTATAGGGCTGTCAATTAATCACAGTTAACACATGCAATTACATTTTTTAAAATGAATCCTGATTTAATTATAGTTTTAATCGCACTGTTAAACAATAGAATGGCAGTTGAAAATTATTCAATATTTTTGGATATTTTTACATTTTCACATATATTGACTTCAATTACAACAACAACACAATACAAAGTGTACAATGTTTATATTCTTTTTGATTACTAATATTTGCACAGTAAAAAAACAATTATCAGTTCACCTCATACAAGTACTGTAGTGCAGTCTCTTTCCCATGAGAGTGCAACTTACAAATATAGATTTTTTTTGTTACATAGCTGCACTCAAAAATAAAATCATGTAAAATTTTAGCGCCCTCAAATCCACTAAGTCCTATTTCTTTTCCAGCCAACTGCTAAGGCAAACAAATTTGTTTACATTTATGGGGGGTACCACTGCCTGCTTATTTACAGTGTCACCTGAAAATGAGAACAGATGTTCTCATGGGACTTTTGTAGCCACCAGTGCAAGGTATTTATGTGCCAAATGTGCTAAAAATTCATATGTCCCTTCATGCTTTGGCCACCCAACCAGAGGACATGGTTCCATGCTGACGCTTGTTAAAAAAAGCAATGTGTTAATTAAACTTGTGACTGAACTCCTGAATTGTATGTCTTCTGCTCTGTTTTACCTGCATTCTTCCATATATATCAGTTTTGGAGGATGACCCAGCACTACAAATTTGACAAAAATCAAAGAAAGTACCAATGTAAGATTGCTAAAGATAGCTACAGCACTCCACCCAAGATGTAAGAATCTGAAATGCCTTCCAAAATCTAGAAATCAATATATTTGAAAATGTAGAATATTTAAATAAATGGTGCTCTAATATTAATTTTTTTAGTCACATGATTAATTGTGGTTACTTTTTAATCACTTGACAGCCCTTGTAAAGTATAATACAGACACTCAGACATTATCCTGAAAGATGGACAATCAGAGGAGACAGAGGTATAAGACTTCCTATATCTATTCTCTCCACTAGTGCAGAGTCTTTGCAACATAAGCATGGCCGTACTGAGTCAGAGCAGTGGTCCATCTAGCCCAGTATCCCAACGTCTTACAATGGCTAAAGCCAGATGCTTCTCAGGGAATGAACAGAACAGGGAAAATGAGTGATCCTTGTTGTCATCCGCTCCTAGTATTTGGCAATCAAAGCTTTAGCAGCTCCCAGAGCAAGTGCTTGCATCCCTGACCATGTTAGCTAATGGCCATGATGGAGCTATGCGTCGTGAACTTTTCCAGTTCTTTTTTTAGTGGCTAGTCGCTTGTTCTGTAAAGGATTCAAGTGACGGGGCTGCTATTATGCTAATGGAGTGCGTTGTTTGGGACTAATACAGTGTGCACTTATAAAGATTGTAAACTCATGTTGCTCTTTCGGCTTAATGGAGCGGTTCTAATTTCCATCAGCTGAGTATGGGGCTCCTGGTATCGACCAATTTGAAAATCTTTGCTGATTCTAGCAGTGTTTCCCATTAGGCGTTGGAGAGATTTCCTATGCAGTACAATCTTATAAAATGCATCTATTGTAGACCTCATGGAAAGTACTTAGCACATTAAGTTTAGATGACAGAAACTGCACAAAGTCCTATTAAACCAAAATACGTACTCACTGCAGTGTGTATTTTTATTTCTATAGCATACCTGGGAGTTTACACACGTCCTTCTGTGTCAAACACAGTCACAAAGCATTGGCCATCTGGGACTTGCCAGTGGTTTTGCTGCATTCCCTGGCTGCTCTGAATGTGATGGCATTGGAAGGGCTTGCACCATTGAAACAAGAGGATCCTTCTTCAGCTAAAGGAAAAATCCCTGTACCTGTTAGCAATATGGGGCATATGACACAAGTGAGAAGGTCTGATTTCATCCTATACAGGACATTTCTTATGATGTTAAGCTATTGACTTTTATTCATTAAAATTGTGCACCCCGATGCCTTGGCTTTTGTTTGTTTTGTTTTGTTTTAAAGAATGCCATAGGATGTAACAAGTTCTGATGAGTTGGAGTAATCAAGGGATTGTGTATTTTTCCATACTGATCATGCACAGCTAAAATGGAGTATAAACTCTAGTGTCTGTGTCAGCGCACAAGAATAGCTAATATGTGTTTCCAACATGCTCTTGTTGATTATCATGCTTGGGAAATGACTTCAGGAGTCTAATGCATCCATCTTGCAATTCCCCAGAGGCACATCAGTAGCTTAAAATGCCAATGATTTCTTTCTCCTGGAGCTTTGCATATTAATTCACTTCTTGTTGAAGGCAATGTACAGCATAGCAGGAAGTAGGGTTTTACCATGGGAGCAATGCTACCAAACTATTCTGAAGAAGTGTGCTCCCTAAGTTATGGTGAACATCAGAAGGTTCACAGTGCATTGTCTGGTTTTTAATCTGTCTAATCAGGATAGTGCATCTTTATCTTCTAGACCAGTGTTTCTTAACTTTTTGATACCTTACTGTGACCCTAAACTGAATCAGGGAGATCTCAGAGACAGGTCTTCATCCATGAGCGAGTCATTGAAAAATGCTATTCTAAACCATATGGCTGTGTCCACACTGGGCCACTTATTCCGGAAAATCAGCCGCTTTTCCGGAATAAGCTGTGAGCTGTCTACACTGGCCCTTGAATTTCCGGAAAAGCAACGATGCTCTACTGTACAAAATCAGCCGCTATTCCGGAAAAACTATTCTGCTCCCGCTCGGGCATAAGTCCTTATTCCGGAACACTGTTCCAGAAAAGGGCCAGTGTAGACAGCCCAGTAGTCGTTTCCGGAAAAAAGCCCCGATCGCGAAAATGGCGATCGGGGCTCTTTTCCGGAAAAGCGCATCTACATTGGCCACAGACGCTTTTCCGGAAAAAGGGCTTTTCCGGAAAAGCAGCCTGCCAATGTAGACGCTCCTTTTCCGGAAAAACTGAAAACGGAATAGTATTCCGTTTTAAGCATTTCCGGAAACTCATGCCAGTGTAGACACAGCCTAAGAGTTTAGTTAGTCCTAGAGTTGGTATGAACCGTAGGTCCCAGGGAATTCCTGTAGGTTCTTTACAGCTGTGCAAAACTATTGCTGGATAAACAAGTCTCAGAAGTATTTATTACTTAGAAAATTATCAATGCTGGGTAGAACTTGGGTGTAAATAGTTGCTGTGGGTATTAACCATGCTGGGCCAAGTTTTCCTCTTCCAGTCATTCCAGCCCAACATCGTTGGAAGTGCTCTTGTGTACAGTAACTCGGGAGAATTGGACCTGTTGTGTATGTTCAGTGTGCTCATCTTGGCATCTTCTCATATAGCAGAGAAAGTACCCAAATACCCTCCCAGTGTAATATTTTGTGTACAGTATATACATCCATTGAAAGATTATAAGATACGTACTTCATGCATATCTAAGACACCCATGTGAATAAGAGGACAGAGCTGATGGGCTAAATCTCCTCTCACACTAATACTACCCCAGCTGTGTTGGGAGTGGGGAAACTTTTCCTAAAATAGGTATTTTTGTGCCCCTTGTTGCCAGTAGCTCTGCTGATCAATGGGGTCCAGACTGAGTTACAATCTGTGGTTACTGAGTCTGAAGTTGGTGTCACACTCCCTGTTTTCCTTTGTCTGTCCTGCAAGCCCAGCCCGTAGTTCTGAATTAGTTTGGGCTTTGGTCACAGCACTCTTTCAGGGGGCAGTCCCCAACTCTGCCCACCAGGAAAAAGGCAGCTGTCCCCGTAGGCCACTGCCATCATGAGGATCCAGGAGTAGTAATGGTAAAATGGTAAAAAGTCCCACCCTCCCCGCCTCAGGAACATTCATGCCTTTTTCCCCTGGTGGCTAAACCATTTCCAAAGCCAGGTGGAAACTGACTCAACCCTCTTACCTTGTTTTCCCATACTTCCAGCATGCTGCTGGCCCTGACACATTTCTTTCATGTGACCACAGCCAGAAAATACGTTCAGAAATGCCCCTGTAATATAAAATGCTGTTGCATTTTTAAAATGACTGTTTCACACATGAAATGTCCTTATGGAGCAATGTAGCGCTCTGCAACTGAGCTTCCATTGTGTCTAATGGAGCTAATTCTGAGCCAAGCTGTCGAGGGAAACGATGAAAGACCCATCGCTTGAATAATTTAAACAGTCTGGAGAAACACTGTAGGGAATAATCCTGTGCTTGCAAGGTGTGGCGTGGAGTGCAGCCTCTCGTGTGCATGCAATGCTAGGACATCTGTGCACACTGTGGGAAGGCACACTGCCTCAATTTGCATTTGGTTGCAGGGTCTGTGTGCTGTGGAACTTCAGGATGGATTGCATCATCCCTCCTGCTTTGTGGTACTTGATTTATTTCTGAAGTGTAAAATCCACCATAAGCAATTGGAGACCAAGCTTCAAACAATAAGTAGGAATAACAGTGTAGATTTGACAGCCCTTGCACCCAAAGGACTGCCCCAGCATTGCTTTAACAGCCATTTAAACTCAGTCATATCATGTCTGGCCTTGTGCAAGACCAAAAGGGAAGTGTGATTGATTGCTGCCCCACAGATCTCACAAACAGCAATTGTGACACACATCTGACAGTAAAGCTGAGGGAAAAACAAAGGTGTTAGGGCCTGATTCTCCTTTGCTAGGCATCTTGGACAGTCATTCTTTACCAGTACTTGCAGCGTGTCGGACACCACTGTTCTGAAGTGCTAGCGTTTTACACTTCCAGTGCGTGGTGAGTGTCAATGGCTACACAAGGGGCAGGGCAGCAGAGAACTGGCCCCCTTTATCCAGCTGTAATGGCTGGAGAGTGCGGGGGAAACCTCATGTAAATAACCAAGTAGAAATGAGGCTGAAACACCAGGGCTACGTCTACACTGGCCCCTTTTCCGGAAGGGGCATGTAAATTTCACTAGTCGTCGTAGGGAAATCCGCGGGGGATTTAAATATCCCCCGCGGCATTTAAATAAAAATGTCCGCCGCTTTTTTCCGGCTTTTAAAAAAGCCGGAAAAGAGCGTCTAGACTGGCCCCGATCCTCCGGAAAAAGTGCCCTTTTCCGGAGGCTCTTATTCTTGTATAAGGGCACTTTTTCCGGAGGATCGGGGCCAGTCTAGATGCTCTTTTCCGGCTTTTTTAAAAGCCGGAAAAAAGCGGCGGACATTTTTATTTAAATGCCGCGGGGGATATTTAAATCCCCCGCGGATTTCCCTACGACGACTAGTGAAATTTACATGCCCCTTCCGGAAAAGGGGCCAGTGTAGACGTAGCCCCGGAGTAATCTCCATCAGTCTGTGAAAAGTGCCCCGAAACCGTGCACTCCCACCTGGGGTCAGCACCTCTCTTCTTATAGCTATTCCCTCTAGGCTACTTGTGCTCCTTGGCAGTAACAATCAAGGCTATTGAATGAAACAACCTCAGGCATTTTCAGTAGAAGCTCCATGGTGTGTTGTAAGACTGGGCTGGAAAAGTGCAGGGGCAGTTCAGACTCTGAGGGAAGGCTAAACCATGAATATCCTTATCAGATAGAGATAATCTCTGCATTAGGATTACAATGCAGAAAAATTGGTAGAAAGCCAACACACTCTTGGGGACTGGAGCAAAGACTTACTTCACTTTGTGTGGATTTTTTGTTGTTGTGAGTCTTCCTAAAGAAGAAAGTGCCTGGAAAGCATATGGCTGGTGTTTAACTTCCCTCTCTGCAAATGAATGACAAAGATTTCCCTGTGAGCATTGCTTTGTCCACAGTAGCATTCTCCTGCCAACAGAGCGAACATCTCCCTCCCCTGATAAGGGGTGGAAGTATTTTGGCCTCCAAGGCTACGTCTACACTGCAGTGCTATTTTGGGATACTGGAAGCATTCAAAATAGCTATTCTGCATCTTTTGAGCACGCCCGTTATTTCGAAATATAATGGGCTCGTTATTCCGACGTCCCTGTAAGCCTCATTCCGTGACGAGTAAGGGACGTTTCGGATTTATTTAAAAATAAGTGCTGTGTAAACAGTGCCAAATTTCAAAATAAGCTATTTCAAAATCGACTCGAAATAAGCTATGCAACTTGCATAGCTCAAATTGCTTAGTTTATTTCAAGTAGTGTAGACGTGCCCCAAAAGGGCTGCCAAACAGCCTTCACACGCATGAACTGTTAGTGACAGGACTGTGTGGCCACAGCCCTGTTGCTAAAAGCTCTGTAGTATAAACGTACCCGCAAAGATGGAAGTGGAAGACAGTAACAAAGGGAGCATGAAGAGAGAGAGAGTGGTAATGCAAGGTGCAGATAGGGTGCATGTATTAAATTGAGATCTGAGAGAGAGGCTATGGAAAAGCTGTGCAAAGCTTTGAAAACCAGGAAAGGAGCTGAAACTGGACACATAGCTTAAAGTCATGTCCTTGAGCAATTCCAGGAGGGAGCAGTAATGGGGTCTGACTGGGCAAGGGTTGTAACGTGGGCTGTGGTGTTTCGGGCAGTTTGTAGCACTGTGATTCTTCCATGCCTGCTCCAGGTGGACTTGTCTTTTCATACCACGCATCGCTGAGGAGGAAAAAAATCTGCCTTTTAAGGCTTACTTCCAAGAGGCAGTTGGCACTGTCTATAATTAGACCAGGTCTTAGATGTTTGCATCATTTTAAGTTGTTTCTTCAAGCTCAAAATATCTATCATAGTCTGAACAGAGTGAGAGAAGCCATCACTTCCAACAGCAGTGTAATCAGCAAACCGAGCAGCCTGCATCTTGATGATCTGCAGAAGGTCTCTGTCACGTAAAAAGAAACAAATTTAAAGTAGCTCTTTAATCTCTATCTGACAATTTATGCTCTGGATCCGCTTGTGCCGCCTTATTTAGGAGAGTGTTTTCACAGAGGAAGATATCTGGACTGTGTCCACTCCTTGCATATAAGTGCTCCCATTGATTTCACTTCTGCACACCTTCTTACAGCTTGTTGACTTGAAGATTCCATTAAAAAAGAAAATTCCTAATGTGATTTTTGTCTGACCATGACCGTTTCTGTGGTGACCATGAAGAGATGGCGTAGCCTAAAGGAATGGCAGCGGTGCAGGAATTGTGACTTCCTCATTGCTAATCCTTGCCGTCCCATTGACTCTGATCTTGGACACACCACTTAATCATCTCTCTGACCTTCAGTATTGCCTCCTGTAATGAGATAATACTGATCTGCCTCTAAATTTTGGAGGGACTTAAAGTTACAAAAATCTATTGCTTCTGAAGGTGAAACATCCTAGTGCTAAGTATTATGTAGCGTTGTCAAAATGCAATGAAAATGTTTCAGGCCAGTGAAGACTGTTATGATTCCTGCCAAATTGGAGAAATAAAACATACTAACTAATTGGCAAGCGTAAAACAAAACAGTAAAGGACCAAGTGCTCTTTCATTAGCTCTTAGCAGCTTCCGTTTTTGTTTTTGTTTTGTTTTTTGTTTTTTTTAACAACTTGTCTAAAGACTGAGATGTACAGCAATATACCAGAATCTATGCTGCAGAGACAGAAAGCTGTGATGTTGCTCTATTTACTCATTTTTAATGCTGTTGACTTAGTTTTTCAGAATGGAGGCTCAGCTCAGACCTTGGATCCATAGCAAGTGTTTAAGCTACTAGGAAATCATCGTTCTAATCGTAGCACAGTATTGTAACTATTACGGTATTATGAGCTGCAGTGCAGTGCATTGCAGATAGAAGTGGACCTAAATGAAAATGCCTGATCCTTTCTCCCATCCACGTCTGCCAACGTGTTGTTCTATATTAGATTGCAACCTCTTGAGGCAGGGATTATCATTGTTCTGTGTTTATCATACAGTGCCCAGGATAACTGAGTCCTCATCCATGACTTGGGCTCTCCATGGCAATTCAGATCTATTTTAAATGTGTAACGCCCTTTTTTCCTCCCTGGGTTACTTGGGAGCTGGTCACACTCACAGGTGTGCCTGGGCGCCTGATGTTTTTAACATAAAATGAGATCCTGAATACCCCAGTGGTGATGTTGTTTAGTTGGGAATTCCCTATCCACCCCTTTGCTGCAGTCCCTTGTTCATAAAGAATATACAATGGTGGTGCCTCCACCTGGCCGGCCCTGTACACACTTAATGGTGTGCCTTGGGAGCCTCCAGGAGTAAAATTATTCCAGTAATAACCTGGAACTAACTCCAAGACAATGATTATCAATAAGATATATCTAATTGATTAAATTAGAATTAACACACCTTTACTTAACAATTTAAAGAAACCGGGTTTAACAGATTAAAAGTGAACAAAATCAATTAAAGTATCAGAGGGGTAGCCGTGTTAGTCTGAATCTGCAAAAGTGACGAGGAGTCCTGTGGCACCTTATAGACTAACAGGAGTGTAGGAGCATAAGCTTTCGTGGGCAAAGACCCACTTCGTCAGATGCATGTAGTGGAAATTTCCAGAGGCAGGAATAAATATGCAGGCCAGGATCAGGCTGGAGATGACGAGGTGGATCCAATCAAGGAGGATGAGGCCCACTTCTAGTAGCTGATCTGGAGGTGTGAATTCCAAGAGAGCAGAAGCTGCTTTTGTAGTTAGCGAGCCATTCACAGTCTTTGTTTAATCCAGAGTTGATTGTGTCAAACTTAAAGATGAACTGTAGCTTGCCATTCCTAATATCAGATTTGTGTCCATTGATTCTTTTACATAGGGACTGTCCAGTTTGGCCGATGTATATAGCAGTGGGGCATTGTTGGCACATGATGGCATATATTACGTTGGTAGATGTGCAGGAGAATGTACCAGTGACAGTATGGCTGATCTGGTTAGGTCCTGTGATGGTGTTGCTGGTGTATATATGTGGGCAGAGTTGGCACCGAGGTTTGTTGCAAGGATTGGTTCCTGAGTTCGAGTTATTATGGTGCGTTGTATAGTTGCAGGTGAGAATATGCTTCAGGTTGGCGGGTTGTCTGTGGGCAAGGACCGGCCTACCTCCCAAGGCCTGTGAAAGCGAGGGATCATTGTCCAGGATGGGCTGTAGATCACTAATGATGCGTTGGAGAGGTTTTAGCTGGGGACTATAGGTGATGGCCAGTGGTGTTCTGTTGGTTTCTTTCTTGGGATTGTCCCGTAGCAGGAGGCTTCTGGGTACACGTCTGGCTCTGTTGATCTGTCAATTAAAAAGTACACAGAAAGGAAGGAAACTTATCCATCTGGCATTTGCACTACCACCATTTATCCCACCCCAGAGCGTGCACTTCTCTGGATTCAGAGTCCCAGACGCTTGCATGGGCGCACTTGAAAGTCTGCGGCTGGAGTGGAGACAGCTCTGTGCAGGTTCTGTGTGGGTTAGTCCAAGCTGAGCAGCCAGCGGCAAAATCTTTCTGTTACTGGAATAAGCCCCACCAAATGCCAGCCGTTCTGGTTCCCTGGGCAGATCACTCTGGCTCTCATTGCACCCAGAGTCAGTTTGTCTTTTGTGCTCTGTCCCAAGCAGCACTTTTCCAAACAGCTCAGTTACTCACAGTCACCTCCTGTGTAGGTTTATGTAAGCTCTTCACAGCCACAGGCACAGCCAGGATCTCTCCCCTCCTGGAATAATCAACATCCCAAAATCAGCCTGCTAGATCCAAGTCCCAGCAGTAACAGTAACAGGCTCTAGCTGCAACACAACAGCTCCTGACCTGGAAAAGGCTCCACACCAGCAACCTGGCTCCTCTCTCCAAAAAATGGAGCCTAGCCTAACTCTCTGTCTGCATAGCCTGGAAGAGGCACCGTTCCCTCTTGGGCTCATGGGACTTGTAGTCTCTAGGGCTAGATTGCAGCACAAAGGATCCCCCCTGGTAAAAGTCAGAGGCCCCTTTAATAAGGGGACTACAAATGTATATAGCGCCCTCCAGACTGAAAGACCCCCCAGAGCAATTTACAGAGTGATGTACAAAGTCACCACTGAAATAGATCCATTCTCCTCTTAGGCTAAGAACAAGAAGTGACTAGTGAACCCATTGAAACTGCATAGCAGATTTTGACCATTGTCTTGGTATCTAAGGTAAGCAGGATGTAATTACATGAGAAAATATTCGACCAGACTACTTTATTCTCGCAAAAAGTGTCACGAGAGCTCTAATGGTGGTGAGGAGCTCAGCTCTGTGTGTCAGCCACATGATGGCCCTCTAAACTGACATTGCTCCTTCAACTTCTCTTGCCTAAAGTTTTTTTCCCTGTAGGAACAGTATGAGCAATAATTACAGCAGCTTCTAGGCTAAATGTTGATGCTTATGAAAGAGAGCGGGGGGGGGGGGGAAATCCCACATCTAGGGTGTGTCTAGTCTACATCTCTCTTTCGACAGAGGGATGTAAATTAGGCACTTTGAAATTGAAAATGAGGCCAGGATTTGAATTTCCCATGCTTCATTTGCATAATCGTGTCCTGGTGCTCTTTCGAAAAAGCTCTATTTTGAAATTGAAACCACAGTCAAGACGCAGTTCTTTCGAAAATACAGGCAGTCCCCGGGTTACGTACAAGATAGGGACTGTAGGTTTGTTCTTAAGTTGAATCTGCATGTAAGTCGGAACTGGCGTCCAGATTCAGCCGCTGCTGAAACTGACCGCCAGTTCTGACTTACATACAGATTCAACTTAAGAACCCCAAACGTCCCCAAGTCAGCTGCTGCTGAAACTGATCAGTGGCTGATTCCAGGAAGCCTGGGGCAGAGAAACTCTGCCTCGGGCTTCCTATAGTCAGCGCTGGTCAGTTTCAGCAGCGGCTGACTTGGGGACGCCTGGGGCAGAGCAGCTGGGGTGCTGCTGGGTTGCTCCAGTAGCACCGCTCCTCGGAGCTACTGGACCAACCCAGCAGCACCCCAGCTGCTCTGCCCCAGGCGTCCTGATTCAGCCGCTGCTGAAACTGACCAGCAGCGGCTGAATCAGGACGCCTGGGGCAGTGCAGCTGGGGTGCTGCCGGGTTGATCCAGTAGTGCCCAGAGCGGCGCTGCGGGACCAACTGGCAGCGCCCCAGCTGCTCTGCCCCAGGGTCCACAACAAAAGCCTGGTCTGCTGCGGGGGGTGGGGGGGCACACTAGCTGCGCCGCCCCCCCCCCCCCCCCCCCAGCAGACCAGGGACACGGGGAACAAAGCCGCAGCGGCAGCGGGGTGCCGCGCCTCTGAGGCTTTGCCAGTGGTCCCGGTGCCCCTGGTCTCCTGGGGACCGTCTCCAGCAGACCAGAGACACCGGGAGCAAAGCCGCAGCCGCAGCCGCAGCCGCAGCGCGGTCCCGTGCCTCTGAGGCTTTGCCAGAGCAAAGCCTCAGAAGCGCGGGAACCCGCCGCGGCTGCAGCTTTGCTCCCGGTGTCCCTGGTCTGCTGGAGACGGTCCCCAGCAGGCATGGGGCACCGGGAGCAGCTTTTCTCGCCCCGGAGGTCGAGGTGGCGGGACCGCTGCCTGCGAGCTCCGGGGCGAGAAAGCCCCGTTCGTAAGTGCGGATCCGACGTAAGTCGGGGACTGCCTGTAGAAGCCATTTTTGAAAGATCCTGTAAACCTCATTTTTTGAGGAATACAGGATCTTTCGAAAAAGGCTTCTATTTTCGAAAGAACTGCGTCTAGACTGCGGTTTCAATTTCAAAATAGAGCTTTTTCGAAAGCGTGCCATGACACAATTATGCAAATGAAGTACGGGAAATTCAAATCCCGGCTTCTTTTGCAATTTCAAAGTGCCTAATTTACATCCCTCTGTCGAAAGAGGGATGTAGTCTAGATGTACCCCTAGTGAGGAATCGGTGTAATGGAGAATAAACTCCCATTGTGGCTAATCAAAGTTAAGTGTGTGTGTGTGTATGTCAAGAACAAGTCTTCCCACTGACTGAATGGTTCGCTTTTCAAAATGCCAGTCAATAAATTCTGGAAGGAATTTGGCTGTTCTGAATACATCTTTTAGGCAAGGTTTGGCAGTAACGAGCCATCAAATTTTAAATGTGGCGATGACATAATTTCAGAGGCTGGCTTTGTGGGTTTTTTTTGTTGTTCCCATAGTTGCATTAGAACGGCTACAGCAGACGAATATTTATTTCAATAATGTTCTGTGCTTTTGTTTTGATCTGCTAAATTGGCTTGTAAATGGGGCATGTCACAGCTCATAGACTTCATTCATGTTCATCGATAACAGTGTGCTGAGAGCTATTAGTTTGGCTTTTTACAGCAGTAAAATATGATGGAACTGGGTACGGGAATGGGTTTTTAAAATATGTTCAGTTAGCGGTAGTGTCCTCAACAGCCAGCACCTCAGATATTTCTTCTTCCTCCTCATGTTTTAGATATACCATCCAATAAATCTAATTTCTTCATGTTTATTGGGAAATAGCTTTTGGGATACTCTTTCAGCATATTAACCAGAGAGTCATTTATTACCATGGCCCTTTCTATCATCCTGGAACAGGCCAGCCGCAGATTCAGTTCAGAGCTGGGGAGTGATATCTGCTTTTGTCTAAACCTGTGTTCTTTTCCACCAGTATTGCTTTATATTTTTAAGGTGGCACATGAAAATAGTAACTCTTATCAACTTTGCAATACTGAATGGTGAAGAGGGAAATTGAGGATCAAAGAGGTTGAACGTGGGGAGAGAAAAGGAGGGTGTTAAGTGACAATCTCTGTTAGCAGGGAAAGTGATAGAAATGTAGCCGTGTTAGTCTGGGGTAGCTGAAGCAAAATGCATATATACCAAAGGATACAGTTAAAAAATACAGTGTTCATTTTTTTAACTGTATCCTTTGGTATATATGGTTGTGACTATTTTCTTCCACTATTTGATCTGAGGAAGTGGGTCTGGCCCACGAAAGCTCATCATCTAATAAACCATCTTGTTAGTCTTTAAAGTGCTACATTGTCCTGCATTTTGCTGTTAGCAGGGAGTCCTCTTGAAGCGTATATCTTTGGCGAAGACAATGAAACATTTGGGCAGGTTAGTAGACAATACTGCAAATGATAACCAGCATGTTAGACACCCATAATGGGTTGTCAGTTATATCAATGGTTATCTGTTTGGAGTTCAAATTCAACATGTGCGTGCCAGTCCAATTCAGACCAGTCCAGTCCAACATGTGGGTGCCAGTCCAACCTTTGCCATCTAGTGTTAAGAATGCAGAAATGGGGTGCAGGGATTTTGAATCCCCTTTTCATTGTAGATAAGAGCTAGCAGAGATTCTACAACTATCCGTTCATATTGACTTCTCATTTATAAGGCGCTGTAAGATTATTGGATGCAAGTCACTTGGAATACAAAGTAAATGTATTTTATTATGATCATAATAGCATGTTTGTCCTTGCAGCATGGTGTTCAGCTTCTGGGTGTTTGATTGCTGTATAGGGTTCCAGACGAGGTGGAGACCCTGGTTAAAAGGAAAGATTAAGTTGGAACTTGACCTGTGTGGAAGCCAGTTTGTGTGTCTGTTCTGTGTGGTTGTTCTGTGTAATAAGCAACTTCTACTTAAGGATTGTGAGTACATAAAACATGACAATTATGGTTATACTTCACTTTTACTATTGAATAAAATTTAAGTATTTAGATTAAGAATAATAATGAAATACTTTAATAAAATATATAATTTAATATATTAATTTCACTTCATTAAGTTTTATTTTATCCTGGGTTCATTGCTTCTTTTGGCACAGATGGGAACAAATGGTGCTTTTAAAAATGATTTTTAGGATAAAGTAATTTATTTGGAGCAGGTCTTATTTTGTTTGAGAGAAGCTCAGTTATTTACACCTGATGCATAGAATTGTACCATCAAACTTTGTTTTTCTTTAGTAGGCCAAAATAGCCAAAGCTTGGAGGATACCAGCTAATAGATTAACAGAATCATAGTGATAAATATTCTCAGGAAATTAGTTCTTGAAATGTAAAATATTATACTTAAGATTTTCTAGCAGAAGCTCTGGTGTATTCAGGAGTGAATTGAAATGACGAAATGACCTTGTATTCTATAAGAACATAAAAAGGAGCATACTGGGTCAGACCAAAGGTCCATCTAGCCCAGTATCCTGTCTGCCAACAGTGGCCAATGCCAGGTGCCCCAGAGGGAATGATCAGAAACAGGGAATCATCAAGTGATCCCTCTCCTGTCATCCAATTCTAGCCTTTGACAGACAGAGGCTAGGTACACCATTCCTACCCATCCTGGCTAATAGCTACTGATGGACCTAACCTTCATTAATTTATTTAACACCACCAGGAGCCCTAGCACTGATTGGCCACCTGCTGCTGATGGAGTTCTCACGATGTGTTGAGTAGATCTGCTTGGAGCATAGTTACCTAACACAGTGTTAGCTATCGCAAGTATAGCTGTCTGCTTGCATTAGGGCTCCCAAGGTTTCTAACCTCAATGGAGCTGGAAGCACAGCAGGAGAGATTGGAAGTTTCCTTAGTATAGGCAAGACCTGTGATGCACAGATGACTGAATTGGGACTAATGCGACAAAGGGAACGGGATCTAACCCTAAAGTAGAGTGCAGCTCCAGTAAAAGCAGATCACAGTGGTGAGCTGAAGAGGCAAGCGGATCCCATGGGCAGGACACCAGATTGGGAATCAGGCTCAGGTTCTGTTCCTAGCTCTGCTGTTGACCTGTTGGTTGACCTTGCGCAAATCCTTCTACCTCTCTGTCTCTCTTTCCCATCTTGACTTTTGTCTGTCTTGTCCGGGTAAATTGTGAATTCTTAGGGATGGCGAAAAATGACTGGCAAAAGTTCTGTGCGTTGCTTCCTCAGTATGTGGCCTTGTACAATGGGCTTCTGGTCATGATAGGCGCCTCTGAGCACTACCATAATTATAGTGAATACTGATCCAGAGAGCACCAGTTTTCAGAGAATAGCTTCTATAACTTTCCATGTTTCATATACTGCCACTTTTGAAATGATTTCAATGTCTGTTTTGGACTATAGCAGGGGTGGGGAATCTCAAGTGGCCCCCGGTTTGTCTGGATCTAACCTCCGAGGTTCAGGGCTCCCCCCCCCCCCCCAAGCATTGGAAAGCCCATGTTGGTGTTCTAGCCCCCCCATTGCCACAGCCCGGGTCTGGAGCACACAAAATCTATTAGGTTGGGTAGTCTTAGGCTCTCCTGTGCAAGGGGAACGTGGGGAGTGTCTTTCTGCTTCTCAGTCAGAGACCATGTCAGTGACAGTTTGGGGGTGTTTTTGGTTTGTATTTTGGGGGTTGTTTGTTTTGGTTTTTTTGTTCTCCCTCATGCACAGCCCCTGACTGATTTTTCTGTGAGTCAGCAGTCCCTGACCCAAAAAAGGTTCCTCACCCCTGGACTGTCGGGTTCTTAGAGTTAGAACAAACATCCAGCACAGAGCCAAATTAAGAGGTGATTCTGGAGTGGGTATGAGTTGCTGTTGCTGACATACTGTAGTGGGAAGTGGGAGAAAGTGATGGTTTTGAAACACTTGTAACCCCCTTTTTCCTCCCTGGGTTACTGGGGAGCAGGTCACACTCACAGGTGTGCCTGGACGCCAGATGTTTTAACCTAAAAGAGATCCTGAGCACCCCAGTGGTGATGGTGTTTAGTTGGGGAAAGCCCTATCCACCCCCTTGCTGCAATCCCTTGCTGGCAATGAATGTAAAGTGGCGGTGCCTCCACCTGGCTGGCCTTGTACACACACTGGTGCCTTGAGAGCCTCCAGGAATATACTAATTCCAACATAAAGCTGGAGCTAATAGAATACTTTAAAATAAACAATCTTTACTTAACTTAAATAAACAGGGATTAACAGATTAGCAAGGAATAGCATTAACAAAACACATAACCATAGTGGAAGCTTATATAGCTAGACAACAGTTACTCCACCCCAGAGTGTGCACACCCTTAGACTCAGTCCCAGACACTTGCTTGCGTTGGCGCGCTGATGTTGCAGCTGTAGTGAGGATTTGGTCCAGGCTAAACAGCAGCTCTGTCCCAGGCAGCACCCTTCCAGCAAGGCCCAAACTTACTGCCTCATGCTGTGCCTCTAGGAAGCAGCCTGCTAACTCCCAGTTCCAACAGGCATCCAGTAGCTGCATCCAACAGCCCCTGCACTGGGTCAATGTCCTTGGCAGCAGCCTGGCTCCCCCTTTGGTTTCAAACTGCAAGGCAGAGTCCCAGACTGCTAGGCCTCTTTCTTCAAGCCCATGGAGAGAGCAGTCCTGTCTCCCCCCAGAGTCCTCCCTTCCTGTTTCTTTCCAAGGGCTCATGGGAATTGTAGTCTGGAGTGTAGCACACAGGGTCTTTTAGAATAAAACAGAGGCCCCTTTAGTAAGGGGACTACACACTTACTACATAAAAGCTGAAAACAATGGGCCTTAAATATAATTTAAAATCAAGGCTAGGACTTCACATAGTGCTCTGACATCTTGTGCAGCAGTATCATCCTCTTCAACAACTTTTTTTCCCTTTTGTTCATGGTACTTGAGGAGTTGTGGAAATAATTGATGCATCTTAACCTTTTTTAGATGCTAGTGCGTTGATCTTGTCTTGTATTCTGAGGGCCTTGAAGGGCAGGTTTATAATAAAGGGACTGATAGTTTCCTGGCTTTAAAAGAGCACATAACTTTTCTAATGTAATCACCTTTCTAAATGTTAAAATGTTAATTAAAAAGCCCAGAGTCTCCTAGTGACAGGTGGCCAGCCAGAACTACCAGTACTGTTAGATATATTTATAGTTTATTCTAAAGCTTCTTGCTCCCTACAGATTCTGCAAATTGCTTGTCTAACAAAATAGTATATGTTATCTGTCCTTGCATTTTGTTTGGGACAATCACATGTCTGTTTCTAAACTTCCATGTTTGCACAGCACCTGGTGGCAATGGGGCTCTGAGGTCACAAGGCAACATAGTATTATTCTGTTTGTTTACAGTGTAGTGACTGTGTTTGGTCCCACGTAAGGTTGCCAGGTGTCCGGTATTGATCTGGACAGTCGGGTATTTTCGCCTCCTGTCCGGAAAAAAAAAATTCAGAAAATACCTAAATTTCCAGTATTTTCTGATTTTTTTTTTCCCGGACAGGAGGCGAAAATACCAGACACCTGGCAACACTAGAGCCTGGGCCCACCCCCTGGCCTCCCTCCGCCCCGGCCCCGACATTCTCAGCCCTCCACCCCCAGACGCCTTTTTGGGGGGGGGGAGGGTGTTCAGTATTTTTGGTTCAACCATTTGGCAACCCTAGTCCCACAATATGAGACAAGATAGGTGAGGTTCTATCTTTTATTGTGCCAATCGCTATTAGTGGAAAATACAAATTTTTTAGTCAAACCCTGTTTCCCTCCCCAGACCTGAAGAATTCTGTGTAGATCAAGAGTTTGTACCTTCTATCAACAAAAGTCGGTTCAAAACGAGATGTTACTTCACTCACTTTATCTTGCTCATCTTTTTTGGGGGGCAGGGGGTCACCTGGGAAGTCTCAGCCATGGCCAAATCTTTCATTCCCTCCTTGTTGGCTTACCTCGCATGCAACCTGCTTTGGAGAGGAGCAGATTTTCATTTAGGTTGTGGAATGTGAGGAGGAGAGAGGCAGAAATTCTGCTGGGAAACGGGGAGTGGAGGGATAGGACAGAGCAAGGGGAGCTACCGAGAAAGAGGATTTGGAGGCAGCTTCACATACTCTGTGTGGCTTAGCTCAAAAGACAGTTGTGCCCTGAGCAGAAAACTCCTGAATTGGCTTAAATCTGCATGGGCTGTTGTTCATGGTAACATTCCCATAGCACTTAGGGAATTTTATGCCAGTGAACTTGGCCAGATCTCATCTGGTATACACTGGGGGAGCTCCAGTGATGCTCATGAAACTATTTCAATTTACATCAGCTGAGACTCTGGCCCTGTAATGTTCGGCTTCATCCACACACTGGTTGCAGATGACTTGGCTTCAGTTGAAGTTTGTTTGGCATTCACATAGCAATTTATTGCCTCCCAGACCTCAGGCAAACTGTATTCTCTCTCTTCTGAAAAGCCATTTCAGCCCACAATCCAAGTATGGGGGAGGAGAGCAATTTTACTTGTGCCTTGTGTATTTCATCAGAGTCCGTCAGAACACCGGTTATGTACTTGAGGGTGATAACAGCCCTCTGGTGAAAAATACCGTTGTGTGTTAAGTACATAAGAGTGGATTTATTTGTTCTGTGCTACAAGTGGAACCTGTTTGCCTTGCCAGGTCATCTTATATAGTAGTCGAGGAGGCATCTGTTCATGCTCACACCTGCACTACCCACCATGCTAACAGTTTAATTAGAAAATTGTAACTTTCAAAGAAGAAACAGCTTCCATGAAACAGTAGCAGCGTGGGATATATTGGCAGTATTAACCTGCGGTCATGTGATAATACTATCCTTCCCCATGTGTGTCAAGTGCTCATGAATTCCTTCCTGAATAGACCACTTTGTCCTACTTACGCCAGTCTTTCTTCTGGTAGGATGTATAACAAAATGTTTTGATCATGTAAGCTATTTAATAGTTGTATTATTTGGCAAATGTCTTTTTATTCAGAGTCTTCTACCAATTCCAATAAGGAAGATCCCAACATGTTTTTGGGCTCTTTAGGATTCTCCCACCACTTCTCTCTAAGAGGGGAGGGGAAGGATATATGTATTCAACTGAAACTATATGGGAAAGGACGACAAAGAGTCTGGTGGTACTTTTAAGACTAACAATTTTTTATGGCATGAGTTTCATGAGTTGCAACTCATAAAAACGTATGCCATAAAAAATGAGAAAGAGGACGGGTCAGAAAAATAAAACTAGCCAAGATAAAGTTGTATCAACAGTATTTTTATTCTCTTTTTAAAATAGTTGGTTAATAATGATAAATTAAAATACCTTAAATGAGCATTGTTGTCACTCAGGCTTAAAATCCTGAGTGCTCAGTTTTGAATGTCTCCTAGACCTGTGGGGTGCGTCCAGACAGCAGACTTCTGTCGGAATAAGCTACACAATTTTCAGTCTAAGTCAAAAGAGCTTATGTCTACACAGCGCCAAATTTCAAAATAAGGCAGTATTCTAACAAATCCCTTAACTCTCATGGAACAAGGGTTACAGGGACACCAGACTAGCGCACCTGCTATTTCGAGAAATTGTGGGTGCTTTTAAGGATGCGACATTGCTATTTCAGGATACTTCAGGTATCTCGAAATAGCAACGCAGTATAGACATACACTTAGGAGTTAGAGGTCATGTCATGAATAGCTGTTAAATCTGACCCCTGTTCACCAGTATTCCCAATGTCTTAAGGCATTAATTATATTCAAGCAGATTATACACAGTGTAACATTTTATTCATTTGGGAGGCTGAACACAAGTCTGCTGTGTCTACATTGGTAAGATTTTGCACAAAAGCAGTTGCTTTTGTGCAAAATCTTGCCGCCTGTCTACACTGGCCGCGAGTATTTGCGCAAGAACGCTGACATCGTAATGTACAAAATCAGTGCTTCTTGTGCAAATACTCTGACGCTCCCGCTCAGGGATAAGCTCTCTTGCGCAAGTATTCTTGCGCAAGAGGCCAGTGTAGACAGCAATGTTAATTTCTTGGGCAATAAAGCCCGATGGGTTTTGCGCAAAAGCAAATCTTTTGCGCAAAGGCACATGCCAGTATAGACGCTCTCTTGCGCAAATGCTTTTAATAGAAAAACTCTTCCGTTAAAAGTATTTGCGCAAAATCATTCCAGTATAGACGCAGCCTTAGAGTTTCACTAGTTTCTAAAATGGTTTCTTCTACTCAGTGTATGCATTTTTGAGAGCGCTGTACTGCTAGAAATAAGTATGCATAGTCTGTTGCTGTGCAAATATACTATAGTGTTTAGAATGCACTAAGGAGTTTGGTTTGAGTGGCTGAATCTAAGTTCTAATCCTAAGTAACACGGACTTTCTCTGTGACTTTGGGGAACTCAATCATTCAGTTTCTCCCTCTGTAAAATACGATAATAATACTTACTTCATAAGGGCATTGTGAGGATTAATTAGTTAATGGCTGAATGCAGTTCTGAAGATAAGTACTGCTAAGTCGCCTTAATACTGTGAAACTCACAAGAGTCAGGTGGCTGTTAACCTTTTTGTCTTTCTTCAAAATATATTCTGTTATTAATGTAGATGAGCCATCATTTTCCCTGATTTTTTTCCCTCTGAATTGCTGCATAAGAGAACTTTCAGTACAGAGTGAAACCAGAATGATGAAGAATTAGACCTTGCACATCTTTGTCTGCAAGTGTTTTCCTAGGGGAAGAGGTAGGTAGTTATACTATGTTGCTATGTTGCCATCCAGATGAATCAAAACTCTTCCTAATTGCTAGAGAGCTTACTATACAGACTTTTTAAAAGGACTGCCTTCCTTCCTTCCTTCCTTCCTTCCTTCCTTCCTTCCTTCCTTCCTTCCTTCCTTCCTTCTATCAAAATGCAAGGTTTTCTTTTTGGAGGCATTAAAAAGCCAACAATGCCAAGCACATGTAAAACCGCCCGTAAAGATGGTGATAATTGCAGTGGTGAAAATTAGGCATGTAAAATCCTGTTTAATTGGTTAACTGGTTAAACATAATGTTAAGTGGGGAGCAGGTTGGGGGAGGGGAGCTCGCCACAGGCAGACACTTTTCTGGATGGCCCAAGCAGCCCCTGATTGAGGTGGGCCCTGCGGGACTGGAGCAGCCCCCTGCGAGCAGCAGGTGAGGAGCTGTTCCAGCTCCCATCGGTTAACTGGAACCAATAAACATCACCTGTTAAGGGTGACGCTTACTAGTTAACCAGTTAACTTTTCACATCCCCAGTGAAAATAACGATAATGGTTGCTGTTACAATGGCAACATTTGCTTTGTCACACAGCTACCAACTTAGTTCCTATTGTAAGGAAACGGGGAAACTGTTCTTCTCAGAGAGTACTCTATGGTTATTTTTGGCAAATGTTGACATTTTAATGGTGGCTCGTATGCCTTGTCCAAAATAATTAAAAAAAAATAATCATTCTTGTGTAATAAAAAAACACTTGATTTAAAAACGAAGCTACCCAAAATGAAAAGGCCCATTTCAAAATGCAGTACACCGAAATAATTTACGAGTGGATGAGCAATCTCATCTGTTTTAATTAAATCTTTCCTGTTAAATTAGAATAGTCACTCTGGTATCTAAGCACCCAGAAGAGCTTAAAGTTTAGCATTTCTAGTGATTTTGGAAGCTTTTGCCGTATGAGGAGGGAGAGTTGGAATACAAAATATTTTCAAAGACACAGAGCAAATGAAAATAAAATGAAATGCTTTCCTTGAGCCCCTCTGGTTTCAGGCTCTGGTGGCATTGCAGGTTGGTTAATGCAACAGTGTGGAGGTAGGAATTGATGGTGTCACAGTAGAACAGACTAGTTAAAATTTAAAGGGACCAAAAGCTAAACCTCAAAGGTGGAAAACGAATTCAGCCTATCGTGATATGTAGTTCGCTGGGTTTTTTTAAACAGAGGAGTCGAACTTAGAGCACAGAAGGGGTGAGGGATAGCTCAGTGATTTGAGCATTGGCCTGTTAAATCCAGAGTTGTGAGTTCAGTCCTTGAGGGGGGCCATTTAGGGATCTGGGGCAAATCTGTCAGGGATGGTACTTGGTCCTGCCATGAGGGTAGGGGACTGGACTCAATGACCTCTCAAGGTCCCTTCCAGCTCTATGAGATTGTTATATTTCCAAGTCCAGCCACTGACTTGATGAGTAATTGCTATTACCAAACCAACTGGGAGTCCTAGTCATGGGCAAAGATCTCTTTGCACCAGGAGCTGTACAGGCACAGACCAGAAAGATGGTCCCTGCCCCAAGGAGCTTACTGTCAAAGTACAAAATGGATGCTGATGCTATAAAGGAGAAGGACACAGAAAAAATGAGACCATACTATTTATTGTGATAGGCAGTGCGCTGCTGGTGTGATAAGAGAACTGTTGGCAAGTTTTTGTAGTCATGGTGACAAAAGAGAGCTCTGAGGAGAGATTTGAAGGTGAACAATGAGATCGCTTTGTGGATGTTCACAGGGGTCACCTTCCAAGTGTGTGGCTCAGCATGGAAGAAAAAATAAAGGTGTTCGTTTGAGAACGTAACACGTGTGCAGTGGAAAGATGACAGGTAGGGGCAAGGATAGTCTCTGAAGGGCCTTGAAAGTAAAGACATGCAGCTGGCGTGACAAGATAGAGCAAGGGTATGCCGTGGAAGGATGCAAAGAGAAGGATGGGCTAGGAGAACAATTTCTGTAGCAGTATTGTGAATGGACTGGGAGTGGGGCATGATTGCATTTGTCAAGGTCAGAAAGAAGGACGCTGAGGTAATTAAGCCTGGATGTGACGTTTAGCAGTGGGGGAGGGTGTAAAAAGCCTTGCCTTACGGATGTTAGGCAGAGAGAACCTGTGAGATTTAACTTCTCCTTGCCTCTGTTTCCCAATTTTTACATTGGGAACTGGAAGACTTACCCGGCATTGCCTGGGTCCTTCGGGGCGGGGAGGGGGTGGTGTAAGAGTCAGGGCAGGGCCTTGGGAATGTGGGGAGTCAGAGCAGGAGGCTGGGGCAGGAGTGTGTGAGTGAGGGTTTGGAGAGGAGGAGGGACTCAGAATAGGGGGTCCCATCCGCCAGGGGCCTTTTCTTGCCTCAGGTGCCTTTTCTTTCCCCCCACACTTTCCCCCAATGCCACCAGGGGCATTTTCTTTCTCCCTCCTCCAGCGCTGTGGCTGAGGGGGGAGGAGTTTGAGGCAGAGGGGTTAAATACTCAGTGTGCTGGCAGGCAAGGTAGTGGAGCCCTAGCCTTGCTGACCACACTCTTGGTGGTGCAGCTACCCCCAATGAACACAACAGAATAGCTCTTCCCTGCAGGCTCACTGCCCCCAGGGACCACTCTCAGTATTGCATCCCTCAGAACAGCCCAAGCCCTCAAAGTAAGTTACAAAATTAAAATGAAAAGAAAACATGTAGTGAGTTCTAATACACTAAATAGATTCTTACACCAATAAGATGTTCTTGTCTTGTCTTAGAGATTTTACCTTGATGGGGGTCCACAGCCCTCTTTTTCAGTGTGCCACACCAGCCAAAGACAAAGACTTGATAACACCCCCTTGTTTAAATAGTCTTTTCCATGAGGTGGGAATCTTTCATTCTCCATTCTCCATTCCATGGAAAAAATACCTGGTTCCTCCCTTTTCATGTTATGGGAAACAGTCCCTTTCCCAGCACTTGTGGTTGTCCTGGCACAAACAAACCCTGACCTTGCTTTAAGTTGGGAGAAGAGGAAGCTGTATTCCAAATTTGGTGGTCCTAACTCTAACTGTCTAGGAGGAATTCTTGAACAGACAGAGTCACAGACAGACACAGATGCACAAATCTCTAAAATGTATAGAGAGAAGATAATGCTTCCATATGGGAAGAAAATGTTCAAGATAAATATGTATTGTGAGGTGATTCCGGGTCCACAGCTGGAAGGAGAGATAGGAGTGCCAAGTGCAGTATTATTTTACCATCAGATCTTTGTGGTACAGATTATCTTTAGGAATTAGAGCCTTGCCGTCAGCTTTGAAAGGTTTTATACTGCGGCTCAAAGATGGGAAAGTTCTTTAGAAATGAGGATGTGACCTCTTTTGACCAGTACTCTAGGCATTCTTAGAGCCAATATATCTAATCTCTTTTTGTTGAAATGCTACTAAGATGAGACACTAGAAAGATGGTAGAGGATTAATTGCAAGTATAGTGGCATATTTCATATAGAAAAAGAGAAGAAATGTGCTTCTCTGGTTTGATAATATGCTCTGCTTTTGACCTTTTCAATATTCTTGACTCAAAATCATTTTTCTTTATTTTAAACAAGCAAGCAGTTTTTCTTCTTCCTCTGAACTGTGGTGATCTCAGCTGGTATGCGCCTCAAAGAGAATACTGCATGTACAGTACTCCTTTATCCCTTTGTCTCTTTACAGCTTCCACTTTAATCAAACTACGTACTGACTATCTTATTGTGGGTGAGATTCATATCACCAGAAGCAAAGAGATCATCCTGGAATTGGAGAAAGGATCTGGGACTTGAGTTTTTTACACTACATCGCCCTCACTATGTCCTTCAGGAAGTTGCTTTCCTGAGCTACAGCTTATCCATTAACAATGAGAAGTTCTGTGGCACCTTATAGACTAACCGATTTATAGGAGCATAAGCTTTCATGGGCAAAGACCCACTTCATCAGACGCATGTAGTGGAAATTCCAGAGGCAGATATAAGTATACAGGCACATGAAAAGAAGGGAGTACCAATCAAGAGGAAGGCCAGAGATAATTAGGTCAATTCAGTCAGGGAGGATGTGACCCACTTCTAGCAGCTGATGTGGAGGTGTGAACACCATGAGAGGAGAAACTGCTTTTGTAGTTGGCTAGTCATTCACAGTCATTGTTCAATAACAGATTTATAGACATTGTTCAATAACAGATCTTATCCATTGGCAAAATGGATCTAAGCACACATACATCCTGTGGATTTTGTAACTCTGAACTGATATGAATAAAGCAGCATGGGATCAAAGGACCATCTTTTATTAATTAATCAGATTAAAAGAATGCATTCTGCTCATCAAATACAGTATTCATATGAATTATTTGCATCCACTCTGCAGAGTTCTCAATATTCATGGAGTTAGGATGTGCTCCTCTTCATTTTGCTGATTCAATTCAAGATCTTGCTGCCTTTATGTTAAACCTTTAATAGTCTAGTCTGGGTATACATATTATACTGGGTGGAAACTACAGAAGAGGGCAGTACTAGATATGCATAATGCAATAACCCAAATTGAAATCTGGTCAGGACAGTGAACTTGGGGAAAGAGCCTTGGATTTTCTAATAATGACTTCAAGTGGTCATAACCTCTGTTTCTACTTCTGTCCTTTGAAAGATGCCCCACAGTAGCACTATTAGCTATGTTTACATGAAACAAATCCCAGTCTTAGTTTATTTGCCGCATGTACCAGCCTCTTTTTTTATAAAGTGTCCAAAATGTTCAAGTTGCCAGAATAACAGCAGCACCTGTTCCTCAGTGAAATACCTTCCAGGTTTGTAAGGCTTTGCAAAGTGGCTCTGTGATCCTTTTGCAAACACGAGGGTTGAAGGTTGCACAAGTACTGTAATTGGTAACCAGCTAGCATGACCTATTCACCCTGGAATTTTTAACATTCAAGTAAAAAAAAATTTTTTTTAAACCCTCAAACTTCTCACTAGAGTTACTGCTAAAATGTCAAAGCTGACAAACGTGTTAGCTGGAAAATTTAGTACAGTATCAAAACGTGTACATTTCATATGGTTTCAAACTGTATATCTAAAAGAGAACTGTTCACATTCTTGTAATTACATTTTGTGCACCTCGATATGGTTGTTACTGATTGATAGATGAGTAATCAAAATGGCATAGTTTCAAAGTCTAATATTATGGGCTCTGTCTGGGCAGAAACCATTGCTTTATACTGTTGTCACTATTAATGCTCACTGTGATGGTACAAACGTAGAATTGTAACAGTGTCACTGTCATGTTGGAGTTACTCAGCTTTGGGCAACTTAGGCTAGTGGGCGCATAAGTAGCCTTCCTTCATCTCAGTGGGATGCAAGACTGTCATAAAAAAGATGGGTCTCTTGGGAGAGGGCAGTTTCGCTAACTCCCTTGTGTACCAAGAATTTGCGGGGCGTGCCAGTTGGACCAGAGCAGTGCTTTGATTGGATGCAGAGGGAGCACATGATGTATGCAGTCGGCATTGACTTCACTTCGTTCCCATGCTTTACATGAGTATTGCTTTAGTAATAATGATGAGGTGGGGTGGGGGGTGGGGGGAAACTATGGAGCTGGAAACCAGCAGAATCTGGCAACCCTGCGTGTTGACCACAGAAATCAAAATGTCTGATGGGCCACACACAGAATCCTGATGGGCAACAGGTTGCCCAACACTGGGCTAAATGGAAGCTGGTTAGTATATTTTCTATTCTCTGTAAGTATCAGTGATGCCATGATTTTTTCTTAGACTTGTAAAACTCTGTTCCTCCGAAACAACTAACAAGACCAAGAGAAAATGTATCACAAAAAGTATATCAAAGAGGCATTTGATTTGATTCTCAGTTAGTCAGTCAAGCAAGTATATGTGAAAAGAACAGTCCATCACAGAGGATGGCCACTAGAGATCTCCACACAAATTACAGTACCTGCATAAAAAGGCAATGTAAATAAACAACACTGAGATGTTCTGCTTGGCTTGTTTGTCGAAGTAGCTGTCATCCTGTGCATGCACATAATCCAAGGTTATCCAAAGCGATTGTCTCCTTTATTTAAAGATTGCGTTCCTCCTGTCAGTGTTGAGGTGAGACAACTAAGGATAGTTTTGGTAACCTTGATTTCTGTTTCATAACATGTTTGGAAAGTGTCTGTTCCTGATAATCAAATCCTGCAAGCTGAGAGGCAGAAGAACCCAGGAAACTAGCATCTCCGCACTCGAGGCATACTTTAAACCTCTCCGTGGTAGGGCTGTAAAAATTTTTAAAAACCACTAACCATGTACCGATTGAAATTCAATAAATTACACTGTTAAATGCTCTGCAGGCTGCTGGCAGCCCCTCAGGGAGTTTAATCAGTAAGGTTAACCAATAAGCTAATATTATCGGTTAACTGGTGGTTAAACATTCACATCCCTACTTTGTGGAGGTGGCATATTGGTAAATGCAAGTATGCTGCTTTGGAAAACCTCATTCAGTAATTTGGTATACAGGGCTTGATGGGATTAATGGGTTGTTAGGATTAGATAAAAAATGAAATAATGGATGTTGAACACTCATGAGGTTTCTCAAAGTACAAGTTACCTCTGAAAATGAAAAGGGGATGGATTTGACAGGGGAGGCAAAGAAAATCCACTGTCCACAAAATGTAGTCACAAGGGTCTAGAGGAATTAAGCACCCAACTCCCTTAGGCTTTCTTGAGCATCCTAACCTCCCTTTTGTGTCAAGAGCCAGGAATATCTAGTGACAAACACCACTGCAAGCACAGGGCATTAGTAAATTATTCCAGCCCTCATGCTTTCTGCATCCATTTTGTGCTGTGGAGCATAAAGCAAAAAGGTATGTCACCAAATTAGAAACCAGGCTTGTGCATGATGAATTATAATCCTAATACCGTTACGTAAGTGACTCTAGCCAGAGAGAGAGAGAGTGCAAAAGGTGATAGAATCGTATGTGATACCTAAATACATACTCAGCTGTTTGGTGGGAGTTACATTGTTTGCTTGTAATTGAAAAGCAAAGTCACAGTTCCCAGGTGAAAAGATTATTCTGAACGCTGGTTAATAGTTTGTTCAGAGTTTATGAAAGAAATTATAGTAGATGAATCTCCTCATAAATGTTTGTATCCTCTCTTGTTCTCCTTTATTAATTTACCTCAGTTTTTGGTCTAAGTAATCAGAAAGGTATTTGAAGCAGAAGCCTGTGTCCCTGCAGAACTGTTAACGCTGCAGCATAGAACCAGTGAGAAGCACACAGAAGTGATATTAGAACAGAACAGTCTTCTCAAAATGCTGCTTCCTAAATGAATGTCTTTGAGGTGTTCTGAACTATTGGAATGGAACACTAAGTAGCTTCTTGGTTATAAATGTAATAAACAAAACTGAATATTAATACAAAACTTTGACAACCCAGTCAAAAGTTTGCCTATTTCTCTCCACTAAGTCATTTATGAAGTAGACTCTATAAGGGCAGACAAACAAGTGATGCCGGTGGGAGATGTGGATTTACACACACATCTGAGTGCTTTGGGCATGAAAAGGCCTACAGCAGGGATAGTCAATAGCAGGGATGTAAAATCCTGTTGAATTAGTTAACCAATTAAAACATTAAGTTTAACCAGTTAACTGATTAAATGGAGGCGGGGGAGAGGGGAAGAGGGGGAGGGTTGGAGCAACCTCCCCACCCATCACAGCTGGGCTGGAGTGGCACCTCAGGCCGGATGGGGCAGGGGAGGGATAGCTGATGGCCATTCCCCTCACCCTCCCCTCACTACTGCTTCAGCCCTGTGCAAGATCTCCAACTCCTTGCCTGTGAGCCTGCTGGGCTACAAACTGGCCATCCTCCCACCTTGCTGTTTCCCCTCACCTCCCCCACCCACACACACTTGAGGCTGCATTAGCCCTCTGCCTAGCCTGGTGGGGTGCTGCTCCCAGGTAGTGATTAACCATTACCCAGTAAGCATTGCCTATTCACTTTCCTAGTCAATATGTAGATCAGGAGCCAAATCCAGACCACCAGATGCATTTGAACGGACCACAAAGTCTTTTTATTTACTTACTGTCATTATTGTCGTGTTTGTATTTTCTCTAGGCAAGGTCCAAAGAAATTTGGACCTTGATGAAAAATACATTTAAGAATAGCGTTGATGCAGAGCTCTTCTTTGAGCATCCATGACATGGGGTACTATATTATGTAAACACAACAGTAATTGGCTAACTACATACCCTGCACTAAAGAGAGTCGAATTCACAATAGTTGCTTTGACCTTTTTTAAAGGGAAGCCCACCCAGTCAAGATAATTTGAGATTATGTAGTATTTCTGAGGGAAGGACCACAAAACTCCTAGCAACTTTAACACATAGAGATTCCCAAGAACCCCTGAGAGTTGGGAAATTGTGTTCCAGAATGATAGTATTTTACCCATACAGTGGGCCTGTGGCAAATCTGGGACTAGAATTCAGGCCTCTCAATTCAAAATCCAGTGCTTTAGCCACAAGGCTATTCCTCTTTTTCAGGAGCCCTAGAGTGAGAATATGTGAAATATTTTAGCTAGCAGACGTTAGTTTTTCACATATACACAAGAGAGCCTATCACAGATTAGCATTCATTTGAAACACTTCTGCGGAATTGAGAGGATTCACGCTTTACATCAAAAAAGAACTCAAACTAGCTCTTATCTATACAGAAATCTTGCACCGATTTAACTAATTCGGTAGAAAAGCTAAGGCTAGCCCTACACTGGAGGGGGGAGGGGGAAAGTCAGCTTAAGGTTTGCAATTTCAGCTATGTAAATAACATAGTTGGAGCTGACATACTTTAAGATGAGCTTGGTGCTGTCGCCACAGCAGGAGGTCAATGGGAGAAACACTCCCATCATAGAATCATAGAACACTGGAACAGGAAGGGACCTCGAGAGGTCATCGAGTCCAGTCCTCTGCCCTCACGGCAGGACCCAGTACCATCTAGACCAGTGGTCCCCAACCTTTATGGGCTCCCGGACGCCCGGGGGTGGGGCCACACACGTGCCGGGCGCCCGGGGGCGGGGCCACACTCGCGCCGGGCGCCCGGGGGCGGGGCCGCGTGTCCTGGGGCAAGCCAGGGCCGGGGCTGCCCGAGCCCCTTGTGCCATGGGCCCGGGGCTGGCGCTGCCGCCCGAGCTGCGTGCCTGGGGCCGGCACCGGCGCCGCGCGCCCACATGTGCCCCGGGGCTGGGGCCGCCTGAGCGCCGCACACCAGGCACCGGTGAGTGTCGCGCGCTTGGGGCCGGCGCCTCCAGTGCGCCGGGGGCGGGGCCAGCCCGGGATGTCGGCGGGCGCCTACAAATGCCCCGGCGGGTGCCATGGCGCCCGCGGGCACCGCGTTGGGGACCACTGATCTAGACCATCCCTGAGAGATATGTCTATCTAACCTGCTCTTAAATATCTCAAAAGATGGAGATTCTATGGCCTCTCTAGGCAACTTATTCCAGTGTTTAACCACCCTGACAGTTAGGAAGTTTTTCCAAATGTCCAACCTAAACCTCCCTTGCTGCAGTTTATCGACTTCCCTTACTCCTTGCCAAGAACAAGGCATACTCCTTGCCAAGATCAACGGGATCAAAACCCTCAGATTTTGATTTAGCAGGTCTTTACTAGACCCACTAAATCAAACCCCAGAAGACAGATCGCTAGAGTGTCGATCCTCTGGTAAGTGGAGATGTGGCCTCATTTACTTAAATTGGTGTAACCATCACATGTGGAAGCAATTATGCCCAGCTAAATATATTTATGCTGGTATAGATTTTAAATTCACCAAGACTAGCTACACCAGAATGAAGGTAATTATACCAGCACAACTACATCCACATTAGAGAACTAAATCTGCTTTTCAATCAAATTAATTAAATTGGTATACAAAGTGTATAGACAGAGCACGATACTTTAATCAATTGTTTCAGCAATGGAATCCTTGCATTGTAGGTTCCTGCTCATGTTAATTTTCTTTGCCTCCACAGTGGGAGCGCCTTTGGTTCGTAATCCTCACCTTCACTTTCTTCCTGACCCTCATCTGGTTTTATTTCTGGTGGGAAGTTCACAATGACTACAATGAAATCAACTGGTGAGTAGAGAGTTTCTGGGGGGAGCAACACATGCCAATTTGTATGTTCTTGAGGTGTATCATGTCTCTATTGTGTCTGTGTGTTTTGTTCATTTTATTTAAGAGACTTCTTATATTAACAATTTGATAAGTTCTGCATTCATCTGGTAGAATCATTAACTCTAATTAATAGGTAGTGGGGTCTGAATAAATTGAGAACATCTCTGTCTATACCAGTGATTCTCAAACTTGTGTGGTGGTGGTGCGGTGAGCAAGATCACATAAGTACAGATATCATTTTTTTCTAAATCAACCATGCAACTCTCACTAAATATTAAAAACAGTAAGGCAATAATTCCAACAGAGCCAACAATCAATTGTGATAAGAGCAAAAACAAAGATGTGATTGTGGCCAATGATTGCAACTAAATATGCACACCCCATTGCAGCAAATGGATTAACGTACAGATAGCAACGGCTTTGTCTAATGCTCTGCAAACTTAACAGAACTCCATGAAAACGCACAGCACCCTCTAGAGTCCAATGCATAGCACCATCTGAGGATCTGATGTGTCTGGAGGAACCCATTTGGCTGTTTAGTCATTGCTGTGGGTAAAATGTGCAGTGTGGTTTCTTTCCAAAGCTTCTCATGCAACACTCTTCTCCCCTCTCAGAATACATTTTCTACCAACCTCCTTTTGAGAACTTCTGGTCTACACTGATAGATGTACTGATATATACTTGTGTAGATTTTTAGCCATGTGCTGTGCAGTTTCAGATGGGTGTGCTCCGTAGTAAACTTGGTAAATAAAGCTGGAACTCAAGTTGTTGAAGCCGGTTTATATCTCTAGTTAGTAATTTTGTTTAACCAATGCCAGTTGTGTAAAGGAGGTATTGTGATAGCTCCTTGCTTCCATAAAAATTTTTTAAAAACGGCGAATAGTCCTGCAGCACCTTAGAGACTAACAAAAAATGTAGATGGCATCACGAGCTTTCCAGGGCACAACCCACTTCTTCAGATGTAAGGCCCCAGATGGAATCTATGTTGGCTGTTCTAGTTGCCATTATGCTTTATTTTTTCTAGTTCTGGCTTCTGTTCCTTACGCTGATCCTCGCAGATACAAAAAATTAAAACCAAATTAAAAAATTGCAGCACATTTTTGTCTAGGTTCAAACTCCTCTCCTCACTCTAGAGGCTAAAGGAGGCCACCAAATAAAAATATTTATACACGAGCCATGTACACACAAAGTCAGCATACTCTGATTCATCTCTAGTTTTTTTATCCATAGTCTAACAGCTGCCTCTTGTCCTAAGGCACACCCCCTCTCCCTGCTCACACTTCTTCCCTCTCTCCCCCTGTGAGTCAATGCTCTTCCCTTCTCTCTCATCCTCCATAGGACAATTCGGGGCAGCCGCCATGGGTTCTGTGATATGGGGAGTCCTGTGGAGCCCAGGATGGCCTGGAGGGTTATGGAGGGAGAGGGGAAGGGAAAGAGCTGGCACTGGCAGCAAAGGCTGGGCCTTCTCCCAAACTCAGCAGCGGTGATGACCCGCTGCCTCCCCTGCCCACAGTAAACAGTATATCTTTCCCCTCTGCCAGTCCTCAGTTTGGTAGGCTCCTTGTGCCAGTCTTGTCCTTTCCCTCCTTCCTAGTCCCGCTGTTGTTCCCTTTGCATTTAGATCAGATGGCTTCCTTCTTCAGGCTGCAGCCAGGGCACCGAGAGCAGAGGAAAGTGGTATGGCTGCTCTTAGTCCTGGTGCCTGGCCTAATCCTGGCCTGGGCAGCCATTACCATGAAAGCTCTTCCTAGCCCCTGTAGCCCTGGGCAGGAGGATGCTCCATTGCTGTGTGGGGATGACATGTGCACAGTGAGGTCAGCACTAGGTTCTGGGTGGGGATGGAACACGGTGGTTAAGGCAGGATCACTTTAGCGATTTTTGCCTACTAAAAAGTCCCACATGTGAACTTTGATTCCCTTTCACTCTCCTCTTCCGAAAGCCTTTATAACTTATCCAAAAGGCGCACATCCCTGACACACAAGCCACCCCGCTACCGAAACTCCAATCCCTGTCCTACAGCATGGGGGCGCTAGAATGTTTCAGAGAGAAAAATTAACAGAATTTTTTAACCAGTGCAGAACATTCCTTCCTTCCCCCCTCCCCCACCTTAGCCTGGTTCTCAGAAACAGTAGAACTATGCCTGCCTGTCTGTCTGTCGATCATCCTGGGTTTAGGGTTGTCAGATGGGTTAACCGAAAATACTGACTCTTCCCCCCCCCCCCCCCCAAAAATGGAGAAAAAAATTCTGTTGGGGGGGGAAGGGGAGGAGACTAAAGTTGTTGAGCAAAAAAAAAGGACCCCAAGAGTTATTAAGCAAATAAATAAAATAGCATCAAAACAGGATGGCCCCTTTAAGTGCATGCAGAGTCATCAGGAAGAGGAGAGGTTGAGCACTAAGACCCAGGGAAGGCATTACTTCTCCTTGCTCAGGTCTTTAGGCTTTTTACTGTAATCCAGGGGCGGATATAGGGCAGGACGAACGGGGCGGCCGCCCGGTCCCCACGCTTCAGAAAGCCCCACGCATGCGCCGTGACGTCACTGTGCATGCGCCGTGGCAAAGGAGGGGCCCTGCGGAATTATGCTGCCCGGGGCCCCGCAAAACAGTCATCTGCCCCTGCTGTAGTCCATCTTGTTTTCTTGGTCGAGCCAGAAGGGAGCTTCCCTGCAGAGCCAGGAAAGCCGGGGGTCCGGAGGCAGGGGTGTCAGGGGCCCGGGGCTGGGCCCAGTTGCTGAGTGTGTCGCAGAGTTGTCAGGTGTCCGGTATTTTCACCTCCTGGCAGAGAAAAAATCAGAAAATACCGGACATTTTAGGTGTCCGGTATTTTCTGATTTTTTTACCAGACAGGAGGCGAAAATACCGGACTATCCGGGTCAATGCCGGACACCTGGCAACCCTGCCTGGGTTAGAGATCCAGCACCCACACAGGTAAAATTTTGCAAAATTATAAGCAACTCAAAGAGGGCCATTTTATGCAAAGGTCAGGCAACCTTACTCAGCCTACCTATAATAAAACTGAATTTCTTGCAGAATGTCTTAGCAATTTTCTAAAATGTTTTAAAGCAAAGCCCCAGCTACTGCCAGTGAAATCACTTCAGCAATCATCTTCTTGTCAAAGACAATGTTCTGATTCTATTTAAAATGCAAGTGGTAGTTGATCCCATAAATAAATTGCCTGTTGGGATGCTGAAGTTGTGTGAATGAGTGTTCAAAAAACTTAATGACGTGAGCAATTTTCTGCCAGGAAGGATGAATATAAGAGAGGGCTGTCTCTAAATAAATTCATGTTTTCAGCAGTGAGATTACAGTGCTCCTGGGGATGTGTTTGGGGGAAACTTATATCCTGTCATCTCATTTGACAGTTTTATTGAGCATGGCCTGTCCATTCTCATCAACATTTAGAGAGGAACATGTTTATCTGGGATGTTTTATACCCTTGAGTAACTTGACATTGGGGGCTGGGGAGAATAACTTAAAAGTGCTAAAGAGAAATTTGATCCAAGATTAAGGTACCATGATGAGGTGTCGTTTAGGCACTTAGCATCAATCTTCTATGGGACTTTTGTCACTCATGGCAGTGGCACTTCATTTTCTTCCCTGTGTTTCTCCTTTCCATGGTTTCCTCTTGTTGCTTGCTTACCATGCAGACAAGTGTTGTTCCCTTGTGCTCCCCCATCTGTATCTACCTGTTTGTGGTATTTTACAAACTGTTTGGGGGCAGGCACCATCTTTTTGTCCTGTGTTGTACAGCGCCTGGCACCATAGGGTCCTAGACTAGTACTAAGGCTCCCATGTTCTATCATGAGATGACTCTTAAAAATTATCCAGAATCCAAATGTTCACCCAAATACCTGACATGGCTTAGCTGCTGATGTTCTGGGCTTTCTTTAATTATTTTTGTTTTACCTGAAGAAAAAGTGCAGCTGAAGGTCAGGGTTTAAATTTCCCTTAAGACTCCAATATTTTTTCTTTGGCCATCCTATATCAAATGTACAATTTTCTCTCTCTGCTTTTTTGAAAGCCCCTATTCCACTGCTCCACTTCTCTCGCTATGTCTACACAGGGCAAATCCTTCTTCCTTCCCACCCCCTGAAGAAAAAAATCATCAGAGCATCTCATAGCCCAGGTCAAATGACTCTGACGTAAGAGGTTCATGTTGTGGGGTGAAAAATAGCAGTGTAGGCACTTGGGCTTCTGGAGTTTAGGCTCTGGAACCCGGTGAACCCAAACATTTACACAGCCTTTTTCAGCTCTGCAGCACAGATCCGAGTCAGCTGACTTGGGTTCTGACACTTGCCTTGAGTGGGGACAGGGAGTGCAGTGTTCTCTGTGTGAATGCACTGAGAGAACTCGCAAGGGCGTCTTTCAGCAACACTTTCGCCTTTCATAGCAAAGAATGCAAAGAGAATGTTTAAGACTTGTTTCAAAGCTTCCCTGGAGCTTTTAAAATCTGATGACCCTTTAAAGACAGTCAAAGCCCATGTAAAACTCTTGCCACAAAACTCAGACAGCACACAACTCATTTGGTTTCAGATTCACAATGGAGTTTGAAATCAAAGTAGGGTTGCCTAGGTTCTGAGCAAACCTGGGCTGCTGGAGAGTTGTGCCAGGTCTCTGGAAGAAGCCAGAAGAAACCTGAACTGTTCAACTGAGCTGCTCCTGGAGTTTAGGCCTGAAGCAGTACAGATCCCTAAATAAACCTCTACCAAGGTCAGATGCTGAGTTTGCTTTCAATAAAGAATGCAATATTGCATCTATAAAGCAGCTGGATAAATTGAAGCATAGAGTTGCAATTGACTTGCTTGCCTAAAGCCACCCATTGTCTCAGTGGCAGAATTGAGAATAGATCTAAGTCTGGGGGATTTGATAGCAGCCTTCAACTTCCTGAAGGGAGGTTATAAAAAGGATGGAGAAAGGCTGTTCACAGTAGTGACAGATGGCAGAACAAAGAGCAATGGTCTCAAGTTACAGTGGGGGAGGTCCAGGTTGGATATTAGGGAAAACTATTTCACTAGGAGGGTGGGGAAGTACTGGAATGAGTTACCTAGGGAGATAGTGGAATCTCCATCCCTAGAGGTTTTTAAGTCTTGGCTTGACAAAGTCCTGGCTGGGATGATTTAGTTGGGAATGGTCCTACTTTGGGTAGGGGCTGGACTTGATGACCTCTTGAGGTCTCCTCCAGCTCTGTGGTTCTATGATTCTAAGACCTAGCTCAAACCACTAGTCAATATTGCGTGCATAGCATCCTTTTTTCCTTCTAATGTTAGTCTGTAGATTCCAATGAAGAATTCTGACCTTTGTGGATTCACATTGCTGCTGGTGACTCCAACTCGGTATGAGGGAATGTGTCCATCTGCTTTGTACTGCCTGCAGGCCTTCTGGCAGCTGAAGCATATTGGACACTGGCCAATAGGGTATGGGTTATGTCACTCTCTAGTTTGCAATGGTGCCCGCTAGTGCCTCATGGTGTTCATCCTCCTAGCTTTATTCCATTATAAAATACAAAACGAAAGCCCTAGAGGAAGTGTAGGAAAGGAGGTCTTGTTTGGGTCTGTATCACAGATGGAGTTTGCTCATGTTAGGCCAGCAGAGAGAGAAGTGAACATTTTGCTTAGGCTGAAATGTTCAGAAGTGGCTGATGATTTGGATGTTGGCACCCACCTTGTGATGCCGAGTGCACACAGGTCTGTTGACATACAGTTGTGGGTGCGCTGCTCCTCTTTCCAAAAAGGGGAGATCCCCAAAATCATGGGCTGTGTTTGAAAAAGGCGGGCATTGCGTGGTCTAAATCTGGGTGGGTCTGGGAACTGGGAACTCCTGAGTCTGACTCCCAGCGTTAACGTTGCTGTCTCTTGCCATCAGGAGTAAGTTGCTTTCTTTCTCTGCTTCTCTATTTCCATCAGTAAAACAGAGATAATATTTCACAGGGGTAGAGAAGAGATTAGTAGTAAGATGAAAAATGTGCAATTGAGAAAAGCGATCATTTATCCCATATTGATATGCTGATATGAGTGTGACGGGTTCGATCACAGAGATCCCCTTGGGGCAGTCACCCGATGTGCTGATCATGCCACTGAGCCCAGCTACCTGCCCTGTGGGGCACCCCACCACCTGGTCTTGCTGGACCTGAAGCTCTGGTCTCCCCCAGCCAAGGCACAGAGTTGAGATAACAGCCCCTGAGCATAGCAACACAGATGCTGGACCAGCTCTGGGAGGCCTCAGCTATTAGGCCGTTGATGGCATTCAGGAATGTAACCCTCAAAGGGGACCAAAACCCCAAATAAATCCATCTTAGTCTGTATAAAAGTCTTACCCAGAGAAAGCTCAGTTCACTCTCTTCATCAGTGAAAGAGAGGGATGTGCAGCTGTAGCTTCCCCCACCCAGGTAACAGTTATTTACATTGTGCTTGATAATAAACAAAAGTGCTGTTATTAAGTATAAATTATGATTTAAGTGACTGTAAGTGATAAAACAGATTAAAGTAAGTTACTAAGCAAAAAAGAAAGAAGCAGGCCAGCTATGTCTAATACACTAAGAAACCTGTCACATGCAAATTCCTACCCCAACATTAACAAGATGTCCGGTGACACTTTAAAGACGAATAGATTTATTAGAGTGTTTGTTAGTCTTAGTGCCACTGGACTCCTTGTTGATTTTGCTGATACACACTAATACAACTACCTCTCTGATACCCCAACATTAATTCTAATAGTCTTTTTCACAAGCTAGGCAGACTCTTACCTTGGGCCCAATCCTCCCCCAATTCAGTCTTAGACATTTCCAGCAGGCATCTTGGGAGGTAAGTTCAGGTCTCCGGGCATCTGGACATTGCACCTATTGTTTGATTTCCCACCTTTATACCCCCTTTGACTGAAGTGGGAATTCTTTGTGTTCAGTTCAAACTTTTCTCACCTTGAGTGGAAAAGTATAAGATCCGAAATGGGTTTCAGCATTAGCCTCATGTTCTGGCAGGACCAATCACTGTTTGTGCTTACAGGAAAAATAAAGCCATTTACTGATTGTTGCCTTGAGCACTGGGCCATTAAGTCCTTAAGCATCACTAATGGCTGTCACTAAAAAGTCTAGATTAATAAGCAGGTTTACACTTCATATTTATAATTTCTCACACAAGACTGAGGCACACAAGAAAGGGATCTAGGGGTCATAGTGGACCACAGGTTGAATATGAGTCAACAGTGTGATGCTGTTGTAAAAAAAGCAAATATGATTCTAGGTTGTATCAACAGGTGTGTTGTAAGCAAAACTCGTGAAGTCATTCTGCCGCTCTACTCTGCACTAGTTAGGCCTCAGCTGGAGTACTGTGTCCAGTTCTGGGCGCCACATTTCAAGAAAGATGTGGAGAAATTGGAAAGGGTACAGAGAAGAGCGACAAGAATGATTAAAGGTCTAGAGAACATGACCTATGAAGCCAGGCTTCATGAACTGGGCTTGTTTAGTTTGGAAAAAAGAAGATTAAGGGGGGACATGATAGCGGTTTTCAAATATCTAAAAGGGTGTCACAAGGAGGAAGGCGAAAATTTGTTCCTCTTGGTTTCTGAGGACAGGACAAGGAGTAATGGGCTTAAAGTGCAGCAGGGGAGGTTTAGATTGGACATTAGGAAAAAATTCCTAACTGTCAGGGTGGTCAAATATTGGAATAAATTGCCAAGGGAGGTGGTGGAATCTCCCTCTCTGGAGATATTTAAGAACAGGTTAGATAGACATCTGTCAGGGATGGTGTAGGTGGAGCTTGGTCCTGCCTTGAGGGCGGGGGGCTGGACTCGATGACCTCTCGAGGTCCCTTCCAGTCCTATTATTCTATGATTCTATGATTCTATGATTCACAGAAATGGAATATACACATTCCGCAGATTGTAACTTTAAAAATGGTATGTTTCATGATGCATTTTGCCTAAAGCATTTTTGAGTTATGCATATACATATTAATAAGCCAATTTTTATAAAGCATGGAGGGACAGCTGTGACAGTGATAGACATACCTGCTCCCAGTCCTTCCTCTCTCTGTGTGTGTGTGTGTGTGTGTGGCACCCAGCTTAATGGAGCATCAGTACTTACTGTAGCATCTGAAGAGATTGGAGTTATGCCATGTCTTCCCGCCTCACCCACTTCAGCCTTAATTAGAGCAAAATTCTCAGGAGACTGGGCTGTGTGGAATTGGATGATCTGAATTAATTAACATATGAAGTGCAGCCCTTGGTGTTGCGAAAGTTTGGATGCCCCATTATAAAAGCTCCTGGGAAGGCTGCTATGATCATAGTGTGTCCTGTAGGAAAGTGTTGCATATTAAAATTTAATTTTAATGGAACCCATGGTTCCAGTCTGAGGCTCAGGAGCCCTGAGTGAGCAGATGACATTGGGAAACAATTTCCCACATATAGTAAGAGTAGCTCTGGAAGATGCTAACTGGACTGGAAATAGCAGCAGATATCTGTATATCCATTAAGCCACTCAAACATTAGTTTGATGTTAAAAACGGGCCAGTTGCTTGGTATGTACCAGACCCCAATTAGCCACCTGCTTTGGGATGCATTCAAGTCCTGACATCAGTGGCGTACGGAAAAAGCACTGTCTTAAAAATAGCCTAAAATTCTATGAAAGTAATAGGAAAGAGGATAATAACTCCGCGTGAGGCCTTAATTACTGCAAGGCTGAGCCCGGGGATGGAGGAAATGTCACTTTCCAAGGGATAATGCGCTGGTTTTTGTAGCACAGATGTTTGTGATGTCACAAAACACGCTGGGGGTAAAAAAGGTGCCCAGCCAAGTGGCATGGAGGAGAAGCAGAAGCACCTGTGTCATAAAGGCAGACACACTTGCATTCAGATGTGGGGCAGCGTGAACGAGGCTCCTTTTTAAAGCTTGCCTCTGCTGTAGTGCCTACAAGCCAACGAGAGATAATAACCTTCCTCCACCTCTGCACCCTCTCTCTGTGCCCTGTCTGTGTTTCATTCAGCACTCCTCCTGTGGCAATCTCGATGGTAAATTCCTTAAAGCGGGGGTTGACTTCAGAGAGTACAATGGGCCCTGATCCCTGGTTGGGGCCCTTATTCAGTATTTGTAAAGTCTCCGTGCTGTGGTGTGGTCAGTGGCCATTTACAGTGCCTGCCATCTCTCACACAGGCAGTGCCACTCACCCTTTTCAACTTGGCCCAATTAGCGTGAAAGGAAAATACTAATAGTGATAAAATACACGCATACACCCAATTGCATTCTGCCTAGCCAAAACACACCTGGAATTTCAAATGGATACATTAGTCTTCATTTCCTGACCCAGACTGTTGCATAGTATTGCCGAGTGCTGGTAATCAGCTGCCACCGCTCACCTGAGAGGTAGATACAGTTCACAGATCAGTGTGGTAATTCCTGTGAATAGCTTCTGTATTCTATTAAGAGGCCAGCCCTGAACAAATTTCCCCAGGTGAGCAATCCCACTGATTTTAAACTATGGATATGAAGGACTAGTCGGGCTCCCCGCGGCATTTCAAAGCAGCAGCGTCACGTGGAGCCCGGGAGCCGGGATACTGGACTTCATGTGGCGCTGCCACTTTGAAACTCCGCCATAGCGTTTCAAACTGGCAGTGCTGCACAGAGTCTGGAGTCAGCTGGGGAGTCCCCAGCTAACCCTGGGATTCAGCTCTTTCACCTTCGAAATGTAGCAACAGCCTCACTTAAAAGGCGGAGGCATCCTATCGAATAGTCGATGCAAAAATGCATCGACTATTCGATTAGTCAATTTCTCAATACTTAAAATCCTTATTTTAAACAGGCTATTCATGTGAATACTGTGATTCATGCAGGCAGATGTGTGCAGGACTCGGTCCTAAACTTGACAATAGTTATGGAATCCTTTGGGAATTAACTGTACAGGCAGTCCCCGACTTACGTCGGATCCGCACTTACGAACGGGGCTTTCTCGCCCCGGAGGTTGAGGTGGCGGATTGCTACCTGCGAGCTCCGGGGCGAGAGAGCCCCGTTCGTAAGCTGCTCCGGTGCCCCTGGTCTGCTGGAGACCGTCTCCAGCAGACCAGGGGCACCGGGCGGGTTCCCGCGCTTCTGAGGCTTTGCCAGAGCAAAGCCTCAGAGGCGCGGGACCCCCCCGCGGCTGCGGCTTCAGTCCCGGTGCCTGCGGCTCTGCTCCCCGTGTCCCTGGTCTGCTGGGGGGGGGGGAGGGGGGCGCAGCTAGTGTGCCCCCCCCCCCCAACAGACCAGGCTTTTGTTTTGGACCCTGGGGCAGAGCAGCTGGGGCGCTGCCGATTGGTCCTGCAGCGCCGCTCTGGGCACTACTGGACCAACCCGGCAGCACCCCAGCTGCTCTGCCCCAGGTCCTGATTCAGCTGCTGCTGGTCAGTTTCAGCAGCGGCTGAATCAGGACGCCTGGGGCAGAGCAGATGGGGTGCTGCTGGGTTGGTCCAGTAGCACCGAGGAGCGGCGCTACTGGAGCAACCCAGCAGCACCCCAGCTGCTCTGCCCCAGGCGTCCCCAAGTCAGCTTCTGCTGAAACTGACCAGCGCTGACTACAGGAAGCCCGAGGCAGAGTTGCTCTGCCCCAGGCTTCCTGGAATCAGCTGCTGATCAGTTTCAGCAGCAGCTGACTTGGGGACGCCTGGGGTTCTTAAGTTGATTCTGTATGTAAGTCAGAACTGGCGGTCAGTTTCAGCAGCAGCTGAATCTGGACGCCAGTTCCGACTTACATACAGATTCAACTTAAGAACAAACCTACAGTCCCTATCTTGTACATAACCCGGGGACTGCCTGTACTTCATACAGAGAAAAAGAAAACCACAGCTTGACATAGAATCATAGAATACTAGAACTAGGAATGTAAAAGTATAACTATTTAAATGGCTAACCATTCCTGGGGAGCTGGCCAACATCCCTCACTTCTGGCTCTGTATCAAAGGTAGCAGCACAGGGTGTCAGCCAGCTTCCTGAGACCAGGGCAGCAGGCAGGAGCTGGTGCACCCTGCAAGGGTGTATAACCATGTAACTATTGAGATGTTCAGTGGTTACATGGTTACCCAATTACCTCCTTTTAAAAACAGGTAACTAGAACTGGAAGGGATCTTGAGTGATCCTCAAGTCCAGTCCTCTGCCCTCACAGCAGGCCCAAGCACCATGTTGATCATCCCTGACAGGTGTCAGTCTAACTGGCTCTTAAATATCTCCAGTGATGGAGATTCCACAACCTTCCTAGGCAATTTATTCCAGGGTTTCACCACTCTGCCAGTTAGGAAGTTTTTCCTCATGTCCAATCTAAAACCTCCCTTGCTGCAGTTTAAACATGTATTGCCACAGGCTGTTATCCTTTATTTAAAAGGGTTGCAGCCTTGCATATGCTGTGCCCTTCCTAGTTTTTCTGCTTAATGCCTCAAAAATAAGTAAATCTGAAATGTATTGCTTCAGGTGATTCCCTGTGAGGCCTATGTTCAGCTGCTTTTAATTCAAGTCTCCAGTGCATAGGGGTTATATCTACTTAGTCAAACTACAGATGGGAAAAGGTGGGGTATGTGAGACTTTGGAGTGAATACACTAGATCCTGTTCTCTAAGTCTATATAATGAAATTCTTAATTCCTGTTTTCATCTAGATTCTGGGGAACACTGATCTGTTTTTATAACACAGTAATACAGTTTTTAAACTTTAATATTAAACATCAAGTAACATTTTTTATTAAAATTCAGGGCAAGTTTCAGGCATGTCGGTGGCAAAAGCAGTTGTGATATGGAACGGTTTGTATATATTTGAGGTGTGTGAGGCTCAGGCTTTCATGAGTGGCTGCGAACTCCACTTCAGTTTGTGTGACTCAAATTCCCTTAGTTTATGGCTCTTGTGAATGGAACAGAAACTGTGAGCTGGGCTTGTGTATTCAATGAAGAGTATCATATGATGGAGGTCTGTTCTGGTAGGAACTTTTTTCCTTGATATAATGGGCAGCAGTGATCAGGTCTGGTGTTCATGAATGTGTATGTAGACCACCAGCTCAATGCCTGATGGAAGATGCAGTGCTTGCAGATGGAAGTGGGTGTTGAAGTGGGTGTTGTGATAGACACGACAGCATTCTGGACAAAGCTTACTGAATAAAGTTCTATCTTGCTGAATAAAGTTTAATTAGTTGAGTTCATTGCATTGCAAATAAAAATGTTTATGTATTCATAGAATCCTAGAATTGGAAGGGACCTCGAGAGGTCATCAAGTCCAGCCACCTGTCCTCACCGCAGGACCAAACGCCATTAGATATTATTGTGGGAATGCTCAGAACGTCTTTAGTAAAGAGACATGACTAATAAAATTTGTGGGTGACATGGGGAGAGACTTGAATCTTGTGAGGTTCTGCACGCTGGACCCACACACAATAGTTTGGGAGAGCCATGAATAGGTATCGTGACTCCTGGGTCCCTATTCCACACCCATTATGTAGCTGGTAGTGCTCCACACTGTTGTGTTAGTAGCTCAGATGTGAACATTTAATTCGTGCCTTGGATCAGCACATCCTCCGCGGATTTGCCTATTCCAAAGTGCTACATTAGCATCCCTTTTCCGGAAGGGATGCCAGTGTAGACACAGCCTTGTAGCGGCCAGTGCTTTTTTTGTTTGTTTTTTTTTTTAAAAAAAAGGTGCCAGTATTCCAGGGGAAAAGTTGTTGAGCTCTGACTGAAGGTGCTGGTACTGCGTTCCGGGCTGTACCGTCACAAAAAAAGCACTGGTTGTGGCAGAGCTGGGCAGTGGAGTTTTATAGCATGGTGTGTGTGGGCAGTTTAGAAAGAAAAAGGCTGAGAATCCCTGTTGTATGGGGTCACCACTGGGGGCAGCATGTGGTTTCAGTTGAAACCCCAAGGCTGTTCGACTTTCTTCATTATGGGATACTCTCTTTTTGGCAAGACAGAGAGCTGGGGTCCAAGTTCATCTTGTGTTTTGTTTGGTTCACTGATCCTTACTTAAAAACTGGCAATACTGAATGTTCTTTAATTACAGCTTCGTCCTGGGAGAGGTGTTTTTTTTTTATGAGGAAGCATCTCTTCATTTAAATGCAAATTTGACATTTGAAGTCCCAGTGAGAAGGGGGTAGTATCTCTTAAAGGGCTGGTTGTGGCCTGCTTGGTTCCAGCTGTTATCATTAACTCTTTCACTGTCAGCACCTCTGCTGTGCCAGTGCAGATGGGTTGGATCCAATCTCCATGCACTGGGGAGAAAGGGAATCAAAGGCTGAGAAGAAGACAGTGAAAAGGGATGTGGAGAACAGAAGGAAAGGGTGCACAAAAAAGGCTGGAGTAAAGAGACACCAGGAAACATATAGGAGACGAGAGAAACTGCAGCAAGGGAAGGATATAGGAAAGAGATCCTTGTGTTAGCCAGAGGAGTGGGGTGGGGTGTGGAAATAGACCTCTGGTGAGGGGAGGGATGGAACTGAGAGTTGCTTCTGAGAGGAAAGGGAAGTTGTACAGGCAGGGACTAGGGAGTGAAACAGAGATGAAATGGGGCAGAAAGAGAAACAAAGGGCAGAAAGCGTGGCCATGATGGCCCAGTGCTTGGACAGTTTCAGCTCCTGCATGAAGCTGGCTGAAATGGAACCCAGGCAACATGGGGGTGAGGCCAATGGGTAGAGGAAAGCACTTGAAAGAGATTGCAGCCCCTGTGGTGGGTGGTACACACCCACTGTTGGCCAATACAGTTTGTTGTAGCTACTCACTGAGGCTAAACTAGCATAGCAGCATCTGCAAGTGATGCTTTCTACCATCTACATTGGTTAGGAGGCTCCGCCCCATCCTGGCAGGCAATGACCTGGCTTCAGTTACTCACCTCTCCATCATTGCTCGTGCAGTAATCCTGGGTATGAAACCATCAGTGTTTGGGGAAGCTCCAGGTAGAACAGAACCCCGCAAGGTATCTCCTTTGCAACACGGGCTGCTGCAAAAGCATCTGGTGTCTCCTAGGATAGCGGGTTATTCTCACGGTTTCAGTTCTCACCTTCAAGGCGTACAGGGGCCTGGGTCCAACATATCTACAAGAGCCTGAAGCTCCGGGGTGAAGAATGTGGTCCCCACCTCCGCTCCTCTTGCTCAGCTGGACTCTCTATCCTCAGGGTAAAGGTTACACGTGTAGGAGGCAGAGCTTTCATAGGGGCTGGGCCCAGACGGTGGTACAAACTGCACAGGACCATCAAAACCCACCATTCCTGGTGCAGGGCCACCTCCGACTTCTTTCTCCAGTGGACACATATTACAGTGTGCACAGCTAAAAAAATGAATTAGGAAATAAAATGCCCAAAACCCCTACCTAAAGAAAATGCTCCATTGCACGTACCAATCTCCCCCAGAGAGACCATGAGCCACTTGTGTCAGATGTCAGTCGTGCCTCTTAATGCAGTGTTGGCAGGCACTTGGCCACAATGGAGATGAAGGCGGTGGATATAATGGAGGTCCTAAAGATGAGTGCATTTGCTCACTGCCTAATGGTGAATACAACAATAAAGTGCTGAACAAATAACACTTTGCTTCCCACAAGCTGCAACGTGTCCTTGATCTTCTCTCATTGACGTCAGTGGGAGATTGACGTGGATTGAAGAGAGTGTGTGGTCTGTGGCCGCATCTAATACACAACATTTAAAAGTGGAATTCGGTTCTTTGCACAGAAAGAGTGTGATCATCTCTCCTGATCTAAATAGGCACACTAAAGACTGAACCAGAGGAACAAGGTGGGAGGTGTGGGAGGCAAGGGTTACAGATACAATACCTTCAGTATAACCTTGTTTTGAAGGGTGTTCTTATGCATTTTCTTGTCTTTAAGGGACGTGAGGGTTTTTGCTCATTCAATTCTCAGCCAAGCTCTGTAGCACTTGAAAATTACTCCTGTCAGTGGGCTGCTCGACCTTTGTGCAATGAGTTGGTGGCCTCGTTCTAGTTTCTACTGCACAGTTTTCTTTGTCTCTAAAAATCACCCTCCTGGTTAACCCTCTTGTTCTCAAACTCAAAGTGGGTCATAGGGACTGAGGTATTTTTTCGTTTCTCCAAGTGGGCTGTGCAGGTCTATGTTGCGCCATATCAATGGTGGGGGGGAAGTCTACATACCTGCTTCCTATTGCAGAAACTGTTCTGCCCATAAATAGAGCGTTCAGCCTCCTGCACTCTCTATCTGGCACCTTCTACAACACTAAATCTCCCACGTGCAATCTGGTCTGATCACTTCTTCTCCAGAACATTATTTTTCTTTCTAGTGAGAAGACTTTCACTAAAGACTAAGAAGTACAGAAATTATCACTTACCCAAGGTCAGCTCGTGAAGCAGTCACGCAGGCTGTCTCCGTAGCAGTTAAACACATTCAGCTAGATGATTTGGGCCGTGGAGCTGTGAAATGGATGTGTAGACATTTGGGATCAGGGCCCAAGCCTGAAAGTCTGCACAGCAATTTTATGGCCTTGTGGCCGAAGCTGTGCTAGCCACATCTTCACTTGCCATGCTGGAGATTGATCTTCTGGTGCTTGATTTAGCAGGTCTAATTAAGACCTACTAAATCAAATGCTGAGGCAGCTCCGGTCAGCACTGGTACTCCACATTGGGCTTCCCTTACTCCTTGTGACTTCATGAACTACATATTTTACATAGCTGGAATTGCATACCTTAACCTGACCTTTCAGGTCTAGTGTAGACCTGGCATAAGCCAACTGATCTGGGCCATCCATGGATGTTTAATTGCTGTGTAGACATACTCTAAAAGGCTGGTTTTGGAAAAGTTGGTTGACACCTTCCATTTTTTATAGCCTGAGTCTGAAATGTAGATGAGATGCAATTTATATTACCAACACATTCCCCCTTCTCCCTCTACTAGGAACCCAGGACTTGAATAGTGGATTGTGGATGGCTTCAGTCTTATTTTCCTTCTTTTCTTTCACTTTTGATATTCTTTGTATATTGTTGGATTAGTGAAGTGGCCAGTCTGTGAATGCCAGCAACTGACCTGAAGCTGCTGTTCACAGAAGAATGAAAATTCCAGCTGGGATATTTTTCTTTCTTTTGGATGTTTATATGGAATCATTTTAAAAAACTCAAACCCTTGTGTATATTCCCCCATAACAGTATTGGGATTTATTGGGATTGGGCAACTTTTGGATGGATCAGGAACAAATGTTAGGACGTGGAGTTTTGGGGGGGGGGTAAATTAATTGTTTGTTTCATCTCCTATTTGATCTGGGAGAGGAGGGAAAGGCTCTATCGCTTAGCCTTGTTTAATCAAGCAGAGTTGCTGTGCTGTTGGATCATTCCCTAATCTTTGTTTTCATACATGTCTTCCAGGTATTTCTATAACCGAATGGGATATTGGAGTGACTGGTCTATTCCAATACTTGTAACGGCTGCTGCTGGCTTTACATATATCACAACATTATTGGTATGTAAGAGACAATCCTTCTGTGAAAGCTTGTGTAGAAAACCAGCATGAACATCTGTGCAAAGGGGTCTGTGAAATCTTCGCTTTGGGAAGGGCTTAGTTCTGCATAGTGTGCTTCTCACGTGCTCCCACCCTTAAACAGTCCAGAGTAAATGCAACATCAAAAATCCTTTGAGCTTGGGATAACAGCTACGGGGTTCCTCCATCATTGCTACTGGCTGCATAGCTTGCTGAAATTGCAACACACGTATTCACACTGCAGTTGACCTCCTGAAAAACAGATGTCTCGGGTGTCTCATATTCATGATGGTTCAGTCCTGTCTGTTCTGGCAGCACCAGGTTCTGCCTCACTGCTGCCTGGGTTGCTGGGGCCAGTATCTTGAAGCTGATGCATGAGCAGGCAGTAAGTTCTTGCTTGACGCAGTGCAGAGAATACCTGGTACCAGCTCCATGAGCCTGTGCAGTAACACAATGGCTCTTCAGGAGTTTCCCTCTTACAGGGGATAAAAGTCCATTGATTAGATTATTCCTGTAGAGAGGAAACTTCTGCACAGCTGCCACTGCCTTAAACCTTCCTGCCAGGCCCATCCTATTATAGGACATTAAGCGATCTCTTCATTAAGGTGCATTTTCTCTGCATGCTGAATGAATACTTATGACTCATTCATTCCAATCTCTGACTGGCTTCTCTTTTGATTATCCTTTCAGATTTTAGCACTATGCCACATAGCTGTGGGACAACAAATGAACCTACACTGGCTCCACAAGGTAAATTGCCCCTTCTAAGTTAGGAAACCACCAGGGATCGGAGTAAAAGAAAGGATACTGAAGGACTGTACAGAAGCCCCAAAATTTAGTTGCTTGTGCAGGGTTGTCAGAACTACTCTGCTGACCACACCACTTGACTTTAAATCTTGGGGGGGGGAGAGAACAGGGATTTAATGCCAGCCTGTTGCATAATCAGTAGAACAAAGGTCTTACTCTTTCTTGGGCATTAAAGATCCCATTGACCCAATCTGGATTATTTAGACTTTGCCTTCCGCGAATTTCCCATGAGTGTCTTCCTTTCCAGCCCAAAACTGGATTGTGGCGGGGGGTGCTGTGCTTTGGGAAACAGATGTCCCCTTTCACCCACTGGTGGCAGTTTTTCAGTGGGGCAGGGAGATTCCTGACTCGTTTGTTAGATGCTTTGGCATGCCTGCTGATGAAGGATGCTATGTAACTATTGGCTCCTTATCAGGGCTCCTGTGGTGATGGTGTAACCCACACACCTAGTCTGGTTACTGAGCAATGCAAGTGGTACCTAGACCACAGCAACAGCTAAGATTAAAAGACCTCTACAGCATGAGCTGGGAGGCAGCTGGCTTTTAGTTCAGAGGGTAGAGGTGCCTATACTCAGCTCCAGAGGTCCCAGGTTCAAATCTGCTTGGTGGTAGTTACAAGTGGGAGCTTGTCCAGGATCTCAACTGGGTCTCGGAAGCTCAGGATGCACTTCCTCACCGAGGGGATGTATATAACCCACACACCTAGTGTGGTTACTGAGCAATGCAAGTGTACTTAGACCACAGCAACAGCTAAGATCATGAGACCTCTACAGCACAGGCTGGGAGCCAGCTGGCTTTTAGCTCAGGGGGCAGAGGTTCCTATACTCAGTTCCAGAGGTCCCAGGTTCAAATCCATCTGGTGGTGGTTACAATGGCAAAAGGGGAGCTGCTACCAGTCTGTTTGACTTCAGGTGATCAGGCCTAAGCAAACTTGGAGTGGCCATTCCCTCCCCGGCTAGCATTCATCTACTCCTCCCTGCTATACCAGGGGTTTCAATTGCAGTTGGGATTTCGGTCTGGAAAATAACCCACCGCGGTTCCCGACCGATGTCTCTGTTTCACTTCCCAAAACCTGGAACTGTGCCCCAAGGGGAACTCAGCACAGGGCAACATTTTAAATTATATTAAGGTTCAGAATTAGATTTAGAAAAGCTGGGAGAAGGGGCTTCCAGAGTCAGGCTTCATTTGCACCAGTGTACCTACGTGCTACAGGGCCTGTGCTACATAAAGGATCTGCGCTCGCTGCCACTGCAGTCTTTGGGGGAAAACGCCTATTTACTCCAGGGAGCAGGGCTGGATTCAGTATTCTACATGACACTTGGACTGAAGGTGTGAGGAGGATGGAGGATCCAACTGCCAATGTCCTGCCTTTTGTGGGCTTACAGAAAATGATTTAATGAGAATTTGTGGGTGTTTAAAAATAGCCTTTAATACTACTCCCCTCTCCCCTCCCCCCCTTTCCAGTCCTTTTGTCTTCAGTCTGAACTTTGTTTTATGACTGTCCTGGTTAAAGTTGCAGGAACTCTAATAGGTGCATGCGAGTAAGTTCCCAAGTCATCTGAAGAAGCCCTCGTACATGATCAGGGGAAGTGCTGTCTTTGGGCAGGAACTCCAGGGGTTTCTTTAGTATTTATTGTGTGGATCCCTGAAAAGTCAGTGTCAGCTTTCTAACCATTTCAGTGCACACGTCACTCCAGAGTCATGCTGACCCTTCGAGATTTTCGAATTTCTGTTTGGAGAGCTGAGTTCAAAGTGGGCTATTGGTGGCATGTTGGCATCTCTTTCAGCAGCTATTATCTGAGCATGGAATGAAAATACTAGTTAAAATAGCAGATGTTGAAAGTATGCACTAGACAGTTACTCCCTTTACGTCTGGAGCACAATAATATTTGGGTCTAGATTGCTATCTTATGCAGAAAAAAAATCTCTAGGAGGCAAGAAACTTCTTGAGGTTTCTTTGCAGAGTCCCCACTTGATCCAGTAGGTTTCCCTGTCTGTGGCATGAGCAAGACCTTCAGCCGTGACAACTTGTTGATCTGAGACCTGCACAAGCCTCTGTACCGCCCTACTGGGCTCCTGCAGATTCTTGTCTCCACTGCTCCTTGGAAGATTTCCCCGGCAGTATCCATCCCAAACCACTGCCATTTAGACCAAGCTGGATGAGCAAGCACTTCAGAGAGGTGATTAAGAAAAAGCAGAAAGCGTATAAGGAGTGGAAGATGGGAGGGACCAGCAAAGAAAGCTACCTTATTGAGGTTAGAGCATGTAGGGACAAAATGAGAAAGGCTAAAAGTCATGTAGAGTTGGACCTTGCAAAAGGAATTAAAACCAATAGTAAAAGGTTTTATAGCCATATAAATAAGAAAAGTAACAAAAAAAGAAGAAATGGGACCGCTAATTACTAAGGATGGAGTGGAGGTTAAGGATAATCTAGGCATGGCCCAATATCTAAACAAATACTTTGCTTTAGTCTTTAATGAGGCTAATGAAGAGCTTAGGGATATGGGTAACATAACAAATGGGACTAAGGATATGGAGGTAGATATTACCATATCCGAGGTAAAAGCCAAACTTGAACAGCTTAATGGGAGTAAATCGGGGGGCCCCAGATAATCTTCATCCAAGAATATTAAAGGAACTGACACATGAAATTGCAAGCCGATTAGCAAAATTTTTTAATAAATCTCTAAACTCGGGGGTTGTACCATTTGACTGGAGAATTGCTAATATAGTTCATATTTTTAAGAAAAGGAAAAAAAGTGACCCGGGTAATAATAGGCCTGTTAGTTTGACATCTGTAGTATGCAAGATCTTGGAAAAAATTTTGAAGGAGAAAGTAGTTAGGGACATTGAGGTTAATGGCAATTGGGACAAATTACAACATGGTTTTACAAAAGGTAGATCATGCCAAACCAACCCGATCTCCTTTTTTGAGAAAGTAACAGATTTTTTAGATAAAGGAAATGCAGTGGATCTAATCTACCTCGATTTTAGTAAGGCATTTGATACAGTACCACATGGGGAATTATTGGTTAAATTGGAAAAGATGGGGATCAATATGAAAATTGAGAGGTGGATAAGCAACTGGTTAAAGGTGAGACTACAGCGGGTCATACTGAAAGGTGAACTATCAGGTTGGAGGAAGGTTACTAGCAGAGTTCCTCAGGGATAAGTTTTGGGGCCAATTTTATTTAATCTTTTTATTACTGACCTTGGCACCAAAAGTGGCAGTGTCCTGATAAAATTTACAGATGACACAAAGTTGGGAGGTATTGCCAATTCAGAAAAGGATCGGGATATCATACAGGAAGATCTGGAAGACCTTGTAAATTGGAGTGATAGCAATAGGATGAAATTTAATAGTGAGAAGTGTAAGGTTAATAACAGGAATTTTAGTTATAAGTTGGGGACACATCAGTTGAAAGTAACGGAGGAAGAGAAGGACCTCGGAGTCCTGGCTGATCACAGGATGACTATGAGCCGCCATTGTGACATGGCTGTGAAAAAGGCTAATATGGTCTTGGGATGCATTAGGCGAGGTATTTCCAGTAGGGATAAGGAGGTGTTAGTGCCGTTATACAAGGCATTGGTGAGACCTCATTTGGAATACTGTGTGCAGTTCTGGTCTCCTATGTTTAAGAAGGATGAATTCAAACTGGAACAGGTACAAAGAAGGGCCACTAGGATGATCCAAGGAATGGAAAACCTGTCTTCTGAAAGGAGACTCAAGGAGCTTGGCTTGTTTACATTAACCAAAAGAAGGCTGAGGGGAGACATGATTGCTCTCTTTAAATATATTAGGGGGATAAATACCAGGGAAGGAGAGGAATTTTTTAAGCTTAATACCAATGCGGACACAAGAACAAATGGATATAATCTGACTATAATCTGGAAGTTTAGACTTGAAATTAGATGAAGGTTTCTAACCATTAGAGGAGTGAAGTTCTGGAACAGCCTTCCAAGGGAAGTAGTGGGGGCAAAAGACCTATCTGGCTTCAAGATTAAGCTAGATGAGTTTATGAAGGGGATGGTTTGATGAGATAACATGATTTTGGTAACTAATTGACCTTTCATTATCAGTGGTAAATAGGCCAATGGCGGGATGATAGGAGTTACTATAGAGAACTTTTCCTGGGTGTCTGGCTGATGAGTCTTGCCCACATGTTCAGGGTTCAGCTGATTGCCATATTTGGGGTCAGGAAGGAATTTTCCTCCAGGGTAGATTGGCAGAAGCCTTGGAGGTTTTTCGCCTTCCTCTGTAGCATGGGATACAGATCACAGCCGGAGGATTCTCTGCATATTGGGGCCTTTAAACTATTTGAAGGCTTCAATATCTGAAATATAGGTGAGAGGATTACTCCAGGAGTGGGTGGGTGAGATTCTGTGGCCTGCATTGTGCAGGGGGTCAGACTAGATGATCATAATGGTCCCTTCTGACCTTAAAGTCTATGAGTCTAAAGGAAACTTGCATGGCACAGAAAGGGGACCATACTGCTGTATGAGGATTATAGATATAATCCCACCTCCCGTTCCTCCATGGCAAATAAATGGGGGAATTGCACAGAGAATAAGTGATTTACCCCTAAGTTCTACAGTGCATCAGTGGTACAGCTGGCAATAGGGCGACTCAGCACTTCCCATTTGCAATGCACAGCAGAAGGAATCCTGTCTGCTAGCTCCCAGCTCTAGACGTCTTCACTAAGACAAAGCTTCCCTGGTGGGTTGGGACCTGGATGCTAAGCAGTTGATCTACTTCTTGCCTTCACGGGACTCACTTTGAAAGTGGGAGTAGCTCCTATTGTGAAGGTGAATTTGATTTTTAGTGACCCGTTTGCTGCAGTGAACCTCTGTGTGCCCTGTTTGATTTCAGGATACAGGCTTCCATTAGCAGGTTATTGTCCACAGAGAGCACCAGCTGTGTGCTTGGCACTGTGCCGACCTGGAGAAGAGATGTGCACGCCCTATTCCAAAGCGCTTGCTCTGTAATTCTAATGCACACCATAACATTCTGTGGTGTATACATGTGCTGGGGGATGGTTCAGGCACAAAAGAGGGGAGGTGTTGGAAGGTTTTAGGAGAGATGTATGTTTTGAGGAGGGATGTGTCAAGGTGTGAAGGACCCTGGAGGCACAAGGAAGAGAGGTTGGCATGGAAAGAGGTTCTTAAGCAGATAGAGAAAGATCCAGGGTTTTAGGATGCTTAGCAGGGGTGCTTAGGAGAAGCAGGGTTTCTAATTGCAGTGTAGACCTACCCAGACAAGCCAGGAAGCAGGAGGGATGCACTATAAGCCGCTGTGGAGGCACATTGGCTGCATCTAGACTGGCAAGTTTTTCCGCAAAAGCTTTTGCGGAAAAACTTGCCAGCTATCTACATTGGCCTCTTGAATTTCCGCAAGAACACGGACGATCTCATGTAAGATTGTCAGTGTTCTTGCGGAAATGCTATGCTGCTCACGTTCAGGGAAAAAGCCCTCTTGTGCAAATGCTTTTATGCAAAAGGGCCAGTGTAGACAGCTAAAAATTGTTTTGCGCAAAAAAGCCCCGATGGCGAACATGGCAATCGGGGCTTTCTCGCACAAAACCGCGTCTAGATTGGTGCGGACGCTTTTCCGCAAAAAGTGCTTTTGCGGAAAAGCGTCTGTGCCAATCTAGACGCTCTTTTCCGCAAATGTTTTTAACACAAAAGCTTTTCCATTAAAAGCATTTGTGGAAAATCATGCCAGTCTAGACGTAGCCATTGAGTCTTGAACTTGAAAGCAGGAGAAAGGTGGTGAAAGAATTCACGGATTAGCCCAAAACGGAGCAAAATTCAGCAACTTTGGCTTTGTATTGATTAGACTTTTCAGGTTCTGATGAAATCTGGGGCCTCCTAAACTCTGTAAATTGGAGCAGAAAAATGTGTCCATAATCCATAGAGCTGTGACTCAGCAGTGTATGGAAACACAAGTCTGCAAGAGAATGAGCACCAGATGATGACTATTAAGTTGTTAAAAAAAAGTGTAAATGCACACACACGTGTGCACAATAACTCAAACACATAATTATTGCTTATGGAACAGATCCCACAACCTTGCAATACACGGCTCCTTTTGAAACCAGTGGGATTTCTGCACCCAGAGTGAGTTTGCAGGATTGGACCCTTAACAAGCATACATGCAGGAGTTGATGAATTTCACCACTTTCCTGTCTCTTTCCTCTTTCCGAAATGTGTTGCTACTGGGGGTGGGGGGTGGGTGAAGAGGTAAAGAAGGGGGGTGGAGAATGTCTGCTGCTGAAAAACAAGTTGTTGATTCTTGAGCACAACATATGTTTCTTGGCGTGGGGACTTGTATTTTTCAGACACATTCCAGGTGGCGGGTGGGTTTGGATGAGTAACGCCAACGGAGAAATATGTTACAAGGGATTCTTCTTCCTGAATTTAGGGTGGCTGAAATCAAATGCCATATCAGGAAAATAGCTGCACCCATGTGCTGTTGGGATAGAGAAACCTGTATTTGTAGGGCGAGGAATGTGTTCGAATGGAGATCTCTTCCATGGTCCTATGAAGAGTTAAGCATCATGGGCCAAGTTTGTAGACCATGTATAAGAGAATGTCAACTGGATTCCTTCAGACCAAAGGCACTAGCTTCACATACATCTTCTTCCTACACCTCTGGATTACCCCAGCTGGGTTTCTTTTGCGTATTCGGAATCTGAGAGGGGGAGGATGGTTCAAAGAAGGACATCATCACTGAATTTGGCCCCAGGTTGGGACTGAATCCAGTTGTAACTCAGCACTCTGTTAATTGATGTCCACTTGGCTGATGAACACAGACAGGATGCCTTCACCCTCTCTCCCAAAGCTCTTTATCGAAACAGATGAGTTGACGGCAAGCAGGGTAGTGATCAGCATGCCACAAATTTTCAGTTCTGTCCCTAGGGTAATGGCCTCCAGGGGATACTTCTGTTCACATGCTTCCTGGATCAGATGCTCACCCCCTCCGTCCCCAGATGGGTGGTAACTGTAACCAGCGGAACCTGGCGCTCAGAGGTCATGAACACTACTGAGGGACATGTCAACAGAATACAAACAGTCTCCCAGAGTGCCTGGTATCACTGAGAGCGCAACAAGAAAATAGCTGGTCATTCCTCTGTTTGTGTCATGCCTCCCACTGCAGCAACCTGCAAGCATTAAACCAGTCTGAATTGCAGAATTACCCCCTTTCTTAGGGAACATGTTGCAAAACCAGCTGATTTCAGGTTTCACTTCTTTGAGCTTATAAGCTCAAAGAAATGAAAGGATTGTCAATCCTGTACAATCATGAAATCACTGGAAATAATGTGTCACGCCATCCCCTTTAGTGGTAAACTGAGAGTTTTTGATTACGTCAGCCAATCCAAGTCCTCCCTTTCCTCCCATCTAAAGGAGGCCTCCAAAAGTTTAGGAGTCCTTAAAAGTCTTACTTATTGGACCTTCCCCTCCAGTGCAGTCCAGACCAAGTTTCCCTGGTCCTGTTAGTGTAAATGTTACTTCTCTTCCTTATGGCAGCTGCTGAGAGAATATAAGAATGAGGGGAAACCATATAATTGCACTCCCATTATACCATGAAAGTTTACTGATGTGAATGTTATTGAGCATTATGCTCGTATGTATGTACGGACTCATTCCTGTCTCCAAGAATCTAGAGCAGGAGTTCTCACAATAAGTTTTCTGGTGCGGCCACCAACTCTCACTGGTGGCCACATGGATGCTTTTTCCTAAAATATTTAACTTCAGGAAAAAAAAATTAAATATGAACAGATACACACACACCCAAATAATTTATATTTGTAGGGATTTTTGGCAGACTCAGTAGTAAAAATTATGTTCCCTCTCCCTTTGGCTCTTCCATTAAGGGCTTATGGGTCCTGGGCCTTGCTGTGAAAAGAGATATTGTTGATATCACCGCACACTTAGTAGCTACCTGAGAGGCTATGAAAAGTGATATTGACAAACATACAAGTATCACTTTTCACAGCAGACTTACTATGTGTGAAAAGTGATCCTGGATTGTTTAATATCACTTTTTTCAGCAAGCTGCGGATGGGGTGGTGGGGGGAGCTGATGGGGCAGGCAGCAGGGACCAGAAGTGAGGATGGGATGGAGGTGAAGCCTGGGGAGGTAGTGGGGGGATGGATGCTATGCCAGGGCAATGGGGGAGGGGGAGGGGGATGGGTCCAGGGCTTTGAGAGGCAGCTGGGGCAAGGGCAATGGGGATGGATAATGAGACTGTCACCGGGGCAGAGTCACCACCAAGGGTGCCTCCTGCTGGTCACTCAGGGAATTAGCCTTTTTCATGCTGGAGTGCCCCCTTCTGGCTGTGTCTCACCAGCTGTTACTTGTTATTCTCCATCACTCTATGTCAGGGCCCACGTCTCTCTCAGACCGTGGCACCCTCCTACCTGGGTTCTGCCCTGCTGCAGTGCCCCCACACGCTGGAGTTCTCCCCCTCTGGGGACCCTCAATCCCCCTCTGCCCACCTTGCTTCAGTGACCAACTGCCAGTGGCTACTCATCGTTGGCAGGGTGTGATCCTGCTGTGCTGGCTGCCTCTCTGCAACCCATGTATCCTGAGGCCTTGCTTCAGGCCCTGCAGCCTGGGAGCTTGCCTGGCCAGAGTTTGCCCAGCTCTGCCTGCCTTTCCCCAGCCCTGTTCTAAATCAAGAAGCATCTTGCTTCCCTAGCAGCTAGGTCCCTCCTGCTCCCCAGCCAGACCAAGAGTGAGCCTGTTCCTCTTTGTGAGCCTTTATGTATATTCCCCTCAGCTGGGCCCTAAATGGCTGCTGTCAGCTGCACCTGCTGCTCCACAGCTCCAGCCCTCACTTAGGGCTGGGTTTTAACCCCTTCAAGGGCCAGTGCGGGGCAGACGCCCCATCACGGAGCCCCACAGTTGTGCGGTCAGAGCCAGGGCCTGGAGCCTGCTGCAGTACAGCCAGGGCTGGGGCTCAGGGCCTGTGGCCAGAGCTCTGAGCTGGGGACAGGAACTGCGTGGCTGGAGTCAGGGGTCAGAGCCTGCTGCTGAACAGCCGGAGGGGTGGGGCAGCCCCGGGGTCAGTGCCTGCCACTGCATGGCCAGAGCCCAGGGCTGAGTGGCTGGAGCCAGGAGTCCGCACCCACCACTGGGTGGCTGTTGCCGTGTGGCCAGGGTCAGGGGTCGGCACTGAGGCAGCTTATGTGGCCAGAACCCAGCAACTGTGCTGCAGGCCGATGCCTGCAGCTGTGCAGCTGGGATGGAGGATCGGGGCAGTGCCTGGGGCCATGCAACTGGAGCTGCGGGTTGGCACCTGCCACCACATGACTGGAACTGGGGCCCTGAGGCTGACTGAAGCTCCACAGCCAGAGCCGAGGGCAAGCACCTGCTGCCCCATGGCCAGAGTCAGGGGTTGGTGCCTAGAGGCCTGCGGTTGGAGCCTGTTGCCATAGGACCGGAGCTGGGTTGGCCCTGGAGCTGGCGCCTGCCACTGGGTGGCTGGAGCCTGGGATTGGAGCCGAGGTCTAGCACCTGCTGCCACACAGCTGGAACCAGGGGCCAAAGCGTGCGGAGAAGTGGTGGAGGGGGGGAGAATCGGTACCACCTGCCTATAGTCAGAGCCCAAGGCTGCACAGCCAGGTTACTGAAGTCCTGTTGCTGGAGCCTGCCACCCAAACCCCGTCCCCCAGTGCAGCTCAAGAACTCGCCTTGCTCCTGCAGCGTTGTGCCCCACCTTGCTCCAGAGGCAGTGCAGGGTGGCGCATCTAGGGGCAACAAGGAGGCAGGGGGTGGGACCAATGCATAGCCCCTCCCCCCATCACCGCTCAAGCTGTTGTGGCCCCTCAAACAGCCCCTGTTGGATGCATTTGAGAGAGGCTGATCTAGAGGCTGGTGGAAATTCATTGGTATCGGACTAGTCACGCCAATGAGAATCTGCCCCTTACAGACTGAAAACAAGCCAGGGGGTGGTTGTTCAAGAGAGGGTGAGACAAGGTGGGTGAAGTAATCTCTCTTATACCTTGGGACCCCTAAGGCCACAACAACCGAGCCTAGAGGGAATGGAGGGTGCGTGGGTGAGGAAGGAGGGGATGCTCGAAGAGGTGGATTAGAAAGAGTAGAGAAGGTACATGGCAACGGAGAACATGGGAATTATTCTAGGCACAGGGAGAAATTTTCCCAGGTGCAAAATATTTTACTTTGAAATAAGAAGACCGTTTTTTTTTTTTGACAGTTGTTAAAAAAAAAAACACCCCACAAAACCAACAATGAAAAAAAACCTACAAAACCAACAGTGAAAAAAACCCACCCTCAGCTCATTTCATGGTAATGGACAATGTGTCTGGAGTTGAAGCGAATCCAGATAATTGTAGGAATTTGTCCTGTATGTTTTGTCTAACCTTTGCTGTATTGCTCTCCTCTTTTTAATCTTTTTTGATGCTCTGAAAGTTCCTGTAAAGAATCCTAATCCAGCCAGTACATGAGATCAAGACACAGAACAGCAGCATCCTTTGAATCTAGCCAGATGTACGGCAATATCAGACAGAGAAGAGAACAGTGTTCTGACGCATGGGCTTCAATGTTCTTTGTGATAGAAGCGATAAATCAATAAGACATGGCAGGCTAAAGCTGTAAAGCTGAAGTTCTTTCTGTGCCACTGGGAGACTATTTTACCCTTCTGCCTTCAGTGAATCTCATGATTTTTTGCTGCTGGGCATAGATACGTTCATTCTGAACACTTTCAAGTGCATGCAAAAGATGCACTGGGAAAAAAAGGTGAAGTAACATATTGGAGCCTGTCTTTTCAGTGTTAGAGCTTCATAGAAAAACAAAAGCTTCCGGGGGTAGCTGAGTTAGTCTGTACAGGATAAACTTAAACAACAAATGGTCTGGTAGCCTTTATAGACTAACAAAACATGTGGATGGTATCATAAGCTTTCGTGGACACACCCATGAAAGCTCATGATACCATTTACATGTTTTGTTAGTCTATAAAGGGCTACCAGACCATTTGTTGTTTTTTAAGTTTATAGAAAATCAAATCAGAGCACCAAGCTAAGTTCCTCTACATGAGGATCTCCCTGTCAGTGCACCTCAGTGCAGATGCACAAGGGTGTTGCCATTTCACATGGTGAATCTCTCCCAGGAAAAGTTATGTTGAACTCTGTTTTGGAGCCCAGTTTTGGGACATGGCTGCTCATTGGAGTGGCTTCCATATGAGGAGCAGTTAATAAAACTGGGTCTTGCCAGCTTGGAAAAGAGATGACTAATGGGGGTTATGATAGAGGTCTATAAAATCAGGACTGGTATGGAAAAAGTGAACAAAGAAGAATTATTTACTCCTTTTCATAGCACAAGAACCAGGAGTTACCACATGACATTAATAAACAGCATGTGCAAAACAAAGTAAAGGAAGTTCCTCGATGAATCTGTGGAACTTGTTGCCGGAGGATGTTGTGAAGGCCAAGACTATAACAGGGTTTCAAAGGAACTAGACAAGTTCATGGAAAATAAATCCATTAATTGCTATTAGCCATTAGGATGTTGTTCCCTGGCCTCTGTCTGCCAGAACATGGGAATGGGCAACAGGGAATGGATCGTGTGATAATTACAGGTTCTGTTCATTGCCTCTGAAGCACCTGGCTCTGACCACTGTTAGAAGACAGGACACGGAGTTAGAAGGACCTTTGGTCTGACCGAGTATGGCCATTCGTATGTGTTATACATGTACACTTTGGTGATGTGACACAATGTGGAATCCTTACACTTAACTGCATGCTAGATTTGGAGAACTACTCTAATAAAAGTGGGAAAACCCTTGAAAATGCAGCATAAATGACAAGCCTTCACCTTTCTTATAGATCACTGATGTGGGAGCAAATTCTTTGGCTAGGCCTTTCCATGTTTGCTGCTAAGAATCTAGTCCCACTTACTGATGTAAGTGCAATGTTCTTGTTTCATCAAATGCTTCTCAGAAGATGAATATTTTATTATATCTGCTCTAAGAAAGAAAGAGAAAAAGGCAATGGTCAATTTAATGGAATGTTTTTGTTGGGCATGTAAGCAACTAGTCCAGTAGTCGACTACTCAACTACTCGCTCCCCCCTCCTTTCTGCTTCTGTATCAGAGGCAGCAAGCAGGGGGGAGGAGGGGAAAGAGCAGGAACCGGTACTGGGGGGAGCCATCTTAAAAGCTGGTTTCCCCCCAGCACCATCTCTGCAGTGCTGCCTGTCCCCTCCCCCCCATGCTACTGCCTCTGATACAGCAGCGTGAGCGGCGGTGGGGGGAAACGGGAGGCTGCCACAAAGCAGCCTCTGCCTGCAGTGGGCCCAGGCTCATCATGGGCAGAGGTTGCTCTGGGCTGCTGAACTCGGCATGAGCTGGGACTGAGCAAGACCGGCTGAATCCCAGCTCACTCTGGATACTGGACCTACCCTGCTGCACCTCTGCAGTTTAAATGTAGTAGGCACTGGGCTGTCTGCGCACCCAGCTCTTGCTACATTTAAACTGCAGAGGTGCAGCAGGGTTAGCTCCTGGACTCAGTGCAAGCCTGGACTGAGCAAGCCTTCCCTTGTCATCTAATCGCGTAGTTGATAAAAATTGTATCAACTACATGATTAGTGCATTACCCACCTCTTAACATCCTTAGTTTTAGTCTGGTAATATGTCTGAATTAATAAAATAGTGGAGGATCTAAGACTGGGTTTAACCAAAGATCAGTGTGGTTGGGACAAAAATCAACGTGTCACTGGGTGGAGAAAGGTTATATTGACCTGTCTATAATCAGGCCTGCCTCACTACCCTATCTGAGCACACTCGACTGTCATATAATTGTGTAGAAGAAAGTGTACTGTGTGAAAAGCGGATCACAGAAGGTGGTTTGAATACAAGTGAGAGTGACTGGGAAGTTTTGTGCCAGATAATACTCTCTCTTTTCTTTTTGTATATTCTTCCCCTTATGGAAAACATTCATGTTTGTCCAGATCATCCCTTCTCCTATCCCAAAACAGCTGCACAGCACAATGTAATATGTTTTCATTCAAAATTAAGCTTTTGAATGAAAATAGAATCTTTCCATTTTGTAGAATCCTAGGGCTGGAAGAGGCCTCAGGAGGTCATCAAGTCCAACCCCCTGCTCAAAACAGGACCAACTCCAACTAAATCATCCCAGCTAGGGCTTTGTCAAGCCAGGACTTAAAACCTTCTAGGGATGAAGATTCCACCACCTCCCTAGGCAACCCATTGTAGTGACATCTCCATTACTGGAGGCTTGCAATCTTGGTAGTCCACCCTCTATGGTCTTCTGCTAATCTTTGTGGCTAAATAGTTCTTTTGATCCATGCAGGATACCATGTCATCTATCCAAGATCTTTTTCCTGCCATGTATTCTGCCATCAACCTATCTTTCCAGTGCTTGAAAAACATTAATTCAGAGGCACAACACGGGTGTTATGTGCCAGGGGCAAAGACAAAATTGGCCACGGCTGCGCGGCAGGGCCCCAAACCTGACACCACGGCTGAGCCTGACCCTGGGAGGAGGGGGGGAAGCTTCCTTCTTCCCCTCCAGTTGGACCGGGCCCCCGCATGCACTAAGCCACCGGCAGAGATGGAGGAGGGTCGGGCTGGGGGCGGAGAGGAGAGGAGGAGGCTCCAGCCGCCAGTGGCAGGCAAGCGAAAGGCTGACAGAGGGAGTGGAGGGGGACTAAATTGGCACCTCCATAGTGTGGCGCCCGGGGCAACTGCCTCCCCCGCCCTCCCTCGCTATGCCACTGCATTCGTTTCCCTTTGAATTCCTTAAATTTAAATACACCCTGCATATCAAATCTGTCTCTTCACAGGATCTATGACTAGAATTTGTTGAGTCCCAATCATCTGTAGTACCAACACATTAATTTGGCAAAAATCGACTGTCTTATCAAAATATGTGAGCTCACACTGTTTGATGCAGAAAACGTCATTTAATGAAAACTTATTGAAAAGCAAAATCCAAGAGCTGCAAAATGGGCTTGAAATGACTTTTTGGGCAGTTGTTGTTCAAACTAATATTTTCTGTTTCAGCACCATCCTAGTTGCTAGGCGACTTTAATTCCCTTCCCTGTTAGGATTGTTACAGCCTATAGCTAATATTTCAAGAGGGCTCCTTGTCCTGACACTGCCGCTCTATTGCTAAAGAGGGGTCCAATTAGAGTGTCAAGCCTTAAAAAGGAAAAGCATTTCCTGGAGTCATGCTTGTTGAACTGTCACTTGCGCTGAGAGTAAAGATACCTCTCCTCCTTGGAGAACAACAGGTAAGTATGAGTTCAGGATATAGAAAGGCGCTATGGCCTAGAAGAGCAAAGGGTAGGAATTTGGAGGTCAAAGCATCAACTTCTGAAATCAGTGGAGTATCATGAGTTATAGCTGACTGGTCTCACAAGAGTGTTGCCGGACTCACTTCCCCTTTGTAAAACATTTAGAGATGAGATGAGAGATACAGATGAGAGATACTGTGCTAAGAGGATTATACAGCGATGGTGTTCAAGTCAAATCCCTAATATTATATAAATACTTTCTTTTTTTGTTTCAGGTCGGTCTGATGGTGACCTTGATGGCGACTGTAGTAACCGTGTCTTCTATAGCACAACTTTGGGATGATGAATGGGAGATGGTAGTTATTTCAATACAAGTAAGTTACAAAGTGCGTTTGTCAGTGTAAAGTCTAGGAATGGTGCTTGTGCTATAGTTTTTAAGAGTGAAATTATTGCTCCAGTCAGGGGAATGACACAACTGCCATTGACTTCAGAAGGTCTGCAGAGCTGGATATATGAAATATTGATCTTGGGTGTCACGCAAAGCCCTCTGAAGTGAGGAAGACTCCAGCAAACTCAATGAAATAATTATGTGTTCAGTTTGTATAACGGTGTGTAAATGCTGGGAGTACAGAACTGGAGTTTGAAATTTTTTGGCCCTAAAATAAAATTCCATTAACTTTTTTTATAACGCTGTGTTCCTGTTTGAAAAGGAATGAAAAGAAGGCCCTTGATTTCTTCAGAGCAGGAGAAGTGTGCTGTAAGTCAGGTGAAAAAGGAAGAAATGATTGCCAATATTTTAGTGAATCCTGAATTGGTTTTTTGATCCTTGCAGGAGGCATAAGGGATCTGTCGAAAAAGGCTTTCTTTCTTGACAGAGCCCCCTCTAGACTGCCGCTTTTTGCCGACAAAGTGCTGAGTTGGCGAAACGTGGTGTCCATTTTTATGCAAATTAGGCACGGGATATTTAAATCCCTGCCTCATTTACAATGTCGACCTGCCTAATCTGCATCCCTCTGCTGACAGAGGGATGCAGTCTAGACATACCCTATGTGTAAAGTTCTTTGCTGGGCAATCTAAATAGCCAGTTTTGTATTCAGTATTAGTATTACTATTAGATAAATGGCAGTAATGGAGAGGACGAGTGGGGAAAAGAGATGGGAGTGTGAAGAGTAGGCTGCAAAATGTGGATTTCCTCCTGCCCACTTGTATGCTTAGTGTGCTGTTTCAAGTAGGGCTCTGTTTCAAATAGATAACAGTAACAGAGGAACCTTGCATTGGCCTTTCACTTGTGTTCAGCATGTCAGAGCTGCACAGCTTTGCGTTTTTTGATACCCAAACTATTTCCAAGGCTAGGCTGGCAGGTGGAGGGTGACGAGATCTGAAGCTGATGGAGGTTTAGGATCCCCAGAAGCCAGGGGGTTGCATCTCTGACCCTCTTGGCTAAGATAATTATTGGGTCTATTCTCCATGAACTTAGAGCCGCTTTGTTGTAGTAGCAGCTAAAGAGCACGTGGGATCTGCCTCAGAATGGGGTAGGCAGATACTCTGTGAAAACTTCACTGCTCAGCAGAGAGAGCTTGTCTTGAGACTCCGCTGCATGTGTATAATAATTGTTTGAAAAGTTGTGAGACTACCTATAAAATACCTTTGGGTTTGTGTTTCCCTAGGCCACAGCTCCCTTTCTGCACATAGGAGCCCTGGCTGTTGTCACCGCCCTGTCTTGGTTGATAGCTGGACAGTTTGCAAGGATGGAAAAAGCCAGTGAGTAGCAACCCGACGTCACATACCATTGTCTCTGTGTGTGCCAAGAGAGGTTCTGAGTAATGTATTTTTACAGAACAAGATGGGGTGTTGACTGACAAGTTCCTATTGTCCTGTACAGCCGATTTTATCTAGGATTTGTGTCCTTGAAACTCCTTTCTCAGATCTACAGACCCTCTACAGTTCAGAAGAACTGGTGAATGTCTTAGATAAATGGACAAACTACAAAATTGAAATAGTATGTCCTCACTACGGGGGAGCCTGGAAATTAGTCCGAGGCAGCCTCTGTTATTATGGATGCGCTATCTCAACTTAGAGTCCCAGGAAGTACGCGGGGGGAGTAATTACTTCAAATTAGTCTGGGGCTACGTCTAGACTACAACTTTTTATCGGAAAAATGTGCATATCTTTTTCTGATAGTTTTGTCGGAAGAGGCTTTTCCACAATTTGGCCCGTCTACACTGGGCCAAATTTTGGAAAAATCTCCTCTTTTGAAAGAGCCCTTTTTCAACATGGAAAGAGGAAGACAGGGCTTTTGAAAGAGTGCATCTGCTCTTCCTCAAAAGAAAAGCAGAAGAGCAGACGCGTTCCCTAGAAGCCGTGGAGTTTTTCTGGGACACGTATGGTATCCCGGATAAACTCAATAGACTAGACGCAGCCTGGGAAGTAGTTATTTTGAAATAGCAGCAGCAGAGTATCCACACTAACGCTATTTCGAAATAACTATTTTGAAATAAGTGTTATTCCCTAACTAGGCGTATCCCAACTATGCATAGAAAAGTGAAGACCAAGATGGGAAGAATATGATAGAGATCTATAAAATCATGAGTGGTACAGAAAAAGTGAATTAAGGAGATGCTATTTAACCCTTTACATAACATAAGAACGAAGGGTCACCTGCTGAATCAATGGGCACCGTGTCTAAAACAAACATATGGAAGGACTTCTTCACACAACACACAGACAACTTGAGGAACTCTTTGCTAGGGGATGTTGTGAAGGCCAAAAGTATAAGTGGTCTCAGAAAAGAATTAGATTAAGTTCATGGAAGGTAAGACCATCAATGGCTATTAGCCAAGATAGTCAGGGACATAACCTCCTTCTCCAGATGTCCCTAAAGTTGGGTCTGGATGGAAAGGGATCAATAACTTGATAATTGCCTTGTTTTGCTCATTCTCGCTGAAGTACCTGGTATAGGCCACTTTCAGGGATAGGCTACTGGGCTAGATGGACACTGAATGGCTGTTCTTATGTTCTTAGCTCAAGTGTCCTGACTCCATCCATTAGACTGAACTGTTTCACCTCTAGCGGATCTCCTGGGTCTTGGACCTTTCTACAGCCTTAATGGTTCCCTCATTTTGCCTGACGCTAGCCACCTCTCTTTGTCCTCAGCAAATATCAAATCTATTTTCTGAAGGGCTCAACTGCCAAGCCTATCAAACTGGTGTGCCAGTCCCATAAACAATTCTTTTAATTAGCAACTGAGTGGTATTGAAATGCCAGCCCTGGAAGGGTTTGGCAGAACATGTAAAAGATTTCCAAGAAGTGGGTGGTAAGTATCTGGAGGCAGTGGAAAAAAAAAATACTAAAGAATTAATATTAAGAGAGACTTCTCCAAAGGCAGATTTGCTGAAGCTTCATGTACAAATGGAAAAGTTGTACTTGTTCAACAAAAAAGGAAAGAAATAATGCAATAAAATACAGTGTAGTTATTCTGCCAATCAAAATGGGAGGAATTGTAATACAAGCCTCAAGCAGATAATATATTTTCTCCTTTTCATAGTTTATAGTACTGCTTTCTTGACGTTCTCTTCTCTCATGGTGTATTCTATGTATTGTCCTCTTAATTAAGCCACTTATTAGCTAAGTTTTTTCCTCTTATTAAAACTTTACACAACACCCTAAGGGACTTGTCATAGAGTAACAACCCGTATCACACTCCCACCATAGGATCACAAAATTCCCTGCATATACAGGAATGATTTCACCCATCACGGAAAAGCATACCTCAGGGGTATGATGTTACAGCCAGGGCCGTCCCTATCAGTGCTGGTGCCCTATGCAGCCCAGCACTGGTACCCCCAGAAGGAGGTGGGGGCTGAAGCTGTAGGGCAAAGGGGTTGCCAACTCTCCCAGATGGACAGGATGCCATTTACTGCAAAGGTGCCTGGCCCAGGAGAGTTGGAAATGCTGAAGCAGAACCAGGTTGAAGGCACGGGCCAGAGGAGCAGTGGGCAGAGAGAAGTGATGCTTTTAAGGGGAAAGTGTTGCTTTTCCCTAGCTGCCTGCTGTCTGAGTCCTCTGGCCCTGTGAGGGGGAGGCTGGGGACTGCTGGACCAGCTCTGAGCTGGGGGAGTTGCTGGGAAATGGGGCGGGGGGGCCGCTGGAGTCTCTGTTGGGGGTGGAGTCCCAGCATTGAGCCTGCGGGGCGAGGGACGGGGGCCAAAATTCACAGGCAGCATGCAGTTGCATAGGACACCATGACATTTGGGGCAATTTAGTGCCCCAAATTTTGTGGTGCCCCATGTGACTATGTGTTTTGCTTGTAGGTAGGGCTGGCCTTGGCTGCAGCTCTTCAGAGTTACAAACTAGCCCTGCACTGCAGTATAAGACAGGAAGTAAAGAACGCTTCATCAGTGGAAACTGCCAGAGGAAAGGAAGGGCAAACACAAATCCACAGCACAAGGAGAACGCTGCATCTCTTCTGTCTCCCTAACCATAGTCTTTTGTAGCTGTGTTGGCTGTTGCTCACTGACATTGGCACAGGAGTCTACTTTTCGTATCCCTTATCAAGCATCAGACCCTTAATGGTTCTTCTTCCCAAATCCAGAATCTACAGTGCAGATAAACTGTCTCTTTATAGGTCTTGTTGTTTATAAGTTCCCTCCTCTCTGACAACTCACCCAGGAGGCTTCCAAGGTCAAACAGAAAACACTGGACTGAAAGGAGCAATAAAAGCAATGAGGAGGCAGGAGGAGCACTGCCAGTGACATAGTTCAGGCAACAAAATAAAATGGGGTGGCAAGGATGGGACCTCCCACCAAGGCAGATGAGAAAGAAAAGGAGAAACTTACTCTAAGGAACAGTGTTGTCATTCTGCTTCCAGCGTATAACATGTCTGCTGGTGAGTCTTCCCGTCACTTATCTAGGTTACACTTCCCCCCCAAGCTTGTCATTGCACAAGCAAATGAAGGCTCCACAGAGCTGAGAAACGGCAGTTCGATTTTCTCCTGCCTTCTTGGTTTATATACATTTTTATGTTTCAAATCAAGGCAACTTACTGCTGGGGAAAGGAGCTGGAGGCTAAAGGGTTCCAGTCCTATCTCCAGAACGGGAGCACCACAGTTCGAGGAGACAGATGTCTGGTGCTATCTCCATTCTTATATGGCATCCATCTCTGTAGTATCTCGGGGCATCTTATGCACTCATGGATTCATCCACTCACACAGCCCCTGGGAGGAAAGGGAGTGCCCTCCCTCTTTGGTCGGTGACTCACACAGGGTTATGTAGGGAGCTGTCTGTGATTGCCAACAAGTAGCTTGTGGCTGGTGAATGTTGTGGTGTGAGACTAGAGCCCTAAACCTCCTGGGACCCAGTGCACTGACTCACCCACAAGGCCTCTCTCTTCCCTCCAGTGACCTCAATGCTGAGCTGGAGGAACTGCCTCAGGGAGGCAAGAGACTAGTTCAGATGCCATGTACATTCAGGTGGCTCACAAAGGAGCTAGCAGGGGCGATTTTGCAGTGTGGAGCACAGACACCAGCCTCTGTGAGTGGAGGATCTCCCTCCATACTCAGTTCTGCCTGTTTTGATGCACAGGTTGGGCATCGCCTTCAATGCACTGTCCCACTTCCCCTTCCTTCTCCCATTGCTCAGCCCCATGTAGAGCCTCTGCAGCATCAAGAATCTATGTGTGAGCAGAATGTGACCAGCTGAGAGCAATTCCAGGATGGAATCTTACCAACCCCATGCGGGATCTGCTTAAATTTGATCCTGTCCTAGATGGGCTCTTTGGGTGTGTCTAGACTACTGAATTTTGTCGACAAAAGTAGACTTTTGTCGACAAAAGTATACCAGCGTCTACACTACCGCTGAGTTCTGTTGACATAACGTCGACAGAACTCAGCAGTTTTGTCGACGCTGGTATACCTCATTTTACGAAGCATAACACCTTCTGTCGACAGAGTTCTGTCGACAGAAGGTGTTATTGCCTGTAGGGTTGCGTCTAGACTACAGGGTTCTGTCGACAAAGCAGCTTGCTTTGTCGACAGAACTCAATGTGTCTGGACACTCTTTGTCAACAGAAGTTTTGTCGACAGATATTGTCGACAAAACTTCTGTCGACAAAACCCGGTAGTCTAGACGTACCCTTTGTGTGATGCAAAAACTCCCGTAGGGTACTCTTCCAGGATCAGCAATCAGCAAAGATACTCCTGACAGGGAGAGGGCACAAGGGCCTGGAACCACTGGGGAGCTGCAGGTTGCCATGCTGATCACCCCCTCCTCTGTCAGATCTTTCAGGGTATGAGAGTCTGGCTTGTACCCGGTTAGCTTTTTCCATTGAGTGGATGGGGACCACTTTAGATGGAAAACTCCTAGGAAACTATGCCAGGGAAATCACACTTGTGGGTTTCCCCACAGTGGGGTGGGACGGTCACTAGATTGCAACACCATTTGTCACCGCACAGGTCTTTTAACACGGGCGCTACGGCTACACTACAAGCTTTTTCTGGAAGAGGAAATGCAAATGGATCACTCATTTGCATATGTCGCACTCTCATTTGCATTTTTTTCTTCTGATCTTTTTTGCAGAAGAGGTTTTTGCACAAAAAAGCACTGTGTAGACTTTTGAGGAAGAAGGGCTCTTGCACAAAAGGGGGTTTTTGTGCAAAAACCTCTTCCACAAAAATGATCGGATCAGAACATGGAAATGAGAGCGTGACATATACAAATGAGCACTCCATTTGCATTTCTTCTTCCAGAAAAAGCTTATAGTGTAGCCGTAGCCTCAGAGTGACTTCACTCATGACTCATCTGGACTCTAAAGGTGGAGAATTTGCTGTTCCATCATGTGTGCCCTGGTTCATCCATTCCCCCATTTCAGCAGGGTTTGCTGGGACTCTTTCCCCATGGCATATGTACAGTCCAGTGCCACATCTGATTTTCTGTAACCACCAGCATTTTGCAGTCTAACTCAGACATAATTTCTATCCTTTATCAAAGTCTGCCAGCCTGCGTTCATGGGACTCTGCACCACAGTTAAAACTCTGTGTCCAGGAGGAATGTGGCATTAAAAGGAAAATGACACTTTCTGCTGCCCCCCAGGCTGCTCTGTGAGGACAGTGAGCATGGTTTTCTAAAAAGATTGATGAGCTTCCTTTAAGTGAACTTTTAATTTCCCAGCATTTGTGGCTAATGATGGGATTTGGCTTCAGTCTTATTGCAGGTCCCATAGTCAAGGCTGGGTGACACTGTCCTTTCCGATGCAGGTCAGTGATCAAAATCTGTATTTCATTTGGCATTTGTCCAAGATCAGGATCACCGAGCTGCATCGGCTCAATCAGCAGAGGTGGTTAGGAAGGGAAATGGGCTATTTTGGGCTTGGTGGAATCATAATGTGTACTTCTGGGGCAGAGAAATCGTAGTGGAAAGAGCCGTTATAGAGTGATCCAGAGCAAACTGGAGTCACAGAGAAGTTCCAACGATGTCATAGAATCATAGAAGATTAGGAATGGAAGACCCCAAAGGAGGTCATCTAGTCCATTTGTTCTCAAACTGTTCCATAGGCCTGCTTCGGGAAAGCCACTAGCAGGCCTGCACCCATTTGTTTCCCTAAGGTTCCATGGCCGCCGAGCGTTGCGGCTCCTATTGGCTCCCATTTGCCGTTTGTAGCCAAGAGGAGCCACGGGAACCCCCAGAAGGACTAGAATCCAAGCAGGGCTGCTTATCTCATGGTCAACTAATTTCTCTCTCTAGTCTAATTGATTGGCAAGTGGGTGCACGCTTGAACAAGGAGACTAGCTGGCGAAAGCAAAGGACAACATGTGACTCAGGAGCAGCAAGTGAACATCTGTGTTCAAATCATTAGCAAGACTTGTTCCTGTGACTGTTGCTTCTTCCAAGAAACTGCTCCCTCTAGGTATCATTGGGTTCAAATGACTGTTAATATCCCATAACTTTCAAAGCACCTGTCATCTTAACTCAGACAAGGTGTTGGGGAGCTAGGAGCATTTCTGCAGTGTCCATCAACACCATCTTCTAACAATTCCCATCTTGTTTGAGTGAAGCCCATTGGAAGTCAAGGGAATGCTGCTCTTTCCAAAGCACAGGACTGAGAGTCAGGGGGTTCTGTTCTGGGATCTGCCATAGACTTCTGGTGTTGCCAACTCTCAAGATTGTATCAACCCTTATAACATTTGTTTCTCATAATGCCCCAGCTCCTGGAGTCCAGTGATTATGTGAATTTTTTTAATTGAAAGTTACATTTCTAGTCCTCCGATTGTAGAGAAGATCCGGAAAATTGTGCCCCATGTGGACTTTTGAGCCAATTTCATCACCTTTTGAGCCTTGACTTACACATTTTTGAATGCAGTACTGTTCTTGGGCAAGTCATTCAATCTCTGTTCTCCCCACATGTGCCTTCCAGGAGTGTAGTGAAAATTAATCAATTGGTTGAGATGCCTGAGATCCCGAGGTAGGAAGCACAATAGAAGGACAAAATGTTTTCTTTATATTTATCACTTTTGTGACAATACTTTAAAAGCATCCTGTGCAACCCATTGCTGTTGCTGCTTACCAGCAACGAAAACCAAACTCAAGGCAAGCTGGCACCATTGTAGGATGCGAGGCATGGACTCTGACCCATTTCAATCATTAACCCTGCAAGCTGTATCTTTATCCAAAACCCAGTACTCCAGAGATAAAGAGCGGGGGCTTCTTTTAGGACTGACACATTTGACCAGATGTCACTAAAAGTCATACTGAGACTGGACTTAGGTGAAATACAAAGAACTGTGCTATAAACTAAAATATTCATAGTTCAGTATAACATTTGGAGGTGGGTATTAAAACTTAACAAAGAGGTAAACCTGTGGCTCAATAACACCCATAGCGAATTTAACATCTCAATGTGCAGCAGTCAAAAAAGTGCAAAGAACATTAGGAACCATCAAGAAGGGGATAGATAATGAGACAAAATATCATAATACCACTATATAAATCCATGGTACCTTGAATACAGCGTGCAGTTCTGGTCACCGCAGTAGAACTGGAATTGGATGAAGTATAGAGAAAGGAAACAAAAAAATGATAGGAGCATGAAACAGCTTCTGTATAAAACATTAAAAAGATGGGGACTGTTCAGCTTTGAAAAGAGGCAATTAGGAGAGGACATCATAGGAGTCTGTAAAATCATGAATTGTATAAAAACCTGAATAAGAAATTAGTATTCACTTCACATAATCCATGAACCAGAGGTCGCCTGATGAAATCAATAGGCAGCAGATGTAAAAGTAACTAAAGGAAGTATTTCTTGCCACAGTGCCGTCATCCTGAGAACTTGTTGCCAGGGAATGCTGTTAAGGCCAGAAGAATTTGGCCTTGTGTGATGTAGCTCTGAGTGCTTAAGCCCCAGTGTAGACACCACCAGGTACCTGAAAGAATTCTTCTGTTGATCTAGCTACTGCCTTTTAGGGTTATGGGTTGCCTTCGGTGCCAACAGAGCCCTTCCTGTCAATGTAGGTAGTGTCTACACCAGGCCTGGGCAAAATATCTCCATGGGCTGGATCTGGCTCACCAAGCCACTGGATCTGGCCCACAGATGCAGCCGGAGAGCCTCAGGCAGACTCCCTGCCTATCTCCCTACACACTGCTGAGAAAAGCAGCAGTTGCAGGGCTCTGTTTGAACACCTGTGAGCCCAGAGGAGGGGGGGCAGGAGGCTTCAGGCGCTGTTCCTGCCCCCTGCACAATCCTATTGGCCAATTTCCGGCCAGTGGGAGCTGCCTGTTGTCAACAAGCAGCTTGCAAAGCACCCTCCCCTCCCAGAGCCTGCACCACAAACCTCTGCCCCATGTCACAACCCAAATCCACTGCCCACCTGCTACACTTATATCCCCTCCCAGATCCCACACCGTGATCTCCTGCCCTAGGTCACAGCTCCCTCCTGTCTTAGGTCACAGCTCAGACCCTCTGCCCCACTCCTGCCCCCACATTCTCTCCCAGATCCTGCACCCCAAACCCCTGCCCAGGTCAAAGCCCAATCCCCTCCTGGATCCTGCTCCCCAATCCCCTGCCCCAGATCACAACCAAACCCCCTGTACCTCCTCCTGCACCCCAGTCCCCTGCCCCATCCCGCTGGTGTCCTATATCCTATACCTCTGTGTATGTTGGGTTTCCCTATCTGCAAAGTGGGGTAAATTCATACCTTGGGATTTGTAAAGCACTCAGAGATACTAGTGATAGAAATGTAGCCGTGTTAGTCTGGGGTAGCTGAAGCAAAATGCAGGACAATGTAGCACTTTAAAGACTAACAAGATGGTTTATTAGATGATGAGCTTTCGTGGGCCAGACCCACTTCCTCAGATCAAATAGTGGAAGAAAATAGTCACAACCATATATACCAAAGGATACAATTAAAAAAAAATGAACACATATGAAAAGGACAAATCACATTTCAGAACAGGAGGGGGATGCGGGGGGGGGGGGGGGGGGAGGGAAGGAACTCTCCCCACCTCTAATATCATCAATTCACAGACATTTACCTTCCTTCCTCCCCCCCCCCCCCCCCCGCATCCCCCTCCTGTTCTGAAATGTGATTTGTCCTTTTCATATGTGTTCATTTTTTTTAATTGTATCCTTTGGTATATATGGTTGTGACTATTTTCTTCCACTATTTGATCTGAGGAAGTGGGTCTGGCCCACGAAAGCTCATCATCTAATAAACCATCTTGTTAGTCTTTAAAGTGCTACATTGTCCTGCATTTTGCTTCTGAGATACTAGAATGGGATCCATCCCATGGCAAATACAAAGCATTGCTAGTCTTTGTAGCTGGAGGGAATGGCTAAGGTTTGTCCATTATGTTAGGAGAAGCAATGCAATGTCTTTTCTGGAGCGATTTGTCCTGAACCAGCGTTTTCACCGGCTGCATTTGTGTTCAGCTTCACAGATGTTGATGTTCACTACGTACTTTGCCGTCTTAGTTGCACTTTACCTCATTCCCCTCACTGTCTCTTCCCCTTGTATAATGGAGAAAAAGGATCTGGGACCAAAACCTGCCATCATAGGCCATCGCGGCGCACCAATGGTAAGTAGCTTCACATTATAATTGGTCTGTCTGTTTCTTCTCCTCTTCTGCAAATTTGGTGCTGGGTTTGACTGCCCTGGAGACTGAAGTCTGCTATCCATCTGACATGTGCAGCATGACTTGGCATGTGATCTTGGGACGTACCCTCGCTCTGCCTCAGTTATCTCATCTGCCTACCTACTTCACGGTGGGTTGGGAAGCTTGATAAATTACTCTGTGCTTAGGAAAGGCACTTGCCCTGAAACTTTCAAAATCCTCCTGATTTTTAGAGGCTCACTCTTGCTCTTCATAGAGCCTGCTGAAAAGAGTTTGAAAGACACCCCCCCCCCAACATTTTCTGTAATCCACGTTAGTTTAGCTGCATATGTCTTTGTTCTTCTGTGGGTCTGTGGGTCTGGATCATATAAAAATGTTATTGCCTGCAATGTAATAGACTTGGTCTTTTACCACAGTGGTTCTCAACTATGAATACATGTACCCCTTGAAGTATGCAGAAGTCTTCTGGAGGGTATATCAACTCCTTTAGATATTTGCTTAGTTTTATGACAGATTATTTAAAAAGCATTAGCAAAGTCAGTACAAACTAAAATTTCACACAATGATTATACTAATATATATTAAATATTATACTGTTCTTTATACTATCCACTGAACCATAAGTGCAACATTGACATTCCAATTTATTTATTTTATAATTATAGGGCAAAGATGAAAAAGTAAGCTATGTTTTAGTGTGCTGTGACACTTTTGTATTTTTATATCTGATTTTGTAAGAAATAAGTGAGGTGAAAGTTGGGGTACACAAGACAAATTTGACTTCTGAAATGGATACCATAATCTGCAAAAATTGAAAGCCACTCGTTTAACTCAAGCAATAGAAATATATGCCTTTATATCAAGGTCCTAGATTCCTTTCCCTGGGCGGACCTAGCCTGGGGTATTTAAAAACTCAGCACTAGAAGACATCTTTGGTGGATGACCTTTTGAGAAACAATGCTAACACGTGCCATGTGATGCAAAAACACAGTACTGTGATGCTGCATGTTAAATCTTAAAAATGGCAATCCTAAAAACCTGCTTGTGGTTGGTTGGTGATTACCCAGCAGATCATATGATGTCTTTTGTGGTTAACCACACACCACTGGCTTTCTGCACCTCCAAGCCATAAATAGATAGAACAAGCCAGCTTTTTGAGATAACCCTGTTTCTTCTGATGCTTGCTTATTCTGTGAAAGCAGCAGAGCGCCTCTGCTGATTAGCATCTTGAAAAGTCTAAGGTGGAGCCAATCCTTTTTTTGAGGTGGGGCTTTTGCCAGCAGGCCGGTCTGTTGTGTTTAGTTCTTGGGAGTCTAAAGGCTTATCTCCACTACGCGGTGGATCAACACTGTAGCAATCGACCCACTGGCTGTCAATTTATTGCATCTGCTTAGATGCAATCAGTCAATTTCCGAGCACTCTCCCATCGATGCCAGTACTCTACCAGGACGAGAAGAGTAGCTGGAGTCAACAGGAGAGCAGTCCCCACCGACCTTACCACACAGATGACATTCTGAAAAATATGCTGACGTTAGCTATGCTATTTGCATAGCGGAATTTATGTAGATTACATCGATGGCGGGGGTTAGTGTAGACAAGGCCTTAGTGTACATTGCAGCCATTCTCAGATTAGCTGCAGTAGCAGTTGGCTGCCGTAGGAAATTAGTGTACCATATCTTCTTCATCCTTGGAGTCTTTTCCATATGGCAGCTTTGCAGGTACAGCAGACCACCGCTTGACTGTCTCTCTCCTTGCCTCCTGACAGAGTACTCTCTGTGACTGTTAAGTTTAGTAGGGGAGGGAGGGAATTGTTGTGAAGGTTAATGAATGGAATACCAAGTTCTCTTGCTGCCAGTGGTGCCCATACTCTAGATTGGGAACCCTGAATTTATGTTCATTATGTGTTTGCTGTACAAAACACGGACTTTCCTGTCATCTAATGGCTGATACGGCATTTGCCACTTTAATGGCTTTTTAAGTAATGACTTGAGTTCTGAAGCCATAAAAGCAGCGATTGGATAAAGTAGAAACCAACTGCATACTTCAGCCTGAAATTCCAGCTGAAGCTAAACCAATTTTTTTTTGGGGGGGGGGGGAGAGAGAAGGAGGGTTTTTTGTTTTTGTTTTATTGAGGGGTGGTTTGGGGATGGAATAAAGGTCCATTAGTGGGAGAGTAAACTTTTTCTCTGTCTGTTTTATACATATATATCCAAGCCTGGAAGTACCAAAATACCCCTATAATATTCGGGTCTCTGATTATTTCCTGCCTAGCAAGAAGTCAGGGAAATTTATCTGAAGACTCCTTTGCTATTAGATTTCCTGACTTGAAGATTCAAGAGGTTTGGATAAATGTCAGTAGCCTATCTGGACCAAACGGCAAAACATATGAGAATTCATGCTTCACTTTATTTAATGATATTTCTGGGGGGAAGTGGTTATTTTGTATTGTGTGATGAAAAGGCTGCTGCTAAAATCAAGTGTCTCATGTAGCATCCCTTTCTCCCTTCCCATAACCCAGTAAATAAAGCCAATCGTTGTATAGGCAGGTGGCTTATTTTAATGCTTTGCAGAAGACAAGACGAGCAAAAATAACTTTTCTGAGCTGTGAAAAGAGTAGCATAGGAAACTGCCAGCTACACTAAAAAGAAAAATGAGAATGAAAGGGAGAAGTGGTTAAAATATTTTGTATTGCCCCCACCCAGAACTATCTTGAGTGTCACCTTGAGTCTTATTGTATATTTCAGGGAGTCTCTTCTAAGCTCTCCTTGTTTGGACAAGTCTCTCTTAAATGCTGAATGACACGCCAGCCTCACTTGTCATACCAAGTGTATTTACTTTCCAACCTAATTATTTTAATGCTTTGCCGAAAGGCATACCACTAATACTATCTATTTGTCACAAGAATACTTGAACTAGTTATCTTGGAGGAAATCTTACTATGTTTGCAACCTGGAAAATAAAGAGTAAATGACCCAGCTAAAGGTCTAAGAAAGTGCTGCCGAATACCAACCACAGTTCTCCTTTAAATAATGTAGAGATTGAAGATCTCAAATCTAGGGAGCTGGAACTTGAGGCAGCAGTAGATCTGACAAGATCTGATAATGTTTTAGTGATTATATAACCATCTTAATCGTCCTCTTCAAAAAGAAGCAAATGTGACTTGTGCTCAAAGACTCCTTATTTAATGGAGTGTTATAGTGTCTGTGCTCGCCTGATGTGACTGCACATAGAATATTGTGTTAATGTATGGATACACTGTTGCCTTAAAGTTGTAAGTAAATGTAATGGATTTCAGCAGAAAGCCACTGCAGTGATGAAGAGGCTGGAAGGACTGTCTTCCAAGGAATGGTTTAGTGTCCAAGAATGATGAGTAAGTGAACGGGGTGAGCATGGAATTGATTGGGGTGGTCCAAGGAGTAAGAGCAGGAATATTGGGTTACAACTAAAGGCAGATTTAGGCTGAGAATTATGGAGAAGCTCTTCATGGTGATTGGATTGGGTGTCATACCAATGTGTGCAAGCGGTCCCCCATGGGAAGTGGCCAAAGGGAATTGCATTGTACCCCCCACAAAGGATGCATTCAGCTGGTGCAAGAACTTTAAGCCATGCACTCTTCACTTTGGCTTTCTGCAGAGCTTTTTAAAACTATAGTCTTATTCTGCTGGGCTGCAAGACAGGGTGAGATCCCGTCCAAAAGACGTGAGATGTAGGAAGCTCTGGAAGGGGGAGAGCAAAGACTTGCTGCAGAAGGGGAAGGGTGGGGATTTCCCATCAAGGAACACAGTGGGATGGATCACTAGTGTTCTGTCCAAAGTTACGTGGGTAATTTAACTCCATTTCCTTTGGGAGTCTGTTGCACAGTCTGTTAGATCTCACTGCCAGGAAACATCTCCTGGTATCGTATTCCTCGTCAATTTTCCTTTGCTTAAACTTCATCCAGCCATCCCCACTTTTTCACCATGCTAAATGTTTCCTTTACATCATTACTGTTAGCTGTAAAATCCTTTTTAGCTTCTCTCTTGGGTGTTGCCTACCTCATTTAATCCACATTTAATTCTTAGTATTTCCTTCCAAGTGAATCATCCAGCCTCCTAATAATTTCTCCTCCAAACTCCCTCTGGTTTCTCAACATCTTCCTGGTAATGAAGTTGCAATGGGGTCACTTAGGGACAGCCTAGAACTATGGGATTGCTGTGCCCCCTTAACTCTGCTTGTGGAGACCCACACCCAGCTCAGTCTTGTGAATACCCTCTAAGCCCATCACGAATCACACAGAGAGAGTCGCCAGCCAGTCGCCCCAGCCTTGCATCTGGGAGACGCACCATGGAAGCTCATTCATTAGTTCCCGCTTCTGACAGAGGATAGTGGATGTGCAACAGTCCTTGTTAACCTCAGCTGAGATTCCCCAGGCACTTCAGCCAAAAACAGACTGTTTTAGATAAAATATAAAACAGATTTATTAACTGCAGAAAGATTTTAAGTGGGTAGAAGTAGTAGTGGGCATAGAGATCAAATTTGGATAGATGAGAAATAAAAACAGATTTTCAGTCTTAATTCTCCAGCCTAAGCAAGATTGCAATTAGTTTCTCACCCTAATAGATGTTACAGGTGGCTCACACTTCTTATACACAGGCTTGATTCCCTTCCCAGGCTGGGGCCAGAATCCTACCCCCCCCCCCCCCCCCAAAGTCTTGGACTTCCAGACAGTCTTTCAGGTGTTGAGAGGGAGGAGGAGAAAGGCCAAGTAATGATGCCAATCTCTGTTCTTTATCCTTTCTTCCAGCTGCTAGAAAGATCCTTGCTGTGAAGTGTGGGGTGGGGCTGTCTAGGGGCTGCCGCATTGTGTGCCTCTGGAAGAGTCATTTTTTCTTGATAGGCCATCAATGCCTGCCTGGCCCATGGTACTTGCTCCTTTGAGCAGTGGGTGTTTCCCAAAAGCATTTGCGCAAGAGGGCTTTTTCTTGAGCGGGAGCAGCATAGTATTTGCGCAAGAACACTGACAATCTTACATGAGATCGTCAGTGTTCTTGCACAAATTCAAGCGGCCAGTGTAGTCAGCTGGCAAGTTTTTCCGCAAAAGCACCTGCTTTTGTGGAAAAACTTGCCAGACTAGACGCAGCCTTAGTGTTTAAATGTGTAAGGAGCCGCTAACTCTCAGTCATTCTCTCTACCCATGATACTGCAGTATATGAAAACCACATAGTATCCTCCCATCATCTCCAGTGTTATTGCACTGATGGGGACCAGGGGCACCAATGCCCAAGACAACACAGGATTGCTGAGGGTCTCCTGAGTTTTCGTCTAACATGGTAGCCTCTGGACCATCCTTCTTCTATCCAAATGATCACTATATTGCCCATCCTTCTGCTATCTTGTCTGTTTAGAATATAAACTGTTTCTTTGCTTTGTTTGTATAATGCTCCACACAACAAAACCTTTGTCCTAAGTGGGGCCTTTGGGCATTATTGAGATGTAAACAAATACGTGTGAATCCATGAAATGTGAACTATCCAAATCTGACCTACATAGAAGAAGGTATAGTTCTTGTTCTGATGTGATGTCAAGGCTGGCTATCGTTGCTTATCAGTAAAGTAGTACAGTAATTCCTCATTTAACACTATAGATATGTTTCAGAAAATGATCGTGTTAAGTGAAAATGTGTTATGCGGGGTCAATTTTCCCATTGAAAATAATGGAAAAGGTGGGGGTTGAATTTCAAGCGATGGTGTCTGTTGGGACCGAGACATAAGGTTGGGGGAGAAAGGGGACTGGGTTATAGCAGGGAGGGGAGGTGTTTGGCTCCGGGGAAGCGAAGCAGAGGGGAGGGGGATTGAGTTGGGAGTATGCCCCAGTGACGGGTCTGCCGGAACCCGCACTGCGTCCGGCGAGGGGGGGTCACCGGGGAATGGCACGGCGAGCAGCAAACCCTCCGCCACTTTGCGGGAAGGTGGGGGAAGCCCTGTGCAGCTGCCGGCAACGGGCCGGCTGGGGAAACCCAGCCACCGGCCTGCAAGGTGAGGCGGAGGAGGTGGGGCAAGGCGTCCGGTGAGGGGGAGTCAGTGAGGAATGGTGCAGCGAGCAGCGAACCCTCCGCCTCTTTGCATGGAGGCTGGGGAAGCCTCGCACAGCTGCTGGCAATGGGCCAGCTGGGGAAATCGTGTTATTCCGGGGATGGTCATGTAATTCAAAAAAACGTTCCCTTAAAAAAAAAATGGTGCTATCGCGGAAATGTGTTAAGCGAGCATGTGTTAATTGAGGAATTACTGTATTCAGTACAAAAATACCAAATCATTCCCTTCCTATCTGATCTTGACAATGTATCATTATGAGCAAGAGCCAACACCTTCTCTACAGCTGAGCGATTGGGAATGTGCTCTGACTATTCTATCGAATTTTGAAATGAAGTGAGTTTATTTGCACCTGTTGTTTTGGGAAATGAATAAACATTTGTGTCATCCAGGAAGTTTGAAGCAAACTTTGCTGGCTACAACAAAGGTTCTTGCATGCTCAGCCAATCAGAGGATAGAAACAATATTGTTTGACTTATCTGACCAATTACAGCAAAGCAGCTCATTTCACGTTTAGAAAATGCACAACAAATCCATAGAACAAATAAATGCAGAAGGATATTAATTTGGATAATAAATTTAAGGAAGTTGCAATTAGCTTGTGAATGTTCAATGTGGGAAATAGACTCTAAATGTTAAATAAATAATTCACTGCAAATAATTTACTCCATTCTCTCCTTTAGCAATCACTGAGAGGTTGATTTTTGGACTGATCATTACAGGTGATCAATTAAAACAAGCTCTACTGTCAAGAACAAGTTTTTCATGCATTCTTCATAGAGGATTCCAGTTGACATCCGTAGGAGTCTTGGTCCGGAGGGAGAGGCTTGCACGTTCAGGCCTTAGAATGCAAACATTACTATATTCTTTCTCTCTGGTTGTCTTTCCTGTCACTTTGTTCTCTTAAAAAAAATTATACCAGATGGCAACATAGCAAGGGTTTTCTAAGGAAAATCTGCCTGTTAACATTGGACTAAGGGAGAAACTTATTCCTAGTAGTGATACAAATATTTATATCTGGAAGTGAGTCATTTGTTTTACAGTTTTTGCTGGAGAATTTTAAAAAAACAAACTTTAAAACAAACTGCAAGTGGGTGACTGTTGTGGCATAGTGGCCATCTCCTTTGGGCACATCTGTGCTAAATATGCCACTATTTGTTTTCCTTTTTCTAGGGAGAAGGAAGACTGGTGGGCGTGAAATTATTCCACTTGAATAATCTCTATTCTTCCTTAAAAGGATCTTCTTCAAATCTCACAGCACTAGTTTTAAAATCACTTTGCTGGGGTGTCAGCATGAAGCGGATGGGCAGGGAATGTGTTTTTCCAGCAGTAGTGAGCAAATCTTTGAGAATAAACAAAAGCTGATCTAAAGGAAGTGTGTTTTGGTTTATGAAGGTCTCTGACTCTCTTGCGTTCTCTTGGTGGCTCTGCGTTGTAGTGTGGGAAGACATTGTCAGTTTGAGCCATAACGAAGCCAACACTAAGGGTGCTTCTACGCTGCACCATTACTTCGAGATAACTAGCATTATTTCGAAATAACAATGTGATCATCTACACAGCCAGTCCGTTATTTTGAAATAATTTTGAAATAATGGACGACTTATTCTGAAGTCTGTAAACCTCTTTCTACAAGGAATAATGCCTATTTTGAAATAGCTGTTTCAAAATAAGGTGTGTGTAGATGCTCCACTGCTGCTATTTCGAAATAGCCTTTCACTGGGGCCATTCTAAGTTATTCCTCCCCAGTGCCTCCTGGAGCTCTAAATCATGATAACACGTCTACATTAAGGAAGCCTGCCTCGGACTCATTTTGAGGCGTCCCTGCAGTGTAGACGTGCTATTTTGAAATAAGCTATTTTGGAATAACAATTCCAGATTAGTTTATTTTGAAATAAGCGTGCTGCATAGACATACCCTAAATGACACTAATCTGCGCCCATGGATGGGAAATAGCGAAGTGATGTAGAAGCTGGTGGGGGGAAGAGAACTTGTGAAAAATAGAGAATCAACAGTGAAGGTGAGAGTCTAAATTCTAATAATGTCTATTGGTGTTACCCCAGGGCTCCAATCAGGGTCAGAATCTCTTTGTTACTTATTGTGCTAGGTGCTGTTTAAACACAGAAGACAGTTCCAGCTCTACAGCACGTTCAGTCTGAGAGGAGAGACAACAGATGGATAGGGATGGGGGAGCACGATGACACAATAATGTTCAGCATGCCAGCCAGTGGTTTCAGCACACCAGCTAGCCACACACGTGCAGTGGAAGGGCCAGGCCTTTCCCTGAAGAGCTTAACGTAATTTGATACAAGATCAACAAATGAGTGTTGCACACAAAAGAAGAAAAGGGGGCTAGAGTAACTGGTAAGGTGATCACGTGGTTGCATAGACTGGCTACTGCACAGCTTCATAGCAGTTCAAGTTCTATGTCACTTGCATTTCAAGAAACGCTGCCTTTAGAACCTGATCCTAAACCACTGTCCATTACCACACTGCTGTAGGCTTCAGTGGAGCTTAGTAGTTGATTCTAGCTAAGGATCTTCTAGTGCATAGTGGGCATCGTTTTAAAAACTAAGGATTCAGGCTCCCCAGGAACCTGATGTAGACTTGGTATCTTCCTGAGCATGAGATCCCACAGCATCCCAGCCCCTGGAGAGTGGTGAATTGTGAATTTTGATCACACTGGCTGTACAGGCTCCATTCCTGGAGCTGAGCTGTGAAATGCTTGTTCTAAAAATGCCCAGCATTAGCACTAGAGCTGAGTACGGCTACCTATCTGGGTTTCCTGATGCTGCTGTGTCTGGGGTGTGTTTTTTAAGTGAGCCTGAGCTGATTTGTGGCTCTGAGTAGGGTCCTTGAGAAACCAATCACTTTGCAGGGTGTTCCGCCGGCAGCCAAACACAACATGGCTTCTGCTGAGTTTTTTGCTTTGAGCCTACTGGTTCCTTAAAAGTCATCCGGGAACTGAAACAGTTCTGCAGAAACCTCCCTGTGGCTTGAAACTGCATTTTCACGCTGCACTGGTTTTGTCTAAGCACAGATGCCGAGGTTTTCAAAGGTGCCAAAGAGGGAAAGGTTATCATAGAATCATAGAATCATAGGACTGGAAGGGACCTCGAGAAGTCATCGAGTCCAGCCCCCCGCCCTCAAGGCAGGACCAAGCTCCACCTACACCATCCCTGACAGATGTCTATCTAACCTGTTCTTAAATATCTCCAGAGAGGGAGATTCCACCACCTCCCTTGGCAATTTATTCCAATATTTGACCACCCTGACAGTTAGGAATTTTTTCCTAATGTCCAATCTAAACCTCCCCTGCTGCACTTTAAGCCCATTACTCCTTGTCCTGTCCTCAGAAACCAAGAGGAACAAATTTTCTCCTTCCTCCTTGTGACACCCTTTTAGATATTTGAAAACCGCTATCATGTCCCCCCTTAATCTTCTTTTTTCCAAACTAAACAAGCCCAGTTCATGAAGCCTGGCTTCATAGGTCATGTTCTCTAAACCTTTAATCATTCTTGTCGCTCTTCTCTGTACCCTTTCCAATTTCTCCACGTCTTTCTTGAAATGTGGCGCCCAGAACTGGACACAGTACTCCAGCTGAGGCCTAACTAGTGCAGAGTAGAGCAGCAGAATGACTTCATGAGTTTTGCTTACAACACACCTGTTGATACAACCTAGAATCATATTTGCTTTTTTTGCAACAGCATCACACTGTTGACTCATATTCAACTTGTGGTCCACTATGACCCCTAGATCCCTTTCCGCCATGCTCCTTCCTAGACAGTCGCTTCCCATCTTGTATGTATGGAACTGATTGTTCCTTCCTAAGTGGAGCACTTTGCATTTCTCTTTATTAAACCTCATCCTGTTTACCTCTGACCATTTCTCTAACTTGCTAAGGTCATTTTGAATTATGTCCCTATCCTCCAAAGAAGTCGCAACCCCACCCAGTTTGGTATCATCTGCAAACTTAATAAGCGTACTCTCTATCCCAATATCTACATCATTGATGAAGATATTGAATAGTACGGGTCCCAAAACAGACCCTTGAGGAACTCCACTTGTTATCCCTTTCCAGCAGGATTTAGAACCGTTAACAACCACTCTCTGACTACGGTTATCCAGCCAATTATGCACCCACCTTATCGTGGCCCTATCTAAGTTATATTTGCCTAGTTTATCAATAAGGTTCCCAAATTCCGTTGTATTTCAGTGAACACCCCTGCTTTAACCTGCAGTCCTCACCATGGAATCTGTCTGCCTGTCCCAAATGCCCCATCTGGCATGCTGCTCAGTACAGCAGTTAGATAGTCAATAGTATGTGACCTGTTGACAGATTAATACAGTATCCCAAAGAAAAAGTTCTCTTAATAAGCTTTGCTGTCTGTCATTTTACATGTTTTATAATTAGAGGCCAACACCCCAATGTCCAAGAGAAAAAGTCAAGCAGTTTCAAAATGGCTGATACCCCGGCGTCTGTGTGTGCTCTAGTGCCTCTCATATTAAGGAACCCTAAAGAGCTTTCCATGTTCAAAAGTAATTTCACTCACTATTGACATGCGGCTGCTGCTGGAGTGGAGCCATTTTATCAGTGCACATTAAAGCCACTGTATATTTAATTTGGCTTGGTCTAAGCTGTTGTGCGCGTTGTGTTGTGAGTCATCTTCAGTGCACATTGTGGAGACTCTTTAAGAATGGCTGGTGGTGTTGGAAACTTTTCTTGCTTATCATATTTCTTTTGCTTCTTCTGCAGTTTGTTCCTCCAGAGGCCACGATCCCATTGCCATTCAGCTTTGGGCCCACTCTGTACTACAGAGCCTGCTGTTTCCTAATGTTGCTGTCAGAAACCCGTATTAGTGTGTTAGCCTTGGCGCAGAGCTGAACATGGCTTCTTCTCATCCACTTAGACAATGTGTAAGGGGCTTCCAGGCTGAAGCATGGTGCTTAAACAGGGAGGTTGTAGTATGTGCAGGACCATATTCATCCACCTCTCAAATCTGGGACACACCTCTCAAATCTGGGACAATTTGGGTGTGTCTAAACTACATGGCTCCATTGATGGAGCCATGTAGATTAGGCTGATAGGCAAAGGGAAATGAAGCCGTGATTCAAATAATCGCGGCTTCATTTAAATTTAAATGGCTGCCACGCTGAGCCAACAAACAGCTGATCAGCTGTTTGTCAGCTCAGCGCGCTAGTCTGGACGCTCCAGTGCCGACCTGAAAGCCTTTTATCGACCTCCCCATTATGCCTCGTAGGATGAGGCTTTCATGTCGGCAGGGGAGCGTCCAGATTAGCGCGCTGAGCCGACAAACAGCTGATCAGCTGTTTGTCGGCTCAGCGTGGCAGCCATTTAAATTATTTAAATCACAGCTTCATTTCCCTTTGCCAAACAAACAAATCTACATGGCTCTGTCGACGGAGCCATGTAGTTTAGACGTATCCTTTGAGAGCGATAAGGTGGCTGAGGTCATATTTATGGTTGCACCAACTTCTGTTAGTGGAAAAGACAAGTTTTTGAGCTCCACAGAGCTCTTGCTCAGGTCCGGAGAAGGTAACCAGTCTGTCCAAGCTAAATACATGGTGGGACAGATTTGTCTTCGTAAGAGATTCACATACTGTGGGAGACCAATTAAAATGAAGTGCTTGTATATAGTCATAGGACCAATAGTAGGTAGCAAGGTATGTTACAAATTGTTGTAAGGGCCATAAAACTAGGGTCTCTGTTAAGTCTTTGGCTTTTAATGATCAGCAGAGTTATGAATTTAAGTTCCCAGGCTCATCTTTTGGAGGCATTGTGTCGGTTTCCTTCGACAACAAAGGACTGAGAGGTCCGATATGGTGTGAAAAGAGCTCACCTGCAGGTGATGGTTTTTTTAAAAAAAAATATTTTTTCTGTGAGTTCTTTCAAGAGCACAGTGGTTGCCTGCACGGGTGGTGGGTAAACAGTTGGCTTGGAGAGACAAGCCCCAGTCCTGCCCCTTCCACCTACGGCTCTTCCCCTTGAATGACGCCCCTGTCCTGCGTCTCCAGTGCTCCTCAGTATGGCTTCTGGCCCCTGCCAAAGGCTAACGCCTCCCCCCAGCACTGGTCAGCTGCACAGCACTGTCTCCCCCTTTCCTCCACAGCAGCTGGCTGTCATGTATGCCCTGCTCCCACCCCAGTCCCTGTAGCACATTGGGTGGCTAGAACATGGGTGGGCCTTTTGGGGAAGACAGTGCCTTTCCTTGCCTACATTACCTGCTGCCCATGATTGCCTGCTTTCGCCTGCATAGCTATTGCTGAAATATTTCCACTGGGACCTAAGGATCTTGCAAGGTATGTTGGTGGGGGAAGGGGTATTCATCAACATAACGGTAGAGATGTCTGCAGGTTTTACATCTCTGGCTCTGGCAGGGCCTGTTGCTGCTTTGAGCTGGTGCATCCTGATCAGTGGGGAGCTTGTTTCAGATGATGAGCCTGGCACTGTTGGTGGGAGGGGAGGAATTTGTAGGCCGGAAGATTAGGTTATGGCAAGATTTTTTTCAGAAGGCAGTGTGGGCGGACACCTCTCCTGTTCCTCCTTATTGTCATGTCCATGAATTTCTCCAGCTTTTCTCCTTGGTCTCCTGTAAATAGCTATTGTTAATATTTTGTAGTTTTATATTTTTATATTCGTATAGTTAGAATTTTGTAGTTTTTGAGGCTTGGGGTTCCCGCCCCATTCTGGTCAGAAGACTTGTAAGCAGGCCTCACAAAGCGCATGTGAGGGATGTGTTCACAGATCTCCTAACTGAAATGCTGTGTCCCTACGCCAGATTTACACTGATCTCTGTCAAGCTTCCCTGCCGAGGGTCAGGCAGATGCTTGCCTCTTGGTTCTGTGTAAGTGAGTGCAGCCAGTGAAAGACTGTCAGGTAATGCTCAGTGGAAATAGGATTTACTTGCCTTGTTTATCTTAATGAAACCTGAGCTACTTGGGAAGACATCGGACTCTGAAAGCTATGCAAGGGCAGGAAGTGCTTTAGCAAAAGATAACCTTGAGAGTGTTTGTGCTGGCTGGCCAAGACCTTTGTTTGCATGCTGACCCCTTCTGACAGCTCTGGACATTGCATTTGTATTTGAACTAGATAGCTTTCTCTTGACCTCATGTGACCCATGTGGTGAGAGTTGTGAGTGTTCCTCCTTTCCTGGGGTGTTTGACTTGTCTATCTTTGTTTGGAAACTTCTACATAGGCATTGTGACTTGCTCTTGTTTTTATAAAACAGCATGTACATTTATAGTGTTAAATACGTGGCTTGTAATCATAAGAATGGGCCAAATCTATCCTGGATTTAAGTCCCTGGGAATCCAAGTTACATCAGAGTTTAAATATGGTATAATACCAGTAAACTGCTTGTTAATATCTTTACATGGAAGTTTCCAGGATATGCATGTGGTAGGTCCTTAGAAGAGATAAAGCTTCACAATTTATGAGGCATTGGAATCACCAGCAGTTTTTCAAACACAGCTGCAGTTGACAGCTCTCATGATGTTTGGTGTTTCTCTCAAAGTCCCCAATGCCTGATTTTTCTGTTTATATGAACATTTTGGCTTTTAAATAAAAATAAAACATTTTAGATCTTGTGATTGTGCAGAAAACCTTGATTTTATGACCTGAGTGCACCCTGAAGGCTCAAAAGCCTGAAGGCAAATAAAAAAAACAGCACTTTTTTATTTCAAAGCTCATGAATTTAAATCCAGTTTCTTGATATTTGTGGGGATCCTGATTTTTGAATGCTTGGGTCTGCTACTACTCAATCACTTGCCTTAAAAAAACGTGTCTACATTGAAGTTGTGGGGGGGGGGGGGGGGGAACCCAGCTCTGTTAATTTCATCTCTATTCAAAAAGGAAGGAAACAATGTCTGCCAAAATACAACTTTTTAACACTGCCCTACTCCCCGCCGCCAACAAAGAAACCCACCTCTGAATGAAACCCATGGAGAGAAGCAAAGACTGTTAACCACAGTCAATTAAAAATCTATTAAAATAAAAACTATGGGAGGCTCATGTTTTGTTTTGTTTAAAGAGCAATAGATTTTAGATGGTGCAGTAGAGCATTTCAGTAACAGAATAAGCATGGGGAAGAAATGCAGGTGTGCACTATCCCAGGCAGTGGCACGTAGACCTTGTACAGAGAGAGAGAGATTCTATAACAATAGTTTTCAAACTAGGGATTGTGACCCAGAAGTGGGTCATGGAATGTCAGGCGCTGGGTCTCGTTGCTGCAAGGGGATCAGGTGACCAGCAGGGTGCTAAGGCAGCTCCCTGACTGTCCTGGCACTGCAGACTGCACTGCTCCCCAGGGGTGGCTGGCAGCAGGCCTGGCTTCTAGATGGGGATTGGGAAAAGGGAGAGTGCACAAGGCTCCGCACACTACCTCTGCCCCGAGCACTAGCTCTGCACTCTCATTGGCTGGGAAGACTACCTTAGCACCTCCACTGCACTGCTGATTGGGAGCTGCTCAAAGTAAGCCTCTCCTGCCCCGGCCCTGATCCTCCCCCGAAAGGGGGAGCCCCCATGCACCCCAAATCTCTCACCCTCAGCCCCACCCTGGAGCTTGCACTCTGGTCACATTATGTCGGGTCGTGGGCATCAACAATTTTCTTCAACTGGGTCATGAGAAAAAGAATTTGAAAACCGCTGCTCTGCAGCCTTCACTGAGAGCCCGGTGGCTTTGAGCTCCTGCTGGCTCCAGCACTGAGCTCCAGAGGTCCCAGGTTGGGTTCTGCCTGTCGGCATTGCACATGCAGTAGCCCCAGGTTCTCTAACTTTCCATAGTTGTGTGATATCTTAGAAACAAGTGTCTATGGGCCCCTCCTCGGCCACTTGTGATGCCAAAACTTCCCATTGGCAGCTGCAGTAGTTGCTTACATGGAAAAGTAGAGGAACAGAATAACTAATGTATCCCCGCTAACTTTGCACACTGCCTAAGAACTAGAGTGGTGCTTGAACAATTTGTATAGTGGGGAGGAAGCAGGCCTGAGAGCTATTGGACCAAACTGCAAGCCTTGTCATGGGAAGAAGTGCGGCAGCACCCTTAATTCCAGCACCCATGAATAGCTGTGAAGGAGGGGTGCTAACTAAATGTAACCAACCAGCCTTTATTGGCACATAAACAAGCACTCCACGGGCTGTCAGTCATCTATGAACCCATGCAGCTGTCCGGTATACAATACCAAACCTTTTCAACAGCAGATGACGACAGATCCGCAGCTACTTAGGGCTTCAGTGCACATCACGATCATTGAGTATAGATCTTAGAACGAACTGGCTCTTGCCAAGTGAGTAAAGGAGTATGTTTGTTAGCAGCTAGCAGGTTTAAAGCATGCTGCAGGGCAGATGCAGTTCCATCTATGAAGGGCAGCAGTAATTACACATGCTAGCCCTTGCCAGCAAAACATGGTTTTTGCTGAGTACATTGTGTGAAGTCTTGTAAGTCTTGTATTTTTCCCGTAAAATGCTGCTTCGTTGTCTCTTTAACCTTTTAATTCTCTCTTGTAGGTATTTTGATTTATTTGTTATGTTGTTGCTGCAGCAGCATGTGTGTCTTACCAAGAGGGGCCTTTATAGTCATTGCTACTTTATTAATACAATTTTTCACTGCTTCTTCTTTAGCTGGCACCAGAAAACACTCTGATGTCCTTCCAGAAAGCAGTGGAGCAGAAAACATATGGAGTACAAGCTGACATAATGATAAGGCAAGTCTGTGTAACTGCTTTGAGTGCAAGGGTTTTCTTTAGTGTCAGGTCTAACCCAGACCTCTAGATCTGCTTTGTTTTGGTTCCAGAACTGAATTTTGCCAGTTACATTTTCCAGTGCAGCATCAGTAGCATCCTTTGAGAAGGCATCTCAGAAAGTGTGCTCATACCTTCTCATATGCTGCTATTTGTAAAGTATGTACATCATTAGTCATTTGGCTGGCACAATGATTAAAGATTAAATTATAGAATAAACCACGCTTTCTATTGGTCTTCCTATCAAGGGACAAAATTTACAGCAGGGTCCTTCTTGTAGATATTTTGTTTTTTTGTCACTATGCTTGCCAAACTTCACCCCCTCCCCTACCCATCCCCAGGGTAGGTTTCTGGCTGGACAGAGGGTACAGGAGCAGGCTGGCAGGAGGGAGCAGGAGCAGGCTGAGGGTAGGTGTCTGGCCAGGGGGGAGGGTGCAGTAGTGGGATGGAAGTGCAGAGTCCCGGTGAGCAAGGAGTGGGGGAGGGGGGGGTGAGGGCTCAGCATGGGGAGTATGAGTCAGCAGGCTAGGGGTGCAGGGTCGCGGCAGAGAGGATGTGTGAGGGGGCTGAGGGTGCAGGGTCGGTGTGTGAGGGGGCTAGAGGTGTGGGAAGGTGGGGAGGCCAAGAGGCTCACAGCTCCCGCCTCCCAGGAATACCATGAATGAGGGGGTTGGGAGTTTGGGGTCTTGGCTTGGTGGTGATATGAGTGAACAGGCTGGGGGTGCAGGGTCAGCCGGGGGGGGGGGGGTGAGGCAGCTGGAAGTATGGGGAGGGAGGAGGCTGCGTGGCTCGCCCGGCTCCCCAGAGCACCGGGGGGGGGGGGGGGGGGGGAGGACGCAGCTCCTGGAGCACTGGGAGGGTGGGGAGGAGACTGCATAGCTTGCAGCTCCTTTGAGCACCGGGGAGAGGGAGGCCACATGACATGATGCTGTCACTCTGTCGACCCGCAGGGAATTTAAAATAAATATATATAGAGAGAGAGAGAGGGAGAGGGGCTGAGGCTGTTTTGATCTAGTCTGGCAGCCTTCTCCAAAGGAATACAGAGAACCTGCTTGTAAAGAGCTTGGCTATAGTAAATTTCTGCTTGCAGTGAAGAAGAGTGAAAGTCTGACATTTTTTCATTTCATTGCACAGCGCCCTCCCTCCCCCCCCTCCCCCCCCAAGGTAAAACGATTGTGAGAATGTACCAGCTCAGACACAAAATCCTTTTGCTTTCCTTTGCTGTCATGCTAAAGTTGATGCAAATGGAATTAGATTTTATTTGCCCATCATGCGTCCTCCACTCCCTAACCCCCCGAAAAAGAAAAAAAGTCTCTGCAGGGATGTGTTTGACCAGGTTGAGTTTGGTGGAGTCTTTGAAAAAGCAGAGTTATTCCCATGTAAACAGTGTCTATGGGAATTTTCCGCATTTAATTTTCCCATATCTCCTAGATCTCTTAAAACTAGATATTTTGTTTGTGTGGGTTTTTTTCATACATGTACAACATATACACATTTGCAGAAACAGATTGGACAGTGTCTGTAGAACAAACTTCATTCAAACAGCGGGAGGCAAAATTCCCAAGGGACATTTTTAAGTATGATTGTGTATTACAGTTATTATGTTAGCACCTTGCATCAGAAGTCAGGCTCAGGGCCCTGTAGTAGAACTGCTGTGTACAAACACAGAGTAGGACAGTCCTGGTCCCAAGGAGCTAATTTAAGGCAGGGGGCAGCAGTGAGTGTAACAAAGAATAAGAAGCAGCCTGGGAGAGAGGCTATGTGCAAGGTTAAATGGAAGTTTATTTTTAATTAGAAGATATAAATCACAGGCAAATATCAGAAATTCCTGCTGCTTGTTTTGGAACTTGCACTTTTGGACCAAACGGAAGATTGTTAAATAGAAGCTATAAAATGGGAGAGCATCACAGTGTTGAAGAACTTGATTAATGCTATTCATTAGATTTCTCCTCGATCTGCATGCAACAAAAACGGATGAAGTGAAATAGACGAATAGGACACAGAAAAAAAGGAACTGAGAGAAAAGAGTCCAAGCAAAATGGGAAAGGGCTAGCAAGAGAGGACTCACTAACATGTGAGACGTGAATGCATAGCAAACCGCATTCAGAAAAGACCTGGAGAATCTCTCGGGGTTGTATGCCCAAGAGCCAGGCTGAATCCTGGAGAAGATTATTTTTATTTCTGTTATTAAGTTAGATGCTAAATCCAATTCCCACTCTTCCCATGGGGGAGGATGTAGATTTTTGATGGTTTCATTTTGCTGCACTAAAAGTCAGTGACCCTCTCTTTCTTGTCTAATAATGACACCGCATTTGCATACAGCGTGGATCAGGATTCATACATAATCTGATGCTAAGAAATGGCTTGAAATTAAGCCATCTGAAAGGCATCGCTGTGGTAAAAGCTAGACTTGTGGGCTGCACAGTTTGAACATCAGGGCTTCCATTTTGCAATCATTGTCTAGCAGCAGACAGATTTAAACACTAATGGAAGTTCTTGTCCCCTGTAGCGAGAGGTCATTCTGCAATGCTGAAGGACAAGTCAGGGTCGAAAGCATCTTAATCCCTTTAGAATCATTCAGAAGTTAATTCACTCACTGTTGCAAGGAGAATACCATTGGTCTGGAAGCAAAATAATCGCTTGTGCATCAGGGCTGATCCTGATTGCTGTGCTTAGCTCTTCTAACAGGGTGAGCTGACCTGCCTGAAGAGTTGAGTTGAATGTATCATTCAAGCCCCCTGAGCCTAGACCAGATCATCCTGCTGCACTGGCAGCCTTGTGACAGAGCTGCTAAGCTCTCTGCTGCCCCCTGCAGGAGAAGCCTGATCTGCACGTCCACTGAAAAGTTTTCGTCTTCCCTGCCTCCATTGGAGCACCGCAGCTGTATGGTTCCTTGAGATCATGCCCCCCTGGTGTCAGGAAATGTGACCCATAGGGTCTGTATAAAGTCAGGGCTCCACTGCTTTTTTTACCCATGCATCTTTGTACAGCGCTACTAGCCCAGGGCTCGTGCTTTCCAAATGACAATGCTCCTGCATGGGGCCAACGAGGGGATAGAGAGGAAAGAGAATGCCATGCAGGGTTTCTGCATCACACTATGGTGGTTGAAGATGTCTGAGATCACTGTACTGAGAGAAGGACTGAGTCTTAGGTTCCTGTCTACCTTAAACATTCAACAGGCGTAATTCCATGTCTGCTTGGTAATATTAAACCCTGTGGAAGACCTTTAGATGTTGAGGCATGGTGTGCTGCTGCCGGGACTGGTGCTGTGTCAGCGTGTTGCTTTGGGTGGAAATGGGGGGAGGAAGGGAAGGAGGCAGTTGATATAATTCATTGCTGGAAATAGAAAACAAGATTTGAGAAACCTTTCAGATAAGGGCCTCCTTAGGCAGTGGCTGAGTAGGAACTGCGTTTGCTCTGTCAACTAAAGTAGGTCTTTGTACTGCTCCCAGCTCAAGGCAGAAGTCTTGGCAGAATCCCAATTTGATTCAAATGGGTTTCACTGTTCACGCTGCCTGTATCCAAGGTCTTTCTCCTGAGTCTCTCTGCAGTGGGGATCTGTGCTTTGAAACCCCTGGCCTTTTCCAGAGCTTTGTCCCACACGCCTCAGGCCAGCAGGTGACTGGAGGTGTGTGGAAGCAGCTTCCCCACTGTGAACATCACATCTATAGCCTTATACTTTCCAAAGGCTTTGCTGCACCACTCCGTGGTAGATTTCAAACCTCCGCAGCAAAGAATTCTCATCCACAGGTCTTTGACCCCTGTGGGGCCCTTTTTTTTAATGTTGCCACTCTTCTGTCATCATCTTTGAAGTGTTGGTTAAACACCTGGGCACTATATGGTCTCTGGGCCCTATATAAATACGGCGATTTTCCTTCATGGGGCAAAATTCCGTTCACGGTATCTGCCTCTTATGCAGTCGCTTTTATAGATGCTGTATTCAGCACACCTGAATCTAGTTCACCTCTCTAGGCTGACCCATATCTTCAGGGTGTGTGTGTGTGTGTGTGTGTGTGTGTGTGTGTGTGTGTGGTTAGAAAAGCAACTTAATAAAAATAACTTTTCAGCTCAGCTCATTTGCAGCCTGGTCTGCATTATAAGTATATCTGTTTTTTCTGACCAAAACATGGACCTTCATTCCTCTGGTTTTAGCACTGCAGAGTCAGTACACCTGTGGACATCAAGGGATCCCTTTCTGGCTCACACATCTGCAAGAAAATTGTTCACTAAGTTCAGGTTGCAGAACCTTTCTCAGGCAGCTGGAACGTGGGATATTATTGTGTAGAAAATGATCCTTTTCCTTGTAGGCTGACAAATGGCACTATGGGGTTTTATCTTGACGCCTCACGTTGACTCCAGATCTGCTCAGAGCAGAGCCATGTTTTAAAGCCAAGGTTACTTCTCCTTTTGAAAAAGTTTGTAATGTAATGGGAGACAGACCGGCATAGTGTGATCACAGGCTTAAGAACCAAAGTGCTATTCCTAGCTCTAAACTATCTCCATCCGGGGTGAGTCACCGGGTCCTCTTTCTAGTTTTCCCATCTGTGGAATGGGAATACAGTAATTCCTCATTTAACACTCTAGATATGTTTCAGAAAATGATCATGTTAAGTGAAAATGTGTTATGTGGGGTCAATTTTCCCATTGAAAATATTGGGAAAGGTGGAGGTTGTGTTTCAAGCGGTGGTGTCTGTTGGGACCAGGACGTAAGGTTGGGGGAGAAAGGGGACTGGGTTACAGCAGGGAGGGTAGGTGTTTGGCTCTGGGGAAGGGAAAGGGAGGAGAGGGGAGGGGGATTGAGTTGGGAGTATGCCCCTGTGATGGGTCTGCCGGGACCCACGCTGCGTCCAGTGAGGGGGGGTCGCCGGGGAAAAGCATGGCGAGCGGCGAACCCTCCACCACTTTGCAGGGAGGCGGGAGAAGCCCCGCACAGCCACCAGCGATGGGCCGGCTGGGGAAACCCAGCTGCTGGCCTGCAAGTGGGGGCGCAGGAGGGGGGAGCAAGGCGTCTGGCGAGAGGGAGTCAGCGGGGAATGGCGCGGCGAGCGGTGAGCCATGTTATTCCGGGAATGGTCGTATAATTCAAAAAATGTTCTCTAAAAAAAAAATCATGCTATTGCGAAAACGTGTTAAGCGGGCACGTGTTAAATGAGGAATTACTGAACTTCACAGGACCAGACATTTAACTGGCTCATGTTTGGAGAGTTTTTCATGGTCTCTAAAACTTTTTTGCTGTTGCTGAGTAGCAGTAGTTTGTCTGTTTAGTGCAAGGTAAATCTCAAAAGCCTTGCCTGGATTTCATATTTGCTTCGGATCTTTATTAGAACTTTTTTGCAAACTTGGGTTGGTAATCTTGTGAAGGTAGGTTTTCTTGTGAGGTCCCTCTGCATCTTCTGCTTCTGAACTGTGCCTCTTGTGATATTTGCATGCTTCCAGCTCCAGCCTAATCTTGGAAGTGCAGAAGCAGATCAAAATGACAAATGAATCATTAAAGAATGCCCAAGAACTAAGCCTGGTTAGTTAACCTTTGTCCTCCATTCCCACTACACAGCTCCTGTCATTTGTTACTTATAGGATAATGTTTCTGAAAAGTGCCTAGGTAAGATGCTAAATACCATTTTCAAAAATGACTTAGGCCATTTCTACACTTACATGTAGAGTATAAACATTGCATGCCCCCCGGCATGGGCTTAAATAGCAATGTAGATGTTGAGGCAAGGCTAACGTGAGTAAAGACATGGCATAACCTTATGGTAGGTACCCTAAAGCACTGTCTATCCACCCAAGCCATGGGGAGAGGCTCTAGCAGTGGGAAAAGGCTCTGGCAGTGAAGAGACAGCCTCCTTCCAACCCCTTCCCTCGCTGCAGGCATCTTTCCTTGCTGCACCACCTGTGTCAGAGACTTGCACTGCAGTGTGTAGCTACATGTACCCTTCATACCATCACCACCAGTACAGACTCTGTGTTAGACACTTAATGATCTAAAACTTATTGAAATTCTGTGGGACTTGAGTGTCCTATATGGGGAAATTGGGGTCCTAATTAATTCAGATGTATTTTAAAATTTTATCCTTAGTCTAATTTTTGTTTGTAAGATTTTTAGGGCAGGAAGTATTTGCTGTACAGCTATATAAAGAGCCTCCCATGCTAAAACAAAATTTACAAGATTTATAATGAATGTGCAGTGGTTTCTGGGCCTCAGTAGGACGGGGTTAGTTTTTGGCAATCGTTCAGATGTGGAGTTCTGTTCTTCTACAAGTTAGTTTACCAAATCCTAAGAGAAACTCTAAGGTAAGGGTAGAGCTGTGCAAACCTTTAAAAAAATTAATGGAGATTGCCTATCTCCTAGAACTAGCAGGCACCTTGAAAGGTCATTGAGTCCAGTCCCCTGCCTTCACAGCAGGAGCAAGTACCATCCCTAACACTTTTTTGCCCCAAATCCCTAAGTGGCCTCTGCAAGGATTGAACTCACAACTTTTGGTTTAGTAGGCCAATGCTCAAACCACTGAGCTATCCTTCCCCCAACCTTACAATGGATGAAGCATTTGAAATGCATTTAAAGCTGACTCCCCCCCGTGTACAGCTTTTTTAAAATTAATCAAGAACATTAAACGCCTACAAAATTAATTGAGATCTTAACCACATTTTAATCCTGGTCTGAAAAGCTGGGGAGAGGATGGAATGGAGACCAACTCCTCTTCTCCAGTATTGTATATGTGCTAACTAATATGGATAGGTTAACAGAGATGCTTCTTTACTTTGCAGTTACGATGGCGTGCCGTTCCTTATGCACGACAGGACGCTCAGGAGGACAACGAATGTGAAGAAAGTGTTTCCAGAGCGGGCCAAAGAGCATTCTTCCATGTTCAACTGGACTGACTTGGAGAGGCTTAACGCAGGAGAATGGTTCCTAGAGGTGCGTCGCTCATGTACTGAAGATAGGGTCCTATCATCTGAAGCAGGGGGGATGCTGCGTGCCCTGCATCCCAAGTCAGGACATTGGCTGAACATTCATGCTACAGACCCTGTCAGACAGATGAGAGTGTTGCCGTCCTTTTAATGAAAGGGTTTGATGAAGTGTGACTAGACCAAACCAGTCTTCTCCTGGCATGCTCAATGAATGGCCTCCCATTCGACTCTGCCACACGGCACCAAGCAACATAGCTCACCATTTTTGTTGATTGTTTGGAACATTTCCATAGCCAATTCTGGCCTGTCAAATGAAGGGATCTTCCAGCGACCCCTGCCAGGGTTCTAACATGGAATGCCCTAATGTTGGCCTGTGTTTGCGCATCCGGAAACCTGGCTTGTGTGCACAAAAACCTTTGATTTTGCATTTGTATCTGCTGGGGAGTGTTGTGGACTAAGAGTAAAGAAACCTCTGCTCTAAAACTGCTTAGCCATACAGCTGCTTGAGGACATGGGCAAGCCACTTAGACTGTTTCTCAGTTCCCCATTTTATAGATGAGGCTAATACAACATAAAAGTGTTTGGCACTAATAATTATGGTTACTGCTGTGTGTTCTCCTATAGAAGACCCATAAATATTACTTCACATCAGTCAAAAGCTTCCTCTATCCTGGTATTATACAGAGGTATAGAAGAGAGGTGTTTATACTGAATCAGATCCTTCCAGGTAATATAGCTCTTGTCCTTTTTTGCTAAACTCCTCTTGATAAAAGTATCCATGACATGCTGCAAAAACACAGAAAGCAGGCCATAGCCTATCAAGTACTAATGTTTTTAAAATCCTTAATACAATTTGCCAGTTCAGTAGCAGTGTCTCCTCTTTATTTTGCTTTTCATAACCCTTAGCAAGCCTTTCTGTGGTGGGGACTTAAATGGACTAAAATGTAAATAATATGGTGAGGTGAATGGATTCTGTGCAGAAAAGGTCTCCGTTTTTCTATCAAACACCATTTCTTTCCTTATTCAGCTGGGGGCTGGCGACAGATTAAATTGCTGCTGAGTTTAATAGAGATTACACCGAGGGTTAATGGAAGGTGATGCTCAAATGTAATTAATATATCCCAGCTCCTTTGCACTGTCAGACAAGGAGCCCCTGCAGACTGCACAGTGTAATTGGGGACCGGCAGCGCTGGATCCATCCGAAGTGACTTGTTAAAAGTGGCATCTAGCATTTCCTCTGCCACCACATTCGTCCAGCAGTGCCTCTATCATGCAGCAACCAGTTATGCGCTAACCTGAAATGCCAAATTCACTTTGGTAATCACGGTCTGTGGTGTCATTTGCACCGTTGTCTATCATTGTGCAGCTCTTTTCTTCGTTAGAGAGCGACAGCGATGAGGGCAGCCCATATAAACCAAGCAATGTGGGGAACATACTGCCAGAACACTTCATTATCCAGTGTGTAACTGGCAATGGTTTGCCCTTCTCAGTCCTAGGCCTGCAGAGTGAAGTCTGTTTGAGTGAGGTTGAGCTCCCATGCTTGGGTGTCCAACACAAAACACCCAGATAACTTCCTGCCACATGGGAAGAATGTCTAATGTAGTGGTCCCTCAAGAGGGGAGTGGAGGAATATTTGGCAGGTGTGTCAGTTCCCACGGTGGGCGGGGAGGGAGTGCTGTCCAGCCGACGCTCTGGCCACACCCCCAGCTCTGCTCAGCCCCTTTCTCCAGCCTCAGCCGCAGCTCCTTTGACCCCCTGGCTCCTCCACAGCTCCACCTTCAGCCCTAGCTCTTCTCTTGAGCCAACTTTGCATTAATGGAGTGGGGGAGAGGAGGGCGGAGAGATTCCATTACTTGGTAAGTTGGGGTATGACAGGAGAAGTTTAAGCACTACTGGTCTGAAGGGTCAGCACAAAACTTGCTTTTATCACTGAAGTGCTGCTTTCTGCTAGTGCGTCCCCTGGTTGCCTTCTCCTTACTCTTTGCTGTTACAAAATGTTTAGATGGTCTTAAACCAAGGCACCCATGATGATAGGCGATATTTAGCACTCACATAGCACTTTTCATCCAAGAATTCCAAAGCAGTTTACAAAGGATGGCAAGACCTCCCTGGTCTGGCACCCTTGGAGCCTGCCTGGTCCTGAATGAGGGAGTTTGCCAGACCAGGAGAGGTCAGTGCCTTTCTGGGCACTGACCCCCTACTCCCAAGCTTACTTCCCAGCCACCAGACTCCACTCCTGGTCCAGCTGCACTCCCAGCCATCGGCCCCTCTGCTGCCGGACTCCCAGCTGGTCCCCCACTCCGAGCTGCTGGGACTCTCTGGTCTGGCAACATCCATGGTCTTGCTGGATCATGGATGTTGCCAGACCAGAAAGTCCTGAACCAGAGAGGTGCAAGTGTATAACCTGCACCCACGGAAAACTTCTTTCATGACCCCCTATTGGGTCAGCAATTGCTACAGGTTGATTATTCCCTCCAGTGTGAAGTTTTAAATCTCTTCCAAAATTCTTTTGATTTTTCAATCTTCACTAGAATTGACTCTTCAGGCTAGGAGACAAAAGTAAATCAAGATTCAATGGATGGAAATAAGGTGCAGATTTTTAACAGGGAGCATAATTAATAAAGTCCTGCGGATCCACAGATATCCACTTTATATCTGTTGGGCTATGTCTACACAGCAGTGCTATTTATCTCGAAATAGCTATTTTGTGTCTTTTGAGCGTGCCCATTATTTTGAAATATAATGGGCTCGCTATTCTGATATCCCTGTAAACCTCATTCCACAAGGAGTAAGGGATGTTTCAGAATAGCGATTTATTTCAAAATAAGTTCACTGTAGACAGCACCAAATTTCAAAATAAGCTGTTTCAAAATTGACTCGCAATAAGCTACACAATTTGCATAGTTCAAATTGTGTAGCTCATTTCAAGCTAAGGGTGCAGTGCAGACGTACCCTTGGTGTCCATGGCTCATATTTGTGGATGGGGCTGCATATATGGATACAAATTTTGTATCTAGAACCCTGCGAATTTGAAAATATCTACTTTATATCCACGGGTATCCTCATCTGCAGATGATGCGGATATCCATGGATCATTTTTGCAGTTGCAGACGCAGATACCAATTTTGTATCCATCTACTAATTAACCAATGGAGCAACTTACCAAAGCTCATGGTGGATCCTCCATCACTGGGGACTTTTAAATCAATATTAGATGTTTTTCTAAAGGATCTGCTCTAGTTCAAGTAGGAATAAATTTAGGGAAGTCTTATGGATGCATTAACAGGTGTGTTGTGAGCAAGACATGAGAAGTCATTCTTCTGCTCTACTCTGCGCTGATTAGGCCTCAGTTGGAGTCTTGTGTTCAGTTCTTGTGTCACATTTCAAGAAAGATGTGGAGAAATTGAAGAAGGTTCAGAGAAAAGCAACAAGAATTATTAAAGGTCTAGAGAACATGACCGATGAAGGAAGACTAAAAGAATTGGGCTTGTTTATTTTGGAAAGGAGAAAACTGAGAGGGGACATGATAGCAGTTTTCAGGTATCTAAAAGAGGTGTCACAAGGAGGAAGGAGAAAAATTATTCTCCTTGGACTCTGATGATAGGACAAGAAGCAATGGGCTTAAACTGCAGCAAGGGAGGTTTAGGTTGGACATTAGGAATAACTTCCTAACTGTCAGGGTGGTTAAACACTGGAATAAGTTGCCTAGGGAGGTTGTGGAATCTCCATCGCTGGAGATATTTAAGATCAGGTTGGATAGACAGTACTGGGTCCTGCCGTGAGGGCAGGGACCTGGACTTGATGACTTCTCAAGATCCCTTCCAGTTCTAGTGTTCTATGGTTCTATGGCCTGCATTATACAGGAGTTCAGACTAGATAAACACAGTGCCTCAAATCTATAAATCTGGATATTCTGTGTATTCATATGAGTATCCAAGCCTAGTAAACTCTTGACCTCTGTGATGTCTTAAGGAAGTGAGTTCCACAGGCTAATTAATATTTCCTTCATCTGTTTTGAATTTTCCACCTGTTTCATTAAATGTCCCTTTGTTCCTGTGTTCTGAAATGGGCTCAATTAGATGTTCACAAATGTGTTTTCGTGCCCTTGATCATTCTTCTCACCCATTTCTAACCCCTTTATATTGATACTGTATCCTATGAGATGAGGTGATCAGAAATGCACCCAGGACTTCTGGTAAGAGCATGCATCAGACCCTCCAATGGGAAAACTGAACCATAGGGAGAACTTACCCAAAGTTGTTCAATAAGTCAATATCAGAACTGAAAATAGAAGCCATCTCTCCTGGCACCTAGTTCTTTGCCTTATTGAATGGGATCACACTGTCTCCTGGTGGGAGAGACTTAGCTTGACTTTGAATTCTTGGATTGAGACCTATCAATAGAGCTGGGTGGGAAGTGGTTTCCCCCTTGGTGAACGTTTCTGAGATTTCAAATATGGTTCCTGCTCCGGGATGAAATCGAGGCGAAAAAGTGCGAGTAAGGGGGAAGGAGAGAGAGGTCCCAGAATACCCAATAGCCCAGAGTCCTCACCGGGGATGTGTGAGCTGAGATTTACCTCTGCCTGATACAGAGCAAGGACTTGGACCCTGGGGCTCCGACCTTCCCAGTGACTGTTCCTGATCACCGGGCTACTGGGCATTCTGAGGTCTGGGTTGCCTCTCACTCTCTGGCCAACAATTCCATCCTGGACCTGAGAAGCCTTCCTGGCTAAAGCTGAATTGAAATGGACCCTTTCCTATGAAAATGGTCTATTTGGATGAAACGGTATTTTCGGGCAAAAAAAATTGTTTTGTTGGAAAAATCTTGGTCAGCGTTCCCTAACTGGTTGGCTTGTCACAAGGCAGATTTCAGAAGCAGCTGCCACCACGATGTGGGCAGAAAATGAGTCCTGTCTGCCTTGTGTCACAGCAGAGGCCCCCATGGGCATCGCAATAACTCTGACACTTGTTTGTTTTCAGAGTGACCCCTTCTGGACGGCTGGCTCCCTCTCGGATTCAGATTACCTGCAAGCTGCCAACCAGTCGGTCTGTAAGCTGGCTGATATGTTGCAGATCGCCAAAGACAACACGTCCGTGATCTTGAACTTTCAGGACCTGCCCCACGACCATCCCTACTACAGCACTTACATCAACATTACCCTGCAAACCATACTGGAGTCAGGGATCCAGCAGCAGGCAGTAAGTCCTGCCGTGCTTTGGAAACAGAGGCTCAGGGACTGGCTCTTTCCAGCTCAAAGGACGAGCAGTTGCTTTAGTAACTGGAGAAATCAGGGTTCTGTGCAGGAGACTCATTTCTGGCCAGTTTTCCTTCCCCTGCCATAGCGGCTTTTGGCATCCTCTGTGCTTACCTGTAGTGACACCGTGCTACCCCTTGCCCAATGCTAATGTGCACCTTCTAGCACACACAGAAAGGCTCACTCATTCTCTTGCACTGCCGTCTTGTACTGAGGGCACTGTGTGGGGGTGCTCCAGGATTTGGGGCTTCCAGGGCTCAGGCAGAGAAGGAAGGATGCAGGCAGGATGGCATCCCCATGCCAAAGGCAGCTTGACCCTGATGTTCTGAGAGGCTGAATGGTGCTGAGTCCTGCCACAGGGAGCGTGGGGGGCAGAGACAATTGCTGACCTCTTCACGTGAGTGGATGCGCCAAAGCACTCCCCTCTCTGCCCAACGGCAGGAGCAAGTGAGCTGCCTCTAGCACAAGACAGCTCCTTCCTGGGTGAAGAGCCCATGCCCAGAGCCAGATTTCAGTACAAAAGTGAAGGGAATCCTCCCTCTCTGGCAGGGGCAGCCTCCATCAGTTCCAGCCTCTCCCCACCTTTCCAGGAACTGTTCCCCTTTGGCCAAGGGGTTAGCAATATCCGGCATCTTGCTGGGCGGTGGTTTCTGTTTGGATGAGAAATCAGTGATAGAGGCAGGGTTTCTTAGTGTGATCTCTTTATTAATAGTACATGCTCGTGGTCCTGTTCCCCTGAACAGAAATAGGAACAAACCTGCACATAGGCAGCTCGTGCTGGCAGAAATCCCATCCCAAAGAAGGGCTGTCAGTCTGCCTTTGCTTCTCCCCAGAGCTGGAAGGGTCCTGCTTGCTCACTCACTCCACTGGCTTCTCACCCCACCGCCTAGGAATCCCTGTTAGCTGCACGAGTTCCAGACATCTGCTCTCTTCCTTTAAGCAGCCGTGCTTTCATGTGGGAGAAGCTGGAAGTGACAGGAGCTACAGCCGAGGGAAAATTCCCATTTCCCAGGTTCAAACCTTGGGGCCTCCAGGCAGCTTTTTTAAATGTGTGATGTGCTCAGCCCAGCCAAAATGGGAAACATCTGATTTCCTCCTGCCTCCCCCTCTGATTTTAAATTCTTGAAAGTAGCTTAAAGTCACACGTGCTGATGTGCTAAGCAGCTGCACATTGTGTGACTGAAATATTTCAGACTTGCCAATTAGGTGAATAATACATATGTATGCAGAGAAAAATGGAAATGTTTAGCAATCACACTTATGAAATGATTAGCCTGGAGGAAGGATCCATTTTTAGCTTCCATCTGTCTTTCTAATGACTACTGCTGCCATCCGAGTTTCAATTAACTATGAGCCCCCCTCCCCTAGCTCTTCTTTCTGTGAGCCTGTTTGAATCTCCATCAGCTTTCCTGGAGCTCATTTCCCCACAAGGAGAATCGTGTTCCCCTCGTTGTAAGTGAACGGGAGAGCTAATGCAAAGAGATGAACAGAATAATTAGTAAAGTAGAGCTCTGGGCAGTGAGAAGAAAATCCATTTTGATGCACTTTGCCTAGTTAGATCTGAACACCTTTGCTTCAGAATTCCAGCCTAGCTGACTGAAAATGTGCCTAATCTGCTTTAATTTGCCTCGTGCATGATTAGATTATCATTGATTAGTTATTCTTATTGAGTAATAGAATTTAAGGCCAGAAGAAACCAATATGGTCATCTGGTCTGATTTCCTGCATAACACCAGTCAAAGATTTTCACTCTGGGTATGTCTACACTACAGAGTTTTGTTGGAAAAACAGCTGTTTTTCCGACAAAACTTGAGGAACGTCCACACTGCAATTGCATTCTTCCACAAGAAAATTGAAAGAACAGAGGGGTTTTTCTGGCATTGGTAATCCTCTTTCTACGAGGAAGAAGCCTTTTTGTGAAAAAGCTTTCGCAAAAAGGAGTGTGTGGTCGGGGAAGAAGGAGTATTTTTGGAAGAAGAGGAAAAAGGAAAAAGCACAGGTGCCCTAGTGGCCATTCCATTCATAGCAATCACAGCTTACATGCGAGAGAGCGTCCATTCCCTCTGGATGCTCTCTTTCGAAAAAGCAGATTGCTTTGCAGTGTGGATGCTCTCTTTCGGAAGAAGTTTTTCTGGAAAATCTCTTCCGAGAAAAGCTTCTTTTGAAAGAAGCCTGTAGTCTAGATGTAGCCTCAGTAATTCCTGCATCAAGCCCATGCCTTGTGACTGAGCTAGAACCTATTATTATCAATTAATTAATTAAGCTAATGTGTGCGCACGGCGTTGAAATCGAAATGGGGAGTGCTACAAATTGCAAGGTTTGAATGGAACTGAAGAATGGATAATGTTAGTTAGAGCCAGCCATAATATGGGCAGTGGGTGGAAAGTTTTTTCCTATCCAAGGTCTGCCTATGCCGCTTTAATGTTGACTTAGAACAACTTGTTTTCCTCTCCTCTTCTCCTTCTTGTGCTGAACTGGATGTATTGGTGGGTGTGAAGTGCATCTTGTCATGAAATCTTCCAGTTTCTTCCCTCTTGTTCTCTGGGCTAGAATTTGAACCTGTGTGTCGACAGGTGAAAGCCAGCCAGTCAGTCCCACATTCAGAAACGCAGTTGAATAGACATGTGAGGCTTTAAGCCCCTTTAAGCTGATTACAGCATTAGTGCAAACTCTCTGGCATGGCTTGGTGCTTCCCGCTGCTCTGTACTCCAAACGGCTCAGAGCCCATGTTCCTAGCGCTCTCCCAGCTGCAAACAGGTTTTCTTCTTTCAGAATCCTCTCGTTAGTCAGAGTGGCTCAGTGCATTGTCGCTCTCTATCTCCAGGTGATGTGGCTGCCCAACACGGAGCGGCAGCTGGTGAGGCAGATTGCGCCAGGTTTCCGGCAGACTTCTGACATCAAAGTGGACGCAGCGCGCTTGAGAGACAAAGGCATCAAGCTGCTGAACCTGCGATACACAAAGGTCACCCGTGAGGACATCAGGTGCTGGCTTTTGTTGGTGTGAATGTCCACTAGCTCTGTGTGTGCACCTAGCCGTCAAGCTGTGTGCATTTCACAAAGTCAGAGTATGTAGCTGCCCCCTCTACCCTTCCCATTGAGGTTTGCTGTGCTGTCAAGCCAGGAGGCAGAACTCAGCCCTCAGGTTCTGGTGATCACAGTCGTCCCTTCTGGAATCGGAGAGTCTTTGGCCTACCCGTTTCCAGACAGCTGCAGTCTCTCCACAATAGAGAACTGCTCCCGCTTAACAGGGCACACGGCTGACTGTCCAGCAGGAGCTTTGCTGTCTTGGGGAGGGGAGTCTATAGAGTGGTAACATCACTTTAATCAAGGGCAGACTCCATTTTCCCCTTTAATGGGCTCCTTGTGTCTGCTAATCCATTGGAGACTGTTCCTCAGTTACCGGTGCTAGGGGAAGGCCAAGTGAGGAAAATGGACTGCAGAATGGTATCACCTCCTCATCTTCGGTCTGTTCCTCCAGAGTCTGTGAGAAGCCTGCGCTCCCTGCCGTAGTGGTGGGCAGGAGTGAAAAGCACACAGCTTTTCTCCCCATACTGTCTCATGGCAATGCGCACACAACAGTGTCCTGGTGCCACTTGGTGATATGAGGGCCTTAGTGCAGCCTACTTGAGCTTCCTCGAATTTGTCAGCCCTGTTTTCACAGCTTCCTCAGGCAAATGAGAGTGAGACGTAGGCCAGGCTGAAAGCACAAGAAGAGATGTTGAGAGGATTGTGAGTTCTTGTGAATAATTTCTGAAGCAACCCATGGATCAATGGGTCACAGAGCAAACTGAGGCTGAGTCGCCATCAAGAGGAAGCAGCAAATGGAGGCTCCGTTCTGAGTGAGATGCTGAGAATTTCCCACAGGCTTTGTATGCAGTGACACCCAGATGCAGGGCAGATATACAAGCCATAAGCCTTCCATAGTTTGTTCCATAGCACTGGTTCATGCTGCGGGGGGGTCTGAACGAGATTTGAAAGTGGGGAAGAGAGGAGTGCTGTCAAGCAGTAGCATAGCGGAAAGAGAGCTTATCTCCTAAGCAGTGAGATGTAGTGGCTAGTATGTTGGACTAGAACTCAGGAGACCCACTACATCAAATGCTGAGAGCAGCCTCCGTCAATGCCAGTAGTCCTCGATTTGCGAGGAGTATGGGAAGTTGACCTCCTGCTGTGGAGACAGTGACAAGCTCGACTCCAGATATGTCGTTTACGTAGTTGGAGTTGCATTCTTTAAGCCGATCTTCCGAATCAAGTGTAGACGTGGCTTCAGTGTTCCTGCCTTTGCTCCAACATGCTCTTCCACCCCCCTGACCCTGACCATTGGTATTCCAGCCTGCCCACTGTAGTAAACCTCCCTCAGGCCCAGACCACATGTCCCCAGCAGAGCCACCTAGACATTGATCTTTCTGGGCCGTTTTCAGGAATTATCTTCTGGGAACGGACCAGTTTAGAAGGGTTTACAGGATTAATGTCCTGAGAGAGCAGCAAGGCGTCTGAGACAGGCCTTAAAAGCCTTCTCAGTAGAATTCCTCTCTCCTGCTGTGTGTTATTAGGGAGTTAAATGTATTGCGTTATTGCTTCTGCATTATGGCTTTGCCTCTAGCACTGAGCTCTCGTAAAGAGGGTGCTTTATACACATTTTATAACATGCTAATTACCAGCATGGTAAAGAGGATACAGCATGGAATGTTCGATATTTTCCTCTACGACAGGCATTGCTTGGTGGTGTGACAACCTTGATCTCTCAGCGCTGTCACACATTTTGATGGCATTGCACGCAGGGGTGCTGGCACAATTTTCATAGGAGCACGCTGGTGGCTTGGATGTCAAAGATCTTTCCTGATTCCTTCTTAGTTATTTACAAAGTGAGATCCCAAGACATGGGACAGTCCCATCCCAACTGGGTCCACTGTGTGAAAATTTAGACCGAGGGCAGCCCTGCATCTGACTCCTCGGACAGTACTGGATATTGTGTAGTATAAATACCTGTGCATCACGCTAGTATGTTTGCCAAAGATCCTGTGGGAGAAGAGATTTATGTGATGCTGGTCTGGCCCATTTCCAAGTGTGGGGCCTGAAGCACAAGGACAGAGCGGCTAATCTTAATAGCTCTTTACATGGAGCCCAGTATGTGATGACATTAAGTGAGCCTTGTAGAAATCAAAATATTAATTGTCCAATTCTCATTCTAGCTTCAGAGGAGGTTTAGGCATCTGATACAAAGTACATCCAGCCAGTGTTTCCACCTGATTAGCTACTGCTCTTTGCATCTCAGCTGCTGCTGCTGTGAACCTGTGATATAGGCTATGCTGCTGGTTTCTTTCAGAAATTAGTTTGTGCAGATAAAGTTGAACACCGGCTTTCAATGACCCTATTTAAATTGGCCTCGTCTCATCTTTAATTAGCCAGTGCCACATTTTCTGTAGCATCTGGGGTTTGAATTGCAGAGGGTGCAGGTACAAATGACCTCCACTGCTCAGATTAAACAGAGAAGGGATGTTTTGCCACTAGGTGGCCTTGTTAATTTTTAGGATTTATTGCTTGCCAGGTGTGACTTTTTCCTCAAGAAAGCAGATGGAAGTCAAACTGTTGGCAGGGGTGAGGGGTAGATGATATTTTAGAGCTAGAAATGAAAGTAGGTGCCATTGTGTGGGTAAACCAATGACTGAATGGCAGGATGTCCTATCCTAATGATGCTGTTTTTAAAAAAACAGATGATAGCTCACAATACACAGACCTTAAATGGCTCCGGGCCAGATTGTGCTATTGCAGTGCAGGCTTCCACTGGGGACCAGTAGGGAGCTGCATTGCGTTAGGGGGAGCTGTCTGGACATGTAGATATGTTTGATCCAAGTCCTGCCTCAAAGAGCTGATGCTTTCTGAAGACCAACGGCGTGCCAAAGGAGAGCGGGAAGGAATGAAGGCAAAATATGTCCTGTAATTTTCACTGCATGAGAGGCAGAGAGGATTAGTGATAGGGCATTCAGAGATCAGGGTTTTATTCCCAACTCTGCCACTGAGTTGCTGTGTGACCATGGGCAAGTTACCTCCTCTCTCTTTGCCTTCTCCCACTCTTTGTCTTTTCTATTTAGAATTTAAGTTCCATCATATGTACAGCACCTAAAGCTGTTGGATCTGCTTGGTGCTGCTGTAGTAGAAATAAATACACCTTTTTAAACTCTCAGTCCACATCAGTTTTGGCCAAATGTACCACTCTCCCTTTTTAGCTGTCAAATTCCTTCTAGGAACGAGTTGGTAGCAACGGCTGTGTAAAACTCAGAGTGACTCCTCTTTTTCTGCATGCACCAAGTTTGCACAAAGCAGCTGGTATTGCTGAATGTGGTTAATCAAAGCTCTCTGCCTGCCACTCCTGCTGAAAACTAAACCAGGCCACGTTGCATATGTTACACAGCTAAAGTAACCAGTTCTGCCCAAGTGCTACAAGGAGCAATCTTGTTGTTGCATGGTACCCTCTGGTGTGCTGTACAGAACAAAGCCTCACCCACCCTTTCCATTCATTGCCCATCTCTTGGAGAATTTTGGTGAAAGGATGTCCCCTGGAAATTCTTTGATGGAATATTCTGTGTACCCGGCAGCCTTCAGAATCAAACCTGCCACAACAGGGTTCAAACGGACATTGCCACAGAGTGGGAAGCTACCGGCCGCACAGATTGACTAACCCTGGTGGACTGTCATCCTTTACCCAAAAATAAATGCCCTAGGGTATGTCTAGACTACAACATTTTTGCAGAAAAAGATACACAAAATGCACTCTGCAATTTGCATACCTTTTTCTGCCTTTTTTTTTTTCGGAAGAGGCTTTTGTGAAATTTGGCCAATCTATACTGGGCCAAATTTTGGGGGAAAACCCTCAATTGGAAGATCCCTCCTTCTTCGTGGAATGAGGAAGACAGGGCTTCCGAAAGAACCCGTCTGCTGTTCCGCAAGAAAAAAAAAAAAAAAAAAGCAGAAGAGCAAATGAGTTCCCTGGACATGGTATCCCAAAATCCCCCCCCTCCAAGTCTAGACGTACCCCTAGTGTCTGCATGTGCTGTGCAGCACGACCAGCATCGCTTTCAAGAGTGCTTCACTTCCCCCTTGCATTCAGTGCAATGTGGCTGTATTAACAGCCTTGTGCTACCCCCAGAATTTTAGATAGCGTCTCTCTTCAGAGCATTCGTCAAGTATTAATAAATCATCACAGTCCTTCCTGGAGGCACAAGTGACATTTCTGTATTACAGATGGGAAACCCAGGGCCACAGACAGGATCAATATCCTCATTGCAACTCGAGAGTTCTTCCCTCTCGGCCTTGTGTTCTGGCTTCTGGAGCCAGCCCCTTGAGAAATGGATGCAAGCTTTCAGAAGGCTTGAGACCTGTTTTGTTAGCAAACGAGAGGCACTGGGCAGAATGAGAGTATGATTGACTCTTACATCGATCACGAGTTTAAGTGAATTGCTCTTTCAGTTTTATGGGTGTCTATGCGGCTGTTATTTTTACATCACCCTAATTAGATAGGTCTTTTAAAAAATGTGTCCAGCATGCTACCATGTAGGGTGAGAGAACTAAGCCAGAACAAAGCCATGTATATCTAAGCCAGAATCTGCTCTGGTGAGCAAATAAAGCTTTAAAGTCAAAATAGTGGCTCAATAGGCCAGGCAAGACTTGATGTGGTCTTGTGTTTCCAAATGACCTACTTCATCATTTCCCAATCTGGCTACTATTAAAGAGCATGCTGTCTGTCAGATGGCTCTCATCTCCCTTTGTGTTAATTTCATGGGAATCACTGATGCATAGGGCATAGCGTTTTGTGTCCTCTGTACACTGTACATCTAGAGATACTAACCTACCGCTCTGTTGTTTTTCTCGGCAGGGAATACACCGCCGCGAACCTGAGCGTTAATCTCTACGTTGTGAACGAGCCCTGGTTGTACTCTATCCTGTGGTGTGCTGGTGTTCAGTCTGTCACTTCCGATAGCTCACAGATCCTTAGCAAGGTGCCTTTTCCCATTTGGCTGCTGGTAAGCAAGACCACACGTGAACTATCCAGATGGTACCTAAGATTCACTCCCTCTGTGATCCCTTTAAAAATGCAGGAACAGCTTTTCTGGGCGTGCTTGAGGGAGCTCTGGAGTGTAGATGCTATATATTAGAGAGTAGTTTCAGAGATGTGCTACCAAGTTTTTAATGAGGGACTCCTTCAGTACTGTTCTGTCTCAGACATACTTTCCTCTGACTGGTGGATGGGGAGCATCCGGTCTCTCTCACAATTCCAGCTTTCCAGACAAGGCTGGACTAGTACCAGTCAGGAGAGAGATGAGTGGCAGTGGCTCCAGGTGTCATGCTCCCTGTAACACCAGATTGGCCTTATCACCATATGGACAGCTGGAGCAGGGCTGTAGGGCTTGTGGAAACTAGGTGGACCTAGAGGCCCTAGTGGGGGTGTTTGGGAAGGGACCATCCATTGCAGCAGCAGTCACCACAGGGTCAGAAAGGGCTGAAACTGTGAACAAGGCTGGTTTACGTTATGGCTGTAAGGTGACCTAAGTTATGCTACTTTAGTTAGTAAGTAACATAAGAAGAGTCGACGTAGCTTAGATTGACTTACAGCAGTGTCTGCACCATGTTGTGTCGACAGGAAACACTCTCCTGTGGACTTCCCTTACTCTTGTATAGGAATTCAGGAGTTGATGGGAGAGCACTCTGCCATCAACTTATCAGGTCTCCACTAGATCCACTAAATCAACACTGCTGCATCGATCACAGCAGTGTTGATCTAACTGTAAGCATCAGCACGCCCTAATTTTGGCTGTCTCCCCCCCACCTGGCCAATATAATCAATTTCTGTCTGTGATTATCCTCCACTGCATGGATGGATTAGATGGATTAGATAATGAACACTGGCCCTGTCAATCGCTGAGCAAACAATGAACCATCCAAAAAAAATCTGCATTTCTATTTCCATTTATTTGGATCTTTGAAGTTTGAGAAAATGTATATGCTGACGAAATGATGTGAGATTGGCATGTCAAGCAATTTTCAAAGCAAGCAAGATGATTAATTATTTGGGAGTGCTGCGGTTTCTTTAAAAACCGAAGTCTGTTACACTATTGCAGGGCTGGTGATTATATATAGTAGCAGAGCTGGCTCCATGAATTCATGACACTGTAGTGTGTTATACACTATCTGCAGCTTTATTTTGGAGCTGTTCTTGGAGCAGCTAATCCTGGAATGAAAAAGGTAAGAAGCAATTATTGATTTAGTCTTAAGTGGCACACAGGATCTGATCAGTAAGGCGAATACAGCTGAGCTGCTCTGTAGTAATAACCACAACATAATTAAACATATCATACTTGTGGGAAGGAAAATCCCAAAGAAACCGCAGCATTTATCTTCCAAAAGGGGAACTACACAAAAATGAGGAGGATTTTAAAATAGAAATTAAAAGGAACAATAAAATGCCTGCAAACTGCAGGGAAACTTTTTAAAATACCATAAAAGAGACTCAGACTATCTGTATCCCAAATATATCATAAGCAAGAAGCCTGCTAAACAACCAGTGGGGCCATGGATGATTAATATGCTAAAGGAGCACTCCAGGGCAATAAGGCAATTGTGGATAAACTAAATGAATTCTTTGTATCAGTCTTCATGTCTAAGGATATGAGGAAGATTCCCAAACCTGAGCCATTCTTTTTAGGTGACAAATCTGACAAAACTGTCCCAGATTGAATTACTGGGCAAACTGGTTGAAACTATAGTAAAAAGCGGAATTCTGAACATGATAGGGATGTAATAGTGTAGTCGATTGACGGATAAGCAAAAGCTTATCAGTTAACGCTATAAACTACACACTTTCCCCCCTCTCTGCCCCACCATTACATATTTTAACAGGCTGGCCAGCAGCCTGGCTCAGTTCCAGCTTGCGCTGGGTCTGGGACTTACCCCTGCTATGGCTTTGCATTTAAAGTGTGTGTATTAAGGACCAGGCGAGCAGGCAGCCTGTCTCAGTTCCAGCTTGCGCTGAGCCCAGGAGCTCAGACACCCACCCCTCAGGCAGGGGCTGTTGCTGGTTTTTAAACTGGCTCCCTTTGCGCTAGACTCCTGATAACAATTTTTCAGAAGAGTTTTAAAGCTAGATGACCTCTTTGCAGTTGAAGCTCCCATACCACTCTCCTGTGAGTTATTGGTGGCACTGTCTTCATCTAATTGGGATGCTTATATTCTGCCTTCCGAAGTTCCCTCTGGAATTTTTCACTTCCTATTGTATAGTATTGTTGGGCTCTGTTCAACATTTCCTTATTCACAGCAGAATTTTAGTGGCATTTTGGGGGAGATTAGAACAATTCCTGTAAAATTATTGCCCTCCGCCCATGTGAATGATGCATTGTAAACCTCAATCATTCATTCGGAGTATTCCTTTCAGTGACTTTACACTGGTACCAGGCCTCTGAAATGAGAAAAGAGGAGAAGCCAGCACAGCTGGTCACTTAAGAACAGAATTGGATTAATTATTTTTAAAAGTTGAGCCAGTGGTTAAGCTTCAAACATCAAGGTTTGGAAAAATTCACTGAGACCTGTCTTAATATATTGAGCTCTCTTATATAGCACTGTTTATCCACAGATCTTGGAGTACTTTACAGAGGAGGGGCAACGTCATTACTCCCATAAACCAAGATGAAAAGGAGAGATTTTTGGCTGAAAGTCAGACACAGTTGTGGGCAGAGCATGGAATCAACCGCAGTTCTCCCCACACTCGGTCTAGCACTTGGCAAGGCTCTCTCTCAAATCGCCACCCCAGAGAATAATGGAAATGTGTTTTCCCCCATCAATATTGCCTGTGTCAAGAGAGTGAATGGGCTTTTAAGCTGCACAAGACATGGGGGGATAAAATTGCAAAGAACAAGTCCAGCAAAGAGAAAAACAAGCCCCGTCTTCTAAATTCTTCCCTTTGATGTAACCCCTTGCTCTCACTAAGCTTGGTGGGTGCATCACAGACAGAGTTTGGTCCAAAAAGTGCATTGCAGTTGATGAAAAGCAAAAAGAACTTCTCTTTAAAATGCTCTTCCCTTTATTAAGTCTCTCAGACTGACCCATTCTTCAGTGTGTACTGCTGTATAAGTGGCTGGCTGTGCACCATCAAACCCCCTTTGTATGGTATGTGTCGGGACTGTGTGTGATTCATACCATCTGAATTCTGTTTGGACTAAATCGGAGTCTTTCAGAATTGATTTCAGTCTGGGAGCCAGAGCAGACCTTTCATTCTTGCTGAAAGGCAGTGATCTCCAGGGCACGTTTCTCTGGAGCCCCTGGGGGCTTAGTGGCACTTTAAGGATGAATGGGGATGTCATTTCCATTTGCTGTTGTGGTCCATCAGTGCCAGCAGCATCAGTCTCTGTGGTAAATGAGGCTCCTTGCTGACAGACTTGCTCACTCATGCTCTTACGGAGTCTCTTCATCCACCAATTCCTGGTATTCGTAATTCCAAGTCCAAAATGCAGCTTCAGTTCAGCTGCACAGAAGCAATGCTAAAAATATTTCCAGAGTTGCTATTTTAGCAGGTACTTTAGGCCTGCCGGCCTTGCTGCCAAGCATGTAAAGAAGGGATTTTTGTGGTGCAACTCTGTTCTTTTGCAATTGTACATGTGCAGTTTTCCATTTCAAACTATATTTCCTGTGTGAGTTGCTAGAGAAATAACGAGGAGTCCTGAGGCACCTTAAAGTCTACACTGCGGGCTTAAGTTCGAGTTAAGATATACAAGTTCAGCTATGTTAATTACATAGCTAAATTCAAAGACCTTAACTCGACTGTTGGCGTGGTTTACACAGCAAGAAGTTGAAGGAAGAACACTCTTCCTTTGACTTCCCTTAGGGTATGTCTACACTACCCTCCTAGTTCGAACTAGGCGGGTAATGTAGGCATACCGCACTTGCAAATGAAGCCCGGGATTTGAATTTCCCGGGCTTCATTTGCATAAGCGGGGAGCCGCCATTTTTAAATCCCCGCTGGTTCGAACCCCGTGCAGCGCGGCTACACGGGGCTCGAACTAGGTAGTTCGGACTAGGGTGCCTATTCCGAACTACCGGTACACCTCATTTCACGAGGAGTAACGGTAGTTCGGAATAGGAACCTAGTCCAAACTACCTAGTTCGAGCCCCGTGTAGCCGCGCTGCACGGGGTTCGAAGCAGCGGGGATCTAAAAATGGCGGCTCCCCGCTTATGCAAATGAAGCCCGGGAAATTCAAATCCCGGGCTTCATTTGCAAGTGCGGTATGCATACATTACCCTCCTAGTTCGAACTAGGAGGGTAGTGTAGACATACCCTTACTCCTCATGAAATGAGGGTTACAGAAGTCAGAGTAAGAAGCTCATTATTTTGGAATTATTTTGAAATAATGGGCTTCCCGTGTAGACGCGCACGCTGTCCACATGAGTTATTTTGAAATAAGCATCCAGTGTAGACTTAGCCTAACATATTTATATGAGCTGATCCTTTCCTGGGTAAAATCCAATTAATCAGATAGGGTATGTCTACACTACAGCGCTAATTCGAACTAACTAGTTAATTCGAATTAGTTAATTCGAACTAAGCTAATTCGAATTAGCACATCCAGACTTAAAAACTAGTTCAAATTAGCGTTTTTCTAATTTGAACTAGCATGAACCAAGGTTAAGGATGGCCGGAAGCAGTGTCGGCAGAGCATCAGAGTAGGACTTAGAGCATGGAGCTGCTGTCTCAGGCTAGCCGAGGGCTGTGCTTAAAGGGACCCGACTCCCACCCCGGACAGACAGTTCTCAGGGGTTCCCCGCTTGCAAAGCAGTCCTGGCTTGGAGTGCCCTGAGTGCCCACACTCGGCACATCACAGCACTCAGCCATCAGCCCGGCTGCACTTGCCGCAGGCTGCCATCCGGGGGGGGGTCAATCGGGGGGCTGCAGGAGAGCTTCCACCCCGAGGAGCCTGCAGAGCCACCCCAGTCCTCCCCATTGGGGGCTCGTACCCCATTCCTCCCTCACCTCCTTCCACTTACCCCTCCCTAGCCCCCCTTCCTGATGTACAAAATAAAGGACAGGTGTGTTCAAAAATAGAAACTCTCTTTATTTAACAAAACTCGGAGAGACTGGGAAAAGGAGGTGGGAGAGGGGAAGAGAGAGGGTGGGAGAGGGGAGGGCAATTAAAATGATCAGGGGTTTGGAACAGGTCCCATATGAAGAGAGGCTAAAGAGACTGGGACTTCTCAGCTTAGAAAAGAGGAGACTGAGGGGGGATATAATAGAGGTCTATAAAAGCACGAGTGGTGTGGAGAGGGTGCATAAAGAAAAGTTCTTCATTAGTTCGCATAATAGAAGGACTAGAGGACACCAAATGAAATGAATGGGTAGCAGGCTTCAAACTAATAACAGAAAGTTCTTCTTCACAAAGCAAATAGTCAACCTGTGGAACTCCTTGCTGCAGGAGGCTGTGAAGGCTAGAACTAGAACAGAGTTTAAAGAGAAGTGAGATAAAATCATCGAGGTTGGGTCCATGGAGTGCTATTAGCCAGGGGGTAGAAATGGTGTCCCTGGCTTCTGTGGAAGGCTGGAGATGGATGGCACAAGACAAATGGCTTGGTCATTGTTTCGGTCCATCCCCTCCAGGGTCCCTATGGTTGGCCGCTGTCGGCAGACAGGCTATTGGGCTAGATGGACCTTTGGTCTGACCCAGTACGGCCATTCTAAGCTCAGGGCTCAGGGTCGGGGGTCTCACTGGACCACCTTGATTTTCATGCACACCTGCTCCTGGGTGGCCAGGCTGGCAGCTATCGTGCCCTAGACGGCCACTTTCCTGTGCCTAGTGCGGACGTCGTGGATGAGGTCCACGATGTCCGCATTAGACCAGGCGGGCGCCCACCTCTTGCGGACGTGGATGAGGGGATGGATTGCACTCTCAGCAAGTTTGCAGATGACACTAACCTAGGGGGAGAGTGACTTGAGGGCAGAGATAGGGTCCAGAGTGACTTAGACAAATTGGAGGATTGGGCCACAAGAAATCTGATGAGGTTCAACAAGGACAAGTTCAGAGTTACAAGCTGGGGACCAACCAGTTAAGTAGTAGTTCTGCAGAAAAGGACCTGGGGGTTACAGTGGATGAGAAGCTGGATATGAGTCAACAGTGTTCCCTTGTAGCCAAGAAGGCTAATGGCATATTAGGATGCATTAAGAGGAGCATTGCCAGCAGATCCAGAGATGTCATTATTCCCCTTTATTCGGCTTTGGTGAGGCCACATCTGGAGTATTGTGTCCAGTTGTGGGCCCCCCACTACAAAAAGGATGTGGACGCATTGGAGAGGGTCCAGCGGAGGGCAACCAAAATGATTAGGGGGTTGGAGCATATGACTTATGAGGAGAAGCTGAGGGAGTTGGGTCTGTTTAGTCTGCAGAAGAGAAGAGTGAGGGGGGATTTGATAGCAGCCTTCAACTTCCTGAAGGGAGGTTCCAAAGACGATGGAGAGAGGCTGTTCTCAGTGGTGACAGATGGCAGAACAAGGAGCAATGGTCTCAAGTTACAGTGGGAGAGGTCCAGGTTGGATATTAGGAAAAACTATTTCACTAGGAGGGTAGTGAAGCACTGGAATGGGTTACTTGGGGAAGTAGTGGAGTCTCCATCCCTAGAGGTGTTTAGTCTCGGCTTGACAAAGCCCTGGCTGGGTTGATTAAGTTGGTTTTGGTCCTGCCTAGAGCAGGGGGCTGGACTTGATGACCTTCTGAGGTCTCTTCCAGCTCTATGATTCTATGAGTTGCAATGCCAGGTGGGACACACACACACCCAACGCCTGTTGAAATTAACCAGTTGGGTGCCTAACTCCCATGTACGCCTTTGAAACCTGCCCCCCCCCCCCCCCCCCGCACACCCAAGAGATGATCCAGTGTTTGAAAATACCTTGATGAGCACTGCACTGAACAGATATGAAGTCTGTGTGATGCGTATTTGGTGAGCTCATCAACAAAGCACATCTAGTGTTTGTGTCAAAAATACCTTCCCAATGAGCTGAGGGCTTCTAATGGATGGCTTCCTATAGCAAAACTGTCAATACAAGGCAAATGGTGAGATTTCATGGATGACTGCACAGGTTTTGAGCCGAATGAGCTCAGTTTTGTGCATCGCTGCAGAACAGATGTATTCGCTCTTCCATGCCCCTTTTCCAGCAGTGCTCAGCATTTAGGAGTTGTGGGGAGATTTCAGTTCAGTGGTGTGTTGCAAATGCTGTCACTCATAGCGACCATGCATTAAAACATTTTGTTTCTCTTTTCAGAAATAACCCTAACTTTGAAAGCTAGTATTTTTATTCCACTTGAGAGAGAGTTGTTCAGAAAACAACTTCCATCCATCCCATGGAAAAGTCTGATATTTCAATGTTTTGTTTTTCACACTGTCTAATTTTTCTTTTGGAACAAAAAATTCCAAAAAACCTTACATCTGGGAACATTGTGATAAAAATGGGGTATTTTTCAATCAAAACATTTATTTTTGAAATGTTTAAGTTTTGGAAATAGGGATTCAAAATTAAATGTTTTGTTTTGAATTTTCCTGTTTTAAAAAAAAATCAGAAAATATAGTGAGTCAACTTTTACCCACGCAAAAAAATTACTGCTGACAAAATTTTATATTTAGTCCAGAATTTTCAATTACATTTTTTTGGCCTGCTCTAATGAGAGGTTATGTGTCTGTGATGTTCATTTTAATATAGTTAGTTTAGTTAATGGCAATATATTCAAACATTTGAATACTGATTGATTGCAATGTCATTGTTTCAGTTAATAAATGTTAACTCCATCAGAAATATTGTTAGATAACTTAGTATATAAAACTTAGTTTTATGATGCACCTTTTACAGTATAAACTGCAGTATAATCAGCCACACTGAGACAAACAAGAATATATGCTATTACATACAGGAGTTAGAATGAACATTGCTAAAAGAATTAAGGAGTCATAAATTTCAAGGCCAGAAGGGATCATTGTAATTGTCTGGCCTGTATAAGAGAGGCCATAGAACTCCCCCAATATAATTCCCAGTTAGAAAAGCATTCAATTCATAAATTGTCATTAATAGGGAATCCCCCACGACCCTTGGTAAATTGTACAGTGGTTAATTACCCTCACTGATAAAAACGTGTGCCTGATTTGCAGTCTGAATTGGTCTAGCTTCAACTTGCAACCATGGGATCAGTTTGACTTTTTCTGCTAGTCTGAAGAGCATATTTCTAAACACTTGTACCCCATGTACGTACTTACAGGCTTATTCATCTCCCCCCTTAACCTTCTCCTTGTTAAGCAAAATAGATTGAGCTACTAATATTAGCATTTATAAAGTCCCAATAACCTTTTCAAATCTTGTATTTCAGTGCACTGCAAAATTGGGGATTTAGCAAGGTGATTGGGCTCGGCAAAGGGAAACCTTTTGCTTCATTGGCGATGGTTATTTGCTGGACTGTGTGAGCAGAACTTTGATAATTGTGTCTTCCACTTGCATGCACTCTGAACAACCCTATGCCATTTTCCAATCACCTTATTAGTTAAATCTATATACCCTGCACTTAGCAAAACCCTCATGCCCCTGTGCAGCAAAGTACTTGAAGCTCATGGGTCTACTTGCATTCTTGGGGCAGAATGTTGGCTGGTATTAATGGTCATACTGGAGCTGTGTTCATTTATACCAGCTGTGGCTCTGCCACTGACATGTAAAAACATGCGTAGGTGTATACACCTTCTGGGTGCGGTGTATTGTCTCATCTAGTGGCACCCAGACAACTTACAGTGAGAATAAGGCATCTGCTCTACGGCCTTAGCTAATAGTCAGCTGGTTTTAACTCATTTTCTAAACTCCAGGGCTACGTCTACACTGGCCCCTCTTCCGGAAGGGGCATGTAAATTTCACGAGTCGTCGTAGGGAAATCCGCGGGGGATTTAAATATCCCCCGCGGCATTTAAATAAAAATGTCCGCCGCTTTTTTCCGGCTTTTAAAAAAGCCGGAAAAGAGCGTCTAGACTGGCCCCGATCCTCCGGAAAAAGTGCCCTTTTCCGGAGGCTCTTATTCTTACTTCAAAGTAAGAATAAGAGCCTCCGGAAAAGGGCACTTTTTCCGGAGGATCGGGGCCAGTCTAGACGCTCTTTTCCGGCTTTTTTAAAAGCCGGAAAAAAGCGGCGGACATTTTTATTTAAATGCCGCGGGGGATATTTAAATCCCCCGCGGATTTCCCTACGACGACTCGTGAAATTTACATGCCCCTTCCGGAAGAGGGGCCAGTGTAGACGTAGCCCAGAGGTCCCGGGTTCTATTCCACCTGTCAGTGTTACATGGGCATTGCTGCTTGCAGCATTGTAATACCAAACTGGTTTAGGAGCCAAAATCATTTTGAAAAGGGATTTAGTTACTGTGGAGCCAACATCCTGTGGACACTTGGTGGGATTTGAGTTTCTAAGTGATTAACTCCCTTTTGAAAATGAGCTTTAGGCTCCTAAATCAGTTAGGCATTGCAGCACTGAGCCCAGCCTCACTTAGGCCCAGCTTTTGAATGGATTGAAATGTTTAACTGAAATAAGACCTTGCTCCTGAGTGGACATTGTGTCCTGGCCAAGTATCAAACCTGAGCTGTACTTGCCGTAGTGAGATGTTGAAATCAAAGTCTGGGTGGAGAATTCCTTGAGTGTAATTTTTTGAATGCCCCATACACTCAGAAATCATCAAAGATAGTTTGATCTCTTCAGAGAGAGACGAGTTATGGAAACTTTCAGCCCAAAAGGTGAGTGTTGAGAATACTGCAAGGGTGCAAAGAGGGTTAGAAGGGATGATGCTTTTCAGGTCTTTCCTGGCAATATGGCAGTGGCTAAAAACTCAGGGTTCCTTGGAGATACAAACATACAAGAATCCAAAATCCTGCTTGCTTAGGTCTATCTCTGGAGCACATATCTGTATCATGAGGTTTGTGATGTTTCTATATATGTTTATACCCTCTGTTTGGCATGGTCTCTAAATTTGTCCAAACTGCAAGGTAAAGTATGCTTGTCTTTTTGTCTTCCAGCCTCCAGAGGAGTACAATCTAATTTGGATCACAGCGGATCTCATTTCATTTACCATCATTGTAGGAGTTTTTATATTCCAGAAGTAAGTAACATTATTACAGATCAACTCTCATGTATTTAGGGTGTGAGCATGTTCTTCTCAAGGGTGTGGAGGTAAAAGGGAGGTGCAGTGTTCTCCAGAGCCCTTGCTTATAAGGACATGGATAATCACCCCCCCCCCCCCTTCCAAACAATTTGCTTATTCCCACCCTCTCCCCTTCAGTGATAAGCAGCTGAATGAAGCTGCTGCATGGGACATCAAGGTTGCAAAGAATGAAGACTTCTGAAAAGTGGGGCTGGTTTAAACTTGGTATGGTTCTTGCTGTGGCACTAAAAAATGTGTGTGGGTGAGATCTGTCAATGCTTAGGAGAAACAGGCACCACAAGAAGAGCGCTTAAAATACTTCAAAGTAACTGTGAGGAATTCTCAGCAGCTCCAGAGATTCTGACATCATAGACTTCAATGGGAATAAGTTAGAATGTGAAGAAAGCTCTGTTAGTTGGGGTGTTTTTAAATTTAAGTTGAGAAGAAGAAAAGCATGAAATTGTCCTAACTTCGCTGATCGCCCTAATGGCTTTACAGTTCAGAGGTAGCTTGATGTGTGGAGGAAAGTCCCTCTCACCCTTCTCTAATGGACAGAGGGAGCAATAATTTCTAGCTAGTAGCTAGTACTGGGACCTTCACCAAAGGCACCGTAGCGAAGGCTGCATTTGGTTCCTTGGTTTGTATGAGGAGTAAATACCTTTTAGCACGGAAACAAATGCAGAACACAATCTAGATTGCCCCGCTTGTTTATAGGCTGAAGATCTAATTGTTTGGCAAGTTGCACATAGTTCAGAGTTAACCGAGGTCATAATGGCAAGTTAGGAGAATCTCTAACATGTTTTTAGGATTTGGTCACAAGTATCAGCCACCTTCTCTTTTGTTTAGCCTGGGGCAAACCCTGGCACCCCCCCCCCCCCCCGAAACTTCCTAAGAGGAACTTTTTATCACCAATTATGACAATATGACTGGGCTGTCCTGCAAAACCTGGAGTCTGAAATAGGAATGCTCCGAGGACAGGAAAACAGCCGTGTTTGCCTAAAGAAATGTGTCATTTTAGAACTCCACCTTCTCCTTTTCAGAATTTCTCTTTGTAACCTTCTGTTTGGCACGTATAAACCACCCCAGCGTGTGCACTGAATGGGCTGCAATTTCCACTCTGATTATTACCACAAACATCCTGGTATTAGGCACAGCAGTTGCCTGTGAAACATCCGCTTCAGTTTCACGAGCTAGTGATTTTGACGCCGCGTTGCCCTGACAAAGTTGCTTTGGGGCTAATTCCCAGTGCAGATAATTATTTTGCTATTTTTGTAATGTGTTACAGTAGAGTGTCTGCAGCTGTTGAGAGCCCCACTTACACGCCGTACTCCATTCTAGAGACTAAAGCGGTTGGGCTGCATCTGATAGCGACGATTTAAAGGGCCCGTGCTTCTGACCCTTGGAACCGTCGGGCCTCAGGGCAACTGCCCCCTTTGGCTTCCTGTCAGCAGGCCTGCAGCAGGCACACTCCCAGTTCACCTCAGTACTACCCACTTTCCCTAGGCAGAATTCCAGTCCCTTGTATTTACCCTGAAGCTCACAATGTGTCCTGAGCCTGTAAGTGCAATTAACCAGAGATGTATAGCTCGCAGGGTCAATCAGTTCCAGGTGAGCATGAAATCCTGCCCTCGCCAGCACTGGTTTCCTTCCAAAGCACCTTTGTCCACTTAAAAACTACAACCACCAAGAAAAAAAATCAGTGCTACCAATTCCATTTGTGGTATCTGTAGCCAAGGGCTTGCCTTTGCAAGCGTGGAACTGGGAACCTACACTGCTGCCGCCTGGGTTTAGCACGCAGAGGGGGCCATTCCCATGCCTCGTGCCCTTCTCTACGGCAGAAGTGTTGGTGCTGAGGAATTCAGACCCCGTGCTCAGCTGAGGCGTTCTCTCTCTCCGCTCCAGTGGTTCAGCTCCTGCGAGACAGGCTTAAGAGTCTGAGCCTTGTGAATTCTTTGCAAGTCTTGCTGGGCAAATCAGACTTTCTTCCTATGCCCCAACGATAAGGTGGTGGGTTTGAATGGAGCCACACCGTGCCCATTCTACCTCCTTTTCCCCCCGCAGTGAATGGCTTTTTGCATTCCGTAGCAGGGCTAATAACTACTGTACCGCTTCAGCCCCACTGACGAGATGTTGCGTCTCTGTGGTCTCTTGAGAGGGGAACTACCGAATGTGATGACTTTCTAACCAATCTTTTTTGCCTTCTTGCCTGGTTTATTTTTTTTACTGCTCTGACTGTTGTGCATGTTCCTCCTCTTTCTCTGCTGCATTCTGGCATCTCACAGCTATCACATGATCAGGTAATTCTGGTGCTTTCCTCCTCCTCCCCATCCCACCTTCCTCTTTCTTCCTGCTAGGGCTTCACTGCAGACTGGGATCCTAGCCCTGGTCTACACTAGAGAGTTATTTCAAAATAACCCCCCTTATTTTGAAATTATAAGCGGAGCGCCCATACCAACAAGCCCGTTATTTCAAAATAATAGGTTGGTTATTTCGAAATCTGTACTCCGGCTTTCCTTGGGGAATAAGCTTAATCAAAATAGTTAATTTCAGGAGTTTTTATTTCGAATGTACTTATTTTGAAATAATTTCCTAGTGTAGACATGCCCTCTATACAGAGCACCCCCTGAGCAGTAACTTATTCAGTAGTTACTAAAACTAGGCAGCTTCCCATGCCATGTCTAACTGTCCTTTCTAGAGACACTTCGGTCTTGTATACATGGGCAGGCTACTATGCTGAAACTTTCTCGCTCAGGGGAGTGAAAAATCACCCCCCGAGTGCTGCAAGTTTCAGCGTAGTAACTTACTAGTGTAGACTAGCTCCCAGCCCTGGGGGCTACACCCCTCATCAAGGTGGTTTTCCTAAAGTGCTGGGAGAGCTCTCTCCAAATGCTGGCGCCGCAACCACACTGTTGCATGAAAGCGCTGCCACGGCAGCGCTTTAACGTTGCAAGTGTCGACAAAGCCTTTGACATTCTACAAACCACTTCCCTTTGCGGGAATTTTATTCTGAGCACTATTTAATTAGGTAACCTTCGGGAAACTGTGATGCTCGGCAAGTAGAAATATCCTGCGGCAGGAGCACTCAAAAGGTAGGATTTCTTTTGTAGCCCAATCCGCTCTACTTTAGTCCTTTCCAAGTTAAAACATTTGGCTTCAGTACTGTCTTTTTCACTTCTCATGATTGTCTTGGCCCAATAAGATAGTACCAGGGCTGGGCAGACGGTTTAAAAGATTTGGATGTCAGCTACTGCACTAATCTGAACACAGAGACTACGTCTACACAGCTTCCCACTTCCACACAAGCCTATGCAAATGAAGCACAGATTAGCATATTGTTCTGCTTCATTTGCATAATTAATTAGGAGCCATTTTTATGCCAGAGGTTTTTGCACAAGAGCTCTTCTTCCTCAGTTTTTCAGGAAGCTGTGTAAACATAGCCAGAATCTCTCAAGATTCTCCTCTCACTTCTACCACTGTAGGCCAGGAGTAAATCCACCTAAGTCAGTGGCATTTTGCCAGTTTAGGTTGAAGGAGGCTCAAAATCTTATGACACTGGACTTCAGGCTCCCCGAAATACTATTATATCACTGGCTGTTTCAGTGGCTTCCGTTCTGTTAGGGACAATTTGAAATCTGTCCTCTCTCTGCAGTAAAGTCTCCACCACTTTTATTTCTATGTTTGACCCAAACTCTTTATGTGTGTAACCTTCTCCATACATTTAGCTCTGACCAATGACATTGCATTACTGGTAAATGTCCCAGTCTATGTCTCTCTCCTTTATTTCCCCTCCCTTGAATTTGAATGTTTGCCATTTGTAAGTATTGCCTGCTAGAAGGTATGTGACGACTTACACAGTTGTCTGCAGTCTGCAGAATGCCTGGATTTTGTTATATGAAGTTCCCTGCATTGATGCCTTTAAAAATGGTACTTTGCGAGCAAAAAAGCTCACAATTAACAGTATTGGAATGTTACAGCTGTGGAGAAAATTCTTCCCGAGTACATAGTCTCGGTTCACATCGATGTCATTGCAAAATGTTTCTATGGCTCTTTATAGCCAAGAGAATCAGATTAGACATGTTAAATGTTCACTGGATTAAAAACAAACAAACTGAATTCTGGATTCCAGACCTGTATAAAAGGTTGAAACCTGCTTATATAGCATTTCATCTGGGATCGAGACTTTCAGGACCCTAACCCAAACCAATATGGTATTTTCAATTCAGTCTAAAAGCAAAATACATGTCCCCTGTTTTATTTAAAATAAAAGTCTTGGCTTTGTAGGAATAATGATATTTAACATTAGGGTTCGGTTTTGTTTCCAGCTGTCCTTTGTACACTGCATTTTCCACTCATTTATTCAAGCCATAATTTGAGTTAGGGCCTAACTGAATTTATGGCTCGTTCTTTTCATTATTCTGAAAATCTGGGTGTTGATGGGAATATAGTGAATGGCACTAAGAGTTCACTGTTTGCAAACAGTTACTGCACAGTGAGTTCATTGCCCTACGCTTAGATTAGGAAGTGACGGTGCTATCCTGACACATTCCAGCTGCTTCACAACAGCCACTCTGTGCTTCACAGTTGCATACTCTTTGCGGACGGTTGGCCCTGTTGTGCATTTCTCATCCGGGCAAGACTCGGATCACAGGGATCACTGTGATCAATGGGAGTCTTGCCCAGGTAAGAATTGTTACCTTAGTAATTTGCCTCCACCTCCCAAAAGCCAGGGGGAAATAGCAACCCCTCCAACAGTCACTAGATTGCAGCTATTCAGACCCACGAAACAATGCGTTCCTAAGCTGAGGGCTGCACACAGAACATCCTGTCAGCAGTTCACCTTTCTTTACAACGAGCAGGCTCTAATTCCTGTGATTGCACTGAGCACAACTTTGTCCTGCTGAGTAGCATAAGAGAGAAGGTCTGTTTTACCTGCCGCTCCCATTCAATCACTTCTGTCCTTTCAGCTGTAAGTAACACTGAACCAAACCTCAGTCACAGCCTAAAATTTCTAAAAGTTCTGCTGCGCTTTTCCTTTAGGGACGAGGGACCCTGCCTAGCCCTAGAACTGATGCTGAAAGTTGCAAGTACCAAAGAAGTATATAGGACAGAACTTCACAGCAGACCATTTCATTATGGGCCATGCCTGTAGACAGGCTGGTCCTGCAAGACGCTGAGTAGATGCAATTCAGTAGATGCTGATTTCAGTGGGAGATGAGGAACCTCTGCCCTTCATTGATTGGGCACTGATGGCATAAACCCTTTTCTTCTATGTCAGTGAACCGTTCGCCTCAGGAACATCCTCTGAGAGCACTCAGCATGGGTGGTAGGCAAAGGTAAGGCTGGGGGAGGCAAGCTCCCAGCCCCTCCCCTTCTACCCAGATCCTGCCCCCCCCCCCCATGGGAGCCAGCACATCCCCCCTCCTCCGTGGGGTTGCATGCAGCCTGAGCCTTCCCAGCCCTAGAGCACAGGGAGAGTGAGCACTTGGGGGCAGCAACACTCCAGGCATTCTGGGGGCAGAGTGTGGGCGGGGCCAAGCTGAAGATTTGGGAAGGCAGTACCTCCTCCTGCCTGTGATACCCGCCCCTCTTGGCTCCCAGGAGGATGTTCATGTAGCAACCCACCTTCTCTGGCCTCATCCAGGTAGCTCCTGTACATGCATTGGCTGTCAGCCCAGCCTAGCTTTGTCCATTATATGCTTTTTTTCCTGTCCCTTGTAGAAAACAGTCTCCTTTCTCTCTCATCCAGCCCACCTGCTGTTGTGCAGCTCTTTATAAAGAGTTCCAAAAGTGCAAAAAGCCTGCACGGAGCGGATTCTGGCCTGAATAGTCCTGGACCTTTTAAGCACTTTCTAAAATGTTTGCCAGCAGTGGGCCTGATCCTGTGAAGTACTGAGCGCACTCAACTTAGGTGGACTTCAGCAGCTTGCAGTAGGTGTCAAGCAAATTGATTCCCTGAGGCAGCATTCATTTCCCTGGATGTTCCACTAAGTGGCGCCAGATAACTGGAAACCTGACCAGGCTTACAGCAAACTTTTCATTTTACACTGATCCTATTTTTTGATGAAATATCAACATGAAGTTACCAGTATTTTTGTTACTATGGGTGTATCTACGCAGAACCCTAAACTCAAAATAAGATACGCAATTTGCATTATGCAAGTTGCAGATCTTATTTCAATTCTATTTTGAAATTTGAAATTTGGTGCACAGCAACACATTTTGAAATAATGCTCTATTTAGAGACATCCCTTAACCCTCGTAGAATGACAGTTACAGGGATGCCAAAATAGCACACTTGTTAAGACCCGGGTTAGCTATTTTGGGATATTTCCAGTATCCCGAAATAGCTGCACAGTGTAGACGTACCCTATGTAAAAAGGGAGAACTAGCTGAGTTATTTTATTGGAAACTGGAACCTGATGTACTTCCCCCACAGGGAAGAGAGAGAGGCTGCTTGTAGGTGGCCTATGTATCCTTTTTATGAAACTTAAATATCGGATGTTTAATTTATATACTTGTGAAACACAGTGGTGGGTGTTCACCTTATTAGACAAGGTTTGGCCCTAAAATCTAGAACACAATGTGAAAAAGTGTCCACTTTGCTAACGAGGCCTCATGCACAGGATTTCTGTCCCAATTATTATCTTGGCAGCTGGTTTATTAGTAACATGGAGATGCTTGCTCTAGGAAAGGCAATTGGATGAGGATCTTCCAACATAAAGGTGTGCAGTCAGTCTAACATCCAAAAGGCAGCAAGAGTCCAGTATACAGCCTAAAAATTAGTAGCATACTATGGTAGTACAGATTGAAACTATATTACTTCACATACCTGTAGTGGGGGAGAGTCCAATCTAAACAGACAAGCTGCAGGTGCGGATGGGAAAGAGGAGTACAGAAAGGTGAAATGATTTGTCCAGGGACACCTCATACATCAGTGTGAAATCTGAGAAGAGAATCTGGCTTCCTGGCACCCAGGACAGCACCTTTACCTGCTATACCTCATTGCTACCTTGTCTTTGCTACCATCAGTGTAGGTTCATCCTATCGCTTTACTGTGTGCTTTCTGGACTGAAGTATCAAATGGCTCTGAAGTGAAATTGTCCCCACTTTCAGACTAAAAAGAAAAGAAAAGAAAAAGTTTTTCTCTGTGTTGGTAACAATTCTTTAGCTGATTAAAGGTGATTTTTTTTTCAAAATCTGGTCTACTTTTCATTGTGCTTTTTACTTTTTCCATGTATTCAGTTTGGACAATGAAACTCAATCTAGACAGCTTCATTTTTATGGTTAAGTCACCATGCTGGATTTCATTCCTCCCCCGGTGTTCCATGTGGTGGAAACTTCAATGGATGGTTAATTTCACTGACACTTTAAATGGGAGGATGAGGGGGGAAGAGAATTAACAGAACATTTTTCCGCAAGCCCCAAAATGTTGGATCTAGGTTACGTGACTCTGTTCCCCTAATTAGAGCACAGTCATTAATGTGACCGAATCACAGCACTTCTTGCTGTGCAGTATTCAAACCTATTAACTCAGACCACCTGGTCTGGGTTGTATATGGGTAATCATATTCAGAGTTACAGTAAAAAGGGTTTGAAAAAATCCTTATGAGCTTTGGAAAGGGACACAAACACTCATGCTTCAGGGCATAAACTACAGGCAGTCCCCGGGTTACATGGATCCGACTTACATCGGATCCCTACTTACAAACGGGGTGAGGCAACCCCGCACTAGCTGCTTCCCCCCAGCAGACCAGGGAGACGCGGAGCGGCTTTTCTCAGCAGACACCTCAGCTTGAGAATAAAGGACTGAGGGAAGTGAGGTGTGGGAGAATAAAACTGAGCTCTGGAGAAATGTTTGGCTAGAGTTTCCCCTACAATATGTACCAGTTCCGACTTACATACAAATTCAACTTAAGAACAAACCTACAGTCCCTATCTTGTACGTAACCCGGGGACTGCCTGTATTCTCTAGCAGGGGGTCAGGAAGAAACTTCCCTGGCCAACAGGTCATTCTGAGACTATCCACTGTGGGTTTGCTTGCACCTTCCTCTGAAGCAGCTAGTACTAGCGTCTTCCTTATGCATGCCTCTGATTTCTCTGAAATATTCATTACTATTGAACACTTTCCATAATTAGTCTGTATAAAAATTAACGACGGTGGGGGGAAGCTAAGGTGCTTTCACAGAAATGGTTTCATTTGTTTAAGACTGCCTGATTTTCAGAGCTAATGAAAATCTCTTCTGTGCACCTCCTAAAATCAAGCCATGCTGCCTAACACCAGGGCCGATGCAGTACAGTAAAGTTGAAGCCATCTTGCATCAACGGGGTTTTATGACTTCATTTGTCAGGAGATGCTTGCTTAGAGGATTGGCATTTGAGGCCAGTCCTTTACATGCCTCTTTTCTGCTGCAGATGGCGGTTGGGAAGCATACGGACCTACAACCCGGAGCAAATCATGCTCAGTGCTGCTGTCCGCAGGTCCAGTCGGGATGTCAAAATCATGAAGGAGAAATTGATCTTTTCAGGTATGGCTGCTTGAGAGCGAGAGCCTCGGAATGGCCGTGAGCAAAGCCAGGGGCAGAGGGCGAGGTTCTGCTCTTCTCTTGCCATCCAGTAGCTAATGGAGCCTTTTGTTCCAGTACTCTGCTACCGTCCCTCTCTCTGAACCTGCCTCTTGCTGGAGACACTGACCAGAGTGCCACAGAGCTAAGTGGAGTTGACTTGTGTATTGGCAGCTCAGATGACCAACCCCAGTGATTCGCTCAGCACTGGGCAGTGCCATGGATAAGGGTCTTGCCCTACAGACCACACTCTCATATGACCACTGAGACTAAGGTGGGAGTTGCAGGTTTGGGTCCCAGTATTGTAGAGTGGGGATGCATGATAATAACTGATGCTACTGAGACGTCAGGAAAGGCTGTCGACCACAGGCAATACCCTGATCTTGTGAATCAGTGGGGGCTCTGTCCAGGCACGCCTGGGGTAACTGTCTAGGAGGAGGGGCAAACCCCAGAGACTTTGAGTGTTTATGGCAGTACGAGGCTCTGTGCAGTTGTTAGTAGGGGAGTATTTAAAAAGGCATCAAGTTGGACAATTTGATATTAAAAATAATCTTCAGAAGATGATGAGTTTGTATCACTATAGCACAGTGGTTGGCAATGATTTTTGATGGGGGGCCACTCTAAGAATTTGGTAAGTGATCCAGGACTGCACTTTTCAATTATATTAATGAAGGGAGTGCAGGGTGTGGGGCAGAGGTTGGGTGCAAGGAGCTTGGGGTAGGAGATTGGGGTGCAGGAGGGGGTGCAGGGTCAGGGAGGGGTTTGAGTGCAAGAGTGGATTCTGACCTGGGGGAGGAGTTCAGGAGGGGTGCAAGGCCTGGGAAGGAGTTTTCATCAGGTGCAGGAGGGGGTGCAGAAGGTTTGGGCTGTGACCAGAGAGGGGCAGGGAGTTAGGGTGCAGGAGGAGTAGGGTGCCAGATGCAGATTCTGGCTAGGAGTGCTTACCTTAGGCAGCTCCCGGCCAGCAGCCCATCAGGACCGTCGGGCAAGCTCCCTGTCTTCCATGGCCCCCAGATGCCACTCAGAGGGCCAGCTGCTGGGACCAGCATGTATGTTTGCACAGCGTCCCCTTGGGGGGGTGGTCTCCGTATGTTGCCAGCCAATGGGAGCTGCGAGCATTGTGCTGGGGGTAGAGGCAGTGTGAAAAGACCCTTCTCCTCCTAAAGAGCGCACACTGCACAGAGACACATGCTGGCCATTTTGAGCAGCATGTGGGGCTGTGGCAGGCCAGAAGCCTGCCCAAGGGTCATGCTGGGTTGCAGGACGTTGGAGGCCCTAGGGTTGCCAGATGGTTTCAAAAAAAATACCGGACAAAAATGTGATAAAAATTTATCAAGGGGGAAAAAAACCCGCCAGGGAGTAACGAGGGAAACCGGGGGGGGGGGAGGGAGATTTAGACAAGAGACGGGTGGAAACAGTCAGATGGGAAGCAAGGAAACAGAGGGTGATGGTGGCCAGCAAGACAGGCGGTGGTCTCCTCTGCATGCCTGCAGCGTTGCCATGGACACGTGTTCTGTAGGCATTATGGCAAAGGCGTCTTGTGAGGCGGGATGGCAAGGCCACTGGGGCTTTAAATGTAGAAGCTCTGGTCTCTCCCAGGGGAGCCTGCCAGAGCTGCACTGTGCTCGGGGGGAGAGGAGAATGGAGTGTGTGGGGAAGAGCCCTCGGAGCAGCTGATGGTGGAGCGCCTGTGGAAGTGGTGTAAATGGTGACGTTGGGCTGATTGTCCCTTTGAGGGCGTGCACAGCAGGCACGCGGCACAGTCGAACGGTTTATTTCCAGCATCGTTTCAGTCACTCTGTAAATATCAGCATAGGTGTTTGGCCTTATTGGTAAGAGTGTAGAGCCCCAGCAAGGCCGTCCCTAGCGGTGTGGGGTCTGGGGTAACCTCTGCCAAGAGCCCCAGATGCGGAGCCCAGGGCAACCCTCCCTCCCCACTGCAGGCCCTGCCCATGTCTGCTTCACCCTCACCTTACCCCCACTGCACTCCCTCTCCATAGCAACGTGAGCTGGGGGATTACCGGGGGCTTGGCGCAGGGTAGCAGCAGGGGTCTGCCCCTCCTCTCTCACTTGCTGTGGTGGTAGGAGCTAAAGCAGCCAAGCAGTCTGCTCTGCTCTGCCGCCCTCGCCCAGCCCGCTGCACTCTGCTTCGCCATGGCAGTGGGAAGCTGCGCGCTCTGGGGCCAGGGTGCTCCGCTTCCCACTGCTGCAGCAGGCTGCGAGAGGGCAGTGGGGCATAGTGGAGCAGGCTTCCAGGTCACTTCTACTCCCACTGCCGCGATGAGTGCAAGGCTGACCCCTACTGCCATCCCACCCATGCTAGGCCCCCAGGTATTCCCCAGGCCAGCCTGAGACCTGTCCATAGGCTGGCTGAGGCAGCTGCCGCAGGGCCCCCCAAAGTGCAGGAACTGGGATGGCTGCCCTATGAACTGGATGACTCTGGGCCAGGCCTGCACAACTTGGAAAGCGACAAGGGCCATATTACTCCAAAGAAAACAGCTGCGGGCCGCAAGTAGGGATGCTCTCCCAAAAAATACCAAACACGTGGCTAAAAATTTTTGTTGAGCAAAACAAAAAAAACAAAAACAAACAAACAAAAAAAACTCCCCACGTGTCTCCACTTGGCCCCTTGGCATTTGTCTGTCCTGCACCCTTTCCCTTGGTGTCTTCCCCTTTCTCCTCACCTGCCCCCCTCCCCTCAGAACAAGCCCCTTCCCCTTCCCCGCCCCTACCTGGCTTCTGCCTTTTTGAATCCGGCAGTCGCTGGCCGTGACGTCGCGACATCACGCTAGCGTCCTGGTGTCTGCCGGCGTCCCGCCCTCTGGCTCGCGTCCCGCCTCCTCGCACCGGAGCTGCACGCAGGCAGCAAGGCGGCGAGAATCACCGCATTTCCCCCTCCCCAGCGGCACTCCGCTCCTCCGCCCGGCCGGCAGATCAGATGGGGCTACGCCGCCCGTAATTGTCACGGGCCGCACAGTGAGCTCCTGTGGGCCACATGCAGCTCTCGGACCATATGTTGTGCAGGCCTGCTCTGGGCATTGGTCAGACATTTGATGCACCTTCCATCAAGGGGTTGGGGGGGGGGGGCGGGTCTCTGGAACACTCGTGGGCTTCATGATCAGCCTGCCGGGGTTGGAACCCAGCGGCAGCAGCCCCAACCCCTCTGGGGGGCTGGTGAAGTGAGATCCCACTTAGTGGGTTAGCTGGTCAAACACTAGGTTAACCTAACATTTAACCAGTTAACTGATTAACCAGGATTTTACATCCCTACTAGCTACAGTGCTGAGCATTGCCCTGTTGTCAACTTCTGTTTAACCTTCCTTCAGTGTAAACTGTCTTACAGGTTCTAGCCACTAGATGGCGTCTGGAATCGACCTGATCCACTGTCTGTCCTCCCATCTCCCTCCTCTTTTTATGACAGACTTTAGTTCTTTTGAACAGAGGTGGGAAACCTTTTTTGGGTTTGGGAACCACTCCTCCACAGAAAAATAAGCCAGGGGCTGCACACAAGAGAGAAGCAAAAAAAAAAAAACCCAAAACGAAACAGCCCCCCTCCTCCACTGACATGGATTAGCTGGCGCTAGCATATGGGTGAAGAGTCCTAAGGGGCTGCAGAGCTCGGGCACTGTGGGTCTGGGAGCTAATCACCACTCAAGCATGTGCTCTTTCCCCACTATTCATCTTCCTCTAAGGCAGGGGTCTCAAACTCCCTGCCCACGGGCCATCCCCAGTGGGAGCAACTGCAAAATCCAACCAGGAACTCCCAGAGGGCTGGAGGGGGAGGTCTATCGCTACCGGCCCCAAAGCCCTTCCCCTTCTCACCACTGCCCTGAGTTCCCCTTCTCCCATGACACTCCATTCCCTCAAGGACGCGACTTTGGGGATCACCGGGTGGACTTTGTTACACCAGCAGTCGCACCCCCCATGTTCCCTGTGCCGGGATGAGCCATGAGGAAGCAGAGCATGTGCGCTCATGCTCTGCTTCCCCACGACTCCTGCTTCTGCAGGGAGTGTGGGGTGGGAAGCAACTGCCACCGTTGCACCAGGCTTCCCAGTGATCCCTTGGTGCCATGGTGAGGAGAGGGGGTGGGCTTGAGGGCCAGTAATGGGCACCCTTCCCTCCCCCCTGCCCGCCGCTGCAGCCTGGAGTCCCAGGCTGGATTATGCAATTGTTCCCGCTGGAAATGGTCTGCAGGCTGGGAGTATGAGACCCCTGCTCTAATGATTTTGTTTTCTCAGCAGGGGATGTATTTGCGAAAGGATTGTCTCCACTGATTGGCATGCAGTGTTGTCGCATCCCCACCCATCTGAGGATATTAGTGTGATGAGGTGTGCCAGGTGATACTTTTTATTGGACCAACACCTGTGGGTGAGAGAAGCCAGCTTTCAAACCACACTGAGCTCTGCTTCAGGTCTGGGCAAGGCACTTGCTTCACAAAGCACACAGAGATACTTTGGAAAAGGTGCTCAAGTAGTGGATCTTTGCAGACTTTGTGCCGTGAGTACTTTTCCCAGGACTGTAGAAGAGCTCCATGTGGTTTGAAAGTTTGTCTCTTTCACTCACACAAGTTGGTCCAAAAAAAAATTCTCATATCCTTCTTGTCTTTCAATTGATCCGGAAAGAAAGAAAACAGTGATTTTTTGTGAAGAGAATATTGCAGCTCTGGGACATCAGAGTTCACCCACTAAGTCTGTACACTTCAGTTCTTAAGGATCATGAGTACAATAATTTCTCCTGCAGCCGTTGTTGGTCTCGTCGTAGTAGCCATCAGGAATCAGTACACAGATAACAAAGAGTTTATGCTGTAAGTCAGTGTTTCTCGAAGTGGGCTGCAAATGTGTTTTGGGAAAGCTGCTAACAGGTTCACACTGCTTATTTTACCTAAAGGATCTGTAGCCAAGGTGTGGCCCAGACCACTGCTTCCTGCAGCTCTCCTTGGCTGGAAATGGCAAACTTTGGTGCCAATATAAGGCTCTGTGGCACTTAGACCCATTAGGTAAACAAAGCGGCATGGGCCTGCCAGCGGCTTTTCCAAAGCGACTTTGAGAAACGCTGCTCTAAGTTATGGGCCTAACTCTGCTCTTTCATCCAGGTGTGTCAAGTAGGATCAGGTCTAAGGAACCCAAGGGTTACGCGGATGTGAAAGCAATGTGAGCCAGACAGACCCAAACTGCACCATGCCTTCTAAAGTAGAGGGCTTAGGAACAACATTTATTTTCATTCTTGTGCCTCTAAAACAAACTCCTTGGTTAAGACTGGCACCAACCCTAAAAAGATCCTGGGGCGGGCTGATTAGCTCAGCTAAATCTGCCCGCACTGGGGAGAGCTCCCTTTTTCACAATAAAGAAGTTCACCTGTGTTAGATTAAAATCCAGGTTCTGGGATACTTCTGAGGTTCTCCTTTTCCTATTGCAGACACACCCAGCCATACATCTGTGGCTGCCATATGACAAGGGGCCTGTTCTCAATCTTGTTATCTGGCATACCTTCGGGATACTTCCACTGAAGGCTGCGGGGTCAGAATCAGTGCCATATACTCTACCACTGACTTGCTCTGTGAATTAATTTGGGGGAGGGGTGCAAGTCACTTTACCCCGTCCCTCGGTTTACCTGTCTCTAACAATGAGAGAGCCTTGGGACTTGGGGTGCTGAGCTACTTCTGACAAAGTCCTGAGCTCCATGAACTTCCATTAACCCTACTGGATTTGCCTCTTGGGAAAGCGTTGGAATAAAATGCTGCTGGCGACTTTAGTGATTGACAACCCTTTAATTATGTCTGCATTTGTCTTTTCCCCTCCCCCAGAAATAAACAGCGGCATGGAGAATGCAGATGACCTGTCATTGTATTCTGAAAACGGCTACTCCAATGAGGCGATCGCCCCCATGGGTCGCCGGGACATGAAGCTGCGTGTGGACTGAGGAATTATAGGCCCATGGCACGACACCCCCCAGTGCTCGATGTCTGGGATGGGAGGGACACTTTATGGAACTACTAAGTGTGCAGGGTCCCCTTCTCTTGCTCTTGTTGCTGGCTCCCGACACACCCTGGACTGTGAGGCTGGGGCAGCTTTTTGTAAATATGTAAAAAGTCCTTTTTTGGTCTCTTGTATTTTGTGGGGGGTTGCCTGTATTTCTTCAAGGGAGTGAGTGGGAATAATTTGTGCATTGAAACAGGAACATTTTGGCTGAATCTGAGGAAATACTGAGGTGACATCCTGGACACTGTGGCAGACAAGTGGGACGTGGAGTTTGTCTTCCCCTTGGTGCAGCAATTGTTAGCTGAACTTGTTTAAAAACGATGTTGTGAAGTTCTTGTGACGTGTCCTTTCTTTTTCTGGCTACTGAAGTTTTAAAAAGGCTGCTCAGATCTTCCTAGCAGGAGGCAAGGTGTTGCTTCCAAAAAGTGTTCAGAACCAGGAGAAAGAATCAGATTGACTGAATCCCTTCCATGTGTTCCCCAGAATAGTAGGACCAAGGCATACAGGGAATCATATGACTCATATGGCACAAAGTTTTATGGCCTGTACTGCAGTCCTTCCCCCGTGAAATCTCCCCGGGAAGCTCCTGACCTGAGTGAGAACCAATGTTCCTTCTAATTTTTTCTATCCATGTGTGGAATAAATTTTGTTATATGCACCAAGGCATGTGTGGATGTGTACCATCAACAGAAACACATGCTGCTGGTTGTAGGGCACTCTGCTAGTCAGCTGGGCAGCATTTGAATTTCTCCTGGGTGGCCACCCAAACACACAGCTTATAGGGAACTTTGGTGAGGACCTTAAATAGATTCCTGGTTGGGATTTCATAAGTCAGTCTCCATGAAAAGTCTTAATTTCATGATCATTAGCTAAGAGCACCACCTTGTCCATCATGCTGATCCAGTGCTGACCACTTAGAACGAGGGGGCATAGTTTATGTTAACCCTTAACTTGGTGGTGGGGCAGGGAGTTCTCAATCAGCAGTAGGGTCGAAGCCTGTGTTTCTCAGTCGCAGGTCAAGCAGCTCAGCTTGAAGAACTGAAGCTTGACAAGGCAGTGAAGAATGCTGGATTGTAAATAGTAAAGTATAGAATGAAGCTGGCTAGGAGAACAACTCATTTAACAAGGGAGACTTTCTCCTTAACTCTGTTGTTGTGTGGAAGCAGTATCTTTCTTTTTTTTTAAAGACTGCTCGTTAATTTCCTCCAGAGTGAGAATGACGGCCAATGAGGTGTTTGCACTGGAGAGGTACTACCATTTGCTGCTTTTTTTTTCTTCAGTGGAAGAGGCTTTAAACCAAAATCCTACATTGAAATAAAAAAAGCACAGAAATTGAGTTGGATCAGTAATGCATTTTTTCCCTCTTCCAAATGTCAATATTTTTTCTCAGTCGTCAACTCCTCTCCCTCGCTCAAAACCCACACTGCCTCTCTCTTTTCACAAATCACAGCTGAGCCACAAACAAAAATCTATGCAATTGGCCTTTGGGGGCATGTCTATACTCACTCTTGATCCACAAAACCTTTGTTGTTCATGGGTGCTTTTAACCTGCCTCCCCATCGCCCATGAACAACAACACTTTGCTGCAGCAATTGAAAGTGTGAACACCTTTTTGTCAGCATGAGCGCTTTCTTGTCAACAAAGCAAAACCCGCTCATTGGGGGAGGAAGTATTTTGTCAGTAAAAGTGCGAAAAGCAGCATTCACACAAGCTGGCTTTTAGCAACAAGGCTGTGTCGACTTAAAACTGCATAGTTTACCCTTTAACAGTAGTTTTTCCCCTTCTCTCACTGAGATGAGTCAGGTATTAGGGTGTTTGTCTTTTTTGCTCTTTTGCCGGTTCCCAAGTCTGTTGCAGCCAGAAAAAAGACTCCCATAGATTTAAGTAGGCTTTGGATTAATCCCTAATCTTCTGTGGTATTTGTTAGTTTCACTTCTTTATTGCCGCTTGGCTAACCTGGAAATGTGGAATATGGGAAATACCATTGATTGCTTCTTTTGAAGTTTGTCAGATGCTGCCTTGAAAATCAATTGTGTGTGAAATTTGGCTCCTGATGAGGGGTTTGAGTCAAGTTTGAGATTCTTCAATCAAAAGAAGGTGAATTGGGATTTATTTTCAGAGTCCAATTACAAAGAAACTAAAGCCATGGCATTGACTTTGCTAAACAGAGAGCAAACTCTGTTTAATATTTGCTGCTAAATTGTATTGTACACCAAATGTAGAGTGTTAATGACTTTACCAAACCAAGCTCAGAATAGAAATATTTTCATTAAATGATTTCAGAATTATTAAGAATGTAAACATTCCCCAGCAGTGTTAGAAAGCAAAACCCAAAGGTGTTGTGTGAGGAATAAGAACTGGGAAGTGAAAATGACTAGAAACAAAAAGTGAAACTGACTGATCTAACTGAATGAAATGCAAAATGTCAACAGTGCCTCTAGGTTGTGGGAGAAAAAAATTGTTTTGTTTTTAATAATCAAAGATGCTATTAGTAACACAGGTAAGGAATTAAATATCTTTATATGATATAAATTCATTGCTCAGTTATTACCCTTTAGATTCTTATCAGGGTTACATCCTGTAAATCCAAAGCACAGCTATTAAAATAATTTGAATTGACTCTGAATTTTTATCAGTGTAGCTGGAATCAGAAACTGGCTCTGGATCTATAGGTCACCCTCAATACACTACCCTTTTTCATGGTACTCTCTCAAGTCTGTGTGAAACAAGGTGACTTTCTGCAGAAGTGAAAGGTCTTATATAAAGTTGCTCTTCTTTTAATTATGGTGCAGCATTGAAGCATTGCTGACTGATTGTCATATCAACTGAAATACTGTTAAATCTCTGCATCTGTTGATGATTACCTTCATGTTTGGTTTTTATCCTGGGACATGACTTTGTGGACAAGTCAGAAGCTTTTTGAAAAAGTTTGGGTGGGTTAAAAAAATCCAACAAAACATTGTTGACTAAACAAAGTTGATTCACAACACAAATTTTTACTCTTAGACCCTTATCCTCCAGGTTATGCAGTGATTTTTACCACTGTCACCTTAAAGATTTACTTTATTTTTTAGAAAGTATGATAGTTTTCAATAAAAATATTGAAAGACCAAAATCACCACTACCCCCCTCCAGCGAGCTCTCTGTGAAATAAACATTCAGTATTCCTCTGCTGTTGTGCTGCTGTTGTGTTTTCTGAGCTTGCTTACAAAATGCCCTGGTTTTTATAGAGCATTCTCTCCACAGAGTGAGATCAAAGGGGTCTGCTTGCTTGCGGTTGTGCTGGTAAGCTCAGGTCTCTCCTTTGTGAGACCAACAGCCTTAAAAGAAGCAAGAATGGGTATGGCCAGCAACCTGGACAACTTCAGGAAGTCCAGTTGTGTTCCGCCTTCCTAAGATTGCCTCCTGAGGTTTCAACTGGATCTCATGGGACAGGAGGTGTAGATAAACAGTCTTCATATTCCACGCACTGCGAAACAGCTGCTCTAGTCACCCCACCACATGGCTGCATTTAATTAGTGGGTGAAGGGATTTTTGCATCTACATGCTAGAGTTGGGTGGGCAGATGGTTAAGGCCCTCAATTATTTTCCAGTTGATTCCCCCCCCCCTATTTTTAACACAGAATGAAATGGCTCCCTTTTGAATATTCATCAACCAAAACACCACTTTTTTTTTTCATTTTTTGGTCAGTTAAAATGTGGAGATGTGGGGCTTTTTTTTTCTTGAGGCTTTTTTAAAATTAGCTTACATTTTGAAATGAAAAACCATTTTTTAACTGAAATTATGTCACAGTTGAATTTTTTTCTTACCTTTTGTTGGAGTGGGGAAATTCCTCAAACTGGAGGCTGTTCCCTGATCAGTTTTAGGTTCAACAAATTGACATTTTCCAATACAAACTCCCATCTGCCCGAGCCTTAGGCCTGGTGTGACCTCATGTGGCCCAAAGCAGAGAGAAGGAGATAATTTTTTTTTCCTGCTCCCAAATTAGCTGCGAGTCTGTGTCTATTGATTTTTAGCTTTGGTATGTTGACGGTTTAACAGCAAGCTGGTACCCTGGCACCCTGCTCCTTGGCACTGTGTTCATAGAATCATAGAAGATTAGTATTGGAAGAGACCTCATGAGGTCATAAGAACGGCCATACTGGGTCAGACCAAAGGTCCACCTAGCCCAGTATCCTATCTGCTGACAGTGGCCAATGCCAGATGCCCCAGAGGGTGTGAACACAAAAGGTAATTATCACGTGATCCCTCTCCTGTTATCCATTTTCAGACAGAGGCTAAAGACACCATTCCTACTCATCCTGGCTAATAGCCATTGATGGATCTAACCTCCATGAATTTATCTAGCTCCTTTTTGAACTCTAAAGTCCTAATCCTCACAACATCCTCTAGCAAGGAGTTCCACAGGTTGGCTATGCGCTGCATGAAGAAAAACTTCCTTTGTTTTAAAACTGCTGCCTATTAATTTCATTTGGTAACCCCTAGATCTTATATTATGGGTACAAGTAAATAACTTTTCTTTATTCATTTCTTCCATGCCAGTCATGATTGTATAAACCTTTATCATATCCCCCCTTATTCTCCCCTTTTCTAAGCTGAAAGTCCAAGTCTTTTTAATGTCTCTTCATATGGGACCCATTCCAAACCCCTAATCATTTTTGTTGCTCTTCTCTGAACCTTTTCCAATGCCAATATCTTTTTTGAGCTAAGGCAACCACATCTGTATGCAGTATTCAAGATGTGGGCTTACCATGGTTTTATGTAGAGGCAGTAAGATATTTTCTGTCTTATTCTCTATCACTTTTTAAATGATTCCTAACATTCTATTTGCTTTTTTGACTGCCTCTGCACACTGAACGGATATTTTCAGAGAACTATCCACAATGACACCAAGATCTCTCTTGAGTAGTTGTAGGTAAATCGGTCCCCATCATGTTGAGGGCGAAGGACATAATCTGTTTGCACGTTATAATTTGATGTAAAGCTGAATTATTATTGGCTTAGGTTCTGTAAATTCTCCTTATGGTTACCCCTTCCTGAGTGAATGCATTGTGTGTGTGGGAGACAAACATGCAGTGGGTGAGGAATTTTTACTCACCTGAACTTGAGTGCACACAGCCCAGAAGGAAGACCTATGGACTCAGAAGCTGCACATGGCCTGTAACATCATCGATCTAACGAAGAGAGAGAGAACCTGAAAGGGGATCACCAAGCAGGACCTCCCGAGGATGCCCTCTACTCGGATCACCTGGCCAGCGAATCGGTTCTGCGGTCATCACGGGAAGATATCAACAGCATGAACCTCAGCATGAACTCCTGGTGCCTGGCGTTCAGCCTGTATTTCGTCAGACTGTAAGTGTGATTGAGGATAATGAGAGTAAGCCTTCTCTTTGCCCTCCTTTCAGAGTAGGTTACAGCTATTAAAGCAATTTGTGCTCTTTACCTCGTGGTCCCAGTTCTTGTTAGGCCAAGGTTAGTTGCACGCTTGCAACATTTTGGTGGAGATGCCAGGGACAGGGGTGTAAGGATACAGCCTTGATTCCCCAGGAAAGTTGAAGTAGGACAGCTTGTGGCACGTAAGGATGTCGTAGGCTAGCAACCCATGGCTCACAGACTGCCCATCACCCCCCTTCCCCCCCCCCCGAACAACACAATGCCCATTTGGGGAAGAGGCAGAGGGAGCATAAAAACCTCTGACAAGGGGGGAAAAGACAGGAATGCAGTGCCCACCCCAGGGCCCCTGACAGAATGGTTACAGGCCTAGGGGGCCCACCCCTGGATCCCGGGGGGGGGAAGGGGGATGCTGTCAGGAGCGATGTCGGATTTAGACATGATGATGGAACAGTATGTATTATTATATAAGCCAGATAAAGCAGGCAAAGAGAGCGCTGCCGCATGCCCATCAGTTAGCACAAGATATTGGACATGCTGAAGGAAAAACAATGCAAACTTGAGAAAGAACGAGATATGTGGAAAGCCCAGGCACTGGCCACCATCTCCCAGGCCTCTTCTCTCTTGGTGGCAGCCGTCCGAGTGGCAGCCACAGAGGAAGAGCGAGAGCGGGTGCAGGTAGAGAATACCGCTCTTAGTCAGGCGGTGACGTGTTTAAAGGACATTGTTTTACAGGGAGCTATGCAGGAGGTACGGGGTGAGAGCTGCCCGGCCACCATCATGAGTGTCCATAAGGAAAGTGTGCCCCAGGACCTGGGGATTGAAGACAAATGGGATGGGGATGTTTGGTACCACCCTGACACCCCCAGATCCTGGGGGCCCATGGCAGAGACCCCACCACTCAGTAGCAGCCTTACAATGGGTGTTTTAAAATTTTGGGCTGGCCCCTGCAGATGGGGGAAAAAGACCCTACCTCGGACTCACTGTCTCCGAGGCAGAAACAATCCCTGCCCAAGCGGTTGAACTAGCTAAAACATTGGGTGGGCCCAACTGCATCAAGCCGAGGTCGTCGCATATACCAGTATTTTTGATATGCTACTAGGGATGGCGCCTGTGGTAGGGCCACGTGTCCTATTGGCCAAATTTGTATTGGCAACAGCTGCCCCCAGAAAGACCCTGTGCATTCCGTTGAAAGAATTTCCTGCCTCTGCAGCCAATGGGCAGCCCTCACGGTGGGTGGACAACCCCCCCTAAACGCTGACATAGATTAATTTGCCTACGGAGGAATTGCAGCTGATTGCCCAGGGACTTCCCACCCCGATCCAACAGGCGATAGGGCAGTGGAGTCCAGGAGAGCCTGCAAATATAGATGCCCTGTTGGACGTGGTCTGACAGGCGGCCCTCATTAGCCCCCAAGAATCACGCTTTGTTGGGGGTAAGGCGAAGGTAGCAGCCGTAGATAAGAAATCAGCTGGTAGACCGGATTCCCATTCGGTTGGTTGCAAGGGACCATTCCGCCTTCAAAATGGTTTGTGGCGTGCCCTGTTAAATTCACCGCTAAACCCCTCCAGGCCAACTGGGAAGGCCCTTTCACTATTGTAAATCACCCTGGGGAAACTGTCTATACTATAGACAAAACACCAGAAGGTAAATCGGTCCATCGCAGACAACTAAAAAGGATCTCTGTCATACTGAAGCAGAAACCTCGGGTTCTCATATAAACCGCTCTAGCACTGATCACTCCATTTGCTGTATGAGACCTTCCAATTACCCAACCTCTCCCCTGCGGCCATTCATAAGGGTTAGCGTCAGCACAGTAGATGGAACCCCTTTGCCCATAATTGATCCCTGCGATCATGTAGGCCCAAATCCAGAGGGACATCTCTCCCATATGGGTGACTATTATAACACGCGTATACATTCCTGATGCACCCCCCTGGGTGTCATGGGGAGGTAAGATCATTATACGATTAACTTGGAATGGATCCAAGGCAGACCCCACCAACTCAATTTGGCATGAAGGAATCTGGTCACACTGCAACTGAGTCAATTATTCCACAGAATGTAGTTGGTTTGATCACTCCACCACCCAAAATCGCCAGTGGAGGAATTCCTCTATTGGGGTGTCCGCTGATCTAAATTCCAACTTTAGAATTGTTTTGTAGTCACAATGGTAGAGTAGCAGCTCCAAGACTTGGGAAAGATGCCCCATCGGGGGAATCCTTAATATATGCCTTTGTTTTTATACCCAAGACCGTTATTTCTGAGGGTGGATACTTCAGTTTTGAGGAGGATGGAAGCCAGGGGAGGTGATGCTGCAATCCCATCCAGGTGCCCTAGTGTATGCCCAGGCTCCCTCACATCAAGCTGAAGTGGTAACGGTTGCAAAGTTGGTCCTATAGCAGATCCATTTTAATATGACTTAAATTAATGTAACTACCGTATGGCCAAACTGCTCATAGTTTGTACAGCCCTGGTTACACCTAACCCTTAGTCCCCCCTATTGATCAAAGCGGGACATGAGAGAACTGGTGTTGGGTGGCCTGGGAACTGGGGCCGGGATTGTAAACTCAGTAGATATTAAAATTCTAGCTAATAAGCTATCATCTACAGGCTTGTTATTTCAGAAGCCCCAATATACAGCAGCAGGCACTGCAACAAACCTAGTGGCTAGCCAAAGTATGATACTGCCATTGGAGTTGAACCTATAGCCCTCTAAACCCCCTTTCCGCTGCTATAAAATCATTTGTGAACCATTCATGGGTGGATCAATGTATCACGGTTCAACAGGTGTTGTATGCTGGCTGGTTCTGGCAACGCTTATTGTTAGGGCAGGGCATGGTTCCCGAAACAATGCAACAGCATTTTCCTGAGGTTGACTGGAAATATGCCCACGGCGTTTTATACAAAGAACAAGGATCCTGAATGGGAATCCTGTCACTTTTAGCCATGCTGCGCGGGTCACGCACGCTCACGTCCTCCATCGTTCCAGGCACGCGCTCCTCAAGCTAAGGAAATCCACTCCAGCACTCTCTCCCCAATAGCCTCTGGAACGCCTAAGACTTAAATGTACACGGGGTCCTCACAGCCTCCACAGGCCACCGGGCAAGCTGGGGGGGTTGGCTCTGTGCTCCCTAAAGGGGTGGGGCCTTGGGCAGAAGGGGCGGTGCCATGGCAACCAGCCCTCAGTGCCACACGGAGCATGGTGCACCCCCGTCCTCAGAACCATCGAAAACACGGGGTGGCAATTTAAAGGGCCTGGGGCTCTCACCGCTGCCCCAGTAGAGGGAGCCCTGGGCCCTTTTGGATTGCTGGGTCCCGGGGCAACTGCCCCCTCAACCAACTCCCCTCCCCCAACCCCTCTCCCCGTCGGCCAGGCCTGAATGCTTATAAAATCCTAGAGGGTCACACGTATCCTGGCTTCTCGTTGCATATGCCAGGAGCTCCCTGCATCCTCCTATCTCCCTCTATTTCAGGGGCTCCCCATAACCCTCCCTGCCCACACTATGGTCCCCCATACCTGCTCCCCACCATGGCAGGGGTTGTGTCCCTCTCCCCATACCCTTCCTCTTTACCCTCATGCCAAGGGTCTTTGCCTTCCCATTTCTCCATTCTCCCCCTGCTAGGAGCTGTGTGCTCACTCCTGCCCCCAGATTTCCCTTTTTCCACAACAGTCTTGTTCCTTTGTCTTCCCTGCCAGGCTGTAAGGAATCAGAGTGGCCTGTTTAAAGGCTGGTGGGAGGAAGGCTAGAGCTGAGGTGTGGAGTGCAGTTACACTGGAAGGTGTCGGTAGCTGTCCTCAGCCCCAGTCTCCCATCTCTAGGCAATAAGAGGTAGTTGAAGGGTTGCTTTCCCCATTACCGAAATGCAGCCACTTCTAGGCTGGGATGCAGTTGATGTTACCCAGTGCACAGCAATGCTTCACCTGCAACTCTGCGAATGATTCAGTGAACCGCTTGCTTGCTTGATTTTTTTTTTTTGGCCTTTTTTGAATGTGCGAGCAGATTATGATTTGCTCGTGCTTACTTGATCTATGGATTTGTTATGGTGGATCACATGAGGTAGAGTCTGTTTCCTGATTGGATTGTGGCTCCAGCCTTCCTGGCCCTCTAGTAGCTAGAGCCGGGGTGGGGAACCTCCAGCCCGGGGGTTGGATGCGGCCCCTGAGGCTCATGCCCCCCACCATTGGGGAGCCTGTATTGGTGCTCCAGGCCCCCATCCCCACTGTGGGGCTGGAGCACACAAGAATCTACAAGGCCGGGGCCCCCTAACCTCTGGTGTCTGTGGGGAATGTCTTTCTCCTCAGTCAGGCACAATATCAGTGAGGGTTTTGTTTGTGTTTTTATTTTTGCCTCTCACTTGTGTGCGGCCCCCCAACTGATTTTTCTATGAGTCAGCTGACCCCCAACCCAAAAAAGATTCCCGTCCCCTGAGCTAGAGGGTAGAATGCTTATTGTACGAGTAAAGTAACAAATACTCTCTGAGCTCCAGCAGTGGGCTGAAAATCCTGGATTCTAGGCCGCCACTAAATGTGCAGCATAATCGCTGGCAGTGAGGTGTGTCTGTGTTACTGGCTTGTCAGAAACTCTTGTGAGTGTCTCTTTCACAAGTGGCTTTGACAGGGAAGTGGAGGGATATGGAAGCACAGACACTCCATCCTTGTAAACATGCTTCAGTGATATTTGTGGCCCCCCTTGTAATCATCAGACTGCACAGCTTTGATTCTGCACCACCGGATATGGTCAGTACAGTGTCAGAGTACGAACAGAACATGCAGTTCCAGAGGGGTTACGCTCCTGGCCTCAGATCCAGAGATTGCTAAGGGGCTGTACATAAGGCCTTGTCACCTCCAATCAAAGATCAGCACTATGGAGATTGATCTACCAGGGGTTAATTTAGCATGTCTGCTAAATTGACTGCTGATCCTGCTCCTGTTACTCCTTGTGACCCAGTGAAGTATGGAGTTAAGGGAAATCAGCGGGTGAGTTTCTCCCATCTACCCTCCCTCGCCCCCCACACACAGTGGAGATGCGGCGGTAACTCGAGCTAAGGAATGTCGACTCCAGCTATGCTACTTACGTAGCTGGAGTTGCAGATGTTGGTTCAGTTCTGCCCCCTTGTGTAGACCTGGTCTGAGAATTGTTACCCTGGGTCAGACCAATGGTCTATCTAGCCCAGTGTCCTGGCTTCTGATAATAGACAGTGCCAGATGCTTCAGAGGGAATGAGCTGAACAGGGTGATTATGGAATGATCCATCCCTGGTCATACAGACCTAGTAGTAGTCTGGGGTGTGGAGACACCCAGAGCATGAGCTTTGGTTCCTAATCATCTTGGCTAATAGGCTTTGCTGGACCTAGCCTCCAAGAGGTCACGGAAGCCAGGTACAAACACAAGACTACACAGGTCTGATTTCCAAGCCTCATTTCACTAAATGCCTGGGGCAAACAGCGGGGTATGTGATGGAGAAGTAGAGCAGAGGTGCCACGTCATATGGGACAAAGGAGCATGAGACCCAACCCATGGCCGGGGTGGATATAGGGCAGAGTGAGTGGGGCAGCCACCCTGGGCCCCACGCTTCAAGAAGCCCCGCGGCAAAGGGGGGCTCCCCGAAATGGGCTTCTGTCCCTGCCCATGGCAATCAGGCAAACAACACTGCATTTGCCAGTGGTTCATAGGCAAATCTTGTAAAGCCACCAGTCTGTGCCCGGTTTGGCACATTGCGCAGAACGGAGCTGTGGATGGAAATGAAATTCTGATGTGAAGCAGACATGACATTTCTTGAAAAAGGACCATTTCTAATGTGGAATGACAGGCCCTGTTCAAACTGACCCAGGCACGTGTGTGTGTGTGTGAGAGAGAGAGACAGACAGACAGACAGAGTGAGCAGGCTGCACGCTGCTGCAAAACTCAGAAGGGGTTTTTTTTTTTTTAGGACAATGGGCACTTCTGAGAGGAAAATGCCAGGCTGTAAAAGGCTCATTTAAATTTCAGGGGGCAAACTCCCCTTCTGTCCTATTTTTGTCTAGGGACATATATATATCTATATATATAATTGTGTGTGTGTATATATAGATATGTAATTATCATGAGCTTTCATGTGCACAACCCACTTCCTCAGATGGCTTTGCCAAATATATATATAGTTAGACTCTAAGGTGCTACAGGACTATTCGTTGCTTTTCCAAAATTACAGACTAACACAGCTACCCCTCTGAGACTTTTAAACATGCAAACAACTTCCCAGAGTTGAGCCTACAGTGGGGGTGCATCCCCTGGCTTGAAGAGATGTCCATAATATACAGTGTGTTCAATGGCTCTCATCACCCACCATACAAATAGTTACAATGCTACTGAGCAGAGATGCCTCCCTCTTGCCTGGTTTATAGCACTGGAGGCTTCGCTGTGTGGGCGTGTTTTTTTAACTGCTTCGTGTGGTTTTCAGAGAGACCCAGAGACTCTATCAAATGAGCGGTCCCACCTGGCCCCCTGTTTGCTCTCCAGATGGCTCATCTCTCATAAGCTGCCCCCGGTGTAACGTTTTTCTGAGCTGTGATTTTTTTTCTTTTTTCCTCTGCCCCTCCTTTCTTTCCTGTCTGCTGATTTCTGACACTGGGACTCCTCCCTGAAGGGCTGCGATTGACAGCTGCAGCAAATGCCCTGCGTCAGGCAGGAGGAACAAAAGCAGATTGTGAGTCCCTTCTCCCTCTGTGGGCCTTTGTGCTTTCCCCCAGCAGCCGCAGAAGGGCTGATCTCTCCACCTCTCCTCAATGCCGCCTGCAGCTCTGTGAGGGAAGTCTCTGGTCCCGACGATGGATGAGTCCAGGTGAGTACTTGCCGAGCGGATGGGGGACCCCTTCTTCCTGAACAAAAGGGCTCACTACACCCTGACAATCGGTGCTTGGGCACCCAGTCTGTGGAGGGAAGGGATGGGTGTGATGTCATTCATGCAAGGTGGGCCAAGGGGGATGGAAAGGGAGGCGAGACATGTGGGATGTTTGAGGGGTTCTCTTTATGCCAGCAGTCAGGAGCCTGGCTGAGCTGGGTGAACATGGAAGCCTGTAGGGTGACACCACCAGCGTGGGGGGTTGCGATGAGGGCTGGGGTGGGGGCAGTGTCATTGTGAGGCACACACCTGTGCTGCTTGTTGTACAATGCAGTGCCATGTGAGGCAAAATCCTGGTGCTCATGTGTCTCACAGCTCCAAGGTTTGCTTTGCGGAGGTAGCTTTCAGGGTTTTCTTTGTTTCACACGGATGAATTACCTCAAAGTCAATTTCATTTTCTTTGAGAGGCACGACCAAGGGCCTTGTTCTTAGTGACGTTCTGAGGCTCACTTACCTGCGTAACTCAACTAGCCTGCAGCATCGCAGCATCTCAGTCATTCATGGATTTCCCCCTCCCCCCCACACACACACAATGTCCTGTGAGGTAGGGAACTGCTGTTATCCCTGCTGGACAGTAATTGAGTTGATGTGCCAGAGTTGGGAACTGAATTCAGGTCTCTCAAGTCCCAATCCAGTCCCTATATGCTGGCCATTCTTCCGCCCTGGTGTAAAAGGAAGTGGCAGTAGACCACTTTGTGCCAGAGTGCACCAAATAGCCCAAGTGATTATTTATGAAAGTGGAACAAACCTGTCAAGTTTTACAGTTTGGATGAGCAAAAGCTTCACTAATGCATGAACAACGGGATTTATTTCCACACTTCACTTGTAACATCTCCTGCAAAATCCATGGCCTTGAAAATTAATCTAAACCCTAGGCATCTTTTTTCTCCAAATAGTTCGTTTTTGTTTGTTTTAAAAAATTGATGAAAATTATTTTAATATGAGATTCCCGCCCTCCCAAAAAAATTTAATTTTAAATTAAAACGTTGTTCACTCATTCTTTTTTGTTTTCATTTTTTGGTGTTTGGTTTTTTTCTCCCAGTTGCCAATTTTGACTGCTCAGCTTCTGTCCAGAATGGAATTGTCCAAATTAGTTAAATCAATACATTCTAAAACACTAAATTGTGAGGACCCTGATTTTCAAAGAGAGTCTCCACAACATTCAGCTGGCTTTATTTTGTTGGGGGTGGGAAAAGAGCTCTAACAGTTAAAATGTGACACACAACCATCTTCATAGAGCTTTACATTTGGGGGGAATAGTTGTCTTTATTTTTTTCCCTCATGGATTTTTAAGGCCAGAAGGAACCAAAAGGGTCATTGAGTCTGACTTCCTGTATAACATAAGCCACAGACTTTCACCAACAATCTGTGGTTGAAGGGGGGATGTGTGCGTGTGCGTGTGCGTGCATGCGCACGTATGCTATTTCATAATAATCTTCCAGAATGGAGAAGTTCCTACACGCATTAAGCACTTCTGCCTGGGGCCATTTCTGCTCTGAAGAAGTGACACTTGTGGCAGGTTTGTATTCAGATTAAGTGCCGGTTTAAACACCTGAACCATAATTTAGAAACTGACTATAGTTCTTTATTTAGATCCCACCCTTAGGCAGTGTCTGCACTTAATGTCCTACAGCTGCAGCATGTCGGTGTGGACACTACCTATGCCAATGGGAGCGCTTCTACTGTCGCAGTAGTACATCTATCTCCCTAAGAGGTGGGAGCTAAATTGATGAAAGAATTCTTCTGCTGTTTACATGGAGACTGAAATCAGCTGAACTCCACCGCTCAGGGGCTACGTCTACATTGGCAAGATTTTGCGCAAATACTTTTAACTCAAGAGTTTTTGCGTTAAAGTATTTATGCAAGAGAGCATCTACTCAGGCATGTGCTTTTGCGCAAGAGATGTGCTTTTTTGCAAAAGCATCTATGCCAGTGTAGACGCTCTCTTGCGCAAGAAAGCTCCAATGGCCATTTTAGCCATCGGGCTTTATTCCGCAAGAAATTCATGTTGCCTGTCTACACTGGACTCTTGTGCAAGAACAGTTGCGCAAGAGGGCTTATTCCTGAGCGGGAGCATCATAGTTCCTGTGCAAGAAGCACTGATTTCACACATTAGAACGTCAGTGTTCTTGTGCAAGAACTCCCCACCAGTGTAGACAGGCAGCATGTTTTTGCACAAAAGTGGGTGCTTTTGTGCAAAATCATGCCAATGTAGACACAGCCAAGGAGTGTGGAGTGTTCACGCCCCTGAGTGACATAGCGGGGTAGGCCTTAGCTCGTAGTTTTCATCATGTTAGTTTCAACAGTCCAAAACAACAGTGTCAGAGACCCGTAGACTCCATACACCAAAGTAATGCAACAAGCTAGGGAGGCGATACTTCTGAGTGGATAGAGCAGGGGACGTTGCTCAGGAAATCTGTGTTCTATTCCCTGCTCTGCCCCATTGGCCTGCGGGGGACTGTGAGCAAGTCCGATCCTTTCTCTTAACCTCAGTTTCCCCTTCTGTAAAATGGGGCTGATGCTGACCTCCTTTGTAAAGAACTTTGAATGCACCAAGGTCCTACTGTTATGTAGCTCTTGTCTGTAGCTCTCAGCCACATGTTCTTCGAGTAGCTGGTTCCAGCCCAGCAAAGAGCTGCTGGTTGACTTACTGCTTCAGCTCCAGTGCTTTTCAGTGCTGAGGGTCCCAGGATTGAGCCCTGTGGGGGTCTGTGTGCTGGTGGCTGTGATTTGGTATAAAGCTGGGTAACACAGCCTGAGCTATGCGGTTAAGCTCAGTGAAAGGCCTGGGTCTGGGGGACTGGTTCTGGCCTAGGAGCTGTTATTGCCCATACCTGTGGAGGTGCAGATAAACAAAGTGTCTGGCAGCCAGCTAGCGACTTGCCCTTACAAGCTGTGACCCAGAGTTTGAAAACCCCTGTCTTAGGCCACATGCTAATAATCATCATTTTGGCTATGTCTGAATGGGGCATTTAATTCCCATCTGGAGCATTTATGTCTCCAATTTGGTGCCCACATCCCCTTTGAAGTGCAGAGGAGAGCACCCAGCTAGGGGATTTGAGTGCCTTGTGAAGGTCCCCATGTTTGGAAACGGGGCCTGTAGCACAGAAGGGTGAAAGGGGCCAGAGGTGGGCAGGTTGGCGAGAGCTGTGGAAGGATGAAGTGGTTGATGAATCTCTCAAGGGACAGGAGCTTGGTGTTCACACCCAGTCTGTGGGCTCATGAGAGCAAGGAGGCTGGATGATTCGTAACATGAATTGGAACAATAGGAGAGCAGAGCTGCAATTAGTGCCATGCGGGCTGCGGCTTACGCTTGCCCTGCTGGAAAAGAAGCCATCAAAGACCATGGGATACTAATTAAACATGTAGGAAGAGGATGACAAAAGAGAACAAGTCCTGAACCCAGTTACTTCCCTTGGAGGGGCCAGAGGGGCATTAACAACGATCTCCAGCTTTATTGCTCTGACCCCTAAGCCCCTTGCAGTTTGGGTATGAAGGTTTATATTAACTTGTAGGTCCTCCATCTCTGCTGCTTGTAGATGCACCAGCTAAGAACTAGTCCCATGATGGGGTGCAGCTGCACTGCTGTCAGTGGGGCTGTGCTGATTTACACCAGTTGAAGATCTGGCCCCTCGGTGTGTTTTGCCAGTGCCTTATTCAGGCTGGCTGTCCCGGGGCTGCAAGCATGTAGCTACATCTGTTTTTAAGGAAAGAAGAATATAGGATGGGGCAGGGGAGATGGGAGCTGCTTGGAAAATGGACAGTTGTGGGTGGGCATTCTGCGGGTGTGTGAGATGGGCAGACGAGAAGCTGGGTGTGGCTGGTCAGCTAACCATCAATGAGTCTGGTGATCTCTGTCCATTTCCTGATGGTATCCCCTCAACTGCCCCTGCCATTGGTAGCCAGGCCAAGAGAAGTGACCATGGAGATGGGATTTCAGGCAGGATATTGGAAGAAACTGAATCTGCTCTGTGTTCCAGAGGCCAGAGTAAGTCTGACTTTGGGATGCGTGTTTTCGCTTCCAGGCGCTTGTAAGCATCTCTTACTTGCACTCTATTATTTGGGCTCACTGAATCCAGAGTCAGTGAGCTTGATTTGCTTTCATTATAAAGCATCAGGAAAAGGCATGTGTCTAGGAAGCTGCCAGGTGGGACTAGCTGCTTGTCTTTCTGGACTGATCAGGTCTGGAAGGGTACTTAAGGGCAGCCTGCAAGGAGGATCCAGGTTGAGCGTGAGGCTTGTGAGCTGCTGGTAACACAGAGAACGTTCATTAAAAGCTACATCTGTCCTGAGCAAGCAGGAAAGGAGGAATCGAAACAAGTCTATAAATCAATAGAAGCAGTGTCTGTCTGGGCTGTGCCCCGTTACCATTGTCGCAATACCAAGACCCCTTATTTAACTTGTACACACCCCAACAAGCGGGTTAAGTAACAACCTGCTAAATCAAACTCAGAGGGCACCAGAACTCCTGATCCTGTGAGTGAAGCCAATGGAAGCAGTTGCTTCTGCCAGCTTCCCACTGTGGGGTGAGTGGGGAAATTCAAATCAAGGTAGGTAAGTAACACAGCTGGAGTTGCAGAACTTGATTCAACCTTCCCCGTTAGTGTAGACCTGGCCTCAGCAAATGAGAGAGCATTTTATTATCGCATACATCAAGAAATGACAAAATGGTGCTATACATTAACCAGCTTGGATGCACTGCTGCCTCCAACTGGATGCTCAACTGATCTCTGAAAGAAAAGACAGGACTATGCAGCACTTTAAAGACTAACAAGATGGTTTATTAGGTGATGAGCTTTCGTGGGCCAGACCCACTTCCTCAGATCAATTTTGTGGAAGAAAATTGGCACCACCATGTATACCAAAATGATACAATCAAACAAAAGTGAACATATCACTTTGGTATATATGGTGGTGCCAATTTTCTTCCACAAATTGATCTGAGGAAGTGGGTCTGGCCCACGAAAGCTCATCACCTAATAAACCATCCTGTTAGTCTTTAAAGTGATACATAGTCCTGTTTCAGCTAGACCAGACTAACACGGCTGCATCTCTATCACTTTCCAACCGATCTCTGCGCTACAGGTAAGAGATTTCCTTTCAGCACAAGCAGTGGAGGGGTGTGCTTCCAAAATAAGAGGATGTGAATTTTGGCCACTGCTCATTAAAAAACTAAGGCACATGTGTAGATTCTGGTGATTTCAGTGGAAATTAAGCATGTGCTTAAACCTACACATGTGGTTCAGTGATTTGCCTTAATTCCTGCTGTTTCTGTGATGTTACTAATCACCATGGTTATAACTGGAGAGTCTTAGGGTGTGTTGCAATATTACAATGAGTGCATGCAATAAAATCTTTTGGCTTATGAGCTATGCCGATATTAATTGCCAGTCATCTGACAACTATATCATTGGTGTTCATTAATCTTTCCCTTCTGCCCTTCCCTGAAATCAGGCTGATAAAAGAAGAATCCAGCTACAGAATGAGCAGCCTTGAAAATGCAACACGGGAGCAGAGCAAAGAAAAGCTGCACATGAAACTCTGCAGCGGGTCCTGCCATGCTGAGCAAATCCTCCAGACTCTGAACTCCTACCGGCAGAGCGGCATCTTCACAGATGTAGTGCTCTTGATTGATGGGCAGGAGTTCCCCTGCCATCGTGCCACCTTGTCAGCCAACAGCGCCTACTTCCGGGCCATGTTTGGCGGTAGCCTCAAGGAAGGCCATCAAGACATCATCAGCATCCAGAAGATCTCTGCCTCCACCATGAGCCTCCTTCTCGACTATATGTACGGGGGAAACATAGTAATCCAGGAGGACAATGTTGAAGATATCTTAGAGCTATCCGACCTGCTTCAGATCTCCAAGCTCACAGATGCATGTGTCACCTTCCTTGAAGGCCAGCTTCACCCATGCAACTGCTTGGGCATCCTGAAGTTTGCTGACTCATTCTCCATTGCCTCCCTAGCTGAGAAGAGCAAGCGGTTCATGCTGGAAGGCTTCGTAGAGGTGTCCTGTCATGAGGAGTTCCTGGAGCTGAGCATGAAGGATCTGGTTGAGTATCTGTCAGATGAGCAGCTGGTGGTCCCCAAAGAGGAAGTGGTCTTCGAAGCAGTGATGCGGTGGGTACGGCATGATGCCGCTGCTAGGAAAGAGGCTTTGAAGGATCTCCTTGAGCATGTGCGCCTCCCTCTGCTGGATCCCATGTACTTCCTGGAAAAGGTTGAAATGGACGAGATCATCCAGGACTCCAGGGAGTGCATCCCTCTGCTGCACGAAGCGCGGAAGTACTACATTCTGGGCAATGAAGTCAGCTCTCTGCGGTCAAGGCCTAGGAGGTAAAACTGGGAAAGTGTTTCCTAAAGCCACATGCTGGAGTCACAGATTCCCAAATATCAAGGTCAGAAGAGACCGGTGTGATCATCTAGTCTGACTTCCTATGTAATGCAGCCCAAAACAGTTCACCAATAATTACATAGCAGGGAAGGATGATTCTTTTCCTTGTAGTAAAGAATGTAAGAATGACCATACAGGGTCAGACCAAAGGTCCAGTTTCCTGTCTGCTGACAGTGGCCAATGGCAGATTCCGTCAGACGGAGGGACTGAACAGAACAGGTAATCAGGTGATCCACCCATTCCCAGCTTCAGACAAACAGAGGCTACAGACACCATTCCTGCCCATCCTGACGAATAGCCATTAAGGGACCTAACCTCCTGAATTTATCTAGCTCTTTTTTGAATCCTGTTATAGCCTTGAACTTCACAACATCCTCTGGCAAGGAGTTCCACAGGGAAGCATTATCCAGCCCAATAGCATTGATTTGGAAAACACTTCTGCATAAGTGTTAGCTTGTCACGTGGTCGTAGTTTATGTAAAAGTCCCTAAAATTTGCATGAGCTACTTAAAAGGTTCCTCTTCCTAATGCCTTCCTAAATTGACTTTCTTTAAATTGGAAAGGGTTCAACAAACAGAGCAACAAGAATGATTCAAAGTCTGGAAAATGTGCCTTTGTGGTCAGATGCCAACAAGGCTCCATCTGTTTAATTTATCCAAGACAAAGAAAAGAGGTGATGTGGTCATAGGCTACAGACTAGATGGGGAAGAGATTTCTAATAACAGAGAGTTCTTTAATCTAGCAGAAAAAGGCAAAATGAACCAAATGTCTGGAAGCTAGAGTGAGAAAAATATGTGCAGAAAAAAGATGCACTTTTAATGGTGAGGCTAATTTAACCATTTGCACACGTTACCACAGTTTGTGGTGTATTCTTCATCACTTGAAACCTTTAAATCAAGACTAGATTTTTTTTAAAAAGATGGGCTTTAGCTCAAACAACGCAGGTTTCATGTTGAGTGGCAAGTCTTGGAATCTCATGTCTGAGGGGATCACCTGTGTTCATAGCATTGTAGGACTTGAAAAGTCATGTAATCCAGGCCCGTGCATTGACAGAAGGACTAAGTATTATCTAGATCAACCCTGACATGTGTTTATCTCACCTGTTCCTAAAAATCTCTAATGAAGGAGATTCTACAACTTCCCTAAGCAATTTATTCCAGTGCTTAACCGCCCCTTATGGTAATTTAAGCCCATTGCTTCTTGTCCTATCCTCAGAGGTTATGGAGAACAATTTTTCTCCCTCCTCCTTGTAATAAGCATTTATATACTTGAAAATGTTTACCATGTCTTCTCCCAGTCTTCTCTTCTTCAAACTAAGCAAACCCAGTTTAGTCAATCCTCCATCAAAAGTCTAAAAAACACCATCTAGATGACTTTTGTTGCTCTCTTTCTGGACTTTCTGCAATTTGTTCACATCTTTCCTAAAGTGGTGCCTAGAACTGGACACAGTACTCCAGTTGAGGCCTAATCAGCGCAGAGTAAAACAGAGGAATTACTACTTGTGTCTTGCATACAACCTTCTTGCTAATACATGATGGTTACTTTTTTTGCAATAGTCTTTTGGGTTGCCAGCTCTGACTGAAGCCACTCCAGGAGACTGTTTTCCCCAATAGGACTTAATGTCTTTTTCTTAAAATAGCCTCTTAAACTCTCCAGGATCTGCTTTCAATAGTCACCAGGAGATCGATGTTGATTCTGGGAGGAGACTCCAGGCAAATCCTGAAGGGTTGGCAGCTCTATCAGTGTTACAGGATTGACCAGAGTGGGGCAAACTATGGCCTGTGGCTGTGGGCCACATCCAACCCATTGGATCCTTCAGTCCAGCTCCTGAGCGCCTGCCAGGGATCAGGGTCAGGACAGGCTTATTGGGAAGAGCCAAGCCAACTCCCAGGCAGCCCATTGAACAGGGGTGGCTAGCTCCAGGCCCTTCCCCGTCTGCCTGCCTCCCCTGCGACCTTCAGCTCCCCCAGTGCCTGGGCATCATGGACAGGGAGTGCAGAGCAGGGTGGGGGAGAGACTTGGGAGGGAGAGGGAAGGTTCCAAGGAGGGGCAGGGAGCAGGGGGGTGTTGGATAGGGAGTCGGGGGTCCCTGGAGCATCAGATAGCAAGGAGTGAGGGTGATTGGATAGAGAGTGGGAGGAGTTGGGAGGAATGGCTCGGGGTGAAGAATATGGATGTTAGGGGGTAGGGGTTCTGGTGGGTCAGGGTTGGGGTGTGAGGGCTGGCTAAGGAGCAGGGGCTGGGGCCATGCCTGTCTGAGGAAGCACAGCCTCCCCCAGCCTTCCCTACATGGCTCTCCATACAATTTCTACATCTAATGTGGCCCTCAGGCCAGAAAATATGCCCACCCCTGCTATTGACTCATAGTTCACTTGTGATCCACTGTGACCCCAGATCCCTTCCTGCAGGACTTCTTCCTGGGCAATCATTCCCCATTCTGTATGTGGGCAACCGATTGTTCCTCCCTCACTGACGTACTTTGCATTTGTCCTTCTTGCATTTCATCCTGGTTACCTCGGACCATTTCTCCAGATCATTTTTGAATTTTAATCCCACCCTCCAAAGCACTTGCAACCCCTCCCAGCTTGGTTACTGTCCACAGGAGGGAGTCCCGCTGTCCGTTGCATTGCACAGCTGGACGGGGATGGAATGCTGATGGGCCAGGGTCTGATCTGTAACGGCACCGCTTGTGTTCATTCCATGCACACGCTCAGGATGGGTGCTGCCACATCTTCTGACCCGGGTCCGTGGGAATCAGCCTGGAGGCAGGGAATTGTTATTCCAGGCCCTGAAACAGTCTCTCAACCATCCTTCCCCTTCTCTCTCCATTAGCCAGATGGCTGGAATATGCCTCCTTCCATTTTTATTGTATTGCTAGCTAACGCTGCAAGCTGCACTGTGTCATTTCTAATCTCTTCTGGCAGTGAGATTGCTTGGGCCTGCTGCCAAGAAAGCTCTGTGTCCCTTGGTCTCTGTTCTCGTTCCTGAGGCTGGCAGCTTTCTTGGTCATGAGGAACATAAATGTCAGCAGAGGTAACGACCATAGAGTGGGGACTTGAGGTAGCTGGGCCTGAGGAGAGTTTCAAAGATCATGAACAACATTTTAAACATTGACTCTATTTAACAGAAGCTGGACAATGCCTTTAAATTGCACAAGATCATAATAAAACAAAATCCTGCCTCAAAGAGCTTACACAGAGAAGAGGGACAAAAGGCGTGAAGGGGACAGAGAGGTGAAGTGACTTGCCCAAGGTCACCCAGAAAGTCAGTGGCAGAATTGGGAATCGAACCCAGGTCTCCTGACTCTCAATCCACAGTCACATCCACCAGATAACATGGCCTATCCCAATGGGACTCCTCGTGGTGATAGGCATTATAGTGCTTCCTACCAGGCAGTACAGTAGGAGGATAAAGCTTGGAGCACAACAGTAGAACAGGAAGTCTGAACTGTGTTTCTTTTTCTAGGTTCATGGAGTTGGCAGAGGTCATAGTGGTTATAGGCGGCTGTGATAAGAAAGGCCTCTTGAAGCTTCCCTTCACGGATGTGTACCATCCCAAGAGCAGGCAATGGACCGCACTATCCAGCGTACCAGGCTACACCAAATCAGAGTTTGCAGCCTGCACCCTGAAGAACGATGTGTATATCTCAGGTGAGAAACCCGGGCGACAGCACCCTGGCTGCACCTCCAAGCATTTCTTAGTCCTTGTATCCACTTACTGGAGGATCAACGCTCTGATGGTCAATCTTCCAGGGTTCAATTAAATGGGTCTGGTAAAGACTCTTTAAATCGAATGCTGAGGAATCCAGTCAACTGCAGTACTCCTTGTTGTCGCTGTCGCGAGGAGTGAGGGAAGTTGAGAGGAGGGTGCCCCCCCCCCTAAAATTGATGCAAGACCCAGCTATGCAATTCACGTAGCTGGAGTTGCGTATCTTGTGTTGATTTTCTCCACCAGTGTACACCCGATCTTAGAGAAATGGCCAAGTCAGGCACTATGCTACGTAATTTCAATGATGAAATATTGGTTTTCTGTGTAGATACTTAGACTGTCACTTCTTAATCTTCTCTTTGTTAAACTAAGCAGATTGAGATCCCTGAGCCTCACTCTAAGGCAGGTTTTCTAGTTCTTTCATCATTCTCCTGCCTTTTCTCTGACCCTTCTCCCATTTATCAACCTCCTTCTTGAGCCGTGGGCACCAGAACTGAAAGCAGGATTCCAGCAGTGGTCGTGCCAGTGCAAGAATCTCTGTGCTCCTACTCAGTTCAATACTCAGTTAAATAACCTCTGTGCTCTGATGCAAGATTCCTGTTTCCGCATCCAACAATTGCATTGGCTCTTTACATCACCATGTCACTAGGCTGCTACAGCCAGAATGGTTGGGCAGTTCAGGCAATCCCGAGCCTACCACTACATACAGATCATTTGGACCATGCAAGAGTGTACTTGTCATTCAGGCACCTGTTGTGCACTTACTTGCCCTGCCCAGATTTCTCTGCAATGGCATGAAGTATGGTCTGCAGCTGATAATAGATACCAGTCTGTTATAACTGATCCGACCCTTGGGATACCTAGTTTTGATTTGTTATAGTGCTAGAGTGTCGAAAAAGGATATGCAAACACCTACGGAATTTGCATATCCTCTTCGGATCTCACTTTCAAAAGCAGAGCTTTCAAAAGTGAAAGTAGTTTAGACACTGCTTTTTTGGCGAACCCCCCTCCCTTTGTCGAAAAGCTGTGTAAACCTAATTTTTTGAGGAAGAGCAGCTTTTCGACAAAGGGGGGAGGGTTCGCTGAAAAAGCCGCATCTAAACTACTTTCACTTTTGAAAGCTCTGCTTTTGAAAGTGAGATCCGAAGAGGATATGCAAATTCCGTAGGTATTTGCATATCCTTTTTCGACACTCTAGCATTGTCTAGATGAGCCCTTAGAGACTAACAAAAATGTAGATGGCATCATGAGCTTTCATGGGCACAACCTACTTCTTGTGCCCCGGAAAGCTCGTGTTGCCATCTACATTTTTGTTAGTCTCTAAGGTGCTGCAGGACTATTTGCTGTTTTTTTTTTTTTTTAAGGTTTGGGTTTTTTTTTTTTTCAGTTACAGACTAACACAGCTACCCTTGTGAGATTTGCAGCCCAGTTTTGCAGATCTGAGTTTCAGCTGGATCAAATACACTTCCAAGCTCTGCTGTTTAGATATGAATGGTCATAGGGCATCCCTGCCTCAAGCCCCCTCCTCCAAGGCATGACAGGCACACCTGCCTCAGTTTCTCCCCTGCACAGTCTCCAGAAAGAGTCCCGTGTATCTTCCCAAGTGTAAATAAAGCTCTTATTGGATTCACTTTTCATGTGAGTCCTGCTCACGTAACTCATAAAGTTCCACAACCCAGGTCCAGAATTCCCCCAGGATAGTCCAAAAATGTATATGGAACATATAGCCCCAGAGTCCCTCGGCGTGGCACTGTTACCCCTTGCATGGCTCTGGCATCCCTCCGCTTACTCTTCTCCTGTCTGTGCACCAAGACAGCCCCCCCAACCCTTCCAGCCTCTTTACACAAGGAACCTCCACAGCCTTTCTGCTGGGAGCATCCCTGCCAAGGAAGCAGTTACTCTGGGTCCAGGTTTCCAGCCTGGGGAGGTCCCTGGGTAAGCTGTCCTCTCCCCCTCACACACCGCCCCTGCCTTCAGCCCTTCTCCCCTGCCCCTGCCTTCAGCCCTCTGACCCTGGCTTTCTAGCTTAGGGATGCCACCCGTCTTGCTGCTCAGCTGCCCTCAGCCCCCTCCCTAGCTCCAAACATTGAGGGCCCAACAACACATTAGAAAACAGAACAAACCTTGGTGGCAGGGAGTCTCGCAGCCTGAGTCAGGCTTGTGCTGCAGGGCTGCAAAGGGCAGGGTGCACGTGTGGGCTGGGGATGGCGCTCCAGCCCAAGTCCCAACATGGACTCTGCTATTTTTAGCCCCACCATACAAGCTCCGTGAGCCCAAGTCAATTGAGATGGGCTCAGAGACTTGCTTCCACTGGTTATTTTTACTCTGTGTAGAACATTCCTGCCTCTTCCCTGGGAGCTGTCTCCTCTCTAGCTTTCCCCCAAAGGCCTCTTCCTCAGCAGGACTCTCCTGCTAATGCTTTCTAGCCCACAGGTGCTGTCCAGCCTTTTGAACTGGCCAACAGGGAGCATCTCACCTGGCACAAGAGAGCCAGACCCACCATATTCATAGGGGCCAACCACTATGTGACTCACCCTTGGAGGGTCTCCCCAGCAGTCACTAATGTGCTGACAGTCCGGTTGTTGAGTCCTCTAATATTTCATTTGTGTTAAGCTTCCTATGGTCCTGGTTTCATTACCGAAGTTGGGCAGAGTTAACAGATGAACAGTCGTCTGCCTCTCATCTTGGATTTGGCATTTATGCAACAATAACATGTGAAGTGCTGGTACGGTGCTAGCGCTGAAATGTCCCCCAGCTCTATGGGACCCAGTATGAGCATCTAAGTATGCACACCTCACTGAACTATGGGAGCGCCTTTCCTTATTGGATAGCACCCAGAGCATGCCAAATGCTTCATGGGAAACACCAGGAAATGTTGCCTATGCTCCAGGGACTGCACACAGGAATTGCCAGGCTGGCTCAGACACGTGGTCCATCTAGTAACCAAGGTTCACCATCAGGATAAGAGGCATATGATCCTACTTCCCCCCCAAAGCAGTCGGGACTTTTCTTTCTCCTCCTTTCCCACCTTCTGCCTTTACAAGCCAGTCCCTTATGCCAGACGCGGCCTCAACGCATGGGGGTGTTTGTCATTTACACTAAGCTGTCTCACTGCCTCTGTTTTGAGGTGGTCGTAGCAGTGGCTCACCCCCTGATCACATGGGGTGTGTGTGTGTCTGTGTCTGTCTTCCAGGAGGGCACATCAACAGCAGTGATGTTTGGGTGCTGAGCTCCCACCTCAATGTCTGGATCAAAGTTGCCTGTCTGCACAAGGGCAGATGGAGACACAAAATGGTGACTCTTCATGGCAAGGTGCGTATGCTTCATTCCTCTCAGTCGGCAGCTTGGAATTGTAGATTATTGGCCAAAGTGATTAATGGAGGCCTTGGCACTCATTCCTCCTCCCATGGAAATAGCAGGCCCTATAGAAATATGTCATGTGACAGAACACCAAGGAACAGGTCCCAGGAGAAGAAAATCTAAAGCAGCAGTGGGCAACCTAGGCTAGTGACTGGGCCGTGCAAGTGGCCCTTCTTCATCTCAATGGGCCGCAAGATTGTCGTAACCAAAAAAGTCTCCTGGGATAGGCTAGCTTTTGCTAACTGGCTATGTCTACACTGCCCCTTCTTGCGCAAGAAAACCTTTCTTGTGCAATGCCGTTACGCCAATTATTTTCAGGAATAACAGCATTGCGCAAGAGGGGTTTTCTTGTGCAAGACGGGGCAGTGTAGACAGCTCCTTCTGGCGCAAGAACCTCTTCTGCAAAAATGGCTTCTGACGCAAGAAGCCGCGAGTGTAGACGTAGCCACTGTGTTGGCATGCCTAGAGTTTGTGGGGGCATCTGTTGAACCATATTAGCACTTTCACTGGATGCAGAGCGAGCACATGGCTCCCACCATGTTGTGTGCAGTCAGCACTCATCTCACCTCAGATGTCCTTGCTGTACATGTAGTAATACCGGTATGAAAAAATGACATGGACAGAAAGCAGAGTAATCTTGCAACCCTGTTCATGAGCAATAGTAAACAAAATGTCTTGCCAGCCACACACACAAGCCCAATGGGTCACATGTGGCCTTTAGGCCACAGGTTGCCTGTCATGGATGTAAAGGATAAAGGGGGGTGTAGTATTGCTGGCAGTCTTTCCAGGAGACAATTTTAAAAGCACAACTGTGCACTGTCCCTAGAGGAGGGGAAGATAGGGAGCATAATAAGAGAACAATAGGCACTTGTCAACGACCAGAAAGTCAAAAAGGAATCCTACACAAAGGGAAATCATGGACAAATTGCTAAGGAGCAGTTCAAAAGAGGAGCATGAACACTTAGGGACAGAATCAGACAAGCTAAGGCACACAGTGTGTTACACCTAGAAAGGGACGTAAAAGGCAGTAAGAGGAGCTTCTTTAAAGCCTCAGTCTTCATGAATAATCTTAATGGTAACCTGATACTCCACAGAATTAATATTGATAATTAGGGGAAAGCAACACAAGCCTAAACAGGGAAAGAACAAGAATATTTAGACCAATTAGATGTATTCTAACAACAGGGCCTAGTAACATTCATTTTTAGGGTACTGAAAGAACTAGCTAATGCAATCTTGGAATGATTAGTAATTATCTTTGAGAATTCATGGGGGACGGAAGAGGTCCCAGAATACTGGGGAGGGACAAAACATAGAAGGTAGCTTTAAAACGGGGGAAAAGGACCCAGGGAAATACTGCTCATCCTAACTGAGATACACAGAAAGGCACTGGAACAAATGATTAAACAATCAGTTTGTGAGACCTAGGTCAGGGTGAGGAACCTTTTTTAGGACGGTGGCCACTGTCCCACAGAAAAAATCAGTCAATGTCTGTGCACTGATGTAGCACCCAACTGGAAAGGAGGAAGATGCTCACCACATTCCCATTGCACACCAGAGCCTAGGGGGCACCTAGCCTAGTATATTTTGTGCGCTCCAGCCCTATGGTGAGGCAGCAGGCGGCGGGGAAGTCTGGAGCACCAGTACAGGCTCCCCAATGCAAGGTGGCCCTAAGCCTCAGGGGTCAGATCCGGACAAGCCAAGGGCCACATCTGGTCCTACGGTCTGAGGTTCCTCACCCCTGATCTATGGGATAATAGGGTAATAAGCAGAACAAGTGATTTACAAGCAAGTAGTTTAGTTTTGGGAAAAGAAGGAGAGAACCTGTCCTCAAATATGCTGAGGTCTCTTATAAGGAGAGCGGTGATCAATTGTTCTCCTCCTCCACTGGAGGTAGGATAAGAAGTAAGAGGCTTAGTCTGCAGCAAGGAAGACCTGGATTAGATCTTCGGAAAAACTTTTCTATGTGGGTAGTTAAAATCTGGATTAGGCTTCCAAAGGAGGTTGGGGAACGCTATCTTTGGAGGGTTTTAAGAACAGATTGGATAAACACCTGTGAGGGAAGGTCTAGATTAACTTGGTCCTGCGACAGTGCAGGGGGTTGGACTTGGTGACTTCTTGAAGTCCCTTCCAGTCCCACATGACTATGATTTTTCCATCTCTGTGCTAATGTAACTGAGCTGTAGGGATTAATTGACTCCATTTGATTAGTTTGATATAGGGAGTAATTCTGCTTCTGTCGAAGTCAGTGACAAAAATCATCATAGAGTTGTTGCTCAAATGGTCCAATATAAAATCTGATACTTGTAACAATACAATATAGGATTGCTGGATACAGAGCTATGTGGTGAGAAAGCTGGACTAGATGTTTGTGTGCAAAATGCGCAGCCCAGGTGCATCCTGTTGCTTACTTTGTGGAGTTCAAGGTGTGGGTTTCTCCTCTGTCTTGGGGCCCCTCCATCACACAGTAACAAGACAGTTCATCTCCCGTGTGATCTTCTGTTGCCTGGAAAGTCTCTACCGCACCCTGACTCAGTTTCCCCTCTTTCCCAGGGTCCCTTAAAAACTCCAGATAGAAATTTTCTCCAGGTCATCAGTGCTCCTCTATGGGGCTGGATTTATTAAAGTAACAAATACTCTGGATCTTCCCACTTAGGGGTGTCCCTTTTCCCTAAAGACAGGATTTTCTGCTGGAGCCAGCATACACCCAGCAGCCGTCTACTCCAGTTTGGTCTCCCTCAGCAACTCCCTGTCCAGGAAGCTTTTTATTGTTCTTTATAGAGCAATTGCCTAATCCTGGCCCCTGTAGTAACTAGCATTAGGAGGATCCAGGCTTCTAGGCCCTTCCTCCTCTGCCCCTTTGTCTCTTTTCCTTCCCCCAAGGCAGCTCTTGTACATGTCCCATTCCTTCAGGATTGTTAGGTGCAGGACTAGGTGCCATATGATTTCCTCCCTCTCTCCATCCCAGTCATGAGCTCTGCCAACTAACTCTGCTCCTTCCTTGGCAGATCTATTCCGTGGGGGGGTTTGATGGCTTTTACCGCCTGGCCAGCGTGGAATGCTACGATATGTACTCCAACAGCTGGTCTGTCGTCGCCCCTTTGCCGGAAGCGGTGAGCTCGGCGGCCGTGGTCCCCTGCATGAACAAGCTCTATGTGATCGGGGGTGCTGTGGATGACAGCGCAAACACAGACAAGGTACCATGGCACGGCAAGGAGAAAGGGAAATCTCAGCGAGTTTGAGATGGATTATAAGATAACAGTGGGAGGGCGTATTTCCAGTTTCCAAAGGCCAGTGTGCTCCCTCGGTGCCCTCTTCTCCCACTGTGAAGTTGCTCGGATACTTGGAGGAGGGGAGAGCAGTCTAGTGGTTAGAGCAAAGGCTTGGTAGTCAGGTCTCTTGGGTTTCATGCCTTGCTTAATGCATAACTTTGAGCAGATCACTCACCCTTTTCCTTCATCAGTTTCCCTATCTGTAATATGGGGATAATATTTACTGTGCTGACCTCATTGTCTACTGTTGTTGTTGTTTAGACTGAAGTAGTGTCTAGAAGCTTTGGTCGCAGAGAGGACCCTGTTGTGTCAGGTGCTGTACAGACACCAACCAGACAGTCCCTGCCCCCAAAGCATGTCCATACACCTTGTGGGACAGCTCATGGGGGCTGTCCCACAAGGTGTGCTGGGCCCAGCCTTGTCTGCAGCTGATGAGACACTTCTCAGCTGAGTCTGACCCAGGCATTAGTTGGGCTGCCAACTCTGACAGAAGCTATTCTGGGAGATTTCCTCTTCCCCTCCACATGATGCAGTGTCATTTTCTTAAAACGTCCTCCTGGGTTGCTTTCAGCCATCCCTAGCAGACCAGTGCCAGTTCTGGAAGCCTCCCAGCCAATCCTGGAAGGTTAGCAAAGCCTGTAACTGGCGAGTCTGGAAAGGAGAGTATCAAGAGGGAGCCAGGTTCCACCTCCTGTGACAGGCCCTGGAGCTGAAGGCTGGGGGGTGAGGGGGGGGTGTGAGACGCACAGAGGTCTTTGGGGCCATGCAGAACACCCCTGAGCCAGGGGAAAAAACAGCTTCATATGGGCAACCTGGCTGTTAGATTGTGTCTGAAGGCTAAATGCTGCCCTGAAGGACACACCTGGCTGTGGTGTTAGCCCTCTCGTGTGGGGAAACCAGGACAGTGGCTCACAGGCTGTGATAGATGCACATTACAATGGCTCCTTGTCATAAGATATTAACATACCTGTGTGAGTGCAGAGATCCACAGTGCTGTCAGCACACAAAGCTAACTCCCATCTGAACCCTAATTCTGTCTGTAACCCCAAAGAGACTTGGGTCCCTCAGGGCATGTCTATACAGCAATTAAAACCTCATAGCTGGCCTGTGGGGTTCGGGGTGCATGGCTGCTTAACTGTGGTGTAGATGTTTTGGCTCAGTCTGTGGCCCAAGCCCTCGGATCCTGCAAGGTGGTATCTAGATCCCATCTACACCACAATTAAACAGCGCAAGACCAAGTCTGGTGCACGGGCCAGCTGGGGGTTTCTAATGGTAGTGTAGACATATCCTTGGTGTCATACAGCACTCTATAGGCATGTTCACATTGTTATTCCTCAGGGATTATCCATCTGGGGAAAGCTTCTATGCACCTGATATCCTGTTACAGGGCTCATTAGTTAATTGTCATAAATATATTGATTAATTAATTAATTCTCAGGACATTTATCTTCAGTTCACTTCACAAACATGTAACTAATCTAACTACACACACACACGTGTGCACTCACAAACACACACGTGTGCACTCACAAACACACACACACACATACACACACCCCTTTGGATGTTTTATTTAGGGGGCTTACGTGACCCTTACAGGCCTTATTTGTTATTCAAGAGTGCCGAGGGCTTACAGCACCTCTTGAAGTCTTTGGGAGATGCAGATGCTCTGTACTTCTCAAAACTGGGCCATATAAGGCAGGTGGATGGACCCCCAGAAATTCAAAATTTTGGATATTTTTGAAACAACTGAAGTCTAAGAGCCACATTTTTAAAGGTATGCAGGCACCTGACTCCCATTAAGTGTCTCAATATCTTAATCTGGGCCCAAGTGACTTGACAGAAGTCATACAGTGACTCAGTAGCAGAGCCCAGAAGAGAAACCAGGGGTATGTCTAGACTACATGCCTTTGGCGACAGAGGCATGTAAATTAGGCTACCCGACATAGTCAATGAAGCCTGTAAACCTCGTTTCACGAGGCATAAGTGGAGCGGTCAACAAAGACGTTTCCTGTCGACCAATCCACGTCTTGACTGCCACACTGTGCCAACGATCAGCTGAGCCAGCACAGTGTGGCAGCCATTTTTATTTTAATGAAGCCAGGGATATTTAAATCCTGGCTTCATTGACTATGTCGGGTAGCCTAATTTACATGCCTCTGGCAACAGAGGCATGTAGTCTAGTCATACCCCAGGTGTCCTGACTCATAAGTCCTGTTCTCCATTTACTGGACCATGCACCTTCTCCCATTCATTCATTTTATGACAGGTGCACAGCAAGGCATTGCTTCAAAGGGACTGTGCCATCCAAATGTGTTGGGTTTTAGTTACTAGGATTGTGCCTGACCAGGGACACCATGAGAATCTGTATTTCAATAGCTAATTTCCTGTTTCTCCTCCCAGGTCCAGTGCTATAATCCTGAGGAGAACAAATGGACGTTCCTGTCTCCTGCCCCCTTCTATCAGAGGTGTATTAATGCTGTCTCCCTGGACAATATGATTTATGTGGTGGGTGGACTCCTGAGTAAAATCTTCAGCTATGATCCCAGGAAAGACACCTGGAGAGAAGTGGCCACTCTCCCAGGACCTCTGGTAAGGAGAAATTTCAACAAGAGGCTCCGATTATCACCTCGTTTTCTAGAATATCCTCTGTGAACACAAGAATCTTTCAAAAAAATTAAAGGCAAGGTGCTAAGAGTGCTGACCATAATCCAGTAAAGCACTTGAGCACATGCTTAAATTCAAGCATGTAAATAGTCACTGTTCCATACCAGAGCTGGTTGAATTTTTTTTTGGCAATGCATATTTTTAAAATGAAAAATGTCTTTTTCATCTAGAATGATAATTTTCATGCTGGTCAACATTTTGAGTTGTTTTCTGATTTTTTTCAATGGGGAGGAAAGGAAACTGAATTTTGTTTTTGGTAAAATGTAGGGCTGTCAAGTGATGTAAAAAGAGGTAGTGGTCAGCATGGGTTCATGTCTTCTGAACTGGTAGTCAAAGCATGAAGGGGAATACAAATGTTTAGTATAGCTGGCAAGTAAATACCTTGCAATGATGGCTATAAAAGTGCCATGCAAACACCTGTTCTCCCTTTCAGGTGACACTGTAAATAAGACGTGGGCATCTGTGTCCCCCGTAAATTCAAACAAACTAGTTTGTCTTAGCAATTGTCTGAACAGGAAGTAGGACTGGATGGACTTATAGCTGTAAAGTTTAACATTGTTTTGTTTTAGAGTACAGTTATGTAACAAAAAATTACATTTCTAAGCTGCACTTTCATGATAAAAAGATTTCACTACAGTACTTGTATAAGGTAAATTAAAAAGTACTTTTTGTTCATCATTTTTACATTGCAAATATTTGTAATAAAAATAGCAATATAAAGTGAGCACTGCACACTTTATATTCTGTGTTGTAGTTGAAACCAAAATATTTGAAAATGTAGAAGAACATCCAAAAATGTAATATATTTTAACTGATATTCTATTGTTTAACAGTGCATTTGAAACAGCAATTTTAAATATAATTATTAATTTTTTTTAGTCAATCATGTGAGTTAACCGCAATTAAATGACAACCCTGGTAAAATTAAATGGATTGTGGTGAAAAAAGGGGGGTTTTGAAAAGACAAAAATTCAGATTTATGTTTTGCTTATGAAAAAAAGAGAAACCTGAACATTTTTCATTTAAAATAAAAAAGTCATATTTCTTATTGAAAATTTGGTAAGAAATGTAAAAATATGTATTTCTGTTAAACAAATAAAACCCCGTTGACCTTTTTAAATCCGCTCTACTCAGCAGCTTGCATGATTAAACAGCAAGTGCCATGAATTTCACTGATAGTCTGCCTTATTGTGCCACTTTTTGTGAGCATTTGCTAATTTGGAGAGTCACAATATAGAATAGCAAAGATCACATCACTAGGTTCAGGCAGGGATCTCCTGTGTTTGCTGTCTAGACATCTGTAAAAATCCATAAGCATCATCCAGAAATGGCCCTCTTGATCCCATGGGGCTCACAACATCCAGGCCCTAGACACCTTGTGTTCTGTTTATTCTTCTTCTTGCAGTAGAGGCATCATCTCTCAGATAGATAGGACAGAGAGGAGTCAGTTGACACTAGCACATGATCCACTCTTTGCTCCATGTTCAACCTCCTTTTTGAGCCCTGTAACCCTGAAGCTGCAAGAGATGCCCTCACTCTCCCTCTTTTCCTCCGTGCTGCCTACAGGAGAGCTGCGGGGTGACTGTGTGCGGCGGGAAGATCTACATCCTGGGCGGCCGGGATGAGAACGGGGAAGGCACGGACAAAGCTTTCACCTTTGACCCAGTGACGGGGCACGTGACTCAGCAGCCCCCTCTGCAACGCTGTACTAGTTACCACGGTTGTGTTACCATTCTCCAGCGTGTGAGCAGATGACCCTGCCACTTCTTTCCCCTGTCCAGGAAGAATAGCCCTGGAGAAGGCAGCTACCCTCCGTGCCAAAAAAATGACCCTTTATCTTGTTCATTACTGATCTGTGCCAGTCTATGTGGAAGAGCAGGGCCAAGTGACCAAAGCAGGCATGGTATGAGGCACCAGCAGGAATGAAGGTTGGGGTGAGGGAGTTATTTTGTGTTTGCAGCCATGATAGCTTTCATTGTTTTGGGGGCAGTGAATGCTGCATTATGCTGGGGCTTAAAGGGGGTGGCGAGTGTGTAACATTCAGGGCAGAGAACACTGAACTAAGACCATGCCCTCAAGTAAGTCTCAAGTAAAACTTATCAGTTTCAAGTGTCTGAAAGGTACCTGATCCTGTTGAATGACTTTTAATTAGCTTTGGCCTATCAGGTCTCTGCTTAAGACCAGAAAGGTTTTACCAAAGTTACCCAGTTAATTAATTTGTAGCATTCTGCTACAAAGACCTTTTACATCTGCACTTGAAAGGGAATCCTCTGAACTGTCATTCATGTTAAAATTCGACACTTTCCAAAAAGGACTCAACAAACATTTGAACTATCTCACCCATTACCAAGATAGTTTCCCCAATTATCACCTCTAATACCATTAACTCACAAACATCCCACTCTCCCTACCTCTAATATCATCAATTCACAGACACTTACCTTCCTTCCTCCCCCCCCCCCCGCATCCCCCTCCTGTTCTGCAATGTGATTTGTCCTTTTCATATTTGTTCTTTTTTTTTTAATTGTATCCTTTGGTATATATGGTTGTGACTACTTTCTTCCACTATTTGATCTGAGGAAGTGGGTCTGGCCCACGAAAGCTCATCATCTAATAAACCATCTTGTTAGTCTTTAAAGTGCTACATTGTCCTGCATTTTGCTCCAGTTAATTACAGTGGGAGATCTTGAATCCTGCAGACGTCTGCACTTGGAACCCATCAGTAAGGTTCAGATTCTGTCGTGGGTATTTTTAGTAAAAGTCAGGGGCAGGGCAATAAACAAAAATCCACGGAAGCCTGCAACTTTTCTCTGACTCTTACTAAAAATATTCTGGTTAGGGGGGTGGGACAAAAAGAGGGCTGACCAGAAACATCCGTGGTCCAGCACAATTTCAGTTAGCCGGATGTCCACTTACCAAGGGTATGACCAAGTTTCCCACAGTCCCATAAAATCTGTTTACAGCCACCAGTCCTGGCTCTCAGTGTTCTGTGTTGTTATTTAGCCCTAATTTACCCCTAAATGTCTTCTAAGAGGCCACTAAGCAGTGGAAGTGTTGGTAATGCTGCTTGACAATATCGACCTGCCATGGTCCAGCAAATTATCTGGCTTGGCACCAGTCAGGTCCTGTGGCTGGCAGACTAGAATGACTCAATCTGCTTTAGAGCCTTGTTAGGAATTTGCCTGCAAGACCTTTTGTGTTTTGATGCATGCAAAGAGTCCTCCTATCGAGACTCATGCTGAATGCACCACATCCTGCCTCACCCTGGCACATCCTGCCTCACCCTGGCACAACAAAATCCATTCTATGAAAAGGGAAGATTCTAAACGAGGTCTCACCAGTGCCTTGTAAAGAAAACCTCATTCCTCACTTTGGTTCTCCTCCCTCACTTGTGTTCTGCAAGTTCCTCACTGTACTGCCACCCTTCAGCTCAGTAGAAACTCACGCAAGGAAGGGTTGCTTTTGTGTGAAACATTGAACGTGGCATCATTTTCCACCTCCTCCCCTAATGGCTTGTTTCATGAGTGTCGTGGTGCTGTAGATGTAACTTGGTGGTGGAGTTGAAGCCATAGGTGCTAAAGTAAAATGTTCTCTGTCTGATATTGGTGCATATTGTTGTACAAGAGAAACTTGCCTGTATTTTGTAATGCTGTGAGCACTGCCAATGCTGCCATTTTTTAAACTTCTTTCCTTTTTTAGAAATAAATGTTTGCAATAACTTTTAGTTCTCCTGGAAGGTGTTTTCGGCTATTTTCCTGCCCTTGGGACCATCACCGTGTTGAAGTTCAAGAACATAATATATTGGTGGAGTGGCAGATGAGTGTGTTTTGGGTAGTAACATTCCCTAGAATGGCAAAGAGACTTCAAAGCCAGATTCTGATCTGATAAGAGTTAGAATCCAGCCCCAGAGGAGATGTCTACGCTGCATTTGGAAGCCAGTCTGCCACCCTGGTCCATAAGGGGCTTTTAAAAATAACTGTGCAGTTGCTGTGATGGGCTCTTAAACGGAGGAGGTAGGGAGGGTGCTGGGAGGCTGTTTCCTAGAGTCCAACTCTTCTCAATGCCTTTCTAGCTCTGATAGAGCCTCGGTGTAGGGGATCGACCTCTGTCTGTATAGGGGTTCACCCCTCCCTCCACCCAAAAGAGTCCTCCACTCTCAAATTCCTCCTTTATTGGCTGTGCAAGGGCACTGCTTGCTGCCCGAATCCCGACTCTGCTCCCCACACTCGGGGTGGGGTCGTGAGGGGGACCTGGGCCCGACCTCTCTCCAGATCCCAATCCAGGGCCCTAAGAATGGAGAATCTCCTTCTCCGATCAACTGGTGGGGCTACTTCCCGCAACTCACCAGCCCCCAAGTAGCAATCCTTCTGCCCACCCTGGGTTTCCTCCCCACTGCCCCCTTCCCCAAAGGGTCCTCACCTCTCGGCCTCATTATTCCCAGCTCACGACTGCTGCTCTCGCCACCATCACGGCGTCTCCCTCTCCCTGGTCCAGCTGTGCCCTTTTTACCTGCTGGCCCGCCTTCTCCTGGCTCCGCCCCTTCAGGACATCTCCCGCCACCTGGGGCAGATCCCTGTGCTCTTGTATGGCCGGCCCTTGCCCATTCGCTTGCGCCAGCATCCTCCCTTTGGCCCCGTCCACCGAGCACCCACCACCATTCCCCTCACTCCCCACTGTGTGTCTGCTCGTCCTGCCCAGAGTCTCCGCTCTCGATATGCTCCGGGTGGGGTGCTCCTGCCCCACTTCAGCTGCCGTGCTTTCCCTTTCCCCTCGGGAGCAGCCCAGCCCCACGCCACCTCTGCCCCCCAGGGTCTCTTCTCTGCCCCAACAGTGTGGGGTTCCTGCAGCCCGTCACACTCTGTCACTGATCACAAGTGATGGGGAGTGCTGGCAGGAGCATCTATGTTCTTGGTAAGTAATTACCTGCAATGCCCCTCCCACCACAATGCTCTACAAGCTGTTGTGGCTGTGAGATGTTAGTTGGCACTCCTGCTTTGTTCCAGCTCATCTAGAGCCAGAACTCTGGTGCTGAGTGTCTTGCTGGGGGATAGTTAGAACCCTGGGGATGCCTTACTACTCTGCTCAAAAGAGGGTGTTACTTTGCTCTAAATCTCAGAACCCTCTTTCTAGGACCTAACATGGGGGAAGGAATAGCCCCCCACTCTGCCCTTCAAGCTGAAGGAAACATCCCCCTTCTTGACTAGTGAGGACTGGCCTTGCCAAGCAGAGGAAACACCAAGAGCTAGGAATTTTTGGTTCTCCCAGCCTTTTCTGCTGGAGGGTGAGCAGCAGCATGTCATAGCAGAGGAGGAGATGACTTAGCAGTTTTCAGGTACATAAAAGGTAGTTACATGGAGGAGGGAGAAAACTGGACCAAATCAGATTAGCAGGGACAATTTAGATAGAAAAATGTGAAAATTAGAGTTCTTAAAGAAGAGATGACCAAGAGCCATGATTTCGCAATCCAGAAAGAGGATTTTGCTTTTGCTAAAATCTGTTGCTGATTCAGTAATGAAGTGGTGGCAGCAATTACAAATAAAAAAAAGCAATATGTACAAACATTGAGAAAGGGGGAATAGAAAGTGATATAAATTAAAAATTGTGACGTGCAGAAATTTGATAAGGGAAGCTAAAGACATCAGGGAAAAAACTGAAAGCTTGGCAGAGTGAAGGATAGTACTAAGTAGTATATTGGGAACAACAAAATCTTAGGAATGGTTGAGACTCATGACTATACAGAGATAGCAGAACTGTTGTTAATGATGCGGAAAAGGCTGAAGTGTGCTGTAAAAAAATATTTTTGGTATTTGCAAAGCTACAAAATGATGCACTTGTAATAGATGAGGATGATGAAGTACTTTCCAGTCCATTAGTAATCAAGGAAGATGTTAAATATCTACATTTTAAAACCTGCAGGGGTGGGTAATGTGCAAGATTTCTGAAAGAGCTTGCTCAGGAGATCTCTGTGTTTTATAAATTTTGGAATACTGGCTAAATTCTGGAAAACTGGAAGCATGTCAAACTTTAGCTAAAGGCTGGACAGACATCAGTCCTGGGCAAAATAATAGAAAAACTGATACAGAGTTTAACTGTTAAAGGATTAAAGGTTAGGAAAAATAATTAGTGCTGGTCAACATGGTTTTATGGAAAGTAGGTCTTGCAAGCTCATCAGAGAATGATATCAGGTTGTTTGGCACGATTGGGTGATAAAGGTAACTGTATAGATTCAATCTGCTGTGCAGGCAGCGCTCTGCTTTCACAGAAGTGGTGGGGTCAGCCCTGTACCAGGCTCAGCCTGTGCTGTGCTTTTAATCTGTGAGCTCACACTGTGAATGAATGCACAGCCTGATGTCAATGCTTGGAAATCATATTAGGCCTCTCACTTCCCCACACCTCCCATTCTATCTTCTGCCATCTATTCCCTTGTCATCTTAACCTTGGTCCCCTCATTGTGCCTTGGGCCTTTCCTGGCTGGCTGCTTGCGATGCTTTAGCTAGTCCAAGATGAACTAAACGGAGGCTTTGTTTACACTTAAAAGTTTAAACTGCAGCCGCGGCAGTGCTTTAGTGAAAGTGTGGTCACAGCACGAGTGCCGTGCGTGAGCTTTCCCAAAGCTCTGTGTAAACCAGCTTCATGAGGGGGGTAGCTAACAGCCTGGCTCCCACTGCCATAGCCTGGTTCACAGTGGTGCTATACAGCGCTGTAATGCTGCACTCGGGGTGGGAGTGGAGGATTTTTTTTTTCCACACTCCAGAAAGTTGCAGTGCTTTTGTAAAGTGCCAGGGTGGACTTGGCCTAATTGTTTGCTCTGCATCATGAGGTTTTGGCCATGCCTATTCCCTAGGTCATTCATTTCACATGCACACACATCATTTCTCAGATCAGTCCGTCTTATTGGCACATAGATCGGTTTGAAAGCATCAAGCTAAAGAGCTCCTAATCTCCAGTGCAGAGGCACCAGGGAGTCACCAGGCTCAGATACCCCCACCAGACGTCACTTTTTGCATAGGTGACCCAGCTGGAGCAAGCTGATAGTGTAGCAGCTAAAAGAGCACTGCACAGCGATTAGGGACCCAGCTGAGGAGACAGGCTGGCACTGATTACCAGAGATTAAGGGTCACAATGGCCATCTGAGAGCCGCTGGGAAGAGATAATAGCACACTCGGGGATTGTCTTTCCTAGTGCTAAATGAATCTGCCAAATAATGAATTCCGAAATGTTTCACTTTTATTACAAGGATGACTTGGTTTTCCACATTGTGGACCAGAAGGTTAATTTATGAAACAATGGCTGTCCACAGAACCAGATGTCTCATTCAGATACCGGTGCGAAAGCGTGTTGGAGTGTGACAGCAGATCTGAGGTACAGTATTGTTATTTTCTGTTTATAGTAGAGTTTGGAGGCCCAGTGCGGTAGGCAGTGTAAAAATACATACCGAGTCATGCTCATGCCCCAAGAATCTTCCAAACTGAGGAACAATGAAAGGAAGTATAGGTTGGACCTCTCTGGTCCAGCACCTGCAGGACCTGACTAGTCCTGGATGAGGGACTTTGCTAGAACAGGGGAGGTCATTTCTGGTCCTGCTGCTGCTGGCACCACCCCCTGCCCTGCCCCGCCCTGAACCAGTTTTCCCAGCTCCTGTCCACAACCCAGCTGAGCCTCTGCACACCCTCCCCCACTGCAGCCCCGTTGAGCCACATGCTGGCCCCACAGCCCAGCTCAGCTGTACACATGCCTCACAGCCCAGCAGGGTTGTATGTCTCCCCCATCATGTTGGGCTCCTGGCCTCCCACATCTGCAGCATGCTGGGACTCTGATGCTGGAACTTCTGAACCACAGATGTTGCTAGACCAGAGAGTTCAGGTTTTTAGAGATGCAACCTGCATTCTAATCATCCCCACAGGCGTGTGTGTGTGTGAGAGAGAGGATTCCTCAACACAAATTCTTGGAGACCATAGGGCAGTACCTAGGCCAGGGGTGGGGAAACTTTATTGGGTCGGAGGCCGCTGACCCACAGAAAAGTCAGTCGGGGGCCACACACGAGTGAGAAGTGGGGGAAAAAACCCCTCACTGTGACCTCCCCACTGTGAAACCCCCCACATTCTCGTCACACACCAGAGCCTCTGGGGGCCCAGCCTAGTAGATTTTCTGTATTCCAGCCCCGGGGGAATAGTCGGGGGGCTGGAGCCCCAGCGTGGGCTCCCCAGAGCTGACAGGGGGTCTGAGCTTCAGGGGCCGGATCCAGGCAAGCTGAAGGCTACATCCAGCCCCTCGGCCTGAGGTTCCCCACCCCAACCTAGGTGAAAGCTCTGTGGCCTGTGTCATATAGGAGGTCAGACTAGATCAGGGGTTCTCACAGTGGGGGTTGTGATCCCTCGGGGAGCTACAAGGTTAGTACATGGACGGGGTCATGAGCAGTCGGTCCCACCATGAAAGCCCCACTTTGCCTCCAGCATTTACAATAATAGTACATATAGAAAAGCGTTTTTAATGTATAAGGGGGGTTGCTGTATGTAAAGGAGGAAGGAAAAGGCAAAATGTGGGACAGGTAACAAAATGGTGGGAACTGTTTACACAAAGGGCACAATTTATGACTAGGATTGGAAGGAACCTCCTGGGTCACTGATTCCAGACCTTGCCACACTTTATTATAGGATCCAGTTGGTTCTCTTCGTTGTATTTACCTGGCCCCCATCAGCCCAGTATCAGAGCACCTCTCAGGCTTTCATGTGTTTATCCTCACTACAGCACGGTGAGGCAGGGCAGCGCTGTAATTCACACTGTACAGATGGGGAACTGAGGCACAGAGAGATTGGGGGGGTCATGTCACACTCAGCCCACACTGACTCAGGTTGGAGCACAAGCCTCCCTTCTGTCCACACACAAATCAGTCTGATGCAGGTTAGGAAGCCCTCCGGACCTGACTCTAGAACCCTGCGGGGGAGGTGGGTAAGCAACCATGTCCCAGTGAGACTCTGGAGAAGCCCTGTCATTGGGGTGCAGCCCCAAGTAAGAAGGTCTGCACAATGCCAGGTGGATGCATTGCTCCAGGTTACAATGCTGTGTAGTGCTCACAAGCAAAGACTTGGAACACCATGTCCACAAACCTGGGTTCCTCAGACCCACACGTACTGGGCAGTGCGGCTATATCCAAACAAAGCGACTTGCCCAAGGCCTTACTGGGATGCTAGAGCAGGGAATTGGACCCAGATGTCCAGCTAGTGCCCAAGCTACTGGGCCATCCTTTAGCTTTAACTATACTTCAACTACCTATAATGGCCGCAGCTAAGGCCCTCACAGCCACCCGGCACACCTGCTGCTCATACCTGCGTCATGCTTACAACAGCTCAGTCTTTTATTAACCCTTTATAAAATACTAGCACATTTACCCGGTGTTGCCCAGGTCATTAAGGAGGGGCTTAGGGCAGGGGTCAGGAGGGTGGAAGTTTAGGAGTCAGGGCAGGAGGTTGGGGATGTGAGGGGCTCAGAGCATGGAATGGGGGTGCAGAAGTCAGGGCAGAGGGTGGAGGCTCAGAGTAGGGGGTGAGGGGTACAGGAGTCAGAGAAGAAAGTTGGGAGGTGTGTGGGGGTTCAGGGCAGGGAATGGGGGCTGCAAGAGCCTGGCCAATCCTCAGGGCTGGCTAGGGCAAGAGGGGGCCATGCTGCTTGGCTGGAGGCTCCCCAGGGCTGGCTAGGGCACCGGGGTCCACACTACCCAGCCAGCGGCTGTCTAGCATGGGAACCTTACTCATATACTCTGGCTGGCAACATCTTACCAGAGTGCCCACCCCCATGTGGTCATTCTGCAGTATACCTATGCCTGCCCACAGAGTCCTCTCTTTGCATTTTATGAGAAAAATTCATATTCCAGGCATAACCAAACCCCGACCTTGCTTTAAGTTATGATAAAAGGAAGCTGCGTACCAAATGTGGTGGTTCCAGCTCTTACCGGTTAGGAGGAATTCTTGAACAGACGGACACACAGACAGAGAGACGCCCAAACTTGATCAAATATATAGTAGACCAGTTGACTCTTGTGACCAAAATATTTATAGCAAAAGAGAAACCTCTCCACTCCATTCTTGGTAAGCCTCGACAAAAACTGCAAGCTGCACTTTTGTCTAATAGTTCTCAAATTCTTCTTGTTTAGTTGACTGTCGCAGTTGTGTCTGCTGACGAGTGTATTCTTAAAAACTCAAGTGCACCCAGAGTGTTGGTTGGCTGCTTTTCTATTGCATTTGTTTATTACATTAATAAACCACAGCCACACTGGTAATATTATTTTGTGAAATGGAAACAGTTTCTCCCCACCCCCAAGGTACAAAATGCATCTGTTTATAATCTAAACTCCAATGAATACATTAAAATATACAACTAACACCTCCCCCTCCCCACCACTTCCTAGCATTGCCATGCTGGAGCTGTGCAGCTGGTTTTAAAATGGGAAGAGGCCATCATGCTTCCAGGTAAGGTGGTGAGATAGGACCTCTATGATCATATTGATCTCCTGGTCTCTAAATAATAGCAGAAGGGAGTCCGCTATGAAATAGGGGTTGACAAAATAGGTGTATAATAGAGCCAGAGCTGTGCCAATTCCCAAGCAGGGCACTAATATCAATAAAAACCTTCCAAGATTCAAAAGCCAATGGGGGAGCTTGCTCATCTCAGACTGGCTCAGTGATTGCTCCACAAGCTTGGCATCAACTCTTTCCAGCAGTACCAAACCAGCCTGGACCCCGTCCTTGTTTTCCAGCCTCTGCAGTGCTGCCTGCTGCATTGACGTTTCCAGTTGTCCTCTCAGCTGTATTATGTCCTTCCTCTGACGCTCCCTGATCTGGAGAAGCTCCGCCAATGTCTCTCTTAACTGGGAGGAACGGTGCTTTTCCACGTCATGTTGCTGCTCTGCAGCTTCCAGTTTGCCCTCTAGGTGTTTCACGTAGCCCTTGATTTCTTGTGGTAGGTCTTTTGTCTCGAATAAGTCTCTTCCTGGAGGAAATGCATGGTCTTCATAGGCAGAAATCTGGCAAGAAATTTCATAGGTTTCCAAGGCTAGTTGCTTGTTGTTTCTGTCCAAATTCTTGTTTTCTAATTCCAGTTGTTTTATCTTCCCTTCTCTCTGTTCCAAGATCGCTCTGAGACTCTCCACCTCTTTCTGTAGCTCTTCCACCATAAGCTTAACAGACTCTGTCTTGGTTTGCAAGCCCCTGTTCAGGGCTTCAGTATCTTTTTTTCCTTTTATTAGCTCCTGGTTTTCTGCATCAAGGTTGGCAATCGTATCTCTGAGGTCCCATATTTCATTTCGCAAACGTTCATTTGCACTCCTCAGATCCTGCACGGACATTTACTGAGTGTGATGGGCTCTGTCTGAGGGGTGGGGAAAGGGTGGAAGGCTCTGTAGATGAAATGGTCAAATTCTGTGGAAGAAAATAAAATATGCTCCGCTATGTTGTGTTTATGGGTTATGCTGACATATGATATTTTACTCTGAATTGCTTTATTTCATAGAAGAAATATAAAACAGCCAAAGAAAATAAAATTGGGGGATTTCTCTGGCCCTATTTTAGGTCAGCAGATGCCAGGTACACATTCTTTAGCACATGTCCATTTGTCAAAGTATGATGAGTATTTTCACAAGTAGGGATTAATACTTGGTTGTACATAGAACCCTGGCCTATGTAGTGTGGGCAGTTGGGCAATCGCCCAGGAGAGATTCAAATGCCACCCAGATGATTAGCAGAGTACCCACAGTGCTCTGTGTTTCTACTGATGGTGCACATCATCGGTGCACATAACAATATTTATTCTGCACATGGATGGAAAAAAATTAGAGGGAATACTGGGTGTGGCACTTTCTCCAGGAGCACCAGAATGGGTGGAGGGAGTCAGAGGGCCATGGGGCGAATGACAGGGGGAGGAAGCAGAAAGGAATGAGTGGGTAGAGTCTTGGAGGAGAGGCAATGTGGAGACAGAGCCTTGGGGGATATAGGAATAGGGGTGTCTGTCACGCCCTGAGTTTTAGGACACTTCTGCTTCTCCTGTCTTTGTTCTCTATAGTGGAGAGGACTACATATAGGTGTGAACCTGCTCAGAGACTTTCTGCCGCACAGCCTTTATTCAGGCAATAATGCTTTGTGCTCTTAGCTCTAGAGGCCATAGAACTCCATGGTGGGATTTGAGCTGCAGTGGGACTCCAAAGCTTAGGATGATCTTCCCAGACAACAAGCATACATATCCTGCAAATACACAAACATTATCCAGCATTGGTAGTGACAGATGGCAGAACAAGGAGCAATGGTCTCAAGTTACAGGGAGAAGGTCTAGGTTGGATATTAGGAAAAACTGTTTCACTAGGAGGGTGGTGAAGTATTGGAACGGGTTACCTAAGGAGGTGGTGGAATCTCCATCCCTAGAGGTCCCGGCCCGACCACACTGCCTTCTTGTACAAGAAGGGCTTATTCCTCATGGGGACTTGTGCAAGAAGCCCTCTGTTCCTATACTTTACTGTAAATTTACTTGCTCAAGAATGCATGTGCAGTGCAGATGTTCCACAAGTTTTTGCGCAACAATGACCGTTCTTGTGCAAAAAGCCTGCAGTGTAGACGTAGCCTCCATGCTTGTATAAAATGCTGCTGATTTGAAAATGGAAACACTTCCCGCTTCTCCGTAAGACTGGACATGCCTTGTCCACCAAGATCCTCAAATTTTTCATTCTCATGATGAACAGCCCAGGTGACCATTGATTTCAACAGGCTGTGGCTCAGGAGCCATTGGGCAGCCGCAGGTGCTGTGGGTTTACTCTGTGTGATGGGGAGCCAGAGGAAGCTCAATATATATCTTTGCACAGGGCCTGGAAAACATGGCCTCCATCCAGGCTGTCAGTCTATGTTCTAACCACTAGACTGCAGGGCTTCCCTGCAGCTCTGGGAAACAGCACACAAGGCCAGACATATGGTCTGTGCATTCTGAAATCTTGTAGCCTCCGAAGAGCTGAGCAGACCTGATCTCAGAGCAGTGGCTTAGTCCAACACTGCACTTGAGGAAGAGGCGGAAAGGAGAGGGTTATAAGTGAAGTGACTGATGGAAAGAGCCAATAAGAATGCCCTCCCTTACCCCTTGAATCCTGCTCTAAAAGACCAAGGGAGGGGATTATTCTAATGATCTGCCTCTTATCCAAAGGGAGACCAATTTCAAGGGGAAACCAAATAGATTTATTCAGGTCAAAGGAGTACCCACCAGCTGGTGATCACATTACATATTTATGTCCAGCTGGGGGATTCCCCTGATTATTACTGGGTTTTTTTAAATGCCCATCCATCCAGAGGCTGGAAGGAAACATTTCTCAGAGCATATTACAGTTGGTGGTGACTGTCTCTGTGAACCTGGATGGTGGAAGTGCCCTGCCCCGGCTTAGATTTTGGGTGGCAGATTTGATGCAAGTTTTAGAAGCTTTTCCAACCCACATATGTGGGAGATTTTGGCATCCTCCCCCTCCCCCAGTCACAACTCCCAGCTTCATCCCGCTAATGAGTTAGGAGTCAACCCTTAATTTAGGAAACAGGGGACTGAAGGGGTTGATTCAACAATCAGTTTCCTTCTAATGCAAGTAATCCTGATCTTTTGCTTCATCTTCCAATCAATGTTTGGCATGGACAGCTCAGCTAGATGCCTGGGTTTTCAAAGAGACAGTGGGCATGTTACAGGCTATGATTTGGGAGCTTTGTCGCTCTTGCCACAGGGGTTCTAAGCAGTGTCCCCTGTAAGCAGTGTGAATCAAATGCTGCTGAGCTGATTAGCAGAGCTCCCACATCTCGGTTTTGTGTTTCTATTGGTGGTGCACATTCACACATGCTTCAGTGCATATAATAAAATTTATTTCACACATGGATGAGGGAAAATCCACACATGGATGGAAAAGATTAGAGGAAACATTGGTTTTAAGATACAGGATATGCTGCCCCACATGTCCACTCAGCAGCAGGAAAAGGGGGTGTTAGAGGTTCAGGCCTGGGTACCTGCACAATACCTACATTGGGAAATATGTGGATCCTGGCCTTATAGAATCCTAGAATTGGAAGAGACCTTGAGAAGTCATCAAGTCCAGTCCCCTGCCCTTATGGCAGAACCAAGCACTGTCTAGATCATCCCTGAGAGATGTCTATCTAACCTGCTCTTAAATATCTCCAGAGATGGAGATTCCACAACCTCCATAGGGAATTTATTCCAGTGTTTAACCACCCTGATAGGAAATTTTTCCTAATGTCCAACATCAACCTCCCTTGCTGCAATTTAAGCCCATTGCTTCTTGTCCTATCCTCAGAGGCCAAGGAGAACAATTTCTCTCCCTCCTCCTTGTAGAACCCTTTTAGATACTTGAAAACCACTATCATGTCCCCCTCAGTCTTCTCTTTTCTAAACTAAACAATTCTTTCAGTCTTCCCACATAGGTCATGTTCTCTAGACCAGTATTTCCCAAATAGTGCTCCGCAGAACCCCGAAAGTAAGTGAAAGTAAGGGTTCTGTGAGAACCTGATCACTTCTCCCCCAACCTGAGCCGGGGGCGGGCCAGTGGGTTTTTTTTTGGGGGGAGGGAGGTGGAGAGAGTTGACCAGTTTCCCCCGTCCTTTTTTTAAAAAAAAAATTTTTTTAAGGGTTCCGTGGCCAAATAAAATTGGGAAACACTGCTCTAGACCTTTTATCATTTTTGTTGCTTTTTTCTGGACCCTCTTCAATTTCTCCACATCTTTCTTGAAATGTAGTGCCTAGAACTGGATACAATACTCCAACTGAGGCCTAACCAGCACAGAGTAGAGCGGAAGAATGACTTCCCGTGTCTTGCTCACAACACTCCTGTTAATGCATCCCAGAATCATGTTTGCTTTTTTTTGCAACAGTGTCACACTGTTGTGTCTCATTTAGCTTGTGGTCAACTCTGACCCCTAGATCTCTTTCTGCAGTACTCCTTCCTAGACAGTCGCTGCGGGTATCAGGTTCACATCAGTTGCAGTGCTGGAGTCCATGACCCTGATTCATGAGTCTGTCCAAACTGTGCTTGATTTAGGACTAAGTGGGGTGATTTTATGACACCTTTAGACTCGCCCAGTCCCATGGTTCAGTCCGGAACAAGCCAGAGCAGCCCTGGGACCCAAGAGAGTGTTGCAAACACTGCACATCAGTGGATTGCAGCAGGGCTCTGCCCACCATGTCACTTGGGTCAGAGGAAGGAGGATCAGAATGGGGCCCTACAGAGCCAGCTGTTTGGTCTCCATGCCAGGCAGGAATGTCACTTACACCTAGTGAAACCTCGGTGTCCCTATTAGGGTAGGGCTGCAGCTGTGCCTGAAAAGAAGGGATCTGACTCTAGGATTTACTCTTCAGGCAGGGCCCAAGAACATGATCAGCACACACCAAACAACACTGGCAAGGTCAAGCTGTACCCTATACACAAGGGGTTTTTCTCTCCACCTGACTGCATTTCTCTCCTGCTTCTCTGTGGGCTGCTGGGCTGTCTTGGTCTCACCCCATCACACCAGGGCTGGTGCTCTAAGGTCCTCCCTTCTCTGCAACACCGGTCCTGGCATGGTTAGGGCCTGAGGACTAGAATGCCACTTGACCCTTTTGTCACAGCTTTGTCTGCTTAGCTCAAAAGACAGGCAGGCTTGGCTCCCTCAGCAACAGACTCCAGAAGTAGCTCAGAGCTGGGTGGGTGGTTGTGCATGGTGGCCTTTCAGTAGCACATAGGGACACTCATCAAGGCTCAAGCTCTGTAGAGACCTGGAGTAAAGACAGACCGACAGTCCCTGAGCATTTGAGACAACATTTCTGTCTCCAGGACAGACAGATGCAGCACAACAGGGGGACAAAACAGCCTCATGGCATGGCTAGGAAGAGGAAGTAACAAAAGAAATGGCTGTGAAAGCTGACATCTCAGCTCATCATTTGCCTTCCCAGTGTCAGGTGGGGTGAGCATCGCAGCAGAAAGAAGTATTAAGGGAGGGATTAATGAAAGCCTTGACCAGGCAGTAGTAATTCCACTGGGGCTCAATCATCTCTTATAAATGCAGCTGGGATAATACTGAAATATTTATGGATTTCCTTTTTGCTCCCGGGAGCTGATTTTGTATCAAAATAACTAAGCCGCTTAGGGGTGATTGTTTTTACCAGTATAACTAAATCAATATGACCCCTAGTGTTGATGTGCTTGTACCAATATATAAATGCCTTGAACCAGGAAAACTTGTTCTTCTTCCCATACAGAAAGTTAGCATAAGCACATTTATACCAGTAGAACTATGCCCAAACAAGAGGAGTTGTACTGCTTTAACTAAATCAGTCTAAACAGCACGACTATTGTGGCTAGACCAGACCCAAAGATCACAAAAATAAAAATCCATTGTACTTCAACAGCGCCCTCTATCTGTGGATCTGAAAATGCCTTGCCACTATGAAACCTCACCAGGAATTTCTACTGGCATCGTTGTTTTTTGAAAAACGATTCCAGGAACAAAGCAGTGGGTGAGGTAAATCAAATGGATGACAGGGGCAGTAATGGAATCATTGTGCTGGGACTTCCACAGTACAAATATTTTAGCACGTTTCAGCTCAAAGGCATGTAGTAAATCAACCTTCACTCAGGAAAGGAAAAAAGCCTTTTCCGCTGTTAATCTCTTCCCCAAGAGAACTTCAGTTAGAAAAGAGCAAATCTGTAGTGATAATATAGAGAGAGTCAGGGAAAAAAAGACTAAGAAAATCTCTCTATTCCAGAGTCAAATGGTTGACTTAGCTGAGTTTCAACTTCTCTCTGCCTCTGTCCCATAAACAGATGTCTATATGGTTGATTGTATAGTTTGGCTTATAGCTGGCCTCCATTCATTCCCATGTACTTCAACATTCCTGTCAAACTACATAGCCACATTTAATCCCAGGGTCAGGGCCTAAACCAAAGTCCATTGATGTCAGCAGGCACCTTGCCACTGGGCTCAATAGAGGTTGAATCAGGCTTTTAGGCCATATCTACACTGCGCGGAAGATCGACGCTGCCGTAGTTGATCTTCCGGGGTTTGATTTAGCGGGTCTAGTGAAGATCCACTAATTCAAACTGAGAGGGTGCCCCTTTTGGTGCTGGTAGTCCTGCACCTCATGAGGACTAAGGGAAGCCAATGGGAGCATTGTCCACTGTGCAGAAAAAGTTAGGTTATGTCGACTCCAGCTACCTAATTAACGTGGCTGGAGTTGTGTATCTTAAGGCGACTTTCCCCTTTACTGTAGACCTGGCCTTAGACAGATCCTATCAATTTGTCATGTCCACCATCCTTTTTATCTCTTGGAAACCCTAAATAGTGATTCAGCTCTTTAGATATATTTGTGTTATGGATATGAGAGCCTCCAGTGGATTTGATGAAACTCCTAAAAGGTTTTGAATCTTCTCAGAGTGAGTTTGGTTTATAAAGTTCTATATGGTTTTCAGTGCTGAAATTAGACCCAACACTTGAAAATTTCAAAGTTACCCAAAACAGAAAATCTTTCCTCCCCAAAATTGGTTCTGGTTCAGTTGAAATGCTGTGCTTTGACAAAAAAGCTTTGTTTTGATTTCAACTTTTTTTAAAAGTACATTATATTATAATACAAAGTTTTTAAAACTTTTTAAAAAAACAGTCAAAACATTTCATTCTGAATTTTTGCCACATTTTCCCTCTCCTAAGCAAAATTTTTATGGTGTGCCACCAAAGTGAGATCAGAAAAGACTCCCAGATCCTCATTCTCAAAGTCATATTGAAGGTAATTCAAAGCCAGCTAGGATACCCATAACTTGAATTTGCAAAACTAAAGCACCCTTCTCTAATACTAATCGATGTAGAATTCTTGGCTTTGTTTGCCAAGCCTCATAATTCACAGTACTACTGTATGTATCTTAAGAGAGACAAAGGGGGGGGGGAGGTAATATCTTTTTTATTGAGCCAACTTCTGTTGGTGGAAGACAGAAGCTATTGAGCTACAGCTTTTCTTCAGGTCTGGGGAAGGAAATGACAGTGTTAGAGTTAATTATAAGATGGGACATTAGAGGTAATCAATACACTTTGAAGGAGACCACTGAAACTCAGTGGACAGTTGAGGGATAGATTGTTATGCATAACCTTCCCCAGACCTGAAAAAGACCTCTATGTAACTCAAAAGCGTCTTCCTTTCACCAACAAAAGTTGGTCCAGTGAAAGCTATTGCCTCATCTACCTAAGCTCTCCAATATCCAGGGACCAACATGGCTGTAATGATACTGGATGACTATCTTTAGAGCCCTGCACAGATACAAATTGAGTATCCCCATCTGTATCTGTAAAAATGATCCATGGATATACATTAATTTGCAGGGTACTAGATACAATATGGCTGTGTCTAGACAGGCAAGTTTTTCCGGAAAATCAGCCGCTTTTCAGGAAAAACTTGCCATCTGTCTACACTGGCCGCTTGAATTTCCACAAAAGCACTGACTTCCTACTGTAAGAAATCAGTGCTTCTTGTGGAAATACTATTCTGCTCCCGTTCAGGCAAAAGTCCCTTTTGCACAAAGCTTTTGTGAAAAAGGGCCAGTGTAGACAGCTCAAATATGTTTTACGCAAAAAAGCCCCGATCGCGAAAATGGCGATCAGGGCTTTTTTGCGGAAAAGTGCGCCTAGATTGGCATGGACGCTTTTCTGCAAAAAGTGCTTTTGCGGAAAAGCATTCGTGCCAATCTAGACGCTCTGTTCCAAAAATGCTTTTAATGGAAAACTTTTCCGTTAAAAGCATTTCTGGAAAATCATGCCAATCTAGACGCAGCCTATGTGTTTTAATCCTTTTTTTAGTTGTTCTGTAACACCTGGCAATCAAGTAATATTTCACAAAGTGTGTTTTCTTTCTTTTTTGTTGTTGTTAATAAAAATCACCCTTTTGCATTCAAAATGCCAAAGTGGGGAACAGCCTTGACACATGGCTATCCACAGGCATGGATGCAGATAGCCATGGATATAAAGCAGACCTTCGTGGATTTTCAGGACTCTGTATATCTTGCTTGGATGACCTACCTAAAGGTCCAGAGTGCCACCTGCTGAGAAACCAACAGCACTGCACCTAGAAACTCAAATTTACTGTCTAAGGTAGCTCTGAATGGGCATGTCTACAGTAGGGAGTTATTTCAAAATAACAAGGAGAGCGTCCACACTACCAAGCCCATTATTTCAAAAGAAAGGGCTTGTTATTTTGAAATAACAACTCCTGCTTGCTGGCTAGCAACATCCAGAGCCCCTCCCCCAGCTGGTCATTGTCTTACATATCCACTGCTTCCTCTGTGGTCATTCTGTAGTATAACTATGTCAGCTAGCAGACCCTTCCCTTACTGTTTTATGAGAAACAATCACATTCCAGGCACATTCCATTGTCCTGGCACAACCAAACCCTGACCTTGCTGAACGTTACAATAAGAGGACACTGCATAGCAAATTTGGTGGTCCTAGCTCTTACCAATCAGGAGGAGATCTTGAACAAAGAGACTCACAGATGGACAGACACTCAGACAGCTGCACTAACTCTCAAATTCATGCTTAAATTTGACACTTTACGAATGAGCCTTATTAAAGATGCTAATTACCTTACCCATTACAAAGATGGCTTCCCCAATTATCATCCATAGTATAATTATTTCATAGATACTAGCTCTCCCCCTCACCCTCCCTCTGTTCTGATTTGTCAGTTTTTATAATGTGTTCACTCTTTTTTCATTGTATTCCTTTGGGCTGTGTCTAGACTGGCAAGTTTTTCCGCAAAATCATATGATTTTGCGGAAAAACTTGCCAGCTATCTACACTGGCCGTTTGAATTTCCGCAAGAACACTGACGATCTCATGTAAGATTGTCAGTGTTCTTGCGGAAAAACTGTGCTGCTCCCATTCGGGCAAAAGCCCTCTTGCGCAAATCATTTGCGCAAGAGGGCCAGTGTAAACAGCACAGAACTGTTTTCCGCAAAAAAGCACCGATCACGAAAATGGTGATCGGGGCTTTTTTGTGGAAAACCGCATCTGGATTGGCCACGGACACTTTTCCGCAAAAATTGCTTTTGCGGAAAAGCATCCTGCCATTCTAGACGTGCTTTTCCGAAAATGCTTTTAACGGAAAAGTTTTCCATTAAAAGCATTTCCGGAAAATCATGCCAGTGTAGACGTAGCCTGGGTATATATGGTCATGCCAATTCTCTTCCAGAATTTGATCTGAGCAAGTGGGTCTGGTCCACGAAAGCTCATCACCTAATAAACCATCTTAGTCTTTAAAGTGCTGCATAGTCCTCTCTTTTGTTTCAGCAAGATCAGACTAACACAGCTCCATCTCTATTTCTCTCCTATAGTAGATGAAAGGAAAGCTGCGCAGTGAATTAGTCCTCATTACAGTGACCAGATATCCTAATTTTATAGGGACAGCCCTGATATTCAGGGTTTTGTGTTATATATATATAAGGCCTGTTCCCTTCCACCCCCTCTCCCCTACCAATCATCTGTTCTGAATTTTCACACTTGCTATCTGGTCGCCTTGTCCTCCTCTCAGAAGAATAAGGCTGCAGCAAGTATCATGCCATATCCCTTATTACCAGTAGATGTCACCTCGAGTCCACCACTCACTGGACATAAAGGCAGTCTGACTGCAGCCTTTAGGTACGGTTGAGTTTACTTCACTGCCCTTCCCCTAGTGCCTAAAAACTCAACTCCAATGGAAAAGCACATGGCTCCCCAGAACTTAGGCACTGAAAATTTTCAGTATGGATTGCACAAAGTCACCTCCTCCCCCCACAATCAAGTCCAAAAGGAATGACTTAATTTTACAACATAACATGGCTACTTTATATGCTGGAGACATTATCTCGCTGTTAGACAGAACCATAAATAAAGGAGACTTAGGGTTGCCAGGTGTCCGGTATTCAGCCTCAGTTAGGGAAAAGGGCCTGTTTTTTGCTCCCGTGGCTCTGCTTCTACCAATCCACACAGGACACATGGACTATGCCAAGCTGCCCTGACTGGGTGCACACACAGAGTCTGAGTCCAGTCACATACCCTAACCTATTGCACCTACTGGGTGTGGAGTGCTAGTTGGGCATCTACCTAGCACCTATTGCCTCTCATTCCTACCTCCTTGTGACACTGCCCAGGGAACAAGCTGGACTGATTGACACTGTGTCCAATTCACCAACCCAGAGGGGCCTCTTACATGGCGTTACTATAAGAGTAACCACTCCTGAACCACTCTCCTCTGTCCCAGGCCCAGTCTCTCCCCACCCTCTCCTGGCTTCTCCTCCCCACCTCCGTGCCTCTTTCTCCAACTGAGGCGGCCTAGGACTAGTGGGGCTGGGGGCCAGTGCTGGCAGCAGGGGTCTGCCCTCCTGCACTCACCGGCAGTGGTGGGGGGAAGTGGAGCAAGGTGGCCTCAGCTGGCTTTGCTTCCCCATTTGTATCACTCCACTTCCTGCCGAGGAGTGCAGGGTGGTCCTGCTTGCATGCCTGGGGTGTTTCTACCCAGCAATAATGGCCGTCATTCCGAAATAACAATGTGAGCGTCTAAACAGCAATTCCGCTATTTTAAAATTATTTTGAGATAACAGACAGATTATTCCGATTTCTGTAAACCTCATTCTACGAACAATAATGCCTATTCCGAAATAGCTATTTTGAAATGTGTAGACGCCCCACTTCTGCTATTTTGAAATAGCCCCTCACCAGAGCCATTCTAAGTTATTCCTCCTGGGGCTCTAAATCAAGATTGCACGACTACATTAGGGAAGACTGATTTTGAGGCTTCCTTGCAGTGTAGACGTGCTATTTCGAAATAAGCTATTTCAGAATAACTATTCCAGAATAGTTTATTCTGAAATAACTGTGCAATGTAGGCGTAGCCCAGGAGAGCCAAGCATCAGGGGCCGGCCTGCTCTGCTTCCCCCTGCTGCTGTCAGTAAGTGCAGGGGGCTGAACCCTGGCTGTGGACACCAGGCCTCTCCCCCACTTCCCTCCACCTTCTGGCTGGCCCCTCCCACCCAGAGAGTTTTGGGGGCACATGACCTCTCGTGTCCTGCCCATGTTACCCCTGCACAAAGGACTACAGATATATTGTATGAGTGCTGTAGCCTGCCACTCTTGAATTACATTGCAGGGAAACACCAGCAAACTCTCAGTTCCAGACTTCCCCACAGTAATGTGCATCTTGTACTGCCCAGCAGACTCTTAGGCAAAACAAGCCCATATGAGCTACATCTAGACTGCATTCCTCTGTTGACAGAGGGATGCAAATCAAGCACATCGAAATTGCTAATGAAACAGGGATTTAAATATCCTGTGCTTCATTAGCATAAACATGGCCGTCGCTTTTTTCAAAACTGAGTTTTTTCGAAAAAGAGTGGCAGTCTAGACATGGATCTGTTGAAAATAATCCCTTTTTCAACAGATCCTGTAAACCTCATCTTTTGAGGAATACAGGATTTGTCGAAAAAGGGTTTACTTTTGACAGATCCACGTCTAGACTGCCATTTTTTTAAAAAAAAGCAGTGGCCAAGTTTATGCTAGTGAAGCACAGGATATTTAAATCCCTGCTTCATTAGCAATTTCGATGTGCCTGATCTACATCTCTCTGTCGACAGAGAGGTGCAGTTTAGACACACTCATGAAGTCCATCATTTCAATCACAGAAAGCAATATGCACAAATCTTGCTATCTGAGATGGAGTTATTCAAACACATATCCATTTACATAAAACAATAAAACAGGTTTATTCACTAAAAATATATTTTAAGTTATTGCACGTAAGGTGGCATAAAAATAAGAACTGGTAATACCAAATTTAACAAGTTAAGTTAATTCAAAGAAAAAGTATCTCTCACCATTTACTCTAGCAGTCTTACTGTCTGGAATCCTTTTAATCAGGGTCTCTTCCCCCAGTTCAGTGTTAATTTTCTTGTCCTTCAGGTATTGAGACCGGTTGCTGTGAGTAGAGATGAAGGGAGGGACGATCTGGGACTACTGTTCCTCATTTTTATTTTTTTCCTTTTCTTTGAGAATTGTCTACAGCTGAGATTTAGGAAACAAAGCCTGGAGAGATGTGAACTTCCAGCTGGTTGGTTTTTTTGTTGTTGTTGTTTTGCCAATGTGTGTATGTCTGGCTCATATCCTTTTTCTGTCAAAGAATGGTCATTTGACCAGCTGACAGTCCTTTAGATGTTGTTGACACCTGGGTGAGGCATTCATTTGCCTTGTGTCTTTAAGAAACCATTTGCTGCTGCTTTTTTATATTTGGAATATGTCTCAGTAATGTTATATGATAAAATCTTATTACTTTACATACCACGTTGCCTCACATATTTTACCAGGACACAAATTATGAGTTTTCAAATGAAACGTGACAAGGCTTAATTTGTACAAAATCCATTATAGTTTTGTAAAAAGAATGAGCATAGCCCCCTTTAAGATGTCTTAAAGGGACATCTCCCAGTTAACCGGCTGTGTCATGCAGATGTAACCAATTTCCACACTTGTTGCATCCTGTGACACCAGACAGCATGGAGGATGCCATTTTAGGGTGAAGATGGCATCCTCAGCCCATGTGGGATTGCTGTGATACCATTGGCTGAGAGTGTGACCCCACTTGGGGTTACAAATGCTGCTATACCCCTTTGACCACCTTATAACTCGATTCATGCCAGTGACAATAATTGGTGCTTACAGGCATCTGAGGGGTAGCCCTGTTAAGTCTGTATCTGGAAAAACAATGAGGGGTCCTGTGGCACTTTACAGACTAACAGATTTATTTGGGCATAAGCTTTCATGGGTAAAAACCCTCGTCAGCAGATGCATGGAGTAGAGATTCAGACATCTGACGAAGCAGGTTTTAGCCCACAAATGTTTATGCCCAAATAAATCTGTTAGCCTTTAAATTACCCCAGGACTTCCTGGTGGTGGTGCTAACAGGTGTCTGCCATAGCAGTGTCTCCTTAACCAGTGCAAACGGTGTTTTGTCTTGCCACACTCACCCTTATAATGGGATTTGTGGGTGCATACTAAACGTCTCATCTCACCACCAGGCCAAGCAGGCCCACTCATCGGGCAAAGGGGGCAGTTGCCCTGGGGCCCAGCAATTCAGAAGAGCCTGGGGTTCCCAGTTGCCACTGCTGCTAGTGCGTCAGCAGTGGTGGATGGAGCCCTGGGCCTTTTAAAGCAATAGGTGGTGCACTTCAGATGGGTCTGAGGGTGAGGGGTGGGGAAGCTGCAGTAGGCTGGCACAAATGGGTTGGTCCGGTTGCCTATATATGCTTCAGTATAAAGACGGTATCTATTTCATAGGGGATTTTCTTTTCACCTGTCCTATTTTTCTTCCCATTTTGTCAACTGAATTTTTTATCTTCGACCTTTTCTAGCTTTTGAGTGCTCCGCTCTTAGGGCCTGGATCATTACAGAGTTCTGTCCAGCCCCAAAATGGCCTCCTCAGGCATGAGTGTACAGGGGGCTGTCTGCCTGCCCACAAGATCAGCTGCTGTGAAATCTGGTCTCTGTTCCTAGGGGCTGCTGTCTCTGGGATGCTGCTGTTAGTCCCATTGCAGGCTGATGGGACTTATTCGGGGTAGAGTCTGTGCAGGTGAATATTGGATTCAGCCAGTCAGGGAAAATTCTGAGAGATGCTGCATGGCCCGAGCTCCTCAGAGGGTGCCATGGAGAGGAGACAGGCCCCGTTCATCTGGAGAGGGGGCATGTCTCCCGGAGAGCTATGGGACAGTGGAGAAGTCCCGTTTCCATGTCTGGCAAGGAGGGGCAGAGGCTCCCACAACACAGGTCTGGCATGGGGGAGATGGACTCCAGGGGTGTGTCTAAACTACATGGCTCCATCGATGGCAGATTAGGCTGATCGGCAAAGGGAAATGAAGCCGTGATTTAAATAATCGCAGCTTCATTTGAATTTAAATGGCTGCCGTGCTGAGCCGACAAACAGCTCATCAGTTGTTTGTCAGCTCAGCGCGCTAGTCTGGACACTCCTGCACCGACCTGAAAGCCCTTTATCGACCTCCCCGTTATGCCTCGTAAGATGAGGTTTACCGGGGAGGTCGATAAAGGGCTTTCATGTCGGCGCGGGAGAATTAAGATTAGCGCGCTGAGCCGACAAACAGCTGATGAGCTGCTTGTCGGCTCAGCACAGCAGCCATTTAAATTTAAATGAAGCCGCGATTATTTAAATCACGGCTTCATTTCCCTTTGCCAAACAAACAAATCTACATGGCTCTGTCAACGGAGCCATGTAGTTTAGACATACCCCAGATGAGGAGCTGCAGTGTATGGGAAACTAAAGCATGGGCTGTCCACTTCTTCTTCCTCTCAGTAAACACATGCCCATGCAGCTCTGTCATTCCCTGGCATGAGCTGTGGAAAGGGCAGTTGGTGGAGGGGTCGCTCACTCACCCTGAGACGGTCTTTCCTTTAATGGTTGGTCTATGGCTCATCCCACCTGTGAAGCCTACAGTTCAATCAGGAGAGGATGTCATGGTGCAAGAAGGTTGGCCCAGTGGTTAGGGTGCTATTCACTAATTCATGTTCAATTCCTTGCTCTGCCACACACTTCCTCTGAGCCCTTGAGCAAGTCATTTAATTTCTCTGTGCCTTAGTTCTCTAGGTGGGTGCAGGGGATAATAACACTGCCTTACCTCACAGGGGTGTTGTGAGGGTACACATGTAAGGGAGAGAGCCTGGAGGACTGGGCCTGAGACAGAGGCTGTGGACTAAAGTTAGGCCGTGCCTTAAAGCAGATGTTTTCAAGTTCACTGTCCAATGTAAGACCATGGCAATAGTATTTCTAGCGTTGCTAAAAGACAGGCACTTCCACGAAGCAACAGATCCTGAGCTAACACCAGACAGGAGTCAGTTTTGCCTCAGACACACTTTTGTATTTGTTTTTTATGAAGTTTTTTTCAGCAGCGCACTGCAATGTCAGTAAACAAAATCCTCAGATAACATTAATCTGTTGCTTGCCATGGAAACAGCTCAGCCAGGAGCATCAGCCAGTTGAAATAACACATTGCAAGCTGCTGTGTGTACATGGCAACAGGTCACCAAGGCTTTAACGAGCACTCTGCAGAGGCAAACTTCATGAGGAATGTTCTAGGAACAAAGAGGAAGAGAGTGTCTGAGAGGAAGCAGAAAACAAAATTGAATTGTGTGTGCAGAGGGGCTATATGTTTTCAGCTATTTAGTGTCATAAGTGAGGACAGACTAGCTATTAGACATAAGTGAAACTACATTATAATGATCCCAAAGTACATGCCCAATTCTCCCTTATTCCAGGAACGGACATGCTGATACTACAATTTGCCTATGTAGAACCACAGGGAAGTGTAGCTCCTGCCCCAACTGTAATGGGTTTTGATACAACGCTCTATGAACTTTAGGGGAATTGAAATCCAGAGTATGACACTGTAGCTTGAGGCGATTGTAAGTTTTTTGGGCAAGAACATAAAACTCAAGGGGGCTACAGATTCTCCTGGGTAGATCCACAGATAAAGATTTGAATGCAAACTGAAATCGTCAAGTTTCTCACAGTTCTTCAAATATATCTGGAGTGATATCATCAGTGTTACCAATTTTCACAATTTTATCACGAGTCTGGTGATAAACTGTGTTTCTTAAAGTCCCAGGTCCTGGGGTCCTATGATAAGAACCTCAGCTCTCTTTTTTCCCCCTAAGGGAGACTTTTAGCCCTCATTGTTGGAGAAAAAACTGGAAATTGTGAATTAAAGGCTCAAGATGCAGAAGACAAATAAAGACCTCTTAATTATTTTAAATCTCATTCATAAGACAACATCAGGATTATTGAGGTGGGATGGGAAAGGGCTTGATACAGGATTTGTGAATATTTGGGATTAGCCAGACTGTTGATGCGTCAGTAACTCCAAGCTATTAAGCACAATCTTTGACCAAGATTTTCCAAAAGTGCTCATTCCCATTGGCTGGTCCAAGTTTTGAAATACAACAGGGAGGGCTGAGCATCACCCACTCCATTTGAAATCAATGGGAGCTTGAAGAAAATCAGGCTTAGCATGTTTCTGGCTGAGGCACTCCAAAATCAAAGGCCACTTCAAAAGCTGGGCTCTGTTCCCCAAAGAGCGTGTCTTCCCCACCCGGCATATAGTGTTGATTATATAGCTTGTTGAGGTGGCTTCTTTGGCCACTAGATGGCACTCCCATATAATGTGGCACTGGCTAAACAATGGAGTACTGGAAAACAATAGCAATTGAAAGAAAGGTGTGGAAAAGTGTATGTTTCGGGTTCTGTGCAAAAAGCCCCAACAAAAAGCACCATGTTATGTCTAGGAGAGAGAATTTCTGGAACTTTGCAAATGCCGCTGAAATGCCATACCAGACTGAAAGGCAGGGTAAGGGGAATTTCCTTCCATTAAAAATAACAGATACCTCTGCTAACAAGTCTCTGAGCCTATGTAACTGAAAACGGTTTTCCAGCACTTATTAATGGAGCCTCTCAATGAAAGGAGGACTGGGCTATTACAGGGAAAAGATGCCATGCTCTGATGAAGGAGAACAGTCTTCATTGCTCACCTCTGTTCTGTTTTTTCCTGTGTGACCTTGAGCAAAAGCACCCGGCATTAGCCTAACTGCTTCCACTGAAGTCGATATGTACTGACCTATCATTAATCTTTCTGGGCTCCTTCTATAGATTTGGAGTTTTTCTTAAAGCCACAGCTGCCATCATCAAGAAATCACATGGGAAACTCACGAATTGAGTGCATGTGTGTTTAAAAAAGAGAGCAAGAGGGGGTATTATCCAGAACCGCTGTCCAGTCCAATACGGGTCCCCTGTGTTTCTAGCACTGTAGGTGTTTTTCCATCTTGCCCAGAGTTTAATCAAGAGATGGCCTGTGTGTTCCACTGTCCAGGGAGCAGACATCATCTTCTACTAGATTTGCAGCAAGACGGTAATGTCACGCTGATGATCAACCTTGGGTCATGAAGCTGCTGTGATTGCAGATGGATACAGTACCGGGGGTGGCGACTGTGGTATTAGTAAGCATGGAGCATGACACACAGCGCTGAAGTATCAGTCTGCCTAAGTTGGCCACATTTGTCCAAGTCCAGGGATGAAAACCAAAGCAAATGGATAAATGCACTGTGTTGGGTTGGTGTTAATCCTGTTCTATCATCTGCCTTGATACCAGCTGAAGACTATCCATCTTCCCCATTCTGTGGATTAACTCTGTTTCTCCTGCATATCTTAGATTGCCATTGAAATACAGTCACTTAATTCCCTGTTCACTTTTACAGCTCCCTCCATGGCTATAATACATGAGGTGACCTCCGACTACCAGCATAGTTATGTCACTTTGTCTTTCCAGCTTTTGCCTGTTCCATTCACATCAGACTCTTTTGCAGCAGAAGGCCAGACCTGGCCGTCTGTTGTAACGAAATCTGTAGCTTTAGACCTAGGCGTTTCTTTGATTCTGTTTTTATGTGTCTGACTTTGTACCTTGAAGCAGCACTTTGAGCAGAAGAATTTCATTAGTTGTGGTCCAATAGCATGTAGAAACTCCAACTGAGATGTGCAACCCAGTGTGCTAGGTGCTATACAGACTGTGACCTGAATTGCTTGCTGTCGTAAACTAATAAGATAGATAAGAGTGGAAGAAAGGGAAGGATTATTATCTCCCATCCACAGATGGAGAACTGAGGCAAAGAGCTTTGCCACGAGGTGCATGGACTCTATCTGCTGCACCATATCACAGCTGTCTTCTGCTGTCTTTACTGGATAGACTATTGAATCAAGTTCAAGGTCTTGGTCCTTACCTTTAAGGTGCTCGCTAGCCTGGTCCCAGAGTACAGGCAGTCCCCGAGTTACGCGGATCTGACTTATGTCGGATCCGTACTTACGAACGGGGCTTTTCTCGCCCCGGAGGACGCGGGCGGCGGGACCGCCCAGACGTGCCGCGGTCCCGCCTCCCGCGTCCTCTGGGGCGAGAAAAGCTGCTCCGCGTCTCCCTGGTCTGCTGGGGGGAGAGCCCCCCAGCAGACCAGGGAGACGCGGAGCAAAGCCGTGTAGGACCCAGGCCCCCCCCCAGCAGACCAGGCTTTTCTCACGGACGCCTGTGGTAGAGCAGCTGGAGTGCTGCCGGTTGGTCCCACAGCGCCACTCCTCGGCGCTACTGGACCAACCTGGCAGCACCCCAGCGGCTCTGCCCCAGGCGTCCTGATTCAGCCGCTGCTGGTTGCTCTGCCCCGGGCTTCCTGGAATCAGCTGCTGATCAGTTTCAGCAGCAGCTGACTTGGGGACACCTGGGGTAGAGTGCCGAGGTGCGGCACTGTGGGGACCTATCCGGCAGCGCCCCAGCTGCTCTGTCCCAGGCGTCCAGATTCAGCTGCTGTTGAAACTGATCAGCGGCTGATTCCAGGAAGCCCGGGGCAGAGAAACTCTGCCTCGGGCTTCCTGTAGTCAGCCGCTGGTCAGTTTCAGCAGCGGCTGAATCTGGACGCCAGTTCCGACCTAAGTACAAATTCAACTTAAGTACAAACCTACAGTCCCTATCTTGTACGTAACCCGGGGACTGCCTGTAGTTAGAAGACCATCTAAAGCTTTAGGATGAGGCCTCTGATTGGCAGTGCCACTCTTTTAGCACAAATTATCTCTATACCCTTAGGGCTCGTCTACATTGGCCCCTTTTCCGGAAGGGGCATGTTAATTTCACGAGTCATAATAGGGAAATCCGCGGGGGATTTAAATATCCCCCGCGGCATTTAAATAAAAATGTCCGCCGCTTTTTTCCGGCTTTTAGAAAAGCCGGAAAAGAGCGTCTACACTGGCCCCGATCCTCCGGAAAAGGGCGCTTTTTCCGGAGGATCGGGGCCAGTGTAGATGCTCTTTTCCGGCTTTTCTAAAAGCCGGAAAAAAGCGGCGGACATTTTTATTTAAATGCTGCGGGGGATATTTAAATCCCCCGCTGATTTCCCTATTACGACTCGTGAAATTAACATGCCCCTTCCGGAAAAGGGGCCAATGTAGACGTAGCCTTAGGCTATGTCTATACTGCAGGCTTTTTGCACAAGAACAAATGTTCTTGCGCAAAAACTTACGGAGCGTCTACACTGCACGCCTGTTCTTGTGCAAGTAAAATTTACAGTAAAGCATCAGAACAGAGTTATTCCTCTCCCCACGAGGAATAAGCCCTCTTGCACATGTAGCGCCCCCTCTCCACCTGGTTACCTTCTTTTAAAGCCAATCTCCCTTCAGGTTCGGATGGATAGGTCTGGGTTCTTCTGGATCCCGCCACCTACTCAATTTTATTCTTTCTGATTGATGTACTTGGCGGTGCCTCCACCCCCCTCACTCCTTCCTAGCAGGGTCACCAGGGCAGCTTGGGAGGAAAATTCTAGCCCAGGATAATCCCCACGTATTTGCCAGATAGTTGGAGACTCCCAGAAAATAACACAAACACATACACTATAATAAACACAATCATATTAAACAAGAGACAATTATAACAGAACAGGGTAAAACACTATTTTTAGGGTCACCGGTGCCCAGCAACTGTGAGGTTAGTGTCCCGTTGGTACGCGTACTTTGTTGGGGCCCTTGATGACTGTTGACCACACAATCCTTCTCTGCAGTGGTTTAGCAGTGGAGCTGACTAGGTCCAGTACAGCCCAAAGGACTCACAAATGGGAGAAGGCAGTAAATCCCTCCACAGTTTAATATGCTGCAGGTAATAAAATCCCCAAACAAATTCCCTGCCTGACTAACTAAAAATTGGTGCACTCACACACTCCATGAATGAGCCTCAGGTTGAGAGATGACTCAGTCTCTGCAAAGGGCTGCTCTCTTCTCACAGGGGTCCTCTTTAAGCAGGAACCAGGCTGCTTCGGTCCCAGAATTTCCCCTCACCGCGAAGGGGTGCAGGGCTCAAGATGCAGACCACACAACTGCACCAACATTCAAAACTACAGCCTCCCAGCCCAGCATTCAGACCCACACCGCAGGCAGCAGCCCTGAACTTGCTGCTAGAGCCCAGCTGACCATGCAGTGACTCTCTCACCCAGGGAGCTGGAGAGCCAACTCCGCCTGGCTGGGGAAGCCTCCCAGCAAACTCCACAACTGGGAATCAACAGTGGAGACATAAACCCAGCTGAGGGATCCTGCCTTCAGGTCCCTAGAGGCTAGTTCTCAGGGGGAACCCTGCATGCAGGCCTGGGGCTTACTAGCTCCTACACACTCAGTCCTCCCCTTTTCCTGGCTGGCTCCAGCCTCCCCTCAACAATGGTCTCTCCTTCCCCCTGGGAGGGGCATCTCACTCCCCATGGGTTGCCGGGCAGACTCTGGCCCTGGTAGGGAGGGGGAGCCAAGGCAAACTCAGAGTGCCTCTCCCTGAGCTGCCAGCAGACAAAGCCCTGGGAATCCAAGCAATCTCCTTGGGGGTTACACACAAGAGTTCTTGTGCAAGAAGGCAGTGTGGATGGGCAACAGGAGTTTCTTGCGTAAGAAACCCCTATGGCTATAACGACCATCAGAGCTTTCTTGCGCAAGAGAGTGTTACACTGCCATGGACACTCTTGCTCAAAAGCACGTGGCAGTGTGGACCCTGTCTTGTGCAAGACCTTTTGGGGAAAAACTCTTGCGCAAAACAATTCTTGTGCAAGAAGCCAGTAGTGTAGACGTAGCCAGGGGTGTGTCTACACTGCACTCTTACCTCAAAATAAGCTACGCAATATGGACTACATGGAACGAGGTTTGCAGGGACATCAGAATAGCAACCATTTTATATTTCAGAATAATGGGCATGCTCCAAAGATGCAGAATAGCTATTTCAGGATACTACTCAGAAATAGTGCCACAGTGTAGACGTAGCCTATGGGTAAAGCTCAACTTTCCAAGGCCAGGCACAACCATTTTGACTGTCTAGTCAGAACTCTACTACAGCACAGGCCGTACAACTTCTCCCAAAATAATTCCCAGAGTGTATCATTTAAAACAGTGTAGCTACGTCTGGCATGTTTTTCCAGAAATGCTTTTCGGAAAAGCACGTCTAGATTGGCAGGATGCTTTTCTGCAAAAGCACTTTTTGCGGAAAAGCGTCCGTGGCCAATCTAGACGCGGTTTTCCGCAAAAAAGCCCCAATTGCCATTTTCGCGATCGGGGCTTTTTTTGCGGAAAACAGTACTATGCTGTCTACACTGGCCCTTTTGCGCAAAAGTCTTTCGGAAAAAGACTTTTGCCCGAACGGGAGCAGCATAGTATTTCCGGTAAAGCACTGATGATTTTACAGGAGATCGTCAGTGCTTTTCCGGAAATTCAAGCGGCCAGTGTAGACAGCTGGCAAGTTTATCCAGTCTAGACACAGCCATATTGTTTGCTTTCACCCAGTTTACCACATGCTCCGTGTCACTCTGAACCAGTGACCTGTCTTCTTTATTTACCTCTCTCCGTGTTTTTTGTGACAAACTTTATCAGTGATGACTTTATGTTCCTGTACCATGCCCATCTCCCAACGTGGACATGAGCCTCCTACTATGATGTAGCTATTAATGCGAGTGGCACCTATTGAGCATGTTTTCGAACATACCTATGTCCCAGGAGGAAATTGTACATGGAATTTTTTTGGTGAAGAAAGAAGTAGTTTGGTTTGTCTTGCCTATTTTGATGGCATTGCTTTTTTGGGCAGGGGCTGTCTTTCACTGTGTGTGTACAGCTCCTAGCACAATGTGGCGGGGGCAGTCTTGGTCAGGGCCGATAGATGATATTGCAATACTAATAGTAGGAGTGAAAAATGATTTTGTCTAAACTATGCCAGCTGCTGTGAGCCAAGAAGCAGATGGTAGAGGGGAGGAACGCTAAGCCTAGGTGACTCGTGGTAGCACTTGGGTGAGGTGCACTACTCCCTGTGCCCCCACTAAAATTTTAATTGCTAAATGGGGTGCCCCCACATGCTCCCTCCCTGCACCCCCTCTCCCTGCAAGCACCAGTCACCCCTGCCTGGAATAGTGCACCCGGCAGAAAGAAGTATAAACTGTGCCTCCCTCTACCAATCTGACTCACTGTAAATGACACCCACCTGCCCCACAGAGGGGATTTCTCTTTCCACTGTTGCCCTCTCCCAGGGGGCTGGGACATGCAGTTTTGTTTACAGCTGGGCTTTTGTGGAAGTCTGTCTCCAAGTGGCCGTCCCTGGGGATATGCCCAGTCAGCTCCAGCCTTGTCCCCTTGGTCCCACCTGGCGTTTCATCCCTGCTGCTCCTGTGACACAAGGGAAGCTGTGATCACTGGGCATTGCCATAACTCTCCATTCCCTGCAGAGAAGCCATCTCGGGAGCCCACCATGTTAAATGAAGGCTACATTCCATCCTTAAAGATTAAACTAAGATTTCCTCCAGCTGGGTTCCGAGCGCCTCAGAGAAAGCAGTGGGCGGATCCACGAATTGTTCTATTGAGATGCCATAATAATAGCCACTTAGAACCTCTCATCCTTCATCCCCAAATTACCCAGCAATTCAGTGACTCCTCTCCCTTGCCTTTCACGATAGCCATTAGTGGGCAAAGCCCTTTATATTTCCTGTGAATTAATTTGCTTAGGCCAGAGAGTAAAATGAACCATTTTCTGCTAGTCTCTCCCCTGGGACCTGCCTCACCATCTGCTGATGGCAGCGTGCTAGCCCCTCTTCTCCTATCAACCAATAGTCATTCATCTTGATCAGCAGCTACTAACTCTGCTGAGCAGAGAGTGTAATGAGAACCCAGCTAGCTAATTACGCATGTGTGGGGTGATTTATTAGCAAGGGGGCGGGGGCAGCTGGAGAGGAGGGAAACCTTTGCAAATACCCATTTGTTATATTGCTAGCGTGGTTTGCAAATGGGAGAGAACGTGTTTTGCTCTCACCAGAGCAACTGGCAAGCCACATAAGCGTGACTGATCTGTAGGGGAGCGTGCTGTATGCTCCTCATGTGAAAAACTGACAAGCAGGCAAATGTGGCAAAATCCCAACTCAGAGGGGATCTTTCAGCCCCTATGAATAAAGCATTTTAACCACCAAATCCCCCCGTTATGATTTTTAAAAAAATGTGACAGAGTTGCATGACTGAGGGTACGTCTACACTACAGCATTATTTCGAAATATCTAATTTTGAAAGCATTATTTCAAAATATCTTATTCCAAAATAACGCGTCTACACACAAAATGCATTTCGAAATAGCTTTTTGCTATTTCGAAATAGCGCGTCCATTCTGATTGGACACTGAATTGCATTTAAGGCCAGCTGGAACTGGTTCAGAAGTTACCTTGTGGCCAGGGCGGCCAGCTGGAGGCCCCCTATTTCGAAATAAGTGTCTACACAGTGCTTATTTTGAAATAGCAATTTCAAAATTGGCGCTATTCCTTGTGGAATGAGGTTTACCAATTTCTAAATAAACCCTCCTCTATTTTGAATTAATTTCGAAATAGCAGTTGGCTTGTGTAGATGCTAGGAAAGTTATTTCGAAATAACGGCTGCTATTTGGAAATAACTTTGCTGTGTAGACATACCCTGAGTCTTTGAGCTCCATTGGGGTATACACTTGAGCATCTACGCAGAGAACAAGTAAGTTCTGCAAATGACTAGCAAATAGAAACAGGGACAGGTACTTGTGATTTAATAGACAAACGCACACACCTCACCACACTACACTGGCCATGGAATGTTCTCGGGGCAAGGGCCTTACAAGCCCAGGTGTGTGCTTAGATCCAACACAGCGAAGGTACCAAAATCCACCTGAAAACACACAAGGCCTGATCCCGAGCGACTATAAATCAATGCAGCTCTGCTGTTGTCCTACTGAAGGCATTGGCACTCAGGCAGCTGTTTGCCATGATGTCTTTGTCAGTGAATTGACAGATGGGAAGAGCAGGGCAGCTGACAGAATATTTTCAAGGCTATTTGGTTTGAATGTATTTCTCCCGGAGAAAGAATTGTGTCTTCATTTTCTACATGTAATCTGGATCCAAGTATCACCTCCTCTGGCCATTTCTTCTGATGATGGGTGGCAAGGGGTACTGAGAACTGAAGCAAAGGCCCCCCTGCTTTTGAAATATTTACCATCTGAGCTCTGGTTTTATCCCTTTTGGTACAGAAGCTAAGGCTTTTTGTGTCCCAGAAACTGCTAAACATGTTTCCCCTTGTGCACATAAAATATTAATCTTTGCATGTGCACATGCAGAAGAATTATTTACACTAGGCTAAAATATGGAATTCACTTTTTGTGCGCATGCACAGATGAGCATTTTCAGATATTTGCTGTCTCTGCCTCTATTTGTTAGTCATTTGCAGAACTTACTTGTTCTCTGCGTAGATGCTCAAGTGTATACCCCAATGGAGCTCAAAGATTCCGGGTATGTCTACACCATTTTCCCTCCACTGGGGGGAGCTCCTAGTGATGATGACTTCCATGGACTTTGGATCAGACCTAAGCAGGTCTGCCAACTTCTCCTATCTTTCCCTTCCTCGGAGTAGGATGCATCTCTTCCTTTTCCCATCCCCAAGGCCCTCTTCCCTATAGAAACAGCTAGAGAATGATGCTGCCTCGGGGAAAGAAAAAAAGGCGACTTGGTGAGAATCCTTCTATGATACCGACTAAAAGGTCAATGCCACTGAAAGTCACCAAATGCAGGTTGCACGCAAGGGCCTGGAAATCTGTACCACCAAACAGCAGATGCTCTCTGGTGCCAATTGTGAGCTATTGCTATAGAAGGAACAATCCAGGAAGGTTCACACAGGCCAACAGCTTTCAGACATAGTGGCTATGTCTAGACTGGCATGATTTTCCGGAAATGCTTTTAACGGAAAAGTTTTCCGTGAAAAGTATTTTGGGAACAGAGCGTCTAGATTGGCACGGACACTTTTCCGCAAAAGCACTTTTTGTGAAAAAGCGTCCGTGGCCAATCTAGACGGGCTTTTCCGCAAAAAAGCTCCGATCACCATTTTCACGATCGGGGCTTTTTTGCGGAAAACAAATCTGAGCTGTCTACACTGGCCCTTTTGCGCAAAAGTTTTGCGCAAAAGAGACATTTGCCCAAACAGGAGCAGCATAATATTTCCGCAAAAAGCGCTGATTTCTTACAGTAGGAAGTCGGTGCTTTTGCAGAAATTCAGGCGGCCAGTGTAAACAGCTGGCAAGTTTTTCTGGAAAAGTGGCTGATTTTCCAGAAAAACTGGCCAGTCTAGGCACAGCCAGTATGTTTGAACCACACAGCTGTGTTTTCAGTGAGTTCTAAAGGCCGTAATCAGTCTTGACGGGCTGCTGTGTGTGTCTGGGTTTGGTGCATGAAAATTAAGAACCAGACAACTCAAGGAAATGAAGTTATTTATTTATAGGCAGTGATGCAAATATGCCATGTGGCTATTAGAGTTTCAACAAATTTGCTTTTTTTATGGTCTTGCCTGTGACATGCCCCAGATATCATTCCAGTTACAGTATCTTAGTTTTGGCCTTCGTCCCAGGCCAAAAAAGATGATGAAAGGTCAATTGTCTTCAGTTCTGTGAGCTTTCCAACGTCACTTTAGCAAGATCTCATCTGCAATCCCTAGTACCCTGATTTTTACAGTACTCTGTGCCTCTGAATGAGCTCATCTGATGAGGTGGGTTTTGCCCACCAAAGCTCATGATACTATATATTTTTGTTAGTCTCTCAGGTACCACAGGGCTGCTTGTTGTTTGTGTAGAGAAGTTACTCTATTCCCTACCACTGTGGCCAAAGAAGAATTAAAATCTCTGGGTGTCTTAAATAAACACAGTCTGTCCTGAAGTATGCTCTGTGTGAACATTTACAGAAAGCGAATTTTAGGCCAACAGGCAGGTTTTGTTTAATGCCAATTTTGTGACAAAACAAAATCCACTTGAGACAAAACCAGAAGTAACTGAGAACCATAAGGGTGCCAGATTTCAATCATCTTTCCTTTTTTTGGCCACTTTGTAGCAAAAAATCATACCCCAAAACAAAAATGGACACCTTTGGCTAAAACAAGGGTTATTATCCCTAGCTGGTTGAAAAAAACAATAAGACATTTTCCACTGAAAAATTGCCATTTTTGGAAAATTATGTTTTCATTAAAATGTGTTGACATTGTGATGTTTTTCATGAGCAATGCATTTTAAAAAATAAAATCATGAAAAGTTCTCTAAAAATGGCCAATTTCAAATGAGAACACCTTTGAACTTTTAAATTATTTCATACAATTAGCACTTCAGTTTTTCACCATTCTCTAGTTTTAGCAATGGATGCGTAGTGCAGCAGTTATGGTATGTTGTGTGATAAATTCTTCAGGGCAGAAGAAAGGCTTCCTTGGGGGCTCCTGATTAAGACTTCTGACTATTACTGCCATATGAATATTAAATAATACAGTAGGATGGTTAATGGAGGCTATAATTGATTTATAGTGGGAATAACATGAGAAATGAGTTTTCAGGTATGAATGAAGTATAGCAAAGGTAGAGGGAATCAAGCATCCCTGGTGGTTCTTTTATCTTTACAAAGGAATTTTCCAAGTAGTCTTTGGAAATAGCTCTCACTGTTTTCAGTGAAGGAAGCTGATGTGTGTCTGTGGACACTTCATTATGCTTTCAGCAGAAAGCCCAGCTTGGTAGCAGGACTTGACCACTGTAAGATACATACACTGTTTTCCCATTAGCACTGCATCAAAGCACCTCACAATCTGTAGTATTTTTATTCTCCTAACCTCCCTGTGAGGTGGGGCAGCACTGTTGTTCCCATTACTTTGTTGGGGAACTGAGGCACAGAGCAACTACGTGACTCACCCAAAGTCACACAGAAAGTCTGTAGCATGCCTCAGATTAGAACCCTGGTCTCCTACATCTCGGTCCAGTACCCTACCCACCCTTCGTAGTCTATGGTATCAGTTTCCCTTTATCTCTCTCCTCGCAGAGGGGCTAAAACACCTTTATAGATCTTCCCAGCCCCTTTCTAAGGTGTTAAGTTCTTTCTGTGTGTGTGGTTAAACTGGCTGGACCTGTGTGAAGGGGATTAGAGGCAAGGGATGAGCTCTGAGGAAACTCTCTCATAAGGTGGCCATGTGAGGCTCTCAGGGGAGCAAGATGTCACCCTACACACACACCCCAATCAGGCTGGAGAGTAGCAAGAGACAGGAGGACCTCTGCATGGGATCTCGGGAGCAGCAGGATAGGAAACCAACAAACTTTGTTGATGGGCCAAAATGGGGCCTATGCTTGTCTTTTAAGCCAATTTGTAACTTGATTTGGATCAAGGTGTGTTTTGAGCCAAAGAGTTAACACTTGGTACTGTATCCATGGCAACAGAGAGTGCTGCGCAGCTGCAGGGTTTGAGACTGGCTTCCTTTGAGGCTGGCACACGGATTTGTCTGTCTGCAGCTACAGCAAGCGCTGGTCCTTGGGCCCATGCAGATGTCCCAGTGCATCTGTTATGGGCTCCAGCCCTTCAATTCTAGGGGCTGTATGCACAGGGAGCATGCCTAGGAGTAAACATGTGACCTGCAGGAGGCCAGCTATAAGGGATCCCATCTCTGAGGCCAAAGGGGGGTGGGGTTGAGCATGGGGGTGCTGTTGATGGAAATCATGTGGACTTGTTATTACTACTACAAGCCAAAGGTCACAACAACCCCTAGTTCCAGCACTGAGCGAGGGTTGAGGAAGGACAGGGGGGGCAACAGATTAGCTGGATCTCTAGGCAAGGTGCGGGGACAGCTCCATGCTCCCAGAATGGGTGGAGCGTCGGGGGGAAGGAGAGGCCTGGGGGGCAGCACTGCCCAAAGTGCAGTGTGCCCCCCCATCCTCCGCCAGCCCTCAGAGACGCTCAGAGCATGTCACTCTGGTGGCAATTTAAAGGGCTTGAGGGCTCTGGCTGCCACTGCCCTGTGGTAGCGACATCGGCAGCCAGGATCCCTGGACCCTTTTGAATCACCAGGCCCCAGGGCAGTTGCCTGCTTTGCCCCCTCCATTGGCAGGCCTGTACAAGCAGTGGAGCACGCCATGTACAGCGGCCGGGGGGCTCAGAGAGGTGAGGGGCTGGGGAAGGCCTATGTGTTCTACATCCAGAGGTGATGAATTGAAGAGCACGAGACCCAGCTCCAGGGGGAGGGAGAGAGAGAGGACCAAGCCTATGGATTTAAAGGGACTTGTGAAGAGCTACATGTAACTGGAGAAGCCAAAGGCCGCTATGTTGGGCGCTGAAGGAACCAGACCCCATGGAGATGTTACTTAATCCAGGTGGGGAGCTAAAATGGGGAATCTGAGGCGGCAGCCATGTTAGGTGAGGGGGTTCCCTGTCTCTGCAGCAGAAGCACAGATGGGACCCAGCAGTGTTACACAAGTCCTACTTCCTAGCAACTCTCTACAATGAGACAGCTCGGATTGCCACCCCCGTCACACAGCCAGCCCTGTTCCCAGCCTTTCAAAGAATCATAGACACCTAGGGCTGGAAGAGACTTCAGGAGGTCATGGAGTTCAGCCCTCTGCCCAAGGCAGGACTGATCCCAACTAAATCATCCCAGCCAGGGCTTTGTCAAGCCGGGACTTAAAAACCTCTAGGGATGGAGATTTCACCACCTCCCTAGGGAACCCATTCCAGTGCTTCACCACCCTCCTAGTGAAATAGTTTTTCCTAATATCCAACCTGGACCTCCTCCATTGTAACTTGGGACAATTGCTCCTTGTTCTACCGTCTGTCACCACTGAGAACAGCCTTTCTCCAGCCTCTTTGGAACCTCCCTTCAAGAAGTTGAAGGCTGCTATCAAATCCTCCCTCACTCAGCCTTTGTCCTGCTTTATGGCAAAAGGTGTCATCCAGTCACACTCCCCCTCCCAGGTTCAGGTTACAGAAAGCAAAAGCCATTGTGTACATGGGGAAGGCTGTCACACCGAAATTCCCATCACCAGCTAGCTATTGGTGCAGTGCCCAGGGAAACTGAGGTACGCACACATGGGTTACTACAAGACAGTAGAAACCACATGCAACATAACAGAGTGAATACGATCCCCACTTCGTCACACTGGGTCAGACCAAAGGTCCATCTAGCCCAGTATCCTGTCTGCCCACAGTGGCCAATGCCAGGTGCCCCAGAAGGAATGAACAGAACAGTCCCTGTCACCCAGTCCTAGCCCTGACAAACAGATTTTCAGAGAGAGACAAAGAGATTCCCCCTGAAAACATCTGCTCAAATGAATACCAGCAGTCGGAAAAAGCTAACTGATTATTATGGGCCATTCAGAAAGGGATAAATAGTGAGGCAGAAACTACCATAATGCCACTATATAAATCCATGTGTACTCTCACACCTTGAATATTGCATGCAGTTCCAATTGCCCATGCCATAAAAGATATATTAGTATTGGGAAAAGTACGGCGAATGTATGGATAGGGAACAGCTTCCATACGAGGCGAAAAGAGGTGACGACAGGTGGGTCTAATAGAAATGTACAAAATCATGAGAGGTGTGGAGAACGTGAAGAAGGAAATGTAATTTACCCCTTCATATATTCCCTTGAAAGCATCTGGCACCAGCCACAAAACTAGCTGGACCATTGGTCTGACCCAGTATAGCTAGTCTTGATGATTTTTATCAACATTACAAAATAATTTATTTTCTATTAGCCTTCTCATGGAAACAGCTGACTTGTTTTGGCTTGACAGTTTCTAGAAAAAATCAGCCTGAGCCAAACACCCGGCTTGGAAAATGTCAGCCCCAAAGGTTAGCTGGAAGAGGGTCTTATGGGAAAGTGTTGGGCAACCTTAATAAAAAGATAGTGCCACCAGCGTTGGATATAATAATAGGGTTAACAAAAAAAAAAAAAGGCAGACTCAGGTGACCATGAATATTGTGGTGTTTGTGATTTGGAACCGTATTTGCCAGCTGAGCCTCTTTTGTTTGTACTCAGGCCTGCCGGGCTGCTACCATAGCGGCAGCTGGGAATCCCAGTGGGCCCTTTTAAATCCAGGCATGCTGCAGACATGTCCATGTGGGTGGAGAGACAAGTCCCCAGATTTTCTCCTTCCACCCGCAACTCAACCCATGGGCAGAGCCGTGAGGCCCCCGCCCCCCTCCCTCGGCCAGAGCCACAATCCCCCACCCCGGTGTGGAGAAGCCCTGAGTGTCTCCTCTCTGTAGGCCAGAGGAGACTCCTGGTCCAGTCTCAGCTGTGCCTCCCCCCCCCCCCCCGCCCCAGACCCATCCTGCTCTGGGGAGAAAAATCTCTCTAGAGGTGCTTTTGACATGCCCTGTGCAGGTTCCAGGCTGGCTAAGTAGCGAATCCTGCTGTGGTACTCACTGCTCAGTTGCCCCATAGGGCATAGCAAAAGCATCTTCAGAGAGAGGCTGTTCCCCAGAGCAGGATGGGTCTGGGGAAGGGAGGAGAGGTGCAGCTGTGGCAAACCCGAGGCTCCTTCAGGCAGGGTTTAGGGGAAGCACTGTTGTGACCGGTCGGGGGCCAGGGGTCCTCTAGTCAGGGGTCCAGAGGGTGTCCTTCTGGCTCTGGCTAAGGGAGAGGGTATGTGGTCCATAGTTTGTTCTGTCTCAGGGGCCCTGAAATTCTGTCAGCAGGCCTGTTTATACTCTATACATGTACTAAAAGGAAGAAGAAAGAAATCATTCCTGTCACTTTTAAAATTCAATGTGTAAGGGACTTGCTAATGGAAATATGTAATAACAATAAATTGAACTAGGGTTCCCCCAGTGCTCAGTCCCCCTCCTCCTCGTAGTAGAAAAATGTGTATCCTCTTCTCTGTAAGAAGCACAGTTGGAGTATACCAATGTGTGCTGGTTTTAATCAAGCGGAAGAGCTTTTCTCAGGCATTCGCTAGCATTTCTGATCTGATTCTGCTATTGAGCTAAAGTCAGAATGAAAATTGGACACAGTAAGCAGCCACGTACTGAAATAAAAAAGCAGGCAGATTACACTTCCCACAGAAATTGATTAGTGATTCATGCTAGGTAGAAAATAGGCATAATAAGGAAATGAGTCCCAATTATAATGTCGTAGGAACCAATTCTGGTATAATATATTTTAACCAGTCTCCCTAGGGGACAGACATTTGACTGTTGGTTTTTGAACAGCGTCCTTCCTCATAAAGGAAATAAACATGAGTATCAGCGGGAAGTCGCTGCTGTCTTGAAAAGCTCCCCATGCCCTGGATTTCTGAGATTCTGCTTCTGAACTCTGCTATATGCTCATAAGCTAGAAGCCTGGAAATCTAACATGATCTTTTCCATTCATGCCTCCTGGGCTAGCCCTGGGCATGTGGGCAGTGTACCCCTGCACAAGGTCTTGCGCTTTGGGAGGTCCTACGCTGCCAGATGTTTCCCCATGCAGCATCTCCTAAAAGCCTTGGGCCTGCCACCTATCACAACTTGCAATCTTTCATGACAAGTGCTGTCAGCCCCATCCTCTCCAACAGTCGCGAGACCCACCTGCCATTGGGAGCAGCCCCAAAGTGGGTAAAGATGAAAATCTGCCCAACACTGCTCACATCAAACTGCACAGCCCCCTACAGATGCTCAGACTGACCTTGTGAACCTCTAAAAACCACAAATAGAGATTAACTAGAATATATAGAATCACAAGCTTTCATGGGCAAAACCCACTTCATGAGATGAATTGGAGTGGAAATAACAGAAACCAAGAGATGTATGTAACAGCAGAAATACCTGTCCCCTATCAATGAAGCTAATTAAGTGGGCTGGATGTGTCCCATATGTAGCTTTTGATGTGGAAATGCAGATGTTTAAGAGAGGAGTTGGCTTTGTAATGCGCCAACCAGTTAATGTCTTTGTTCAAGCCTCGGGTAAACCCTTGAGGACCTCTTCACAAGAACCTAAAAGTGGCTAGATCATACTAGGCTGTACATGGCTTGTGACAAGGCTGTGAGATTTGTGCCTTTTACAAAATGTGATGTGATTTTTTTTTTTTAAGAACTGTTGGATTCCTCTGAAGAGGGATTCCTGGTGCAGTGATGCATTCTTCAGTATGGGGCTAGGTGTGTGTGTGTCAGGGGAGGGGGGAAGGTATGCCTGTATCCCATGCCAGAGTCTCAGTAAAGGATCACAAAGTTGCTTTTTCTACTGCTGAACAAGAGACTTTTTTCGTATCAGCAATCAGAAATGTTCCCTGAGGCTGCACTTAGACGTGAAGAAATAGCATCCATATCCTTGAGCCTAACTCTGAAAAACATTCAGGGTTGTGGAGGATGTCCAGCTGAACATGAGCCCCCCAGTGTGCTGTTGTGTCCAAAAGAGACAGTGCAGGGGCTTTGAAACTGGGGATCATGACCCCACAGGGATTATGTGCGGGTTGCGAGCTGTCAGCCTCCATCCCAAACCCCGCTTGGCCTCCAGCATTTATAATCTTTTAAAAGTGGTTTTAATTCATAAGGAGATTGCACTCACAGGCTAGCTGTTTGAAAGGGGTCACCAGTACAAAAGTTTGAGAGCTAACGTGATTTTGGGATTCATGAGCAGGAATCTTGAGCAGGAACAGAGAAGTTATTATACTGCTGAAGCTGGAACAGTACAACTGCTGCTGGAATCCTGTGGTCAGTTCTGGTGCCCGCTAGGTAAATTCAGACTGGAAATAAGGTGTAAATGTGTAACAGTCAGAGTAACTAACTATTGGAACAATTTACCAAGGACTCTTGTGGATTCTCCAGCACTGACCATTTTTAAATCAAGATGGGATGTTTTTGTAAAAGAATATGATCTAGGGATTATTTCAGGGAAGTTATATGTCCAGTGTTATACAGGAAGTCAGACTAGATGCTCACAGTGGTCTGTTTTGGCCTTAAAATCTACATATTTTAGAAGACATCCAATCTTAGTACCAAAACTCATTGTTGTAATGATTATTTTTGTATAATATTTACAGGCCAGGGAGTTGTAAACCTATTAATATTTTTTAAATAAACAGTATTAAAATTAGCTTGTTTTTTATTTGACCATTGTTAATTTCAGTTTCCAGGGATTTGATTTTTTCTATTTCACTGGAGAATCCTCCAGTATGAGAAAACTTTCCCTGTGTAGGTACTCAGATTTGGGATCTCAGTTTGCACTCCACAGGAGATCTGAATTCCCACAAGGCCTGGTGGCAAAAGGTTCAGATTTAATCTTGTTGCTTGGGCCCATCTTAGACACCTGACTTTTTTTCAATGTCTTATATCCTGGAGCTCTCAACAAGTGACTTAGTCCATTGTTCTTGGAGAGGTGTGGTTCTTATTTCATCTGCATGTTCAATTAACAGCAGTTAGTACTTATAATATAGTACAGTATTAAGTAAGTGTAAGTATTAATACATATTAAGTAATTAATACGTATTAAGTATACTATAATATAGTACTTTAGTATAAGTACGTATAATATAGTACTTATGTTATTTCATCTGCATGTTCAATTAACAGCAGTTAGTACTTATAATATCAGTTTACATTCCCAAAATTCTGTATATACATTAATTGTTATATTTCATTTGTGTAATATATTTATTATAGGGGGTAGCCAGTGGCATTAGCACAGGAATGGATGTCAAGGATTTTAATTCCAGGGCTGACACCAACTTCTTCCATGCCCTTGGCCAAGTCACTTTTTCCTCGCTCTCTGCCTCAGTTTCCCCACTGATAATATAGTGATAATAATACTTCCCCACATCACAGTCATATAAGGAAGATTAATGAATGTCTGTGACTGTAATGGGCTATGTAAATACTAAATAATGCACTTTAAGAAAACCCTCTCCATGTGACAGTTTAAAAGACAAGTGACTGTATTTAGTCACTGTGCTAAATGCAGGCAAAGGGAATTATCATGCAACTCAAATTGAGAAAAACAGCAGGGAATAAAAACGGTCATCCAAGGGGTGAATCAGGAGCCAAAGCACTTTGTCACAGCCAGCCACATCCTGGTGAAATTCTTCCCCAGCTCCCATTCTTCTCACTACATTTTCCCCCAACTATAGCTCCTATCACTGTCATGTTCAAAAGCAGAGGTTCAGTGTGTGTGACACAACAGCCCCACACTTTATCAGGCTCACTGCCCAGCAAGTCCTGCTTCTCCCCAGCAGCTGGGCCTCCAAATTGAAGAGCTGTGTTCGCAAACACCATGCTGTGCTAGCCCTTTGTCCACAAAGATGCCCATTTGGGCTGCGAAAGGTCAGCTCCCCTGTTAAGATAATAGAAGCTGAAGCGATTAGAACAGGCGATCACTCAGAGAATTCCTGAGCATGCATTATTAACAGCCTCCTTTGGAAAAGAGAGGCAGGCAGTGGGGAGGGTGGTCCCAGGGGACAAGCTGAGCGAGGCAATCTGGCGGCATGATGAATGGTGGTCTCAAATCACACAGTTAAATGCACTCTCTTGCTAGAGCTGAGTATGGGTGAGTGCGGGGGAGGGGCGGGGAGGAGTTAGGTAAGGCAGAGATATCACAGAATGCTGTTAGTCTTTAAGGTGCCACAGGACTCCTCCTTGTGTTTGCATTTTGGTTTAACCTCTCCGGACACTCAGTGATGGGTTTAAAAGCAGCCATCCTTCTGCAAAAACGACTGAAATCAGACTACAACGAGAAAGAGCAGAGCTGCTATTCATTTGCAAATTTAACACAATCAAATTAGGACTGAATAAGGATTTAAAATGGTTACCTCACTACAAAGGCAGTTTGCCTTCACTTGGTCTTCACACTTCCCCATCAGCAGCTGGGAGTGAGTCACATCCACCCTGACTGAGACACTGTCACGATTGATCTTCTGGAGTTCGATTTAGTGGGTCTAGTAAAGACCCACTAAATTGAACTCAGAGGGCACCCCTTGTCAGCTCCAGTACTTCTGCTATTACAAAGAGTAAGGGAAGCCAATTTTTTGTTTGCTCCTGTTGGCCTCTCAGCAGGGGGATAGCGGGGAAACTAAAATCAAAGTACGTCGACTCCAGCTATGTAATTAACACAGCTGGAATTGTGTACCTTAATTCAACCTTCCCCTTTAGTGTTGACCTGACCCGAATTGGTCTCATTAACACGGGTCCTACACTTCATAACTCTAACTCTCTTCTTTTGATATACTAGTGTGTGTGTGTGTGTGTGTGTGTGTGTGTGTGTATATATATATATATATATATATATACAGGCAGTCCCCGGGTTACGTACAAGATAGGGACTGTAGGTTTGTTCTTAAGTTGAATCTGTATGCAGACCAGGGGGATGGGTAGCAAAGCAGAGCAAAGCGGCGGAACACGCGGGCAGCGGACAGCCCAGACGCGTCTGGGCTGTCCGCTGCCCGCGTGTTCCGCCGCTTTGCTCTCCGTCCCCCTGGACTGCATAAACACGGCCGCCGCTTTTTTTTTCGAAACGGAGCTTTTTTTTAAAAAAAATGGCAGTCTAGACATGGATCTGTCGAAAGATCCTGCTTCATTAAATCCCTGCTTCATTAGCAATTTTGACATGCCTAATTTACATCTCTCTGTCAACAGAGAGGTAGGCTGTGTCTAGACTGGCAAGTTTTTCTGCAAAAGCAGTTGCTTTTGCGGAAAAACTTGCCAGCTGTCTACACTGGCCGCTTGAATTTCCGCAAGAACACTGACGATCTCATGTAAGAAATCAGTGCTTCTTGCGGAAATACTATGCTGCAAAGCTTTTGCGCAAAAGGGCCAGTGTAGACAGCTCAGATTGGTTTTGCGCAAAAAAGCCCCGATCGCGAAAATGGCTAAAAAAGCCCCGATCGCGAAAAGTGCGTTTGCGGAAAAGTGTCTGTGCCAATCTAGACGCTCTTTTCCGCAAATGCTTTTAACGGAAAAGTTTTCCGTTTAAAAGCATTTGCGGAAAGTCATGCCAGTCTAGACGTAGCCGTATAGTCTAGACACTGCCCCAGTTCCTTCTGGTCACTCTCACCTGGGACTGACAGATTCCTCTCTCCATACATGGATCAGATCCAACAGCTTTGCAGTGGTCCAAATGCGGGGTGCGTTGGTGCGATGGCCAGGCATAAGCACCTGGGAAGTTGCCATGAGGGGAAGTGTTCCAAGTGTCCTTGCTGCAGGGAATGGGATTTAAATTTTGTGGAGCTTGCAAGCAAGTGGGGAAGATAGCTGGTCACCTGGCTGCAGGGCAGGGGAGTTCAAATGGCTGACCAGAGTGTCTGTTTGGGCCACTTCCTGGAGGCCAGAATCAGTGGCAAAATGCCACAAGGTGTCCACATTGCATGTTTGTCGACAATACATGGCGGGGAAAAGACGAAATTCCCTCATGGTCCTGGAAGCAAAACTTACTGGTATAGTCAAGCCTGGAAACTTTGTTTTGTCACAGCCAGCATTAGAATTCAGGTATTCCTGGCTCCCAATCCTTTGCTGAGAGAGACATACCTTTTAGGAACAATTTGAATTGTGAAGAGGGCAGGGGGTTGGAGCACAGATTTAGGGAGGGCAATGCTGCCGCGTAGCTGGTGTTATTATTAAATCCCCATATCGTGGAGTCATGTGACAATCTCTGCTTTCATTTATTAATACAATTTTTATTTTTAAAATGTTCTCGTCGTTCTTGAGGCGGGGAGTGGGGTCTGACTTATGTTTGGGGTTGGTAACACTGGTGGGCCGAGTGGACAGCATGAAAGCTCACCTGTGGCATAGAAGAAATGGGCATCAACTCTGTCATTGCAAGGAGAGTAGAGCGGGTAGGAAACAGTGAAAATCAGAAAACATATATCACAAGACATATGGTACTGATAACATGAGAAAACTCTTACCTGGTCCAAGATTGGGCCTGGAATATTAGCTCTTTAACATACACACACTCACGTGGTAGCTGTCTCGCAGATCCCCACATACTCTCCATGCAGCCTGCTCCCGAATTTGAAACCAAACAACAGCAGCTTCTAGGCTGCCATTATGACGTCACTGTGTTCCTCTCATGCAGCTATCCCATTCTGCCTGTGTCAGTGACATCACGGTTGCTAAACCCCTAAGGCTGTGTCTACACTGGTGCTTTCTTGCGCGAAGACGGCTGATCTTGCGCAACAACATGCCGCCTGTCTACACTGGCCACGCGTTCTTCTGCAAGTAAACTGACATTGTACTGTGGAAATCAGGGTTTCTTGCGTGAGAACTCTGATGCTCCCTCTCAGGAAGAAGCCCTCTTGAGCAAGAGCTCTTCCAGAAGAGGCCAGCGTAGACAGGCAACATGACATTTCTTGTGCAAGAAGCCCCTATGGTAAAAATGGCCACCAGAGCTTTCTTGCGCAAGAGAGCGTCTACACTGGCATGGATGCTCTTGCATAAAAGCTCATGGCAGTGTAGATGCTCTCTTGTGGAAGAGTTTTTGCACAAGAAGCTGCCAGTGCAGACGTAGATCTACCATCTTGAAATTAACCTTAAACTATTGCAGGAAAAATACCCACCTGTGGAAAATAAATGGTGTGTACTCTAAATATGCTTCCCCTTTTATAAACTAAGTTTTGCAAAAGGTAAACCATACCATTTTCAAATACAACTTTGGCAGGAAAGTCTTTTGCTGAGAAATCAATCTCACTGGAATAGAATGAACATTCAGCTAGATTCTTTTTTAATATAGTTTTTCATTTTCAAGTGGCATGGTATATAAATATTTCAGCGCCCTCTGCATTTTAAAGACAGAAAATACTGTCATAATGTCAAGAGCTCATTACAGGGACAGAGTCCGGTTTAATGGTGCCAATGAGAAAACTAAGTTTTTAAAACTGTCTCTTCTTAAAGTTCCTGTGACAAAGTGTGCATATCCTGCACTGGGCCAGAAGGGGTTAAGACCCTTTGGATGGAGGAAACCCCACCCCTTAGCCAAACTGGGCATGCTCCAAGTGCTGGAGCAGTATAAAAGGGGCGGCTCTGGTCAGCCTGGGCTGAACACTGGCAAGGAAGGACCTGCTACCGGACCTCCAGTGACTCTGACCATTGAGCCATGTTGCCCTGTGACATAAGGGTGACTTCATAGACTTTAATCACTAGGGTGTACTGCCCTGTAATCTACAGGCTAATCTACAGACTCTGGCCATGAGGCTGAACTGCCTTGAACCCAAGGGCTTCTCTACAGACTCTGGTCATTAGGGTGAACGGCTATGCACTCAAGGGCTGCTAGACAGAACTAATTCCCTGGAGCAACTAGCAGCGATGAGTCACACCCCATGACAATTCCTAGGAGAAGCAAGTTGGACTACCCCAGTTGGATATTCATTTGCTTGATAACTAAAATCAAATAGACGTATTGGGGTGGATTCCAAAAGGGGTCAACTCCCACTTCCATCCCTAAATAAGGGCCAGACTTTCAAAAGGTCTCAGCACCCATTGTCACAGGATGGCCACCTGTTCCAAAGAATTTAGCATGTATTGTGATGAGCTCTTTTGAAAATCCAACTGAATTTTAGGTTTATATGGTTGTTGAGCTCTGTAATGGGTCTTCATCCACAACCCAGCTCCCCTTGCTGGTCCTCTGGGAATTGGCTCTTTCCAGTGCTGGAGAACACTTCTCTGGCAGTACAATCGCTCACCTACCTGCCTGCCTCATCCTTCTCCCTCCAGAGTTGGAGAGAGACTGAGCTCCTGCAGCCCATTTTAGATTGGCTACATTAATCCTTCTCCCAATTGGTTCCTAACCCCGCCCTCTTCCAGTATTGTTTTAACCCTTTCTTTTCTAGTATGGGACAACTGCCCCATCACAAGCTTTTTTGAAAATCCTGACCATCCAAAATAAAAACAAAACAGATGAAAAGATGTAGATTTTATCCTTAGTATATCTTTAAAAAACACTTCTAAGTCCATTATGCACCTTTTGGATTTAAAGCTAATTAGTGTATGTATTTCTAAATTAGGAGTTAGTATAGCAGGCCAAATGCTATTGCTGATCCGTTTTTCACCAGCATGTCTCCAAGTGCTGATCTACCTCCTAAATTAAGTTTCTATGATATAGAGTGATGAGTCTTCAAATCAAAACAATTGTTTGGCAAATTCCTGCCGCGGGGGTCTCTGGGTTACTAGCTGCTTTGAAGTGTGATGATGATGCAGAAGGAGAGGGAAGCAGAGCTGTGCCCACAGGCCCAGTGAGATGAACTGTAGCACCAGCTGCTTTCAAAATCAGCATTCATGTCAGGGTGATTGAGACTGTGTTTTAACGGGTATGTCTACACTGCAGAGTATTTCCGGAAAAACAGCCATTTTTTCCGGAAAAAAATACTTGTGTCCACCCTGCTATTGTGTTCTTTCGACAGAAAGTTGAAAGAACGGAGGGGTCTTTCTGATGGTGGTAAACCTCATTCTATGAGGAAGAAGCCTTTTTCCGGAAAAGCTTTTTTGGAAAAAGGCATGTGTGGACGCGGAAGAGAGTGTTTTTTCGACAGAAGAGGCCTCCAGGAAAAAGCACTGATGCCCTGGTGGCCACTCCATCCACAGTAACCACAATTTAAATGCGAGATAGCGTCCAATCAATGCAGATGCTATCTTTCGAAAAAGCAGATCGCTTTTTCCTTGTGCGTCTGCTGTGTGGACGCTCTTTTTTGAAAGAAAGTTTTTCCAGAAGATCTCTTCCAGAAAAGAAGCTTGCAGTCTAGACAGAACCAATACCAAATGGGACCATAAAGTGGCTATTATTGCATCAGTGGGTGCAATGGGACAAATGCAAATGAAAAGCCTCTTCCCAGAACTTTAGGTAAAGAGGACATGTCACTTATAACCGACTTGTTTGGCTGCCCAGCATGCTGCTTATGTTTGGTGTGAGAGCAGCTAAGACCATGGGAATAACCATGCTATTTCCAGAAGGCTGTTGCGATACGGGTGGGTAATACCATACATTGCCTTTGCACTTGGGTTCAGGGAGACATCAGCATTTCACATAATCATCTGGCCAGTAGAGATCACTAGGGTGATAATTCACAGCAGTGATTAATGTCCAGGTTGCTGAGTGTGCTGTCCATAGTTATAATACGAGGGCAGGTCAGAGGCCTTTGTGAGAGGAAGTAGGGGAAACCTCAGTTCAGTTTCTTGTCTTTATATTTGCCCCCATGGTCTCCATGGGCATAGAGAGGACTTGCATTAGAAAGGCTGGTCTAGTGGTTCTGAGGCTCTGCATAGAGCCTTAGGACATCTGGGTTAAACCCCAGCCTCTGCCACAGGCTTTCTGTGTGACCTTGGTCACATTGCTTTATCTCTGTGTGCCTTGTTCCCCATCTGTAAAACAGCAAAAATGATATTTCTTTTCTCCCTCCCTTTGAGGTGCAGGTCTAATTAAAGTTGCTGAAGGGTGGGAAGGGCCTGTTTCTTTGGCCTTGGGTTTCTGCAACACCCAGTGCAAGAGGTTCTAGCTTTGACTTGCATCTGCAGATGTTCCTGCTATACAAATACACACACACAGGACCCTTGGTGCTGGTTAACAACCCCAGAATGCCACCCCTAGAGATTGCTGTGCCAAGGGTTTAAAAAGGGAGTGCCCAATTTGATTCATCTTAGAGATGGTTTTCAGACAGTTGGCACTCAGAGCATTCCAAAGATCCAACCCATTTAAGGTATATCAAGTTGTCAACTTTAAGATTCTGGCACCCAACCTTGCTACTCACTTTTGAAAAACCTTAGCCTAATATCCTGTGTATGGAAGGGGTACTGAATGGGCATCATTCTCATAAGCTTCATAGGATGCTGACAAGTGTGAACGTAAAAATAAACCTGAACAAGGATTCTCAGGCAGCAGGTGTTAATTACAAATAACTAATGAAATGAAAACAGCACTTACAATCTCTGTGTCCAATCAGTTCCTGTGGTATCCATGTGTCATGTATAAATTTAGGCCTTATTTCTACAGCTCCCTGGGTGGACCCCCCTGGACTTACATGGAGCCCATGTGGCATACAGGTAGGTCTGACAATGGGGAGCCAGTTACAGGGTTGTGCTAGGAGCTTCTATCGTTTTCTGTAAAAAACACTCTCCTTTCTGCTATGGGGCTTTGCTGCTGTTACTTAGAATGTGCGGTTTGATCTCTTTCATGTGTATATGATCCCGTCTGCTCTGTTGTTAAACAGAACAACAAAATCCCACCTTGCTTGGATATTTTTTCCTTTGATTGTAAAAATGTCCCTTGCCAAAGCTCCAGTCCAGGACACAGATAATTAGAAGAACTGCTCAGAAAGTTGTCATGCCAGGAGAAAATTGAATTCTGGAAACCCAGGCCTTTACAGTGAGGGCCTGGCTGCTTGAACTGGGTCCCAGCTCTCATGATATCGTGAGGTGGATGCAGTGGTCTTTGTGGCATAGGATTGCATGCATCCGTTGTCCTATCTGTGACGGAGGCTGGTACCAGAGGCCTTAGAGTGAAAGGTGTAAGCAGCACTGTGGCATTTATGGAATAAACGCAAATCATAATCCTGCTATTATGGTGATTTGTGCCCCCATGGGTTCTAGAAGAGCATCCTTGTGTACCTCCAAATGTGAATGGGCCAGGCCCCCTTATGCAGGAGTGCAAGAGGGTTCCTGGCATCTTATCCTATCATGAGCCAACGCAGGGCACAGTCTCCCCCTAAAAAGGCAGCCATGTGCTTCCCAAGGTGGAGTTTCCCAGGGGTCGCCAGGAGGAGTATCCTGCAGCAACCCAGACGCAAGGTGGCACAGCTCTGGATCACAATGGGAGCAGCATAAAAAGTCCCTTTTTATGCATTTAACTCTTGACATCAGGGCAACTGTAAGCCAAATTTCTGTCTAATACAATTTTAAGCAGCTAAGCGAACTGCTAGCCCACAGGGTCCAAGTTCTGTAATGGAAACACCAACTCAGCCATAATAATTTCAATAAATAAAACAGAGGCTGAGCCGGGTACTGAGAGCGCTGCCAGTCCCCCAGGGGGGTCCGTGGATGCGTTTTGACACAGGACGTACTTCTGCAGTAATGTCGCTGGTGTTTCTGAAGTGCCTGGAGCACGCATCAAACTTAACATGTCCATAGCAGCCTAAAAGTGTCAGTGGACACTGGCATTCCTTTTAAACGCGCCTAGTTATTCCACTGCAGCCCGTGTGTGTGTGTGTAAGAGAGAGAGAGAGAGAGAGAGAAAGACATCTGAACTGGTTTCCCTGCCAGCTCAGGGCCAGATGTAAATCAGCATAGCTCCACTGAGTTAATGCTGACTCTTACCAGCTGAAAATCTAGCCCTTATGTGAGCTGCCATCAGAATGCCGCACATAAATATAAAAAAGAGCCAGGTGTTCTCCACCCAAACTGAATACCAGTGTAAAAAAATTAAAAAAGAGCATGGCTGATTTCAGACATTAGAGAACATATGAGCCAGGAATTCCTTGCTGGATCAGACCAGTTCTAGTACCCTGACTCTGATAGGGTATGTCTACACTACAAAGTTAGTTCGAACTAACGGACGTTAGTTCGAACTAACTTTAATAGGTGCTACACTAGCGCTCTGCTAGTTCGAATTTGAATCGAACTAGCGGAGCGCTTAGTTCGAACTAGGTAAACCTCATTTTACGAGGACTAACGCCTAGTTCGAACTAGCTAGTTCGAACTAAGGGCTGTGTAGCCCTTTAGTTCGAACTAGTGGGAGGCTAACCCTCCCCAGGTTTCCCTGGTGGCCACTCTGGCCAACACCAGGGAAACTCTATGCCCCCCTCCCGGCCCCGGACCCCTTAAAGGGGCACGGGCTGGCTACGGTGCCCGTGCCAGGTGCAAGCCTGCCAGCACCCAGCTAGCAGACCCTGCACCTGGCACGGCACAGAGCCACCCACCCGATGCCCCCCAGCCCACCCTCTCTTGCCGGGACCAGGCTGGCGGCTCCCGGGAGCTTGCCCTGGACCGCAAGAGGCGGGCACCTTCCTGGGCTAGTGCGGACATCGTGGACCTCGTCCACGATCTCCGCACTAGGCACAGGAAAGTGGCCGTCTAGGGCAGGAGAGCTGCCAGCCTGGCCACCCAGGAGCAGGTGTGCATGAAAATCAAGGGGGTCCACTGAGGCCCCCGACACTGAGCCCTGAGCTTACAATGGCCGTCCTGGGTCAGACCAAAGGTCCATCTAGCCCAGTAGCCTGTCTGCCAACAGCGGCCAACCCTAGAGACCCTGGAGGGGATGGACCGAAGACAATGACCAAGCCATTTGTCTCGTGCCATCCCTCTCCAGCCTTCCACAAACTTTGGGCAGGGACACCACTCCTACCCTCTGGCTAATAGGACTCCATGGACCCAACCTCCATCACTTTATCTCACTTCCCTTTAAAGTCTGTTCTAGTTGTAGCCTTCACAGCCTCCTGCAGCAAGGAGTTCCACAGGTTAACTATTTGCTTTGTCAAGAAGAACAACTTTCTCTTACTAGTTTGAAGCCTGATACCCATTCCTTTCCTTTGGTGTCCTCTAGTCCTTCTTTATGGGAACTCAGGAAGAACTTTTCTGAATGCACCCTCTCCACCCAACCCCTGCTTTTAGAGACCTCTATCCTGTCCCCCCTCCATCTCCTCTTTTCTAAGCTGAACAGTCCCAGTCTCTGTAGCCTTTCTTCATCTGGGACCTGTTCCCAACCCCTGATCATGTTAGTTGCCCTCCCCTCTCCCAGCCTTTCTCTTCCCCTCTCCCACCTCCTTTTCCCAGTCTCCCCCAGTTTTGTTCAATAAAGACAGAGTCAATGTTGGAAGAAACGTTATCTTTATTTTGTACATCAATAAGAAGGGGGGCTAGGGAAGGGTAAGTGGAAGGAGGTGAGGGAGGAATGGGGTACGAGCCCCCGATGGGGAGGACTGGGCTGGCTCTGCGGGCTTCTGGGGGTGGAAGCTCTCCTGCAGCCCCCCAATTACTCCCTCTCCCCAGATGGCAGCCTGCGGCAAGTGCAGCCGGGCTGATGGCCGAGTGGTGTGATGTGCCCAGTGTGGGCACTCAGGGCACTCCAAGCCAGAACTTCTTTGCAAGCGGGGCACCCCTTAGAACTGTCTGTCCGGGGTGGGGGTCGGGACCCTTTAAGCGCAGCCCTCGGCTAGCCTGAGACAGCATCTCCATGCTCTAAGTCCTCCTTTTATGCCCTGCCGGCACTGCTTCCGGCCATCCTTAAGCCCTGTTCAGAGTCCACTCAATGTGGACTAGTTTTTAGTTCTAGATGCGTTAGTTCGAACTAGCTTAGTTCAAATTAACTAATTCGAACTAAGTTAGTTCGAACTAGCGCTGTAGTGTAGACGTACCCCTAGTGATCAATGAGCCACTTCAGAGGAAAGTGCAAAACACACTATAGTGAACAATTAAGGACTAATATGCCTCTGGGGCATTTCTTCCTAGATATTGTCCTGAAGCAAGAGAATACTATGGATGTTAAATAGTGTTTAATCAGCTAAATGAGTAGTCAATGGAATTTCCATCAACTACTCGATTAGTCGATAAGGGGGGAAACTGCAGAGCTGCAGCAGGGTTTGTTCCTGGCTTGGACGCTAACCCTGCTGCAGCGCTGCCTTTTAAATGTATTGAACGCTGCCAGGCTCTTAATACATTTAAAGGGGAGAGGCCCAGCGGAGGAACGGGGGGAGTGGGCATGAGCCAGGAAACAACTGATTCCTCCTAGCTTCCGCCCAGTCCCCCTGCTATGCCTCTGCCCTCTCTGTTCTCCCTGGTGAAGACAGGGCTGGGAGGAACCAGCTTTTAAGCCAGTTCACCCCAGCACCACCTCCTAATCCACCCCCTTGCTGCCTTTCTCTGATAGAGGCAGCAAAGGGGGGAAACGACTACTACAGTCACTACTCAACTGCCCAATAAACATATGCTTATTGGGTAGTTGACTAGTCGCTTACATCCCTAGAGAGGATATATCCTTTGATTAACAAAATCAATCCTTTTGAATGTATATAATATTACAGAGCTCTTCTGTAATGCCTGCTTCCATCGGTAGGTCCCAAAATGCTCCACACAGGAGGTCGAGATCAGTATTCTCTGTAGGGTCTCTACCAGTTGGGAGAGACTTGCTGCTCTGTCCTCAGCAGGGAGCTGCTGCTGTCACTCAGGCTATGTCTAGACTCCAGGCTTCTTTTGGAAGAAGCTTTTCCAGAAAAGATCTTCCGGAAAAACGTCTTCCGAAAGAAAGCATCCACACTGCCAAAGTGCAGAGAAAAAGCGATCTGCTTTTTCGAAAGAGAGCATCCTCACTGTATGGACGCTGTCTCGCATGCAAGCTGTGATTGCAATGGATGGAATGGCCACCAGGGCACCTGTGCTTTTTCCTCTTTCCTCTTCTTTCAAAAGAACTCCCCTTTCCCCGTCCACACACGCCTTTTTCCAAAAGAGCTCTTTCGGAAAAAGGCTTCTTCCTCGTAAAATGAGGATTACCTATGTCAGAAAAATCCCTGCGTTCCTTCCATTTTCTTTTGGAACAGTGTGATTGCGGTGTGGACGTAATTGCAGTTTAAAAAAACCCTCTGTAGTGTAGACATACCCTCAGGGAAAAGTGCCTTTCCCCTGCCAGGCAGCTACATGCATGAGTCCAGGGGCACATTAAGCAGCTGCAGGGCTGTGCTGCCATGCAGCTTAGAGGGAACACTGAACTGGGTTCTGATGGTTCATATAAACATAGATGCTTTTTTAACATCTATGCAGCTGTTGATTCCAGTATAGGGTACAGGAAATCCTGAAGTGGGCAATTATGGATTACCTAACTCACTGTTTATATGGACGATGTTTAGATACTATAATGAAGGGTTGCAGTTTAGAACTCTAAAACAGGTATCTACCGAGCTGTAGCCTAGTTAGCGAGGTCACCTCTTACTGTCAAAATCTATTTATTAAGCAGGGTTAGAAGTCTTACCTTTCAAGGAGGTGTGTGCTGCTCTTGACAGCAGAGCATTCAGTGTGATGGTCCACCAGTTTTCTCTTGGTTCAGAGAAACTCTAGAGCAGGGGTGGGCAATCATTTTTGATGGGGGAGCACGCCATGAATTTGGAAAGTAGTCAAGGGTTGCACTCTTCCATTATATTAATGGAGGAGGTGCGGGGTCTGGGATGGAAGTTGGGTGTAGAAGGGAGCTTGGGATAAGAGAGGGAGCTTGGGTGAAGGAGGCAGGTGTGACCTGGGGCACTGGACTTACGTGCAAGGGACTGGATTGTGACCTAGGGCAGGAAGCTGGGGTACAGGAGGAGGTTCTGGGGTTTGGGTTGTGAGCTAGGGCAGGAGGGGACTGTGATCTGGGGCAGCAGATTGGGGTGCCAGATCTAGGAGAGGGTATGGGTGCAGGAGAGGGGCAGAGGATTTGGGTATGTGGAGTAGAGGGGTAGGAATAGGGGGCAGAAGGTTGGGGGAAGGGAGGATGCCAGAGGTAGGCTCTAGCCAGGAGACTTACCAGCCAGCAGCCCATTCCTGAATCAGCCTCCCTTCCTGCCCTGCCCCTGCACAAGCTGCTGCCACATGCTCTGTGAATAACTAGGAGCCCTTTGTGCATTGTGGCTGCCTGTTATTGAAACAGGCAGCTCCCATTGGTCAGTTTCCAGCCAGAAGCCAGCCAATGGGATTGTGCTGTATTTTGCCTAGTACTGCTCTAGAGCTTGTCCTCATGGTTGTTATTCGCCTCTTGCTAATTGTGCTTTGACAACCAGCAGTTACAATAGCTTTAATGTAATTAGTTTTCTGATCACCAAAGGGGAGGGAGCATTCCCCGGAGTTAGTATTGGAGATCCAGCAACACATTTGAATCTTTTCCTGACAAATGCTGAACAATGTTCCTGACATTTTCTGATTTTTTTACAAAAGGATTCAAAACACCCATACCCCAAAAAAGACCTTAAAATCAATTCAAAATGGAAAAAAATAATTTAGTTTTGAATGTATTATTTTGAGTCTATTCTCATTTTTTCCACTGAAAGAGGGGCGTGAGAAGGATGTGTGGCAGGCACCCAAAAACTACACCTATCTGTCCTGTTATTAGCCTCTGGAGACCATGGAATTCCTTGGCTACTCTCACAATCTGTCCCTACCTCTAGCTGCCAAAGGCATATTTTATCCAGTAGTGACAATTCACAGTAAGAGCATTTTTATCTCGTTCAATATTATTCCTCCATCTTCTTCATCAGATGCCATAAAAATATCCTTCCATAGAAGACTTCTATTCTGTCATCCTAACTACAGGTCCCAAAATAATGGACATACATTTACTATTCTTGGTTCTCCATAGACCTCTAGAGTTCCCTATTAGATCATCTCCACCGACCCACAAAAAAGCAAAACAGAAAAACGCTCATTTCAATACCATCTGGCTACAATCAAGGAACTTTGTTTGTATGTTTGTTTGTAAATAGATTTTTTTCACCTCAGATTGTTTATTTAAAAATCAGAAAATTTTAAATGATTTTTTGCAAAAACATTTGTGATTCAAAAAGGCATTTTTATAACTGAAAACTTACCAATGAAATTTTTCAACCAAGTGGAGAATCTGGTAAAATGACAATGAAGAATTTTCTCTTAGGTGGTAGTTAGTACTATTACAAAACGTACTCACTCCCTGTTGAGGCTTTGAACAAAAAACCCTTTTCCACTAAGCTCCATTAGTATTTTATTAGGCTCTCCTTGTTTTGGGGAGATTTTGTTTGTGTGTTTCCTTGGCTGAATACATAGTGAATCTTTTTTAAGCTCCAGGTTTAATGTTTAGCTCCCTTTCTATAATAATTATAATTCCTACCAGTCCACAAAGGCTTTGGCTGTCATAAATTCCCCCAAGTAATACATTCATGTTTAATACAAGAACTGCTAGTACTTTGAAAAATTACCTTTATGGGACTTTAAAAAAATTTAAAAGCAACAAATGGTCCTGCAGCACCTTAGAGACTAACAAAACATGTAGACGGTATCATGAGCTTTCGTGGGCACAACCCACTTTTTCAGATCTTGAGGTCTCTTCCATCCTTATATTTCTATGATTCTAGAAAGGTACATTTTGATTCTCACATTAAATACCTGACACAACCACTTACTCCCTTAACTCAGGCCTTGTCTTCACTCTGCGGAAGATCAAAGCTGCCACGATTGATCTTCTGGAGATCGATTTGGTGAGTCTAATCAAGACTTGCTAAATTGAACTCAAAGAGCACCCCCGCTGGCAGCTGGTACTCCTGCTCTTGCTCCCCTTAGCCTCCCGCTGTGTAGATGGCGTTGCATACGTTAAGCCGAGCTTCCGGGTCTAGTGTAGACCTGGGATTAGTATTCCCCATCCTGTAGTATTGCAATAATGTGGATCAACACCCTAGCTGAATATCAGCAGCCAAAAAAAAAAAAAAAAAAGACAGAGAGAGCGAGAGAGAGAGAATGAAGCAGCGCCAACAGAGAGAAAGCTGCATTCCAGACCTGCTATTAAAGAGAATGGCTCCTTTACTTTGAGATGGAGCCCTACAATTTTGTCTGACAGCATCGCTTTACCCTGGCTGATGCCTAGGTATGATAGACAGGGGCTGCCAAGCAATTTCAACATTAATTCAACATTAATTTTCACGCCCCCAGAAAGAAGTAAACTTTGTCTCCTGTTGGCAGGTGGCCCCTGACATTAGCAAAGTAGTTCTCAGCCTTTTGTCCTGGTGACCACTTTCACATAGCAAACTTCAGAGTGTGACCCCACCCTCTTATGCATTAAAAACACTTTTTCATGTATTTAACACCATTTTAAATGCTAGGTGCAAAGTGGGGGTTGGGGTGTAGGCTGACAACTCATGTCCCCCCATGTAATAACCTTGTGACCCCCTGAGGGGTCCTGACCCTCACTTTGAGAACCACTGCACTGGCAGGTCTTACCTTAAAGCTAGGGCTTGAGGATTCCATATAGTCAGTACTAAAATAACCCATGCTGCTCTGTGAAGAGTCACTAGTTTCAATCACAGTTACGGCCTTGTGTGAGCTGTAGCAGGGCAAAATGCTAGTCCAGTGCCTCAGGCTGTAGTGTAGGACTTTGGAGACATAGATTCAAGTTTCTGTTATGCCACAGATGTCTTGTGTGACCTGGAGGAAGTCTTCTAGCCCCTTGATATGATGGGGACAATAGCACTTTCCTACCTCCTAGGAGTGTTGGGGGGGGAGGGGGGTTAAATATATCAAAGGTTGTGACAGATACTGCAGTAATGAGAGGTGTGTATGTTTCATAGGTAACCTGGAACCAAATTCTGCAGCAACAACTACTGGGTTTGACAGCAATGTTAACTGTATTCTACCGCTATGAAATACTTCTCAGTCCCAGCGTTGCAAATCCCAAGTGCCAAAAATGGGCCACCCCTCCCCTTCGCACCCCACTGCAACATCCCAACATACAAAAGCCATCTCCAAGATGGTGACTTTATTCTACATAATTAACAAGCACTAAATTATTGAGCAGATTCATAAAAAATGAAAGACAAACATTTTATTTTGCTCTGCATCTGGAGGGTAACCCAGATATGTCGCATAGACTGACGGTTGCCAGTTGAGAAGTCCTGCCCCTCATTAAATATATAGCAAATTGGAGTAGACTGGGGAACATGCATGGCACTTGGAAGAGACTTAAAGTGACTGCAATCACAGCTGAGGGAGACAAGGATGGAATAAGGAAAGGAAAAGAGAAAAATTGATCAAAGAAAGAGGAAGGAAACGAGGGATAAAAAGTTCAGGTTGGGCTTAAAGGCACGGAAATGAGCATAAGGCCCCTTGAAAGTCAGAGTTCACATAGGGTAAGAAACTTTCTATGCTTTGGGTTTTTTTACAGACATTTGTTTCAGGTCTTCAGTTGGAATAAATCAGCAATGACAAAAATGGAGCGATGTGTATTTGCACCATTCTTATGTAAAGCCTAACTGGGAAGGCGATTAAAAGTTTACTAGGGGACTGCACCCCCTGCTCACTACACTCGCCAACCCCCCTCACTCTACGAGTAGGCAACCCTGGCTTCACCCCAGCCACCAGGGAGGACTGAGCTGAGGCAGCACCAGCCCTTCCGTCCCCCCCTCCCTAGCCGAGGTGGCACCAGCCCTGGCTCTTTCTGTTCCCCCCGCTCGCTCCCCTCCGCTGCCCGGCCAAGTCTGTACCAGCCCCAGATCTGCCGCTGGTGACCAGGGAAGGCCAAGGCCATGGCACGCCAGCCCTGGCTCTCCATGGCTATGTCTACACTCGTGGCTTCTTGCGCAAGTATGGCCGATCTTGCGCAAGAATCGGCAGAGCATCCTCACTGCCCACCCGCTCTTGCGCAAGGAAATTTATAGTACGGCATGGTAAGGGAGGGCTTCTTGCACAAGAGCTATGCTCTTTTTTAAAAGGTGTAAGCCCTCTTGAGCAGGAGCTCTTGCGCAAGAGGGCAATGTGGACGCTGGGCAGGGATTTCTCACGCAAGAAGGCTCTATGGCTAAAATGGCCATCAGAGCTTTCTTGCGCAAGAGAGCGTCCACACTGCCATGGGCGCTCTTGTGCAAAATCACAGCTCGCACATGGCAGTGTGGACGTTTTCTTGCACAAGACTTCTTGCACAAGAACCCTTGTGCAAGATGTTCTTGCACAAGACTTCTTGCACAAGAACCCTTGTGCAAGATGTTCTTGCACAAGAAGCCGCCAGTGTAGACATAGCCCATGTGGCCACCAGCGGGGGCCGGGCTGGCAGTGGGTGGGGCTTGGCTCCAGGGCTGAAGCCTTGGGAGGAATGGGTAGGGCTGAGGGTGGGCTTTACCTGCCCATGCCTACCCCCAAGCCTGTGGACGCTGTGATGTGATGACATCACTCTGTCATCCCCAAGACATTTTTTATACAGAGAGCAGGGGGTGGGCAATCATTTTTGATGGGGGGGCCACTCCAAGATTTTGGAAAGTGCTTGAAGGCTACACTCTTCCATAGTATTAATGGAGGAGATGCGGGGTCTGGGATGGATGCTGGGTGCAGAAGGGAGCTTGGGGTAAGGGACTGGGGTACAGGATGGAGAATGGAGTCTGGGAGGGAGTTGAGATGACGCAGGCAGGTGTGACCTAGGGCAGGGGACTGGAGTACAGGGGTTTGGGTGTGACTTAGAGTAGGAGGGGATTGTGGTCTGGAGCAGGAGATTGGGGTGCCAGATCTGAATGGGGGCAGAGGGTTTGGGTATGTTGATTGGGGGGCAGAAGGTTGGGGAAGGGAGGGGCTGGGGTGCCAGATGCAGGATCTGGCAAGGAGACTTACCAACCAGCAGCCAAACCAGCCTACCTGCCTGCAGAGCTAAGGCTTGAAGAGTTTAAATTGTTCCTCAGCCAGCCTGCCCTGCACCTGCACAGGCTGCATGCCCATGTGCTTATGTGACTGAGCCAAGGTGTAGAGTTGACAGATACTTTTGCAAAAAAGGCAAAACAAAAACTGGTTGAACAAAAGCAAAAACAAAAAAAAAATGGGATACCAAACTGGTTGAGCTCCTTTAAATTTCCACACTTCCCGCTGCCCTGCACCCACCAGACACAGCAGGGGGAAAATGTCCCTGCCAGCCTTCTGGCTGAGAAAAACAGAAAATACCAGACATTTTACATGTCCAGTATTTTCTAGTTTTTTTACCCGACAGAAGATGCAATTACCAGACTGTCCGAATGAAAACCGGACACCTGACAACCCTACTGAGGAGAAAGAATGTGGTTCTTCTTGGCTGCTTGTTATTCAAAGAGGCAGCTCCCATTGGCCAGTTTCTGGCCAGAAACTAGCCAATGGGATTGTGCTGGGTGTGGGGGCAGCTTCTGAAGACTAACCCTCTCCTCCCAGTTTTGCAACAGAAACGGGGCCCAGCAACTGTGTTTCTGAGCAGTGTGCTGGGTTGCGGGGCAAGCAGGGGAGCCGGCCTGGGGCTCCCCGCTGCCTCTAGAGCCAGATCTGGTGGCTTGGTGGGCCGGATTTGGCCTGCAGGCTGTATTTTGCCCAGGCCTGATTTAGAGATAAAACAGCACAATAAATATCAATACATGGTAATAGGAAATGGTGCCAAAAGGAGACAGATAAACTGAATTAGTCCAAACAAAAAGGACTATGGTTGTAACTCAAGGTCTGTGTTAAGACCATACCTGGTAAACAGGAGAGCTATGTCTAGGCTGCATCCCTTTTTCGTAAAAGGGATGCAAATTAGACATATCGCAATTGCTAATGAAGTGGGGATTTAAATCTCCCCCGCTTCATTAGCATAAAAATGGCTGCCACTCTTTTCCGGCTCAGAGCTTTGCTGGAAAAAAGCGCCAGTCTAGACGCGGATCTTTCGGAAAATAAAGCCTTTTCCGAAAGATCCCTTATCCCTTATATTAAGAGGGATAAGGGATCTTTCGGAAAAGGCTTTATTTTCCGAAAGATCCGCGTCTAGACTGGCGCTTTTTTCCGGCAAAGCTCCGAGCCGGAAAAAAGTGGCAGACATTTTTATGCTAATGAAGCGGGGGAGATTTAAATCCCCGCTTGATTAGCAATTGCGATATGTCTAATTTGCATCCCTTTTACGAAAAAGGGATGCAGTCTAGACACAGCCGAGGGCTACATCTACACTGGCAGCTTCTTGCGCAAGAACTGTTTTGTGGAAGAGTTCTTGTGCAAAAAATCTTCCACAAGAGCGCATCTACACTGGCATGTGCTTTTGTGTAAGAGATGTGCTTTTGCGCAAGAGCATCCATGGCAGCGTGGGCGCTCTCTTGTGCAAGAAAGCTGTGATGGCCATTTTAACCATAGGGGCTTCTTGCACAAGAAATTCATGTTGCCTGTCTACACTGCCCTCTTGTGCAAGAGCTCTTACGCAAGAGGGCTTATTCCTTGTGGGGAGAGGAATAACTCTTCCAGAAGAAGCCCTGTTTTACAATGCTATACTGTAAATTTACTTGCGGAAGAATGCACATGCAGTGTAGACAGCAGGCAAGTTTTTGCGCAAGAACGGGAGTTCTTGCTCAATAAACTGCCAGTGTAGACATAGCCAAGAAGTGTGGGATTAGCAATCAATGAACCAAAACTGATGTATCAGAAACTTGGCCTTGTTGGTAGATATAACAAGACGGGCTATTCCATGTGCTACTCCCTTTTGTATCCTTTAAAAAACCCCACCAACTTTGAGAGAAGCTAATGCAAATATTGCTGACTGAAAGAAGGGGAAGGAATGAGCTTGCTACCATCCTCACCATCTTTTGGGCTCTGGGGTCCACAATGACATCCTTTGGCCTTCATTATCCTGATCCTAAGATATGTCCTGACCAGACTGGGCCAAAAGCAGGGCCCAGATGTCTTCATGTTCACACTCCTTTTCCTTCCTCACTTTATTTCCTCTCTTTCTGATTCTCCAAGAGCCTGGACTAGCTGGCTAAGACCAAAGATGAAAGTGGGTCTGTGCAGCGTTCTGGTAAGAACTGGCCACCAGACCGGCCACCAAACGGACGACTCTTTGCTCCCCTCTGTTGGCGCCCTGCCGGTAAGGGTTAGGCAGCACTACCATGGCAGTACTTTGCTGCCCTTTTGCCCAGACCCCTCTTTCAGGGACCAGAAACCTGGGTCCTTCAAATTGCCCACGTACCAGTGCTCCTAGCTTCTGCCTCTACATCCCTGGGCTCCCGGCTGCCGGCCATCGGGGTGGGGGGAGATCTTCCCCAGCCCTGTTATTCTGTCTGAGGCCTGCCCCTTCTGGGGGCCCAGAGCCACCCCTCATTAAAGATGCCGTGCCCAATGCAGGGTATACAGGTATGTCCCTTTTGACCCCTAGCTAAGACTATGTACCATGAACATGCTATAGACCTCTGACTAGAAAGAGGCTGCTAAAAGAAATGCCATAAATAGCCCAATGGTGCTACAAGTTTGTCAGGTCTCGGGTTAGCTGATAAAACTGCTGTGCCTGTGTTTGTCTAGTAGGCTACGTCAAGACTGCAAGCCTCTTCGAAAGAGAGCGTCTAGACTACGACCAGTACTTTCGAAAAAGTGAGCCGCTTTTTCAAAGAGAGTCTAGATGCGCTCTTTCGAAAAAGCACAGTTTGCATTCAATAGCGCCTTTTTTTGAAAGAGTACTTTTGAAAAAAGGCATTATTCCTTGTAAAATGAGATTTACCGTGATCGAAAAAACTGCCTCTTTCTTTCGATTTACTTTCGAAAGAACACGGCTGCAGTCTAGATACAGGTGAAGTTTTTCCGAAAAAAGGCTACTTTAAAAAAAAAAAAAACCTGTAGTCTAGACACACCCGTAATCAGTTTGCAAGTAAAATTGAACACCAGAGGCAGAAGCTGCATTTCTAGATTTGCTATTATTTTCTTTACCCTTTTGTGTATGTCATGTTTTGTCTTCTAGGCCATGGGGTCAGACTGCAACAACAGCCCCACTTAACCAACTTATCTTTTCTGTGAAAAGGACAGTTATTACTCTCGTTAATACCAATTAAGAGCCTTTCCAATAGGGGTTTTGTTTGTTTTTAAACTCTCTGCAGCTAAGGGGAAGGAGGGATGTTGTTAAAAATAAGGCCTTACTTACTTAATACTTTACATTCCAAATTCTTTCGCTGTTTTGCTTTCTTTTCTATATCTTTAATGAAAGGTTTAAATGATGTGCTTGCCAGGGCACTACACAGGCTGTCATCTCTAATGAGCAGTTCTCAAAATGTGGGTGGTGGGAAGAGGTGGAGTGAGGGAGGGGGAGGAGTGGGGCTTGTGGTGGGGGTGGAATTGCCCTGGGCCCTGCGCCTGAGGCTGTGGGGACGGGGTTGCCCCACAGGTCCCTCCAGACAGCCTTGGGTCTAACTAAAATCTTTGGGCTTAATGCTGGGGTAATTGGGTGAAATCTAAGAGCCTGTGTTGTACTCAGGTCAGACTCAATGGTCTCTTCTGGCCTTAGACTCTATGAAACTGTTATGGTTATGCCTAAAGACACCAAAAATGAGGCTGGATTAGGCTAAGGCCTGTATAAACAGAGTAACCAGCAATCTCTGCCCCATGAGTTTACAATCTGAACGCTCAAGACAGACCCAGTGTGGGGGAATGGAATGTAGCACACAAGCAGTCTGATGGTGGCAAACATCAGCTTAGTGCCATGATTTTGAAGCTGGGGGCAAAGAGTAGTTAAGAGGGAATAAGCTAAACAGAAAGAAAATGAAGCAAGCACAGCCAATACTATTAGCAATAAGGAGACCAGAAACCAGTTTGGCATAGGAATTATCTAACTAACCTAGTCTAATACACATTTATTTTTATATGCATGCACTTCGTCCCTATCTAGAAGCCAGGATGCCTTTACTGGAATTCTGTTGCAGATTTAGACTTTATGAGTGGTTGTTGATCATTGATGTCAATGGAGTTGGGCTGATTTGCGTTAGGTGAAGCCTTGCCTTGTGTCATGGGTGATGTTTTACCTTTGCTGTCCTAAGGTCCTACAAACCATTGAAAACAAACGTCTTGATTGCAGAGCAAGGCATATGTGGCTTGTGGGTTGCATACACTGCAAAAAGCATCCGCAGCTCCCTTTCCTTGCATGATCCCACTTCACCTTCTTTGTATTTAATGGCTTGTGCTGGGCCTGAGGTGACAAATTGGGAGTGAGACCGGAATGGTTCCAGAGCTCAGTGTGGTTCAGATCCAGGGTTTTGGCTTAGCCCCGTACAGAGACATCTGCAATAACTGAACATGAGATTTCCTCAAACCTCCAGGAGTGTTTGCAACTGTAGCTTTGCTGTGTGCCCATCTCCTGTAATTGCTTGATCATGGTAATTACACACAAAAAGATAATTTCTTAATCATGTGTAATGAGCACCCTTTAGCTAGCAGGCGAGGCACAAGCTCATTCCAGCTATTCACAGGCTTCTAATCCGCCTCCTTTTGTCTCGTCCATAGTTACCATGTGCAGCTTCTCTGAGATGCTTTGTAATGGTTTGAGTGGATTTAGTCTAATTTCTTCTTGGCTGTTACCTGACAAACCCTGTCAGTATAAATACTGTGCCATGTTATATCATAACACAGATACCAAAAGCTTAATGTTTATATTTAGCAAGCTCTGTGGAGCAAAGGTCCTCTTTCCATTCTGTGTTCTGTGTCACAGAACACCAGGAGGTCAGGGAGCATGAATAGAGCTTCTAGGCATTATTGCAACACAAATAATAAACAATAGCAATTTGTAAGTGTGTCTTCCTTAAAGGTTAATAGGTCTAAATCTCCTGTCACATGCACTGGTTTTATACTGGTGTGAAACTCTTAATTACATAGGAGTTATTTCAGATTTACATGGGTGTGATAGGGTGGAGAACTGGCCACACAACCTTTCAATTCCACATCAAAATATTTGGGACTTTCTTTATCGCTTCATTATGGGCCACTTTTGACTCAGATTCCTTCTGATTTTTTAACCTAACCCACTGGGACATTGTTTCTGGGTACCAGGAGTGGCTGCCCTTTTCTCTTCCTAGCTTGCTACAAATGGCTGCCTTATCTAATCGAGTCAGAAAAGAGCAGGCCACCTTGGCCCAGAGCCTCAAAGCTACCTAAGTGCCTAAATACCGCTGAGGATCTGGGCCTTTGTGCTTACAGAGATGATTCACAAAAAGTGAAATTCACCCTATGTATGGGGCAGTCTAAGGTATATGCACCACTTAAGTCTTACCTGAAGGCTTAAAAGGAGCAGAGTAGAGTAGTAATTTTCTGTGTCAAAATAATGGAAAATTAGGTTTTTACTGAACAAACTGTTTTGGGAAAAATATCTGATCTTTGCAGAAATCTCTGATGTTTCAAAGGGAAAAAAGACGCCTAAAAGCAGAAAAAATCCACCCAAAAACCTGTCATATATATAGTAGCCCAGTGTCTGAGTCTGTAACGCCGAAATGCTGGCTGTTCCCTCTGGGGGGCACTGTTGTTGAAATGCTGGCTGTTCCCTCTGGGGGGCGCTGTTGTTGAAATGCTGGCTGTTCCCTCTGGGGGGGCGCTGTTGTTGAAATGCTGACTGTTCCCTCTGGGGGGGGCGCTGTTGTTGAAATGCTGGCTGTTCCCTCTGGGGGGGCGCTGTTGTTGAAATGCTGGCTGTTCTGTCTGAGCGGCCTGTGCTGCATGGGGAGTGTGGGGCCCAAACGGCCACTTGCTCTGTTTGCTCCCCCACTGCGGCCCAGCTGAGCAGTGCAGAAGTCAGCCAAGCGCGATGGAGGGAGGTGAAGGGGGGCGGTGACATGCAGCGTGACAGCGGCTCCAGGCCCCGCCCCCTGGCCGTGAACATCACCACTCCGGGCCCCCCTTGCCTCCCGCCGTGGCGCTTGGCTGACTTCTGCGCCGCTCAGCTGGGCCGCCACGCGGGAGCAAGTGGTGCAAGCGACCGTTTGGGCTCCGTGCTCAACCATGCAGCATGGTGAGTGCAGAGCCCAAACGGTTGTTTGGGCTCCACGGTCCCCCGAGTGAGACGCATGAGGGGGGAGGAGAAGAGAAAGAGAGAGACGGAGAGAGAGGCAGGATGCGGAGGAGAGCTGAGAGAGAGAGAGAGAGGGAGGCAGTAGGAGGAGGAGGAGAGAGAGAGAGAGAGAGAGACGGAGCAAGAGACCTGAGGCTCAGGAGAGAAGACCAACGTGGAGGAGAGACCTGAAAATCCCATTTTATGATGGGCTAATTGGCTAGTTTTTATAAGAAAATCCACCACAACATAGGAACTTCAGTGCATTTTTCTCATACTCCAATTCATCTATAAGGACTGGCACTTACAACTTGAGAAATGCTGTTCCAAAGCTATTTGACTATTTGTTTCATTTTTTTAAACAACTAACAAAATCATCCAAAGCACAGGACTTGGTGGTGATAGGGGACTTCAACTGCCCAGACATCTGTTGGGGAAATAACACTGCAGATAATAACACTTGTTATTATCCAACAAGTTCTTAGAATGTGTTGGAGACAATTTTTTTATTTAGGAGGGGGTGGGGGGAGCTAATTGGAAAGAGGCTGTTATATATTTGATTTTGACAAATAGGAACTGATAGAGAATTTTAAAATGGAAGCCATTTTGTGTGAACATGTGAACATAAGATTGGTCATACTGGGTCAGACCAATGGTCCATCTAGCCCAGTATCCTGTCTGCTGACAGTGGCCAATACCAGATGCCCAAGAGGGAGAGAACACAACAGGTAATCCTTATGTGATCCCTCTCCTGTCACCCATTTCCAGACAAACAGAGGCTAAGAACACCATTCCTACCCATCCTGGCTAATAGCCATTGATGGACCTAACCCCAGAATCTATTTAGCTCTCCCCCATCACCACCAATTCCTATGCTTTGGATGATTTTGTTAGTTGTTTAAAAAAACCCAAAACAAAGAGTCAAATAGCTTTGGAACAGCATTTCTCCAGTTGTAAGTGCCAACCCTTATAGATGAATGGGATCATGAGGAACATGCACTAAAACTCCTATGATGTAGTGGATTTTCTTATAAAAATAGAGTTTTGGGTGGAATTCTTCTGCTTTTAAGCATCTTTTTTCCCCTTTGAAACATCAGAGCTTTCTGCAAAAATCAGATATTTTTCCCCAAAAAGTTTGTTCAGTAAAAACCTAATTTTCCATGTTAAAGTCCTAGCATTCACCACTTCTTCTGGCAAGGAGTTCTAGAGGTTGACTGTGTGCGAAGTGAAGAAAAACTACCTTTTGTTTGTTTTAAACCTGCTGCCTATTAATTTCATTTGGTGACCCCTAATTCTTATATTATGAAAGTGATCATGAAATGGTAAAGTTCATGATTCTAAAGAATGGTAGGCAGGAGACCAGCAAAATAAAAACAGTGGATTTCAAGAAGGCAGATTTTAGCAAACTCATGGAGTTGGTAGGTAAGATCCTATGGGAAGCAAGTAGAAAAGCAATTTAAGATAGTTGGTAGCTTTTCAAAGAGACATCATTAAGGATGCAAGAGCAAACTATTCCACTGCATAGGTTGATGGCAATTGGACACCCAGCACAGTGAATGACAGCGAAAATGGGGTAGGATGAAAAGTTAAAATAGAGAATTACTTACACAGATTAGATGTCTGCGAGTCACTCAGGCCTGAAGAAAAGCATCCCAGAACAGTGTTTCTCAATCAGTGGTACGAGTTACCTTAGAGGTACTCAAGAGAATTCTGGGGTGTACATCAACACAACTGAAATTTGGAGAAAACTGAATTTTTATTAAGTTTTACAGCACTTTATTATTTTTGTACTTTTTACACCCAAAAATTTCATCTCCTGCCCAGCTACAATTAAATTGTTTAAACAAATGTGTTGTAATGGTAGAAAAAAATTGTGTGTATCTGAAAACTGTAGGTACTGGGGGTACTTATTTTTTTTAAAGGGGTACTTTATAAAAAAAAAAAGGTTGAGAAACACTGTCCTGGAATACTCAAGGAGCTGATTGAGGAAATATCTGAGCCATTAGCTATTAACTTTAAAAAATCATGGAAGTCGGGAGAGATTCCAGAAGACTGCAAAAGGGCAAATACAGTGCCCATCAATAAAAAGGGAAATAGGGACAACCCAAGCAATTATAGACCAGTCAGCTTAATTCCTGAACCAGGAAAGAAATGAATTAAGAATTTTCAAACATCCAGGGACTTTGTCAAGAACAAAACAATCTGATTGCTTTTTCTGATGGGGTAACAAGCCTTATGGATATGGGGGAAATGGTGGATTTAGTATAGCTAGACTTTAGTAAGGCTTTTGATAAAGTCTTTTATGACCTTCTGTAAGGAGTCTAGGCCAGCAACATGGCCTCCCTCTGACCTGGAAGAGGAAGGGCCCTCTAAGACCCCTTGGTGGGTAGGTCCAGACTCACCAGCCCCTCCCACAGGAAGCAGAGAGGCGGGACCTAGGGTATAAGAGCTCAGTGCTCAGTTGAAGCCTGGTCGCCGAACAGGTCAGATGTTCGGCCCCAGCTCATGCAGTGAAGGGCCCAGCTATGCTGCGCCTGACCGGAGGACTGGGTTGGGACGCCAGGACCCCGACCAGTCCCCAACGACTGGCCCAGACTACTGAGTCCGCTGCCATGGTCTGAAGACCTGCCAAGGCCTCCAGGACCCCTACCGGGACCTGATGACTGGACTGATCCATCTGGGCCTCTGCCTGAGCCCGAGCCAGAAATGGAGCCAGCACCCCATTAGTTATACTCTTCCCCGTTCCCAGCTGACCCCAAGGAGCCGTGCCCGAGGCAGGTAGGTCCCCCAAGGGGAACTGGAAAGTGGCCCAGGGCAGCTGTCCCTTGGGTGGCTGAGGAAATGGAGGTCGGGTGGGCAGCGTGTTGTAGTTTGGATCCCCGCTGATCCACAGACCTAGTCAGCGTGTTGCGGTCCGGATCCCCGCCAACCCAGTGGCTGCTGCACAGCCACTGTCAGGGCCCTGGGCTGGGATGCAGTGGAGCGAGTGGTTCTGCATCCCCACTGCTAACCTTTCCCTCAGGTGGCTGGCTTCCCACTGTGTGGGCAAAACCCCTGAACTTGTCGGCTCTCTGCCAGCTAGGAGACCCGACCCCTGCCCGGCTGGGACCTGGCCAGAGCCTTAAACTGTTATCAAGCCACCCCTGGTAAACTTTGGTCTTTCTGTCCTGCCCTGACCCAGGGCGGGGCCTTATAAACTGCTTATTTATAGACTGTGACATTGCAATTGCCTTTTAACGGGGCAATAGAGGGAGTCAGCGCTGCCTCCCGCTGACGTGGACCCTTTACACCTTCTCATTAACAAACTAGGGAAATATGACCTAGATGGAGCTATTATAAGGTGGATGTATAACTGGTTGGATAACCTTCCCAGAGGGTAGTTATGTATGGTTCATAGTCATGTTGGAAGAACATAACTAATGGGGTTCGGCAGGGATCAGTTCTGGGTCTGGTTCTGTTCAATATTTTCATCTGTGATTCAGATAATGGCACAGAGAGTAGACTTTATGAAGTTTGCAGAACATGCCAAGCTCATAGGGGTTGCAAGGACTTTGGAGGATAGGATTATAATTCAAGATGATCTTGACAAACTGGAGAAATGGTGTAAGGCAGTGGTCTCCAACCTTTTTACACCCAAGATCACTTTTCAAATGATAGAACAAGCCAAGATCTACCACCCCATCCCATCCTTGAAGCCCCGCCCTCTCTATTCTCCTCCGCTCCATCACTTGCTATCCCCAACCCTTATACTGCTGCTTTTTTTCCCAATTCTTCTGTAGGAAGAGGTTTTTCCAACATAGGGCCTGACTAGACTGGACCAAATGTCAGAAAAATCCCTTATTTTGGGCACCCCCTTATTCCTCGTGGAAAGAGGAATATAGGGGTGCCAAAAGCTCATGTTTGCTCTTCCACTAAAAGAAGCAGAAGAACAAATGCATCCCTGGATGCAGAAGTGTTTTTCTGGGATATCTCCAGAATCCTGAAAAACTCCTGCAGTCTAGCCGTAACCTCGCTGGATTGAGACAGGATGTGTAGGCTCTGGGGTGGGAATGAGGGATTTGGGTGTGGGAAGGGGTGAGAGGTGCAAGCTCTGGGAGGAAATATGGATGCAGGAGAGGGTGGATAAGGGGATACTGGGTCGGGAAGAGGGCGCCAGGCTGGGCAGTGTTGGGGTCAGATGTAGGGTTAGGGTACTAAGCAAGCCACAGACTTCTGGATGTGAGGGTTCAGGAATTTGGGTTAGGGTATGTGAGGGGCTCTGGGCAGGGGGTTCCAGTGTATGATAGGCTCAGATGTAGGGTCTGGGGGAAAGGGGAGTGCAGGAGTGTTATGATGCTGTGGCCAAGTGGGGGCTTGGCTCCAATTTGGGGTTTGTTGGCCAAGCTTCATTTTCAAATAAAATACTATGTCAAACAAAAAGTTTCTGCATTGTCTTTATTTCTGAGAAGGGCAGGGAACCTGTTTTGAGTCAGGGGTCACTGACCCAAGAAAAGTCAGTTGGGGCCACACAAGTGAGATGCAAAAAAGCCTCCAACCCCCTCCTCCCCCCCAGCAAGCTTCACTACTGTGGCCATAACTGTGTTGATGGGAACAGGGGACATAGTACTGGGGAAGGGTGCTAGTGGGTGCTTTGGCAGGGGACAGGGTGCCAGTGGGGACAGAGTTCTGGGGTTGGAGGCAGGGGAGAGGGGACAGGGTGCTGGGAGGGCAGAGGACAGGGTTCTCCAGTAGGCGACAGAGTGCCAGTGGGGACAGAGTTCTGTGGCTGGGGACAGGGGAGTGGGGAGTGGGGGCAGGGGAGAGGGAACTGGGGAGTGGGAACAGGGGGCAGGGTACCAGTGGAGGCATAGAGTCCCCTGCATCTTCCTCCTCCCAGGATTCCCCCCTGCAGAGGGAAGCCGGCGCGTGCCTCCTCCGGGCCTGACTCCTCCTCCATGGCACAGAAAAACCCCGTGCTTGCCTGCCCTGGAGCTGAAACACACATACACACCCCCTCCGTGGCGCAGGGAAACCCCGCACACACATGCCTGCCCCGGGGCTGAAACCCCCGTGCGCGCCTGTCCCGGGGCTGACTCACCCCTCCTGCGCCAGTGCAGGGAAGTCGCCGTGCTCCTCCTCCGGAGCCAATGCCCCTTCCCACAGCGTGGCTGGCAAAGCAGCCAGAGCACTTCCAGAACCCCCGGAAGAGGTGCTAAGCTGCGGGACTTCTGTCTACCCGCATGAAGCCGGCACTACCTCCATTTTTGCTGGAGGTAGGTAGTGTGGCTTCTCGGGGGTGAGGGAAAAATGGGGGGCGGGGCAGACGCCTCGTGATAGACCAGTCAATTGCAATCGACCTGTTGGTGACCACGGGTGTAAGGTAAACGGGATGAAATTCAATAAGGACAAATGCAAAGCACACCACTTAGGAAGGAACTATCAGTTACACACATAAAATACGGGAAATGACTGCTAGGAAAGAATATTGTGGAAAGGAATCTGGGGGTCATAGTAGACCATAAGCTAAATATGCACCAACAATGTGACACTGGGGGGGGAAAAAAAGCAAACATTATTCTGAGACATATTAAGCAGGAGTTTTGTAAGTAAGAAATGAGAAGTAATTCCTCCACTCTACTCCATGATGATTAGGCCTCAGTTAGAGTATTGTGTCCAGTTCTGGGTGACACTTTTCAAGAAATATGCACAAATTTGGAAAAAAAAGTTTGAAGAGAGCAACAAAAATGTTAAAGGTCTAGACAGCACGCCATATGAGAGAAGATTGAAATAATTGGTTTTTAGTCTAGAAAAGGGAAGACTGAGAGGTCATAACAGTTTTCAAGTACCTAAATGGTTATTACACAGAGGAAGGAGAAAAAAATATATAAGACAAGAAGCAATGGGCTTAAATTGCAGCAAAGGAGGTTTAGGTTGGACATTAGAAAAACTTCCTATAAGCACTCGAATAAATTGCTGATGGAGGTTGTGAAATCTCCATCATTGGAGATTATGAGCAGGTTATACAAACACCTGTTGGGATAGTCTAGATGGTGTTTGGACCTGCCATGAGTTCAAGGGAGTGGACTTAACTTCCCGAGGTTCCTTTCAGTCCTATAATTCTATGATGTATTCCAGTATCATAGCAAGAGGGGGCACAGTAGTGCATTATGGGAAATATAGTCCCACCAGGCTGCCTGGCCAATAGAGGAGAATGGGAGCACAAAGCACTCAAACTACAACTCCCCTGAGGCACTGTGTCAGGATTGCTCAAGTGAAATTTTTGGGTTTCATTTTTCTACGAAAAATTTCACCCTGCTGTAGTGTTTAGGACTCGTGTTGGACTTCTGCAACACAGTGAATTTCTTTTAAAAAGCATAAGCTACTCTTTCTGTTGAGGCTGCTTAACCAAATGGCATCCAAAGCAGGTAAGAAATTATACTGCATCAATCCTCTGAGGAATTCAAAAAGAACTGTTGACCCTCTGAATTAGGCTTCTAGATAAGCCATAAAATCCAATATGAACCTACACGAATCTGCCTCCCATCAGCCAATATCGGCTACCTCAGCAGAAATCACTAGCACTTGACCAATGCATGTGAAGGGATCATCAGACCCATTAGCTTTCCCTGCTCAGCCAAATATAAATCCTGTCATGATCGAGTGAAATAAACGACGCTGGTAGAAATAATGTTTCAGTGAGTGACGGGCAAGAGAAGATGGCATTCCAAGCAGTTTGCCAGTTTTATTGTACGCCGTAGGACTATACATGTTTCATGCAAGCTATGTGTTTGTCCCATCTGCCACTCAGAATGACATGCTTCACCTCATGTGGGTGGGTCCTGGGCTAAGGTACTTGGTTCCTCGTCTGGAGCACTGGTGGCTTTATCAAGGGTCCTGCAAGCAAAAAAAGAGAGTCATTCCACAACTTCTAGACTGAACCAGTGGTCAAAGACCACAGAATGCATCCCTCCCTCCTCAGCCAATTGGTATTGGCCTAGCAATGCATCACTGCATGGAGCGTATTCATTGATTGTACACCCACGAAATAGTTCATTCATTCACCATATTGAGGATGGGCCTGATTCTGTTTTCATTTAGGGACTGAGCTAAAGCTCACTGAAGTCAGTGGATATCTTTCCACGTACTTCACTGGGCTTTGGTCAGGCCTGTAGAGTGATTTTACTGGAGCTGTGCCATTTCATTGACCTGAGTTGATTTGCTCTGGGGTTAGGCATGAACAGGATCAGGCCCAAGGGCAAGCCACAAACTGGCTATGAAAAATGTTTGCCAATTGATTATAACCTGCACAGAAAGTCAAAGGGTATGTCTACACTACCCCCCTAGTTTGAACTAGGGGGGTAATGTATGCATACCGAACTTGCTAATGAAGCCTGGGATTTGAATTTCCCGGGCTTCATTAGCATAAAGCCGGCTCCGCCATTTTTAAAAGCCGGCTTGTTCGAACCCCGTGCCGCGCGGCTACACGCGGCACGGGCTAGATAGTTCGAACTATGTAGCCATTCCGATCTATCTATACGCCTCGTTCGAACAAGCCGGCTTTTAAAAATGGCGGAGCCGGCTTTATGCTAATGAAGCCCGGGAAATTCAAATCCCGGGCTTCATTAGCAAGTTCGGTATGCATACATTACCCCCCTAGTTCGAACTAGGGGGGTAGTGTAGACATACCCAAAGGGTGTCTCGCTGTAAAATTGTATTGCAAGCAAGCCGTGTGTTTCCCTCAAAGCGAGCGATGAATTCTGGTGAATGCCCTATAATAAAAGAGAACTATATGCTATAAATTCAGGGGTGACTCATCTGTCTTGAGCTGCTTAATGACTCCTGAAGTGCTTGGATCCTGCCATGTCATTAAAATGATTGGCTTTAATAAAGAGCAGTTGCTAGAAAAACATAATCCAGCGTTTAGGAGGAGCCAATAGCAAGTGTGACGAATTGGAACGCCTTTTTTTTTTAAACCGATAAGACAAAGCCCCTAATGCTGACATAGTCCCTATAATATTGGCATGTCTTCTTACCAGACCAGGATTCCAGTCTGCCAACACCTTACCTGTGTAAATTCAGCAATCCAAGAGAAATGACAGACATGGGACAAGAGATGAAGATTCTACCATGGGAAGCTAGCTCCTTCTTCACCCACCTTTTCTGCCCAAGACCCCACCCATACTTCACCCTCACTCCGTCCCAGCCTTGACCCCTGTTCTGCTCCAGGCCCTTCCCTCTGCCCCGCTAGGCTCAGCCTGGGTGTCATGTCCCCCCGCCCCTGTGAGACACACCTGCCTGCCGCTTGCCGCATCCCTCCTCACCCCTCCAATCCTGGAATACCACTCCCACCCTTCTGCCACGTCTCTTCTCACCCCCGGCCCGCATGAGACCTCCCCACCTTCCACTCGCCACATCCCTCCTTATACCCCGCCCTTGTGACCCCCCCCGCCCATCACATTCTCTCCTCAACCCCTCCCACAGCACTCCCCCTCTCACCACATCTCTCTTCAAACCCCCAGCCCTCACAGGGGAGGGATGGGATGGAGGAGAGTTGGTACTTGATGAGCAGCAGGGACCTCTAGAGGGGATGGAGTGGAAAAGAGAAGGAACTGGTGGGCAGTGAGGAAAAGGGAAGAGACAGAGCAGCGAGGTGAAGCACAGGTAGCGCATGGCCCAGACATTTGGCAGCCAGTCACTGGTGGCTGCATCAAGCCTATTACACCTGCCACCCATCATGACAGATCCTGTTTGCGGGGGGGCAGATGTTGGGCATCAGTAGTGATTAGGGTTCCCTGGGACCAGGGCCTCAGCTGATGGACATCAGCATAGCTCCGGCGGCGTCCATGCTGATTTAACTCGCTGAGGTGCTGGGCCCATGTGCCAAGGAGGACAATCCCTGGGAGTTGCTCCATGCCAGGCGTCAGTGCAAGTAGCATGTGGAAGCAGGAGGGGAAAAGATCCTGCAATCGGGGAGGAAGGTGGTGGAAGACGCGGAGGAAGATCAGGGCAGGAGGCATATGGGCCTGTGGAGGGGAAAGGAGGAGGTCTGTGGGGTTTGGAGTATGGCGGGGGAGAGCCGGGAAGAATAGAATTTACGGGGGACCTGGAAGGGCAATGGGATCTGCATTGGTCAGTAAGGAAATGGAAGGAGACTCTCTGGGCATAGGCATCAATTTCCTCTGTCCCAGGGGCTGCTCTGCCCCAGTTCCCAGCCCCACTCTAGCCCTCCCCCCTCCTTCCCATCCCACTTCACCCCAGCCCCTGTCCACCCCGCTCCAGCCCACTTCTTCCCACCCCTGCTCTTCCCCCACTGCCTCCTGCATACTGCTGAATAGCTGGGCAGGAGGAGCGGGAAGGGAGCAGGTGGAGCTTATGTCAGAGCTGGCTGGTGCGCGGGAGAGGCGCTGATCCACAGGGTTGCCATGTGTGCTGAGCACCCACTACTTTTTCCCCATTCGTGCTCCATCCCCGGAGCACCCCTGGAGTCGGCACCTGTGTCTGAGGGGCAGAGTGGGTGGGAGCGATCCAGTGTCTGGGAAGGGCTCAGAGGAGGGACAGAGGTGCAAATAGCTGGCCAGGTTTAACATGGTTACCGTCCCATGGCAGCATCCATTTAAAATATCTGGGAACTGCGCTGCCCTTTGCAGCGAGATTCGTGTACCGGCTCTGGCCATGTGTGCAGAGAGGGGATTAAACAGCAGTTATGGAGCAGGGAGTGAGCTGGTAACATGCCTGGCTTTCTCCAGAGGCAGGGGGTGCACAGTGAGAGAACTGAGACCGTCCCATCTCCCGGGTGCCGGAACTTGGGAGGCGCTGGGAGTGAGTGGGAGTGGCAGGGCCCACGGTAAGGTTCCCCCTGGCCCAGTCAGGTTCAGGAGCTGCACCGAGTGCTTTGTGGCCTATCTCCACTGCAGCTAGGAGCCAGCCTCCCTGCCTGGGTCCACACACGCTTGGTAATATGCTAAAAATAGCTGTGTCGTCATAGTCGGTAATGCCGGAGCTGGGACGCAGAAGCCAGCGGTGGGGTTCAGACCCTGAGCTCCAGCCTGAGATGCACCATCAAAGCAAACGCCACACACTTGCTATGAGGGGCCAGCATGAGTGTGTGAATCCGGCCTTGTGAGGTGCTCTCCCAGAGGCAGTGTAGATGTACCCGCTTGGCATAGGACAGAAACAGCAATGCAAGTTCCCTTGCATCACCCTGTGCAAATGTGCCTCACCCAGCAACGTACAGGGAGGCTAGTCATCTGTATTCATACTAGACTGTCTTCTTTTGGGGTGGTTTGGCCCCCTGTCCAAAACTGGAGGTAGTGTTGTCCAGAGTCAGATGGGGATGCCATTTTGAAGAGGCCACATGAGCAGGGGGTGGAGTGGCACACGCTTCAAAATAGTGTTATCTGTGAAGTGTGACCTTGTACACACAGTGCACATGAAGTCATGGCAGGGGTGGCAAGGTCACACTGGTGGGGTGGGTCCCCACCACTCCCGGGAGTATCAGAATGGCTGGTATTCTGGGAATGTGCCAACAGATACCCTGGTGCTCCACTTTGGGGGGTGAGAGGCTGTTCAGGATCCATGGCACCCTACAGCAGTTGTGCTGTGGACAATTCTTCCCTAGGAGCTGATCTGAGACCACCTTTGTAAGCCAATGAATAGCCATGAAATGGCAATGTCCCAGCAGGCTCTGCACCAGGCTCCTGGAGAAGACAAGAATTTGATCCTATTCCCAGATCTTTCCCTCTCCCCCTCCATGAGAACCTGAAGTAAGAATAATGGTGTGATAGTTGTTTCACATAAACCTCAGTCACAACTAGCACTGAAATGGGGGGGGGGGGGGAGGATTGCATTAATACCCTGTGAAAGCACTACTCAAAAAGGATTGCTCTGTAGAAACAAAACATCCCCTGCTCTCCCCACTGTCTTCCAACACACACAAAACCATCCACTGGATCACATCCAGTGGATCTGTGCAAAAAAAGTCAGGAAGGTGAAATATCTACCCTCCGAACAAAGGGTAGTTTGAAAGAAAAGCCAGTTCTGAAATAAAACTGTCTTAATGTAGAGACTGCGGGTTAAAAATGCATCTTGTCTCTGCATTTGCCAGCAGTTCTGTGCACTCTCACAGACAGTCTGTGACAATCATATCCTCCAACAACACTGGGGTCTTGACAAGTTTATGGCAGAACTCAATAATGGGCAGTGACAAGGTGACAGCTCAGTGCACAAAGCAAGGGATGAATATTAGGCAGCAGCTCATAACACTGGAGGCTAACAGCTTGAGAGAGATCTGGCAAGAAATGCTGGGGTTTAGTTGTGAGTCTTCCAGCATCTTAACAACCGGCCAGCATTTACCAGCTTGCACCGACAGTGAGATACCGTATGTCATGTATAGGACCTCCAGCGTCCCAATGGGGGGCTGTGGCCCCAGGCCAGGAGGATGGCGTCCAGCTGCAGTGTACACAAGCCCCAAGATGCTCAGTGCAGCTCCCTAAACTGACTGGGCAGGATGGAGAGGCACTGTGGGCCTAATGGGCCCTCTGCCTCCATTGTCCTTAGGCATTGGGCTCCCCTCCTTTGGAGTTAGGAGCCCAGAGATGGCACTTTCAGTGCCCACCTCCTGATTCCTCTCCCTAACATCACCACTACACTGGTGTCACACCGGGGAGGTCAGTGGCACGCCCCATCCAGGTTTGCACTAGTCTGACTGAGTTTAAAATGGGCCTGTTCCTCAACTGGTGTACGTGGGCATAGCCCCACTGAAACCAGTGGGTCAGATCCAGCACTGTGGGTTGGGCATGGACTTAGGAGACAAGGGACCATGCTTCTCAGCCTCGCTCTGATACTGTCTCCCTTTGGGTAAAGGCATTTAAGCTTTTGGTGCCTCAGGGCATTAGGGATATGAGATTTCACCCCCGTTGTGAAGTGGTTTGGGATCTTCAGGTGAAAATGAGCTAGCTAGCTGCAAACGGCTATGGTTTGTTATGAAAGTTGATCAGTGGCAAACAAGGACTGAGCTGCTAAGAATGTGTAATAAGGAGACGCGCTGGTACCCTGCACTTGCCAGGAAAAGAAACAGGGCCCATGTGCTCGCTCCATTTGGGCACTGGAGTTTTTGTTCCTAGCTTCTTCCTCTTCATACGTTTGTCTGTCCTGAGGGCCTGATATCTGTGTCCGTGGGGATAGCTCCACTCTACACCAGCTGAAGATCTGCTTGGATGTCTGCTCTGCGCATGTCTTGATGAACCTTGCGCTAGATTCACAACAGGGACTTAGCCACCGAATGCCTCGGCATCCTGCTGCCCAAAAGAATCCTTGGCCTCGAGGTACACATCCAGGCTCCCCACGGGCACAGTCAGGACTGAAAGGCATTCACAGAAGGCAGCATGAAGAGTGGGGAGACAGTAGAAAATGCCCCGGAGAGGAGTTGAGAGGAAGCATGCATGCAAGCCAGCCCAGTATAGCCAGGTACTCATCTGGGAGGCAGAAGACACAGGTTCAAGTCCCTGCACTAAATCAGGGATTCAGACCTTCATCTCCCACATCCCAGATGAGTGCCCTTACCATAGGGCTCCTGGGTAGCCTGGGACAGACATACTGCAGCCAGTTCCCAACATGCCTGCTCCCGGCTGTCTGCGTAGACCAAGTCTGTTGTGTGTGCAGGTGAGGTATGCGCTGAGCAGGTGAGCACACCAACCAGCTCAGGGCCTACTTGTGAGGTAAGTGGGGGATTGTTTAATTTGCAAACTCTTCCAAGGCTCAGATGTAAGCAAAGGCTCCCAGCAGTTTGGCAACAGCAGGACCTAAGTGGCCTTGTGTTTGCCCACCAGCAGAAGTTTAGGCGCCTATGGCCTACAGGGTTAGGTGTGAGCTGAGTGGTGGTTTTGTAAATGTCAGTGGCACCTAAATGCTGGCCTCAGGTGCCTTAAGAGGCATTTAGGTGCCCATGTCCCTTGGCTGCCTTCCTCCTCCTCCTCCTCAAAGAATGATCCAATTTTGTGGTGTGACATTCCCTTCCCTGAATGTGTGTTCTCTTTTCTAAGATGCTGAGCTAGAGGCAGTGTGGTCTAGTGGACGGAGCATAAAAATGGGCATACTTAAGTTCTCAGACTCAGATTTCAAGGCCCGATTATGGTCATCACATCTGAGTTCCTGCCTGGCACAGACCAAAGACTCTCACCCAGTAAACTCTGTTGCAAGACGATAATTTGTGTTTGAGCTAAATTATCATCCCAAGTCTGCAAATGTCTTGCTGTGAGGCCTTGGGCACATCAGGTAGGCTTACATCCTCAAGGTATTTCGGCTCCTACCTCCCACTGATTTCAATAAATTCAGGGCCTCACACCTTTGAGAATTACACAGATGAACTGCACATGGAGTGGGTCTTAGATCTTGATACCCCCTTACTCAGAGCGGATCGTCCATTACTCTACTTACAATCCCACTGATTTCAATGCAGTCAGTTTAGTACTCATTGCAAGGAAGGGCCTCAGAAACCGGCCCTGTAAATGCTCTTACTATCATCATAATTAAGGGGAAAAGATCTGTCCTTCACAGTGGCATGCACTTTGCCTCACGTCTCTGCCTCCTCTTCCCTGCGACCCTTCCCACTCCCTCACGCATCCCACACCATACAGTGTATTTGGTTCACTTGTGTAGCTGTAACTGGCACTATACTATGGTGTCACACAATTGTACAGCTCCTGAAGCAAACCTTTTCACTGGTAGGCTCCCATTGTTTTTCATCAAATCTTTTACTAACATGCTGCTCTTTCTGTATAGCTAACTACACCTAGGGATCACATTGTGTTCAAGGGCAAATCTCCAACAGTGTGGGTGTTGGGTAGCAGTTCAGTGAGTGCATACAAGCCTTGCTACCCACACCCTCCTAACAGAATAATTTGCCGTGGGATGCTGTAGGAACTGAGAAGCAAGGATCAAGCCGAGACTCTGTCAATCACAGAGCAGTCCCTGCTGTAGCCCTCACAAGGGCAGGCTGTAAGATTCGGCCACTGGGATAACGATGAGCAGTGAAAACCACAACACTCTCCGGCTGTTGTCCAGACTCAGACTGCAAACAGCCCTGTCGAAATCCACCCTTGAAATGTTTCCTCCTGCTGAGCCAGCCTCTGCAGCATTCTCTGGAATAGTCGTGTGCTTTCATGTCCACTGATGCAGCTTATGACGTGGCTCCTGCTGCTTTTTCTGTTCTGCTAGCAAAGGCATTGACATCCACTGCAGGTGTGGCTTCTGCAGCTTTCTCTGCCATTCTGGGCTATGCAAGCTCTTTCCTGGCTTCCTCAGCTCACATGGCTGCACAGTCCCATGAAAATCCAGAAGCCCTATTGATTTCCTCTGCATGGAGCCCCATCTTCTGCCAACAGCACCAGTGCCACAAAGGCAGAAGGTCACAGTACAGCACTGAAGAGGGAGGACTCCTGAGTAGAAGGCAGAGGGGCTAAGTGGGGTTCCTCAGGGCCATAAGAGTGAGGCATGGGGTGGGGGGAGGGGGAGAGTGAAACACAAGTACTGCAATTCCAAAGGGCTGCAAGAATAGAGATAGCGAGGCCAACTGTCACCCAGGCAATCAGGACAGAAAGACAGCGCTCTGGCAGACTGGAGACGGGGGTGGGGTGCTAAAGCCACAGAAGCAAATGGTTAAGGAAGTAGGGCCATTGTGGGTAGCGGTATCACTGTTTATCCTCCCCAGTTACATAGCGAGAGACATACAAGCCCATGAGACAAGGCATGAGACGAGAGCTGGCAGAGGGAGTGGTGGCGGTGGAGGCGTTCCTGTCAGAGGTGGGTGCAATGAGAAAAGGGAAGCCAGTGACGGAACTCAGTGGGTGGGGGAAGAGAGTATTGAAGAGCGGGGAAGGGGGTGCTGTGAGGGGAGGGGCCTGTTCCGTGACAGGAAGTGGGAAGGGGATGGTGCAAAGGGATCTGCTTGTTCAGTGACATTCCTCTTACTGAAGTGTAGATGAGTTAGTCGGCCCGGAGAGGGCCCTGGAGTACTTAGGCCTTTCCCAGTGAGAGGAGGACGCCACTGATACTCAGTTGGCAGGACTGGGGATTCAGGTGCAGCATGACCAGCGGCTCGCCACGCAGTAGACAGCAGCACGCAGAGGCAGCTTCAAAACAGCACCCACAGTGTCCTGAGTCGCACAGTGCTGCTTCTGCCTGCCCTACTCGCCACAGGGAAACGCCTGCTGCTGAGCCAGAAAAGCACAGCACAGAGCCTAGTCTTTCGGGACGACATCAGCTCCCCGGACTTACACAGCCCTTTCAGCGCAGCAAGGAACTCAGTGAGTTTCAGTGTATGGGCAAGGGGCCTACCCTGGCTGAATGGAGCAAGGCAACACGCACATCCCCTGCAACTAAGTCTTGCAAGCCCAGGGAGGCATGAAGAAAGATCACTGCTACACAACGGGATCCTACACGACTTCAGGCAACGTGCTCTAAAAGCCAACACAGGTGGGAGATCATGGAATACCACGATGATAACAAAGCGGTTTCAAACGTCAGCACACATTTATTGGAAATGAATGTTGTATTGGCTGGCAAACATTCCTTCCAGCTCTTGCTTATATTTACTTTCTTTGCCTTAGCCACTGTCTTCTGAGGGAGTATGGACATTTCCATCCTGTAGCTCACTTTATGCAGCACCCTCTACACAGAGCAAGCTGGCATTCAAGAAGCCCAAAGGTCTTTTCAGTCCAAGCACAAGTTTGTCACCAGTGGCACATCTCCTCCATTCATGTTTCCTCCATTCAGAGGTTCACTAGGCATGTAGCTTTTCAACAGCCAGCCCGCAACAGAAATCCATGTTGTTTACAAGAAATCTCCACACTTCACAATGAATCACAAGTCATCAGACAACAGACAACAACACCCCTTCCTGCAAACCTTTATTCATCTGAGTAATCCTAGCAGGTTCACTAGATTTACTCACATGAGTAAGGGCTTGTAAGATTGGGCCCTTAAACCCATAATTAAATCAGACTTACCAAGTAGCTACTGCAGATAGGTGACCAAGATCTGGCTGAAGTCTGACATCTGGAAGCTATTTTGCTATAGCACTGAGGATTACATTCTTAACACTGAATGCTAGCATATATTCAAGTCCACATTTAAGAAACATTTCTTGTCCCAGTATAGTTCTTTAGTTCCTGGTGCTGTAGTTGTTGAAAGAAGAACACAGTTATTTCTAGGACACTTGGAAACATCAGCAATGACAGAGATGTGCCTTGACAATCCTGTTGCCTTTGGCAAAGGCAGATGACACAATATGGCCTAATGCCTACGCTACTGGGACACTAAAGACAGGACTTATCTGTGGGTGGCACGAAAACCACTGAGATACTCATATAGGCTTGCCTTACGTTGACCTTAACAGTAAGGAGTTGTGAATGATAGTTTAATCATTTGAGATTTTCAAAGATGATCTAGAGATTTAGATTGACAATTTGGTATATCTCAGTCCAAAGCCACATCTCAGCCAACTGTGAAATCTAAAATCTTCGCAACTGTGAAGAAAAATCTTGTGTATTTTGTCAGATTTAACCAATTTGTTCATTTGCTGACTGACCAGCTATTGGTAGCTGAAGCCAACCTCAGATGTTCGGTTTCTGAGGATGTCATGAATTAAAGTTGACCATGGGTAGTTTTCAGTAATACATTTCAATATTTTTGGACCTTTTCTCCCCTAAGGTCATATCCAACACTGTGTTCATTCTAGTGAGCATCTCCACATTTTAAGTCAGCTACAAAACATGATATCCCTTTTTAAGTAACATGTGTCCTAAAGTTTTGTAACAACACTTGTGTTAGCAAGTGAGCTGTTTGGTGCTACACAACGAGTCAGAGGCAGAACAGGAATTGACTCCTAAGGGCCCCTGGTGTTTAAGCCTATCTTTGGTTCACTAGGCCACACAGTCTCTTGAAATTGTATCTGGCATATATGTAGTGTTTGAGATTCACAGCAAATTCTGTGTCATGTTTTCCAGCACCAAGCATGGTTTTCTCCATGTTCTTGTTGGAATGCTAAGAAGAGGTGCTTAGTGATCATGTGATAGGTCAGGTCAGGGTGCATAAATACTAGATTTATGAAAACAATTCTGATTTTTTCCCCACAATTACAAATATATCCAAAATGCATACTCTCAATGACACATGTTTTCCCTATCTACCAGTTTTTGTTGGGTGCAAAAATGCTCTGGGAAATTAGAGCTATGACTGTGACATGCTTGGAAAAATTGAAATGTTTTAAGACAATCTGATTGTTATGGTTGAACACAAATTGGTATGGGTGTGTCTGTGGATGTTGCGGAAGCTAGAACACGGTGTTTCAGCACTTAATGGAAAGGGGACATATTTAGCAGGTTGTTTATAGACTAAGCATAGGTGTGAAATCTGGTAGTACATACTGTATCTTAGGAGAATATGAAGTAAATACCAGCAAAAAACAGAGTGTGGAATGTTAGAAGAATGTGAAGTAATTAAAAGCAAGGCCAGAAACAAAACTGTTATTTATTTTTTACTTTATTTACTTCACATTCTCCTAACACTATGTAATGTCAATATTTTTACCTGGTCCAGTTTCTTAGCTAGTGTGAATGGGCATAACCCCACTGAAGTAAATGGAGATATGTCAAAACCACAAATCTGGCCCACGGACATATGATTTTATCCATTTGAGAAGCTATCATGCCTGTACTAGGAAATTATTTTGAAATAACTACATTTGACATAACTCCCAAAATAACTATTTCAAAATAAGCTTATTCCCCAAGGAAAGCAGGAATACTGATTTCAAATAATGGGCTTGGTAGTGTGGATGCTCTGCTTAGTGTTTCAAACAATGGGGGTGGGGGGAATATTTCAAAATAACTCCCTAGTGTAGACCAGGGCCTGGTGTGTTAACCTAACATTCATTAAAAGAGGAAATGTGAATAGAGGTAATATTCAGTGCAGAATCTTACAGAGCTAGATAAAATAACTGAATTAAATTCTCTGGCAGTTCACTACCTGAAGCTAAAATATCATTATCCACCTACCAACCTTCATCTTTTTCCAGCTAGTAACCACATCTACATTACCATCTACACCAATACTTTGCATTTACACAGAAACTTTCATTCAAGGTGCTTAAGTGCTTCATATTCAGTTAATTAAGCTCCAGAAGAACATCTTGGTGGTTGGGTATTATAAACTTTACATGGGCAAACTGAGGCACAAAGCAATTAATCTGCAACTTGCCCATGGTCTTCTAGAGAAAATCAGTGGCATACAGAAACTGAACCCAGGAGTCCTGGATTCCCATCCACAGCTCAAAATAAGACCAGTCATCCTCCATCATGTATCCAATATAAACGTGCTTGTTTGTACATGTATTTTGTCCCTTTTGTAGCTTAATTGCCACTGAAAAAAGTTAAGAAAACATCTTCACTATTTCCCCAGCAAGGAGTTTTTGGACCCAGATCAATCATTAGTTTGGCATCATATAAACCCTCCTGTTGCTGGTCATCTGTCTATATGGACCAGCTTATGAGTGTGCACTATTCCTTCCCAATGCATAGGCCAGATAGGACACAAGCACTGATGTTGAGAGTAGAATTCTGAGTTTCCAGGTTTGTGGTTGTGGATGTGCCATTGATATGTCACCACTGAGTAGCTTTCATGTTATATGATCATGTCAGAGGACCTGATCCAAATCCACTGATGACAATGGAAAGACTCCCAATTCACTTCAATAGGTATTAAGTGAATGCCAACTACAAATGCTAATAACTCAACCATCACGCTCTTGGGAGGAGTTCTTCTCCTCTACATAGGGACATGTTTCTGTGGCTTGGCTGACTGTGATCTGAACAGTGAATCTTACCCAGTAGCCTCCTGCACATGGACACAGAGCAGGAGCCCTGTGTTCAACTAAGCACCAATTACAAACCCTATCTGCTCTGTTCACATGATGTCACTGTCCATCTTCAACTCTGCCAATATGTAGCTCTCAGTTCTTGCTCACGGGACTTAAGCAGCCATCTGAAAAGAGCCAGATTGCAGCATCTAGAAGCTGCTAGAAGCAGGCCACATCCTCCCTGACTGAATTCACCTCGTTATCTCTGGCCTTCCTCTTGATTGGTACTCCTTTCTTTTCATGTGCCTGTATATTTATACCTGCCTTTGGAATTTCCACTACATGCATCTGACGAAGTGGGTCTTTGCCCACAAAAGCTTATGCTCCAATAAATCCGTTATAAGGTGCCACAGGACTTCTCGTTGTTTATGCAGATTCAGACTAACACAGCTACTCCTCTGATACATTTCACTGTTATTTCTGCAACACGAAACTCAGCTTGGCTCTCCTGAGGTAACATTGGAAAGGGGGCTTGCTTCTCTTATTTGGTTGTGCTTCTTAGTGAGAAAACAAGATCAAGAAGGTGGTATTCATCTTCAGCATTTATTTGTCATTGAAAAAAACCCTTTGAGCAAGCAAAGATCACAAGCACGTCACAATCAATTGGCTATACATTAATCCTTTTTTTTGTCATTCTCATACTAACAGCAAGAATGAAGTAGCACCAAGAGGTGGTGTGCTCAACACATTACAGAGACAATTTGTGATACGCAACCAAAGCCCAGGCCACAAAATAGTAATTAGACACTTCCTATCTGCCTCCAAGAGGCATGAGTACATGGGAATCATGGGCATCATGTATTCACAACAGAAACATTGCAGATGAGGAAGCAGATGGTGGATTTGCAAAGCAGTCAGAAAAAGAAGCCCATTGGCATTTAGCACCATCTTGCAAAAGGGAGTGACAACACAATAAGAAGACACAGTGAAAATAAGAAAGCAGGAGGTCAAAGAGAGCCATAGGAATTCTCACAAAGATAAAGCAAATACTTTTGAACCAAGGAAGCAAAACACATTACAAGTTGGCAATGAAAAAATAACTGCCTTTATGGCAATTGAAAACCCAAAACCAGAGAATAAATGCTTGCCAAATGAAAGTGACCAGCTTAGCACCCAAAGTGACCTTGAATCAGCACAGATTTCTGACCAATGTTAAATTCACTGTATGGGTATTATGTCTGAGCAATGAGAAAGCAGGCAGAGGACTATACGTTGTCCTGAATCCATGCACACGTCTGAAATTGGTAAGCGTTTTATCATAGACTAAGGCAAGATGAGGCCCGCAGGACAAAATTCTGTGCTCAGATACACCGCATGTAACTCTGCTGACATCAGTGGGCTAGCATGGAGTGCGACTGAATGAAGAATTTGGCTCAAAGACCTGATTTTATTATACCTCCTAGTACTAATCACTGGGCCAACTATGCACTTGGATGCATGTCCGAGACCCTGAATGGCATGCACATCTAGAGACAAACTTGGGCCTATTCAAGGGGCTTACTGTTAAACCTTTTAGGACTGTATTTTAGTCTCACTGACTTCCAGTGGACTTGGCACTTAGTGAAGCATTAATACGGATGCAAATGGGCAAAAACGTATGATCCTCTGCAGTGAATGAATACAATCTTTCTCACATGTGAAGAAGTCAGTGTTTCTACCTACCGTAAACAACTTTCACCCTTTATGGACATTGTCTAACTGCTCTGATGCTTCATCATCTTAACTGTTACTATCCTCTACCTGAGATAAGAAGGTGTGTATCTGAGGTCATGTCTACACTAGCACTTACGTTGTCAAAACTTTTGTTGCTCGGGGGTGTGAAAAACACACCTCCTTGAGGGATATAAGTTTTGCTGGCAAAAGAGCTCCTGTGCATGGTGCTAAGTTGGCAGGAGATGCTCTTCTGCTGACATAGCTACCGCCTCTCACAGCTGCATTTAATGTCAATGGGAGAACTCTTTCCCATTGGCAGAATATAGTTACATGAGTATTCTGGCAGCAGCACAGCTGTAAACTTGTCAGTGTAGACAAGGCCTGAGAAGTGTAAAGGTGAATGGAGGCATCTGTTGACATGTCAAGAATCACAGAGTCTTTGAGGCTCAGCGCTCTCCAGAAGGTTAACAAACATCCATGGAACAGTGAGCTGCATTATCTTCAGTGAACAACTTAAAAAACCAACAAGTAGTCCTGTGGCACCTTAGAGACTAACAAAAATCTACGTATGCTATCATGAGCTGTCGTGGGCAAAACCCACTTCTTCAGATGAGATGATCTTGAGGTGCCCGCAACAGCTTATGATACCATATGTAGATTTCTGTTAGTCTCTAAGGGTATGTCTAGACTGCGGAGCTATTTTGGGATACTGGAAGTATCCCTAAATAGCAATGCCGCATCTTTAAACGCTACTGTTGTTTACCAAAATAGCCGGCATGCTATTCCCTGTAACTCTTGTTCCATGAGGGTCAAGGGATCTGTCAGAATAGTGTCTTATTCTGATGCACCCTGAGGTGCCACAGGAGTACTTGTTTTTTTAAAAGTTGTTTTTAAAGTTACAGACTAACACAGCTACCCCTCTGAGACTTTATATTTCATGAGTTGAGTGCAGCCCTTTGCTGAGCTACCCTGCACTAGTTACAAACAAAACTGAGGTTTGCTGTTGCACAACATCCACTCGATGTCTGAGCTCTCAGACTAGCGACGATCATTATAGACGGTTCAGTGAGGTTCTCTGTGAAGCATGCATGTCAAAAATGCATTACATTCACAAAGAGTTCCACAGTTTTACTTCCTGGAGGATTTCCCTGGTTTCCTCCTAAACATTGGAAGCATAAATATATATAGAAAGAGAGGGTTTTTTTTCCACATAAACATCCTGGCTATCTCATACTATACAGTTCTAACACAGCTAAACTTGGAAATACAGCACTGAATTAAGAACATCACACTTACTTCTACTCAAAAGTTTTAGTCTGTTAGCACAAGGCAAACAGGACATATCACACAACACACTCTATGTATGTATTCATTATTCAGGCCAACACTGTTCGCTAGTCACATAGCATAGAACTTCCCTAATCTTTATAAACCTTCTTTTACCCTCCCATCGTGGCACCCTTTTTCAGACATACCAAATGACAAAACATTTAGATTCTGACCAGTGAAATCACCACCCCCCAGAAAAAAAGTCTTGCAAGTATTTAATTCACATCTAATACATGCTAGAAGCGAGAATTCCCTTTTCAAATACCGCTGCAGCAAGATGGTTCTGGAGCGCTCACCTTACATCTTCCCCAGTTGCTTTTGCCTAATTAAATTTGCAACTTGGATTGAGCTATAGCAAAAAGGATTAATCCAGGCCAATCAGTCCTGATTTCTATAGCTGCTTGGTGGGTTTATTACCAGGTGGATCAGTTTTGTCAAACAGAAACCAGACCCTGAAAGGTGCTTTGCTCTGTAAGCTACCAAATCTGTCAGCTGAATCCTGAGATGGGCACGCTGGCCAGACCTGGAGCTGGTGTAAATCGATACAGTTCCATTGATTTCAACAGAGCTGTGCAATTGACACCAGCTGAGAAAGAGGCCTTCTGTGTTTACTGAGTCACACTGACATTAGTGGGACTTTAGCAGAGTAAAGGCACAATAAACACTTGAGTTGAGACCCCAGGGATTTGGCCAAGTTGGAGGTAATGGCTCTCAATAACTGGATCATGGTCCCATTCGCACAATTATGAGCAGCCATGACTTAACGTGTTTGTATATTTAAAACTATTGTGTTTGGGACAATTTTCTAGCAGTTTGCCAGAGCTAACAATGGTGACTTGCAAGTTCCATTCTACCTAGAAAAAGTCATGTTTGCAAACTGGATCCATTCCTGAAACTTGCTCCTACTCCAGTTGCACACAATAGCCATCTGCATCCGAAAAACATAGGAATCAGACCAAGATCCAAAACAAATAAAAAATAATAAAAAAGATGCAGATCTTGAAAAATGATAGGGAAGAACAACCTGCAGAGTCTGACCTGAAGCCCATTCAAGAAATCTTTGCAACCAGCTGGACTCTTTCTGTGCCTGACTTCACTTTCCATTCTGCTGCAACACGGGGCCAGATCTTGAGCTGATGTAAATGGGCATGGTCCATCTATACTAGTTGAAGATCTAACCCAGTATCTTTCATCCTTTCCTTTGGCCAAATACCCATTGATGTCTCTGAGAACAACTGTGAATCTGGAATGACTCCACTGAGTTATGTCAGGTTTATAGGGCCTAATCCCACAAGATATTGAGCACTACTTCTGTTCTGTTGATGCCACTAGATGTAGACAGAGCTCAGAACCCCCGACAGGCACTCAGGCTCATGGGATCAGATCCTGGGAACAAAACTGAGCCCCTTCCCTGCACTAGCGGAACAAATGGCAGCTTTATGCAATTTAAGCACTGGAGGTTCAGGCCCAAGGAAAGAGCCATGCCTTTTAATACATTTGCAGTGCACAATTAATTGAAAACCATTGCAATCTACAATCCTCTGTGCATTCCAGCCTCATCCTCTCCCCATCATTCTGTGTAGCTCTGTGTCGTGCAGGCAAAGCAGAAAACCTGACCTCTGAAATGAGGATTCCTAATCTTCCTTGGAAATAAAACATAAAAGCTTCTAATACAATCAGAACAAAAGCAGATTAGAAGCCTCTAATTAATTTTGTGGCCTTTATTTAATGAAAGAAAAAAAAGAAAGAGAGAAAAGTGCAATGAAATTTACTCTTTAGCCTCAGCCAATTTATTGTTCATCTCTTTACTTTTCTCCTTGTCCTCTGGCTTTGTCCCGCTGGAGCTCTCTGCAGTCTTTTTCTTGGCAGCCCGGCCAGATGTAATCTGCTTGTCTTTGGCCTTTTTCAGTGGTTTATGGCTCGTTGTTGTCTTTTTTGGTTTGGAAGGCTGAACACTACGCTTCTCCACCTGGATGGACGTAACATACAAACCGCCAACACAGAAACACACAGGAAAAGGTAGAAAAACAGGATTTAGAAGGAAAAAGGATCAAAGAGAAGGCAATATTTGTTTATACATTATTCCCTGTGTAAGAGCTTGTATACACAGCGACTTTGATATACACCTCAGCTTGCAGCACACTAAGTCTGTGTGTACACAAGCCCTAAGTCAAGTGTTGGGTTTAATGCCATCCAAGGACAACATGCCAGACCCTCTTGCATAAGATAAATTGACATAGCACCACTGACGTCAATGGAGCTGCACTGATTTACACCAGCTGATTATGTGGCCTGAGATATCAGAGGAGATATACATGTTACTTGCTTTGCTTAAGGATGCCGTCCAACTTCTCATTCTAATGTCTGTAATGCATGAGGCTGACTAGGCACCACCACGGAAAACAGCTGTCAATCTTCTGCAACCCCGTGAATAGGGTCAGCCTAGCAAAAGGAACTCTTTGGTGTTATATGCTGGGCTCCCCAGTGTTTGAAGGAAAGCCAGAGGGATGCCAGGACATCCCATCCATTACTGTAGGCAGGGCACATATTTTGTCACCCCCGTTACTGGCTGATTTGGGGAGTGGCTTTGCAATCTCATGAGGAATTACCTTTCTTTGGGCTCCAGCACAAAGGGGAAGAGGAGTCTCAGGCTCCCCACTGGATGCTCCAGAAGTTCTATACCACAGCCGCAGCCTGGGAGGGCTAAGGAAGAGCCCCTTACCCTGCTCTGTTCTCAGGTTGAGGAAATGGAGGAAAAACATATTGAGCTGTGTGGGGCTCATCTGCTGCCACAAGAAACAGCAGCACCAAGCGTGGAGCGGGACTGATGTCTGGCAACGGTGTGAAGCAAAACCCCGAACCCAGCCCATTCTCTCTCCCCAGCTTTGGGGGGTTGGGTTTCAGAAGCCCACAGGAGGCAAAATTTCCCATGTGCCCTTTCCGCCTTCCCTTGTTCTCTTTATATAAGGCCCAAACAATACCTTGAATACCTGCACAGCTCCAAACTTTGGGATGAAGGAAAAATTCCAGATGGATTTAGAGGGCCATCCTTGGCCAGGGGAGCTGACGACCTGCGCTACCCCTCTGGGCCAGGTGTGTGTGTATGTGGGGGGGGGGGGGGCAGCTCCATGCTTCCAGAAGGCGCAGGTCCTCAGGCGAAAGCAGTGGGGCGGGATCAGGGGCAGTCAGGTCTCTGTGCCACCCAGAGCACAGCATGGCCCCCCTAGCCCTCAGAGCTACACAGAGCACACAGCACAGCCTCGGGCAGCAATTTAAAGGACCTGGAACTCTGGCCACTGCCGCAGTAGCTGCAGCCGGTAGCCCCGGGCCCCTTTGGGCAATTGCCCCCTTTATACTCCCTATCAGCAGGCCTGTCCTTGGTTGCTGTGCATGAGTGTAGCTTCACGGAAGTCATCCATTTACACCAATTGAGGAACTGGCCCTTCGCTACTGGGGTGAAATAAAAGAAGGTAATGCATTTGTAGCTGTGTGTTTAGCAAGTAATGAGATTCTGCACGAGAGATCACGGAAACGTGAATGCAAAGACATTGTCTTGGGGCCAGATCGGGCATCTGTTGTAATTCAGTGTCACACCGCTGACTTCAATGCAGTCATGCCAATCTACACCAACTAAAGATTCAGCCCCGTGCTTTTGAATTGCCAGAGAATGATTCCTAGAAAGATGCCTGGCCAGAAATGAATAAATCCTGGGAAGTGGAATGAAACTAGGCAGTGCAGTGAAGTCTTCATAGCCATACCTTGCAGCAAACACCTCCTGGCCCGTGTCCCTTACACTGTATTTCTCACCTTTGAAGATTCTTGGAAAGGCTCACTATAAAGGCTGCGTATCCTCCTGCGATCGATGAATTTGTTGTCAGGTGGCGCAGGCTTGTTGGGTTCTCCCTTGAATTGAGAGCTGTAACTGGTTACATGGCTCACTTTCTCATCCGGGGGCTTGTACTGGGTCTTCGATTTTATAAGTTTGACTCTGTTGACATCTACCCAAGGTCTGAATTCATTTCTAGGGTTCAAAAAGAAACAGGAGACAGAAATTAAAGCAACAGGAAAATGGGTGGATAGATTGATTTCCTTTCTTAGCAGACATCTCCACTGGATAGCTCTTCCCCTGATGGATATTTTGCATTCTGAAATAATTGTGGGGCTAGGTATGATAGTACTCAGCATGCAGCAACTCCTGTTGGGTCTGATCCATTGCATATTGAAGTAAAATGGGAAAATTCCCATTCAGATCTGGCCTCTTTGGGTGCGTCTGCACAGCAGGGCTTACCTCGAAATAAGCTACACAAATTGAGCTACATCAATTGCGTAGTTTATTTCAAAATAGCTTATTTTGAAATTGGGAATGTCTACACAGCACTTATTTCGAAATAGAGCACTCTTCCTCCGACTTCCCTTACTCCTCATACAATGAGGTTACAGGAGTCGGAGTAAAAGTCCTCCAGCTTAACAGTATTTCGACACTATTACAAAATAACTGCTTGCTGTGTAGATGTGGACTAAGTTATTTAGAAATAACGCTAGTTATTTCAAAGTAATGTTGCTGTGTAGACGTATCTTTAAATTCAAAAGCCACTGCTGGGAGTGGGGCTAAAAATCTACCACTTAATTTAGGTTTGCAAATAGCTGAGCTCTATAAAAACCTGGCTGCAGATGTACCCCTTAAGTCTGTGTTGCTTCATCTATGCACTACAGAGCCCAAGAAGAGATTCCTGACTCTTGCACACATTTATTCTTATGATAAACTAATATATAAAAAAGGAATGTGCAAATTTAGCAGATGTCACAGTAATCTTTTGGTTTCCCATCTCAGCACATAAGTTTTGTTGTCAGTGAACTTACCTGTCTGAGAGATAGCTAGGTGAGTGCAAAATGCAAAAAAATCTAATATTTTCTAGTCACCACTCACCTTGGGATTGTATTGCGCTATTTGTTCTATATTGCACCACAGTGTATACATTAAAACCCTTTTTAGTTCATTCCTTCTACAGTACATCTATAGCACGATATCAACTATGGTTTTGGGGGGATTCACTCAAGCAAACCCATTGCAATGTGTACCACACAATGTAGCTACATATCTGCTTCTCCTCTTCATTAGCCCCTGAAGACAAACACTACAGCTAGTGAAACATTTTCCACCAAAACTTTTACCAGTGAGGAAATAGCTTTTTGATAAATCAGAAAGAAAAAGTAATCTATTTCTATTTTTAAAAGGGATTTTTGGGAGAAAAACAAAAAAAAATTGTTTTGTTTTCAACGCCCAACCAAAAAACCCAGCTTTTTCAGTTGTAAACAAAACTTTTTAATTTTTTTTCATCAAAATTGTGTTCTGGAATAAAGGAGAAGCATTGCCTGACCAGCTGCAGGAAACACAAAATTGAAACCCTAGGCTATGACATCTCCTAGGATGAAATTCACCTGCGTTCAGGGAGCCAGCACAAGATCTATGCATCGCTTATGTGTCAGGGGTTCAAGTAGGATGTTGGAGGTGCCATAACTCTCTGCACAGGGGTAAATTTCACCCACATAGCACAGCCTGCGTCTGTTTCTAAGACTCTTGAACGAAATTAACCCCTGCGTGCATGCAGTCCTATGCCTCTTGTAGGTGCTATATCTCTGTGGGTGCTATGAGCCATCTTTGTCTCTGGCAAAAGCTCCCAGTTATTAGTAATTTAATTTTTAACAAACCTGCCACTTGCACATCCATTTGCAGAATTTTTTAGTGTAGACCCAGCTCAGCAAACATGTCCTGCTGCCTGATAACCCTCTGCAGGGGTGTTAATTACCCATTTCCTTTTAAGTGGTATCCTACAGCACGCGTGAACTCCTTAAGCTTAAGAATTGGTCCGATGTTGTAGGTACCTAGGACTCTCCACCTACCTTCTCCACATGTGAGGAAGTGCTCTGTGTAGCTCAGAAGCTCGTCCCTCCCACCAAAAGGTATGGACCTCGCCTACTTTGTGTCCTAGGGCAACAAGGCTCCAGCTACGCTTCAAACCAGCTTGCAGTGTCAAAACATGTAAAGTGTAACCAGGTTAAAGCAATAGAGATGCAGCTGTGTTAGTCTGGTCTAGCTGAAACAAAAGACAGGACTATGTAGCACTTTAAAGACTAACAAGATGATTCATTCGATGATGAGCGTTCGCGGGCCAGGCCCACTTCCTCAGATCAATATGTGGAAGAAAATTGGCACAACCATATATACCAAAGTGTTATTTTTTTGATTGTATCACTTTGGTATATATGGTTGTGCCCGTTTTCTTCCACATATTGATCTGAGGAAATTCTGTATTTTGTTTCAGGTTAAAGCCTGTGTGTGGCCAACATTAAACAAAACTGAGGCTTTGTTCAGAACAACTTGCCCCCTTGTGATGTACTTGGACTATTGTGGATGCCTGTCATCTTTGTTGTGCCATCGAAGCAGATCCTGGAGCAATGACACAGATCCAGCCTGGCAGTAAGTGGATGCAATTTAGAATGTTCCCTATTTGCTATTTAATATTCATATTACCCCAGAGGTATGTGAGGCACCCTGCAAACAGGCAGGAGCACCGAGATTCTTGTCTTGAGGGACTTGCAATCTAATATCATGATGGAGCTCATGTAATGCTTCTGAGTAGAGAAGACCAAGACAAAAGATGCCTGCTTGCGCCCCAAACCCAGCTGCTTGTGTTGCTGGAGTGAGACAATAGCCTCCCCAAAGCCACTACTCCATCTCCAGCACAGGTGGGCATAAATTGGGAAAGCAGGGCTGGAAAGTAGTCAGAGCCTTGACTCCACCTGCCTCTCCCACAACTTGAGAACCAGCACAGATGGGCCAGCAGTACGGTAACATGCTGGTGACTTCTTCCTTGGACCATGTGGGAGAGAAGCAGCGTGTTAATCACACCACACGGGGCCTCTGACACAGGGCTTGTGGCAAAGCCACCTCCTAGCCCCAAACAGGTTTTGTGAAAGTAAAGGCCAGGGATGGACTGCAGAAGTGAGCATGTGTGAGAGAGAACAGGCGCAGTACGCACAGGCTGCATTAACCCAACAGTTTTTGTTCATATTTTTCCTCTCACTTTTGCTGAGTTTGTTTTTAAGGGGCTATTTCTTTTGATGAAAGAGGGGCAGGAGGCTACCAAAAATATCGCTCCTGATTCTTTATCCAGTCTCGGGCACAGGTGAGAAAGCTCTGAAAAGAACTAATTGAAAATCACTGACATCCCTGGTATAAAAGCAGCATATGTGGAATTAGACAGTCACTAATAGGCCAAATCCCATAGTTCCAGCTCCAGCAAAATTCCCACCACTCTCAACAGGAGTTTGACCAAGTAAGGACTTGATTTGACCCAGAAGGCACACTTGAGTACTATGACCAGCACACCAGTGAATCACATCATACAGTACCAGGCTCTGACCCTGAGTAATACTCCACATAGGGGTTAGTGAGTTTTCTGACCTGCCTGGAGGCTACCCTGGGCCTGAGCCAACATCCATGAAAGCCAATAGCCATCCATCTGCTGACTCCAGTGGCTTTGGGATCTCATTCTGCAGGGAGATCTGCTATTGGCCAGCTGGGTTCATAGTGGTTATTTTCATTTGTATTTCAGATTTGAGAAGAAGTGGGCTCTGCCCACGAAAGCTCATGATACCAGACCTATTGTTTTTTTCTGTAACAGACTAACTCGACTACCCCCTGAAGCATCCAGGAGGGTTAATGGATCCTGCAGGTGAAGGGGAACCAAATACCACCCCGCAACACACACACACACACACACACACCTCTGTAAGACACCTGCTAAACTCGACCTCAGAGCTAGTGCTGGCAGCCATCTCAGGAGAAAGTCAGGAAAGCATTAATTTCTTCCATCTCCATCTGCTTTTGCGGCCATTGTCTACTAGTGTCAGGTTTAACTGGTTCAGAGTGATACTAGTTCAAGCTGCAGCCCACAGGGCTTTCAAGAGAGGTTTATGTTTGCTCACAATGAGCTGAGGACATTGTGATGGGGTGCACTAGGCCCAAATCCCCCTGCTGGAAGCTTGCAGCCTTGCCACATCCTGCCCCAGTGAAAAAAGCAGAGAAGAGCTCCTCCAGGCAAGCTAGAGTGGCTGCTTCTGCTGCAGCCAATCAGGGCCCAGTAAACTGGTATAAAGAAGCTGCTGGACCAAGCCCTGGTAGTTCTTCTTTGGAGCTCAAACCGTGCAAACCCATGGATGGGCAGGTGGTGGTGGTGGTGGTGGTGGTGGATGCGTACGCGGGGAGGGGTAGTGTAGTGTAGTGTAGTGTGTAGGCTGGATTGCAGACCCAGCTGAAGACCAGGTGTGGTGAGCTAGGGTGGATTGCAAGACTCTGGACAGGGTGCAATGAGGACTTGGATAAAGCCTTGAAAGAGGGCAAGGATGGAGCAGCCACTTGAGAAAGTGGCCTAGGGAGCAAGTAGCAATGGCTAGTAAGGACATTTAGCAGGCAACTGCTATTTACAGTGTACCGGGGCAGAGACCTAGTGGGGTGGAAAGGCCTGGGTCTTCTCTCTCACCCCTCCCCATCCTCCCAGTACTACTCCAGGGGGTAGGAGAAAAGTCTGGTCCCAAGTCCCAGAGAAGAAGGGTCATCTGGGATGCCCTCCACTCCCAGAGCTAGTCAGAGGAGTGGGAGCTTGTGAACACATGTTCTTGGACAGAAGGGGGTGCTTGAGAGAAGGTGAACCCTTTACAGATATCCAGTTAATTCTGCACCTGAAGAGAGAGCTCCCATGGTCAATTAAGCTAGTGTGAATCTGGAGTGACTCCACTGACACCCAGGGAGGCTCCCAGACCCATACCAGTGTAACTGAGATGAGAACCTGGTGCTCCTTGGATTTTATCACTTTGTGACAGGGTGTCTGCCCCACACTGGCCCTTTAAGGGATAAAACCCAGCCCAGGAGAGGGCTGGAGTGGTGGAGCTGTGGAGCCAGCAGCTGTGGCAGGTATCAGCCAAATTAGGACCCAGCTGAGGGCAGTATAAATAAAGGCTCCTGGAGGGGAGGAAAGACACAAACTCACTGGGTGTGTCTAGACTACATGCCTCCTTCGACGGAGGCATGTAGATTAGCGAGATCGGAAGAGGGAAATGAAGCCGCGATTAAAATAATCGCGGCTTCATTTAAATTTAAATGGCTGCCCCGATCTGCCGATCAGCTGTTTGTCGGCAGATCGGGGGAGTCTGGACGCGATGCCCCGACAAAGAAGCCTTTCTTCATCGACACAGGTAAGCCTCGTGAAACCAGGCTTACCTGTGTCGATGAAGAAAGGCTTCTTTGTCGGGGCATCGCGTCCAGACTCCCCCGATCTGCCGACAAACAGCTGATCGGCAGATCGGGGCAGCCATTTAAATTTAAATGAAGCCGCGATTATTTTAATCGCGGCTTCATTTCCCTCTTCCGATCTGGCTAATCTACATGCCTCCGTCGAAGGAGGCATGTAGTCTAGACACACCCACTCTTACTCCAGATGTGAAGTAGGAGGGACCAAGCGGCCAGGAAAGTTGGAGGCTTCCGGTCCACACCCCCTTGCCAATGATGAGTGGCCATTTCAGACTGCAGTTTGCACCTGAGGCAGGGGCTAGATGAAGACTGGAAGTAGGACACAGGCAAGGTGTGCAGAAGGGTTTGGGGGTTCTGAGAGGATGAGGACCCCAGAGTGTGGGATAGGGCAGTGCCCAGAGGGGAGGATGCCATGGTCTGGGAGGGATGTGGGTCCTAACACAGAGGTGGAGGAAAAATAGGTAGCAGTGGTACCAGCTGAAAGGGGACACTCCAGAGCTGAAGAGCTAATTCCTGTGGTGGTGACTCATGCCATGCTACACACTTCAAACATATCTGTAAACAGATGTGATGAACAAAACATGCACATGTAACCTGTGGTTCAGTCTGTGTTACGGTCCATTCTAGTGGACGGCCTATAGGAAATAGGAGTCTACTACTACTGCTACCAGTGTGCTGTACGTAAATAGCTGGTTTAGATAGTATTATCCTAACCAAGATATTTGGTTTACTACCTGATTTATCAATCTAAGGGTACGTCTACACTGTACTCTAAAATCAAAATAGGACATGCAATTTGCATAACACAAATTGTGTATCTTAGTTCAATTTTATTTCGAAATAGGCTATTTTGAAATTTGGTGCATCTACATGGCACCAAATTTAGAAATAAAGTGCTCTACTCTGCACTAGTTAGGCCTCAGCTACAAGAATGATTAAAGGTCTAGAGAACATGACCTATGAAGCCAGGCTTCATGAACTGGGCTTGTTTAGTTTGGAAAAAAGAAGATTAAGGGAGGACATGATAGCGGTTTTCAAATATCTAAAAGGGTGTCACAAGGAGGAAGGAGAAAATTTGTTCCTCTTGGTTTCTGAGGACAGGACAAGGAGTAATGGGCTTAAAGTGCAGCAAGGGAGGTTTAGGTTGGACATTAGGAAAAAATTCCTAACTGTCAGGGTGGTCAAATATTGGAATAAATTGCCAAGGGAGGTGGTGGAATCTCCCTCTCTGGAAATATTTAAGAACAGGTTAGATAGACAGAGCTTGGTCCTGCCTTGAGGGCGGGGGGCTGGACTCGATGACCTCTCGAGGTCCCTTCCAGTCCTATGATTCTATGATTCTATGATTCAAGACATGCCTTATTCCTCGTGGAAAAAGGTTTACAGGGATGCTGAAACAGTGTGTCATTTTGAAAATTATTTCGAAATAGCAGACACGTTCCTTGGTCCCAAAATAGCATTTCAGTCTAGACGTACCCCAACTGGCACTAGTCTGTTACTAAAAAGAAGCTGTGTATCATAGATCAAATGCTACTGATAAAAGTGGCAGAAAGTTGCACAATAGGAAACCTCAAATCAAAGCAGAAATGAACCCCAAATCTGACAATTCACTGATAAAATATAAAGTCCATTGCTTCCATCACTTTTGCTTCAGACATGGTTTCAGGTTTAAAAGAAAGCACCTTAAATGAGTCCCTTTTTTAACATTGAAACTGAAATACCTTTCCTGGCATTCAGGGACAAACATTAATGGCTGCAGACTACACTACTGCAGTATGTTTGGCAATTGTGTTAGTGAAGATTTAAGAAACATTTGCAAAATCCACTTAGTACCAATTAGACATGATAAATGTTGCTTCAAAAAAGACTGGCACAAATTAATTGCTCCACCCTGCTGCTCATGCTATATCTACACTGGCAGCTTCTTGCACAAGAACAACCGTTCTTGCGCAAAAACGTACCTGCTCTCTACACTGCACGTGCGTCCTTCCACGAGTAAATTTACAGTATAGCGTTGTAAAACAGGGCTTCTTTTGGAATGCTGCATCTAGACTGGCATGATTTTGCAGAAATACTTTTAACTGAAAAGTTTTTCCGTTAAAAGTATTTCCGCAAAAGCGCATCTAGATTGGCACAGATGCTTTTGCACAAAAAGTGCTTTTGCGCAAAAGCATCCGTGGCCAATCTAGACACGATTTTGCACAAGAAAGCCCCGATCGCCATTTTCGCCATTGGGGCTTTTTGCGCAAAACAGTTCTTCCCTGTCTACACTGGCCCTCTTGTGCAAGTATTCTTGTGCAAGAGGGCTTTTTCCCGAGCAGGAGTGTGAAAGTATTTGCGCAAGAAGCGCTGATTTTGTACATTACAAAGTCAGTGCTCTTGCACAAATTCAAGCAGCCAGTGTAGACAGCTGGAAAGTTTTTGTGCAAAAGCAGCCACTTTTGTGCAAATCTTGCCAGTCTAGATGCACCAAAGGCTACGTCTACACTGGCATGATCTTCCGGAAATGCTTTTAATGGAAAAGTTTTCTGTTAAAAGCATTTTCGGAAAAGCACGTCTAGATTGGCAGGACGCTTTTCTGGAAAAGCACTTTTTGCGGAAAAGCGTCCGTGGCCAATCTAGATGCGCTTTTCCGCAAAAAAGCTTTTTTGCGGAAAACACTACTGTGCTGTCTACACTGGCCCTTTTCCGGAACAGTTTTCTGGAAAAAGACTTTTGCCCGAACGGGAGCATCATAGTTTTTCCGGAAAAGCACTGATGATTTTACATTAGATCGTCAGTGCTTTTCCGGAAATTCAAGTGGCCAGTGTAGACAGCAGGCAAGTTTTTCCAGAAAAGCGGCTGATTTTCCGGAATAACTTGCCAGTGTAGACACAGCCAAAGAGTTATTCCTCTCCCCACAAGGAATAAGCCCTCTTGCGCAAGAGCTCTTGCACAAGAGGGCAGTGTAGACAGACAACATGAATTTCTTGTGCAAGAAGCCCCTATGGTTAAAATGGCCATCAGAGTGATGTGTAAAAGGGAAGTCAAATCCCCCGGAGCCATTGACTCCCCTATGAGGGGCACGTACAATATACATACATTGCTCATGCTTAGATATATTTGCTATTTGTATAGGAGTAAGACATGACAAAGGTCAAGGCCTGTCACAAGTAATAACTCATAATAAGGAGACGAGGGGAAGTGAAACCAGTCTTCTGTTAAGTAGAGATATGGATTATTCCACATCCTTTAAACTTGTGACCGGCTCAAGCAGGAAAGGAAAAAGGGAAGTATGGCTCGCCCATTGTTCAGCAAAAGTGAATAAATGTAACACAGCTGTAACCGCAAAGTCAGCAAGTAGGCACTGTATTTAACCTCATTTGGAAAATTAACCTGACCTATAGGAATGCTAAATGTCAAAAATGAAGTAACCTATCATGTTAAGGCACCTAAACCAGGAAGGATGTTAACCCTATAAGAACCCCTGCCTATGAGATGTTGGGGGTCGGCTCTGCTTTGAACATTGAGTTCCTTAGCCGTACCTTGGTTGCAACCAATAAACTTGAGTTGGACCCAGCCTGAAAGTGTGACTCTCTTCTTGGGGTAAATCAGACTAGCTTCCAAGGGGACGAAACCAGCAATTTATGCAACAGAGCTTTCTTGTGCAAGAGAGCATCCACACTGCCATGGATGCTTTTGCGCAAAAGCACATGCCAGTGCAGACGTGCTCTTCTGGAAGACTTTTTGCGCAAGAACTCCTCCGCAAAACAGTTCTTGCACAAGAAGCTGCCAGTGTAGACATAGCCATGATATGTAGCTCCTTACTGTTGGAGTAGCCCCATTCAGCTCTGTGCAACTAGTGAAGTGCAAAGGACTGATCTCTGTGACTAAGGATGGCAGAATCTGGCTCCAGACTCCTGATTTATACAACAGATAAATTACAGAGGTAATTCATTGGTTTAGAATGAGGTGACATAATGAAAGCATTTAAAACTAGTGGATTTACCCAACATTGCTCAGGTCCTTGCGGGGGCTTAGGATGAGGTCTTGGGGGGTGCAACAGTCAGGACAGGGAGAAGGGAGGTGTGGGGGGCTCAGAGGAGGGGGCTAGGAGGTGCAGGACTCAGGGCAGGAGTGGAGCATGTATGAGATAGGGGATGAAGGGCAGAATACTCAGAGCAGAGGGAGGAAGGTGGTGGGGGAGGGCTGAGGGCAGGAGTCTGGCATGTGTGGGGAAGTTACCAGAGCTGGGGTTGTGCTGCCTTGGTGGTTCCTCCTAGGGGATCGGGGCTGCACTGCCCATTCCACTGGCTGGCTGTTCCTGGAGGGGATGGGCTGTCTGGCTCTCCTGGCCGGCCAGACTGCCTTCCCCTCCTGGCAGCTACTCAGGGAGGGGAAATGGGACCTGGCCATGGTTTCCAGCATATCCTGGGGGGTGATTCTCAGGGGGCTATGGCAGTGGAACCAGTGACTGGTGGGGTTCTCCTCTACCTCATCTGGTATTGCAGCAGAGCCAGTGAGGAGGGGTTTGGGGTAGAAGAGCGGCACTTACCCGGTCTGATGGCTGGCAAGAACCACTGGGTTTTTGCAACCTAGAAAAATAGATAAACATGTAGCTGCTCTACTTTGTTGTGTCTTTTGCTTAACCTCATTGGCGCTGTATGAAATATCTTCAGGCTTAAATTTCTTGTAAACTCTGTAACCTGCTGATTTAGAAAGTTTGTAGTGTAGAAAGTGTTGATTCAATTAGAAATTCTGTAAATAATAATTGGGGTGGGTATAATTGTATTTATTCGTTTAATAACATTAATGTTATGGAGTTAACATTACTAAATAAGGTTTTAGGGAAAGTAGTGATAGATGTGTGAATTAACATACTAAAATAGATAAAAGGATGTAATTGGCACCAGGTTGTTGCCACTCAGACATTGTGTTGAATGTCTAAGGTAAACGTGCGTGGGCAATAGAGAAGTTCCATTTATCCCATCTGCTCACGGGTCACCTGTTTCTTCTCTAACAGATACAGGTGCATAAGTACTACTGACAAAAAGATATCCAGGCCCAAGGGTCAACCCACCTTGCCCTCCAAGCATAGCAATGAATCATACTCTGACGAGACTTGCTAAGCTCCTGAAGCTATCACACTAAAGGAATTGCAGGTGTTTTGCATCTTTCAGGATTCCAGTGGCTGGGAAGGTCTCATCTGAGGTAATGTCTACTCTGGTGGGTTCTTGAGCAAGAACAAGTCCACACTGCCATGTGCTTTTGCGTAAGAGCATCCATGGCCGTGTGGACACTCTCTTGCACAAGAAAGCTCTGATGGCCATTTTAGCCATAGGGCTTTCTTGCACAAGAAACCCCTGATGCGCGTCCACACTGCCCTCATGCACAAGAGCTCTTGCGCAAGAGGGCTTACACTTGTTAGAAAAGAGCGTAGCTCTTGCCCAAGAAGCCCTGTCTTCCAACACCGTACTGTAAATCTTCTTGTGCAAGAGTGGGCAGGCAGTGTGGACGCTCTGCAGGTTCTTGCACAAGAACAACTGTTCTTGCGCAAGAATCTGCCAGGGTAGCTATAGCCCATGAGTGGGAAGGAAGCTGAAATACCCAGTAGCAGCTGATCAATCAGGAGAAAGGAAACTGCAACCCCTGCTTACTGTTACACTTGTGTGTTTAAGAGAAAAAAACCAAGCAGCTCTACTGAAGTTCAGGGAGTAACTGTGCACTGAAGACTTGCTCCAACTCCACTAAAAGTTTCAGAGGTAGCCATTTTAGTCTGTTTCAGCAAAAACAACAAGGAGCCTGATGGCACCTTGAAGACTAACCATTTTATTATGGCATGAGTTTTCATGAGCTGCAGCTCACTTCATTAGAAGTGAAAGCATATGTCATAATAACATTGCTAATTTTTGAGCTGCCACCGGACTCCATGTTGTGTTTTCATTGGAATTGAATGGGAGTCTTTTCCTTGGCATCGGAGATTTGCTTCAAGCCCATATGCCAACAGGACTGAGAGCAGAATTTGAACCACACAAAATATTTGCAGTATTATGGTATGAGAGAAATTATTTGGAAGAAACTTCTGCTCTGAAGTCAGGGGTGGACTGGCTTGGCGGGATACCAGGAATTTCCCGGTGGGCTGTTGTCCAGTGGGCCGTCATGTCCGCATGCTGTTGCCCCTTGCTCCGAGTGGCTCTGTATGCGGCACACAGAGCCCAACCCTGTGCCACGTGCCGGACATAACGTGGGGGGGAAGGAGGGAGGCTTGAGGGGTACGCAGGGGTGACGTCATGGGGAAGGCCGTTCTCAACCCATTTCCCAGGCCTATTTTGATTGCCAGTATGCTCCTGCCTGAGGTACAGCCTGTGCAATCCCCAGTGTTGCTGGGTTTGTAAAGTAGAGCATATTAGGATTTCATTTGTAGTCTCAAGACCAGTTGAGGTTGCTTTAGAGGAACACTGACCTACACAAACCCCTGAATGCCAGGAAATGTCTGGGTAGCCATCCAGGATTTTCAAAAGAGGCTCATCATTTAGGGGCATCACAATTCTTAGGTGTCCAACCAGACACACCCTAAAAGAGGCTGATTTTCAGCAAACTCTGAGCACCCACCCTCTAAAAAATCAAGCCTCTTTAAAGTGTCTCAAATAGGCAGTAGCAAATCAAATTGACCCCCTTCTTTAAAGTCCCCAAAGCCCCTCACATAATTGTCAGACTCACCTTCTAAGTAACCCCCAACATGTACAGTAAGACAGTGCGCATACCACATTCCTCACACTCACTCGAGAGCTAAAACCCTTGACCTCAGCAAGCAAAATTTCTGACAATTCAGCATCTGCATGCTCACGACATTGCAGGGGGTGTTATTTCTCACAGTCACCTCTGAGTCTCACATCCTGACCATTCCCTGCTGCTGCAAAGGCTAAAGGGGCTAGAACAGCAGGGGCTGAAATTCAGGCAGCCTCACGTTGATGTGTAATTCCGGCTCCAACCATTCGCCCCCCTGTATTTCAGCTCCTTTTGATCAGAAGAACAATTCTGACTAAACTGATATTGCAACAGGGGAATGAAACTTGCCAATAAAATGGAAAGAACTATCCATTTGCTCACCTACATGCAGTGTCAGATGTTATTGTATCAGATTCCCTCTGGGTGCTAAAAGACAGCAGTTTTCTCTGGTGCCTCCATTATTATGTTGTGCATAGTCATTCCCTGAAATGTCTTTCTGGGATTGTAACTAGAATAAGGCAGCTAAATTATGCCTGAGATTTTTTTTTCTAAATAAGAATATTCAAGCTTCATCTAACACACACACACATACACATGCATGCACAACAGCTTGATATGGCTGGCCCAGTATAAAGTTAGTTAGGCGCATATATCCTGAATCAATTTGATGTGTGAGTGGGAAACATGAGTCAAACAAAGGAGCAAGTATCAAGGGGAAGTCAAACCTATGGATATGCCTGGCTAGCTCCTATCCACTGCTGAACTGGAACACAAGAGGGGGGAAAAGTATCAGAGGGGTAGCTGTGTAAGTCTGAATCTGCAAAAACGGCGAGGAGTCCTGTCGCACCTTATAGACTAACCGAAGTGTTGGAGCATAAGCTTTTGTGGGCAAAGACCCACTTCGTCAGATGCATGTAAATATTGATCCCAACACACTGAGTGATGCTGAAAGCAAGTAGGAAAGCAATGTAGTCTTTAGCCTGTGGGTGTAATTGTATCCCCCACACCTAGGGTATGTCTACACTACCCTCCTAATTCGAACTAGGAGGGTAATGTCAGCATACCGCACTTGCAAATGAAGCCCGGGATTTGAATTTCCCGGGCTTCATTTGCATAAGCCGGGCGCCACCATTTTTAAATCCCGGCTGGTTCGAACCCCGTGCCGCGCGGCTACACGCGGCACGAACTAGGTAGTTCGAACTAGGCTTCCTAGTTCGAACTACCGTTACTCCTCGTGGAATGAGGAGTAACGGTAGTTCAAACTAGGAAGCCTAGTTCGAACTACCTAGTTCGTGCCGCGTGTAGCTGCGCGGCACGGGGTTCGAAGCAGCCGGGATTTAAAATGGCGGCGCCCGGCTTATGCAAATGAAGCCCAGGAAATTCAAATCCCGGGCTTCATTTGCAAGTGCGGTATGCCTACATTACCCCGCTAGTTCGAACTAGCGGGGTAGTGTAGACATACCCCTAGTGTGGTTCACTGTCCCAAGGGCAGAGATGTAGTGAGGATGTAATGTGTCCAGGGGCAAAGGTAAAATTTGCATCTCCCCTTCCTTTTCCCTCCCCCATGGTGTGGCAGGGCCCTGAACCTGGTGTACAGCTGAGCTTGACCATGGGAGAAGGGGGGCAGAGCTTGTACTGAATCTTCCCCCACCCCTTCCAGTTTGGGGCCAGGCCCCTGCATGCACTAACCTGCTGGCGGAGATGGAGGAGGATAAGGCTGGGGTTGGAGAGGCGGGGAGGCAGCTCTAGCCACCAGCAGCAGGTGGAGGAGGAGCAGGCAAGCCAAGGGATGACGGAGGGTGGGGTGGAGGGGGACTAAATTGGCATCCCCTCTAAGCGTGGCGCCCTGGGGCAACTGCCTCCCCTTGCTACGTCACTGGATAAGGGGAGCTCTACAGGCTCTCCAAGATTGAGAGCCAGCTGGCTTTATAGCTCAAACTGTAGAGGCTCTTATACTAAGCTCCAGAGGTTCAACTTCAAATCTGCTCAGTGGTGGTTCCATAATATGCTCCCTGGTAAGAGGTGTAGGCATCATTTAGGTGCCACACCAGACACCCAGTTCCCTCTCGAAGGTGTCAAAATGGAAGCCCCAGAACAGATTTTCTTCTCCATGCCCTCCAAAAGTGGTGGGGAGGGGACTGCAGAGGGCAACCCAACATGGGTGAGCCAATCACCCTTCAATGTGCTAAAAACAACTAATTACACAGACGTCCTCAGATGTGAAAGTTCTTTATTGTTGACAGCTGAGTGCAGCAGGATTAGAATCCAATACAGAAGTTGTCAGAGGCAGATCCTGGCAAACCCTGGTATTTAAAGAGAGAAAGAATAGTGAAAGTGTTGCTTTAAACATTCCTCAGGCCACAGGGCTCAGTATGTCTGACTTATTCCTGGGAGCACATGCAGCGCTATCACACTTTTGCTCTGGGAGGATATACAGACTTACAAAAATATTGAGATTCACAAAGCAATATACTCGATATCTTCCTCAATTCAAAGAGGAAAGTTCACACAATTAGGGGAAGTGAAATAAACTGCAAAGACAATAGTATTTGCCAAGGTGCTGTAAGCTCTGTTTTTCTTTGATGCTGCAAATATACTTTAGTGTAATTAATATCAAGGGAAATTCATTCACATCTCTGGGTATTGGTAGACTGTCTCATGGGGTCTGCATGTGCTCTTGCCTTCTTCAGCCTAAATTCTTTTATGGTGCCGATCACCTTGGGTGCATCTAGACTGGCAAGATTTTGCGCAAAAGCATTTGCTTTTGCACAAAAACTTGCCAGCTGTCTACACTGTCCGCTTGAATTTGCGCAAGAACACTAACATAAGTGTTGTAATGTAAGAAATCTAATGTAAAATTGTAGGTGTTCTTGCGCAGATACTATGATGCTCCCGCTCAGGGATAAGCCCTCTTGCGCAAATGTTTTTGCGCAAAAGGGCCAGTGTAGACAGGGAAAAACTGTTTTGCGCAAAAAAACCCTGATGGCAAAAATGGTGATCAGGGCTTTCTTGCACAAAATCACGTCTAGACTGGCCACGGATGCTTTTGCGCAAAAGCACTTTTTGCACCAAGGCATCCATGCCAATCTAGACGCTCTTTTGTGCAAATGCTTTTAACGGAAAAACTTTTCCATTAAAAGCATTTGCGCAAAATCATGCCAGTCTAGACGTAGCCCTTATGTATTGGTGAGGCAGATTTGTATATGTTTGATGGTGCCCTTCCCAACAAGTCGTTCTCTTGATGCTACCAAGCTGGGTTTGCAAGTGCTTTGAGGGAGAGGATTAAAATTCAATTCTTACTTCAGTTAAGAACCTACATTAAAGCTAAATTTGAAGTGGAAATCTGATACAGTGGGGTAATTTGGTGGAGGCTGGGAAAGACAAAGGTGGTTTGGATCAAAGGCATAAATTTAGGTTTGGTAAAATTAGGTGGTGCAGCACAACCCTAACCGCTCTAAAACCACAGAAAGGAACGGGGTGCAACATTTTTCAGGAAAGAATGGTCAGACTGTTCAACCAATATGAAATAAAACCACCCAATCCGACTGATAACAGAGCAACCCTCTGATCGGACCTACTGTAGAATGAGCTGGGGAGTGGAAGCGTCTTTTGTTCTGAACTCTTAGGAGGGAGTGATCTATGTCACCATGCCACAGACCAGGTATTGGACCTTGCAGGGCCTTTGGGGTGTTCCATGGTGGAAGAAGCCCTTCTATTTTAACCTCTCTGGGCATGTCTGCACTAGGAAACTTTCAAAATTGATTTAATAACTTCTGGAATAACAGAATCTAAACAGTGTGTCCTCACTGCTGGGAAGCCTCAACACTAATCTGAGGCAGGCTCTGTTAATGTGGATGCGCTGCCTTGACTTAGAACCCCAGGAAGCACTGGGGAGTAATTAGTCTGAATTTCTCTGGGCAGTAGTTATTTTGAAATAGCGGCACCAGAGTGTCCACACTACCGCTATTTCGAAATAACTATTTTTAAATTAGTGTTGTTCCTTGAGAAAAGCAGGAGTACAAAATAAAGCATCCCATTATTTCAAAGTAATGGGCTTGGTAGTGTGGACACTCCGTTGATTAATTCGACCTAAGGGGGTTGTTTTGAAATAAAGCCCTAATGTAGACCAGGGCTTTGGAAGCCAGGCTGTGAAATAATTTCAACATACTGCCTGCTCCTGTTACCTAGATGCTGCCCCTGCTCCAGCAATGGGACTTGATTCCAGCTAAGTTGCAGGACCAAGACCTCAGAGTCAGTTCTGGACACTTGTGATGGTGGAGTTGATGGAACAGGGGTATTGCTCAGATTATGGAGAGAGGTTATTGGGCAGGATGCAGGAATTACAGGGTGGAATTCTCACACCTGTGTTAGGCAGGAGGTCAGACTAGACAATAACAATGATCTTAAAAAAAAATCTATGACTCCAGAGTTATATCTAAACTGCAGGGGCTACAGCAGCACAGCCATGGCACAATAGCTGTGCCACTGTCGTACCACAGGGTAGATGCTTTCTATAATGACAGAGGGATTTTCCCATCTGTGCTGCTAATCCATCTCCCTGAGAGGCAGTAGTCTGTCCAACAGAAGAATTCCTCAATCAACCTGTGGAACTCCTTGCCAGAGGGTGTTGTGAATGTCAAGACTATAATAGGATTCAAAAAAGAACTACAGGTTGACCCTCTATTAACCTGGCCAAGAGTACTCTGAGGCTGTGAAGTCTGATAAGTGGCAGCAGGGCTGCCGGGTGAGGCCAGGAACCCAGTGCACAGTAGCGGGGCTGCCTGGCCATGCTGCGAAGCCTTGTACATGGCAGCAGGCGCGAGGAGCCAGCCTCTGTTCAGTAGCAAAGCCAGGAGAGACTGATGGCAAGGAGGGGGACAGGAAGACCTCCCGTGTTCAGCAAAATCCCTCATCCAGGAGCAGTCAGGTCCTGAGGGTGCCGGACCAGGAAGGTCCAACATGTAGATAAATTCAGGGAGGATAGGTCCATCAATGGACTGCAATGGTGTCACTACCCTCTGTCAGAGCTGGGAATGGGTGAAAGGAGAGGGATTATTTGATAGTTACATGCTCTGGTCATTCCCTCTGGGGCACCTGGCATTAGCCACTGTTGGAAGACAGGATACCTGGCTGGATGGTCCACTGGTCTGACCCACTATTGCTGTTATGTTCTTATGAATTAGCTGCGACTATAGTGGGGTTCAGGTTGACCTAACTCTATTGCACAAGGTGTGAAATTCGACACAGCTCTGAGCGATGCAGCTAATATTTAGGTGTTGACAGGACTAGGTTTTGTCCTATGCTCGGAACCTTATTTTACCAAAATCTATCTAAATGTTGGCCTAGATTAATCATCAAAACCATGAGTGTCAACTAGCTCTCAAGGCTCTCTTTTCCTCATTCAATGTGCAGGGCAACATTGGAGCTTACCTCTCTGCTCCTTCAGGGAAGGTCAGAATGGTCTTTGGTGGAGGTCGGGTGTCTCTGCCCCTACATTTAATATTATTGCCCAAAATATTATTTCCAGTCTCATGTGGTAATCACCGTGTCTCCCTCCACCCGCCTCCCTGGTTTTCTAATGGCGCTTGAAATCAGTATGGTTTTCTGATATCCCTTCTTATTTGTGCACCAGAATCATCAATCATTCCTGTCAATACAGCTGTGGAAACAGAACCGAACTGACTGTCATTGAACATGCAACAAAGGAGACAGGCTGAGAAACACTGTTGCTCCCTAGGTCCTACTAGAATAGCAGGCATTGTTGTGCCATTGTGTGGTTCCATCTGGGTATTCATCCTGCGCTCATCCTCATGGCAGCCTTTATACGAATACGTCTGGAGTATCACTTGACATTTGTACAAGACACAATGTACTGTAGGACTTACAGAATGAAAGTTCATTCTCAGAAATGGAAAATTACTGGTTATTCAGGTCAGAAAACACAGCCTGTGTGAGAGGTAATGATGCAGCTTCACATGGTTTTCATGGTCAAGACACTAACAAGGCAAAATAACAATCAATTTTCCACCATTGGGAAAGGGAGCACGGGGATCTAACTCTCCTTATACACTCATGCAGCAGCATCAGAGGAAAGGAACCCCAAGCCCTGACAGCTAGCAAGCGGAATGGTGCTGTGTAGCTCTCGGAGGGCGTGTTCCCCAGCCTTCCATTGAAACGTGGTGCTGGAGGAACCGAGAGGATTCTCCTGTTCAGGGGAACATAAATTTTACACCGCTACGTCACTCTGCCCAACACAAGCAGGTGGACTCAGCCCCGCCACCTCACAGCACACTTTGTAAGAGTCTAGTTGGAACCTGTTTTGGAGCCCCTCCAAATTGAACAAGTGGCATCCCCAGACATTTACAAAAAGAAAGGCCCATGCAACCAAAGCACAACTTACTGCAACCTTAAACTGAGCTCCAGGCTGGATAACACTTGCAGCTCAGAAAGAGTGATGGGGCATGATTCTTCTCTTCCTTACACTGGTGACTTCAATGAAGTCACTCTTGGCTCACAATAGAAGAAAACTAGCACCAGAATGCTTAGCAAATACAACCCCTTCCAGCTCCTGCTTAAATCAATAGGAAAAATTTGCATTGATCTCAGTAGGAGTTGGCTCATGTTCTTAATTATTGACGAGCTAGGCATTTCAGGCCTATATCTGGTCAGATCAATCCACTTAGTATTCTGCATCTGCAGGGATGGCCAGGCAGCCTTCCCTTGGTCAGCTCTGCAGCCATTTCAGCATTTCCAGATTCTAATTAACTCTAAATATTTCATGCTGTAAGCAGTCCAATGAAAAGAAAACCCAGCTCTGGAAACCCATGGAGAACTGCACATGCCTTCAGTGCATATTGCTAATTACTATCAAAAGTAGAGGATCTGATCCAGAAATGCTTAAACTGACACCATTCCCTTCCACTTCAAGGTCCATCAAATCCATCGGGAGTGTTGATGCAAGATCATGCCTTCCCTAGCCAACCATGCCTATGGATAATATCCTTAGAAGCACCTAAATATCCTATAATACCAAGCTCTCATATAGCACTTTTCATCAGAGATTTCAAAGCACTGTGCTCCTGATTGAGTTGCCAGCTGCCCCTTATCGCGCTCCTGCCCCATGGCAGAACTTCCCCTATACCTGGGTTCTGTGGTCTAGGAACATCTGTGATCCTGCCAGACCATGCATGTTGCTGGACCAGAGAGTCCCAGTTAAGGGAGGTACAACGTGTAGTTACTGCATCATTTGGAAGCTACTCTTTGAATTCTTTTTGCACCAGTCTGACTATACATTTACATTTGACTTGGCAAAGTTTATGCTCCCTTCTATTTTCCTCAATAAGACTTGACTTCCAATTATTTTAAAATATGTCTTTTTTCCCCTCTGATTGCCTCTTTTAATCTGTTGTTTAGCTATGGTGTCTTTCTTTTTACTCCTCCAACTGTTTGTTTGGTTTTCTAATTTGTGGTATACATTTAATTTCCATGCAGCGTGCAGGCATTTCACTCTTGTTCCTTTTAATTTCCCTTTAACTAGCCTCCTCATTTTTTTATGTAGCTTCCATTTTTGTAGTTAAAGGCTACTGTGTAAGGGTTTCGTTGTTATTTTCCTTCCCCGAAGGGTGTTAAATTTAATTGCATTATGGTTGAATGCAGTCTGTGTTACCATCAACCAGCTAATTGCAATGCTGTTTGTAATACTACTGCATGTGGTTTTGCAGTTTTGTTTGGGTTTCCTAATGTCCTGTCAACATTTCCTTGAAAATTACTACTGTATAATGTGCCTACCAGCTGGTAGCACAGAATTCTGTATTGACCCAGTGTGAATATTTCATAGCACACATTTCTGCAATTCAGCAAGCCACATTTCCACTGTGTCCTGAGAATGTAATTCCAGTGAGTGAAATCAGGCATAGAGACATGCAATATGCAACATGTGTATCTTCATTAGAACTCCATCATGCCTGCATTATGGCAACAACAGAAGTATGAATAATGTAACATGGAATGTGTAGTAGCCAAAATTAACCCAGAGCAGGGCTGATTCCACTGCTGGCATTGGTCTATGTCTGTGTCTTTTTACAAGGTGATTTATAGTGAAACTTAGTTTTAGCTGTCAAAAATTACTGTATAGCTGCTGGCTTTCATATGGTAGGCTAAATTCTGCCCTCCATTACTTCCATGCAATGTATTCATGAAGGTTTCTTGTACTGAAATAAATGAAGTTTCCATTTATTCTTAACTGGGAACAAAGTCCATAATAAAGATGGATCAAAATCACAATCTTAGATCCAAATGCCACTGAACTTTATGTGGGTGAGAGTCTGAACCGGGATCCTAATCTTAAATGATCACAGTTCATTATCTCAATAAATGGGCCAATTTTTGTCTCAAATCTGAACAATATTTAATTTTGGGGTGAGCAAAACCTGTCTTCAGCATGTTACTCTTTACAGGATAGTGCCTCAAGCTGACAAGCAAAGTGACTTTCTGCATGAACCTTTGAGCCTATGCCTCAAATGTTAAGTAGGGGCTTTGGGAAGAAATGTAAGGACATAGATTTTAACAGATGAAAATACACTGTGCTAGTGCCTAGACAATATAGTATTGGTTGCTTTAAAATTAGACAGACTAGACAGACTACACTGGGCTGAACAGAGAGATAGACAAGTCTTTTGAAGGGACAGAGTGGAAATATTGGGAAATTTCTTGCCAATAGGGACAGTCAACACATGACTATGGTACAAAGTCTCACACTGTGTCATACTTTATATAGTTCTTTAGGAAGCCACAAAAGGCCCACGCACAACTACAAGGCCAGGGGCTGCATGGGGCTAACTGAGGGCAGAGTTAGGCCTACAAAGTGTGTAGCACACATAACACAATAGCGTAATACTCGTCCCACTCCTTTTTCAGTTGACTCTTCCTTCACTTGCAGCTATCCAGGCCTGTGGAGAGCACAAGAGATTTGATCAAAGATAGAAGGCGACACAGTCAGACATCCCTTTCTCCCCCAGAAAAACAGGCGGAAAGCTTTTGAAAATGTAAACATCATTCGCGTGTCAATCATTATTTGACAAGGAAGAGCGGCTGAATCGGGTTCCCAAATAATTGGTTTTGCCCCCCATGCTATTGGATCAGCAAATGCCAGGGCCATCAGCGGTGTCTCAGGAGAGTCTGGGGAAGAGACAGTTCGAGACATTGAGAGACAGTTCGAGACATTGCAGCAGATGGCTACATTGAATGACCTCTTGCTAATTAGATGAAACAAAGAATGACAGAAGTAGATGAAGCAATTATTGGTCAGAACTGGTAACGCTGCCCCAGACACTGTCGTCCAAACCCAGAAAAGCTTGCTTGGTAGGTTACGTGAAGCTGGGCTTCTTCAAAGGTTACACTGATTCAAAACCTTTATACAGAAAAACAAGCAAAACTGGTTGCATCTTTAGACACCAAAGGAGTTTACAGTAACATGGGGTGACTTTATACATTCTATTGAAGGTTTCATTCTAAACACTTAATCTAGGAATAGGCATATCACAATGAAATAGGCTTGTTATTATGTGTATTATGGGAGGAAGATTGAAGGCCCATTCTGGAAGGTGATGTACAAATACATAGAGACAGTTCTTGCTCTGATGGGTTTACAGCCTAAATACACAAGACAAAGGAAAAAAATATAGCAGAGAGGGAACTGAGATGCAGAATTGAAGGGAATCCTGCAAGATGCCACTGAGAATCTGTGGTAGACTCAGGAACTGGATCAAGATGTCCTGATTCTCCAGTGCCTTAGTGTGATGGGGCGGAGCATCTCCGGTTGGCCGAAGCCGATCCGCCTGGCTCTGAACCGGCGCTAGCGCTCACTCTCCTGGGGAGCGGCCAGAGAGCGCTGATCAGCTGTACCTGTTGCTCAGCAGCAGTGGCACAGCTGACGGGCGGGGGCGGGGTGAGCGGAGAGCTTTAGGCAGATGCCGGGGCACACCGAGGGGGAAGGACGCCCTGCTCGTTGGCGGGGGTGGGTCAGCGGGTTATTATGGACTTGCCGGTCGGCGGGGTTTAAAAGAGGGGTCACCCAGACCCAAAAGGGAGGGGAGGAGAGCAAGCCGGGAAGATGGACACTGTTGGAACTAGTGGGGTAGGAAGCAGCCCAGGGCAGGGCCTTTAAGTGCAAGGTGAGTTTCAGGCCAGTCCCCGCCGGCCGGACAGGGCTAGCTGAACCTGTCCTTAGGGCCCTGGGCTGGGGCCCGTGAGAGAGGGCGGGCCCGGGCCCCCCTACCCCGTGTTTCCAAACAGGGGAAGCGACGGAAGCCGACGCTAAGTCCACCACTCGCCTTCGGGATGGACGGTGACAAAGATAAAGGGACGAATACAAGGGTGAGCACAGGGCCACCCCTGTACACTTAGCCACAAGACCATCCTTTCTCTTTCATCTGACACTTGGCAAACAAGAAAACAAATTCAGAGGTGATATGTGGTTTTCCAGCCACAAAGAGCTAATCATATATGGTGAGTCAGAATGGCTTTCATTTCCAACAAAAGTAAAGGCTCCATGAGGCAGTACAATGCGTAAGTCTCTTCTGTAAGGCTACATCTTCACTGCAAGTTCTTCGGCAGAAAATATGCTAATGAGGGACTTATTAGCATAAGTCATGATTTCATTAGCATATTTTCTGCCGTTTCTTTTTGCACAAGGGGTTTTTGCGCAAAAAGAAGCAGTGTGGATGGGGTTTTTTTTGCACAAAACTTTGAAAGATCTCAGTTCTGCCTTCTTCCTGTTCTACTCCTCTCATGGTACTGCTCTGCTACCTACATATGCACCAGCAGCACACACAATTTTCTACACTCTGGGTATGTCTACAGTGGCCCCCTAGTTCGAACTAGGGAGACTAATGTAGGCATTCGAAGTTGCAAATCAAGCCCGGGATTTAAATATCCCGCGCTTGATTTGCATCTTCCCGGCCGGTCACCATTTTTTAAAATTTACAAGTCCGGACTAACTGCCCACGTCTACACGCGGCAGGGACCCGGTAGTTCGAAATAAAGCCCTAGTTCAAACTATCTGTTAAACCTGCTGGAATGAGGCTTTTGGGGATGATCAGAGCTGTGCTACATGGCCCTAAAATGTACAAGTGAGGCTCCTATCCTGTTCCCAAAGGCTCACTGTTAATTTAGACCCATGTAAAACTACTTCCAGTTATTCTCGTTAATGTGCAGCTTCCTGAATTTGTCAGCATTTCACTTGCCTCTGTGCTGCTCCCTCTGCAAACTCTTCTAGCAGCAGGTTCTCCAAAGGCATTTTGCAATCATATAGCTACCCACAAACGCCTGAAATGTGTCTTGGCTGGCAGTGCTCTTAACTGTTAGGGAACTGAATTAAAAATAATAAAATGTCCAAGATATTAAACACCTGGAATTTATCTACAAAGAGATTTTCTAAGTAAATGTTTAATTATATGAGTATTCGTTTCTACTTCCACTGAGACACGGGAGTGCGCTGGGTAAATAATCCAGCGCATTTGGGAACAAGATCTGTAAATACTCATACTCATTTCTTTGGAGCTGTTCCAAGTTTAATTGACAAACTAAAGCCTGCTAGGAACAAAACCATTACATGGGTACTTAATTGAAAGGCCACGGCAAAGGAAGAAAACTTCTTTCCAGCGAAGCATGCATTGTTTAAACACGTTCCTAAACTGATATTTATTGCAACTGACAGAGCAGAGAGCTTGGAGAAAACTGCGCCGTCCTCTCCCATAAATAATTCACAGTTTGTAACATTTCATAAATGATTTTTTTTTAAATATAAAGAAAAGTGATTGTTAGAAATACAGTCAGATTGAAGCTGGGTGAGAAATCAGCAGCACTGAATGTGGTGAAAGTGAATGTCCTTCTGTGACTGTTTTGGATTTTTTTCCTTATCCATTGGCACACCCCGTTCCACAGAAAAAGTAGTTAAAAGAAACCATTTTGCTCAGTAAGAATCAGGGAGCTAGTTCTCTCTGCGGCACAGGAACCTTCTGTCTACACCACTTTTGCTGACATTTGGACTGAACCTCTTTTCATCAGTGTTAACTCACCCAGCTTCCCCTCACCCCTGCAAAAATACGGAATGCTCCTTAAGAGAGCTCCAGAGACGCAGGGCAAGGCTAGGAGGCTTCTGGCCGCACTGTAGTGCAATGATTCTTGGCCCTTTGCACATGCATGACTCCACTGGATCCCCAGAGATCCTCATGCACGTAGGGGAATTTGTGGGTTTGCTTCCTTTTGGGAGGAAAGGGACGTAACATAGTCTCATCTGTGCTTATTAGGTGGAAGGGTGGACACTGCAGCACAGCAACCGCATGCACCTACTGTGCACAGTCTTCCCCTTGTGTTCTTCATTGCACATGAGCATGTATTTCCAGCTGCAGGTAGGCCCAGCGCTTAGTGCCCCATTCCCTTGTCCATCCTGACAGGTCTGAGCATGCAGCAACTGACAGAGGGGCATGAGCAGAAGCTTTTGACAACTTAAAATCTCACAGCGGCCTCTCCACAGGCCCTTGCTCCTAGTTGTAACAGGCACCAAGGATGTTGTGTAGACATGGTCTGCAAGTTCATGGGCATGTCGTTCGGTGGCAGCCCGCAACCAGCACTTGTGAAGTTGCACACCCAACCTGCGCAGCTAATTTGAGCCCTTCGGTGTCTGAAGTTCAGTGGGAGGGGTTGCACCTGCTGAGTCTTGACAGAGCTATTGGCCCAACCCGGAGGTAGGAGGAGCTGGCCTAAAAGCTCAAAAGCAACCCGTGACTTTGGGCATCTCCTTTTGTGGGTGTACAATGCGAGACCCCTTAAAGCGACCTGAGTATCAGAAACAGCTGAGCACCTGACTGATGAGAAGGGTCTGTAGCCAAGGCCGGCCCACAACATTTTGGCACCTGAGGCGGGGAGCTCAAATGACGCCCCCATGTCCGCTCGCTTGGGCCAAAACTTTGAAAGGTCTCAATTCTCTCAGTCCTAGTGGGCCCCCCCCCCCATAGTCTGGCATCTGAGGCAGCCACCTCAGTTCACCTCATGGTAAGGCCAGCCCTGTCTGCACCTGAGCACCCCAAAACAGAGGGACCCCAAATCACCCATCATCTCTGAAAACTTAGGCCCTCATCACTTAGGGCTAATAAATCTCTTATATAGTGTCAATATATATGAGGTACTAGACAAGATGGCTCAAATATATTGACACGTATATTAAATGCATGCTCTGGAATGCAACTAGAAGCACATGCCGACTGCCTCCAAGCACCTGCTGGCCTGGAGGAACTTGTGTATGGGAAAAGGGCATAAGGGTCAAGGGAGGGGAAGGAGTAATGATTAAGGACCAACAAAGCCATAAAGGTAACAAAGGATCTCACATACATCAAAGTACTTCTCATTACAACAGTCATTGCTTGGTCAATCATGCTCCCTATGGAGCATAATGAAAGGCAAGGAACCCCAAGGTCATTGCTGACTGGAAATCAATGGACAGCATGATTTTTTGTGTGCTGGGCCATGAAGCAGGAGACCAGCACAACTGGGATGTAGAGGAGAAAGTTAGAGCCTCTAGCTGGTGCACAACATACCCTGATGTAGCAAAGCCCATAATCATTTGCTTAACTTTATACACCCGAGTGATCCCACTGACTCCGTGAGAATCCCTTTGAGGACATTATTCACAAGTTTAAAAATAACATGCGCTTAAATGTGTCATTGGATCAATGGCTTAGAGAGATTTTAAATCTTTGCAACGTATTTTGTCGTCAGAGCTCAATAAGTCAATATTGAGATCTGAAATTTCAAATCTAAATTAGACACAAACACAAATTATTAACACTGAGGGGGAGTAAGCAAAGGCACAAATTACTAAGTGAAGCAGTAGGTTCTTCCTCCTTTGAAGTCTTCAGATCAAGACTGCATGCCTTTCTGGAAGATATGTGTTAGCCAAACACAGATTACTGTGTTCTGTACAGGCATAACTTTGAAACCCTGTACTCTGCAAGCAAGCAGACAAGATGGTCTGGTGGTTCCTTCTGACCTTCAAATCTATGAATTGCAATAGAATTCAGGTCAGGATGGCAGCACAGACTCTTACCAGACGTCGTGCTGGGAAGACGGGACCCTTCTGGGGCTCTTTAGAAGATTATTTCCTATATGGAAGGGAAGAAACCACTTTTTCTTCTCCTTAGAGCTGTGAGGGTAACTAGATGGGTTAACCTCTTCTCATACAGGGAAGTCTCCTTTCCAAAGTGTGCCTGAAGGCTAGACAGAAGAGGATTTGCTAGGCAAGTAGGACAGCAGGACAGCAGCAACTATACCCATTTAGTGACAGTTCCAGGGCTCCAAGTCAATTAGAGACCTCACTGGGCAATGGATCTAGCCCTGGGCACTTGGCATTAGCACTGAAAACTGGCCATAGTGGTAGGCTAACAGTTTGGCTATACTGGTATATTTGAAGGCTTGCAAATGTAGCATTCTGGCCTCTGCTCCTGCATGCCTCTAGGTCGATATACTTATTTCTGTAATGGCTCTGAAAATATACTCACTACAGCATTTTTGGCAATGGGACTTTTCACATTCCACTTGTCTCACTACCCACAATGGGGACCAAGGATACATCACCAAACTATGACAAGCCATTTCCAGATCACGCAGAGAAGATCTAACTAGCCAGCACTTACGTGACCAAGAACAGGAACAGAACATTTCGACTTCTGCAAACCACATTAACTGAAGATGAAGTACAAATCGATGCACAGAACTTGGATGTATTTAGGAGCTTTAAACAAAATAAGTGAACCTGCATCTAAAATCACAGTAACTAAGCTGCTTGTAGGTTTCCCTTGCTGCTTACAGGATACTGCTGTGCTTTTATAAATAATCAGGCTACATAAGCAGGCAACCCTTCATATGTACACAGAATGTGGGATCCACTCTTCCCATAGATGTAACAGAGGATTTACCGATTTTATCGCCAGCTGGGACATGACAATCATCTGTTTTGACATCCTGCATCACAGAATAAATGTGGCACTAGGTAACTTGCCTGAGGCCACTGAGGAGTCAGCAGCAGAGGTATGGTTACTTAGAATCCAAATCTCCTGATTTCCACATCCATAGTTAAACCACAAAACCAGCCTCCCTCACAAACATGGGTATGAAAAGGGTGCAATTGCTATGTGAGAATACGGGGTGTGGATGCAGAGTCATCCTCCACCTGACTCTGGCTTGGAGAGGCCAAAACAGTGGGGATAGCTGTACCTCATGGTTCTGATCATTGTGTTGTGTCACATTTAAATGAAAATAACTGAAGCCATGACTTCACTACTGGGAAGCTTGGTGTGACTGTGATCAATCTTCCGGAGTTCAATTTAGCAGGTCTAGTAAAGACCCTCTAAAATAAACTCAGAGGGTGCACCTGTTGGCGCTGGTACCTGTTCATGCAAAGAGTAAGGGAAGCCGACAGGAGCATTTGCTCCTGCTGTGGGGACAACAGGGACATTCAAATTAAGGAATGTCGACTCCAGCAACACAATGAACATAGCTGGAGTTGCCTAACTTAGTTTGACCTTCCCCTTTAGTGTACACCTGGCCTCTGTTGATAACTACAAACTCTCTGAGCATTAATGGACACATCACCACACATGTAGCCTTTCCCAAGTGTTCAAAGTTCAGGAGTCAGCCCAATACACATCCAGAGGTTGGCTTAAAAGCCAAGTGGTTTTTGTTTTAGAAATAATAGACCTATGGTTCTTTTTCTTTGCATTCTGGTTTCTGAGCCGCATGTCTCCTTTTCTATACAACCAGGAGGCTGGAAACTGACTTTTCTTTTTAAAGAAAGCTGAAGCCCCCACATAAACACCTGACTCCACGAAAAAATACCAGATACCATGAGACTTGGCAACAGTGCAAGATGACACTCTCCTTTCTCATCCCTGAGAAGGATTAACCATTGGGACAAACTACCAAGAGAAGTGGTGGCTTCTCTCATTGCTTGAGGCTTTCAAATCAAGACTTAAGAAGTCCCCGCTGCGGTAGGGAAGTCACGTCCCTACTCTGTCCCTCGTTTTTTCTCCATTGTTAAATGACAAATTCCTGAACTGCAACTGCGCCCCCTGCCTCCAGTCCAATTCCAGTCACAGACTGACCAGGATCAGCCACACCAGCTCTTGTGTGTTACTGCTACAGAGCCACATACAGAAATTAACAGTAGCAGCAGATACCACCTCCCCCTGAGCTGCCCGGACAGTGCCTGGTGCATAAGCAAAGCTCCGTGTGTTTGTGGAAGGGAAGCCTAGCCTGCATTAAAGCCCCCAATACAGGGACTCTGTAACGGGGTCTGGTGAGCGCCCCTCTGTGGCCAAGGGTATCAGATAAGCTCTTTGCCTGGCCGTCTGGTACTTCCTTGCTCCCTGGGTCACTTCCCTCAGATGCTGCCTTATCTGGTTGTCTTCAAGGTTCTGAGGCTAGAACTGGGATGGGTAATAATTTTTTGCCGGGGGCCACTTCAGAAATTTTTGAAGTGGCACCCAGCCAGACCGGACGGGGCGGGGCCTCAAGCAGAAGGGGCGGGGCCAGAATACTTCCCTGCTTCCCCACCCACAGATCATGATTGATCTGGGGGTGGGGAGTAGGTGAAGACTTTGCCTCCCCCCCAGAGGTTCCCCTTAGGCACTCATGCCCCTTGTGGTAGGAGGAGATTTTGTGCCTCCCCCTTCAGTTCCCAGACCAATCAGGGCCTGGGGGTGAGGGAGCACACAAAGTCTCCTCCTGCCCTGCCAGAAGTGCATGGCGCTTTTAAGCACCCTGCACTCCTTGCAGGGTGGGGGCAGGGTGGAGGAAACTTCGTGCGCTCCCCCCGCCAATCAGGGTTTGGGGGCAGAGGAGTATGCAGTCTCCTTCTGTCCCGCCAGGAGCATGTGGTGCTTCTAAGCATCACATGCTCCTGGCACAGCAGAGGAAACTTTGCGCGCTTCCGCCCAACCCCAGGGTCTGATTGGCCTGGGGGCAGGGAAGCAGCAGAACCTCCACAGGTCGGATCAACCAGCTTGGTGGGTCAGATTCAGCCCGTGGAGGCCCTTTTGACAACCCCTGGGCTAGGATCTCACTAGCTCTGTCTATGGTGCTATCAGTTCTTGTATTCAGCTTCTGGCCCGTCTTCAGTCACTGGACCTGGGCCTTACCCAGGTCTAAAGTTCAGCTTGCACTCAGAGCTGTCCATAGTGCTGCTGGTCTCCTAGTCAGTATATAAAACTGCCTGGGTTAAGCTCCTGTAAGGAACTGGCAGGCCCTAGCCCGGCAGCTTCTTTTATACCAGTCTGCTGGGCCCTGATTGGCTGCCATGGAGACAGCCTCTCTATCCTGCCTGGAGAACCTCTCTTCTGCTCATCACTGGGAGGGGGTGTGGCAAGGCCTCCTGCCTCCTGTAAGGGTGTCGGGGCGTAATCCACCCCATCACAGATCTCCAAATAAAGCCAGCCCTCAACCCCACAGCTCTTGAAGAACTGAAGTGCCTTAAAATAAAAAAATAAAAGAACCCAAGCTCAATTCCGAGCAAAGCACTGCAGAAGTACTAAGTGCTATCATGGTACAGAGTAGACATCTTTAGACACTGCCTGCTGTACCATGCATTCGTAGGGTTGCCAGGCATCCGGTTTTCACCTAGACAGTCTGGTATTTGCGGGTGCCGTCTGGTAAAAAAAAAAAAAAAAAAACCAGGAATGTGCAATGTCCGGTATTTCTTGTTTCCCTGGGATGGAAGCTTGGCAGGGACAATTTTCCCCTGCTGTGTCTAGCAGGGGTGAGGAGTGAGGAGCGCAGCAGAGTCCAGCGAAGGCGGGCAGGAGGGAGCAGACGCCAGGCTGGGGTGGGAGCAGAGCACACGCTGTTCTGGCCCATGTGACCAGCAGAGACCGGGAGCTGGACACATGATGCCTCCCTCTCTCTACAATGCAAGCCAAGGGAGCAGGGCCGGGCGGCAGGAGCAGCCACTTTAAAAGTCAGATTGTTCCTCCATGCCTGGCTCTGCAGGGGGAAAGAGAGAGATTTGATTGGAGCAGGGCCTCCCGATGCTGGGGATGCCTGCCTCAGGGGGAGAAGGGAGTGCACTGGGATGGGGGAACGCTAGGGGGACCTGGCTCTGAGGCAGGGGTGAGTGCATTGGGAAGGGAGGCATTACGGGGGGGGGGGGGGGCTAAGTCTGAGGCAGGGGTGAGTGCATTGGGATGGGGAGCACTAAGGGGGACTGGGTCTGAGGCAGGGGTGAGTGCATTGGGATGGGGGGCACTAGGGGAGCCTGGGTCTGAGGCAAGGGTGAGTGCATTGGGATGGGGGGCACTAGGGGACCCTGGGTCTGAGGCAGGGGTGAGTGCATTGGGATGGGGAGACTGGGGGGCCTGGCTCAGGGGGAGGGGTGGGTGCATTGGTGGTTAGTGGGTGGTCCCAAACTGGAGGGAGTGTGCAACTTTTGCTTAACAACTTTTGTCTCCCCCTTTTTTTTCCCCTCAACAGAATGTTTTCCTGGTGCTTTTGGGGGAGGGGCGACAGGTGTGGGGAGGTGTTCAGTATTTTTTGTTAAACCATATGGAAACCCTATATATTTGGAGCAGTTCATCTTTTATTAGTCAGTGTTCTGTGCATTTATGCCAGCAGTTGGGGAAAGGGCACTGCCCATATTTACTGGGCCAGATCTTGACCTCATCCTCGTCCACAGCTAGGAGCTGGGCAGCTGGCCACGCAGGTTGTTCAGTATGGATGACCAGCTCTCTACATTACCATGCTGCAACAGCCGCATGCAGCTCTGCACAAATAGGACATATGGCTCCCCCTCCTCCCTGCACCGTTCCAGCTCGCCCCTTTGGCTGCCTGCCAGCAAACCCCCTCGCAGCCCTCAGAGCTGGTTACCATAGATACTTGTGGACTCCATGACAAGCTCTGCTGCTTTGCTCAGAGAGGCTCATTTATCCACTGGACACATGGCATCCCTGGCTTACTATGCTGCCTGCCAGCAATTCACCCTGCAGCCACATGCAAACAGAGCCAAGTCCTTGATGAAGAAAGGGGCCCTCTGCTGTATACAACGTGGCCAGATCTCTTGTTGCTTAAGGATAGTCCTTAGCGATTTCACTGATATTTCCTCAGCACTTGGGCCATATGCTTTATCAAAAGTTTCCTTTTCTCCAAGCTTCCTGACACCCCCAATACACCAGCTGACGTGCCAGTCTCTGTACGGTGGACAAGGGCTCCCAGTGCATGAATGGGAGTTCAGATGGCCTTGCTCACTGACAATTATTTTAGGGCATGTCTACACTGGAGAAAATAACTCCTCTTATTTTGAAATAACAAGGCGAGCGTCCACACTACCAAGCCTGTTATTTTGAAATTATGGGCTTGTGATTTCGAAATAACAACTCCTGCTTGTTAAGAGGAATAGACTTATTTTGAAATAGTTATTTGGGGAGGTATTATTTCAGGAGTTATTATTTCAAAATAACCTGGTAGCATAGACATAGCCTAAGGCTAGGTCCTGATGAAGCTATTTGCACCTGGATGAAGGGAATGTGACTTGCTGAAAGCAGAATAATGCTTTCACCCAGCCCAGGTGTAAATGAGTCCTTAGAGCAGTGGGAAATTAGATCCTCAGCCTCTGGGGCTTGATTCTTCTTATATACAAGGTTTATTCCAGCGGAACTCCACTGACTTCAGAGAGCTGCTCCTGATTTACAACAGTATCAGTGAGAGGTGAATCAGGCCTGCAAGAGAGTTTAGGACATGCTGGGCCCAAGTCTGGTCTCATACCAGAGTGAATCAGATCAATGGCTCTTCACAGTCACAGATGGTGTGAGAAGAGAACGAAGTACCCTGCATGAGATTCAAGGTTGGGTGGCTTCCACTTCTATGGCTCACACAAATAAACCCCTACCCCAGCTAGTTGTCCCTGAATTACCCAAGTCTGACCTGTGTTTTCAGTGCTCCCTCTGCTTCCTTTCCTTCAAAAACTCCCATTTGCCCTTAGGAGCCATAGCTGGGACAAGGGATTTTTGGTGTCAGGGACTTAGGAGCCTGGGGCATTGTCCTTTTCCATTGCATATAGTGTTTCAAGGGCCCACAGAGGCCTGTGAGCTTTTGAATAAGCCAGTTTCTGCCCCAGCCTTCTGCTGCTTGGTGTGAGGTTTCTGGCAGGCATCTATGCACAGGGTCACCCGCTACATCTTGGCATCCCATGTTAAGAATGTTTTCAGGTGCTTAGCTGTACCATACTGGAAGGCTGCCCATCCACTGAGAAGTCATTTGCACCCCTCGCCCAAAGTGATTAACTCACAGTCTATCTCCCCCTCTGATTGCAGCCGGCTCTGTGGCCTAGTAAATGGGAAAGAATAAGAAGAAAATGGGCAGGGAGGAAGGAAGGATTAATTCATTCCCTGAATAATTAATTGCAGAGAATTGCTCATATTCACCCACGCTCTTTCTTTTTCTATTAACCATCATGACCAGCATTCCCATAACGATCTTAGCTGCTTAGGCTGCCTGCATGGGTGACTCCTTCTCCAAGCCGGGAGAAGGCAGAACAAGGAATCTGGTGTGTAGTACTGATATTGTACAGTTTTCAGCACAGCACCCCTCCTTTGGTGTCAGACTGAGAAGAGACTCTCTTCAGGTACAAAGATGCCTTCCATGGCATTAGCTGCCAGTAGGAATCAGCCAGGTAGGTTGTTATGCCGAACTAACTCCTCCCCCTGCCACGACCCACTGCAGAGGGTGGGGCTCAGTGGATCTGTAAGCATTCTGCAGCCCCACGAAGGCTGCTTTGGAGTGTCCGGCCAACTGAGACGCTCTCAGCCAGTTTCCCCGATGGTGGGAGTCAGAATAGCTCCATCTATTTAGCTATGCCAAATTACACCCACTGAGGATCCAGCCCCTTCATGTAGATCGGGGTGGGCAATAAATTTAGAAGGGGGGGGGGTCCACTTCACAAATTTTTGAAGTGGCTCCGGGCCACCCCAGAAGGGGCGAGGCCTCAGGTGGAAGAGGTGGGGCCAGGACACTTCTGTGCTCCGCCGCCCACAGACCCTGATTGGCTGGGGGAAGGGAGAACGTGTGAAGTCTTTTCCCCCACCCCCGTCAGAGAGAACCACCAGCTGTTCTGCCACAGCCATGGGCTGGCCCCGGAGGCACTGCAGCCACAGGCCACATTGGAGGTGCCACGGCCCAGGACCAGCCCTGGAAGCGCTGCTGCCATGGCCACGCAGCCCGGGGCCAGCCCTGGAGGCACCACTATCTTGGCCAGGTGGCCCAGGGTCAGCCCCAGAAGCACCATTACCATGGCCAGGTAGCCTGGGGCCGGCTGTGGAGGTGCCTTTACTGCAGCCAGGTGGCCTGGGGCTGGCCCCAGAGGTGCCGCTACTGTGGCCAGGCAGCCTGAGGCTGGCCCCAGACCGTGTGGCTGTAGTAGCATTGCCTCCGGGGCCGGCCCCAGGCTCTGTGGCCATGGCAGTGGTGACTCTGGGGTCAGCTCTAGGCTACAGCATTTCGGCCTCCAGGGCGGCCTGGAGACACGTGGCCACAGTGCCTCCGGGGCTGGGCCCAGACCGCGTGGCTATAGCAGCTGAGGCGCTGTTGCGAAGCCCCAGTGCTGCCTCCTCTCCAGCGGCTGCGTGGGGGGAGGAGGATAAATATGAGCTTTTTCTCCCATGGCACATGTGCCACAGTTTGGGCACGCCTGTTGGGGGTGGGGCCTGGAACTACCTCACAGGCCACATCAAAGCCCTAGGCAGGCCGGATCTGGCCCACTGAGAGGTGTTTGCCCACCCCTGCTCTAAGCGCTACAAGCTCCTGGAGGGGGAGGAGACTTCACGTGCTCTGGGGGTGGGGGAGCGGGAAGGTATCCATGGGCCAGATCAACCTTCTTGGTGGGCCAGATTCAGCCTGTGGAGGCTCTCTCGCCCACCCCTGCTGTAGATGCTTTGATTGGCGGGAGGAACACGCATGCTACTGCCTTCCAGAGCTGCAGTAAGTTGCACCATGGCATATCTTGACCTCTGCCCTCAGGATGGCTCCAGACCTGCTCTGCTCCTACCCCCAAAGCACCTCTATTGAGGAAAGGGCGTTCTTCAGCCTAAATACCTCATGGGTTAGACAATCAGTAAGAAGCAAAGAGCAAGTCAACCTCTGATACCCATCTTTAAAGCAAACGTAAAGCAGCAGCAAAACAATATTTGTAAACCAAAATGCTTTGCAAGGTCATTTGTATCAGAAAGCCAGGCCACTCTCCAACAAACACACCTGCAAGACTAGATGGATAAACAACATTCCAGACTTCATGTACATGGAGGCGAGTGATCCTGCAATGCTACACATGCAAAGCCCCACTGTAGTTCAGCCCTATCTTCGTACAGGACACAGAAGAGACAACACAGCCTCCTGCGCTATCATTAACGGCACAGTAACAGATACTGAAACCTCATCTGGCTTGCAGAGCCATGTCTCTGTTCTGGTATTTTCTGAGTCACTCAAATCACAAGGAGTCACAAATCTTTTGGCAGCAACAGACATTTGTATCCAGTGATAAACTGCAAAGACAAGCTTTTATTTCTACCCTCCAATAAGGAGCAGGCACTGGGCTCAAAGGGTCTGAATTTAAAAACTTGGAGCCCGGAATGTCTGAATGCTAATCGCTATCACCAACTCCCATGCATGACCGGATGCAAGTTATTCGCAAGCTGTGCCTCAGTTCCCATTGATAGCAGTAATTGTGCTTTGCATCCCCATAGCGCCTTGCATCCAAGACTCTCAAAACACCTTGTACGTGCATATGATACCGACTCTGCCTCACAGCAATGTTGTGAGGGCTAACTGGGTATTGTCTGAAACTTACCAAGCATCTTCTCACAACACAGACTGTGCTGACTCAGGCCATTTTAAGCAAAACTTTAAATAGTTTTGACTCAGCACTTTGCCATGCTAAGAGTTCAGTCCTGCTTATGAGGCAATGGCCCTCGCTGGGGTGGAGAACAGCTGCCCTGCCCCTGAGGAAGGTTCAGGAGACCTGGTGAACAGCTCCTATAAGAGAAACATAATCCGCCCCTCTCTGGGACTATTCAGTTCTTCCAACCATTGCTGGGGATTAAGGGCCCACTGCCTCCCCTTGCTGCCCTTTATGGGGTGGGTAGGTCACACAGTCTTACGGGCTGCAGTCCTTAGGCCAGATGCTCTGCAGGTATAAATCGGTGAAGCCGATGGAGCCATACTGATTTACACCTGTGGAAGATCTGACTGCTTGTGTTCGATGGGCCAGTCACTCCGGTGAGTGAGGGGCTGTAGGACTGCTCTGGCCATCTACTGTCATGAACAACTTCATGGCCTTTTTCACAAGAGCGAGGGACGTCAACTGCAGCGCCCTGTCCAAATGGGCAACCCCAGTAATTACACGTACCACCTAAAATCCTCCCTAGAACTGGGTCACTTCCCCTGCAGCAAACAGTCTCCTCTTTCTTCCCCATCAAAACATCTCCCCCCCCCCACTCTCTCTGTGTGGTCGCAGAGGCACAGACTGTGCTGTGTTTCACCATGGAGCTACTTGTTTTCCAGTGGTGGCCAAGTTATTCCTATACTATGCACACACTTTGCAAAGTGTTTTGGGTCTCTGCTGGGTGTATGTAAGTATCACTAGAAGGCAATCTATACCTCAGATAATGCTCTACTTGAGGACAGGAGAAACATTTAGGGTCTGAAATTAGGAACCCCCTATAGAAAAGTGGGTAAAAGGTTAAGCAAGCATAGGAAGTTATACATTGGGAGCTAATTGTTCCATTACATAAAACTATCCTAAGACCACATGCACTGTCTGCCAGTCGTGCTGTGAGGCTTAAAGAAGGTATATACATTCTTTATATGTTTCAAAGAGGGCTAACAGGTGTATCTGGAGCATAATGAATACCTCCAGCTAGCTAGGGATAAAGTAAAACGTTATTAGATTAGAGTGTTCACAGGCTAAGACCTGTTCTGCTGGCAGGCAGATAGGAAAACAAAGCAGTCATGATCCAAAGGTGATAAAAGATACAGACAAACCATGTGGGCACAAGCTTTTGTGAGCCGGGAGCCCACTTTGTCAGATACATGTGTTAGTCTATAAGGTGCCTTTTTTTTCAGAAACAGACTAACATGGCTACCTACCTTGCTGAAACAAAACACGGAACACCCATTCTAAATGTAAGGATAAGGGGAGGGAAAGCCCCAGGGAAAGTCCCAAACTCGAAATTAGCTTCTCCTTGCTTCTATTATTATTCTTTATTACAACAGCACTTTAAGGGCCCAACTAAGGTCAAGGCCCTATTGTCCTAGGCCCTGACACGTACACAGTAAGGGTATGTCTACACTACCCCGCTAGTTCGAAGTAGGGGGGGTAATGTAGTCAAGACCTCCAGCTTGATAGCATTTCAACACTATTTCGAAATAACTGCCTGCTGTGTAGACGAGTACTAAGTTATTTCAAAATAATGCTAGTTATTTAAAAATAATGTTGTTATGTAGACGTACCCGAAGAAACAGTCTCTGTCTGAGAAATCTTACAGTCTAATTAGGCAAGACAGATAAAGGGTGAAAAGGGAAAACAAATGAAGTGACTTAACACATCAGAGCTGAGACTAGAAACAAGATTTTCTCAGGCCCAGTGTAGTGGCCCAGAAGCAAGGCCACACTTAGGCCTGGTCTATATTAGACTAGAAAGGTTGGATTAAGGTATGCAACTCCAGCTACGCAAATGCGCAGCTGAAGTCAGCTTTCGTTAAGCCGAGCCATGGTGGCATCCATGCAGTGGGAGACCGACAGGAGCAAATACTCCCATCGGTTTCTCTAACTCCTCACAGAAGGAAGAGTACTGGATGCTGGCAGGGGGCTGCCCTCAGCATTTGATTTACGGGTCTATACTAGATCCACTAAATTGAACACTAGAAGATCGATCTCTGGATTATTGATCTTCTCGTAAGTATAGACATTTCCTTAATACCATTTTAAGAGCCCTTTGCAAGATCAGCCACAAGTTGTTGGGCTCAGTGCAGGAATTTGCAGTTAAAATTTTAGGTCTGTGATGTGCAAGAGGGCAGACTAGTTGAATATAACAAATCTTGGATCCTTCTCCTGCTTCTGTTTTCATGCCTTCTGCCATAGCAGTCCTATGCTGTCACATAGAGCCTCATTCAACCAATACACCCAGGACTTTCTCCTCCTCTGTCTTTCCCAACTGATAAATCCTCAGATTATAAAAAAAAATTGTGCTATTCATCCCCAAGTGCATAACCTTGCAGTTTGCACTAATTTCATCCCATTTATCTTACTTCTGTTTTCAAGATTATCCAGATCTTCTTGTGTGATATTCTGGTCCTCCTCTGTATTGGCAACACCCCTCTCCACCTTTGTGCCTTCTGCAAATTATATTAGCCCACTCCCACTTTTTGTGACAATGTCATCAATGAAATAAAGTCTTCTGCAAGGCCTCCAGCCATAGATCCATCTCAATCAGCTGCCTTTTTTATCCCAAGTTAATAGAAGAGGCAGGAAATCAAAGCAGTCAGGGAGAAGGATAAAAGAAGACAAAGAAAGCCTGCAAAGTGTGTCACTGCAGAATCAGGGCCTGAGTTTATAAACAAAGATTTTAAACAATCAATAAATCCATTAAAATACAATCTCACTGCTGAGCAAGCAAGACACACTACACACAGATCTGAGCCACCGTGTCTGATTATTCCTCATGTCCCTCCCTCACCCCCATTTCCCTACTTTGTTTATTGCTCTCCTGTTGCATCAGACCTAAAATTACATTGTAAGCCTCTCCTGGCTTTTGTTCCACAAAGCACTTAGGCCCTGAGACATTCAAATAAGCAGCAGCTCACAGAATCAAAGGCCTTCACCACTGGGAATCTTCCCTAACAAGTCACTGCCAATATTCAGGGGCGTCCTTCTGTGTAAAGTGGATCTGTATAGATAGCGGACTAGACAGACAGGCAGCTGGAACAGGTGGCATAGATGGATTTAAGAAAAGGATGGACACATACCTCGCAGTTACCGGCTGTGCAGGCTGAAAAGTAGCAAGCAGCAGTGCAATAAACTCGCTTAGGAGAAGCTGATGCTCCCTGCACCGTCAGCCTGGGAGAGGCTGGGTGACTTTGTCCCAAGTCTGTGCACAGACTGGAGCATCACACCACTCTGTCCCCCATTTGTACCAATGGGGTGCACCCACAGGGCAGCAGCAGTGCTGAAAAAGGCTGGCCCTGCCCCAGAGCCATGACTAGTTGGGGATGGGCAGACTAGAAGCTGGCCTTTCCATCCCCCACAGTCATAGTCGGTTAGAGAGCCGGCCTGAAATCCTGGGAGGACAGGGCCTTAACCCAGCTCAATGGCCCCTCCAGCCTGGTCTCCATAGAGGCTGCACATGACTGACGGAGGCAGAGTTCCATTCAGCATCTGGGATTATACCACATGTCCATTGACTATCCGTTGCCATGGCACCGGAAGTCAGCCCATTCTGATCAAAGTGTTGGAACAACTCTATTCGCTGGAGTGATGGGTGTTAAGCGTTTGGAGGAACCTCGCTGTGTGGGGAGTCCCCACCACAGACCACAGTGCTGCCTATTACCCGAACAGGGGCAGAACAGTCAGGAACACACTGAACTCCAAGGTGCAGGGTGGCCCTGTCAGCGACTCCTGACACTGCGTTAAAGCCTGCTCAGAGCCAGCTTGAAAGCTTGGTTTGGCCAGGACTAGTGAAAGCAGCGCTGACATCCTTTGTCAGCAGTGAGGAATGTATCTGGTGGCTCTGCGATCCCCTTCTCATCCCAACCTGTGCTCTGGGCCCTTGGGATTTGAAGAGAAAGACTCACATCTCCAATCCCCACCCCCAACCTGCCTCTGAAGTAAATTAACATTGGTGTGGTCCCCAGAAAGAGACTTCAGCATTGCCCTCCCCTCCACACTGAAATGAATGAAGGAGTTCACCTCCCCCCACAGCTATGTTTTCAGTCTCCCTAGTCTGTACTCTCTGCATGTCTGGGAGACTTTCTTGAAATGATGAAGGATAGATGTATGTGCAATTATCCACCCATTAAGTGACAGGTCTCCTTGGCTTCAGCAGAACTACAGCATCCATGCTGCCCATCAAATACATATTAAATAACCACTCACTACCAAAGCTATCAAACATGTTGTTTTCAACATGGCCCTTTAGGAAAAACTGTTTCACTAGGAGGGTGGTGAAGCACTGGAATGGGTGACGTAGGGAGGTGGTGGAATCTCCATCCCTAGAAGTTTTTAAGTCTCAGTTTCACAAAGCCCTGGCTGGGATGATTTAGTTGGGATTGATCCTGCTTTGGGCAGGGGGCTGGACTCAGTGACCTCCTGAGGTCTCTTTTAGCCCTATGATTCTATGATTCTATAATGGCTTGAAGGAAATTTTGCTTGGTTTTTCCTTAAATACCCATTGCCAAATCCTATTGTCAGAGATGTAGCTGACAAGGGATTCCACAGATGTAGCTGAAAGCAGAATTTGGCCTTTACTGTTATATACTCTACTTTAATAATACCATGGGCCCAGTTTGGGTCTTTATGGCTCTGCTCCAATTCCTATAGAAGTCAATGGAAAAATTCCCCTTAATTTTAATAGGCCCAACAACATCAGTGGCTATCAGGCATAACCGCTGACTTTATTATGCTGGATTTACACAACAGTAAAGGCTACATCTACACTGGCCCCTCTTCCGGAAGGGGCATGTAAATTTCACGAGTCGTCGTAGGGAAATCCGCGGGGGATTTAAATATCCCCCGCGGCATTTAAATAAAAATGTCCGCCGCTTTTTTCCGGCTTTTAAAAAAGCCGGAAAAGAGCGTCTAGACTGGCCCCGATCCTCCGGAAAAAGTGCCCTTTTCCGGAGGCTCTTATTCCTACTTCAAAGTAGGAATAAGACCCTCTGGAAAAGGGCACTTTTTCCGGAGGATCGGGGCCAGTCTAGACGCTCTTTTCCGGCTTTTTTAAAAGCCGGAAAAAAGCGGCGGACATTTTTATTTAAATGCCGCGGGGGATATTTAAATCCCCCGCGGATTTCCCTACGACGACTCGTGAAATTTACATGCCCCTTCCGGAAGAGGGGCCAGTGTAGACGTAGCCTAACAGAGTAGTAATATGTTCCATGAATGTTCATTTACAAAACTGGCAACCCTCCTACTGTTCAGTGTTTCCAATAAGTATGGATAATCCAGTCACAGTAAGATCAGTCAGGCACGCATTACTAACTCGATCTTATCTTCAGAGTCAGAGACAGAATTCCAGACCCAACACTGAACATAAAGAGTAGCTCTGAATATGAATTTGTTGGGGACTAATCCAGCACTTTCTAAGAGGTCCCTCTGTTTATTGTTTGGATGCTGGAAGTAGCCAAGCACTGAATCATCTAAGCTGTGGCTTTTAGTAACTTTTGCTTGCTTAGCCTGTTTTTACAACAACAACAATAATAATAATAATAAAATCAAAACCAAACAAAAACAAAAAATAAAAACACCAAACAGGGGTTTTCATGCTAGCAAATCATGACAATTTTGGTCAAAAGTTTTCCATCAAAACCTTTTTGTGAGGAAAAATGCCTTATCAACTGAAATGAGAATTTTTGCAAATAAACCATGCATTTTGCTCCAAATTCTTCATTTTGAAATATTTAATAAAAGAGTTAATTTTTTTTCAAAACTTTCATTTCATTGCAAAGAGGAGAGACAAATCACTCTTATTTTTTCTTCACTAAGAAAAGATGGAAAATTCCCACTACATTGTTTCCTCACAGGGCCAGGGGAAAAGAAATGAAACATTTCCTACCAAGATGAAAGGAATTTTTCCATGAAAATTTAAAAACCCAAATGCTTCAACATTTTTCACTGATAAAACCAAAATGTTCTCAGAAAAAATTAATTTATTTTTTGAAATGTTTCACCTAACATATTCACCACTGTCCTGCTGATTTCTGCCCGTAGCACCTAGAAGTCTAGTTATGGGCTAGTAGAGATAGATTGACCCCTGCTCAGATACAAAATTTGTATCCACATCCGCAAAACAGCTGTGGATATCACCATCCACACCCGCAGATGCGAACGCTGTTGGCATAAAGCAGATATCTGCGGATTTGCAGGGCTCTAGAGACAGATGATGGAGGTCATGGGACCAGAAGTCAACGGCAGGGGATGCTTTTCCCATCACTTCCAGTCAGATGAAGTGACTGAAGTTAGACTAGTGAATCAGTGACATTATACACTAGGGATTGTCAGAGTGCAAGATAGTTCTCCTGTTTGGTAGGGAGCTGGGAATGAACAGCCCAGAGCTGGTTACACTGCCTGAGTGTTCTCTACATCTTTGAAATCCCCAGCTGCTTCATTAGGGCAGTTTTGGGATGCAAAGAGGCTGGAAGGGGGAATTCCTTGTCCAGCTGCAGACTCTCTGTGTGACCTTGTGCACATGACTTAGCCTACATTGTCCTCACTTCCCTATATGTCAAAAATCCCTTTACTGCTTCACCGGGCCCTTGTGAGAATAAAATCTATGAATGCTGGTGAGATGCCCGACACTGGGGAGGAGCTCGTAAGCACAAGAGACAGTCTCAGATGTGCGCATGTGGAACAGAGTAGTGGGCTCAACTTCTCTTGGAGTCAAATCTCCCTTTTTCTGCCAATGTGCACAGTCCCCTTGAAGCCAGCGGAGCTGCACGTGGGAGGGAGATAAGTAAGATTTCTCAGTGATTGTGCTGCCATGTGTGGTTTGTACAGCACCTAGCACAATAGGGCCCAGGTCCATAACGAAACTCGTGGGTGGTACAGCAATGCAGAGAAATGTTATTAATAAACAAAGAGCACCGACATGGGTTATTATTTATTGTTTGTATTTCCATAGTCTCTGGGAGCCCCAGCCCATTGTGCGAGATGCTGTACAAACACAGAACGGAAAAGCCAGTCCCTCCTCCAAAGAGCTCACAGTCTCAGGGTTTGTGTGAGCAACTATGGGTTTGTCTACACCGGCAGAAGAGGGTGGGGGTACTTAGAGAGGTTTTCAGTGGTGAGCTATACTGACTCACTGCAGAAAGCGCCGTTTCCGCCTGTGTAGACAAGCCCTGGAAGGGAAGGGCAGGAGTGAAGGGGTATGCACAAGAGGTGGCAGGCAGAGGCCTAGGCCACTCAATAATCTTTGCTACAGTGGTGGGTAGAGCAAGCCCCTCTTAGCCCCAGGACTGCAGAGTGAGCATGAGCCAGGGTAGGGGGGCAGGGAAGGAGGGAAAAGCAATCTGCTAGAGTAGGGGAGGGGGAGGCACAGAACAAGTCGTCCCCCCCCCCCCCCCGCCAAGAGGGGTCAAAGTTAAATTTCTGCACATGCCCCAGGGTGAAGATGTTGTAGAGCTGATGGGGGGGGGGGGGCAGTTAGGGATGTTTTCCACATTGACTTGTCTTGAGCATTTGTTCTTCAGAACTATTTTAATAACTCAATGTTGGTAGAAATGACTGTCCAGCCATATCACATGGGTAGGGAACGCGGAGTGACGCCAAGACAGGCTGGGAAGTCAGCCCCAATCCTTGCTTTAATTAGGTGTCAGAATTTTAATGAACAGCTCCTACCAACCCCCTCTACATAAGAACGGCCGTACTGGGTCAGACCAAAGGTCCATCTAGCCCAGTATCCTGTCTGCCGACAGTGGCCAATATTAGATGCCCCAGAGGAAGGAAACACGACAGGTAATCCTCACATGATCCCTTCTCTGTCACCCATTTCCAGACAAACTCTAGCAGACCATTGAATAGCTGGTCATCTTCACAGGCTTGATCCTGGTAAAATCCCACAGAGTGCCGTGGGAGTTTGGTTAGACAAGCAGTGCAGAATCAGGCCCTATTCCCCCGGCATCCCTGTAATATCATAGAATCATAGGGTTGGAAGAGACCTCAGGAAGTCACTGAGTCCAGCCCCCTGCTAAAAGCAGGACCAGCCTCAATTAAATCATCCCAGCCAGGGCTTTGTCAATCCGGGACTTAAAAACCTCTAGGGATGGAGATTTTACCACCTCCCTGGGTAATCCATTCCAGTGTTTCAGCACCTGCCTAGTGAAATCGTTTTTTCTAATATCCAACCTAGACCTCCCCCACTACAACTTGAGACCATTGCTCCTTGTTCTGCCATTTGCAACTACTGAGATCAGCCTCTCTCCGTCCTCTTTGGACCCCCATTTCAAGTAACTGAAGGCTGCTCTCAAATCCCCCCCTCAGATGAAATCAGCCCAAATTCCTCAGCCTCTGCTCATAAGTCATATGGCCCAACCCTCCAATCATTTTTGTTGCCCTCTGCCAGACTTTCTCTAATGCATCCACCTCCTTTCTGTAATGGGGGCACAGAATTGGACACAATACTCCAGATGTGGCCTCACCAATGCTGAATAAAGGAGAATAATCACTTCCCTAGATCTGCTGGCAATGCTCCTCCTAATGTACTCCAATATGCCATTAGCTTTCTTGGCTACAAGGACATACTGTTGGCTCATATTCAGCTTCTCATCCACTGTAATGCCCAGGTCCTTTTCTGCTGAACTGCTGTTTAGCCAGTCAGTTCCCAGCCTGTAACAACGCTTGGGATTCTTCTGTCCCAAGTGCAGGACTGCATTTGTCCTTGTTGAACCTTATCAGATTTCTTTTGGCCAAATCCTCCAATTTGTCTAGATCACTCTGTACCCTAACCCTACCCTCCAGTGTATCTACCTCTCTCCCTAGCTTAGTGTCATCCTCAAACTAGCTGAGGGTGCAATCCATCCCCTCATCCAGCTCATTAATAAAGATATTGAACAAAACTGTCCCCAGAACAGATCCTTGGGCACTCTGCTTGTTACTGACCACCAACCAGACATCAAGCTGTTGATCACTTCGCTTTGAGCCCAATGATCTAGCCAGCTTTCTATCCACCTTACAGTCCAGTTTTCCAATCCATACTTCTTTATCCTGCTGGGGAGAATATTGTGGGAGACTGTATCAAAACCTTTGCTAAAATCAAGTAGCCTAGGCGGGGGAAGGGTTGGCCTTCCCAAATTGCCAGGCATAGCCTCCCCCCCACGCTCTGCTCTCAGAATACCCGCTGCAGGTGTTCTGGGGGTGAAGTGTTGCTGCCCCCAGTGCCTATCCTCCCTGCGCTCTAAGACGGGGAAGCTGGAGCCACTGAGCCTCCTCCCTGCCCAGTGCTCCGGGGCTGGAGAGGCTGGAACTGTGCCATATGCCCTCTTCCCTCCCCGGTGCTCCGGGCCTGGAGAGGCTGCAACTGTGCCATATGCCCTCTTCCCTCCCCGGTGCTCTGGGGCTGGGGAGGCTGGGGCAAGCTTGTGCCCACCCACTCCCCTCCCCTCCCTGTGGTTGGGCGGGCGCGCACGCAGCACACTGCCCTGCCCGCCTCCCCATGAGGGTGGGGACTGGGTGGGGCTTCAGCAGAAGGATTGGGGTTTGTGATGGAGTTGGGGGCTTGCCTCCCCCAGCCTTACTTTCACCAACCGCTCATGGGTATATCACATCGACTGCCTTCCCTATAGTCACAGAGCCAGTTACCTCCTCACAGAAGGCAATCCAGTTGGTCAGACATGTTGACTATTCCTGATCATTTTCCTCTCTTCCTAGTGCTTCAAAATGGATTCCTTCAGGATTCCCTCCATGATTTTTCCAGGGATTGAGTGAGACTGACCAGTCAAATCCCGTGCTATCTGCAATTGCAATTGCACTTTGGCCTTCCTGATGACACCCCTGCATGCTCGAGCAATATATCCCTAGTCATCTGTCAGCATTCTTGTAAACTTCCTTTTTGTGTTTAAGATCACCAAGGATTTTACTGCTAAGCCACGCTGGCTTCCTACCATATTTGCTTTTCTTACTGCACACCGGGATGGTTTGTTCCTGGGCCTTCGATAAGGGTGCTTTGAAATACAGCCAGGTCTCCTGGATTCCTTTCCCTCTCATGTTAGCGTCCCAGGGATCCTGTCCATCACTTCCCTGTGGGAGTTAAAGGATCCATCTGCCACTGAATTTGTCATTTGCTTTCTGCTGCAGACCGGTTTCATGGTCTTAAAGCATCACATTATGCTGATCTTCACAAGGGCTGTAAGGAAATCTCCCAGGTCATCTGTTCTCTGAATATTGGCTGCCAGCCCCCACATGTGCATTAGCGCAAAGAGCAAGGAAGACAGGCACCAGTATGAAATGCCCTTGCTGCACTGAAGCAATAGGTATTACATTGAGCTGAGGGTCTGACCTCTGGCTGCCCCTTCCTGACTTTGCTGGGGGAGGGTGGAAAGAAAACACAGGAAGTCGCTTCCCACCCCATTGCTCCCATGCAGACCCCAGAAATAACGGGGACCTATAGGCACTCATGGAGAAAGGACTGGTACAGTTACTGTTGCTTGCTCCAAAGGAGGCATAGCCAACTAGTTTGAAGGTATGGTCCATCCTTGTGCCACTGGCTCTCTACCGCAAGGAGCACTATGCTAAACTCCCCACTGCAATTCACCTTTATCTGCAAATACAAGGCCCCAAGCACCTCTGCTCAGCGGCTACCGATCTGTGTCCACCCAGACCCTCCCTTCTCTGCCGACAGTTTATTTTTGTGGGTCTGACCCTGAAAGATGCGGAGCAAAGTTCTGTGCTGACATCACTGGGGGCCAAGAGAAGCCCTGCAGCTGGCAGGATTAGTGTCCAACTCGTTAGGTTCCAGTGGTTGGAACTCGGCCGCCCATATCTCCTCTAGAGCCTGGAGCCCCAGCAGCACCTTCTAAAAACTCTTTTCAAAGTGATTTACTTAGTTTTTTAAAGTTAAACACGCAACAAAAGAGAGGCTCAGCAATTCCATCAGTGTTCCCACTTGTGCAAGCCAGAAATGGCTTTCACGTCCTACACAGCACAACGTTTAATGAGCACATGGAGTCAAAATTTTCAATGTGGGCGCCAGAGGGTAGGCACCTAAATCCAGATGTTACCTACATAGGGTATGTCTACACTACAAAGTTAATTCGAACTAACAGATGTTAGTTCGAATTAACTTTGATAGGCGCTACACATACAAACTGCTAGTTCGAACTTAATTCGAACTAGCGGAGCGCTTAATTCGAACTAGGTAAACCTCATTCTACGAGGACTAACGCCTAGTTCGAATTAAGCAGTTCGAATTAAGGGCTGTGTAGCCACTTAATTCGAACTAGTGGGAGGCTAGCCCTCCCCAGCTTTCCCTGGTGGCCACTCTGGGCACCATCAGGGAAACTCTTCTGCCCCCCTCCCGGCCCCGGAGCCCTTAAAGGGACACGGGCTGGCTACGGTGCCCATGCCAGGTGCAAGCCTGCCAGCACCCAGCCAGCAGACCCTTGTACCTGGCACGGCTCGAGCCAGCCACCCCATGCCCCCCAGCCCTCTGCCTCTTCCCGGGACCAGGCTGGCAGCTCCCAGGAGCCTGCCCAGGTCCGCAAGAGGTGGGCACCCACCTGGTCTAGTGCGGAGATCGTGGCCCTCATCCACAACGTCCGCACTAGGCACAGGAAAGTGGCCATCTAGGGCAGGATAGCTGCTAGCCTGGCCACCCAGGAGCAGGTTTGCATGAAAATCAGGGTGGTCCAGTGAGACCCCCGACCCTGAGCCCTGAGCTTAAAACATAAAAACATAAGAACGGCCGTACTGGGTCAGACCAAAGGTCCATCTACCCAGTAGCCTGTCTGCCGACAGCGGCCAACACTAGGGACCCTGGTGGCGATGGACCGAAACAATGACCAAGCCATTTGTCTCGTGCCATCCATCTCCAGCCTTCCACAAACAGAGGCCATGGACACTATTTCTACCCCCTGGCTAATAGCACTCCATGGACCCAACCTCCATGACTTTATCTAATTTCTCTTTAAAGTCTGTTCTAGTTCTAGCCTTCACAGCCTCCTGCAGCAAGGAGTTCCACAGGTTGACTATTTGCTTTGTGAAGAAGAACTTTCTGTTATTAGTTTGTAGCCTGCTACCCATTCATTTCATTTGGTGTCCTCTAGTCCCTCTATTATGGGAACTAATGAAGAACTTTTCTTTATGCACCCTCTCCACATCACTCATACTTTTATAGACCTCTATCATATCCCCCCTCAGTCTCCTCTTTTCTAAGCTGAGAAGTCCCAGTCTCTTTAGCCTCTCTTCATATGGGACCTGTTCCAAACCCCTAATCATTTTAGTTGCCCTCCCCTCTCCCAGGGTATGTCTACACTACCCCGCTAGTTCGAACTAGCGGGGTAATGTATGCATACCGAACTTGCTAATGAAGCCCGGGATTTGAATTTCCCAGGCTTCATTAGCATAAAGCCGGCTCCGCCATTTTTAAAAGCCAGCTAGTGTGAACCCCGTGCCGCGTGGCTACACGCGGCACGGGCTAGATAGTTCGAACTACGTAGTTATTCTGAACTATCTGTACACCTCGTGGACCTCGTGGCACGGGGTTCGCACTAGCCGGCTTTTAAAAATGGCGGAGCCGGCTTTATGCTAATGAAGCCCGGGAAATTCAAATCCCGGGCTTCATTAGCAAGTTCGGTATGCATACATTACCCAGCTAGTTCGAACTAGCGGGGTAGTGTAGACATACCCCCACCCTCTCTCTTCCCCTCTCCCACCTCCTTTTCCCAGTCTCCTCGAGTTTTGTTCAATAAAGAGAGTTTCTCTTTTTGAACACACGTGTCCTTTATTTTGTACATCAGGAAGGGGGGCTAGAGAGGGGTAAGTGGAAGGAGGTGAGGGAGGAATGGGGTACGAGCCCCCAATGGGGAGGACTGGGGTGGCTCTGCGGGCTCCTCGGGGTGGAAGCTCTCTTGCAGCCTCCCGATTGACCCTTCCCCCCGGATGGCAGCCTGCGGCAAGTGCAGCCGGGCTGATGGCCGAGTGCTGTGATGTGCCGAGTGTGGGCACTCAGGGCACTCCAAGCCAGGACTGCTTTGCAGGCGGGGAACCCCTGAGAACTGTCTGTCCGCGGTGGGGGTCAGGACCCTTTAAGCACAGCCCTCGGCTAGCCTGAGACAGCAGCTCCACGCTCTAAGTCCTAATCTGATGCCCTGCCGGCACTGCTTCTGGCCAGCCTTAACCTCGGTTCAGGGTCCACTCAATGTGGACATGCTAGTTCGAATTAGCAAAATGCTAATTCGAACTAGTTTTTAGGTCTAGATGCACTAATTCGAATTAGCTTAATTCGAAGTAACTAATTCGAATTAAGTTAGTTCGAATTAGTGCTGTAGTGTAGACATACCCTTAGCTAGCTGGTTGAGTCACCAAAGGGTGAAATTCACACACCTGTATAGGGAAATTCACATGCCATGAGCTCCTAAATGCCTACATCAGCAATTTGGTGCCTGAAACATGTGTTTACAGCATGTGCTTTACTGTACGTTGAACTGCCTAAACTTTTGGCATTCAAGTTTGCAAACTCTGCCCTTAGACCTTAGCATGGTCTATTTCTTATGAGATCTTTTTGAGGGGAGAGGGGGGTGTAAGTGCCCGAGAGGTAACACACATAGCTTGTGAGGAGAACGCTTTTTCAATAATTAAAAGGATTTCTAGATTTGGCATTTTTAAAACAAATAACTCTTGAATATTTTCACATTAAACAGAGAGCTCAAAATCATTGGACCACTAGCAAAACCTATACACGAAGATGCAAGTGTAAAGAGAGAGACCTTTTGATAGCCAACACCCCTCCTATGACATGCTCACAGGACTAACAGCACTAAAACGAGAGCACAAAGAAGAGGGTGAAGAAGTGATGCCTTAGAGGCATAATACTCTGCACACTTCAGGCTCCATCCTGCCCTGAGGCCCTTCAATCACGGTTCATTCCAGCACCTCCAGGGCTGTAAAGATAGAGCTTCAATAGCACATGCCAGACACCCAGACTGACAAAAAGAAATTGGGATGCTACTATCAAAGATCCACTTTACAGGACACCAAGCAACGGGCTCATAGGACAGATGGCAACAAACAGGCTGAGATGCAGTTTTGAACATATTGTTGGTAAATAACTGGTTTCCAAAGCTAGGACTCTACTATGGCTCACGGATCTTGACGTGTCTTCAAGAGGATGAACCGCCTGCAGGGGAGCAGCTGCAGGCATTACCGTTGCAGGCATGATACCTTTAGGAGAGGGAGAGGAAGCACAGTCACTCGCAGAACTGTAGGAGAGGTGTAGCTTCTGCTACCTTGTGATGCCTCCTACCGCTAGTTAGTGTAAGGAAGGGGCCCCATTTGCAGTGGTCCTTACCCATGTTAGCACTGGGCCACCCCTCCTGCCAAAGGGAATGTAATCACCTCAATTACGACTGCTGCCTGCCTGGGAGGAGTGCAAAGGGGGACATCCTACTCTTTCAGCAGCCTCCGAGAACAACCATAAACCTGCCCTTTATTAAGCATTCCAAACAGAATTGACCTGCTCCCACCTGATACATTCTAGCCAATGCATCCTCAGAATTAGTCACAGTATCAAAATATGGACTGATCTGATTTCGAGCTGTTACAATCCGTTGCATTAGCCAGCACCCCAGGGCTCTGACTCTATGTATGTAAATAATCTCAATATCCACTTACTTGATATGGTAGAACAGAGAAGAGTTCAGCACTTTGGCAGCTCCTACATAATTCAAGGACACAGTTTACCTTTTATTCCTACCATTAAAAACAAGCAAGCAATGGCAAAGGCAAAAGATATTTCTGTTTGACCCAAACCAAAAAGCAAGCAAACAAAAAAAGTCAAGAAAATATTTAATTAAAAGGGACTACCTGATTTTTGGGAGCATCTTAAAGAAGCTAGATTTTTAGAGGGCAGGTACTCAGTACATTCTGAAAAATCAAACCCCTAAAGGGCATGTCCAGTTCAGCTCTCCCCCCCCTTAAATATTGAAGCACCTCAAATCACTAGTTGCTCTGGCAAATCTTTGGCAAATTCCACAGTTCCTTTGTCCTTCGCACTTCCTACTGTACCTAGCTATTTCACAATATAGAGGTACCTATTGTCACATGCAGAGCATTGACACCAGTCAATAATAACTGGAGCCCACATTCAATCCAGTATCGGTGCCAATCTCAGAACAAAACAGAGGGCTCTTACTCTCCTCCCCCACAGATAACCTGCTTAATACTCAGACATTTCCTACAAGCATCTGACAGATACATATTCATTTTTGACTTTTGCTAATAGTAGGTATCAACAGCCCTTTCGGAGATTTTTTTCTATTTAAAATGTTTAGCTTAACATTTTATTGAGAAACTTAGGGCCCATTCTGCTCTCACTTTACTATGGCTCCACTGACTTCAAAACATGTCACTGCTGCTTTATACAAATATGAAATTAGTATGAGGCTCTTGTACGCCATGTTTTCTCATTACAGTGTATAATTTCCAATAGTGCAAAGTGAGCGTGAAAACAATTCCCCCCAGAGGGGCATTGTTTTACACCCAGTTTTACTCCAGGAGGAATTCCATGCCACCTTGGCACATACAGGTTTTGTGTGTCTGGCAGATTTTATGTTCCCTGTAGAAAATGCATTGTCCCAAAGAGGCACGGCAGTTACACCTTTCACCCACCAGAGACTATAGTGGTGCCAGAACAGAGGGTAGCTGGTGCAGGGCATCCAAATACAGAGAGGCTATGTCTAGACTGGCATGATTTTCTGCAAATGCTTTTAATGGAAAAGTTTTTCTGTTAAAAGCATTTGCGGAAAAGAGCATCTAGATTGGCACGGACGCTTTTCCGCAAAAGCACTTTTGCGGAAAAGTGTCCGTGCCAATCTAGATGCGGTTTTGCGCAAGAAAGCCCCAATCGCCATTTTCGCCATCGGGGCTTTTTTGCGCAAAACAGTTTTTAGCTGTCTACACTGGCCCTTTTGCGCAAAAGCATTTCCGGAAAAGGGCTTTTGCCCGAATGGGAGTGTGAAAGTATTTGCGCAAGAAGCACTGATTTTGTACATTACAAAGTCAGTGCTCTTGCACAAAATCAAGTGGCCAGTGTAGTCAGCTGGCAAGTCTTTCCGCAAAAGCAGCCACTTTTGCGGAAAAACTTGCCAGTCTAGACGCAGCCATCAGGAGCATCCAAATATGGAGAGGGAGGGAGAGAGCCTGCTTTCCTCACAGTGCCCTGCTCACAGGCCAGTTGAGCAGGCACAGGATATGGGGGAACAGGCACAGCAGGGCACACTGGGCTGCTGAGGGGACACAGAGACAGAGGATCAGACGTGCTACTGAGGGTACAGAGTGGGGTTGGAGCTGAATGGAAGTGGGCATAGCAAAGGCCACTGGTACCTGTGGGGGAGGGATGACAGGGAGGGACACCCAGAGGAACAGGGAGAGGCATGATGGGAAACCTCATTTAGCAATTAGAGTGTTGGCAGGGGGACAGCGCACCTCCTGAGAGCTACCACAAGTCACTTATGGAAGTGGCAGTGGAGGGACACATGGGGATGGGGGGAGGGGTGCCTGAGTGGAATTCAGGGATGGGGAAGGAGGGATGCAGGGACCCATGGGTACAGGGAAAAGGAGATGTACATGAGGATCGGAGAGGAAGGGTGGCTGAGTGGGGGTGCAAGGACACATAGGGATAAGGGAGGATGGGGGAGGGGTGCAGGTGTGAATAATTGAAAAGGGGTGTGATTGTATTGTATTATTTTGACAACATTTGCAGATTTTTTAATATTTTGGCACAGAATTCCCACAGCACATGGGCATATGGCTGCCAAGGCCCAGGGCAATGACGAATCAGGGCCCAGAATGTGTAGCCTTAGTTCATAAGAAAGAAAAATCTATCACATCCGTGATTTTCGAGCTGAATGCCAACTGCACTTTTATCCACTACCAGCAGAAACAGGGAGGAGCTGAATTATGTATCCACGGTAGATTCACATAAATTGTTGCCCATGCTGCTATGTGACAGGTGTCATCTGTAGAACCCGTGAGACGAGCTAATTAGCCACACTCCCTTTGCTCGAAACACGAAGCCTTCCTATTGGGGGTGAGGAGACAGAGGAATTGCAAAATTCTCTTTGTCACCAATCCCCCTCCCTCACAGTCTTGCTCTGAGGACTCTAGAACCCTAGTTTCCTCCAGAAAACAGCATCAAGGGACAGCTCTGATTTCAAAAGGAACTCCGTGCTCCAGTTGGACTAGACAATGCACGAGTACTTCCAGCCTGCCCCCTCTTTGCTACGGTTCATTTTCATTTACAATACATTGTACTTCTTCAAACAAACACCTTACAGCCGCTACATTTTATTCCAAACCACAGGGAGGCCCGTTTTCATGTGAAGCCAGGCATGAATTGCATTCTGAGAATCCAAAGAGAGATCAAACCAAGGGGGACAGGTGACTTCACCAGTTCAGAGGAAAATCTGCAGCTTATGTACAGGGGATTCCCCAGCAGCCAGCAAGCACTTCAATCAAATGCATTTAACACAGCAGTGACAAAACTTTGCCCCACCCACCAACTGCAGGATCCTGTGGGTTACACCCCTCCGCATCAAATGAAGCCCATTGCAGAGGTTTGCTTTCATCCCAGCTGCCTCCTGCTCCTATACATCTGGAGCAAATCATGCTCCAACCTGTAACCTCTGCAGGAGACACCTTGGGATTACAGGCACAGCACAGGCTGAACCTCCACTCACAGGCCATGCTCCCACCTAGTTGATTTCATTGAAAATATCAGGGGCTCCTATAAAGCCTCCAGCCCAAAGCCCCACTGGTTCTTAGTGGCTTGCAGACAGTGTAAAAATGACCAGCATGCTCATTAGCCCAGCATGTAAACGCATACAGTTACAAAGAAAGGGGAAGGGGAACTGAAATGGTGATTTGTTGGCGAGGCTGCCCTGATGGGAGGAGCCCTCAGAAAGTTCTGGAAGCTGCAGACCCAGTAGTGATTGTTACTGAGTGTAGCTAGTGGGAGATGAAATGATCACACACACCAAAGGGAGATGTATCTGGGGTGAGGTTGTGGGAGGATGGCAGGAAATATCCCCTGGCTTCCCCCCAACAAATAAATCACCAGGCAGAGAAAGCTTGTGGTAGAGTGGAAGATGGGAGAGGGGGGAGCATAATGAGTGGAAGAGAGTACAGGAGATAGGGTGAGGAAGATGGATGGGGTGGACAGAGGGCACTGACTGTGGTGCTGGGCAGATGGACAGAGGATTGTGGGAGGGTGTGGCAGAGGGATGACTGAGGTTGGGGTGGGGCATTGAGCAACTGCAGGGAGGGGAGGAGAGAAGAGGGGGACTGGACAGAGAGGTACTGGAGGGGGGCACTAGGGCTGGGTTCTGGGCAGATGGACAGAGAGGACAAGGGCAGGCCAGCAGGGAGCTGGGTAGATGCAAAAAGCATTGAGGCCCACTAGGGAGACAGACACCAAGGATTGGTGCACGGTGCTCGGCAGATGGATAGAGGATGGAGAAAGGTTGTTGTGAAGGGGTTGGAACAGGGTGACAGTGTGGGGTGCTGGCATAGCTACAGTAGTGACAGCGGTGCAATGCCAGGCACACGATGTTATGGGGACCCAGCCGGATGGTGCGGTGCTCCAGCAGTTCTCTGGCTCATGGCCCACAATGCCACTCCTCGCTCAAATTCAGTCCATGCCACATGAGTGCAGGGTGGGCGATGGGAGTGGGCGAAGCCTCTGAGAGGCTGGGATTGGAAGGAGCCCCCCACCTCCAACCTGGCATAGGAGCAGAGTGCTGAGTTGGAGCGGTGGCCAGGAAGGTCCTGTGGTGAGAGGGGGAGGGTGGACTGTGGGGGAGGGGAGGGAGTCGGGGGAAGCCATGGGGTTAGTTGTGCAGGCTGTGGAAGGACTTGGGGATATTGAAGGGACCTCCAAACCTATTCTTGCACCAGGGCCCCTGCGGCCATTTTATGCCACCAGGGCAGAGTGCTGGGAAAGGGATTGGGTCAGGACGGCAGGATGTTGGCTGGGCACAGACAGATGGGAGGAGGGGCACTGGACAGATGGACGGCGGAAGGGCAGGGCGCTGGGCAGACACAGAGAGGATGGAGGAGGGGTGTTGGGCAGTTAGAGGAGGCTGGGACGTGGCTCTGATAGAGAGAAGAGAGGAGGGGTGTTGGGCTGGTGGACAGGGCTGAGGCAGGGCACTGGGTGGACACAAATAGGAGGGAGGAGGGGTGTTGGGCAGGTGGGTGAGGTGGGGGCAGGAGGCTGAGAGGATACAGAGAGGACAGAGGAGGAGCAATGGGATGGTACTGGGACAGGGTGATGGGTGGACACAGAGAGGATGGAGGGGGGGTGTTGCACAGGTGAACAAGGCTGGGATAGGACTGACAAAAAGGACAGAGAAGGGACATTGGGCAGGTGGAGGGAGCTGGGGAAGGGCGCTGGGCAGACACAGAGAGGATGGAGGGGGGATGTTGGTCTGGTAGATGGGGCTGAGGCAGGGTGCTGGGCAGACACAGAGGATGAAGGGGGGTGTTGGGCTGGGGCAGGGTACTGGGTGGACAGAGGACGGGGGGGTGTTGGGCTAGGGCAGGGTGCTGGGCGGACACAGAAATGGGGGGGTGTTGGGCAGGCAGACGGGGCTAGGGCAGGGTTCTGGGCAGACACAGAGGATGGAGGGGGGTTGGACTGGGGAAGGGTGCTGGGCGGGGAGGAGAGGGGGCTGGGCTGGGCACTGAGTGGACACAGAGGATGGAGGGGGGTGTTGGGCTGGGACAGGGTGCTGGGCGGGCACAGAGGATGGAGGGGGGTGTTGGGCTGGGGCAGGGTGCTGAGTGGACACAGAGGATGGAGGGGGGTGTTGGGCTGGGACAGGGTGCTGGGCGAGCACAGAGGATGGAGGGGGGGTGTTGGGCAGGCAAACGAGGCTGGGGCAGGGCACTGGGTGGACAGACAAGACAGAGGAGGGGTGTCAGACAGGGCTAGGGCAGGGTGCTGGGCGGACAAGAGGACAGAGAATGGGTGTTGGGCAGGTGGACAAGGGGGGATGTTGCGCGGCCCAGAGACACCAGTTGCCAGGCAGACACGCCCAGAAAATGGGGGTGCTAGGTAGGGGGTGCTGTATTTGCCTCTCACCTGTAGGAGCTGGTCACCCCTGCTGCCACTTCCTCCCTGATCTGCCAGTTGAGGGCATCCACCGCTGCTCGCCCTTTGCCTCCCTCCAAGGGCGCCGAGGGCCCGGGCTGTTGCTGCTGCCCCCCATCCTCCACCACTTGCACCCTCTTCTTGCTCTTTGACTCTCGCCCTTCCTCAGCCCTGGCTGCCTTGGGCGGCTCCTCCTTGGCCCGTTGCTCTGCCTCCGCCTCCTTCTTCTCCTGCCCCGGCAGCAGCTTCCTCTTCTTCTCCTCCCCGGGGGGTTTCTCCGGGGGGCCCTTCTCCGGGGCAGGCTTGGGGATCCAGGGGTGGTCCCCTCGCTTGGGGATGGGCCAGGCTCGGAAATCCTTCTGGTACTGGCTCTCCGACTCGAAGGGCGTGTCCGAGGGCTGGTACTCGCTCTTGGGCTTGCAGCTGGGCTCGGGCCGCTGCGACTTCCAGTGCCTGTAGTCCTGGCGCATCACCGAGTCGGCCGGCAGCGGCTGCTGCCCGAGCCCCGCCTTGTGGTCCCCCGCCGCGGTCGCCCTAGCAACCGCATCCAGGTCGCCGCCAAGGATGCAGGGCTGGGTCTCGATGGCCGAGGAAGGGCGCGGCGGGTGCGGGCTCCCGTGCGCCGCGGGGCTCTCGGTGGCCTCGGAGTATTTGGTGAAGACCAGGGGGACGGCGATGTCCGCCTTGTCCAGCTGGTTCCAGAAGCGGGCGATGCAGCACGCCCGGGTGATGCAGGGCCACGCCATGATGCGGCCCCGCGCTGCCTCGCTCGCCGCTCCGGGACAGCCTGGCACCGACCGCCGCTCGCTCCCGCACCGCCCAGGCCAGCGGGGATGCGGGGCTAGCTCAGGATCCGGCGCGGGGGGGTCCAGACGCCTGGCGGGGAAAGCTGTGCGGGGGGAGAGGGGGACACAATCACTGGCTGCTACTGGGCGACCGGGATCTCCAAGGCTCCTTGCTCATCCGGGAGGGCGAGGAGCGGAGCGGGGAGCCCAGCCCAAGCGCCGGGCAAAGGCAGGGCCAACGCGCCTGGGTCCAAGTCCTGGGCGACCTTAGGCCAGTGCCCGGCCGCGGTTAAGCCATGGCGCGTAGCGGAGCCGCTGCGAACCGCGGGGCGCTGGCTGCCGGCGCCCCCCGCGTCTCTCTCCCGGTCCGGCTTCGCTGGCGATGGGCGGGCGCGGCGGATCACGGACGCGGCTGGAGGAGCAGCCGCTCCAGAGCCTTCATCTGCGCGGAGTCGGGAGCCGCGCCGCTGCGGCTGCGGAGAAAACGCGCCCCACCCAGCCCCGCTGTCGGCAGCGCCGCGCAGGGAAGGATGCTGCGGGGGGCGGGGGGCGATGCGGACGGATCACCTGCCTCTGTAGCGCACAGCGCCTGCGGAGTGGGCTGGGAGCCCTGTTAACTCTTCCCTCCCTGGGCCCTGGCGGGAGGAGCGTGTGGCGCACAGCCGCAGAGACCCGCGGTGGGGAACCTTTGTTTTTTTGAGGGGGGGGGGCGCTGACCCACAGAAAAATCAGTGGGGGGAGAGGGTTCACACAAGTGAGAAACAAACAAACAACCCGCCTTTCTGGTGTGGCCCCAGAGGAGGAGAAAGCTCCCCACATCCATATTTCCCTCGCACACCACAGCCTAGGGGGTCCAGGCTAGTAGATTTTGTGTGCACCAGCAGGGACTCTCCGGTGCTGGAGGGGGGAGCCCCAAGCCTCAGGGGTTGGATCCAGGGAAGCTGGGGACCACATTCAGCCCCCCCAAGGTCTTAGGTTCCCCACATCAGCATAGACCCTGGTCTACAGCCCACAGCATCAGACATATCAGAAAACGCTTAGAGCCAGCCTTGTTTTTCACACGCTGCAGGAGTTGTTTTGTGGCTAATATGGTCATGGCTGCTGCAGAAGAAATTGACTCCCCCCCCCCCCCCTTCCCTGCCTCTCTCTCATCCAGCTGGTCCCTAATTCCAAACTGCTTTGCAAAAGGCTGGACAGCACCAGGGAGAGTGTACTGTCCCGCCCATTTTCAGGACTCAAAAACTTTGGACAGAGCCCCACCTCCATGCCGAAGAGCAATGCGGAGAATGAAGCAACAAACAAATTAATCCTCTTTAATTCACCATGCTATGCCCAGCTATAGAACTGGACTGGAGGGGGGGGGGGGGGGGAAGGGGAGAGAAAAGGAGGATTGGTAGGTTTTAAAGCCTTGGGGTCTTTTAAGAAAACTCGGATTGCTAGAGCGACTTACTGGGCAGATTGTTCCAGTTTCCTATTTCTGAGTGTGGATTTCAGTTCTCATGGGTCCCTCCCTTCATAGAAAAAAGTCACAACAAACCTGCTCAGGTCACAGAGCCACCTTAAAGCAAACACTGTCTAGACTAGAGCTAAAAAAACCACCCAAAGCCCCACCACATACAACTCAGATCCTTTGTAGGGGACAGAGGGAGAGACTAATAAGGAGGGAAAAGATTCAGCCCTCCCCTCAACTCCAATTGGTGCTGACTCACTTCTCCTTCCCTTGTTGGCTCAAGTTCTGCTTCCCTAAGGATTCTGCTTCCCCTGCCTCTTCCTTCAACTCTCTCTTCTCCTCACTTCCCACCCCACTCTTCTCTTCCCTACTTTTCAGATACCTTTCTTTTTGGGCTACTTCTCCAAGATCAAATCCTGTTATGCCACAATTTTGAGCCTGTTGATATTTATGCTCTGATCTAAACACATGCATAAGCTTACACCAGGGCTCAACCTTGACCTTGGTCTCTAATACTGTTACTTGTATCCCTGCTCAGTTTTTAAAAAAATCATTACAGAATGGGGGAGAAAATGGCACTGGGTTCATCCAGATTTCTTGCAATTAATGAGCAAAATACGATAAGAAAATGATTCTCACCATAATAGGCAAGTGCCTGAAATTTGTGGTACTACAGCAAGAGCAGTCAGTTGCTATTTCACTGTATTATTAATAGTAATGCTAACAATGTTTTGTACTCCTATAGCACTTTCAGTCTACAATCTCAAAATAATTTGCAGACATTCGCATTATAGGCCCAGATTCTCTGAGGTTTAAACAGAGTTTAAAAAAGAGCTAGATAAATTCATGGAGGTTAAGTCAATAAAAGGCTATTAGCCAGGGGGTGAGGAATGGTGTCCCTGGTACATGATTGTCAAAGGCTGGAGATGGATGGCAGGAGACAAATCGCTTGATCATTGTCTTCAGTCCACTCCCTCTGGGGGCACCTGACACTGGCCACTGTCAGCAGACAGGATACTGGGCTAGATGGACCTTTGGTCTGACCAGTATGGCCATTCTTATGTTCTTAAGATATTTATGTACCTAACTGCCATTTATTTCAGCAGAGGAAAGGCACATAAATACTTTTAAAGATTTGGGCCTTAATCCTCATCCTACGTAAATGTATGTAACTGATTTAAACAGAGGGGTATGTGTACACATACACATATACATCTGTTTGTATCAATCACAGATATACAGGAAGTCCCCAACTTATGAACATGTCGCGTTCCAAAAGTTTGTTTGTAAGTTGGTTGTTTGGAACTAAGAACATATTTTCCCATAGAAACAATGTTATACATGGTAGTTAGGTTTCCAGGCTAGTGTACAAAAGGGTTAGGGTTAGGGTTAGGGCCTATTTAACCTATTTAACCATGATGAAGCTGAAATTCTGCACATTTGCAATAAAAATGGAAGTTTAATTAGAGGAGGAGGAGGCAGCAGGTGGAGATACTGAAGGGGATTTCCCCTTGCTGCAGCCACCCCCCAGGCTCTTCACTGGCTCCTGTAGCTCCTCTCAAACCCAGGCTCCACCATCTCTCTTGTTTGTATATGTGGATGTGTGTAAATCAGATGTTTGTAACCGGCAGAGTCCCTGTATGCAGAGTCCCTGTATATAAACAACAGCTGCCTCTTTATAGGGATTCCCCTGTTTCTGCTTTTACATAAAGCAGAGTTTAAAAGGAGGTGAGAGAGGGTTTCCTTATTGTTATGAATGAAATAGTAGGCTTTTCACTCTCTCATACTGAAATCAAAGTAATTGCAAACAAACCGCAGGTCTCCACTGCCTGGATGTGATTCTTGTATCTCCTTTGTTATGACTTTTTAAAATAATAGCTAAAGACAGATTGCACGGCCCCTTACAGCCAAATAAAAGCAGTAGCAGTACATTGCTCTCAAAGTCAATTATAGGCTCTGTAATGGGGTCGTACTACTTTGTAGTACATTGAAATCTTCCCCACAGTAAGGACACAGACCTCTGACTTTGAAAAATCGGGTGATCAGACATTGACCATAATAGATTCGGCCTTATCTTGTAGTGTGTCGTTGGTCTGAATTTACTAAAGTCTGCCTTCCTGAAATCTATTCTCTTTATTTTGTTTATTCTGCTATCTTCCCTTCCACCATTCCTTAGAATAATGAACTCTATCATTTCATGATCATTTTTACCCTTTCTATTTTCAATTTCTCAACCAGTTTATTCCTATTTGTCACAATGAAATCTAGAACAGCCTCTCTCTTAGTTGCTTTCTCCATCTTCTGAAATAAAAAAATGTGTCCAATGCATTCCAAAATTTATTGGACAAACTGTTGTATTTTCCCAACAATATGTCTGGGTAGTTGAAGTCCCTTACCTCCACCAAGATCTGTGCTTTGGATGATTTTGTTTCTTGTTTTAAAAAAGCCTTGTCCATCACTTCTTCCTGGCTACATGGTTTATAGTAAATCCCTACCATGATATCACCCTTGGTTTTTATCACTTTTATATGTTCCCACAGATTTCAGCACGTCTGTCTCTTACTCAGCCCAGTGTCTACCACTGATATATAAGGCAACATCTTCTCCCTTTCCCTGTCCTTCCTGTGAAAGCTGTACCTTTCTACACCAATATTCCAGTCATGGGTATTAACCCACCAACTCTCTGTGATGCCAACTATGTCATACTTGTGATTATTCACTAGTATTTCTAGTCCCTCCTGTTTATCCCCCATCCTTCTTGCATTGGAATACATATAGCTAAGATACAGATTTGATTTGCCCCCATGATCTCTCTTCTCTCTCCCTTATCCTTGCTATAATGGGCCATGCTCCCACCAGATTCCCACCCTTCTTCCAAGTCCCTATGTTTTTAACTTACCTGTGGGCTTTGGTTTTGTGCCCCAACTGAATCTAGTTTAAAGCCCTCCTCACTAGGTTAGCCAATTGGTATCCAAATATCTCTTCCCTTTCCTTTATCAGTGGACCCATCTCTGCTTAGCAGTCCTTCCCAGAACAGCAGCATCCTGTGGTCAAGGAAGCCAAGGAGTTAGGAACCTTGTGGTCTATCTCCATTCCTGCCACTGACCTTGAGCAAATAATCTTCTTCCCCCTCCCTTCCTTTGTCTATTTAGGTCTATTTAGTTTATAAGGTCTTCACATCAGGGTCTTTCACTAGAGCCAGGTCCACACTAAAGGAGAAGGTTGAATCAACATATGCAACTCCAGCTATGTTACTTATATACTGGTGTCGACATACCTTGATTTGAATTTCCCCACAGTCCCCAGAATGGAAGGCCGATGTGAGCAAACGCTCCCATCAGCTTCCCTTACTCCTCGCAGGAGCAGGAATACCAGCCGCCAACAGCAGCACCCTCTGAGTTTGACTTAAACTCCCAAATCCTAGACTAGGGAGAGCTGGATTTAATTCCTGGCTCTGACACAGACTTTCCTTCCAATCTTTGGCTTAGGCATTTTGTCTCTTTGTGCCCCAGTTCTCCATCTGGAAAACAGGGATAGAATAGCATTTTCTGCCTCAGATGGGTTCTGTGAAATACATTAAAGGATCATGCACTGCTCAGATACTATGGTAACAGAGGCTATATCCAAGATAGATAGGGTTAGGTTTTTATCGCACATGTAGAAGGCAGCATAGAGAGAAGGACTGTGAAGACCTGAAAAAAAACAAAAGCTTAAAAAACAAGTGGTCCCATAGCACCTTAGAGACTAACAAAAATATGTTTTGTTTTTTTAAAGTTACAGACTAATACAGCTACCCCCTGAGACTTTTAAACATGGGAAGACCTAAGTTTTATTCAGAGCTGTCACTGGTTCACTATGGGACCTGGGATACTTCACTATTTTTCTGTGGAATTTCTGGTGTAAAGCTGATGGACCTGAATTGTCCATCAGCAGGTGAGACTGAGAACCTGGGACCTTCGGAGCTAAAGCCACAAGGCTCTACCTTGAGCTAAAAGCCAGCTTCCTCTGAGCTAAGGCTGTACAGCACAGTGCTTTCTCCCTTTCTTAGTGGCACACTAGGATATACCCACCTTCATAATATCCCTGTGACATTGTGCCTCAGTTTCTCCATCCTTAAAATGGATGCAATAAATGGATGCACATTAGTAAAGCACTACAAGCTCTTCAGATGAAAGAAGACCTGTCCATGGAGATACTATTTACTGGCAAACGGATGAACCTAGTCACTAAATGGAAGTCTGAGGAAGATGGGGGTGACATCAGATTGGTCGATGTATTGCACATTAATCCACAAGGAATCTCAGCCAGGAACAATTAAATATGCGTAGCTCAGCCATGGCTGTTCCTCACCATCGCAGCCTAGTCACCCAGCACTTCATGCCTAGCTGGGAAGTTGGAGGGGAGGGAATCTGTTGCACCATTCTCTCCTGTCTCACAGCATCAGGGAAACGTGCTGCAGCTGAAACTGTTGGAGAAAATCATGTGCACTGAAGAGGTCAAGGGGGGACCTCCTGGACTCTCTTGTCAGCTTAAAATACTCCTTCCCCAGCACACTGAGGTCATGCGTTTGGAACACGACTGCCATGTGCTGCCTGTCTCACACTATCATTGTTTGAAAGCCATGAGCCTGGGAGAGAGAAGAGCCATTTAGCCACTCTCCATGGCAGCACCCAATTGTTCCAACACGCTGCTGACCAGAGGTTGCGTCTCAAATCCATAGCATGGTGCACTGAGGCATGTTGGTGCTGCCGGCAAGACTGGCCCAGCACGCATTAGCAGACATACAGTCCGTGGCCGGATCAGTGAAGCACCCGTCTGCAGTCTTCCCCCATCAAAGAAACACGTTGTGTTTTGTGTCTCTCCTCAGCCAGAGCCGTTTAGGGCCGGGAACGAAATTCAATACCTGCTACCATAGGATAGCAGCTGCTTTCACTTCCCAGAAGCCCTCCTTGATCTACAACTTGAGTCGGTCAAGCTCCCATTTCTTCAAAGAGGCACCATCCAGCAGTGACCTTGGAAAAGGGAACACTCCGTGGTCTACATTTGCCCCTCTCACTGCAAGCACAAGAGTGGGACAGTCTGTCTGAAATAGTTGGCCAGAGACCTGGGCTCTCTTTGAATGCCCTGTTGCAGCTAGGGCTACCAAGCACTTCTGCCCCCTTGTGGGGGGGGGGGGGGACAACCATTCTGGAAGATAACATTGAGGCCTTTGTATCTAAGGTGCCATTTCCCAAGTCCTACAGCTTGAGACCTGATCTGAGAATGTCCTCCCAGTAGTCTGAAACAAAAGGAAAAGCTATGTAGCACTTTAAAGACTAACAAGATGGTTTAATAGGTGATGAGCTTTCATGGGCCAGACCCACTTCCTCAGATCGTATTCTGGAAGAGAATTGGCATGACCATATATACTAAAGGAATACAATGAAAAAAGTGAACACATTATCGAACTGACAAATCAGATTTAGTACAGAAGATGGGGTGAGGGAGAGGAAGGGAGGGAATAGCTATTTGAGTCAATGAATGGCTAATCAGGGGTGATAAGTGGGGAAGCTATCTTTGTAATGGGTAAGGTAATTAGCATCTTTGTTAAGGCCCATTCATAAAGTGTCAAATTTAAGCATGAATGAAAGTTCTGAAGTTTCCCTCCATAGTCTGGTGTTAAAGTTTCTTTGAAGTAAGATGCATGTAGTAAGGTCATTAAGACTATGTCTAACAAGGTTGAAATGAAAACCAACTGTTTTTTCCTTGTGAAGATGTCTGATCTTGGGCATTAATTCTTTGGCGAAGTGTCTGAGAAGTCTGTCCAATATACATAGCAGAAGGACACTGTTGACACATGATGGCATAAATTATATTTCTGGACGAACAGGAATATGTGTCCTTGATCATATAACTGACATGGTTAGGTCCAGTAATGGTGTCACCAGAGTAAATATGTCTGAGTGATTTGATCCCCTTACTTTTCCTTTAAGGCCTCAGAGATCAAAATCCATGGCTAAATGTATTGTCAACATGAATTCCAGCTATACAAGGTACATTGCTGAGGGGGGAATCACACACTTCTATAATAGAGGTCATGCCTCTAGGAACAAATAATGCAGGTCATACCTACAGAATGTGGGACTGTATCTTCCCAAAAAGATGATGAGGTCATAGCAGACAAGCAACTCAACATGATCTGCCAGTGAGAAACTGTGGCAAAAAAGACTTTGTGACTGTGGGAAGTATGAACAGAGGCGGAGGAGTCAATATGGCATTGGCTTGACCTCCCTATTGCCAAAGGTGACAGAAGATGGATCACTTGATGATTACCTGTTCTGTTCATTTAATCTGGGGCACCTGGCATTGGCCTCTGTCAGAAGACAGGACCTTTGGTCTGACTCAGGATGGCTGTTCTTATGTTCTTCTCTGTGAGACCGATAGTAGAATGCTGCCTCCAGTTCTGGTGTCCACATTTTAAAAAAGATATTGAAAAACTGGGGAAAGTACAAAAAAAAAACCCCACAAATATGAATATGAATCAAGAGAGACTTAAAGAGCTCATTCTGGTTTCTTTATATAAAAAAAAATCTCTTAAGAGGTGACAGGATTATAGTGTACAAGTAACTTCATGGGGAGAAACCACCACATACTAAATGGCTCTTACATCTATATGGGTATGTCTACACTACAGCGCTAATTCGAACTAAGTTAGTTCGAATTAGTTAATTCGAACGAAGCTAATTCCAACTAACGCATCTAGAACTAAAAACTAGTTCGAATTAGCGTTTTGCTAATTCGAACTAGCGCGTCCACATTAAGTGGACCCTGTCTCAGGCTAGCTGAGGGCTGTGCTTAAAGGGTCCCGACCCCCACCCCGGACAGACAGTTCTTAGGGTGCCCCGCTTGCAAAGCAGTCCTGGCTTGGATTGCCCGGAGTACCCACAAAGGCACATCACAGCACTCGGCTATCAGACCGGCTGCACTTGCCGCAGGCTGCCATCTGGGGAGAGGGGCAATTGGGGGGGGCTGCAGGAGAGCTTCCACCCCCAAAAGCTCGCAGAGCCAGCCCAGTCCTTCCCATCGGGGGCGCGTACCCCATTCCTCCCTCACCTCCTTCCACTTACCCTTCCCTAGCCCCTCTTCTTGATGTACAAAATAAAGGACAATTGTGTTCAAAAATGGAATCTGTCTTTATTGAACAAAACTGGGGGAGACTGGGAAAAGGAGGTGGGAGAGGGGAAGAGAGAGGGTGGGAGAGGAGAGGGCAACTAAAATGATCAGGGGTTGGGAACAGGTCCCATATGAAGAGAGGCTAAAGAGACTGGGACTTTTCAGCTTAGAAAAGAGGAGACGGAGGGGGGACAGGATAGAGGTCTCTAAAAGCAGGAGTTGGGTGGAGAGGGTGCATACAGAAAAGTTCTTCATTAGTTCCCATAAAGAAGGACTAGAGGACACCAAAGGAAAGGAATGGGTAACAGGCTTCAAACTAGTAACAGAAAGTTGTTCTTCACAAAGCACAGAGTCAACCTGTGGAACTCCTTGCTGCAGGAGGCTGTGAATGCTAGAACTAGAACAGAGTTTAAAGGGAAGTGAGATCAAGTCATGGAGATTGGGTCCATGGAGTGGTATTAGCCAAGGGGTAGGAGTGGTGTCCCTGCCCAAGGTTTGTGGAAGGCTGGAGAGGGATGGCACGAGACAACTCGCTTGGTCACTGTCTTCGGTCCATCCCCTCCAGGGTCTCTAGTGTTGGCCGCTGTCGGCAGACAGGCTACTGGGCTAGATGGACCTTTGGTCTGACCCAGGACGGCCATTGTGGGCTCAGGGTCGGGGGTCTCAGTGGACCACCTTGATTTTCATGCACTCCTGCTCCTAGGTGGCCAGGCTGGCAGCTCTCCTGCCCTAGCCGGCCACGTTCCTGTGCCTAGTGCGGAGATCGTGGACGAGGTCCACGATGTCCGCACTAGCCCAGGCGGGTGCCCACCTCTTGCGGTCCCGGGCAAGCTCCCGGGAGCCGCCAGCCTGGTCCCGGGAAGAGGGGGAGGGCTGGGGGGCATCGGGTGGGTGGCTCGATCCATGCCAGGTGCAGGGTCTGCTGGCTGGGTGCTGGCAGGCTTGCACCTGGCACGGGCACCGTAGCCAGCCCGTGCCCCTTTAAGGGGTCCGGGGCCGGGAGGGGGGCAGATGAGTTTCCCTGGTGTTGGCCAGAGTGGCCACCAGGGAAACCTGGGGAGGGCTAGCCTCCCACTAGTTCGAATTAAGGGTCTCCACAGCCCTTAATTCGAACTAGTAAGTTCGAACTAGGCTTAATCCTCGTAAAATGAGGATAACCTAGTTCGAACTAAGCGCTCCGTTAGTTCGAATTAAATTCAAACTAGCGGAGCGCTAGTGTAGCGCCTATGAAAGTTAGTTCAAACTAACATCCGTTAGTTCGAACTAACTTTGTAGTGTAGACATACCCTATGGCTACGTCTACACTGGCCCCTTTTTCGAAAGGGGCATGCTAATTTTAAACTTCGGAATAGGGAAATCCGCGGGGGATTTAAATATCCCCCGCGGGATTTAAATAAAGATGTCCGCCGCTTTTTTCCGGCTTGGGGAAAAGCCGGAAAAAAGCATCTAGACTGGCCCGATCCTCCGGAATATAGCCCTATTTTAAAGTAGGAATAAGAGATCCTCCGGAATAGGGCTATATTCCGGAGGATCGGGCCAGTCTAGACACCAGTCATGGAGCCAGCAGCAAATTGAATTGTTCATCTGCTGAGGTTGAGCTTCCTCAGCTGAGCCAACACACCATGATTCCCTGTCTCTTCCAAGAGCTGCCACAACTGCCAAGCGCTCAATGAATACAGCTGCGCTGTGGAAAGCAGAGACATCTTGTAGTTACCAGAAATGGCTTTTACCAAGTAAATTCATGTTTTTTACCAAACTGCAAGAAATGCGTCAGTCCCAGTTTAAGGCATTTCCTTTTTAAAAAGAGCTGCTTATTTAACGTACACCCAAATGACACTGAGCATTAGTTACATGTTAAGATTGTGGTTACATCCGGCTGTTTCGATACAGTTAAAATGCTCCGTTCCTCTGTCAGCCTTGTTAGGCCAGATTTCATTACTGCTCCATGAAGGAAACTGAGGAATGTGCGGTGTCCCCCACCAGAGAGCATGGCTCCCACAACTTTTGCTGTCATCCTGCACCCAGCGTGTTTGAAAGGCTGATGTTTTGCCTGTATTTTAAGCCTAGTTTGGTTTTAAAGAAAACAAAATCAAATCCCCGCAGGTGCAATTAAGCCTTTTTATTTCTCTCCAACCCCTAAATACAATCTGACGACTGCTAGAGAGGAATGCTTGCGCTTCGCTTCTACAAGTGCCCTTGTTTTTGGGAGAAGCACCACTGCTCGACAGCCTCCTCTCCTGAGCTGGAGTAGGCAGAGATTGATACAAGGTGTCTGGAAAAGGTCTGTGCAGGGACTGACCGATCAATGACAGCCAAGGCTCCATGCAATTGCTCTGCACCAGTGGAAAGCAATGCAGAGGGGGGTAGGATAGGCTGCCGTTCTCCAATATCAGTGCTCAGCGAAGTCTCATTCGAAGACCTTTCGGGCTCCATAGTCCAGCAGAGGTTTCTTCCCAGGGAGAAGCCAAGTTCTCCCAGAGAGCAAAGCCCCGAGTGAACAGATTTCAGAATAGCTCCTTTTCCCCAGGTGTTCCTGCTGGGTGAAGGCACAAGGGCAGGTTGAACCTTTCCTCTGTCTGGGAGGGACCAACAATGACCCCTCTCTCGATGGCCCTGTTCTGAGAGGAGGAGGTTGGCTTGTATCCTGTCTCCTTTCTCAGCATGCATTCTGATTGGCTGAGGGACAGAGAAGCTCCACCCACATGCTGAGAGAGGAGCAGGAGCATCACCCACATTGCACAACTCCAGACTAGAGCAATAGACAGCCCAAGTAGCCTAGGTTCTCAGAGCACCGACCAATCAGGGACTCCTTTCTGCAGCCTTAATGGGCCAATGCGCTCCATTGCAGGGAATAGCCAATGTCAATGACAGGCAAAAAGGTAAAACAGGTAAGAGATTGAGAGCCACACAACAGAGGCCTCTCAACAGCTCTGAGGAGCTCTCCGTGTCCGATGCTAAGGATTACCTAGTGCCACAACCTCAGCCACTGATTTGGAAGCAAAAATCCAGGCTGAAATGACTCAATATAAACCAGTCGTTGAACAGGTTTAACTAAACAACCAGTAAAAAGGGCTGATAATTTGCAAGCAAAGAAAGGGGCTAAATTAATGGAATAAACCGTTCTTTGCCAAGTGTTAGATCTAGCATCTGTTCCTGTGCATTTGTACAGCACCCCACACGACAGGACCTCTATCTCATTGGGGCCTCAAGCATGACTGTAATGCAAATAATTATAGTGGTTAACTGCACCCCAGTTACAATGAATGAGCTCTGGGATCTTTAGGAGTGTTGGAATGGGAACACGGCTGTTTGGCAGCCCGTTGAAGGAGCTACAGCAGCGCTCGGTCCTGCAGAGCACAAGTCCTCGTCTAATTCTTTGACACTACATGACATATAGCAGGTGAGTGGCTTTGTAATTTCATTCTTGTCCATTATGGGAATTACATTTAAGTACTCAAGTAGCCATAAATAAGATGGGATTTGCTTCCGCCTTCATGACAGGACTTTTCCATTTATCTGCCAGAAATGACCCCGCACTTACTGCTTAACTTCCTTTGCAGCATTTCAGCCATGCACTTTAAAGAGCTATTTGATCCTATGCTATTTAATCACCTCTTTTGGGCTCTGTGCAGACATGGACTGAGCATGGTCATATTTCATGCTTTCCAAGGGCTGCATCATGGCATTAATTCTTACACATATCCACCAATGTCCCCTCTAATCTTTTCCATTCATGTGTGGGCTTTTTCTATCCATGCACAGAATATATTTTTATGTGCGCCAAGGGAATGTGCACCACCAGGAAAAACACAAACCTAGCTGGGTGCTCTGCTATCAGCTGGGTGGCCTCTGAATCTCTCCTAAGCAGCCACACCAGTGCACATCTTACAGGGAATGTGGATACTCACCATTGAAATTAGGGATGATCAAAGATTAACTGGTAAGCCTCGCCCTTAATGGGTGAGGTTAACTGGTTACAGTTAACCAGTGGGGGCTGGAACACCCCGCCCATCCGCCTCCCCATTTAATCAGTTAACCAGTTAAACTTAGCATTGAACCAGTTAACTAAACAGAATTTTACATCCCTAATTGAAATTGGGGAACTAATAGCACACTGAGGCCAAGTTCAGGGCCACAAGCCCTGTATGACTCACACCACCATAGCCTTTGGGCCGCTCCTTTCTAGTGGACTCCACACACCATGCTCACTCAAAGCTTCAGTACTGCCTTGCATTAGAAGTGGCGCAAAGCTGCTAAATTTTAAGGCCATCAAGAACCATTAGGATCATCTCTAGACTGACCTGCAGAACTAAAGTCATTTTCATCCACCCATAACATAAGCTTCTAAAGCGCACAGTAGGCGCACGGGGTTGCATTGTGCCTCAGGTTTCACAGTCACCTGATGCCTTTCCCCAGCAGCAGGAATGACACGTCCATGCAGGAGAAATGCAGCAACTGCAACGGCAGTTGGCCCGTCTATGGGGAGAGGCGAGAAGAAATGTTCCTACCTTTAGTGCACACACCGAAGGGAGCAGTTTAGACCTGACAAAATCAGATTTTCTGTCCTAGGGAACATTCTACATTTTTTGACAAAAGGTTGTTCCCTCCTTGGAACGATACCAGGAATTTCTCACTTTCCCACTAAAAGGGGAATCCCCTTCTCCACCCCAAAAAACCTACAAAACCTCCACCCTCTCAAAAAAAAAAACCCTTTGTATCCAAATAAAGTTTTGCTTTAAGAAGTTGAGCCTGGGAGCCCAAACTCCAACATCCCATCAGACCTCATGAGCAGAGAGAGCTTTGCAGCCCTGCAGTCCCTGTCTCTAGTCCACCTGGCAGAACTTCCAGTGACTGCAGCTCTGGGCCACCCGGGAGCAGTCCAGCTAGTGGGGCAGCCCCATTGCCACAGACCCTAGAAGTCTGCACAAACAATGAGGAGTCCTGTGGGTCCTTGGAGACTAAGGGTACGTCTAGACAGTGACGCTATTTTGGGATATGTCCGGTATCCCGAAATAGCGATTTCCGCATCTTAGCAACAAGCCCGTTATTTTGAAATATATTCGAAATAACGGGCTTGCTAATCTGATGTCCCAGGAAACCTCGTTCTACAAGGATTAAAGGACTTGTTGGAATAGGGGTGTTGAATTACACCGTGTCAAATTTTGAAATTGACTTTCTCTAAATAAGCTACGCAATTTACATAGCTCGAATTGCATAGCTTATTTCGAGCTACACGGTGCTGTATAGATGTACCCTAGCAGATTTATTTGGTTTAAGCTCAACTAATTCGGTTAGGCTATGTGCAGACTGCACTGCTTTTCCGGGATGAAAAAATTTCGAAAAAGCAGATGCGCTCTTTCGCCATCCCTGTAAACCTCATTTTATGAGAAATAAGGAGTCTGTTGAAAGAGCGCTTTTTTCCAAAATTTGGAACCGTGTAGATGCACCAAATTTCAGAAAAGCCTCTTTCAACAGTAAAGCAGAAAAAGATACACAATTTGCATACCGCAAATTCTGTTTCTTTTTCCGATTTACCATTGCAGTGTAGACCTAGCCTTAGTCTCTGTCTAAGGCAGTGGTCCCCAGTGCGGTACCTGCAGGTGCCATGGCGCCCGCCAGGGTATTTGTGTGCGTCCGCCGACAACCTGGGCCGGCCCCACCCGTGGCGCACAGGAGGCGCCGGCCCCAGGCGCGCGACATGCACCAGCGCCGGCCCCGGGCCCACGGCACAAGGCGCTCGGGCAGCCCCAGCCCCGGCCCTAGGGCACATGCCGGTGCCGGGTGCAAGGGCATCCCAGTCCTCTGGCATGCCCCCGGACGCATGGCCCCGCCCCCGGGCGCCCGGCACGTGAGTGGCCCCCACCTCCCGGGCGTCCGGCGCGTGAGTGGCCCCACCTCCCGGGCGCCCGGGAGCCTCTAAAGGTTGGGGACCACTGGTCTAAGGTGCCACAGGACTCCTCTTTGTTTTTGTGGATACAAACTAACACTGCTATCCCTCTGATACTTGTCTCAGAGGGGTAGCTGTATTAGTCTGTAACTTTAAAAACAACAAGCGGTCCTGTGGTGCCTTAGGGTATGTTTACACAGCAGGGCTAAAGTTGATTAAGCTACGCAACTTCAGCTATGTTAATTGCGCAGCTGAAGTTGAAAGAGCTTAACTCGACTTTTGGTGCTGTGTACACAGCAGGAAGTCGAAGGAAGAACACTCTTCCTTTGACTTCCTTTACTCCTTGTGAAATGAGGGTTACCATGAGTCAGAGTAAGAAGTCCTCCAGCTCGACATTATTTCAAAATAAAGGATTGTAGTGTGGCGCGCACAATGTTATTTCGTTATTCTGAAACAACGATGCAGTGTAGACGTACCCTTTGGCTATGTCTACACTACGAGTTTTCTTGGCAAAAAATATGCTAATGAGGGTTTGCGCAAAAACAAGCAGTGTGGGTGTTTTCTTTTTCACAAAAACCCCTTTTTCCACAAGATTGATATACCTCTTTTTTGCGGCATAAGGATCTTGCGGGAAAAGGGGATTTGTGCAAAAAGAAAACGTCCACACTGCTTGTTTTTGTGCAAAAAGAGATTTTTTTCTGCAAGATCTTGATACCTCTTTTTGAGGGGCATAAGGATCATGAGGGAAAAGGGGGTTTTGTGCAAAAAGAAAACGTCCGCACTGCTTGTTTTTGTGCAAAAACCCCAGCACGAAAATGGATTGACAGAAAATATGCAAATGAGTCCCTCGTTAGCATATTTTTTGCCAAGAAAACTCGTAGTATAAATGTAGCCTTAGAGACTAACACATATATAATAGCATGAGCGTTAGTGTGTAAAACCTACTTCATCAGGTGACTATACTTATCTCCTACAAGCCTGTGTACTCTTGTTTCTGAAAGTGCCTTTCATTGAAAGTTTCTCAAAACTAACTCACTTCCACAAATATTTCTGTTTCAACAAATTGTTATTTTCTGCTGAAAGACTATTCCGTCTGGAGATTCCCAACCGGCTCCAAACCAGACACATCAGGGCATGAGAAGGGCCAGACTGTCTTGATTAGGTGGGGACAAGGACAGTGAAGGAGGCCGGTAGATCAGTTGGCTGTTTTTAGAATGGGATCATTTGCATTTATAGCCTTACTGGCAGCATCAGAAGGAGGTTTTCCCACAGCAGACTGCACACAGTACAATGGAGTCATTTAAAAGGTGCAACACCCAAATACGTTTTACCAGGCTCCTCACATTTTCCCAGCTTCTCCACCCCCAAGCACTTAGCTACACAGACCCTGACCTAAACTGAGATTTCGACTTTTGAATTGTGAACCTTCAAACTTTGCTATCTTCTGGTTATCAGAAAGTCACCAGTGTTAGCAAGTAGCTGTCTCTCTCCCAATATTCATTACTTTATTATCCTTTTATGATGCAAAGGTTTTATCACAGTTCGCATTATACAACACAGGGGACTGATAGTGGATTAGTTCATTTACTTGAGTAATTTCTTAATGATTGGAGCTGGACAAATATTGAGGCAAGGGGCAAAGAGGGAAGGGATCTATTTAAGTTTCCCAGTGACTTGGAGGATAATATTCAGATTGCTACTCATTATCTGCAAAGGTTTGTGATCTCCAGTATAGATCTGAAAGTTTGTTAGCCATTATTCTTCTGAATTAAGGAGGCTCATTCAGTTTATCAGGGAACAGAAATACCATGTGGTTTAGGAGGCAAAGCTAGAGAGAAAAGATAATCTAATGATTAAGGCATATAAGTGGTCAATTCTCTGGCCTGCCACAGACTTCCCATGAGATCTTAGTCAAATCATTTAGCTTCTCAGTGTCTCCGTTCTCCATCTATGCAGGGCTGGGCAAAATAGGGCACACGGGCTGACTCTGGCCTGCCAAACCATCATATTCAGCCCTCGGATGCAGCAGGGAGCCTCAGGCAGACTCCCTGCTTGCCCAGGAAGTTTTTCCCAATGTCCAACCTAAACCTCCCTAAGCCCATCAGTTCTTGTCCTATCATCAGACATTAAGGCTGTGTCTAAACTACATGCCTCTGTCGTCAGAGGCATGTAGATTAGACACTTAGCAAAGGCAAATGAAGCCGCGATTTAAATGATCGCGGCTTCATTTAAATTTACATGGCTGCCTTGCTGAGCCGACAAACAACTGATCAGTCTCCCCTGCCGACATCAAAGCCCTTTGTCGGCAGCCCCGTTATTCCGCATGCGATGAGGTTTACCGGGGCTGCCGACAAAGGGCTTGGATGTCGGCAGGGGAGCGTCCAGACTAGCGCGCTGAGCAGACAAACAGCTGATCAGCTGTTTGTCGGCTCAGCGCGGCAGCCATGTAAATGTAAATGAAGCCGTGATCATTTAAATCACGGCTTCATTTGCCTTGGCCAAAACAACAAATCTACATGCCTCTGATGACAGAGGCATGTAGTTTAGACGTACCCTAAGGGGAGTAATTTTTCTCCCTTCTCTTTGTAACAACATTTTTAAGTACTTGAAGCTGCTATCATGTCTCCTTTCAGACTTTAAGGTCAGTGTCCCATTTCTAGCTGTTGGAGATTTTTGCTACTGGCAGTCATTGTAGTTCTGCTCCCCCCGCCCTTCTCTTCCCACACCATCACCTTTCACCTATTGCCTTGCCCTGCCCTGCCCCACACCCTCACCCGTGCTGCAGTAACCAGGCTCTTTTATCTACCAGTTTCATCATCCCCCAAAGCAGCAGAAATCCTTGCCTCAGCTGTTGTGTGTTCCTCATTTGATACTATTTTTCTCTGCATTTGCCTGGCTCTGAAGGAAGAGTTAGCTAGATTTTCAGCTTCCAGCACTGCACTGCTGGAGAAGAATTATGCATGGGTCCTTCATTTATGTAAATCTGCAAATACAAGAGCCCTTGACACTGCAAACAATGGACCTGCCTGTGCTTGCCCCTTCTGTGAGGCAGAAAAGAACCTCCCCCCCCCCACGAAAAAAAACAACCCTCATTTGCGGCTATGTGGGGAGTGTTGTATAGGGACAAAGAAAAGTCTCTCACCGTGGCCATGTCTGAGGGGTGTGAGTGTGTGTGGGTGTGATGTCTAAGGTGTGTGTGTGTGTGTGTGTGTGTGTGTGTGTGTGTGAAAGCGCAGGAGGCCATGTCCCTTCCCAGATGCAGATGCACAGCTGAGTACTTCAAGCAGCTGGAGGAAAGATACTCCAGTGGTAAATAGAGACCCAAATAAATAAAAAGTCAAACCAGGGTCCTAAAGGGAGCCTATTTCAAGGATGGTGAGCTGGAGATACAATTGTGCCTGAGTGACTTACTGGTGTTCATTTGTTCAGGTTTTGGGGGGCAGGTGGAGAAGGTTGAGAGCCACTTTGCTTTAGAGTCCATGTTTACTCCCACAGAACCCTCTTTTACTCACCCTTCCTGAAATGGGCTGGGCTTCCCGGTCACAACTTTACCAACCTTCTTACTCACTGTATATTGCACAACATGCTGTACTGTGAGACGGAGTAAATGCAGGCAAAAGACTTTGATCTCTGCTTTTGCCACTTGAAGAAAGTCCTGAACCTTTTGAATCGTGCACTTGGTCCAAGATGAAGGTTGAATTTGCTCCTCTCTCTATTCCCTTGGAGAGAAGGCTTCAGACAGCTTCAGTAATTCAGTGGGTCTTTGGCTTCCTGGGACTAGGTAAGATTAATTTTAATTTATCTTTGGAGAGAAGGCCTATCAAAGGACCTTACAGAGTCAGAAAGAGCCTGTGACTTAGTTTCCCCAGCTGTAAAGTGAGGCACGGAACTTAACATCTCACTCCAAGACCATGGCAGAGCTGGGACTAGACCCCCCAACTCTTCTAATATCTAGTCCTGTCAGCTAGCCCCTGCAGGATGCTACTTTTTAGGGTACGTCTACACAGCAGGGCTAAGTCGAATTAAACTATGCAACTTCAGCTATGTCAATTGCATAGCTGAAGTTGAAATAGCTTAACTCGGCTTTTGGCACTGTCTACACAGCAGGAAGTCAAAGGGAGAACACTCTTCCCTCGACTTCCCTTACTCCTTGTGAAATGAGGGTTACAGGCGTTGGGACTAAGAAGTCCTCCAGCTCGACATTATTTCGAAGTAAAGGTGTGTAGTGTTGATGCACTCTTTGTTATTTTGGAATAAGGTCAGTTATTCCAAAATAAAGCTGGTGTGTGTGTGTGTGTATATATATATATATATATATATATATATATATATATATATATATATATATATATATATATATATATATATATATATATATATATATATATATATATATATATATATATAGCCTTAGAGGGGTAATACATTTGTGCAGAGAGAAGCTTCAGACATTCATTCTCCTTCCCCCCCATCTATCCCTTACCAGACTCAACTTTCAGTAGGCTAGGAAGGCAGCATACTGAAGATAAGTACCAGTTTAATAATAATGAACAGGGATGGAAAGTTAAGTCCTTTCTGTGGACACACATGATGCCGCTCTTAATTTGTACATGTGTATGCTGGTGAGGGGTATATTGGTGAGGGGTATATTCTGGGGAGGGGTATATTCAAGAAAAGTCTATCTTGCAGCCTGTACATTTGGCCTTTGCAGAGGCTCTCTGCTTTGTTCCTGTTATCACTAGCCAAACAGCATAGCCCCAGTATTTACTTAGAGCTATCTTTGTGTGGCTTTGCCTTATTGTTTTTTAAACAAATCCCTACAAGCTAAGAACAAAGACTTGGTACAGGACACCTCTCGGTACAGAGCCACTCCCCATCTGCATGAGTTAATCTTTCCCTCCCCTCAGGCTTCTCTTTTCCGCTTGCCTAATTCCACACAGGTTCATGAAAGTACTGCCCCAAGCAGCCCAGTGCCTGGGCTGGAGTGATACTATGAGCTGCTGCAAAAATGCACGATGGCCAATGGATGCGGCAGCTGTTCTGCCCGCACTGTGTTGCAGAGTTCTTTGTTTAGATAAACAAAACAGGCAGTTTCCAAGGAAACCCTGCTTGGGCACAGAACTCATTAGAAAGTTTGGATGTCGGGAAAACGTATTATCTCGAAGCTGATTGATTAAATTAAGTCAGAATGGAAGCGAGAGGGAGAGATTTGGAATTTCATTAAGGCCGTGATGTCCAATGATGAGAACGTGGGTCTGGGCATCAGAAGATGCGGGGTCAGATTCTCAGCTGGTGTAAGATAGTTCTGCTGATTTACACCCACTCAAGATCTGGCCTCTGGGTTAAGGAATAAGCTGCCCCACTAGCCAAGCCATTTAAGCTTGTGTACCTCAGTGGGTCTGGAGGAAGCGCCTATTGGCAGAGGCAATGTAACTGTTCCCTGGATACAGAGGCAGGCTCTTTGGGCAGAGGAACTGGGGTCTCACAGGGAATCCAGACCTGCTTTGGCATGGTCTGTGCTATGTGGCCCACAGAATTGGCGCCTTTATACTGTACCAGTCACACCAAGGGCCTCAATAGCCGTCCTAACTCAAGTGCTGGTTTAATGTCTATTGTAGCTTGGGGAACCAAGAAATGCAGGCATGGTGTACAGTTCTCTTTTTCCTCCAGATTCCGCACAGAGTACAACTCCCTTGGGCCCTACAGTGTGCCTAGGTTCTAATCAGAGAAGTTCTTCTCCCCCATTTGTAAAATGATGGTCAACCTTCCTCCAACAGGGCTAAAAAGCTTGTATAGCACTTGGGGTGCATCTACACTGCAGGGCTTAACTCAAAATAAGCTACGCAAACTGAGCTACGTCAATTGCGTAGCTTATTTTGAAATAGCTTATTTCGAAATTGGGAGCGTCTACACAACACTTATTTCGAAATAGAGCCCTCTTCCTCCCACTTCTCTTACTCCTTGTACAATGAGGGTTACAGGAGTTGGAGTAAGAAGTCCTCCAGCTTGACAGTATTTTGACATTATTTCAAAATAATTGCCTGCTGTGTCGATACAGACTACGTTATTTCGAAATAACACTAGTTATTTTGAAATAATACTGCTGTGTAGACATACCCTTGGAGGTCGCCCTGTAAGAGGTGGTAAGTTTGAGGATTTTAACAGAACATTGGTAGCTGGATTGTATTTTCGGGTACAAGTAGAGTTCTCTAATAAGTGGCAGGGACAAGTTTTACTCTTATTTTACGCTGGTGTAAACCAAGACCCTGCTGAAGTCAATAGAGTTAATAGAGGTTCAGACCTGACCAGTGAGTAGCATGAGCCTCCTTGACTTCCAGGGAGTTACTTCTGGACCATGCAGTTGTAAAGACAGAGCTGGTCAAAACTCAGAGGTTTAACTGTGCACGAAATGCTGAAGTTTGTTATTGTTCCACATTGAAATTTTTAGACCTGGGAAAGGAGAAGGAGGAGGGGAGAAAATCAAATATTTAAAGAAAGCTGGCAGGAGAGTCAATCAATGTTTTCTTTAGATATTCATCACAATCACACACACACACACACGCACACCATATGTGAGTGCACACACACAAACCCCATAAAAAACAAGGTGCTCCAAAAGTGTCAAAAGGGAAACTTTCCACAAGACTGAAATGCCCACAGTTTCACACCCTTCCCCTCCCCACCTCCCCTGAAACAGAAAGTTGCTGACAACAGAGCTTCCTGTGGGTACATGTCAGTTTTGATAAGATGCTATTTTCCAATATTTTTGACTAGTTCTGTATAAGGACATTACCCTGTAAAGTGCTGTGAGCCCCAGCCCACCCCAACTCCAAAGATCAGGCTCTAAAATTTAAATGAGCAGCATTTGGTCCTTGGTTGCTAATCTCTGAATCTTTGGTCCTTGGTTGCTAATCTAGAAAGGTTCAAGGCTCAACCCTGAGATAAGAAATCTTGATGGTACAATCTGTGCCAGGCATTAGCACAGACCTTTAGCTGGAGAGCCAGACAGCAGCCACTCAGTTCTACCTCCCCTGGCAGCTGTTGCTATGGTTATGCAAATGAGCCCATGCAAGGAGAATGGGCCAGCTGGGAAGTAAGAGGAGCCATTCATTCTCCAGAGGGGCACTGGATTGCTCAGCGCATGAGCGGCACAGCCAGACCTCAGGGGCTGGGCCAGCTTGGAGGGTACAGTCTGTTGCAGTTTCTCTTTCAACAACAGGCAGACATGATCTGCATCTCCACAAGGCAGAGGCTGGATCCTGGTGAAAGGGAAACAGAGTGTGTGTGTACTGAGCATTGAGGGGCCTACTTGATTCAGAAGCAGAGAAAACTTGGGATGTGGTGTGTGAAACAACAGCTGCCAACTCTCCTACTGGGGCATGTCCCTTCTCTGCCTGGAGTTTCACAAGGCTCCAGAATCAGCCCAACCCAGTTCCAGTCTCATCTACCCTTCCTCACCTTTCAGGCCTGCCTCTTACTCCCAGTGCCGCAGCAGGGGCAGTTCCGTGCCTGGACTCAGTGGTATCTGCAGATCCCCCAATGTGTCCCTGTATTCACCTTTTGATGCAAAACTTGGGGCAAGCGGTAAATAATGCCGAGGACAGGCCACTGACGCAGAGCAACTTGGATTGCTAGGGAAACCGAGGCTAGCCAATGATGCTCATTTTTATATGGCCACATGGAAGCGTACACCAGGAAGGCAAGTTGTCCTTACACCATGTGGGACTCTGTCCTGGAAGCAGTGACTCTGAAAGATTTTGGGCTTAGATAATCAGCTGAGGATGGGCTCCCCGTGTGATGCTATAGCGAAAAGGGCGAATGCGCTCCAGGGATGCAGAAAAACAGGGGGATCTTGAATAGGAATATAGGAGTTATTGGACCTCTATGTCTGTGACCACTGCTGGAACCCTGTGTCCAGTTCCGGTGCCCACAGTTCAAGAAGGAGGCTGATAAATTGGAGAGGGTGGAGAGAAGAGCCACAAGAATGCTTAAAGAATTAGAAAATAGGCCATCTGTGATGGATCTCCTTAAGCCCATCTATTTTGCTGAACAACAAGAAGGTTAGGAGGTGACTTGATTACAGCCTAGTAGCACCTGCAAGGAGAACAGATATTTCATAATGGGCTCTTCAGTCTGGCAGACAAAGATGTAACGTGGTCCAGTGGCTGGAAGCTGCAGCGAGACAAAAATCAGACTAGAAATAAGGTGTAAGTTTAAAGGTGGAAATAATTAACCACAGGAACAACTGACTGAGGGCTGTGGTGGGTTCCCCATCCCGGCCTTTTTTGTCAAGACAGAAAAATGTCCGAAGAGCTAAGGTGTGGGAATTATTTGAGGGAAGTTCTATGACCGGTGCCATACAGGAGGTCAGATCAGATGATCACCATAGTCACTTTCAGCCACCAACTCTGTGTCCCCAGACTCTCCTTTGTTCTCAGCTAGCTGGCACAAAGGAGTCACATGGGAAAAGGGAACTGAGCTCCCGGGTAAGGTCTAGACTGGCATGATTTTCCGCAAATGCTTTTAACGGAAAAGTTTTTCCGTTAAAAGCATTTGCGGAAAAAAGCGTCTAGATTGGCACGGACGTTTTTCCGCAAAAGCACTTTTTGAGGAAAAGCATCCGTGCCAATCTAGACGCGGTTTTGCACAAGAAAGCCCTGATCACCATTTTCGCCATCGGGGCTTTTTTGCGCAAAACAATACCGCGTTGTCTACACTGGCCCTCTTGCGCAAAAGCATTTGCGCAAGAGGGCTTTTGCCCGAACGGGAGCAGCATAGCATTTCCGCAAGAACACTGACAATCTTACATGAGATCGTCAGTGTTCTTGCGGAAATTCAAGTGGCCAGTGTAGACAGCTGGCAAGTTTTTCCGCAAAAGCAGTTGCTTTTGCAGAGAAACTTGCCAGTCTAGACGCAGCCCTGGTGTGTATGCATGCAACAAGAGCAGAACCCGTGGCAGTGGCAGACACTTCCAGACAAGAAGAACTGGAGATTCAGGTCAAGGATCTGGTCAGCTCTGATGAAGTCACATGAGATCTTATGGGAAAGTAACCTAAATAAACTGCCTCTTTACCAGACTCACTAGTGATGTGCTATGACGCAGAGAGCCAGCATAAAGCCTATTGCATCACGTAACTCCTCAGAACAGGATTTACGTACTCCCTTGGCCTTGCACTGGCCTCTTCACAGGGACAAGTTTCACCCACTAGAGATTTGTCCCATGCCAGAGCATCAGGGATTTGGGAAACCCTGCACCTAGGAGTAACCAGCTAGACTGAAAGTAAGTGATAGTCCCTCTGAGAAAGGGAGGAGAGTTTGAATACTCTCCAAATTGATAATTTTCCAAAGTTATGTGCTGCTGATGCCTAGATATTATGGCAACCGGCATGTCAGAAACGCTTATGACAATAAGTGTGTGATCTGCCATCTGGTACATTGGTGCATCACTCCCTACTGGATGGGATTAGAGCTACTGAATGTTTGTCTTAGGCTAGTAATAGAGAGGTAGCCGTGTTAGTCTGATCTTGCTGAAACTTGTTAGTTTGTCTTAGGCTGCTGAGAGACCTTCCTTTAGTTCATGCAATTGTGCCCGACAGTTAACTCCAGTGGGCAAGGATGTTGCTTTCAGAATCCAAAGAGCCTCCATTCACCGGTCACCGTGCTTTCTAGTTAAAGACTAAATGAAGAGATAGTAAAATTTCAGCAGCTATTAGCATCTGGACAGCTAGCGTGGCTGGGACATGATCCCTTGTGTGACACAGACATAAGTGTTTCTTGCTTTAGTCGGACATTGCCACCCCTATAAGCATGGCAGGGTTGGCAGTGCCAAAAGACTTAAAATCCTGCATCTCAGCACAAATTCCCTGGAGTTTTTCCAGGAAGAGAACGAAATATAGGACATCACGTGAGAAGATTCCTGAAACCTCAAAGACATTGTTTAAAACAATAAAAAGCCATTTTTGAGGTTTCATTTTTAAGGATTAGGGATTAGGTTCCAGACTGGGAGAGAACCTCTGTGTGGGAAGATGGAGTTCAATACAAAATGTTTTGCAAGCATATGCAACTGTAAGCTAGGGTGAAGTCCAGTGGGGTACAGCTCCTATTCTGCACAAATTATCTAGTCACAAAAAAGCACCTGAGCCTAAATAACAGGCATTAATCATTATAAGAGGTCATTGCAAGAATCAATCTGACTTTACTGATCAGCAACTGCATCCGGTCAGGAACTACGCTGCCTCCTTGTAATATGTACTTGGGCTTTGTGCAGTAGGATAAAAAGGTTAGATATAATGCAGCTTTGCGACAGGTTTATTTGCATGCCTTATAGGTGTATTAAGAGCATGGCCAATTTAATGTCAACATGGGGCTTTTGTACATCACCTTGTCCCTAGAGCCTAATTTAGCTTTGGCTGCTGTTTTCACAAAGTGTTATAAGCAGCGCATGCACTTGAGTCATGAAAGGTCATTTGTAATATTTAATTTCAACATTATTGTCAGGTTGAAAAGTCCTGGCTCATTCTACCTGGTTTATTACATGAGATTCCCATTTAATTCTGTAGAGAGTCTGGAGCTATGCAATTATCTGATTACACACACACACACACACACACACACACACACACCACACACCCCCAAATTTGGTGGCCCATTTAAGAGCAATTCTTGAACAAATGGACGCACAAACAAACAGACAGATGCACAGATGCACAAACGCTCTCATATCAAACAAATGAACAGACACACAGACAGACACACAAACTCTCTCATATACGATGAGAGTTGGTGCATATTTCTCTTTGTGTATCTGTCCATTTGTTCGTGAGTCCATTTCTTCAAGAATTCCTCTTAAATGGTAAGAGTTAGGGCCACCAAATTTGATATGCAGCTGCCTCTTATCTTAACTTGAAGTAAGATCAGGGTTTGGTTGTGCCAGGGCAATGGGATGTGCCTGGAATTCAATTGTTTCTTAGAAAATGGAAAGGGAGGGGTCTGGTAGGAAGGAGTTATACTGCAGAATGACCACAGGAGGGCAGCAAGGGACCAGAAATGGAGACCAGGACAGCTATTCCCCCATTGGGGCAGCAGGAGGCAGGGGTGAGAAAGGGGACAGCTATTATATATTTCAGAGAGTTTGTCTTTTTGTGTGTCTGTTTGTGTGTTTGTCTGTCTGTCCCCCAGCCAGCAGACATGCACCTTTCCCCCAGCTGTGCTCACTGTAACTGCAGCAGCCAGGGACATATACTGCATTTCTGTATATCTAGTCATCTTGTTTGATGGAGGTCATTGTATTCAGTTTAGATGGAGACATTCCAGCATGCAGCATCTGCACTTGGAAATGTTATGGTTCTATTTCAGCTGTACATGGAGTTAGATAACATGGAGCTACAATGCTTGTACTAGGTTGACATTACAACTTATTTTATTGGTGGCATCCATGCTTAGATATGCAGAGCTGTTTGTCAGCATCTACAAAACCCTAGAGTCATTTTACCTGAAGATATGACTGCACTTTATGCATGAAAACGAAGACTACTGCAGTGCAACAAATAGTCTTGCAGCACCTTAAAGACTAACAAAACATGTTGATAGTATCATGACCTTTTCTGGATACAACCCACTTCTTCATGAATGCTCATGATACCATGTTTTGTTAGTCTTTAAGTTGCTGCAAGATCATCCATTGTTTTTTAAGTTTTTCCAGTCACCGACTAACTTGGCTACCCTTCTGAAGCTACTGCAGTGCAGTACAGCCCCCTCCTGGTTAAGAAAAACAAACCAGAATGAGCTAAAGTGATGTCCAGAGAGAACTGTGTGTATCTCCTCTAAGGAGACACATCTGACACGAGCTCATGGTGGTAACTGTTGCCAGCTGACTGCTTCATCCACATTCACCACAATTTCAGTGGGAGACACCTGATACACAAACCAAAGGAGCCTGCAGCAGTTTAAGCTTTTAATAAGCTCTTATGTTACCCGTCACACCCTTATTTGGTTCTTACCCGTGTGTCTGGGCCCAGTGACTATGACTAGGTATGCACAGGGCCAGAGTTTGGCTTTTCTGACAGAACGTTACAGATGGTGTTGACAGCACATTATTTTTATTGGCGGTTTACTTCCTGAGCGTTGCTCTGAAGCTTGACAGCTTGGTAGTTTGTCCTCCTGCAAGCCAGTTGGAAAAGGAAGTGTGTTTGGGCTGCACACCTAGTAGAGCAGTGCTTCTCAAACTGTTTGGCCTGTGACCCACCCCTCTCAATACAGACCTTACCACGGACAGTTAGCCAACCACTCATGATGACAAAATGGGTACAGGAGGGAGTGGGAGTGTGGGGTCAGGCTGTGAGGTAGGGTGCAGGAGTGGACTTTGGATGAACATAAGAACATAAGAATGGCCGTACTGGGTCAGACCAAAGGTCCATCTAGCCCAGTATCCTGTCTACCGACAGTGGCCAGCACCAGGTGCCCCAGAGAGGGTGGACCGAAGACAATGATCAAGCGATTTGTCTCCTGCCATCCCCCTCCAGCCTCTGACAAACAGAGGCCAAGGACACCATTTTATCCCCTGGCTAATAGCCTTTTATGGACCTAACCTCCATGAAATTATCTAGCTTCTCTTTAAAGTCTATTATAGTCCTAGCCTTCACAGCCTCCTCTGGCAAGGAGTTCCACAGGTTGACTACACGCTGTGTGAAGAAGAACTTCCTTTTATTAGTTTTAAACCTGCTACCCATTAATTTAATTTGGTGTCCTCTAGTTCTTCTATTTAGGGAACTAATAAATAACTTTTCTTTATCGGCCCTCTCCACACCACTCATGATTTTATAGACCTCTATCATATCCCTCCTCAGTCTCCTCTTTTCTAAACTGAAAAGTCTGATGGGGTCTGGGCAGGACAGTGTGTGCGGGAGGGGAATGGGGGTGGAAGGTCTGGGCATGAAGGAGATGGGAGATGCATACTTGGTTCCATGCCTCCCACCAGTCCTAGGCAACCCTCTCCCCCCCCACTGCTCCCATTGGTTGCATTTCCAGCCAATGGGAGCAGCAGGGAAAGCCTCAAGGTGAGTGGTTTCCTGCGTTGCTGCTCTCTCAGTCATGGAGCCAATTTCTTCCTCCGCAAGCTGGATCTAGTCTGAGAGGCTCACTCCACTCCACCCCCGCAGCAGGTAGCCGACGCTGGTGCTCCAACCACACAAGGGGAAGGGCACTGGGCTGGAGCACCAACGCAGGCTCCGCACTGCAGGGGGGTGAGCCCTAAGCCCAGGGCCCACTTGGAAGATGGTCACGGACCACACTTGCAGAGCCACTGGTATAGAAGAACGGTTGGTTGATTATCTTTTAAGTGTTTTCAGTCTTTTTTTTTTTTCAACCAAGTCTTACAAAGATTTTACAAATTGTGGGAGGGGGAGACACACCCAAATTCTACTCTCACACCACCCTCCTTCCCGACCCCTACCCCAGACAGTCATGAAAGGGATTGAAGGTAGCAAGCCCCCCCCTACTGTGGACTACAGCCAGTACTCCAGCCTCTGAGGCAGAACAGAAGCTCGGCTCTTTGTACCAGCTGCAAGGGGTAGGAAGAAAGGGTCAGGCCACTTGATCAGCACTTGTGTGGATTCCGGTGCCTTCCCATGCTCCCTCCATGCTGGCAGAGTGCCCTGCAAAGGGGATGGCTAGAGGCCTCAGACCAGACTGAGCTGCCCTCAAGAAGCCAATGACAGGGGGAGGAGGGCAGAGGTGGAAGAGCCTTGAAAGCTGTGATATTTGAGAACGTTCTTCACCTCTTGACCCTGCCCTTTGACTGCCCTGTTTCTTTATCTCAGCACAGTGCTGCATAGCTCTCTTCATCGGCCTCTTCTTCACTCGCTTTTGGCTGGTCAGCGTCCTGTACGCAGCATGGTGGCTTCTGGACTGGGACACGCCACGCAAAGGTGGGCGACGGATTCATTGCGTCAGGAACAGCATCGTCTGGAGATACATGAGGGACTATTTCCCCATCACTGTAAGTGCAACCAAAGGTAGGATCCAATCCAGTGCCCACTGAAGTCTGTGGAAAGGCACTCCCATTTCGTTCCTTGGGCATTCGCTCAGGATCTCACAGTACTGGAGAGAGGCCAAGGGATCCTAGCACTGGGCCTAATAAATCAGCACTAGATTTTACTGCTTTATCTTGCATAGCCTGGAAGGAAGGGTGGTTTAGAGGTAAGAGCACAAGGTAGGAGACCTACTGCCCGACCTTGCAAGAATTGTTTAGCCCGGCATTTTCAGACCCACGTACCACAATATATCTGGCTTTAGACACCTACCTCTTCAGTTTCACCACACCTTGGGAGGGAGGGAAATAGCCTCTTGAGATTCTTGTCCTGCATCCTCTAAGGTATCTGAGCACTTGAACCAGTGACACAAAGTGAAGTTACACAGCAAGTCAGGGACCAAACTTGGCCTTGAACTCAAGAGTTTCCGGGCTCCTACATTCTCTGCTTAGAGCAATTTACAGGGGAGTATCTGACTGAAAATTAACTGGCTTTAAGTCAAGGCTGCAGGACCAAGTGGGAATTTTCAATGCAAACTGGCGTTTTGTTGGACTGTTAGGCCTGATCTATACTAGACCAGGAAGGTCAGCTTAAGAATCACAACTCCAGCTACGCAATTTGCATAGCTAGAGTCGGCTTATCTTAAGCCAAGCCACAGTGGCATCCACACAGTGGGAGGCTGATGGGAACATTTCTTCCCTTACTCCTCACAGAAGGAGGACTACCGGACGCTGGTGGGGGCTGCCCTCAGCATTCAATTTACGGGTCTATACTAGACTCGCTAAATCAAACGTTAGAAGATTGACCTCCGGAGTGTTGATCTTGTGCTAAGTAGAGATGTGCTCTTACCATGCAGCACCCTAAGTGCCCATGGCAGGATGTGCATGTTCAGCACCCATGAGAGAACTTGCTTCAAAATGCCTGCAGTCTCCAGGCGCTAGCTGGGGCAGCACAAAGCAATGGATTACAGAGTCAGGGATCCCACAGTGGCGTGAGCCTTCCAGAGGGGAACAAACTAGACACCATTAGGTCAGGCCGCAAGACCTGCCTCTTTAAGAGCTGCTTAGAGAGGGGAAAAGCTGACAATGACCCCAAACCCCCAATCAATCAACACTTTCAAGAACCCAAGTCAGAGCCTACAGAACTCCACTATTACAGGCCCCTCCATACCAGCCTGTTTGTTTGGAAGGCAGAAAGGTACCACTGCTGGTACAGAGCCTCAAGGTGAACAGAGAAGGTTAACACAGTGAGGATTCCATGGGTGGAACATTTCAAACAGATGGGCTCTCAAGAGCATACTGGGCAAACATTCACTGGGAGGGAGTTTTCTGTCAATTCCTATGCCAAAAAGGACCTCTGTAATTATCTAGTCAGATCTTCTGGCCAAAAGACTTCCCTGAATTAATTCTTTTTGAATTAGACAATATTTTTTAAAACAACATCCAGTATTGAATTTGAAAAGTTGCCACGGATGGAGAATACACCTCAACTCTTGACAAGTTGTTCCAGTGCTTAACGACCATCACTATTCAAAAAAACACAGCTTATTTTTAGTCTGAATTTGTCTAGCATCCACTTCCAGCCGTTAGATCTCGTTACACTTTTGCCTGCTAGACTGAAGAGCCCTCTACCACCAAGTTTTTGTTCCTCCTTTAGGTACTTCCAGGCTGATTTGGTCTCTCTGTAACATACCCTCTGGTACACTAATCACTATAAAGGCATGTTTTGCAATCCTTTAATCATTCTCAGGGCTCTTCTCTAAACCTGCTCCCGTTTATCAATGTCCCTTTTTGGACACCAGAACTGGACACAGGGTTCCAGCCAATCTGGATCTGACCTCCCTTCTTGTGATTCCCATTTATACATCCAAGGATTGCATTGCTTTGTGCACCCATGTCACTCTGGGAGCTCACGTTCGGCTAGTTATATACCTAGCCACTGTGAATCAGGCAGCATAAAAGGCAGCACAGAACTGGGAGTGGATGAAGAGGGCATGGGGAGAAATAGTCAGCAGACCGGCAGAGAAGCCTTCATGGCAGAGATATAGAGAAGGTACAAAAGGGGCATAGAAGGGTGGCAGCCCCATCAAGCTTCATGGGGAAGAGACCCCGAGTTGTTAAGGACTTGGAGATAAGGCAACAGTCATGGAAATGTGTTCCACATGTAACCCACATACCTACTGGGTGTGGTGCTTAGACCATTTACAGCGAGAAAGATTGAGTGTACTCTACAGCCTTTACTGAGAGCCAGCTGGGTTATAGCTCAACAATTTGAGGCTTCCAGACTAAGATCCAAAACTCCCAGGTTCAATTCCACCTGTTGGTATTACCAGGACTTGCCGAACCGTGGTGAGCCCTGCTTGCCAGCCATGCTGTCTGGTGATATGTGCATGTGCAGGTTGCTGGAACCTGGCTCTTCCAGGTTACAATCTACTTGCCACAGGTGAGTAGATTGTATAATTTGTCAAGCCCTGGGTATTACACATACATGAACTCTGATACATGGACTTTGGTTACTAGCATTCATTTAGTGCACACCTCTGACAGCAATGCAGAGCAGCTCTGCTTTGGATCTTGGACGAATATTTCTCTGCAGACCATGTACTAAGTACATTTCTGAAGAGCCCAGGACATGCACGCCACCGTGGCGGCTGCTGCTTCCTGTGAGTAAGGTGAAAGGGAAGCGCAGCACAGCAAGCAATAAGGTTATTCCAGAAGGTAGGAAATCATTTGGCATCCCAGCATTTTCCAGAGGGTGAAGATTCCCAATTCCCCGCTCCCTGACTCTACCAACCTTTATTTTAGTTTTTGCTTCACTAGGTGCCTCTCTTTTGCTTGGCTAGGTGCTGGCACTTCCCATTCAAGTACATTAGTTAATTAAGCCAGCTAGCTTTGCAGAGTGTTATTTGCCTGTCAGGGCTGAGTAATATTCTGTAGGCAAATGAAACCTCATTTGTTTTTTTCATTACAGTACCATCATAATGACAGCAAGGGGGGGAGGGGAAGAAGGAGGGTAGATTTTGTGTGGTGGCTAGTTCAAAGGGACGGTTTTCCAGGGCTGAATAGAGCTTTCAGCACACAATGCAATGGGAAATCTGCAGTTCTTGCCTAGCTGTGACACAGGGGTAATGAAACAGCAAGTAGTCCTGTAGCACCTTAGAGACTAACTAGATAGATAGATAGATAGATAGATAGATAGATAGATAGATTATCATGAGCTTTCATGGGCAAAATCTCCTTCCTCAGATGAGTAGAGAAAAAAAAGGCAGGGAGGGATCCTCCAAATTTTTAACAGAAAAAGAAGGGAGAGTGGAATGAGGGGGGGGGGGGGAACCCTGTCAACAGTAGTACCAGTGCTAATGAGACTAACTGAGTCACATCAAAAGCTAATGGCCCATCCAGTTCATGTCTTCAGCAAGCCAGAGGTAGATCCAGAAATGAGTACATCAGGTCTCAGTTTCCAGTCCTGAACTGGACACTTTCCTAGGAGCTGGTTTCATTCCGCCTTAACAAGTCTTTGACAGAGCAACCTCCGTTCCTGGTTACGTCCTGTCAACACCTCCAAAGTGATCAGTTACTTATTATTTACACTGCAGTAGTATCTAGGGGTATGTCTACACTAGCCCCCTAGTTCAAACTAGGGAGGCTAATGTGGGCATTTGAACTTGCAAATGAAGCCCGCGATTTAAATATCCTGGGCTTTATTTGCATGTTCCCGTCTGGCCATCAATTTTAAATGTCACTAGTCCGGACTAACTGCTCATGGCTACAAGCGGCAGTTAAACGGTAATTCGAACTAAGGACTTAGTTCGAATTACCGTTTAACTGCCGCGTGTAGCTGCAGGCAGTTAGTCCGGACTAGTGGCATTTAAAAATAGCAACTGGACAGGAACATGCAAATAAAGCCTGGGATATTTAAATCACAGGCTTCATTTGCAAGTTCGAATGCCTACATTAGCCTCCCTAGTTTGAACTAGGGGGCTAGTGTAGACATACCATAGGGGCCCCATTGGCTACACCTGGTATAAACAAGAATAATAAAAAAAAGTCTGTGCTTTGGAAAGCAGCCAGTCTCCTTGAGCCCCATTTTGGCAGAGCCGCTTCTGGCTCAAAACACCAGACCAGAGAGTTTTTAAGCAAAGGGCGACTGGCTGTCCCCAGCACCCTGCTGGATAGTAGCCACTGATGTTTTCTGAAGTCGCTCTCCGGGTGCCCATTGTAACTTTACATTTCCCCTGTGTACGCAAACTCGCTTAGTCCTGACCCCCTGTCCAGTGCTCGGGCCTGTACTTCCTCGTCCAGTGGCTCCTTTAAGACCAGGGCCCCGGAAGCGGGCAGACAAACAAACAGTTTCCATGGTCAGATGGTGGCCCAGGCCCTGGTTCAGGGCAGGGCAGGCGAATGAACAGTTTTCATAGCACAAGCGGGAAGGGGGAGGCTGCCACCCAGTATGGGGGAGGTGGCAGGGGGGACACGGACCCTCCCTACTGCACCGTGTCCTGGCCCAGGGGCCTAGCAGTGGCCGCCTTGGCGGCCATTGGGGTCAGCAGGGAATCTATTCTGAAACGCGCTGACATACATTAAAGGGTGATCAGGCCCACCTGACCATCCCCCGCTTCCCCTGGGCCACTTCCAGATTCCCCCTCAGTATGTACCTGGCTGGCTCGCAGGGTCTCCGTAGTCCAAATTTAGGTGTAGAGAAAAAAAAGTCTCCTCCTCAACGCCTGAGCCGGGTGGCCCAGCTCCTCAGGGTCTTCCCGGTGTGAGGGGTCAGGGTAGGCCTCTGCACCCTCCGACAGCTGGCCCCCGACTGAGTGTCTGGGCCTAGTTTTTATACTTCCCGCCCCTCCCCCAGGCCTCTGTGGCTTTAAAGGGGCAGGTTCCGGCTCAGCCCACTGGTGCTCAGAGGGGGGTTCTTCTTCCTCAGGGTCAGTGAGCGGCCAACCCTGCTCACTACACCCTGGGGTGCAGCCATCAGACCTAGCGATGCCTTTGGCTCCAAGTGCCTAGTGGGACAGCAGATATTAGGGATCCCCTTGTGGTAAGCAAAGAGCAGAGGCACTGAGGGAGCTATTTCTGCTGGGACAAGGAACATCCAGTGCTGCAGAGGTCTGGAGTGCGAAGGGTTAATACTAAGGCTGTTAAGTAACGTTAATTGACTAGTCGAGTAGTCCACTGAGACTCTTGTACATTTTAAAAGAAGAATGCGGAACTCTGTGTGCAGCCTGGAGCCAGCGGGAAGTCTGTTGACTCTGGGCTGCACATGGTGTGCCAGCTTTGAAATGCACAAGAGCCCCTAGCTCAGGGTCTCCATGCAGCGCTGACGAATTGAAATGCCACCCAGAGCCGGGGTCACCGGGGGACTCCCCAGCTGATCCTGGGCTCCATGCAGCATTTCAGTAGAACTCGGGACCAGCTGACCCCGCGTTCTGGGGAATTGCTGCGTGGAACCCTCAGTCAGCTGGGGAGTCTTACTGTTTAGGAGGAATTCTTGATCAAAGAGACAAACTCTCTAAAATATATAGATTACAAAATCCACTTTGCTTCTCTTAAATACATGGGAAAACAGCTGATTTGGCTAAATAATACCTCTCCACGGCTCTCCAGATAATCAGTACATTTGCTTATTTTTTATTCCATCTTGGGATACGACTGACAAAAGATGGAAGGCTGAGGAGCTGCAGAGAGAGCTGAATCTGCCAGCAGGAAAGAGATGCTGCTCTGTAGGAGCAGTAGAAAGAGCCTTGAAGTTTTACCACAGCGTAGCATTTCAGCACCAATGCCAAGAAGATGCAGATAAAATGCATGGTGGGTGCAGAGAGAACCACCAATATGATCAAGGGGCTGGACGGACAATGCTCTGTAGAGCTATTGAAAGAAATGCAGATGAGTAGTTTAGCTAAGGGATGATCGTGCTCCCTGCCTAGAAATAAGGGAAGTGTGTAAACACCCCGGAGGGGATGGATTGTGTAGCAGTTGCTGCAGCTGGATAAAATAGTGAGGGGGAATTGATCACTAATGTGACTCATCCTGCTGGCACAGTCAGGGCTTGTTCCTTGGTATCCCACACCGTGTGCTATCCTTATGATTTAAAAAAAAACCAGGGCTGGGGCAGAAACCAGGGGTGTAGAGAGACTGGCTGTCTGGTGTGTGGAGTGTATGAGGAGGATGCCAGGGAGGGTTTCCTGCATCAGCAGGGCAGAGAGGAACATTCCCAAGGAAAAATCCCAAACTCACACAAGGACATCTCACTTCCCCTCTGCCGGAAGCCTTCCTGATTCCCACAATGGTGTCTCCCAGAGAATCACCTCACAGAAGCCCCGTTCCCATGGAGCCAGAGTGTAACCTGTGGCAGGAGGGCCGGGCTGGACCCACCACGGACAGGGGCTGGTCAGAGCAGTCCCTGCCTGCAGTGAGCCCTGCGAGGCTAGAGCAGCCCCCTGCCCATGCCAATTAACCAGAACCAGTAGCCCTCACCCATTAAAGGTGAGGCTTACCGGTTAACTGGTTAACCATTTACATACCTAGCCACAAGACAGCCAGCTCCCACATGTCTTTGCGTTGCTTCATGAGACCCCCAAATGTCCAAGTCTGGGCAGATTCTGCCACCAAACCAGGGTGTGTGCCAAAGGAACCCTTCCCTTTCTGCTCTCCTGGCCACCTTCACAGACTCTGGGCTGGTGGTTACCACTGTGCCCAATGGAGATTCCATAGTCTCCTCCTCTGAGCTACCGTTTTCCACCATAAGCCCTCCCTCGCCTCCAGCCATCACTCCATTGCAGTCTTAACCAAGGTGACCAAATGTCCCCATGTTATAGGGGACAGTGCTGATAATCAGGGCTTTGTTGTATAAATGTGTCTATTACCCCCTGCACTCCTTGTCCTGATTTGTTACACTTGCTAGCTGGTCACCCCAGTAGTAACTGCAACACCAGAAGGCCAAGAAGCTGAGTTATAGTCAAATCAGTGTCACTGTATCAGACTGAGACCATGGATCATCACATTGTTGTGGGGGAGAGCCTTGCGTGTGCCAATGACCCCAGAGAGCAACATTGCTTGGAGTCATGTACTCCCTTAGGGTCACCCATGGCAGAACGGCAAGGGCCCGGTTTCAGACCAAGTGTGACCCAAGAAGTCCTCAATGGCAGAGCAGACGGAGGATACCTGCACAATGGAGCTGATACTGTTGAGTAATGTTACAGCAGCTGTGCAGGTGGATGAAGGCTGCAGCAGATAGATGATCTGCAGTCGTCATGGTGTCCATGCCGTTGGTTTCAAGCCCTCTGTGTCTCAAGGACAGCGTGGTGACTGCTGTGCACGAGTCTCCCCACTTTAAAAGAAGCCCCACCCAGGCACCTTCCATTTTCGGGGGAAAACAACACCTGCACAAGTCAGAAGCCTGCTGGTGATCGGCAAGTGATGATGGGAACAGTCACCGACCGACACACAGGCAATGGGTATGTGATTCACCCGTCTTGCTCAAGGACTGAGGCAGGTCGAGCATCTCAGCAGCTGCACCCATGACTGCGTGGTCCTCTTTAGGATCCACTCTGCTCACCCACATGGGGAAAGGGCAAGAAAAAGTGCCCTAAAAATAGTCTTGCCTCTTCCTCCTGGCTCAGCAGCTGCATCCAGCAGGATCACCATCCCAGAGGTCGAAAATGTAAGAAACCACTGACATTCTGAAGAGGAGAAGAGAAGAGGTGCAGGAGGAAGGGGAAACGGTCAGCAGTCTCCTGCTGTACCTGGAAACATCTGTCCTCACTGTAATAGAACTTGTGGTTCAAGGATCGGCCTTATCAGCCACCTGAGGGTCCATAACTCTCGTGGAAGACGATCATACTCGGCAATGAGTGATCGCCCATCACCATCATCATTAGACTGAGAGTAATCTGTGATTTACACCCATGAATGAGGGGTCAACATCAGGACCCAAGAGTTTCCGCCAAGGCAATGCTGCTGTTCTCTAGAAAGCCACTGGGTGGTGCTGCAAAGCAACAAATCCCAGACAACACAGCTCCAGCTGCTGAACAAAAACAGAGCTAGGAGAACTGAGTACTCCCCTAAAACCTTCCTGCCCCATACAGCCATGCTTCAGGGCCATGCTCCTCAGCCACTCAAATGCTTAGCATTCTGCTGTCAGCAACAGCGTCTGGCCAAAACAGCCATTAGGGCCTTTGTGGCTCGAAAGCCCTTTGTAAACATGGATCGGTTAATAGCCTTGACTCCCACTTGAAGAAGAGCCATGTTATTTACCCAGGATATATCCCTCCACCGAGACGGTGCGGCTACTGAGCCTTCCTTTGCTTTGCAAAGAGCTCGGCCATCTCTGGAGGATGAGCACCATCCAGAGTAAGTGCTGAGTGTTCCCGCCGTGCGGTTGGCTGGGTGATGGGTGCACAGCTGGCTAGCAAGCGGAGCATTACCAGCCTAATTGACTGAAAGAAATGGATCTGCCATTTGCTCCTCAGTCAAGCCCCAGAAAAGCAACACACGCAGGCATCCCTGCCCTACCCCACAGCAGCCTCTGTTTCATTTAACATGAAAGGATTAGTGGCTCCTGGAAGATTAAAAATGGCTTTTAATCCTCCCATGTCCCAGCAGCAAACCTGATGTGGCAAATCTTCCGTGCCTGTGGGTAAGAAAGCGAAAAAGAGCTGCCAGGTTGCTCTGCCCTCTGTTAGAAAGTGTCCCCTACAGCTGAGCTCTGCTCAGTTAACATGTTTGTTGCTGCAGGAGAGAGGATGGCAGGGCCGGTGCATGCACCCAGTTTCTTGGTGACTGAGTGATATGCACTCCTCATGTACAGTCCTTTTCTTGCAGGTAACTAGCTGACTGTGCAGTTTTGCCATTGCAAGTGTCAGGAATGCAAACACGGGCTTGTTACAGCTCTCTCACTGCGGCTACGTCTACACTGCAGCCTTTGTCAGCAAAGACAATGCAAATGAGGCATTCATTAGCATTTCTTGTGCTCTCATTTGCATAGTCTCTTACAATCTGTTTTGCAAAAGAGGTTTTTGCACAAAAAACCAACCTTTTGCACAAGAACTCTTATTCCTTAAAACAGCAGGTATACAGAATCTTGCGTGAAAGGGTTTTTTGCCTCGTCTGCACTGTGAGTTTTTTATGCAAAAACCTCTTCTGCAAAACGGATCAGAAGAGACTATGCAAATGAGAGCACGAGAAATACTAATGAGCGCTTCGTTTGCATTGTCGCTGCAGTGTAGACATAGCCACTGTAAGAGCTCCCCCTGCGTGTGCCGTGCTAGCAGAGCTAAACTTTTAGAGAACCACAGACAGAGCAGTAAGGGAGGGATCTGGGAGCGCCCCAGCCTGTCAGTCCGCCAGCAAGCCGGGTGTGCATCCTGGTGAGTTTTGGAAAACTTCATAGAGTGAGGACAGACAGAAGCAGAGAAAATCAACCTGAAACTCAGCTGGGAGCAGAGAAAACTCTTGTGTGGCAAGGAGCCCCCTGATGTGCAGTTGCAGCTATTTGCAGGAGGTGGGGCTGGCAGGCAGCTGCTTCCAGGCTGTGAATGAGGGAGGCAGCAGCAGTAGCAGCACTGAGCCACTGAGGAGTTGGGCGAGGCCCTGATGAGAGTATCATGATCAGTGGAAGTGGAGTCCAAGCGTGGGAGGAGGGTGAAGGCCCAGTTAGGGAAGGCAGGCCCCAGCCCCGCCCCTTTCACCAGAGGCCCCGCCCCTTCAGCAACTTTCCCCTCCCACCCCCAACCCCCACGTGGAGCCAAACCCTGCCCAACCCTTACTGATCACCTGGAGGGCTGGGGCATGGCCCCAGCCTTCCCAGATAGCTGTGGAGTGTAGGCATTATGGGGAAGGCCTACATTACCCTCCGCCCATGAGTTAGAGGCTTGTGCTCTCTGGAAGGTCTGTTAGGACAAGGGATCAGGGGACCAGGGAGCGGGTCTGAAAGCATGACAGTCAGGTGGGCGGATGAGAGCAGGGCATGGGGTTTAATAACGTTCATTTGTTCAGCTTAACCTGCAGTGAGTTTCACCTTTTGCTAACGAACCAGTGCGATCAGCTCGGGCTGCCAGCTCTGGCTGGCCATATTCCTGGAGGGTTCATCAAGTGACATAACCTTTCACTAAATGTTAATCTTTAATTCCTGGAGACTCCCAGACAATCCTGGAGGGCTGGCAACCCCAGTTTCAACAGGTCCTTGCTAATTACCACTGTCCATCCCCCAATGTCTATCCCTACAGCTACACTAAGACTTTATTTTGAAATAATATCGAGCTGGAGGACTTCTAATTCCAACTCCTGTAACCCTCATTTCACGAGGAGTAAGGGAAGTCAAAGGCAGAGTGTTCTTCCTTCGACTTCCTGCTGCGTAGACAGTGCCAAAAGCCGAGTTAAGCTATTTTGACTTAAGCTACGCAATTGACGTAGCTCAAGTTGCATAGCTTAATTCAACTTTAGCCCCGCTGTATAAACATAAGAACATAAGAATGGACATACTAGGTCAGACCAAAGGGCCATCTAGCCCAATATCCTGTCTGCCAACAGTGGCCAATACCAGATGCCCCAGAGGAAGGGAACACAACAGGTAATCCTCACGTGATCCCTCCCCTGTCATCCATTTCCAGACAAACAGAGACTAGGGACACCATTCCTACCCATCCTGGCTATTAGCTATTGATGAACCTAACCTCCATGGATCTATCTAGCTCTTTTCTGAACCCTGGGAAAGTCCTAGCCTTCAACACATCCTCTGGCAAGGAGTTCCAAAGGTTGACTGTGCACTGAGTGAAGAAAAACTTCCTAAAATGTACCCTGAGGGTATGTCTAAACTACATCCCTTTTTCGATAAAGGGATGTAAATTAGACATATTAAAATTGTAAATGAAGCTGGTATTTGAATTTCCCGCACTTCATTTACATAATGGCGGCTGCAGCTTTTTTTCAAAAAGCCACTTTTCAAAAAAAAAAATGTGGTCAGGATGGGGCTCTTTGGACAGAGGGTTACAGGATCTTTCGAAATGGGGCATTTCTGTCAAAAGATCCCCGTCTTGACCGGCTTCAAATCGTGGCTTCATTTCAATTTCGATATGTCTCATTTACATCCCTTTATCAAAAAAGGGATGGAGTTTAAACATACCCTAAGTGAGCTAATCCCTAACTAAGGCCATCCCTATCAATATGCAAAGCAAGCAGCTGCATAGGGTGGAATGAAATTTGGGGCACCAACTTGCCCCAGATTTCATGGTGCCCTAGGCAGCTGTGTGCTGCGGTATGGAGCATTGTGGCTTCTAGCAACCAGTCCCATCCCCAGCTGGCCTCCCAGCACTGCTGATGCCCTCTTCAGCCCACCACAGTGGATCCCTTATGGGAGCGTGGGGTCTTGGACAGACTCCACCGTGCTCTGCTCCTGCTCTGCCCCTGCCTTCACTCCACCCCTTCCCCCAAACCCATACTCTGAGCAGTGTGGCTTGGAGCCAGGGGAGACCGGGTGGCTTCACTTCCCACTGCTGGTGAATATGGGGTTGGGCCCAACCCCTCCTGCCCAAATGCCCTGCTCCTGCCCCCTCCAGAGTGCAGCCCCCCTCCAGAGCGGAGGACTGTAGAGGACACCAGCAGTAGTAGGGATGGCCCAGCCTATCCCTTCACACATCCCTTTCCCTTCCATACCCAGCTACTCTCATCCCGCACACCCCTACCCCAATGACGCTGCAGGCCGTCTATTAGGAGGTGCTTTGTCTGGGGGTCACCGTGAGAGACTAGCCAGGAGCACACCTGAGTTCTGTGCCCAACTCTGGCGTTAGCTCACTGCAAGGCTATGCCACTTGGCCCCTGGTTCCACAACCCTTTTCAGTGCAGGGGGATAACACTCCCCACCTTGCAAAATTAGAGCTTGGAGATTTTTAAGGGAAAAGCCCCATCAAAATGCAGAAGCCAGCACATCCCAGGGCACAGTCAAGGCCTACGTTGCCACCCATACAACTGTTGTTTCTTTCTGACATAATTTGATAGGAACGAGCCCTGAAGCCCAGAAAGCAGGGGGAGAAAAGGAAGCCCTGTCAGAACCAGCATAGGACTGACGTGGGCCACAGGAAACATGGGCTGTAATCACTTACTGTATGATGAGCAAATCCATCTGGGACATTCTAGCCTTTGGCTTCTGGTATCGGGTACCACAGAGTAACCCCACTGAGTACAGTGGGGGCCAGCTTGCCCATGTTACACAGGACAGACGGAAAATTTACCTCCATGTCTACTGCAACCCTTTCTATTTCCTGCTACTTACCAGAGGAAATATCTCGAGCACTGCAAATAATGAGGTTATCTAACTGCTAGCACCTACTTATCTAAGGCGATTAGCAAACTCTGAAAGGCCACTGCTGGAAGCTGGAAGTAGCGTCACTCTGGATTTTCACTGGTGTAACTGAAAGCAATATCTAGCCCACATGTCTTCAGACAGCACAGTGTCACATTGAAAGGAAAGGCTGTGATTCAGGACTTTCTGGCCTGCATCTTGCTTATGTCCATTGGTTATGCAGAAACCATGACTGGGGTTACTTAACATAACTGCAGCTCTGACGCACGACTGGGTTCCAACGGAAGCATGCATTGGTTGGACTGAAAACAAATGCACCCAGGAATTCTTTTCATAAGCCTGGACCCTTTGGCATGAGCTGTATAAAAGGGAAGCATTATTTATAATTGAGGCAATTTATACAGTGGCCCATGACGTTAACCGTGGACTTTTTAATTTCTAATAGCTGTGGCCATTCACTTTGGTTTTCATTTATGGATAGGAGAAGAAAGAAGGCAGCAGGGGATTACACAACATCAAGTAGTTGCAAAGTCATCTCTCTCTTAGCTCTTTCTGTACCACAGGGCTAGGTGCCAATCCCTCTAGGCCATTTGGTAACTTTGAAATCTGCCCTGACGATCACTCCAGGGGCAGACCAGAGAACTACAGATGGCTCAAAGTGACCATTCCTCTCCTGCGCAGGGAGGAGGGGGCAGGCAGCCTGAACCTGACCGAAGACTCCTGTAAGCTCATATTTACTGGAAGGAATTGTGTCACCCTCTTGAAGCCTCTTTGGGAGCCATCAAATCGGGGAGACTAAACAATGTCCTGTGACAGAGGTGCCCAGCCACACAGTGAAATCGAATGACAAAGAGCAAATACTTCGGGCAGTCATCCCAAAGGATGGCTCTCAGGCAGCTCATAGTGTTCATCCAACCATTCATTGCATGACACCATTTTGGATCAGACCAGCGGCTCCTCCAGACCTCCTCACTCGGCTCCATCAGCAGCCAGTATAAGCTGCCTCAGGAATGTGGAATGAAAAGCCCAGAGAGGAAATTCCCCCCCATAGCCCCGTCAAAAAGAATCTGGCTTGTGCCCACATGCCTGAATAATGAGCAGAACATATGGACACTGAAACCTGTTTACAGGTAATTCACTGATCTCAGCATATAAACTGCCTATTGATAATAAATTTAACTGTAGTCCCATTTCTCTATCACCAGGGTGGTTCATGCACTTTTAATGTATTTATCCTTGTAGCACATATGTGAGGTAGGGCAGAGCTGTTGGCCCAGTTATACAAAGACAGAAATTAACTGAGGCTATGTCTAGATTGCAGAGCTTTTGTGGAATACTGGAGGTATCCTGGAAAAGCTATGTCGCGGCCAAGGAATGTGTCCGCTTTTTCGGAACAATTTCCGAAAAAAGCAGCCGCGTTCTTTCACCATCCCTTTAATCCTCATTGTATGAGAAAGAAAGGATGTGTCGAAAGAGGAGGTTTTTCCAAAATTTGACCCCGTGTAGATGGGCCACATTTCAGAAAAGCCTCTCTTGAAAGAAAAGTTGGAAAAAGATACACAAATTGCAGTTCACAATTTGTGTATCTTTTTCCAACTTTTCTTTGTAGCATAGACCAGGCATGACTTGCCAAGATCACCCAGATAGCCTGTGGGAGAGTAAGGTTTTGAACCCTAGTCTTCTCAGCTATAGCCTAGCAACCTGTCTATCCAACCAGCTTTACTAACTCAATTAGCTACTGCTTTCTTACTATGTCATTGACATGCCTTGCCATTAAAACACCAGACAACACAGATAGGCTCAAACATTGTGACTGGAACATTTTTCAATCAAAAAGTCCAATTCAAAAAATCTAAATGTAACATGGGGACATGTCAATTTCAGTAGTATTTCTTTTTGGGGAAAAAAATAAATGAAATATTTCAATATGGTTGAGATGATGCATGTCAGCCTTCTCAGAGCATTTCAGTTTTTCATTTTGAAATGGACTTCTCATTTTGAAATGTGTTTCATTTTGTATTTTTATTTTATTTCATATTATTTTATTATACCATTTTACATTATGCAAATTACAATATCAGTTACCAAACTAATTACCAGCTGAATTACCAAACACAAATTATTGCTTTATGTTCACATTATAATTTTCAAATAATTAAATTCTCATTTCAAATTACAAAATAAAAATAGAAAAACAAGGTCAAAACTAATATAAAATAAAAATATAACAGACAAGAAGAGTCAAAATCAATACTCGAGTCTATTGAAATGAAATGTTACAGCTGACCTGGGAATTTCACATTTGGGGAAGTTTTGAAATTTTAACTTTTTGTTCCAATCCGCCTTGCAACAGAAATTCAGAATTTCAACCAGCTCCACTTTTCATTGCAAAATGTAGATGTTGCTTCCCTGGCTGATCAGCCTGGTGCCCCAGATTGCCGTCATTTGGCTGCAATCATCAGACCAGGACCAGGCAGGCAGGTTCTACCATAATAGAATGGAGAAGTGAAATATGAAGATGAGCCCCATTGCACTGCGACTCCAGTCCTGTGCTGTGAATCGAAGGCTTGTGACTTAACGTGTATTGATTTATATGCCCATTTATCACATTGTACCGTATGTGACACACGGTTCTTGCATTTATATGGTGGTTACTGACTTAAGGTTTATGCACCTGATGGTGCGGCAAGAACGCTGATACTGCTAAGTGATTCCTGCTTGTTTTGAAACCACCTTTTATGTAACCCTTCAGGCTGTACATATGTCATATGTTCTCCCCTGCCCACCCCATATTTCCTTAAATAACTTACGCGATAACTCTGGGAAACTGAAATTAGACAAACCCAGCTGGAATTCAATCTTGTTTCATTGTTGTCTGACATGGCTGCTGCCCCTGCTGCTAGTTCACACAAATGCCTGGAAATCCCATTGGCACCACAGCCTCCAAACCATAATCTTGTGAGGCCCGCTCTGACTGCAAGAAAGCACCACAGCTTTAGCTTATCCTTGTCAGCATTTCTCTCCTCCTTTGAGCTTCCCGACCGTACGGCTCCACCATAGGAGCATGAGCATAAAACGCAACAATGCAGGAGCCGGCTTGGCGAGTCAGTGACCCATCTGTGAGGTGTGAGCTAAGGGCTAACTTGAGCCTTTAAGATCAGCCCTGAGCAAGGGGCCATGTGTAATGGCACGGGTCAGGAAGCTGCGGGGACAGGTCACAATTCCTCCCAATTCCTTGCTTGATCAGGTGGGTTGGCAGTAAATTGCCACAGCCCTAAGGGTGTTGTTTCCTTGATGGCAGGGACTTCTTGTTCTGTGTTTGTAAAGTGCCTAGCCCAGCAGGCTCCAGGTCCATGACTCAGGCACCAAGATGCTACCACAAATATGTCTCCGTTTGTACCTGGCCCAATAACCTGACCCATGTATGGGTGGAAGACAGACACATCCAGTGCCCATCCTCTTGCATCCGGGGCTAGTATCCTGAGAGCAAAGGCTACAGTCCACACCAGACCCTACTCCCAGGTAGGCCATGCAAGGAGAGGTGCCTTCTGACAGGAAGTCGCTGGGCGGTGCACGTTCTCAGCACCTCGGATCATCTGGCCAGCTCTGCTTTGGAGTCTACACATGGATTGAGGGGACCAGCTCCAGACACCCAAGTGGTAATCTTTTGGCCTAAGTGATTTAGCCAGGGTCAATCAGCCTGTCACCAGGGAATGGAAGCGAGAGTTCCCAACTCTCAGTGCCTTGCTCTGATCATGAGACAGGTTGCCCCGGCTTGAAGGACAGGGAACGTCTTGGCACCAGTAGTGTACTAGAGCTGCCCTGGAATGAGAGGTGTGTGGCCTGTGGGGACTCCACCAAGTGGCCGAGAGCTGTGGCCCAGCGAGGGAGGGAGAAGGCTGAGAGCAGCGTTCCCTGTAAGCTGGGCACTTGTGCAGCCACTCAGGAGAGATTCAAATGCTACCCAGCTGATGAACAGAATGCCCATAGCTAGGGTTTGTGTTTCTCCTGGTGGTGCCCTTCCGCACATGCCTTAGTGCACATAAAAATTTATTCTGTACATGGATGGAAAAGATTACAGGGAACATTTGTGGGGAAAAGAGAAGGTTTGCTGTTGTCCGGGGGTATGTCTAGACTACATGCCTCTGTCGCCAGAGGCATGTAAATTAGACATACCGACACAGTCAATGAAGCAGAGATTTAAATATCTCCTGCTTCATTAGAATAAAAATGGCCACCGCGTTGTGCCGGCTCAGCTGTTTGTCGGCACGAACTGGCAGTCAAGATGGATATCGGTCGGCAAGGAAAGCTTTTGCCTACTAATCCCTTATGCCTCATGCAACGAGGTTTACAGGATCGGTCGGCAAAGGCTTTCCTTGCCAACCGATCCCCGTCTTGACTGCCAGTTTGTGCCAACAAACAGCTGAGCCAGCACAGCACAGCGGCCATTTTTATTCTAATGAAACGGGGGATATTTAAATCCCTGCTTCACTGACTACTTCGGTATGTCTAATTTACATGCCTCTGGGACAGAGGCATGTAGTCTAGACATACCCCAGTTGTTTGCTGGAGTAGACAAGGAAGAAGGACTGCGACCCACAGCCATCTCCTCATTTGAATCATGAAAATGTAACACAAACACAGCTTGGACGAGTGAAATATTAACAGTTCTGGCCTCCTTCTCCATGTGGGCTCTCCTTACAGAGGGAAAACAAGTTGTTTTCCCTGGTTTGGTTTAAGCTCCAGGGCCTTTCTGCCTAGGACTGAAGGTTAAAAGGTGCAGCAGTAGTACAAAGGGCAACAGTTGCCTGGCACACACCACCTCCTCCATCTCTGGTTCAGGCAGCGGTGAAAGTAACTTAAAATTTCCTTTTGCAGCCCGGGTCCCTGCCACCTCTTTAAGTGGCTCCCTGCTGGCTTGTGCCGCAGCTCAGCCAGCTCTTAGAATCACAGAATCATAGAACCATAGAACTGGAAGAGACCTTAGAAGGCCATCAAGTCCAGCCCCCTGCTCTAGGCAGGATCAATCCCAACTAGATCAACCCAGCCAGGGCTTTGTCAAGCCGAGACTTAAACACCTCTAGGGATGGAGACTCCACTACTTCCCTAGGGAACCCATTCCAGTGCTTCACCACTCTCCTAGTGAAATAGTTTTTCCTAATATCCAACCTGGACCTCTCCCACCACAACTTGAGACCGTTTCTCCTTGTTCTGCCATCTGTCACTACTCAGAACAGCCTTTCTCCATTCTCTTTGGAACCTCCCTTTAGGAAGTTGAAGGCTGCTATCAAATCCCCCCTCACTCTTCACTTCTGCAGACTAAACAGACCCAACTCCCTCAGCCTCTCCTCATAGGTCATATGCTCCAGCCCCCTAATCATTTTGGTTGCCCTCTGCTGGACCCTCTCCAATGCATCCACATCCTTCCTGTAATTGGGGGCCCAGAACTAGACACAATACTCCAGATGTGGCCTCACCAAAGCCAAATAAAGAGGAAAGACTTCTCTGGATCTGATCTGCTGGCAATGCTCCTCCTAATGCACCCTAATATGCCATTAGCCTTTTTGGCTACAAGGGCACACTGTTCACTCATATCCAGCTTCTCAGCCACTGTAACCCCCAAGTCCTTTTCTGCAGAACTACTACTTAGCTGGTTGGTCCCCAGCTTGTAACTATACTTGGGATTCTTCCATCCCAAGTGCAGGACTCTGCACTTGTCCTTGTTGAACCTCATCAGATTTCTTGTGGCCCAATCTTCCAATTTGTCTAAGTCACTCTGGACCCTATCTCTGCCCTCAAGCGTATCTACCTCTCCCCCTAGCTTAGTGTCATCTGCAAACTTTCTGAGAGTGCAATCCTTCCCCTCATCCAGGTCATTAATAAAGATATTGAACAAAAGCGGTCCTAGAACCGAACCTTGGGGCACTCCGCTAGAAACCAACCATCATCCTGACATCGAGCCATTGATCACTACCCGCTGGGCCCGGCCCTCTAGCCAGCTTTCTATCCATCTTACCATCCATTTATCCAACCCACATTCCCTTAACTTGCTGGCAAGAATATTGTGGGAGAACATATCAAAAGCCTTGCTAAAGTCAAGTTATATCACATCCACTGACTTTCCCATGTCCACAGAGCCAGTTACCTCATCATAGAAGCTAATCAGATTGGTCAGGCACGACTTGCCCTTTGTGAATCCATGCTGACTATTCCTGATCACTTTCCTCTCTTCCAAATGCCTCAAAATGGATTCCTTAAGGATCCCTTCCATGATTTTTCCAGGAACCGAGGTAAGACTGACCGGCCTATAGTTCCCTGGATCATCCTTCTTCCCTTTTTTGAAGATGGGCACTACATTTGCCTTTTTCCAATCATCCGGGATCTCTCCCGATCTCCACGACTTTTCAAAGGGCGAGCTTGTTTACTGTCACCTCTGGCTTCAGAAGAACAAAATGAAGATGGGAAGAACTGCAGTTGAGAACCGCAAAGGGTTATCTGTAGCCAATCTGCACTCTGCTGGCTGGAACAGACAGTACCAGGGTCCATCCCTGTGCCCCTGCATGGAGGGGAGGGGGATTCTTTTGTCATATTTATGTGTCAGCAGCTAAGGAGAAGAGAACAGATTGGCAGAGTGAAAGAGGACAAATAAGGTTGCCAGATGGTTCAACAAAAATACCGGACGCACTTGACATGACATCACAATCTACATTACATCTTATTTAGAAAATACCGGACATTTCTATTTTCTCAATTTGTTTCCCGAACAGAAAGCTGAAATATTGGACTGTCCTGTTCAAAACCGGACACCTGGCAACCCTAAGGACAAACCCATGTGATCTGGGTGAGCTGTCTCCTGTCTCTTCCCAGCTTGCAGAAATGGACCAGGTCTCTGTTACATAGGCCAGGCCTACACTAGGGGGAAGTCGAACTAAAGTACTCAGCTCCAGCTATGTGAATAGCGTAGCTGGAGTCAACGTACCTTAGATAGGTTTACCATGCGATCCTGGGGAGTACCAGAGCCAACGGGAGCAGGATCAATGGTCGATTAAGCATGTCCTATCTAGACCCACTAAATAGACCCCTGGGAGATCGATCTCCACAGCGTTGAGTTCCCAGGAAGTGTAGACAAAGCCTCGGCATTGTGTGTCATGTACTGGATTTTGCATCTTCTGTTCATTAAGAAAACCAGCCTGAAGAAAGGGGCCTGGACTTGAATGGGAGGGTTTTTTGGTTTTTTTACTCCTCACACTGATGACCATACCCTGGCGGTTCACACCTATTAACCATTGTGGGCTCATATGCAGCTCTCTGCGTAGTATGTGGGCTGCATCCACATCATACATATGCTACCTGTATGACCCTGGATGTCACATGGGCTGCAGCTGTGAGCTGATTGGGTCACAAGCGGCCCACAGGCGGGGGACCACTCCTCTACTTACAGTGGTATTTGGGGAAAGAGCAAAAGGGAGCGGGTCTAAAATGAAGTCATGACACAGGATGAAATGGGCACAATAACATGGACAATGAGCTCATAGTCTCCTAACAGAAAACTCCGCTTGGCTGGGGAAGAGTCTTCCAAGGAAACTCCAGTAAGGCGAGTAATTGAAAATTGCACTGAGAAAAGCACCAGGGAATACATTTGTAGGGAACAGTCTTTCATTGTCAGGAGATGAACGAACCTGTCCTCTGAGCTTGCATTCCTATGGTTCTGCAAATACAGTTAGCAATATTAATCTGAGTGCTGCTCAGTTTGGAAAAATCGAACACGATCACAGCTGGATCTCCTGACATAGGCTTGGGCATCCCTCCGATCTGTTGGATGCAAGAGACAGGCGCATCTGGGCAGTGCTGTTTCTATTTCACTATTTTCATTCACGGGTTGTTGTTTTTCTGGAATGGGAAATACCTGGGGATGGACTGGCAAGCAGGAGCTCATTGGATTTAGATTGGCTGTGCTTGGCCCAGACTCTGGGTGCTCTGACAATTATTAAAAACACAACTCATCCGAAAAGAAAAAATCCAGAGCAAATCCCTCCCCCCTTTCGAAGCAAACAAACAAGCCAGCCACTCAGCAAGAGAAGGGATCCCCACCCCCAAAAGGCATCTAGGACTGTATTACATAACAATTAGCCTGTGGAATGTAAGAGATTAACTCTCTTCCCAATACGTGACCATGACCTGAGCTTGACCACTAGTCTGACTGAATTTTAACGAAGAGGGAAATGGGAATGGCTAACCATTAAAAAGAAACGTTTGGGCACTAAGAAGGTAGTTATTGTGTCTAAGAGTTCCCCTAATGAGAGGGAGGATAGAGTGGAAGGACTGTCTAGTGGTGAGGCTGCTTACCACAGAACTTGGGAGACCTCAGTTTCAAGTTCATATTGTGTCACAGATGTCCTGTGTGACCTCAGGGAAGTCTCGTGTCTTCACTAAACGGAAGATGGATACTGCCACAGTCAATCTTCCAGAGTTCGATTTAGCGGGTCTAGTTAAGACTCACTAAATCAAACTCAGAGGACACCTCTGTTGGCAGCCGGTACTCCTGCTTCTGTGAGGAGTAAGTAAAGCTGAGAGGAGCATTTGCTCCCATCAGCCTCCCACTGTAGGGATGGCGGGGAAATGTGAAATAAGGTACGTCGACTCGAGCGACGTAATTAATCTAGCTGGAGTTGCACATTTTGATTCAACCTTCCCTTTTAGTGTACATCTGGCCTCAGTACCTCAGTTCCCCATCTGTACACTGGGGATCATGCATTTTCCTAACTCATAGGACTGTTGTAAAGTTAAATCCATTAGCAACAGCGAGATGCTGAGATATTGTGGTAAAGGGGCCATCTAAGTACCTAACATGTCAAGAAAGCGATGAGAAGTTAGACCTGAAGGTCTGGCTACTCTTACCTGAGCTTGCAGTATGCACATTACTAATCAAACCAGTCTGAAAAGGGGCAGATCTGGTGTGTGTGAGAGCAGCTGGCTTATTCATTGATCTGCAGTTCATAACCTATCCGTTGCTATTGGGTCAACAGCTAGATACGCCTGAATGCTGTAGCTGCAGGTGCTCAGTGCTCCTGAGTAACATGAGTCTGGGGATGTCAAATTGGATATCCAGCACTGGAGGCACCTGAAATGAATGGAGGCAGTATTGGCAAAGTGGCCCCTTCTTGCTTTGCTTATTCCTCAAGAAGGAGGAAACTTTGACTGGACCGTGTCTGTAACCCTGAATGCTGGGAGAATAACGGTTTTCTGTAGCTTCCGAGAAGTAGCCGAGTTAGTCTGTAACTGGAAAAACTTAAAAAAACAATGAATAGTCTAGCAGTACCTGACAAAACATGTAGATAGCATCATGAGCTTTTGTGGGCATGCCCCAGGATGTTCTCGGTGCCACTGAAAAGGCAGTGTACCATGTGAGGATACATATTTCTCTTAGGGATGCATCCCCTCTGTGGGCCCAATACATGGCCCACTGTGGTTAAGGGCCATGTGACTTCAGTGACTTTTGGATCTGGCCCTCCAGGAGGAACCTTATATTAGGAACAGATGTTCCAGCTGCTAGGATTATAAAACACCAGGATTTTCACTCTAGCTCAGCTCCTGCCAAAAGGAACATGTAAAGAAAACAAATGATACAGCAAAGGCTAGCGCATGCAGTGGCTGGACACAGGTGTACTATAAAGTATAATAAATCACAGGGAAAACACAGAGAACAGCATGGCAGGAGAACAATAAACAACCAGCAGTAATGAGAACACACTGTGCAGACAGTGGGCAATTAGCTGCATGGGAATCAGGATTCATAGAAATCAGGGATGGAAAGGGACAATGGTTATATCTCGTTCGTGCCTCTGGCCACCACAGGTTTGTTCCCTGTGGTACCTATTTGTGTCCAGTCTTAGGTGGTACAAATGGACTATTCTCAGGGTTCATATTGCTAAGAGGAGCCAGGGCAATGTATCCCAAAATGGAAACAGTTGAGAACGACTCAACCATTCTATGGTCTAACAAACCTCATTGAGATGAAATTCCTCCTCCCACTATTCAGCCTACATAATGCATGTCCTTGGCCTGTCAGTAGCCCTAGCCCTCATCACTGGTATGAAATCCTGACCTGATGGAAGCAAAGCATAAACTCCCCACAAGGACAGGATTGTATCCTTCCTCTTTACAGCCTTGAAATGCATCTACATAACAACACTCTTGTCTGCTTCTTCAGCCAACATATCCAGAGGTTAATTTTTCCCTATTAATCCCTTCACCCCCCTAATTATATCTGATTTTCCAGTATCTTTTTGCTGTGATGGCACCTAATACTGAATCTACTATATATATTTTATAGAGAGTTTGTCTATTTGATCAAGAACTCCTTCTAAACCAGGGGTAGGTAATAATTTTTAATGAGGGGCTGCAAGTGGTAAAGGGCCACACTTCTATGGAGGGGGTGTAAGGTCTGGGATGGAGGTTGGGTGCAGAAGGGAGCTTGGGGTAGGGAACTGGGGTGCAGGAAGGGATGTGGGGTCTGAGAGAGAGTTTGCGTGAAGAAGGGGGCTGTGATCTAGGGCAGAAGTTTGGGGTGCAAGTTCTAGGAGAGAGTAAAGGTGCAGGAGTGGTTTCTGGCCTGGAGGATGGGCTCTAGAAGAGGGTGCAGGGTCTGGGAGGGAACTGTGACCTGGAAGAAGCGGGTACAGAGAATTCGGGTGGTGGCCCGGAGCAGGTAGTTGGGGGAAAGAGGGAGTGGGGTGACAGAGTCAGGCTCTGGCTGGGAGGCACTTATCTAAGCAGCTCCCAACAAGCAGCCCTACAGGAACCTGAGGCAGGCTCTCTGCTGAAGTCTCAGGGTATGTCTACACTACCCTCCTAGTTCGAACTAGGAGGGTAATGTAGGCATACCGCACTTGCAAATGAAGCCTGGGATTTGAATTACCCGGGCTTCATTTGCATAAGCGGGGAGCAGCCATTTTTAAAACCCCGCTGGTTCGAACCCCGTGCAGCGCGGCTACCGGGGCACGAACTAGGTAGTTCGAACTAGGAAGCCTAGTATTAGTATTAGTTCGAACTAGCGGGGTAGTGTAGACATACCCACAGTCGGCTGGCGGCTCCACATGGTTCTGCGCCGAGAATGGGGTTGGGGAGGGGAGACAGAGGAAAGCTCCACATGCTGCCTCAGCCCCCAGCAAAATTTCTCAGCCCCTATTGGCTGGAAACTGGCCAATGGGAGCTGAAATATTTTGCGAGTGGCAGGGTGGAGGGAGAGAGGGAACAGAGTGTGAAGCCTCCCTCTCCTCCCTCTCTAGGGCTAGGTCTACTCTATACCTTTTTTTTTTTTCGGAAAAAGGTATGCAAAATGCGCTCTGCATCCTGCCCACTGGCAGCCTCTTGCCCACCCCTGTCCTAAACAGAAAGAGCTAGGACCTCAAAATTCAGTATACAGATTCCTCTTGTCATAACTTAAAGCAATACAAGGGTTTAGTTGTGCCAGGGAAATGGGATGTGCCTGGAGTGGGCTCTTACTGACACACTGACGGCCATCAGAATGCTGCATCTTCTGAAAATCTGTACGTCTGTGGCACAGGCAGGATGGCAAACCAGATTGCCCAGCCCTCTGTCCCGATCACTTAACCAGGGTTCCTCCCTTGGCTCCAGTATTCCCCTTCAGAGTCAGGTGGAGATGGTCTCCACTAAGCTGGTCTCAAGTGTTGCTGTGGTCCATTAAACAGCTACTGAGTACAGGCAGTCCCCGGGTTACGTACAAGATAGGGACTGTAGGTTTGTTCTTAAGTTGAATCTGTATGTAAGTCAGAACTGGCATCCAGATTCAGCCGCTGCTGAAACTGATCAGTTTCAACAGCGGCTGAATCTGGACGCTAGTTCTGACTTACATACAGATTCAGCTTAAGAACCCCAGGCATCCCCAAGTCAGCTGCTGCTGAAACTGATCAGCAGTTGATTCCAGGAAGCCCGGGGCAGAGCAACTCTGCCTCGGGCTTCCTGTAGTCAGCCGCTGGTCAGTTTCAACAGCGGCTAACTTGGGGACTCCTGGGGCAGAGCAGCTGGGGTGCTGCCGAGTTGGTCCAGTAGCGCCAAGGAGCGGTGCTGCGGGACCAACCGGCAGTGCCCCACCTGCTCTACCACAGGCCCTGGGCTTTGCTCCACGTCTCCCTGGTCTGCTGGGGGGGGGGCACTAGCTGCGTCCCCCCCCCCCAGCAGACCAGGGAGACACGGAGCAAAGCGGCGGAGGACCCGGGCCGGACCGCAGCGCTTCCAGATCAGCGAGAAAATCCCTGTTCGTAACTGCGGATCTGACATGTCAGATCCGCGTAACTCGGGGACTGCCTGTACTCCCCCTGCAGGGGAATACATTTCAGTGATGCCCAACCCTTAGACTCACTTCCATGCATTTATAAGCTCCCCGGGGAAGAGGAAAGGTGTTATTTAAGTGCACATCCTAATAGAAAACAAAACAAGGTGGCCTGAGACTGAGTGAATCATGGAAATATCGCTAGCTACTTAGCAAATCAACAACCTGATCCCTTTTCTTCCTCATGTCCTGTGCTCTGCTGCTCAGGGGCATTCTGTTCACAGCTTCCCCTCGTTAGGAGATGCGCGTGACTGGGTATATGTGCACTCTCGATAATGCTCTGGGACAGATGGAAAATTAGCCACACCATTAAAAAAAACAAACAACTCTTTTGACCTGCCTGCTGCTGTGTCTGACTTTCTTCGGGAGGACTAATTAGCTGCCCTGCCATTGGAATAGCACCACGGAGTGGACTGATGTCCTCAGAGGCAGCGGAGTGGATAATGCTGGCGGGGCCTGGTTCTTTCATAGGCCAGGCTGCTTTGGAGGTGCAAGGGCTTTGGGAATGGATCCCTGAGAATAACCCTTCTGCAGTGGGCTCTCCCAGCCTCCCTGAGCTCATCCAACAAGGCCTCTCCCCTGCTTTTCAGGCCTGTTACAGGCCCACTTCCTGCAGTGCATTTGTAGGTTCTTGCAGAGGGTTGTGCAGCCAGACTCAGGGTATGTCTACACTACCCCGCTAGTTCGAACTAGCGGGGTAATGTAGGAATACCGCACTTGCAAATGAAGCCCGGGATTTGAATTTCCCGGGCTTCATTTGCATAAGCGGGGCGCCGCCATTTTTAAAACCCCACTCGTTCGAACCCCATGCAGCGCGGCTACACGGGGCATGAACTAGGTAGTTCGAACTAGGCTTCCTAGTTCGAACTACCGTTACTCCTCATTCCACGAGGAGTAACGGTAGTTCGAACTAGGAAGCCTAGTTCGAACTACCTAGTTCGTGCCCCGTGTAGCCGCGCTGCACGGGGTTCGAACGAGCGGGGTTTTAAAAATGGCGGCGCCCCGCTTATGCAAATGAAGCCCAGGAAATTCAAATCCCGGGCTTCATTTGCAAGTGCGGTATGCTTACATTACCCTCCTAGTTCGAACTAGCAGGGTAGTGTAGACATACCCACACAGACTCCTGTACAACAGGCTTGTTCGCTCATGAAGCTGGGCAGTAAGTAAAGCTAATTGTGCAGCCAGTGGGGGTGGAGCTGCATGACCCAGGGACCTGGGCAGCAGCTATCCTTGCCTCACTACGCTGCAATTAAAGACCCTCGTGCCGGCTGACTCGGGATTACAGGGCTCAGGCTAAGGGGCAGTGTAATTGCAGGGTTAACATTTCAGGCTCTAGGACCCTGAACATCTATACTGCAATTAAACAATCAGCTGGTAGGAGTGTCTAACCACCATGAAGACTTACCCTTCCTCAAGTCTAGCTCAGGCTGGAAGCAACCATGTTCTCAAATGGCTCAGGCAGGTTAGCAGAGCACCCAACACCCAGTCTGGGGACCTAGAACTGCACCGTCAAATCCCATGTTCTTGTAGCTCCAACAGGCGGAACTGAACCTGGTTCCTCTGGAGCTTAGCGCATGAGCCTCTACAGCCTGAGCCAAAATCAGGCTGTAGAGATCACTCATTCGTGCTCTCTCTTTCAGTGGTCTATGACTGGGCGGGCTGATTTTCAGCTGTAAAGCTGTGCTGCCCTGCAGCTTAGAGGGAACACTGACCCCCACCCTAATTCTTTGCATCCCAGTGGCTATCAGATCCAGGCCAGCCCCAGACACAAGGGGCTCTAGCAGTGACAGGGAGGGAGGTGGAGAATGTTATTAGAGGGCAGACCTACTGTCCCCAAAAGCTCCCCATGCTGATAGAGATTGAATAGCTGAGCAGGGCTGTAACCAAAATAGTCCAGTGACTCTTACTCCTTCCTAATGATCTCCTTGATGAAGTGGTGGGACAGGGATGCCCTTCAAAGGTCAGATATCCCTGTCCCTGAAACTCTCCCAGCAGGTGAAAGGAGGGGGGGACCTGAAGCTCTACCCCATATAAAAGTTAGACCCTCAACTATATGTGACTTTTAACGCTAAGACTGCCCAGCAAAGCACTTTCCAGCGTCTATCCAGAACACTATGGGTATGTCTAGACAACATCCCGCTTTCGAAAGAGGGAAGTAAATGAGACATATCAAAATTGCAAATGAAGCTGGGATTTGAATTTCCCATGCTTCATTTGCATAACCGCATCACGGCGTTCTTTCGAAAACAGCTATTTTGAAAGTGAAACTGCAGTCTAGATGCAGTTCTTTCGGAAAGATAAGCCTTTTTCGAAAGAGTACAGGGATGGCAGCCGGGACTCCAGGCCCAGAGCCAGCAGCAGTATTCTTTTGCTGTGGTGATAACTAGATGCGCAGAGCCAACAGCAGAGCCCATGCATGGCACATGGGAAGGCAGCCAGGATCCTGGGTGCTAGATTGGGAACTCAAGGTGCTACAGCACCTCCCGCACCTCTAGTTCCTGTGCCTATGGCAATGCCTGTGTAACACTGAGGCTATGTCTACCCTGTGCTGGTTTTGCGCAGAAAATATGCAAATGAGGCTAAGTGTGGAATATTGCTGAGCCTCATTTGCATAATTAATGAGCCGCCACTTTTTGCGCAAGAGCCTGAAAAAAATGCGGAAGAACGGCTCTTGCACAAGAGGGGTTTTTTGCACAAGAAGGAGCTGTGTAGATGCCTCCTTTTGGCGCAAAAGCCTCTTGCGCAAAAAGCATCTGCTCATTCATTATGCAAATAAGGCTCGGTGATATTCCACATTTAGCCTCATTTGCATATTTCTTGCGCAAAATCAGCGCAGTGTAGACATAGCCTGAGACTATAGTTGAAATAACAACTCCCAAAATAACTATTTTGAGATGGCATGTCCACATTACAGGGAAGCCTTGAAAGTAGTCCGAGGCAGGCTCCCTTATTGAAGACATGCTACCTTGACTTAGAGCCTCAGGAAGCACTGGGGAGTAATTCTTTTGAATGACTCTTTGGAGTCGTTATTTCAAAATAACAGCAGCTGAGCATCCACTTGCACCCTATTTCAAAATAACTATTTCGAAATAGACGTTATTCTTTGTGAAACGAGGGTTTATTATTCTGGAATAAGAAGCCTGTTATTCTGCAATTATTTCAAAATAACGGGCTTTCTGTGTGGACACTCACCTGTGTGGACACTCACTATTTAGAAATAACGCTGTGGTGCAGACGTGCCCTGAGAAACCCTGGTCATTGTCAGCTAGGATTGTATCTAGCCTCTCAGGAGTTTAATGCATAAGCCACAAGATGCCTAGCTCTTAGCCAAGGCTTCAGCAGACTCATCAGTCTCTGATGGTGTAGCTGTAGCTGTTGCTAGAAGGGGGCAGAATGTCACACTGACCAGCCTGGGTTACACTGCACTGCTATTCTCAGGTCGCTCCCCCTAGAAAAACTGGTGCTAGAGATTACTTCTAATTCTCAATGCAGAAGAGACTCCAGGGAAAGTGCTTCTAGCCCAGAAGCAGCTGAGCCCCACTTGCTGATGTCAGCAGCTATTTTTCAGCCTTGTCCTGGTTTGTTAAAGCATTTTCTTCCCTCTTCAACAGGAGAGCTCCCCTCCCCTGCAGGAGAAAGTCAGGCATGCTGAAGTGTTGCTAGCAATTCTGACTGTACCCATAATCCTTTGCTGTCTCATAGCATTACCCCCAGAGGGCGTTGGCCTGAAAACAAAACAGGAACCGCACCACCCGGGGATTCAAGGACCCAGATCCTGGTAGCACCCACTGACTCCAGTGGGAGTTCATGCTGAGATACATCTGAGGATATAGGCCCAAGTGCACAAATGTGGTTGCACCGCAGAAGCCAGGCTGTAGTCCCTGCTATTGCTGGGTGAAAAAAAAGAAGGGGGGTGGGAAACAGTCTTTCCATTTTTAAACTTTCCCACTAGAAAAGGAGGGGAATGTCGACAGACAAACAGTAAAGGATTTCCCCCCCACCCAAATGAAATGTTTCCAAGAACTTCAACAGGTTTTGTCTTGAAATCTTTTTTGGAACCTGAAAAATAGCAACTGAAGTTGGGTGGAAATTTCCCGTTTTGAATGAAGGGGCATTTACCATGGAAAATGTTTTAAAAACGGGGAGGAGAACAATTTGTGAACCTCTCTAGCCTCGGGGAGCTTTGGAGGGAAGGGTGACTTACCGAAGGCACCCCCTAGTGGGAGGGAGTTAGCTGCATACAAAGAAAAATCACGACTGTTCTTTGTGGCGAATGCCCAGTCATGCTTTGGCAGCTGTTTTACAAGCTCCTGTGTAATTTCTGCCCACCGGCAATTGTGTCTCCAGCTGGTGAAGACAGCAGAGCTGGATCCTAGTAAGAACTACGTGTTCGGCTTCCATCCCCATGGCGTCCTGGTGGCTGGTGCCTTCGTCAATTTCTGCACCGAAGCAACGGGGTTTTCGCAGCTGTTCCCCGGGATAACCCCTCACGTCATGATGCTGAACCTCTGGTTCAGAGCGCCCTTCTTCAGAGACTATCTGCTGAGCGGAGGTAAGCAAGGCCGTAGTGCGGGAGCAGGGTATGAGTAGCCCCTCTAAGTGGCAGTGATAGTGACAGATAGGTCCTTGGAGTCACACTGGGGAGTCTATTCCTTGTTTGGGTTCCTATGTGCTTTGCCATAAGCATGCACGCAGTCCAGGATTGGAGGGGACACAGAAGAAAAGCTCTGCTGGAGGAACAATCAGACCTTTAAAGGCTATGACCTTCCTTCTCTCCTCTCCCCACGTTATTGGTTTAACTTTTCATGTTATATACTGTATTGTCTGTGTTACCGCAGCACTCAGGGTATGTCTAGACTACATGGCTCCATTGACGGAGCCATGTAGATGAGTTTACTAGACATAGGAAAATGAAGCATCTATTTAAATAATCGCCGCTTCATTTACATCAAAATGGCCGCCACGCTATGCCAATCAGCTGTTTGGCGGGACAGTGGGGCAGTGTGGACGCGCCGCAGTCAACAATGGAAGCCTTTGCCGACTGCCCCGGTAAACCTCATTCCATGAGGCATAACAGAGAAGTCAACAAAGGCTTCCCTTGTCGACTGCGGAGCGTCCAGACTACCCCGCTGTGCCAATCAGCTGATCGTCGGCACAGTGCGGCGGCCATTTTGATGTAAATGAAGCAGCAATTATTTAAATCGCAGCTTCATTTTGCTATGTCTAGTAAACTCATCTACATGGCTCCGTTGATGGAGCCATGTAGTCTAGACATATCCTCAGAGTCCTCAGTCCAGGCCCCATTGTGCTAGGTGCTATACAAACAGATCATGCAAAAAAACTATCTGAAGAACTTACAGTCTAAATAGGCAAGACAAAGACTCCAATTTTGCAGAGGGGGAGCAGAAGCACAGTGGGGTTAAGTGACTTGCCCATGGTCACAGAGGGAATCTGTGACAGAACAAGGATTTGCCCCTCCCATCTGTGAGTCCCAGCCAAGTGTCTCAGCTACGAGATCACTCTGTCCGTGTGTTGCTTGTTATGCGAAACAGTGAAAGAAAAGCCAACAAGACCTGACACAACCGCATCCACTCTCAAAGCTGAGGACATCGCTGCGTCACTTCTGCTGATTTCAAAGGGCAAACTAAATCCCCCACGTGCTGGGTGCAGAATTCAATTCTTTTATGTCCAAATGGCACATAGTGAGAACTTGCCCTTACTATGAAAGGGGGTGAAAAACGTCTTCTCTGCTGCTGCTGCTTTTACAAAGAAACTACTGCCAGGGAGACACAATGCAAATAACAAACCATCATACAGCAGAGGTAGCTCCCAATCGACAAGTCACATCTACACTAAAAAACACCGGCCCAGTAACAAGTCTCATCTAACCGAGGTGCTCGCTCCAGGGCTAAAAAGAGCACTGGAGACATTCCCACTGGATGGAGGGGGAAAGAGACCATTTTTAGCCCTGCAGCATGAGCCGTGTCAGTTCAATGGGGCTCTGAGACTCACTGCCATGAGCTATAACTAAGCTTTTTAGCACCTGGAAAATATTTGTGCTTTCTCCCATTTTTTGGTCATTTTTCTGTCTCCCTGGCTTTGCACCCTGGACAGCTGCCCTGCTTGTCCCGCCTTGGTTACAGTCCTGCTTTTCAGCCTATTCCTTTGACTGACGCTGCCTGTTCTCTCTAAGAATCATGCAAGTATTTTTTTTCCACCATGATGCCTCCTGCATCAGGAACAGTCTTTTTGACCACATCTGCCAAACACCTTCACTCACTTCTAAGTCCCTGCTTAAAACCCATTTCCCCAGGCAGTCACTTCCCCTTATTCCTCCCCATTAGTAACCCCAATCCTCTGCAGAGGTAGGACCCCAGGCAGGGGAGGTGACAACTTCCACGGGGCCCTGGGTAAGGTGTGTCGGGCCCGTCTCTGTGCTCCCAAAAGGGTCAGGGCCTCGGGTGGAAGAAGCAGGCCGGGGCGACTAGCCCTTAGCACCCCCAGACCACAGCACACCCCACCCTCTAACACTCAGAGCCGCACAGAGCATGTCACATGGGGCTCAAGCAGCAATTTAACAGTGGCAGCAGTAACGGGTGGGAGCCCTGAGGCCCTTTGAAATCTCTGGGCGCCATGGCAACTGCCTACTCTGCTCCCCCCTCCACACACACACACACACACACACACACACACACACACACACTGGCAGGCCAGGCTCCAGATCTTGCCTCTGTTTTGCTTTGTCTTATTTAAACTGGAGATTTTTCAAGGCTGGGAATGGGCTTTATCTACGTCGGCAAGGGTCCTCATTTGAGGGATACCACTCCTTCTATCACCAGTCACCACACGCCATGCATTGTGGTGCCCACACTTCTGTTGTTGAGAAATCATTTACATCAGTGAGACAGAAACGTGACCTCGACGTCACAGACAAAGGGACAGATCCCATGCATGTTACATCTCCTGCACGGGCCCCAGGCCCTGGGTCACTGTCATAGGTAGAGCCCAGGTTCCCTAAAAGAGACCATCTCACCCTGTGACTGTCCCCCTTTGGGGGCTTGTGGGGCTGGAAAGGGCTGTCTCAGCTCCTGGTGCTATAGAAGAGAGGAGGAGGAAGTGCCTTCAAGCACCTTGGTGGAGCTCTTCAAGTAGTGATGTGTGAATGACTGGCCCCTGGTAAGTGAGGCTCTTAGTGTCAAATGTCTCTTCTTATCTCTGCACCACCCAGGCCTCATCCCGTCAGACAAAGACAGCGCTTCCTACGTGCTGAGGAGAAAGGGAGGTGGGAACATGCTGACCATTGTGGTGGGAGGGGCCCAGGAGGCCCTGGATGCGCGGCCTGGAGCCTTCACCCTACTGCTGAAAAACCGAAAGGGGTTCGTCCGAGTGGCCATCGAGCACGGGTACTGCTGTGAGCCCTGTCGCTGCTCCCAGGCCTACACCTGAGCAAAGGGGGGGTGGAGGGAGGCAGGGAAACAAGGCCACTTTGGCTCCCTTTGCTAGAGGAGAAGAGGGCAGCCTGCTGTCAGGGCCATTCCCCTTCTAGTTCCATTGCCGCAAGGAGAGCTGGGCCTGAGAGGACCTGGACTCATGCTGGACAGGGTACCTCTAACGGCCAGCTCCAAAGCCTGATGACATTGGTGGGAATCTCTTCATTGACTTCAGTGGGCGTTAGCACCAGGCCCCAAGTGGCCATTGGCTTTGCTTATGCTTAAGGCCAGCATTGTGTTCTGAAAACACTCCCTAGACAGCCCTGCCCAGCACCTGTGGGAAGGGGCAGCTTGCCTGCTCTGAGCAAGGTGGGGACCCCTTTGATAGGCTCGCAGGGCCGCTGCATGCCAGCACGTGCTCTTGCAGAGCTGCTCTCCCAGAGGAGGCCTGGCAGCGGCAGAGCCTTCACCGTAGCTCCTGTCCAGTGGCAGAGCGGGAGCTCTTGCTGAGTGCCGAACTCTGCTGGCTCCTGGCCATGCACAGAGAAAGAGCCTCCCCTCACGTGCCGTGTCTGCTGGCATGCGGCGCGTGAGCTGCCCAACACGTCCCCTTTCTGCCTCTGCAGGGCTCCTCTGGTCCCCGTGTTTTCCTTTGGAGAGAATGAGCTCTTTGACCAGGTCGACAACCCCAAAGGCTCCTGGCTGAGGAGGATGCAGCACCGTCTTCAGCAAATCATGGGCATCTCCCTCCCCCTGTTCCATGCCCGGGGCGTGTTCCAGTACAGCTTAGGGCTGCTCCCATACCGACGGCCCATCTTCACCGTGGGTAAGTGGGTCCTTGGCTCAGAATGGCCTGCTGCGATTGCACTCGGAGATTCTTAAAAGGCACGTCCCCGCCTAAGGAAAGGTAGTGCCTTTCGACACAGCCTTGTCGAAGGGGAAGTGCTTATGCTAAATCACCCCAGCACAGCCCAGTTGGTGCTGTTACTCAAAGACATACAACCCTTTCCCTTGCTTTCTCCAGGGGGAGTTAAGGATTTTCTGCCAGTTTACACAGACTAAACCATGGTTCATTTCAGGCATATGTCTAGGGCTCCCGGATGGAAAGAAATGCTTACACATGTGAGAAGTACAAACAATGTCTACCTGAGTCTGCAGGCAGCCTGAAACCATAGCTCCCATATGGTGTGAAGTTCCCCGTTCATCTGAACTTGAAAGCCAGCTGCTTCCCACGTGCACAGGGAAGGTGCCTCTGAGGAAGCTCCCTTTATGCTGCACTTTGGGTCCAGGTTGCCTAGGTTCAGCTTTGAACTGAGCTAGGACTTTGTGTCATCCTCAGTAGACTTAATCGTTTCAGTGTCCGCAAGCCAGTTCCACCAGCAGCTCAGAGACAGTACAAAACTGCAACCCTACAGAGTTTACAGGAATGATTAAAAGGAGCAGTGCAATGTTTAGAGCTGCTTAAATACCCCCCAAAGACCCAGTAGGAAATAGGCACTTCCATAGCTTTGAGGGCTTGGGTCTTGGCAAACAAACTGCAGAGAAAGGTGGTTCCTAGCATGGGAGTCAGTGTATAGCCAAATTCCAACGGAGCCCAGTGGTTTTTGCATCTGCTTTTGCCAACTGTGTATTGATCCCACTAAGCACAGCCAACATTTGTTAGTCTAATTAGAGAGGCTGAGAAGACCAAGGCTGACTGGTGCTGATTGGGTTTGACAGCCTGCAATTACTCCTAATTGTTTTACAGTTTGTTTGGATCCTCTCAATGGGTTTACTTGCACTCACAGGTGTATTTTCAGGGCCTTTAATTAGACAGATGGACAGCTACCTAAAACAATAGGAACCTTTTGCAACCTGACAAACACAATTAGATTGAAATTCAGAAGAGAAGGAGATAACCCCAAGGTCTTCCAGTCTTCTAAAGAGGTGCCCTGTGCCACTGGAAATTGCTTCTCGGGGAGGAAGAGCCTGTTGTTCTCATTGCTAGAGACACTTAGGCCTGTCCGCATTTTTCATTGATCATAATGGAAATTAGGAACCTAAATACCTTTGAGAATCTGAGCATTAATCTCTCTAGCCAGATCATTTAAGCTGCAGATTTTTAAAAATGAGGAATGAATCGAGGTGTTTCAAAATAGCTCTGTGACTTAGCCTGATTTTCAGCAGGTGAGCAGATAGTCGTCCTTACCCATATGCAGAATATGCAGCTGTGTAGGGCATCTGAAAATATGGGGCACTGCTGGGTCTTAATGTCCACCACTCCCACCCTCACCTCTCCCTATTCCTGTTCTGTGACTCTGCTTCCTCTGGAGAGGATCTAGTTAACTTAAAAGTGACAAAGCCTACCAGAGCTATTAGCAGAACACTGATCCTGTGAAAAAGCCATTCAAGTGATACTGAAGCCATTTAACAGGCATTTGCCAACCCCAAATATATACGATCAGTTTCTGAACTTACCGTGTTAATCGACAGGAGCTTAATTTAAAATGTGCTTTAAAAATATTTCCTTAGTGTGTTTCTGAGGCTATAAAACCACATCTCTAAAAAATTATGGCACCCACCCACCCAGGCTGCCATTGGGCATAAGGGCACCAACATAATGGTACTGCACAGGGCCCCAGAAATGGAAGCAATCAACATGGCAAGTGTCTTTTGAAAAACTGGGCATCTGTGGACGTGCAATAAAACACCCGCCCCGGGTCCACTGACTCCAGCTGCTGGGGCTGGAGCTGGGGGGTGGGGAGTGGGGAGGTTTAAAATTGCAGAGTAGCTATTCGGACTCAGGCTGGAGCCCAGGCTCTGGAAACCTCCTCTTTGGTGAGGTCCCACATCTGGGTTGCAGCCTGAGCCCAAATGTGTCCACTGCAGTGTTTTAGCCCCGCAGCCTGAGTCATTGAATGTGGGTCAGTGATGTATGTTTTGCTGCAGTGTAGACACATTCCCTCTGCCCTATGTCTACCCCCCCGGGGCTTTCTGTGAATAGGCGTGTAGACAAATCCAGCTTAAGAGTAAAGGGGAGGAGTCTTTTTTGGTGATAGCCACAGTGTTCCCATGGCTATTCTTTGGGCAAGAGCCAAGATTGCAAGGGCATCTTGTAGCTTCGCTGACATCTTTTCCCTGTGTTTTAGAACAAAAGTTATTCCAGAGCTGTTCCACCTTAGTGACAGTGAGGGCTGCTTGGGCAGCTTGATAGGAGCTCCAACACGGCATCTCATTTCCCTCAAGTGGTGACAGTCAGCCTTAGCATCTCATGATAGCTACAGATGATGTTACCTACTTCTTCTCTAGCACTCTTCATCCCTAGATCACAAAATGCTTTACAAAAGCAGATCAGTGTCATTATCCCCATTTTACAGATGAGGAAAACAGAAGCAACCAGACTTGCCCAAGGTCACCCAACAGCGACAGGACTAGATCCTAGGTCTCGTGAAGGGTAGGGCAATGCCCTGTCAGCTAAGCCCACCACCTCCCAAATGCAAGTCCCTAGCATATAATATTGCATCTTGATCCCTAATTACAGTGTTGTTTGATTAGAACATTGCATACGTGAACCTGCAGCCTCCAGGTCAGGGGGACTGACAGACTTGTCAGGCCTTTGGGCATGGTGTGGGGGGACACTGGTTCTGTGCTCCCAGAAGGGGTATGGCCTTTGGTAGAAGGGGCAGGGCTAGAGGCAACTAGTATCCCGTAGAGTAGTGTTTCTTAAACTTTTTAAGACCGAGCAACACCAAACGATACATTTTTTTTTATGGAGAAACACCAAAAAAAAAAAAAAAAAAAAAAAAAGGTTGGGGGTGGGGGGGTAGGGAAGTTACTGAGAAAAAAAAGGATTGGGGGGAAGTTATTGAGCAAAAAAAAAAGGTCACCTGCCCCCTTTAAGGGCGGCCATTTTGAATTCCGTTGTTCTCTGCGGCACACGTCCGACTGCCTCACCACACAGTTTAAGAAACACTGCCCTAGAGCCACCAGGAGCATGCCATGTGGTGCTCCAGTGGTGGTTTTTAGGGCTCAGGGCTCCAGCCACTGTCATTCCTACAGTAGCAGTGGTGACAGCTGGAAGCCCTGAGCCCTTTTGATCACCAGGTCTCAGGGCAACTGCCTTCTTTACCCTCCCCCATGTTGGTGGGCCTGCCTGCAGAAGCCATAGCTTGGTGTTAAAAATGAGGGTGGTATCTGGATACCCCAGCACATGGGGTTTGGTCTCTCCTAAGGTTCATGCCTTTGTTTTCCAGTTGGGAAGCCGATTAAGGTGGAAAAGAAGCACAACCCCTCCCAAGAAGAAGTTGATCGAGTACATCAGACGTATATTCAAGAGCTGTGCAAACTCTTTGAGGAACATAAAACTAAATACAATGTCCCAGAGGACAAGCATCTGGAATTTATATAAACCAGGCCACCCCATTTTGGCCAAACTCAGGGATGGGCCCAAGACACAAAATTCAGCTCCACCATCTGGAACGCTCAGAACCTGCAGTTTGGATTCAGCCCTCCAGAAAGCTAGGGACCAGCTGCAAATTTGGGGTCTGTTTCCCCCACACTGGTGTGTGATTAGATCCAGAGTTTGAATTTAGGCCTATCTCTAGTTTACACTAGTACCATAAGATACCTTCTCCAGTTTCTCACACTTTAGAATGTCATGAGCACTAGGTAAGAGACTGTCAAATAAAAATCCCATCAATATTCAAATTCCCCTTTAGAAAAACTCCTGTTACTACGTCTGCCTTAAGAGCGACATCACCGTTGTTAAGTGTCAGAGGGGTAGCTGAGCTAGTCTGTAACTTTAAAAACAATGAGTGGTCCTGTGGCATTTTAGAGACTAACAAAAATATATTGGATCATGAGCTTTCATGGGTAAAACTACTGTTTCTGGGCAGTGGTATTAAGACCCTCCCTTCAATATAACTTTAAGGAGGTGTCGTTTTCATAGATTAGCCATGGAAAAATTCAAGTGCAAGGGTGAAGAGGCCAGTGTCCTCAGCATCAAGATAGGCAATAAGGCCTTTCACCCCAAGGTCACCTGGTTGGCTTCAACAGAGGTTGTCTGCACTGCAATCAGAAGGCGTGATTGCAGCACATGTACACACAGCAGACTTGGCTTTGCTCTAGCTGGCAATGTAACTGACCTTGAGTAATAACTGCTGCAGCAGCGGTGGCTGCATGGGCTAGCCCTGCCCACCCAGGACCCTGGCTACATAGCTGAACGGCCTTCGCCCAGGTCTGTCTGCACCTGCTGCTGTCACACCTCCTGGTTGCAGTGTAGACATACTCAGTAATCATACCAAGGTAGCAGATAGGAATCATAGAACCATAGAGCTGGAAAAGACCTCAGGAGGTCATCAAGTCCAGCCCCCTGCCCAAGGCAGGACCAATCCCAACTAGATCAACTCAGCCAGGGCTTTATCAAGCCAAGCATCTATCGTGAGAGACAGCTCAGAGCAGTCACCAATGAGCTGAGAAAATGCCCTGATAAAGTGACGTGTATTCGTAATCTCGGCTGTGTAAAGTGCTATAGTTTTTAAACATAATTTTGATGCAGACATGTATGCTTATTAGTCTCTTCATTTGGTGCTGTATCTTACACACATTTTGGGTTACTTCCCCCCCTCCCAGCACTAAATATAATTTACTAGGAGGTTCAAATTCCCGGTATCACAGCGTGACCCTCTGTAACAAAGAGAACTGTTGCCATCCATGAAGGCTGTATCCCACTGGCATGAAAGAGACTAGAGCCTTTATAAAGGGCAGGGTGCATTTCAAAGAGTTTGAGATCCCAGCTGAGGCAGCTCCTGCTGGATGTTAGGTCTGGGTACAGCTGGCAACGCTCGCAGGTTGGCATAGTACTCACATTTCTTCATACTATGTTGCAACCGTCTAGGGAGCCAAGGATTCCCAAGTACTTTCTTAACATTCATTGAGCAGTTTTCGCAACACCCTGATGAAATGGATACTGAGCCTGTTGCCCCCATATGAGGTAAACTGAGGCACGGAGTGGTACATAGGCCTAATATTTACAAGCACTGGGCATCCACCAACCCCACTGAATAGGAGCTGCTAGCATTCTGCACCTTGAAAGGAAAAAGTCAGGTTGTAAGTGATCTGCCCTCAGGTCACCTAACCAGTTTGTGGCAGAGCTAGGACTAGATAGCTCTACAAGAGTCCTGAGCCCAGGTCTACCAGCCTAACCACTATCAACCCTCCCAGCTTTCGGAATGTGTCGTGTCTGCTGAAATAGGGATGAATGCAGGAAAAAAGATGATGCTGACATTCCCAAATCCCTTTGGAAACACACTCTGTGAGACTACAAAACCATACTCCCTTCTCTCTCCGACTGCTGCAATCCTACTGATTTCAACAGGGCTGCACCGATGTACCAGACAAGAGAATCTGCCCCGTGAGTCCAAGTGAATGGTGCTACGCACACAAAGCGTTTAATCCTAAACGCTTTCTTAAGGAGAAAGTATGGACAGAAGATGAAGAGGGTGGGGCTGTTTGAGACAGGAAGTATGTTTCTAAAGGGCACATTTGGCAGGTAATTGGGACTTTAATTAGCTGCTTCTTCATATTCAGAACTTTATTAAATGCAACACTTAATGAGATTTAGCACCATGTAAGTTTTATGCTGGGGAATGAAGAGTAATCTTTAGGAGGCCATCAGCCATCTGTCCAGATTATTTGACATTGCCTCTAGCTCCCCATGGTTTCTACAGCCATCACCTCTCCCTCTTCTTCATGTCCTCCTCCCTCAGCCATATGGAAAGCAGTCAGGATGCTCTCAAAGGTTTTTATTGTAACGCTGATTTTTATTAATGAAACAGCAATCACCTCTTTTAGCACAAGAAGGAAAAAACGGCAGATTCGTTTCTAAATGGGGAATGCTTGGGACTGTTCATTTTCATTGTGCTCGTTCCAAATTCTGATCACATTGCAGCTGGTATTATTCCGAGGCTGGATAACTACACAAAATTCTCCTCTTTGGAAGAAACAACAGACAACAATGGGAAAAAGCAGCAGAGCTTTGTGAACATTTAAACACTCCTCCAGTAATCCCATGCTTAATCCAGCCAAATAAAGCAGGTCATCTGCCATCATTGCGTGCACTATTTCTATTAATAACTCTCTTGCTCAGGCCTTAAACAAGGTTGCCCACGTGCCACAGGGAGATGTATCAGGAAAAATAAATTACTCTCTAAGGCTAGGTCTACACTTCAGCTTTTTTTCAGAAAAAATGACGCAAAATGCGCTCCACATTTTGAGTTGCTTTTTCTAATTTTTTTTCAGAAGAGGCTTTTCTGAAATTTGGCCCATCTACACTGGGCCAAATTTCAGAAAATCCCCCTCTTTTGGAAGATCCCTTCTTCCTCATGGAATGAGGGTATGTCTACACTACCCTCCTAGTTCGAACTAGGAGGGTAATGTAGGCATACCGCACTTGCAAATGAAGCCCGGGATTTGAATTTCCCGGGCTTCATTTGCATAAGCGGGGAGCCGCCATTTTTAAAACCCCGCTGGTTCGAACCCCGTGCAGCGCGGCTACACGGGGCTCGAACTAGGTAGTTCGGACTAGGCTTCCTGTTCCGAACTACCGGTACACCAGTGTTACCGGTGTTACCGAGGTGTACCGGTAGTTCGGAATAGGAAGCCTAGTCCGAACTACCTAGTTCGAGCCCCGTGTAGCCGCGCTGCACGGGGTTCGAACCAGCGGGGTTTTAAAAATGGCGGCTCCCCGCTTATGCAAATGAAGCCCGGGAAATTCAAATCCCGGGCTTCATTTGCAAGTGCGGTATGCCTACATTACCCCGCTAGTTCGAACTAGCGGGGTAGTGTAGACATACCCTGCGGAAGACAGAGCTTCCGAAGGAGCGCTTGTGCACTTCTGCAAAAAAAAGCGGAAGAGCAAACGTGTTCCCTGGACACAGTGGAGTTCTTCCGGGATACCCTGCAGTGTAGACATACCCTTTAACTTCCCATCCCTATCTATTCTCATCGGCGCGTTTACTAAACCCTGTTGTTTCTTCTTGCATAATAGCGCCGCAATCTGTCCTGTGTTTTCTGTCGTCACGGCCATTGTCCAGGCCTCAGTGGCTTCTCAGCTTGATTGCTGTGACCATCTCCTGTCTGACTTCTGCAGCTATAGAGCATCAAGGCCAGTGCCATTGATAGAGTGGAGTCTGAGGGACATAAGAAGAGACACGGTCCAAGATGCAGGATAAAGCAGTGTTGTGCAGGGCCTAGAAGACAAGAATGAGGCATGCAGCTTGAATGTAGCATGCTGTGGGCCTAGTGAAGAGGTGGGGAGTTGACATCACCAGATCCATACATAAGGAAGGCCCTTTGGCAGCTACATTTGGGATGGCCTGAAGTGGGCGGGTGTTGTTACCAGGGAGGCCAGACAGGAGGCTGCAGTGGAAGATAATCTGAGCCTGGATAAAGCTTTGCAGACACTGGGACAAGGAAAAAGTTCTAGAGTCTAGTATGTTGTGGAGAAGGAAGAAGCCATTCTTAGGAATGGCCCAATGACCCCACCAGGCTGCAAGCCTGGGTGGCCTGTGGGACGGTGACAACAACTAGTGAGGCTGGGGGAATAGAAATAGACCTCAGGAGCTCAGTTTCCACCGGAGCCGGACAGGCTGAGCGGCAGGACCAGATGGAGGGAGACAGATCAGCTGTGGAGAGAGAGATTTGTGAGTCCTCTGCACAGCCAGGATTGCTGAATTTGTACGAATGGAGAGACAGTCACCCAGGGAGAGGGCATGGGAGGAGAAATGGAGCTGGCCAAGGACAAACCCCACAAGAACACCAGGGGAGGGGGGAAGAAGTGCCAAAGGTGGCTGTTAATGAGCAGAGAGGGGGCAGTTCGAAGGGCACACAGGGACAGGCCAGGGCCCGGCAGCATGCAAAAGTATCAAAGTGCAGTCTGGCCTCCAGCTTGGGAACAAAACAGCCAGAGCTGAGCAAAGCTCCCTGAGTCTTCCACGCAGGCTGTTTTACTCCTCTGCCACAAGCAGTGTTTAAAAGTAACCAATAAATAGTCCTGACCTGGACTGAGACTGCAGGGTCTTTGCTTTCCTCCCTCAGTAGCTCAAGGGTCCTGGCCTTACCTTAGCCTCGGGGACTAGAGAGCTGGGTGGCCGGCCCCATGCCACCCTGCCGCTGGTGGTGCTATCCAGGAACGTGTTTCTCCCTCCCTTACGCAGCTGGATCCCTCTGGGAAGCAGAGCCAATCCTTAGCTGCTGTTTAGCTGGGCCAGTTCCCTGCACCTGTTTGCTGGGTTCTCCTCAAGCCAGGGCTTGCTATGCCCTGGCCCTGCAGAGCCTGAAAGGTAACACAAGAGCAGGAGGAGGAGAATGGAGAACAGGCCCTAGGCCTGGCCAAGACGAGGCAGTGACCCTGAGGAGGGCGGTTTCAATGAAGTGGACAGGGCAGCAGCTGAGTGGGAGTGACTCTAGATTTGAGTTGGAGGAGCAGAAGCGAATTAAAGCCTTGGTTATAAATGGTTTGTTTACAGGCCAGTTGCAAAGCCAGGGCTGTGCACTTGGGTACCACAGGGACCTAAATCAATGCCCAGAGCTCAGCATTTGTGCTTGCTTTGCGTTTTTCATGGGCATTCTTGCAGCAGGGAGCCATTAATGGCTGAAAGCAATGGCAGGCCTTATCTCCTCCTAGAGCTACCCACCAGCAACTGAATTATGGTCCAGAGATCAGCTCTTGTCTTAGTTTGGTCCCACAAACTGGCTCCTTGGAGCATTAAAAAGAAACTCTGTGAAACAACAACAAATACAAATAATCAAAACTACATGGAACCGGAGATGGGCCTGAACCAAAATCCTAGACTCAAACCCCAGGTGGGGATGCACACTGCCCATCATCGCTCCCTGTGCTCAGGTCGGGAGATGGAAGGGGAGGGAAAGGCTAAGGCCATGCGCCTCCCACTGGGGTGGGTGTCCTGCCCCTACAGTGTGTGTGGGGTCTTGGCTCCCACAGGGGCCCTGAGAAGTATTGGTAAGCAGAGCTGTCCTGTCTAGGGTTGCCAGGTAGAGTGCCAAAAAAACAGACACCTGGCGGGGGCGGAGTGGCGGGACTGGCTGGGAGGGGGGCAGGGCGGGAAGCAGAGCTGGCGGGGGTGAGGCCGGGGGCCGCGGGAGTGGGGGGGCCGGGAAGCAGAGCTGGGGGAGGTTGGGGGCCGCGGGGCTAGACGGGAGGAAGGGGGGACGGGAAGAGGGGGGGCGGGAAGCAGAGCTGGCGGGGGGGTGTCCGGGGGCCGCAGGGAGGGGGCCCGGGAAGCAGAGCTGGGGGAGGTCGGGGGCCGCGGGGCTAGACGGGAGGAAGGGGGGACGGGAAGAGGGGGGGCGGGAAGCAGAGCTGGTGGGGTGGAGGCCGGGGGCCGCAGGGGGGGGCCTGGGAAGCAGAGCTGGGGGAGGTTGGGGGCCGCGGGGCTAGACGGGAGGAAGGGGGGACGGGAAGAGGGGGGGCGGGAAGCAGAGCTGGCGGGGGGGGGGTGTCCGGGGGCCGCAGGGAGGGGGCCCGGGAAGCAGAGCTGGGGGAGGCCGGGGGCCGCAGGGCTAGACGGGAGGAAGGGGGGACGGGAAGAGGGGGGGCGGGAAGCAGAGCTGGCGGGGGGGGGGTGTCCGGGGGGTGCAGGGAGGGGGCCCGGGAAGCAGAGCTGGGGGAGGCCGGGGGCCGCGGGGGGGGGGCCTGGGAAGCAGAGCTGGGGGAGGTTGGGGGCCGCGGGGCTAGACGGGAGGAAGGGGGGACGGGAAGAGGGGGGGCGGGAAGCAGAGCTGGCGGGGGGGTGTCCGGGGGCCGCAGGGAGGGGGCCCGGGAAGCAGAGCTGGGGAGGTCGGGGGCCGCGAGGCTGGACGGGAGGAGAGGGGGGCCCGGAGGAAGGGGGGCGGGAAGCAGACCTGGCAGTGGGGAGGGGGTGCAGCCACTGGCCACAGCCGGAGTCCTTTGGGTCGCGCCCCCAGCAGGCACTCCCTTTAGTTGCGAGCAAAAGCCAGGCGGGGGCGGGGCTGGGAGTCACTGCACATAACCTCGGCTTCTGCACATAACCAGAGGCTCCTAGGTGGGAGGCAGGGCCGCGATTGGCTCTAGGAGCCACTGGTTGTGTGTAAAAGCCGGGCGGGGGAGTGGCTGGGAGTCCTGGCCCCTGCCCTGCCCCACCCGGCTTTTGCACGTGACCACAGGGCTGCCAGCGCCAATCGCGGCCCCTGCCCCTGCCTCCCAGTCGCTCCCCCGCCCCGCCAGGCTTCCGTCCGGTGTGGAATTCAGAAAATACGGGACATTGCACGTGTCCGGTATTTTCTGAATTTTTCTACCAGACAGACGGTGCAAATACCGGACACCTGGCAACTCTATGGATGGTTTGGGGCGACTGACTGGGAGAAGTGAGACACAACGGCCTGGGAGGGCCAGAATCCCACTGGTATGGGGGGTTGTGGCAATCCCTGCTGCTGCCCCACGCCAAGCCCCAGAGTGATCCCCCGGGCCACGTTGCTTGGGGGAGGGGCCAAAGGGGTGATGCAAGGGCGGGAAGGGGTGTGGCAGGAGTGCAGCAGGTTTGAGGCTTAGGGAAGAGACAGAGTGGGGGGAGCAGGGGAGAGGCGGGGCCTGCGGTGGGATGGTTGCCTCAGGCCCTGCACCCCCTTAGGGACAGCCCTGGGGGTGGGCTGGGACCTAGGCTCCCCCAACCCTAGGTTCACCACCGAGGGCACCTCAACTCCACAGTGAGCAGTGACTCTCCTCCAGTGTGTAACACAGAATCCTGGAATCCTAGAACACTAGAATGGGAGGGGACCTCAAGAGCTCATCAAGTCCAGTCCCCTGCCCTCACGGCAGGACCAAGCACTGTCTAGAAGAGATCATAAAGCTTATTAGTTACCAGAACTCAGAGCAGAGCTCACTAGCACAGAAAGCAGGAGCATTTAATAAAGTCCATCTTGGGAGAAAGGAGCCCAGAGACAGAGACCTGGTCCTTCCCCAGAGCCCCAAACCAGCAGAGACTCACCTGCGTCCAGCTGCCATACTTGCCTCTCTCCTCATCTTTGTCTTGCTTTCCAAGCAAAGTCTCAGGTTACAATGGGCACGGTAGGTGCAAGCAGCTAGAACCACCTCAACTTCCGCATGAGTGTCAGCAAAGTCACACCTCTTTTTCCCCACCACCTAGGCACTGGTGTAATACACAGGGAAACTGAAGTACACAGAGTATGCATTCCAAACAGTAAGGCATAGGCTCACATAAAACACAAGGGCTGTGTCTAGACTGGCATGATTTTCCACAAATGCTTTTAACTGAAAAGTTTTTCCATTAAAAGCATTTGCGGAAAAGAGCGTCTAGATTGGCACGGACGCTTTTGTGCAAAAGCACTTTTTGCGGAAAAGCATCCGTGCCAATCTAGATGCAGTTTTGCGCAAGAAAGCTCTGATCGCCATTTTCGCCATTGGGGCTTTTTTGCGCAAAACAGTTTTTAGCTGTCTACACTGGCCCTCTTGCGCAAATACATTTGCGCAAGAGGGCTTTTTCCCGAATGGGAGCAGCATAGTATTTGTGCAAGAACACTGACAATCTTACATTAGATCGTCAGTGTTCTTGCGCAAATTCAAGCGGCCAGTGTAGACAGCTGGCAAGTTTTTCCGCAAAAGCAAGTGCTTTTGCGGAAAAACTTGCCAGTCTAGATGCAACCAAGGGGGAAAGCCCCATTTCATCACATCCTACACATAGACAGCCATTTCCTATGTCCTTGTTTTGAAATTATCAGAAGAAATGTGAGTCCTGGTTTAACGGTCTCTGCTTGCTTCCATCTGTCAGAGGCTCTTTCTAACAATTCTCTTAAAAGAAACCTTAATCTGGATTTGTCTTGCTTAGCGGATTCAAATGACAAGGCTCAGAAAATCACTTCAGACATGAAGAATACAGAACACTGACTGATTCCAAAATAAAAGGAAAGCCAAACATAGTATATCAACTTGCCCTTCTGCAGCCGCTTCCCTCCAGAGAGTGCAAATCGCTTTATAGACATCCTTGAATCAAGTTTAAAGTTTGTTGGTTTCATGGCTAGAAAAATTAAGTCATGACAAAAAAGCCTTCGCAATCTGAGTTGAAATAGACCCCACGTCACAGTCGTAATGTTTTTGCCAAGTATATTGTACTTTAAAATAATACAAATGTGCTTGTACAATGCCTAGCATAACAGGATCCCAGGGCTATGGTAATAAATAAATAAATACAAATATTTAATAAATATATAACTAATAACTAATAACAGTGAATAATAAAATTACTAAATTAATTCATTCAAGGGGGTGTATGGGGTTGCATGGTACTTCTGTAATGGGGTAGTACTTCTAAAGGAGGGCTTGTCGCACTTCTTCGGGAGTGGCCCATCCTTTATTGATTTTTACCCAGCTCTCACCTGTGGCTCCACGTAGTTGCTTTGCATGCAGCAGCGGCCAAACCCCGTGCAATGGCTTTCACAGGCCGGCTAAACCAGGTGAGGGTAGCCGATGGGATTGAAACCCTCGGTGAGCTAGGGACTTGCTCATCCCAGCATGCGAAGACTGCTTCGATGGATCAGGCGGAGGAAATTTTTATGATTCAATGGCTGAGAAGGCATTGCAGCAGCACATTATGGAGTGCATGGGGCATGTCAGAGCATTTAAGGTGATATGGCCATCCAATGCAGCCGAGGCAGTCTCCAGAAGTAACGATTTTTTTTCATGTCACTGGATTCTGACTTCTGAGTGGGATTGTCTTTGTGCAAAGGCTTTCCTACTATAATAATATTTTTCACGCACAGGTTATGTTGTGCAAAAAAAGCAAGTTGGTAATGGGAGCATGGAATGTCTGTACGCTCATGGACAGTGAGGACACAGTAAGACCTCATTGGAGACATAGAGCTGTGTTCTCTCCTGTCCTGACAACTGGTGTCCCATGCCCTATTTGTACCCGCATGTGTGCTTTGACTTTTGGGCTCCGGAGCCACATGCGTTTCCATAAATGAAACTCACAACATGTCTTCCTCGGCTCCCGAGAGACAACTAACAAAACAACAACGAATTCATTCAAACAGAAAAAATCCAGAATCCACCTGGTATATTTATACACTAGAAGATTTACCCGGTGTTACTTAAGTCCTTACGTCAAATAAGTTTTGTTTTTCTTTATTTAAGTCATTGCTCTGAGGTGAGGCTGGGGATGAGGGGTTCAGTATGCAGGCTGCCCTGGGGAGAAAGGATAACCCCAACCCTTTCTCACCATAGGAGCTTGAGAAATACTTCTCCATAGTCACGGAGGGTACGTCTACACTACAGCGCTAGTTCGAACTAACTTAGTTCGAATTAGTTAATTCGAACTAAGCTAGTTCGAACTAACGCATCTAGAACTAAAAACTAGTTCGAACTAGCGTTTTGCTAATTCGAACTAGCAAGTCCACATTGAGTGGACTCTGAACAGGGCTTAAGGATGGCCGGAAGCAGTGCCGGCAGGGCATCAGAGGAGGACTTAGAGCGTGGAGATGCTGTCTCAGGCTAGCCGAGGGCTGCGCTTAAAGGGTCCCGACCCCCACCCCGGACAGACAGTTCTCAGGGGTGCCCCGCTTACAAACCAGTCCTGGCTTGGAGTGCCCGAAGTACCCACACTGGGCACATCACACCACTCGGCCATCAGACCGGCTGCACTTGCCGCATGCTGCCATCTGGGGAGAGGGGACAATCGGGGGGCTGCAGGAGAGCTTCCACCCCCAGAACCCGCAGAGCCAGCCCAGTCCTCCCCATCGGGGGCTCGTGCCCCATTCCTCCCTCACCTCCTTCCACTTACCCTTCCCTAGCCCCCCTTCTTATTGATGTACAAAATAAAGGACACATGTGTTCAAAAATAGAAACTCTGTTTATTTAACAAAACTCGGGGAAACTGGGAAAAGGAGGTGGGAGAGGGGAAGAGAGAGGCTGGGAGAGGGGAGGGGGAAAACTGGGAGGAGGGAGCTGAAAGGGGGAAGCAAGGGAAAGGAGGGGGTGGGGAAACTGAAGGATCAGGGGTGGGGGTCTCGCCGGGCCGACCGCCTCCCAGTACAGCGAGGGAGGGGGCCTCGGCGTCCCCGGGGCGATGGGGTGGAGGGTGCGGAGGTTGAGGTGGGGGGTGTGGACATTGAGGAAGAGGTTGTGGGGGTTGAGGAGGGAGAGGTGGGAGGGGGAGCAGGAGTGGGAGGAGGGACAGCAGTTGGGGGGACAGCTGGTGCAGGATCAGCACGGGGCACCATGCTCTGCAGCAGGAGCTGCAGGTTGGTGCTCAGCCCTCGGACCTCAGACAGCAGCTCGTGGCGGACCTGCAGGTCTTCCCGCATCCAGGCCTGCAGTGTGCGGTGCACCGCTCGCAGGGCCCCAAGGTGCTGGTCCCGGTACTCCTGCTCCGTGCTGGCAGTCCGGAGCAGGCCGCGGGTGCGGGAGCATGTCCCAGGCGGGGTGGTGCGCCCTGCACGAGCAGCTGGTGCAGCTGTAGAGAAAGAAGAGAAGGGGTCAGTTCTCCCTGGGGACGCAGAGGATGATGCCCAGCCCCCTCCCCAACTCCGCAACGTGAGGGTGACCATGTCCTGCACCGTCACAGCCGCTGTGCTTGTACAGAGGCCATGGTCAGGATGTCTGGCTCTCCCCGGGACTGGAAGCTGCCCCAAGACCGCACCCATGTCCCTGTGCCATGTATAGTGTGGCCGGGGCGGTGGGGGGAAAGGGGAGATGTCCCCTGCCTCCGTGTAGAGGGGACATGTGAAGGGAAATCATCCTGCTGGGTCCTGCCCCGGGGTCGGGAGCATGTCACGTCTCTTTGCACAAGCATGTGCCTATTGGGCAATGGCCCCTGGGTGTCACGCAGCTGGAGCCACCTGCCCAAGGGTGGCATGGCACGTGCTCGCACGTGTACAGGTGTCTGCGTGATCCGTGGAAGGCATGGCCCACGCGCGCGGTCCCTGGTCTCCCTGCCACCTCCCCCCCCGAACTACTTAATTCAAACTACTTACCCGGTACGGTCTCCCTGGACGACCCTGCCGACTCCGGTGCTGGGACATCCTGCGGTGGCCCCTCCGGTGTGCCCGGGTCAGGGCCCTCCAGTCCCGGCTCGCTGTCCCCCAGGCTGGCACGGACCGCCCTGCCCCCCAAGAGTCGGTTGAGGGCAGAGAAGTAGGGGCAGGTGGCAGCCCCTGCTGTGGCGCCACCCCTGGTGGCCCTGGCGTACGCCTGGCGCAGCTTTTTAATTTTAATGCGCACCTGCTCCTGGGTGCGCCTGTGTCCCCTGGTGGCCATGGCGGCTGCTATGCGCCCATAGACGGCCGCATTCCTCCTCCTAGTGCGGAGATCATGGACGTTGGGGGCCTGCCCCCAAACCTCAATGAGGTCCATGACCTCCGCACTAGTCCAGGAGGCCGCGCGCCGTCTACGGCCCCTGGCTGGCCCCTGGGTGCTGGGGGACTGGGCAGGGGACATGTCACTCCCACTGGCTGCCTGGCTCATGGTGGGGCCACTGGTTCGGGGCAGAGACTCCTGGCAGGGCTGGCTGACTCCAGTGCCGTCTGGCCAGAGTCTACCCCTTTAAGGGCCCGGGGCTGGGGGAGAGGAGAAGAGTTTTCCTGGTTGTGCCCAGAGAGGCCACCAGGGGGAACCTGGGAAGGGCTAGCCTCCCACTAGTTCGAACTAAAGGGCTACACAGCCCTTAGTTCGAACTAGCTAGTTCGAACTAGGCGTTAGTCCTCGTAAAATGAGGTTTACCTAGTTCGAACTAAGCGCTCCCCTAGTTCGATTCAAATTCGAACTAGCGGAGCGCTAGTGTAGCACCTATTAAAGTTAGTTCGAACTAACGTCCGTTAGTTCGAACTAACTTTGTAGTGTAGACATACCCTGTAGCTGGCACGATCGGGGAAGGGGTGCATGTCCCCCAGCTGGGGCACAGGCAGAAACACAGACAAACAGACACACAAACAAACTTCTCTGAAATATATAGCAGATAGCTATCCCTTTTTCCACTCCTACCCCCTACTGTCCCAGTGGGGTTATAACTCTCCTGGTCCCCATCTCTGGCCCTTTGCTGTCCGCCTGTTGTTATTCTGGATAACACCCTCCTACCTGACCCCTCTCTTTCCATTTTATGAGCAACAATCGAATTCCAGGCATATCGCATTGGCCTGGCACAACCAAACCCTTTGGTTGTCCAAGCTCTCACCATTTAGGAGGAGTTCTTGAGCAAAGGGATTCGCAGACAGACAGACAGATCCACAGAAGCACATTTCTAAAATAGATATAGGTTGGACCTCCCTGGTTTGGCATCTTTGGGACCTGACTGGTCTCAGATAATGGATTTTGCCAGAGTAAGGGAGGTCATTTCTGGCCTCCCTGCTGCCAGCCCCACCTCCTGTCTTGCCACCCCACCAGGCTTCCCAGCTCCTGGCCTCCTCACAGCCCAGCTGAGCTGCATACTGGGCATCCCGGCTCCCAGCCCTCTTCTTCCCCCGGCAGCATGGCAGCTTCCCAAGTCCCCGCCTCTCGAGCTGCCCAGCTAGGCCCTGCGCTGGGCTCCTGCTTCCCTCCTGCATTGTGCCAGGCTCTGCCCCTCCCACCCCCCTTTCACACACAAACACCCTGCAGCTCACCAGGACTCTTTGATCCTGGAACATCTGTGGTTGTGCCAGACCATGGATGTTGCCAGACCAGAGAGTCCCAGTTTACAGAGGTGCAACCTATAGTAAGATGTTTATAAAAATGATCCTAAACCTCACTTTAGTCAAGTACAATGACCTAAAGATTCCAAGATGCCTAGTGATTTTGGATACCTCAATTCTTGTGTGCCTAGTGGGCACTTCAGAGAATGCTGCCTGCCTGCCCTTCCAAAGGGGCTCGTGGCTTTCTAGCTCTCCTGTCACCTCTCCCCACAGCTTGACATAAAGATGCTCCAGAAAGAAATGATGTGTTGGCCTTCAGCCCTCAGCACTGCCTTGGTTACTCTTGGAGGGTATGCATCTGACGATATGTCATGCATCTGACGAAGTATATCTTTGCCCATGAAAGCTTATGTTCCAATAAATCTGTTAGTCTATAAGGTGCCACAGGACTCCGCATTCTTGGAGGGTTATTTCCATTCTCATCAGCACAAGGAATGGCTCCATATTTGGAAGTGGGCAATGATATAGGCATCAGCTTGAAACACCATTGACTTGATTTAAAAAAACAGTGGGCCCCCTTACTCCAGCTGAATGAGATGCAGGCAAACGTGAGAAAGTCCATTTTGACTTCAGAAGCATTAGTATTCTACCCAAATCATGAGTCTAAGAGCTTATGCAAACAGGGCAGAAACATGGTGCATGGCACATATATAGCCAATCAAAACAGCTTGACGTGCAAACTACTCATGAATAAGCCACAGACTAAGAAAAGTGTCTAGAAAATGTTTGCAAATTATTTCAAACATGACATTTGAGAAAACAATAATTTACTTGTAAACGCTACATGAACAGAAAAACATACGAAACGTGACAAATTAATTTGTTCTGATTTATTTGACCAGTCCCAGTCAGGAAAATAACCTATTATTTTTGGACAAACATCTGAGTGTCTCTAATGTTATCATGGGTTCAGTAAGTACAGTAGTCTGCTTTTTTTTTTTTTTTTTTTTTTTTTTTTTGCAAACAACTGATTCATGGGAAAGTATACACGTAGAGTAATAAAAAAAAATCAACTCCACATCAGACTGCACTTTGAACTTAGTGAATAACCCTGTGGTACCAAAAGCAAGTCAGCAAAGCTAAAGAAGTCTCATTCTCCTATATAACACCTCCAAAATGTAACACCAATATTTGCAGGACCACCTAGGACTAAGAACCTGCTCTCAGATAATCAGGCCCAGATCAAAGCTGGGCAACCAAAACGATAGAGACACTTAAAATCACCACTTACTTTTGAAAATCTTATTCTAAGGCTACGTCTACACTGCAATGCTATTTTGGAATACTGGAGTATCCCAAAATAGCAACCCTGCATCTTTACAGCAAGCCCGTTCTTTTGGGCTCGCTATTCTGACATCCCTATAAACCTCATTCCACAAGGAGTAAGGGATGTTTCGGAATAGCGCTCTATTTCGAAATTAGACACTGTATAGATAGCGCCAAATGATGAAATAAGCTATTTCAAAATAGCATTGAAATAAGATACACAATTTGCGTAGTTCAAATTGCATATCTTACTCCGAGTTACAGTGAAGTGTAGACACACCCTAAATGACCTGCTGTTATGTTCCCATTAGTCCTGGGACCAAATATTCATACCCTTTCCAAAGGCATTTGGGTTGCATTAGCCTTTACTGTTATATATGGAACCCAGAAGCACTGAGACCTCTGAGAAGGGAGAGCGAAGACTGCTCTATAGCCGTAGTCAAGAGCCAGCTGGATTTTAGCTCATGCAACAAAGGCTCATGGCTTTAGCACAGGGGTGGGGAACCTTTTTGGAGGTTGGGGGTCATTGACCCACAGAAAAATCAGTTGGGGGGCATACACAAATGAGAAGCAGAAAAAAATGGAGATACTCACAGATGTGACCCACAACTGAGAAGCAGGGAGGAAAAGATACTCCCTTCACTTCCCTAAAGTTCCAGCCTCTGTGTGTGGGATAGGGCTGTTGGGAAGCCAGCTGGGGGTAGGAGTGTGGGGTCAGGGTGGGAGGTAGGGTGCAGGAGTAGGCTGGGGGTGGAGGGCCTGGACAAGATGGAGGATGCAGGAGCAGGGTGGAGGTGTGGAGTATAGAAGGGAGGGGTGGCAGGAGCAGGGTGCGAGTCTGGGGGGTCTGGGTAGGAGTGGGCAGGGAATGGGTGAGGGAGGCAGGAGCAGGCTGGGGGTGAAGAGGTCTGGACAGGAGTGGGCAGGGAATGGGGTGCCTTCACCTCAGTAACATTAACACAGGTCCTACAACTGACAGGTACCTCTTCGGCTGTTATAGATCTCTCTTGTTTTCTGTTATTTCTACTCCAATTCATCTGAGGAAGTGGGTTTAAGGCAAAAAACCTCGTGATTCTATATGTTTTGGTAAGTCTCTAAGGGTATGTCTACACTACAGCGCTAATTCGAACTAACTTAGTTCGAATTAGTTAATTCGAACTAAGCTAATTCGAACTCATGCATCCAGACTAAAAAACTAGTTCGAATTAGCGTTTTGCTAATTCGAACTAGCATGTCCACACAGAGTGGACCCTGAACTGGGGTTAAGGATGGCCGGAAGCAGTGCTGGCAGGGCATCAGAGTAGGACTTAGAGCGTGGAGATGCTGTCTCAGGCTAGCCGAGGGCTGTGCTTAAAGGGACCCGACCCCCACCCCGGACAGACATTTCTCAGGGGTGCCCCGCTTGCAAAGCAGTCCTGGCTTGGATTGCCTGGAGTACCCACACTGGGCACATCACAGCACTCCGCCATCAGACTGGCTGCACTTGCCGCAGGCTGCCATCTAGGGAGAGGGGACAATTGGGGGGCTGCAGGAGAGCTTCCACCCCCAGAAGCCCGCAGAGCCACCCCAGTCCTCCCCATCAGGGGCTTGTACCCCATTCCTCCCTCACCTCCTTCCACTTAACCCTCCCTAGCCCCCCTTCCTGATGTACAAAATAAAGAACAATTGTGTTCAAAAATAGAATCTCTCTTTATTGAACAAAACTGGGGGAGACTGGGAAAAGGAGGTGGGAGAGGGGAGGGCAACTACAATGATGAAGGGTTTGGAACAGGTCTCATATGAAGAGAGGCTAAAGAGACTGGGACTTTTCAGCTTAGAAAAGAGGAGATGGAGGGGGGATATGATAGAGGTCTATAAAAGCACGAGTGGGGTGGAGAGGGTGCATACAGAAAAGTTCTTCATTAGTTCCCATAATAGAAGGACTAGAGGACACCAAAGGAAAGGAATGGGTATCAGGCTTCAAACTAATAACAGAAAGTTCTTCTTCACAAAGCAGAGTCAACCTGTGGAACTCCTTGCTGCAGGAGGCTGTGAAGGCTACAACTAGAACAGACTTTAAAGAGAAGTGAGAGCAATTCATGGAGGTTGGGTCCATGGAGTGGTATTAGCCAGGAGGTAGGAGTGATGTCCCTGCCCAAAGTTTGTGGAAGGCTGGAGAGGGATGGCACGAGACAAATGGCTTGGTCACTGTCTTTGGTCCATCCCCTCCAGGGTCCTTAGGGTTGGCCGCTGTCGGCAGACAGGCTACTGGGCTAGATGGACCTTTGGTCTGACCCAGTACGGCCATTCTAAGCTCAGGGCTCAGGGTCGGGGGTCTCAGTGGACCACCTTGATTTTCATGCACACCTGCTCCTGGGTGGCCAGGCTGGCAGCTATCCTGCCCTAGACGGCCGCTTTCCTGTGCCTATTGCGGAGGTCGTGGACGAGGTCCACGATGTCTGCACTGGACCAGGCGGGTGCCCGCCTCTTGCGGTCCTGGGCAAGCTCCCGAGAGCCGCCAGCCTGGTCCCGGGAAGAGGCGGAGGGCTGGGTAGCATCGGGTGGCTGGCTCGAGCCGTGCCAGGTGCAGGGTCTGCTGGCTGGGTGCTGGCAGGCTTGCACCTGGCACGGGCACCGTAGCCAGCCCGTGCCCCTTTATGGGGTCCGGGGCCGGGAGGGGGGCAATAGAGTTTCCCTGGTGTTGGCCAGAGTGGCCACCAGGGAAAGCTGGGGAGGGCTAACCTCCCACTAGTTCGAATTAAGGGGCTACACAGCCCTTAATTCGAACTAGTAAGTTCGAACTAAGCTTAGTCCTCATGCAATGAGGTTTACCTAGTTCGAACTAAGCGCTCCACTAGTTTGAATTAAGTTTGAACTAGCGGCACGCTAGTGTAGCGCCTATCAAAGTTAATTCGAACTAACATCCGTTAGTTCGAATTAACTTTGTAGTGTAGACATACCCTTAGGTGCCACGGGCCTACTCGTTGTTTTTAAAGTTATAGACTCACATGGCTACCCCTGCGAGATTTGTCACAGAGCACTGACAGCCATGTTCAGCCATATTGCATAACCCTGCACCAACCAGGCTCCTCCTAGGGGTTTAAGACAATTGTGGTCCAAACTAGGTGTATGGTGTGGATGTCTACTATTGTTATCATCAGATTATTGTCGTGGCTAGAAGCCTAACCAGTGCTAGGGGCCATACAAAGACACGGTGAGAAACAGGTTCTTCACCAACATGTCATAATCAAAAGAGGCAAAGTAGGCAGGGGGTAGGTGGGTGAAAGGAAGTGTTATCTTCTGCATGTCACAGATGGGAATTGAAGCACAGTGGGATGAGGGGACTTGCCCTAGGTCACAGGAAGTCTGTGGCAGAGCTAAAATTGAGCCTGAATCCCAGGGCCTTAATGGTGGGACTAGCCTACTTCTTCTATCTGAACCTCACAGTTCAGGGTGGTGAGGGTGGGGGCAGATAGACGGGTGTTCTTAGGCCTGACTCTAAGAGAGTGCTAGGAACCTTTGAAGCTCTGAACACCCCCTTCAGGCCTGTCCCTGAGCAGTGCAGACCAGTCACACCACCTACCAATGCCAATGGGAGCGGTGCAGCTTGCAGGACTGGGCCCCTGTGAGGGCACAGACGGAGGAGGGGTCAGGATAATTCACTGGTATTTGCAAGGGTTCAGGGCCTTATCCACGCCCAGGATGGAGCCCTAGGGCTTTCCTGTGTCACACACATTGCCGCCCCGGGGGAGGAGGCAGAAGGTGTACACAGGGCTCTGGGATTAGAACCGAGTCCTCCTGGCTATTAATTAACAGAAGCTTTTCACTCTAATAGCTCTCCGGAGAGACTCTGTGGCTAATGCTGTAATAAAGAACTCATTAAGGCAGCACAGCCTCCAGAAGGATGCCCTGCAGGTAATGGATCCATCATGTGGTGTCAGGTGTTGGAGCAGGCAGTGGGAGGTGATTTCATGCTGGGGATGGGTGCTTTGCTCTTTCTGTATCTGTGGGTGGTACCGGGTTGGGGCGGGGGGGGTCAGCTGCGGGCCCAGGGATCTGCTTAACCAACCCGCAGTGATGAGAGGTGGTAGAAGGAGAATGTATCAAAGGCAGCAGTTTTTCACTCTCAGATGAATGGGCAGGGGAGTTATCAGCCCTCTGAAGACAGCCCTGCCCTGCCCCAGTCACCCAGAAAGGGAGGGATGTGGATGAAAGCAAAGGTTTTGGCAGAGTGTCAATGGGCCTGTTCTCACTTATCCTGTGGCACAAGGGCATACATTGCGCATGGAGTCTGCGTTCCATCTCCAGAGCAGCGCAAAGGTGCCTAAGTGTTAATGAGGGTCAAGCCCAAGATTTTTGAGTGTCTAAAAATCTGGGGCTTGGGCCTCAGTTATTAGCTAAGGCTCTAGTGCCCAAGGTTCAAGGCTAGCTCTGGAGCTAGGAATATAGTGTTGCACCTGAGCTACACACAATGTTGGAGTTGTGTGATTATTTTGATATCAGTAGAACTTATTCCCTTTTCCTTTTGGGAATAGTTTTATATCTAACTGCAGCCACACTGAAGGGTTGTTCTACTTTAACTATACTGGTATAATTAAGCTTGTGTGTGTAGACATGCCTTCATAGCCCCTTATACTAACTTAGCTTAGTCCACACTCCCGGGCTATGTCTACATTACAAAGTTTTTGCACAAAAATGGCCATTTTTGTGCAAAAACCGGCGGAGCATCCACACCTTGAGAGCGTTTTTGCGCAAAAAAAAAAAATACAGTAAATCGACAAGACAGAGGGCTTTTGCTGGTAGAGTTATTCCTCTCCCTATGAGGAATAACTCCCTTTTGCGCTACAGCTCTTGCACAAAAAGGTGTGTGTAAACACTCAACAGGGGTTTCTTGCGCAAAAAGAGCCTATCACAAAAAGCGCAGGTGCTCTGATGGCCATTCTGTGAATGGCCATCAGACCTTTCTTGCACAAGAGAGTCCTTGCAGTGTGCTTTTGAGATGTGCTTTTGAGGTGTGGATGCGCTTTTGTGCAAGAAGTTTTTGCAGAAGAACTCTTCCGCAAAAGGCTGCTTGTGCAAAAACCCCGCAGTGTAGACAAAGCCCCAAGATTTGGCAACTTAATTATGTTGATTGGGGTGGGAGTGGGGGGTGTTTTCTATGACATTTCGTTGCTAGCAATAGCCCTAGCAGTAGACGCAGTTATACTGGCATCAATCAACATCTGGTACAGCTTCATTCTCTCAGGGAATAAGATATACCAGCAAAAGCACTTTCACACAGGGATACGCTGCATCTATGTTAGGAGATGTTTGCCCCTATCGCGATACCAGAAGGGTTAATGTAGACAAGGCCTTAGCCTAGAGGACAGATTCTTCATTGTACTAAGAGGTCTTTTTAGCGGGTGAGAATCTAAGGGTTTGTTTATATTGAGGATTAAACTGCGGTGTTTTGCTGCACGTGGTAGCTGTTGGCACTGAACTGACGTCATGGCATTCTTGGAGGGTATTGTATGCACTGCTGCATCGCTGGTGAGCCATGTGCATTCAGGCCACCGTGCATTTTAAGAGGCTGAGCAGACTCTGGTGAATTCACGATTCATCCATCTCCATCCCAAACTTCTGTTCTATGCAGGGTAGTCCCACTTTCAAATAGCCATCAACAATGGGCCGTTCCACTAGCCTGGCAACCCCAAGTGCATGGAAGCTGCTTGGGCTGTATTTCAGCACTTAGAGCCAGATTAATTCAGCTTGGGACTTCGCCTGCCTCACCTCCAAGTGGACAATGTAGCAGTGGCAGCAGGAGGGTCTTCTGGAGTGGTGGATCCATGATGCAATGGTTAAACTGTGCTCCTCTCAACAAGTGCAGAGTGGTACTAGTGGAGGGTGGACTTGGCTCTTTAAAGGGTGAAGGTGCTGTTTGTGGACCAGGTTGGAAGCAGCAGAAAGAAACATCCCAAAGGTTATAGCAGTGTGTTGTATTTTGCACAATATTTGAGAATAAGGAGGAAAGCCTTAGGGTTGGGAAGCTGGGACACAGAAACGCGTTTAGTGGTTTGAACAGCCAGCAAGGTATTCACTGCATAATGCATACAGCTAGGGCAGTAATTTCAGGGAACCTATTGCTCTTATTTTGAGTCTCAGGCCTGAAACGGTGCCACTGTTGCTCCAAATATTATCCCTTGGTGTTTGGGTCAGAGAGAGGGTTTTTTGCATGTTTCAGTGATGATAAGGAGCAGGCGACTTGTGATGTTGTAGGGAACCTATTGTACTTTGTGGTTTTGCCTACACTGGTTTGCAAAGCCTTTCTTGATTAGGGTAAACACTATTGTTTGCTGGGTAAAATGAACCATCGGGTTCTTTGGAATTAAATTTTCATACTTTTTGATTATAAAGCAATCTGTTCAATAATTAACCACTGGCATTAGAACTGAAGCAACAGCTTTTAATTAGAAAACAAGACAATTATCTACTTATAAAGAAAAACTTTCATTAAACCAGTAGCAAAACAAGCCAGCAAAATACAACAGCACAGGGAACACTGCTTAAAGCAGCAGCATCAGCAGGGAGTCATGGGCCCTTTTGAATCACCAGGCACATATGTGTTTTGGCTCTATGCTTTCTAGTTCCCAGGGCAGGTCCCAGGGCAACTGCCCCTGTGCCCCCCTTTCAGCTGGCCTGGGATTCACCCACCTCGCAACAAAACCTGAGTAATTCCTCAGGCTCCATCTAGACTGCTGCTTTTTTTTGGGGGGGGGGGGGGGGAGAAAGGTAAGCAAATTGTGCTCCGCAATTTGCATACCTTTTTCCAATTCTTTTTTCGAAAGAGACTTTTCCGAAATTTGGCCCATCTACACTGGGCCAAATTTCAGAAAAACCTCTTTCGGAAGAGCCGTTCTTCCTCATAAAATGAGGAATACAGGGCTTCTGAAAGACCACGTCTGCTCTTCCGAAAAAAATTTCGGAAGAGCAGACACATTCCCTGGACACAACAGTTTTTCCAGGGTACCTCTGGTATCCTGGAACAACTGCATAGTCTAGACATAGCCTCTGCTTTAAATTTTGTCTTCTCTCCCCTGCAAATATGGTAAAAATGGAGAGAAAAATAAATGGGTCTCTGCAATGATTGCCTAAAGAATTGTTGGTGAAAGAAAAAGGAAAACTTTTGAGCTCTTCTTCAGGTCAAAGAAAGATACCCAAGTGTCCTAGATGGTTCCACCTTGTTTATATCTGTGACTCTCTGACTACCTTTGCCAGACTTGAAGAGTTCCGGACACTGTCTATCTTGATAGCTTATATTTCATCACCAGACTTTGGTCCAGTAAGAGGTTTTGACTCAGCTACCTTCTCTCTCTAATACCCTGGGACCAATGCGACTACACTAGCACTGCAAAGAGCCTTTCTCCATGTAAGCCTTGCCATCAGGAGGGGAAAGCTTTTTTTACTGTGTGATCCAGCACACTGATATACTTCAGAGGGAAGCCGTATCCTTTGCAGCTTTCCAGTCCTGCAGTGTCCTCGTCTACCTTGCATGTGAAGTGAGAACATGAACCAACCTTCTGTTCCTGTCAACACCATCTCAATAAACTTTTGCATATTTCACAAGTGCATGTTTTATTATGCAAATCAGGGGAGAGGCTGCAGCTGTGCCAGGCTGCTCTTGCCATTTCCAGGTGGCAAAGGGCCATGGAAATATTCACTGGCCAGGACAGCAGAGGTGAAGGCAAAAGGAAAATGGGTTTATGAGAATGGCTGGTACTTGGTACTGCAGCACTCAGTGCTTTTGCCCAGATGGAGTAGCTGGCGTTCTGGAAGGGAGGCAAACAGACTACGTGGGCTAAGGGAGGGAAGGAGGCAAGGATCTTAGACTTGGAAAGACTTCTAGCTACATCTGTCTGCAATGACTGTGCCAGCTAGCACTCAAGCATGGCTGTATGCAGGCCTGCCAACACAGGGGGGCAAAGGAAGCAGCTGTCCTGGGATCCAACAATTTAAAAGAATCGGGGACATCCAGCTGCTGCTGCTGCTGCTACTGCGGCAGCAACCAGAGCCCTGGGCCCTTTAAATAGCTAGCAGAGCTCCAAGCAGTGCACTCGGGGTAGCACTGAAGGGCTAATCCCCTGCCCCTTCCGCCTGAGGCCCCACACCTTCCAGGAGTGTGGAGCCAGATGCCCCCTTCTTGCCCAGAGGCCCGGCAAGTCTATTGGCCACACTGGCTGTGTAGCATCATAACAATAAATTAAAACAAATGTTACATTGTTAACAAAGTAGTAGGAAAATATAGACTCTGAGGTGCCTTCTATAGGATCAGCTGCCTCAGCCCTGGTCTCAGATCGTTCCTGGGAATCAAACTTTATTGCTGCATGGCAAGAATCAAACTTTCCTTCTAATTGACCAGTATCTGAGTCCCAAAGAGCTTCTGAGTAGATCTCTGCACTGGCCTCCGGACGCTCATCCTCTGATGAGGGTTATTGGTCATCCTCCAGGGGAGGAATGGAAAAAAAAGCCAGCAGGCTCCACAAACTGCCGTGTAGCTTGGTCATATCCTCATGCAAAATCCTGTTCAGCTTCTCAATAGAATGGATGGGTTACTCATCTTCACACAACACACAGTCAACCTGTGGAACTCCTTGACAGGGGATGTTGTGAAGGCCAAAACTGTAAGGCAGCTGGAAAAAAAAGAGCTAGATGAATTCCTGGAGGATGGATCTATCAATAGCTATTTGCCAGGATAGCCAGAGATAAGAACATAAGAACATAAGAATGGCTGTACTGGGTCAGACCAAAGGTCCATCTAGCCCAGTATCCTGTCTACCGATAATGGCCAGCTCCAGAGAGGGTGGACCGAAGGCAATGATAAAGCAATTTGTCTCCTGCCATCCCTCTCCAGCCTCTGACAAACAGAGGCCAAGGACACTATTTTATCCCCTGGCTAATAGCCTTTTATGGACCTAACCTCCATGAAATTATCTAGCTTCTCTTTAAACTCTATTATAGTCCTAGCCTTCACAGCCTCCTCTGGCAAGGAATTCCACAGGTTGACTACATGCTGTGTGAAGAAGAACTTTCTTTTATTAGTTTTAAACCTGCTCCCCATTAATTTCATTTGGTGTCCTCTAGTTCTTCTATTTAGGGAACTAATAAATAAGGGTATGTCTACACTACAAAGTTAATTCAAACTAACGGATGTTAGTTCGAATTAACTTTGATAGGCGCTACATAAGCGCTCCGCTAGTTCGAACTTAATTCGAACAAGGTAAACCTCATTCTACGAGGACTAAGCCTAGTTCGAACTAGCTAGTTCGAATTAACGGGTGTGTAGCCCCTTAATTCGAACTAGTGGGAGGCTAGCCCTCCCCAGCTTTCCCTGGTGGCCACTCTGGCCAACACCAGGGAAACTCTATTGCCCCCCTCCCGGCCCCGGACCCCTTAAAGGGGCACGGGCTGGCTACGGTGCCCGTGCCAGGTGCAAGCCTGCCAGCACCCAGCCAGCAGACCCTGCACCTGGCACGGCTTGAGCCAGCCACCTGATGCCCTCCAGCCCTCCTTCTCTTTCCGGGACCAGGCTGGCAGCTCCCGGGAGCTTGCCTGGGACCGCAAGAGGCGGGCACCCGCCTGGTCTAGTGCAGACATAGTGGACCTCGTCCACGACCTCCGCACTAGACACAGGAAAGCAGCTGTCTAGGGCAGGAGAGCTGCCAGCCTGGCCACCCAGGAGCAGGTGTGCATGAAAATCAAGGTGGTCCACTGAGACCCCCGACCCTGAACCCTGAGCTTACAATGGCCGTGCTGGGTCAGAACAAAGGGCCATCTAGCCCAGTAGCCTGCCTGCCGACAGCGGCCAACCCTAGGGACCCTGGAGGGGATGGACCGAAGATAGTGACCAAGCCATTTGTCTCGTGCCATCCCTCTCTAGCCTTCCACAAACTTTGGGCAGGGACACCACTCCTACCCCCTGGCTAATAGCACTCCATGGACCCAACCTCCATGAATTGATCTCAATTCTCTTTAAAGTCTGTTCTAGTTGTAGCCTTCACAGCCTCCTGCAGCAAGGAGTTCCACAGGTTGACTCTTTGCTTTGTGAAGAACAACTTTCTGTTACTAGTTTGAAGCCTGCTACCCATTCCTTTCCTTTGGTGTCCTCTAGTCCTTCTATTATGGGAACTAATGAAGAACTTTCTTGATGCACCCTCTCCACCCCACTCATGCTTTTATAGACCTCTATCCTATCCCCCCTCCGTCTCCTCTTTTCTAAGCTGAAAAGTCCCAGTCTCTTTAGCCTCTCTTCATATGGGACCTGTTCCAAACCCCTCACCATTGTAGTTGCCCTCCCCTTTCCCAGCCTCTCTCTTCCCCTCTCCCACCTCCTTTTCCCAGTCTCCCCCAGTTTTGTTCAATAAGGAGAGATTCTATTTTTGAACACAATTGTCCTTTATTTTGTACATCAGGAAGGGGGTCTAGGGAAGGGTAAGTGGAAGGAGGTGAGGGAGGAATGGGGTACGAGCCCCTGATGGGGAGGACTGGGGTGGCTCTGCGGGCTTCTGGGGGTGGAAGCTTTCCTGCAGCCCCCCAATTGCCCCCTCTCCCCAGATGGCAGCCTGCGGCAAGTGCAGCCGGGCTGATGGCCGAGTTCTATGATGTGCCCAGTGTGGGTGCTCCGGGCAATCCAGGCCAGGACTGCTTTGCAAGCGGGGCACCCCTGAGAACTGTCTGTCCGGGATGGGGGTCGGGTCCCTTTAAGCACAGCCCTTGGCTAGCCTGAGACAGCAGCTCCACGCTCTAAGTCCTACTCTGATGACCTGCCGGCACTGCTTCCGGCCATCCTTAATCCCGGCTAAGGGTCCACTTAATGTGGACATGCTAGTTCGAATTAGCAAAACGCTAATTCGAACTAGTTTTTTAGTGTGGATGCGTTAGTTCGAATTAACTAATTCGAACTAAGTTAGTTCAAATTAGCGCTGTAGTGTAGACATACCCTAACTTTTCTTTATCGGCCCTCTCTACACCACTCATGATTTTATAGACCTCTATCATATCCCCCCTCAGTCTTCTCTTTTCTAAACTGAAAAGTCTCAGTCGCTTTAACCTCTCCTCATATGGGACCCGTTCCAAACCCCTCATCATTTTAGTTGCCCTTATCTGAACCCTATCCAAGGCCAAAATATCTTTTTTGAGGTGAGGAGACCACATCTGTACACAGTATTCAAGATGCAACACCACATGCTCTGGGTGACCCAAGTCTCTGTTTGTCAGAAGCTGAGAGTTGAGGACAGTGCTGGATTATCTGATAATTTTCTGTTATGTCTATTCCCTTTAAGGCACCTGGCATTGGCTGTTGTCAGAAGACAGGATACTGGACTAGATGTGCCACTGATGTGTCCCAGTATTGCTAGTCTTATGCCTCAGTTTCCCCATCTGTAAAATGGGGATAATGATACTGGCCTACTTGCTGAAATGCTTTCAGAGCTACAGATGAAAAGTGTAAGGGATGGGAGGGGTTATTATAATATTCTTAGGCTAAAAGATAGACACCCTGAATTCCTATTTAAAAAAAATGTAATGAAGACTTTAGTTTAGAGCTTCCCCTCCCTCCTAAAGAAAAAGCTTTGGTTAAAAAGGCAAATAAGCGTATACCTGACATACACAACGTATATGCTTAGTCTCTCAGCATTAACATCAGAGTTCAGTTTCTGTTCCTGGTCATATTCTCTGACCACTAGACCATACTATCACTTTCTGACAATTGTGTAATTGGCATCAGTTGCTTTTATAAAAACAGCGATGACTGGCTTGTAAAGCAGTAGATCTCCTTGTGCAAGCGATGTCCACATCTTTCTGAGCAGGGGTGAAATATAATGGATTGCACATCTGGATCAGAGGGAAATGGCATCTGTCCAGCCCAGAGGCTAGTGGTTTCTTTATTGCCACTTAGGAAACTTGGGTTCAGTTCATGGATTTGTTTTTCTTACCTGTTGGGTAGATTGAGCTACAGAAGCAGATCCAGAAAAGAAGAATCTCACTCAGCCTAGGAGGCCAGGGTCATAGCTGCAGTCATGCCTATAACTGAGGAGACTTTCCTGTCCCAACTTGGACCCCATTGGGAGGTTCTGAGAAGCTTTGGCCCTCACGTGGGGGGCAGGTCCCTGTGATGTGACTCCTTGGAGTGGGAGAGGGATTGGAGGACCCCAAGAATTCAGTGAGGAAGCTGGCAGCCACGGAGACTGTGGAAAGCTCAAGGATGCTAAGAATAGAATAAGGAAAAGGACAAAGGGGAGAAACGTATCCCTTTGAATCCCAAAGACTATGGTTACTGGGGATGTAAAATCCCATTAAATCAGTTAACGAGTTAAATGTTATGTTTAACCAGATAACCAATTAAAGAGCAGCAGGCCAGAGGCTGTTCCAGCCCCTGCCAGTTAATCAGAACTAGAGTTGCCAGGTGTATTGCCTCCGTATTGACCCGGACAGTCCATTATTTTCTCCTGTCTGGTAAAAAAATTCAGATAATACCGTAAACCTAAAACGTCCGGTACTTTCTGATTTTTTTTCCGGCCAGGAGGCAAAAATCCTGGGCTGTCCGGCTCAATACGGAGGCAGCCTAGCAACCTTAGTGCTTACAGGGGAACTGTCTGGCCCGGCGCAGGGAGGTAAGATGGTGGGCAGCTGCCAGCAGCCTGTTAGGGCCAAAAAGCCTCACCACGTGGTTTTTAAAATGGCCATGGTGGGGTTTTTTTTGCTCAACAAACTTTTTCCTGGCATTTTTTGTGTGCAGTGTTTTTTCTGAAATCATCTGGCAACCCTAATCAGAACCGGTAATCATCACCCGATAAAGGTGAGGCTTACCAGTTAACTGGTTAACCAGTAAGCCATTCACATCCCTAATGGCTACTAGGGATATAAAATCCCATTTAATTAGTTAACCAATTAAACCTAATGTTTAATCAGTTAACTCATTAAAGGGGAATAGTTGGGGGGGGGGGGGCGCTCTGGCCCTGCTGGGTTGTTGCGCCCCTGCCTGCATCATGCTCGGGCTGGGCCCACCACTGACAGGGGCTGCTCTGGCTGAGATGGAGCACTGAGGCACACCCAGGCCGGCAGACTCCTGTCCCCTCTCCTCCCCTACATCGTTAGCTCCTTGACCTGACAGAGCCGGGCAATGCCAGGTAAATCTTCCAGTGCTATATATTTTCCATGAAAATTTTTAAAATGGAAAAAGATTAATTTCTTTTAAGAATTTTTTTTCATGGAACTTCTTAGCAAAAATGGAAACTTTCACTTCCATTCCCACCCCACCTCCCTTTTTGGCAAGAGAGAGACCCCTCCCCCCCAAAAAAATGAAGTGGGAAAATGCATAATTTGCAATAAAACGTGAAAATTTTCATTTGAGTTGAAAAGCCGTTTCCTTAAAAAAATAACGTTTGTGATGATAAAACTTTGATCAGCTCTGTGAATTCTGCCCTCCTTGTCCAGGCAAAGCCCTCGTGGACGTGAATCAGGAATAAAAGACTTTAACCAGACAGTCCATCTTTATGAGCTCTAATTTTAGACAATCGATAGTCTGCTGAACTATGGCAAGGGGACAGACCTCTGAAATCTGGCACTACTCATGAACCTGCATAAATCTACTGCCTGTTACTGTCCCTCTTTTTCTTTTTTTAACACAGCTCAGCCCACATTCTATCTGACCTTTGCTTCCAACTGTGAACAGAAGCCAGTAGGGTAGCTGAGGAAGGAGTGCCTACACTTCACAATCTATGGACTTTCAACAGTTTTATTTAACTTTTCAAATAAAAAAGAGCCAAATGCTATAAAAAAAGTACAGCTTTCTGCTTAGTGCTGCAGTTGCATCATTTACCAATACATTACACGCCCTTTGCCCTACTAGCAAAAGTGACTTCTAAATGGGTGCTAGGTTTGTATTGACTGTATTGCTTCACAGAGGGTATGTCTACACTACAGTGCTATTTTGAATTAACTTAATATTAACAAATTAGTTAATTCGAATTAAGCTAATTCGAAATAACGCATCTATACACAAAAACTATTTCGAAATAGCGTTTTGCTATTTCGAAATAGCACGTCCACACTGAGTGGACTCTGAACCGAAGTTAAGGCTGGCCGGAACCAGTGCCGGCAGGGCATCAGGTTAGGACTTAGTGTGGGGGGCTGCTGCCTGAGGCTAACTGAGCTCTGTGCTTAAAGGGACCCTACCCCCACCCCGGACAGATAGTCTCAGGGTTCCCCGCTTGCTTGTCTACCTCGATGAGGGACAGCAAAACAGTCCTGTATTGGAGTGCCCTGAGTGCCCGAACTCGGGACACCACAGCACTCGGCCACATGGAGCCAAAGCTGCCCCTGAGCACACCTGTGTGTCTTGTGGGGTTGTTGCCATCAGCCCGGCTGCATTTGCTGCAGTCTGCCATCCGGGGGGATCCATCGGGGGGCTGTCAGGATCCAGGAGGCCCTGAGGGAGAGCATCAACCCAGAGAAGTCCTCAGAGCCTCCCTGGTCCTCCCCACCAGGGGCTTGTGCCCCATTCCTCCCTCACGTCCTTCCACTTATCCATCCCTAGCCCCCCTTCCTGATGTCAAATAAAAGGCACGTATGTTCAAAAATAGAAACTGGGGGGGGATAAACTTCTGGGGAGACTGGGAAAAGGAGGTGGGAGAAGGGAAGAGAGAGAGTGGAAGAGGGGAGGGGGAAACCTGGGAGGAGGGAGCTGGAAGGGGGAAGCAAGGGGAAGAAGGGGGAGGGGAAGCTCAGGGCTCAGGGTTGGGGGTCTCGCCAGATCAACTTGACTTTCATGCTAACCTGCTCCTGGGTTCGCATGCGGCCTTTGGTGGCCAGGCTGGCAGCTATCCTGCCATAGATGGCTATGTTCCTCCATCTAGGGCTGAGATCATGGAAGTTGGGGGCATCCCCCCAAACCTGAATAAGGTCCATGATCTCCACCCTGGACCAGGAAGGCACCCGCTTTCTCCAGCCCCTGTCAGGCTCCTGGGAGCTGGCAGACTGCTCCTGGGGAGCAGTGGAGGGCTGGCTGCCAGTGGCTTGCTGGCTCATGTTTTGGGGCCACTGGATCAGGGGCCCCAGTGGCCACTGCTGGCTCTGGGCTGGCAGGCTTGAAGCTGGCACAGGCACTGTGGCCAGGGTCTACCCCTTTAATGGCTCCAGAGCTGGGAGACCGGAGAGTAAGTTTTCCTGGTTGTGCCCAGGGTGGCCACCAGGGCTCCCTGGGAAGGGCTGGAGGCCCCCTATTTCGAATTAAGTGACTACACAGCGTTTAATTTGAAATAGCTATTTCGAATTTGGAGTTACTTCTCATAGAATGAGGTTTACCAAATTCAAAATAAGGGCTCCACTATTTCAAATTTATTTCGAAATAGCGGTTTGCCTGTGTAGACGCTATTAAAGTTAATTTGAAATAACTGCTGTTATTCTGAATTAACTTTGTAGTGTAGACATGCCCAGAAAGTGGTTAGCCGTTAAGTGATAGGCTGTGTAGAACAACTTGAGAGAAATATATAGTGTACTATCAATGGATGCTGGTGATGCACTGACCATATTCAGTGCAAGGACCAAATGACTCATTAAAATCAAATGACTCATATGTTTCAGGGACTTTCTCTCCTATGACAGTGGGTTGACACCAGCCTCTATAACTGGTAGCAAGTGAAAATCTGCTTGCTGGTTGTTAGTCTTGTGCAACATACACTGAGAGTTTGATCTGAAATACTTAGGACGAGAGTCTCAAGCTTATTTAGGCTCCTAAATTCCACTGGACTTAATGGAAGTTAGGTGCCTAAATGTTTGAGGCTGATTTACGTCGGCTGAGAAATGGGCCCAACAACTTTTTACACCATGGCAAGGGCATGCTCTGTTCCAGTCTCAGCTGACCATGCTGCAGCATTCTCTCACAGTAATACTTCACAGTCCTGAGCAGAAAATCATGGGATGATGTCCAATGACCAGGGTTTACAGACAGTACTTCCCCAGGGTGGTACCTATTGCAGTGCAATACTAGAGAAGACCTAGGCTTTTAGAAAGCTTGTCCAAAGGAAAAGTTAAACTGAAGTCTATTGTGGCTATTCTAATAGAAATTAGAAGTCCTATAGAACTAAATGCTGCAGTTAGCCTTCAGTTATGTGCTCCTATAGAAGCATAGAACTATCTAGTCCAGTCCTTGGCACTCATGGCAGGACTAAGTATTATCTAGACTATTCCTGACACCTGTTTATCTAACCTGCTCTTAAAAATTTCTAGTGATGGAGATTCCACAACCTCCTTAGGCACTTTATTCCAGTGTTTAATCACCCTGACAGGAAGTTTTTTCCTAACGACCAACCCAACCTGCCCTTGCCACAATTTAAGCCCATTGTTTCTTGTCCTATCCTCACAGATTAAGAACCATTTTTCTCCCTCTTCCTTTTACATACTTGATAACCGTTATGTCCCTTCTCAGCTTTCTCTTCTCCAGACTAACCACACACATTATTTTTCAATCTTCCCTCATAAGTCATGTGTTCTAGAACTTTAAATCATTTTTGTTGCTCTTCTCTGGACTTTCTCCCATTTGTCTGCATCTTTCGTGAAATGTGGCACCCAAAACTGGACACACTACTCCAGGCCTAATCAGGGTGGAAGAATTACTTCTCGTGTCTTGCTTACAACACTCTTGCTAATACATTTCAGAGTGATCTTTGCTGCTGCTGCTTCTTTTGCAACAGTATTGAACTGATTCAAGAAGATCGCTTTCTGCTGTGCTCCTTCCTAAGCTGTCATTTCCCATTTTGTATAATAGGGTGATGTGCACATAATAGTCCATCAAAAAGTAAAATTTTCCAAAAGATTGAGGGATAACACTGGTGCCCTGCTAATCTTTCTTTTCTTAGCAAGTTCTTTGAAGGACAAACATGCACACTTAGATATAATCACTAAGTATCAAGAGATTATAAGAGTGGCATTTAAAACAGAAACACAGTCCTTGCTAAAATCCAAATGATGTTATGAAGGTGTGGGTGGGGGGAGGGAAGAGTTGAGATAAAAGAATGCCTAGTCTTACTTTTCATCCATGTATCTCAAAGAAAGGCCCTGACCCACAAAGGTATTTAAGTGCCTAAACCCCAGAGTTAGGTGCGTAAGGGCTTGTTTACACAGCACTGCAGTGCGGGCTATAGGGGGATGAATTGCTGAGTGCTCTAACATGTGGTGCTATAAGTGCTCTGTGCAGCCGCTGCTGCTATGAACCAGATGGTACCTAGTTTACACTGATGGGGTATGTCTACACTACCACCCTAGTTCGAACTAGGGTGGTTAATGTAGGCAACCGAAGTTGCAAATGAAGCCCGGGATTTAAATATCCCAGGCTTCATTTGCATCTTGCTGGGCGCTGCCATTTTTAAAGCCCCGGTAGTTCGGACTCCGTGCCCGCGGCTACATGCGGCACGGAGTAGGTAGTTCGAATTAGGCTTTCTAATTCGAACTACCGTTACGCCTCGTTCCACGCGGCACCTCGTTCCACGAGATATATTTAAAATATTTAAATCCCGGGCTTCATTTGCAACTTCGGTTGCCTACATTAACCACCCTAGTTCAAACTAGGGTGGTAGTGTAGACATACCCATGTAGTCCAGTTTCAGCCAGGACTACACTGACATGAACCAAGTATCTTTTATTTCGTCAGCAGGGCCTACATAGGGCAGACAGAGCACAGAAGAGTGTTTGACAGTTCATACCCAAAGTCCAGTATGTGGTGTTGTGTAGATGAGCCCTATATCTGCGCTGGCACCTTAGTCCCAGTTTTGGATTCAACCCTGTACACAACAAAACTCACTCAGTGCCTAGGTTTTCATGGTAAATGTCTCCTTGGTACCTACATTTCCGCCTTGGGGCATGCACTCTGCTTACCCCACCCCCCATACCTCAGGTGCCAAAAAACCTGTCTTCCATTTAAGCCCCTAGTTGGTCCACAAACTGTGGGAAAACAGGTGTTCCACCACCTAACTTGGGGAAACTGAGGCACAGAGCAGGGAAGTGACCTGCTCAAGACAAGTGACCAAACCAGACTAAAACTGTTGCCTCCCAGTCCAGTGCTCAGCCCACTAGCCCACACTGCTATCCACTAGACGTATTCTCCATTGGAGCTATTAGTGGCCTAGCAATCATCGGGGCTGGTAGTTGGGGACTGGAGTTCACATGCACAGAGCCCAAATACTCACTTTCCCCTCATCTGAAAACTGGGAATAATACTTGTCTATCTATCTATTTCACAAAGAGGCCATGGAAGAGAAAAGATGTTTGTACAGTCTCTTGCTATCCTCGAATTAATACCTGGAAGTTTCAAGTATAAACATTAATGCCCATGGCAGTGTGTGAGCTGTTGCTGAGGGCATGGTAGATGCTGTGTTGGCCCAACCACATTATACTGCTGCTGACACGTTCTGTGTGATGCCTGGATTGAAACATGAAATCAAATGTTGCTCTAATTTGGACAGAGGCTGGGAGTTACACAGTACAATCAAGTAATCTTGGGAAGGAACTGGCCATTCCTAATACTAGATCAAAGCCTCCCTTATTTATGACAAACGAGTCTTTGCTGTCCTGCTGTAAAGATGCAGCAGAAAACCCCTCTCTTATCGAATGATATGTAATATAATGGTCTGTCACGGGCTGCTCAACTGCTCCGGAGCAGTTACGTTCTCAGAACACTTTGATGAAAGATGCTGACAAAGGACATTTCAGACACAACCCAACAATAATAGAAGATGTGCTCCAACAGAAGGGAAAAACCTGCTTTGTTGCTGGATTCCAGCTCAGTTTGTAATACTCGAGTTCTGAATTATTTAAATAAACATACAAAACCTTGGGAGCCCAATTTTCTCTTTCCACCCCACCCTAAGGGTGCATCTACACTGCAGGGCTTAACTGGAAATAAGCTACGCTAATTGAGCTAATGTCAATTGCGTATCTTATTTCGAAATATCTTATTTCGAAATAGAGCACTCTTCCTCCGACTTCCCTTACTCCTCATACAATGAGGGTTAAAGGAGATGGAGAAAGAAATCCTTCAGCTTGACAGTTTTTGATACTATTTTGAAATAATTGCCTGCTGTATAGACACGGACTAAGTTATTGTGGAATAGTGCTAGTTATTTCAAAATAGTGTTGCAGTGTAGACATACCCTTACACTGATGTGATTCAGAAATAGCTGCTTTGAAATCAGTGGTGTAAACCGAGGGGAAGTGACGTATTGTATTGAACAGACCATTACAATATCTTTCTAAGGGAGGCAGCATTTCTCTCTGTATTAGGAACAGGATTGGAGTTTAGGACCAGTGTTCCCTATAAACTGAGCCCTTGGGTGGTCACCCAGGAGAGATTCAAATATTGCCCAGCTGATCAGCAAAGTGCACACAGCTGGCAGCATGTGTTTCTACTGATGGTGCATATCTGCACATCTTGGTACACATAACAAAATTTATTCTGTACATGGATGAAAAATAGAGGGAACATTGGTTGGGACACCTGGACTTTATAGTCAGTTCTGCCACTGACTTGTGATGTGATCTTGGACTGAGCATTTCACTGCTCAGTATCTCAGTTTTCACTTCTGTAAAATACAAATAGCAGCACTTACCTATCTCTATATAGTGCTTGGAATTGGCAGTATGTACCAAACATAAGTGAACATAAGAATGACCATACTGGGTCAGACCAAAAATGTATCTAGGCCAGTACCTTGTCTTCCAACAGTGGCCAATGGCATGTGTCCCGGAGGTAATGAACAGAACAAGTAATCAGGTGATTCCTCCCCGTCATCCATTCCCAGCTTCTGACAAACAGAGGCTAGGGACCTCATTCCTGTCCATCCTGGCTAATAGCCTTTGATGGACCTATCCTCCATGAGTGTATTTAGCTCTTTTTTGAACTCTGTTAAAGTCCTGGTCTTTACAAAATCCTCTGGCAAGGAGTTCCACAGGTTGACTGTGCTCTGCGCGAAGAAAAACTTCCTTTTGTTTGTTTTAAACTTGCTACCTATTAAGTGAACTGGCTAAAAAGCTACCCTTTCTCCATCACACAGGTGTTCCTTCCACTTTATGTTCAGGTCTACTGACAGGGTAGTGTGGGAAACCTGTCACTGTTGTACCCACAGAACCTCTTTGGAAGCAGGACTTCAGCCATCAAATCTGTTAATCTAGCCCCTCTGTGAGCACTAAAATTACAGGGGAGAAAAGGAAGGGGAGGAATCTTGTCAAAGAGCAGAAAGTCACATGGAGTTTCATTTATCTCTGCAAGTAACCTTTGAAGCAGTATTGTAGCCTAGGGCCGTGCAGAGTCAGGAGATGGACTTGATGACCTACTAGGTGTTTTCATTTCTAGATTCTGTGCTTGCAAGTCTGATATCAGAAAAGGCTTTTTCCACAGATGGCATCTTGTAGATCATGTTACACTCAAGTATGAGTGAATACTCTGTGCCAGACTCAATTGATGGGGGAAAGTGGCATGTCTTTGTTAAAGGTGGCTGAGTTATCATTTGATCATGGTGTGATAAACATCTGCAAGCATAAGTGGAAAAACTCAATGTAACTGTAAGCAGGATCTGAAGCAATGCTTCTCTTAAAACTAGTTGAAAGGGGGAAGAGGCCCTGGGGATGTCTATTTAAATACAGTTTGCTCCTGCTTGCCTTAGATTTGTTAGATATTCAGTAAATGGAGTGATATTTTGCTCACTGTAATCAACTTTAATTTGTGGTTATTGGGTGCAGTGAGAGAAACCTGATTAAAAACAGCAAAAAGTTAGCCTTGGCAATCCACATCTCTATCCATCACACCTATTTATATCTCTGTACTGCCTAGCAGTCCTAGTTATGGACCAGCACCCATTGTGCTAGGTACTGTACAAATACAGCACAAAAAGACAGCTCCTACTTTAAAGAGAGCTTACAATCTAACTAAAAGCTGGATACACACAGACTGATGATGGAATACAAGGAAACAGCACAGTGAGCATGATAGGCAATGAGAATGCCAGTGCCCTCACTGCTGTCAAGTTTTTTTAGGCACCAGGACAAGGAAGAGTTTGGAGGAAAGACTTGAAGGAGTTAGTTTTGCAGATGTGTATAAAGATCTTCCGACTGTGGGGCAGCATGGGTGAAAGCACATAGATGCTGGCTGGAGAGCTCATTGATGGAGCAGTTAACCTAGTCACTGTCAAACATATGGCAATAGATGTTCAGAGATAGATGATCATAGAGTCCAAGGCCAGAAGGGACCCTTGTGATCCTTTAGTTTGTATAACACAAGCCACAGAAATCACGGTAGCTCGGCTTGCTGATGAAATCCATACTCCTTGCCCATCCTTTTTCATATAGGATGATTCAAGTACTCTGTAACAATGGGTTTTTCCATGCATGAGGCATCTCTATAGTTTATATCCAGGAGTGGCAGGGCAAGACAAAACTTCCAGACAGACTGTTGTAATATTCCCTTTTGGTACATATTACAACAGAAGAGTGAGACTGCCAACAGGACTCTTCTAAATGCCCTTTTGGCACCAAATGGTGAATATAGTAATGGCTTGGGGGACTGCTTATGGGGAAAACCCAAAGCCTTTTACCTCTAGGTCACTGATTTGAGTCCAGCACAGGATGGTAGCGACCAAAACTTGGAACCATCTGTTGACTGTCTGGTCGCCTTATTGTGAAATGAGTTGTTGATCTCAGTCCAGATCCTAATAGAAGGGTGTCCCCATGCCAAAAAGTGATTGCCTAGCTTGCCTTACTGCTGGCAGGGATGCTGTGACTGCATGGACAAGAACATAACCCAAGCTCACCCCTAAATGTAGTTGCTGCTAGTTGAGGGTTGAAGCAGCTGGAGGAAGCTAGCACTGCTGTAGCCCATGTTGGAAGTGTGAGAACTAGGGATGTGAATGTTTAACCGGTTAACCAGTAAGCCTCCTAGAGTTAACCAGTGGGGGCTGGAGCAGCCCCCGCCTGCCACAGACGGGGGACACTCTAGCCCAGAAGGAGCAACCCCAGTCTACGGCTGGCCTATTCCTGGCATACTGTGGGCAGGGACGCTCCAGCCCTGCTGGAGCAGCCCGCATCAGTGGGGAGAAGTCTGCTGCGGCTCCCTTCCCCTGCTCACCCTCTTCATTGGGTTAACCAGAGAAACACAATGTTTAACCAGTTAACTAATTAAATGGGATTTTACAGCCCTAGTGGGGATTTCAAAAGTAACAGCAACATTCAGCACTTTAGAGAGGTCGGTAATATTATCCCCAAGTTAGAGAAAAGAACATTGAGATAAAAAGGGCCTGAATTTGCTCCCTCTGCTGTCAATAACAAAGCTCCTCTTTCAGGGCAGGATCCAACTCTAAGGACCTGATTCAACTCCCACTAATGTCAAGGGCAAGAATCCGACTGACTTTAATGGAAGCTGGAACAGGCGTTAAGGGTGTGTCTACACTGCACTGTAACTCGAAATAAGATATACAATTTGAGCTACGCAAATTGCGTATCTTATTTCGATACTATTTTGAAATAGCTTATTTCATCATTGGGCATTGAAATAAAGCACTATTCTGAAATGTCCCTTACTCCTCATAGAAGTTTACAGGGGCATCGGAATAGCGAGCCTGAAATAATGGGCTTGCAGTGAAGATGCAGGATTGCTATTTCGGGATACTCCAGTATCCCAAAATAGCCGTGCGGTGTAGATGTACCACTAGAGAACAGTTTGATCAGTAACAGTAAATTAGCATGTATGCACCACACACACACACACACACACACACACACACACACACACACACACACACACAAAGATGAAAAGCGCACATCTTGAATACTATGTACAGATGTGGTCGCCTCATCTAAAAAAGATATATTGGCATTGGAAAAGGTTCAGAGAAGGGCAACAAAAATGATATGGGGTTTGGAACGGGTCCCATATGAAGAAAGATTAAAAAGACTGGGAATTTTCAGCTTAGAAAAGAGGAGACTAAGGGGGAATATGATACAGGTCTATAAAATCATGACTGGTGTGGAAAAAGTGAATAAGGAAAAGTTATTTACTTATTCCCACAATATAAGAACTAGGGGCCACCAAATTTAATTAATAGGCAGCAGCACACAGTCAACCTGTGGAATTCCTTGCCAGGGGATTTTGTGAAAACTACAGGTGAATCTAGACAGCAACTTTATTGGCATAAGTTACACAATTTGCACTATGCTACGCAAATTGCATAGCTTATTAGGAGTCAAAAGAGCTTATTTTGAAATTTAGCACTGTCTACACAGCACCAAATTTCAAAATAAGGCACTCTTCCAACAAATCCCTTAACCGGTTACAGGGATGCCAGAATAGAGTGTCTGCTATCTCGGGAACTAGCAAGTGCTTTTAAAGACATGGCGTTGCTATTTCGGGATACTTCCAGTATCCCGAAATAGCAACACAGTCTAGACCTACCCTCAGACTTTAACAGGGTTCAAAAAAGAGCTAGATAGATTCACGGAGGTTAGGTCCATCAATGGCTATTAGCCAGGAGGGGTAGGAATGGTGTCCCTAGCCTCTGTTTGTCTGGAAATGGGTGACAGGAGACAGATCACGTGAGGATTACCTGTTGTGTTCCCTCCCTCTGGGGCATCTGGTATTGGCCGCTGTCTGCAGACAGGATACTGGGCTAGATGGATCTTTGGTCTGACCCAGTATTACCCTTTTTCTATTCACTAACAGATGATACTCATATTAAAAGTATATAGCACCCACACAGGATTTTTGACTAATATTATTTTCTTACACACTTTGTGTAGCTCTGAGGAGAAAAAAAAGTTTGCCCAACAGGAAGGAAACATTTACTCGCTGGACTGTGGTTTTTCACCTCACACCTGGGTGGTGGGGAAAGCAAGCAGTCAGGATCTGGAAGGTTCTGCAATGCGGTGGGCCTAAGGAACCCTTTACATAACACACCCTGCAGCACCTGGCACATCTGCAGCTAGTGCAAAGTCCCACAGTGTGGATCCATCTACATAGCAAGAGTTTGAGCGATACAAGTGCCCCCACGAGCGAGGCGGCAGCCGCAGGGGCAGCTAGGGAGGAACCCCCCCCCCCCTCCCGTTCTGCTGCCCTGTCCCTGCGGCGCTTGCAGCAGGGGGGATTCACTGCCACTTACCTGCAGATAGGAAAGGGGGGGGGGGATCCACGCACCTCCCACGCGGGACGTAGAAAGGGGAGAGAATTTCCTCTGGCTTGCAAGACATTGACCCTGAAATCGCTCCTCCCCCGCTACCCCCTTGCAACACCCGGGATTTTGTGCAACACGGTTTATTAAACTATCGATGTGTCTAAAGCTCCCTCGGGAGCAAACTCCCTATGCAACACGCTCACGCTGCCTGCCACACTCCCCTGCACACCGCTGGCTAGCAGCCTCCGGCCTCGGCAGCTGCATCACAATCCCCCAGAGAGAGACAGGCAGGGCGCCTGCGCGCCCCTCCCTCCCTCCCTGCCCGCCGCTATAAAGCGGTCGCCGCGGCCGGCCAGGTCGTGCAGATCGGGTGCTGGCTGGCTGGCTGGGGCGGTGTAGGGAGTCGGGGCTGCGCTCCGGTCTGTGCCTCCTGCGGATGCCCGGGCCCCAGCGGGGCCGCGTTATGGACCTGGCCGGGGCGCGCCGTCGCTGAATCATGAAGACCATCATCGCCGCCTACTCGGGCGTCTTGCGAGGTAACGCAGCCTTCCGAGCGTGGGCGGCCGGTGCTGGAGCCCGGCGGGGCTATACGGCGCTGTATGGACCAGCCGCGGGCGAGCCTCCGCGCAGCCGACCCAGCCTCTTTGCTCACAGCGCAATGAGTTGGGCCAGTCTTAGCTCTCGGGCTTTGAATGGGGAAGCCGAGGGACCAGCATGATGCTCCTTCTGCAGGCAGGGAGCTGCGATGTGGCTGCAGGGGGTTGCTGTGGGCTGGCGGGTGCATTGGCATTCTGTGCCCACGCCTGTCCCCTGTGTGGCTTTCCTGCCTAGGGTTGAGTAAGGTGTTCTGGAGGGGTGTCTGTGGCAGGTGCCTAGTGCCCTGGCTTTGCATGTTGGGAGGGATGTTGGGGTCAGAGCCTTAGAGCTAGATGTTGTGAGGCTACATCTGTAGCAGTGTGGCGAGGAAAGTGCCTCGAATAGTGCTGTTTGTAGTTTTGACAGGCTTCTGCAGTGGCAGGTTTGGGCCCTAATCTTCAGAGAGTCCTGAAATAATTGCTGGTGTTGTCAGGCTGTTGCCTCAAAGCCTGTCACAAGTGTCTCTGTTCTGGTTTGATGTGTTCCTGACACAGTGCCTCTGGGGTGCTCATTTTCTTACCATCAAGCAGGTATCTGTGTGCAGGAGGAAGAGTACAGTAGCTTTATTGGCAAACTTTTGCAAATGACTGTTGCTAGAAAGCCACTGTTCATGCTTTATTAAGTGTCTTAGATGCTATCTTTCCTGTTTCTGTAGCAATAGGAAGAAGCTAGAGAGAAGTGTCTGATAGCCATCTCCCTAAAGCATTGTAACGATTAAGTCTGAAAATAGGTTTTTATCCAGGGTAGCATAGGTTGGTGGCTAGGACTTCCTTTCACCTCTATCCACCAATGTGAAATTCCCTGCTCACTTCTGTAGTGAAATGGGATTGGTGGTTCTTAGCTGTGGTGTCAGCTCTTGACTTTAATTTCTCCTCACCAACCTGGGATTCTGCTTCTGATCTTTCTGCTACAGACCCTGAATACCCCATTTAGGTAAGATCAAACCTTGACCTCAGGGTTGAGGTAATTGGAAACAGCAGTGAGGGGAAGCTTGTGTTACAGCTGCCTTGAGTGTCAGGAAACAAGGACTCTGAAGTTACAGCAGCAATAAACTTAGCAAGCACAAATGTTTACTAATCCTCAGTCTGTTCTTTACCCTTTAGAAAACCATGTTTAGTCCCCTTTGCAGTAGCAGAGGCTACCACAGTTAGTTTTACTGAACTTTGATAAATTGACATCTTTTTAAAAATCACAAGTGCTGTGATGGACTGTACCACAGTGAGGCCTGGAGACTCCATTGTGCTGTTACCTGTTGAGACCACTTCTGCTCTGGCTAGCTGCATAGACATGGGACCAGAGGTAAAGTAACTTGTCCAGGATTAGCTTACTAATAGGCAGAACAGATTGTAGAATCTTGGAAAGATGGTATTCTGCTGTCTTGTTCAGCACTAAGAACACTTGGCATTTAATAACTAAAAAGCATAAAGTTGTGGTAAATGGATAAAAGCAGAGGTATTCTCAGGTGCCGCTCTCTGAGGAGAGAGCTTATGACATGGGCTGACAATGCAATGCAAACAGCAATAATGTGTCTGTATTCCAGTCTTTTTTTAATAGAGTAAATCATTCATGAAAGGCATCAAATATGTAATACTCACCTGATAGGCTTCAGTGGTTCCTCCTTCATAAGGCTGGTTCTGAGCCAATATGTTCATGTATCTAGGGCATGTGCATTTTTTTTTTTAAAATGACCTGTAGTTTAGGGATAGTGTAGTTGGCCTTAACTCAAAATAATCTGATGTGGAGAAGGAAAGCTGCCTTAATTCTCCATGCAGATCATTCAGTTTTCCCCTTCAGATCTGCATGGATGCACTTGTAAATTCTCTCCCACAAGTCTGAGACTGTTCACCTTGGAAGCCATAAGACCAGGGTGGATGGTATTGCCTTGGTAACAGCAGCTTCCTTCCATGGTGCAAGTTAATTAAATGTCACCACTTCCTAGGCTCGCAAGCTATTCACAGCTCTAATTTGTGGGGGGAGGAGGGCACAAACTTTAAAAGCCTGTCTGTAAAAACAAGAAGGGCCCCTCCACAGATGTTCTGAAGACTTGTGATTTCTCCCAAACCCCAGGAATGAGTTTTCTTACAGAAACTGGGTTCAGTAGGATTAATCTTGCAGGGCACAGGGATTTAGAGTTACTGTGATGTCGTGGATAAGTGCACTGAGCTGGAAGTCAGCAGTCCTGGATTATATTCTCAGTTTTGCCACTGATTTGCTGTGTGACACTGTGCAAATCTCTTCACCCATCTGCCTTGGGTTCCTTCCCATCGCCTGTCTTTGTCGATCTACATTGTGGGCTTGTTAGGGCAGGAACGGTCTCACTAGGGCTGTGTCTACGCTGGGCCACTTATTCCGGAAAATCAGCCGCTTTTCTGGAATAAGCTGTGAGCTGTCTACACTGGCCCTTGAATTTCTGGAAAAGCAACGACACTCTACTGTACAAAATCAGCCGCTATTCTGGAAAAACTATTCTGCTCCCGCTTGGGCATAAGTTCTTATTCTGGAACACTGTTCCGGAAAAGGGCCAGTGTAGACAGCCCAGTAGTCTTTTCCGGAAAAGCGCGTCTACATTGGCCACAGATGCTTTTCCAGAAAAAGCGCTTTTCTGGAAAAGCAGCCTGCCAATGTAGACGCTCCTTTTCTGGAAAAACTGAAAACGGAATAGTATTCTGTTTTAAGCAGTTCCAGAAATTCATGCCAGTGTAGACACAGCCTAGATGTTTGTGTAATGCTTACACAAGGGGAGGGGGCGCTAATCTGTCATTGCTTCCAGGAGATAGGCACTTGGAGTCTCCAGGTTTGTTCTCTGAAGAGATGAGTTACGACACTCAAATGATGGGTCAGAAGTGATGCCCAGGGCTGAGTTCCTCCCTGCCTTATGCTCCAGAAAGGGGGGAGTGAGTGGAATGGATTTAAAATGTTTCCTCAAGCATCTTCTGTGTGGGGATGTACATCAAATACTAGCAATGGGTGGAAGCCCTAGTTTGAGTTCACTGCATAGATTTGTCTACACTGGACTCTTAAGTGAGGAAACTGAGGGCAAGCTATTCAAAGTATAGATAACTTCTTGTGACACAGACTTCAGGTTGAGGGATGATACCAGGTTGCTTTTAGCACTACAGATGCTGCAGCCTGTTCTTCCTCAACTTGTGGGGGAGAAGGGGAGAATCTGTGCTGCTGCTGTGCACAGCAAGGTCCAGGCTTACCTCTGCAGTGAAATGTGCAGCCCCATTGCTCTAGAGTGTTCAAGTGGTGTAGAGTCCAGAGATACCAAGGACAATCCTGATAAGCTGTGTGCTCAGGATCCAGGGGCCTCTGAATGCTGCAGGGTCACATGCACATTCTGTGCATTTTGGGTTACTGCCTGAAAGAGGTAGGAGAGCGCAGCCCGACAACCACCCTCTGGCCTGCATCCTAGGGGTTGCTCCCTTGGGGAGGGGGGGAATTGCTGCACTTGTCACCTGCCTCACACCGGCTCCCCTGGCCTGCACTGGGTGTGGTTATATTCAGGAGGAAGCTAGATGCCTCTACTTTCACCACTCTAGCAAAGATGCCTTTGGGGGGTGCAGGTCAAACAGGATTAATGAGCATTGCTGTTGGGGTGTGTGAATCAAGGACTTCCTGTGTGTTTGTACTGTGCTATCCCATAGTGCACAGCATGAGCAAAGAGGCTCTGGCATGCAGCATGCTGTAGAGCTGGAAGCAATGCTGTAGTTGGACTTGAAGCTTAGTTGTCCTTTGGGCTCTGGACATGTGCCCCCAAGTGCTACAGGCTAATCTGGCCCCATTTGCTGCTGTGTGTGCCACTTCCTACTATTGTCATTCTCTGGCTTTAAGCATTGCCACTGGCCGCTGCTGGGCTGAAACATGTCCCAAGCCAAAACGGAATTCTCTACAATAGCTGCGATCAGCATAATGTAGCCAGGCTGTGCCACTGGCAAACCACCTTCCAAAACAACTCTGGTTCTGCACAGACCTGACTGTTCTGAATCCACTGGAGTTTAGGGCAGGCCGTCTCAATCAAAACTTGTCTGTGCAACATCTCCTGGAGAGCAGCATGCTACGAAACAATCAGTGGGACTAGAAGCAGCTTGCGAACTCACCAGTTTGCTGCTAACCATCAGATCAGAACTGTTCAGTTTTTCTGTGTTGGGTGGATCGCATAGGATTGTTCCTGTGGCATGTTCTTGCAGTACCTGTCCAGGTCTTGTTCAGTGATTGGCCAGGGCAGACACACCTCCTGGCAAAACACCTTTCTGAAACCATCCCTTTCTGCTAGTCCGTAAATAACTGCTGTAAAACGGGGCCAGAGACCTAGAGCTACTGTAAACCAGTGTAAGGCATTGGCTCCACTAGTGCTAGTCCATTTATATGGGGTGAGGATTTAGCCCAGTGTTCCTTCTTTATGGCTCTACTGAGCAAACCTAAAGGAGTCATTTCTTCTTCGATCTCCTTTGAATAAAGCCTACAATAAAATCATTCCCAATCAAACTGAATGCTAATTGCTCATAGAGACAATAGCTGACACTTTATTAATAACCCTGCCAGATATTTTAATTGCCTTAGCACTTGTGTGTAAATCCTCATAGCAAGTTTTGTTTAATTCAAAAAGCAATAAATTCTTGGGACAGTGTGTTCTGCAAGGGCCCTGAAATAAATTACTTATGGGCATTAATTTGCACCAGTGTGATTTACACCAGTCCAGCACCAGGATAAGGTGCATTAGTACAAATGAAAATGCACTGATGTAAATAGTCTTTATTAGAATTTACAGTGGAAGCTTAAAATCCACTGTAAGTCCAGGCTTAAGGATCAACAGCTGTTCTGCTTGTAGTTTCAGGTACCAAGCATGAATGGGAAGAGGCTGTATTAGGAACCAGAATAGGTGAGTGATGTCTCTGAAGAGGAGTGAGGAAGTCTGGCAAAAAGGCACAACCAACTCAGTATCCTAGATCACTTTTTTCTGGTCTCTCTCAAATAACCAGCAATGCCACTGGAAATGTGTCCTTACTATTGCTTACTTCCACTTAACTGCTGCAGGGAAATCATGCCTCTATCTAGAAAATTTACTTCAATATCTGCTTCCTTGTAGGGTGCTTCAATTTAGGAAATTAAGGTGTACCAGTCTGTTTCCAGGTCTGAGCAGCATGCAGGACTTGAGGAAATATTGCAACATATCTACTCTTAAACCCTTTAAGGTCTGGGCTCCAGAGCTGTAACTTGGATACATCTTTCCAAGGGAATTCCATAAGAAGGAGATTGTGCTGGATTATTGGCTACCACAAACAGATACTCATGCTGGAAGGCTGTCTTTAAGATGCTAAGAAATGGGCAGCCTGCCAGTGGCTGTATAGCTTGAAAAACTGTTAAGACTGAATTGGAATATCCAAGTGGAACTCACAGGGTGGGGGTGGGGGTTTGGGGGGGACGAGGTGGAAAAGTGCAGTGTGAAATTGAGTGAAGTAGTTACAAATCACTGAGCTGGTGGTATTCTTACCAGACCTTCTGTTTTACTTCTCAAGGAAGGTCTTTGAGCCTCATGTGACCTTAACAAAAATCTACTACTGCATTCATGTTGAAGCCTAAAGTGAATTTGGTCCTCTATCTTCAAGTTGACAAGTACTGAAGGGAGATTTTGAAGGCAGTGTTGTTTCTTACTGCTAACAGATGCCTGATGCTCTGTATCTGTTTTCCCAACCAGGGTTCAGCAGAACCCTGGGGTTCCACAGACCATCGTCAGAGGTTCCTCAAGAAATTGTAGAATAAATAAAAAAAAAAAAATCTTACAATGTAAGCTGACATATAAACAGCTCTTTAAAAATTTTCTTGACAATTTAGCAGTAATTGGATTGCGCTGCCTCTGCTTTCAACTTTCTCTGGCCAAGCAAATGTTTTCATAGGGATATGAAAACTTCCTCGGGATATGAAAAATTATTTTAAGGGCTTCCTCCATGGGCGGGGGGAAGTTTGGGAATCACTGCTCTATATGGACACTGACAAAGGCAGATACATTATCCAAATCTTAAATTAGGTGTAAAGAAGGGCTTCAGTTGTTCATGCATCTGGGCACAGGAAGTGGTAACATTCAGTGTCCGGACCCTGTCATCTTGAAGAGCTTTACCTTCTAGGCATGATTGCTCAGGCCATGCTCAACGTTATTTGGTGGGAGACTGTGCTGTATGTAGGCCCATTCTGGAATGGCATTCTGGAATGACTGGCCACAACATTCCAACATGGAGCAGCTAGCTAATGGGACCAAAGAGCAGTTACTAACTGTCTTATTACTGCTTCAGTAGAAGATGGACACTCCTATTTTTGTAGGATTAAACTTTGGACCCAGAGATGTGATTAATATAAATGATGATCAGAGACCAGGTCAGTCCATAGCTTCCTGATATCTCCTGATAAATGAGCCATCTGTGGATAACTAAAGAGAACCAGTCTCATTCCCTTACAGAAAAGGAAAGGGGATGCTGGATGAGTAGGGCATCTTTCTTAAGTTTTTAGGAAAGGACATTCAAACTATACACTAGTAGCTTGGAATATGACACTTACACTTATCAACTGTACACTTGTCATCTGTATTACTCCATGTAACTTACAACACCTTGTACTTAAAGTGGGAGAGGGGACTTCTTGGTTAACTTACTCCTTCCACTTGTTTAGTGATTCCTCGTGAGCTGAAGACTTCAGAGATTAAGATGTGCAGAGTAGCCAACTTCACAAATGATCTCTAACAAATCTCTCTGGGATCTCCAACTCTCTCTACTACCAAGAATCTTACTATCTACTGCAGTATCTGATATCCCAGAAGACCTCATTCTGTCCCACACGAATGTACTGGAGAGTACTTGTTTAGAATTCTGACCAAATCTAAAACTTTCCATGCCAGAAAGCTGGTTAAACTTTCAGCACACATGGAGTTAAACTCATGTGTATTACAGTTCAGCTTCAAAGTAATTCATTTTGGAAAACCTTCTGGTAAATACTTAATCATAGGCTTTTATTTTGTTGGAGTAATGTGTCCCTAATTGAGTCCCTTTCTAAAACTCTTGGCAACCTGTTGAGAGCTATTAATTGGCAAGATTTCATTACTGTGCACTTGCTCTGGACTATGTATCTCTTCACTGTGAGGTACAAGGCATAGAAGCAGTCAGGGCTGGGTTTGGTATCTAAGGTGTTTGTTTTCATTGATCCAACACAGAACTGGCTTGAGCCCCTCCCCCCTCCCAGTTACCTGGGAAACTAACACACCATACCTGAGTCTCAGACACTCTACTTCCCCACTTGCAAGCACAAAGTCTGTTGTAGAGAAATCCTCCATAGGGATGGAAGTAACTGGGCATTAATTTCTGAAAAACATCAAAGAGGGTTCACAGATATAAAACATGAGTAAGTCATTAGCAGTGGGTGAAAGGCCAGCTGGAAAAGGCAAGCTGAAGCCTTGCCCCTTCTGCCCAAAGCCATACCCTTTGACCAGGCCTGTGCAAAATACAGCCCACAGGCTGGATCCAGCCTGCAGAGGCAGTGGAGAGCCCCAGGCAGACTCCCCATCTTGGCTCTTGCACCCTGCAGAAACGTGGCCGCAGGGAAGTTTTAGGAGCTGCCTTGCCCCCAGCACATTCCCGCTGGCCAGTTTCTGGCAGAACCAGACAATGGGAGCTGCTTGTTAGAATAACAGGCAGCTAAGAAGAATTACGCCCCCTCTCTTGGGCTCAGTTATTCAGGAAGCACAGGGCCGGGCTGGCTGGCTGGCTGGGAAACATTTTAAATCTGCAGGCAGGTTCGCTTGGCAGTTGGCAGGTAAGTCTCTTGGCCACAGCCACCTTCTGGCATCCCTGCCCTTTCCTGTCCCATCTTTCTACCCCTCAACATACCCAAACCCTCTCTTCCTTTTATGTCCATACCCTCTCCCAATTCTGGCACCCCAATCTCCTGCCCCAGATCACAATCCCTTCCTACTCCCGGTCACATCCTAAACTCCTGCACTCCAGTCCCCTGCCCTAGGCCACAACTGCCTGCTTCATCCAAACTCCAGTCTTCCCCCTGCACCCCAGTCCCTTACCCCAAGCTCATTTCTGCACCCAACCTGCATTCCAGATCCCACATCTGCTCCATTAATATCGTGGAAGAGTGCGGCCCTTTGACCACTTTCCAAAATCTTGGATGGCCGCCCCCTTCCCCCCCCCCACAGCAAAAATTATTGCTTACCCCTGCCCTAAACTAGGCTACCCCTTCAGCACGCTTCTCCCCCCTCCCTCCCCAGCCAAGCCCCATGCAACCTGAGCTGAGGGCTAGCATGGCCCCAGCCTCCAGGGCTGATGCACGGCCCCAGCCCCTCCTAGGTGGCTCTGCAGCATAGCCAGTTTTGGGAAGGCAATGCCTTCCCTTGCCTACCTTACCCACTGCCCATGGTAAAAGTCCCACCCCAATAGGTGGGGCAGTGTCCTTTTCCTCTCGGGTTCATAAGTTCAGGACCCCAAAAGTCCCTGTCTCTGCACCCCACTCACAATTGCTGCCTTTGGTCAGTGCCTCCCCAGAGTTCTCCTCCCATCCTGGGTGGGGGGAGGTAGAGGTATTTTATTTGCCCTGCTGGCTGCTCATGGGGAGCAGGCCTTGCTGCTACCACCTTGTTGGCCACTGGTTGGAAATCCTGCCCTCCCCTCTTACCCTCATAACTGATATTTGAGCCCTTCTTTGGCTGAAGTTTTTTAAACTGACAAGGTTCCCCTTCCTTTGAGACTAGGCTAAATGCAGTCTCTTTTGGATTCCCACATTTACAAGCATTGGTGACTATTGCACAATTCCTGCATTATATAACTTGTAACCCAACACCAGCTGATTTAACTACAATAAGCAAAACATCATTCCATCAGCTGAATCTATAGCAAATCTAAGACAGGAGCAATTGTATTTACAGTAACGTACCCAGAGACTCTGGGTTCAATATCAAGGAAGCATTCATTCAGAGCCTGTTTCACAAATGATGCATAATGAAGTTTCAAGTTGTTGGTGGTGGCACATTAACAATAGGCAATACCCAATGTAACACCAATAGACCCCGGTCATCTGCAGGCAGAATCGAATCAGTGACCTCTGGAGCTTAGCAGATGAGCCTCTATTGCAAAAGCCAGCTGACGGTTAGCTTTTCTCTAAGTGGTTTCAGTGCATAAGATAGGACAGTGCACCACACCCAGCAGGGGCTACGTCTAGACTGGCCCCTAATTCCGGAAAAGTCATGCAAAGCAGGTATTTCAGAATAGGGAAATCCGCGGGGGATTTAGATATCCCCCACGGGATTTAAACAAACATGTCCGCCGCTTTTTTCCAGCTTGAAAGTAGGAATAAGAGATCCTCCGGAAAAGGGCTTTATTCCGGAGGATCGCGCCAGTCTAGACGCTCTTTTCCGGCTTTTCCCCCAAGCCGGAAAAAAGCGGCGGACATGTTTGTTTAAATCCTGCAGGGAATATCTAAATCCCCCGCGGATTTCCCCTATTCTGACTTACCTGCTTTGCATGACTTCTCCGGAATTAGGGGCCAGTCTAGACATAGCCCCAGGTGTGTGGGTTACATCAGTATTAGGGGTTGTCAGTAAATAGCCCATCTGCATAGCATCCAAGAAATGCTGAAGAACAAGTCTAATAGCATTAAACCCATGCTTGGTTTAGGACAGGGGTGGCCAAACTGCAGCTCTCCCAAAAGTGCAGCTTGTGAAGCCGCTCCTGCGCATCTGCTCCCCCCCCCCCCCTCCAATGACCCCTGGTCTCCCTGTGTTCACTGGGGCAGCAATTCTAAATGGTGCCCAAGATGGCAGTCATCACAGGGAGTCTGATATGGCCAAAAAGTCTAAGCTTGTTCCTTAAAGGAGCAGCTTTTTTTCCTTCCCCCTTGACAATTCTGATACGACTCTTCTCATGTTTTCTGCCACTGTTTTAGCTCTTTTTGTTAAATGGGTTGCTCCTCTCCCCCCCCCCCCCCCGCCGCCCCCCCCCCGATTTAGGAGAAAGAAATAGGATAGGGACCCACTCCGAGGAGTGTCAAGACACTTAATCAGAGATGGGTCTAGTTATGGTTGAATAGTAGCACCTGCATCTGCTAGGATAAAATTACAATTTCATGCATCTGGCACAAACAAATTACTGGCTGTCTCCAAGAGGAAACTGTACTCCAGGGTGAGGTGTTGCACACTTGACTGTGTGCTAGGTCTTTCTCTCTAGTACAGGCAGTCCCCGGGTTACATGGATCCGACTTACATCGGATCCCGACTTACAAATGGGGTGAGGCAACCCCCCACTAGCTGATTCCCCCCCAGCAGACCAGGGAGACGCGGAGCGGCTTTTCTTAGCAGACACCTCCGCTTGAATAAAGGACTGAGGGAAGTGAGGTGTGGGAGAATAAAACTGAGCTCTGGAGAAATGTTTGGCTAGAGTTTCCCCTACAATATATACCAGTTCCAACTTGCATACAAATTCAACTTAAGAACAAACCTACAGTCCCTATCTTGTACGTAACCCGGGGACTGCCTGTAACTGGTGTTGGGGACTTCTGGAGGCAGGATACAGGATAAGATTGGCCTGTACCACTCTGATTATTGCAGAGGAGCTGTTCAGAAGACATGCAAGGTACAGCTAGTTTAGGCTTATACACTTGAACCTCCTTAATATGGCAACCCTGTGAAATGGGGTAAACTGGGATAAGGACATTTTGCAGATCATGGAGAGCGCTGGGGTGAGGTAATGGGGGGGCTTACCTGATGCCCTGCACTCCGGCCCACATGATTCCATGCTTGCTGTCATCACTCAGCACCACATTCAAGCAGCAGGGGAAAGCTGCTGGTGAAGTTCTTCACCATATTGCTGCCCTCCCACTCCCCCCCCCCCCCCTGCTGGGAGAGGAGAGGTGCAGGGAGGGCTACAGGGAGGGCGGTACCCCATTTAGCAAAATCTTTTGGAAGGGACCTGGGGTGGCAGTGCACCTCCTGGGTGCTACACAAGTTGCCTATGTTGGTTTGCAGTTCTACAACACATTGGACTTGGACCCCATTTTTAAACTAAGGAGTAGAATATTTTTGCTGCCTTGGTCTCTACAACTGTTGCAATTCTCACTCTTCAGCTAGGTAAAACAAACTACTTCTGACTCCAAGAAGCAGAGAGCCAAGCTGTCTGGCTTAGGTGACTGTTACCAAAGGAAGATCCTTTCTCCTAAGTCTAGGTACATAATCACCTCGGGCTGTAATCCTAAATCTGCATAGTCTCAGCCACGCCACCTGACTTCTAAATGCCTGCAATTTATTGGATTCCTTTACAGACTTCAGTTACAATTCACCACATACTAATCTTGTGGTGTTAAGCCTCCTTGCTTGTTTTGGATGTGTCCACTTGAACACCTGGCTGCTTATTCCCCGCTAGGAAAGTTTTCCCCCTCCCCTTGGGAGGACAGGTTGCTAGTCAGGTTTAACGGAATTCACTTCAAGCTGATAAACAATCAGATTCCTCCTTGCCTTTAACTTCTAGAGCAATGGTTCTCAAACTTTGGTACTGGTGACACCTTTCACATAGCAAGCCTGTATGATTCCCCCCCCCCCCCCATATCTAAAGAGTATTTTTAACTAACACCATTATAAATGCCAGAGGCAAAGCAGGATTTAAGGTTGAGGTTGATGCTTGCAACTCCTGAGGATCCTCAGATCCTATTCTAGGGTCTGATGTTGCCAACATCACAAGTGCCTTGTATAATTGAGATACAAGAGACCTGCCTTTCTGCTGTTACTACTAGATACTAATGATCCTTGCAATGCTATGAAATCAGGTATCTTCCCTTTTCTGTAGACAGAAATCCAGTTCAGCTCCCTCTTAAGTCAATAGTTTTCTTATTGATTTTTTTTTTTTTTTTTTTACATGGGAGCAGGATCAGATGCAAGGTAAGCAAGATTGGGGGGTGAGGAGGCTAAATAGCATGTTGAAAGACACTGCCCTCATTGGTGGAAACTTAAATTGTAATTGGCATCTACCTCCTAGTACTGTGTTCCCTTTTCTCTTTCCAAACTAAAGTAGTAGGGGGAATCAAGTCTCTAAGGAATACTGCAGAGTTGCTGGTAACCTACCCCTCCACCCAGTACTAATTGGGAGCCTGGCATCTTCAAAGAAGCACAGTGCCCCTTTAAATATCTGACTAGCCTTACTTGCAACCGCTGAAATTACTCTGTGGTACTTTCAGTTTGTTTATACATATCTTCATCAAATGCACCTGTCAACTCAAAACAAGGAGAAGCTGTGAGTCTTAGAGCTGCATTTTTTTTTTAAACTGTTCTCCAAATCTTGCCATGTTCTGTTGTATTTGGGTTCAGTTTTTCTACTGGAAATGACTTTTTTGAATTCATTTAATGTCTCTATTAAACCTAATTACAAAACAGACACGCCTCTAAATAGTGCATTTCAGAACAGGCAAAACATGCTTCCTTTCTCTTGAGCTGATTGACTTCCTCTCTAGTACACTTGCAATGTCTTTGGTTAGTTCCTGCTTCTGTTCTCCAATTTGGACCTGCCTCTGACTGTTGTATTTGCATGTGAGTTGTAAATGGAGGCAGCTTCCTTCCATTCCACCACCTGTCTCTCGTTGCTTACTGTAGTTTAGATGGTCTTCACATTCACACTGTAAGTCAGTCAACATTCAGTACAAAGATTTCTTCCAGTTGGTCTGTTAATGAACTTAATAAGCAGGTTGGAGGGAGTGAATCCTTCTCTCCCCCCCCCCCCCCAGCAGTGTTACCTTCTACGGTCACCTGGGTGGAGGAGGATCAGCAGCATCATGCTGGACCATTTAGAGGCAAGGCACTCCTCCAACAGACAGCCCTCTGCATTGGGAATCTAGTGCTGACTGTTACTGACCTGCTGGAAGACCTATGACAACCTCTCTGTGTATCCCTTTGTACATCGCCTCCTCCCGCAGTGACTTGGCGGGAGCCTTGGAGCTGCTGTAACAACTTGGCATCCGAAGCTCTTCCCCTCCCCCATTGTTTCTTTGGGTTGGGGATAGAGGACAAACTCAATTAGGGCTTCCTCAGTCCCTGGAAAGTGCCCTTGACCCCTTAGTGACAGAGGAGCATGTGCTCCATAACTGAACAAGGGGCTTTCTGTCTCCTTGCTCCTGATGCCTGCAGAGATCCCGTGCCCTAAAGATTGCTGCAAAGGGAGGAGAAGCCTTGAGGGTTCACTATTCCACTGAGGTGCCTTAATACTCATTAGCCCTTAATGCCTCTGCTGGGATTATCAGCAAGGGGGCCAATTAGTACAGACTCTGAGTTAACATCCTTTAGGGACTAAATTGACACTCCTCTTGCAGACACTCCTCTTGCAAGCTATCTGGGTGCTTGTCTCCTTAATGACCATCTTGAGCTTGGCTCAGGCCGCGGACAAAGAAAGCTTCCTATCCAGTTACTGCTTTCCTACTAGTTCTTGTCCCTATGGAATAGTTCAGTGTGTGCCCCCAAACACGCTTACCATCTCTTCTGGAATCCAACTTTGCATAAAATTGCTTGGCTCATTGCAAAGGAAAATGTAAAGATACTTGTGCACTAACACTCCTGGCAAATTAATCGTGTACAGCTCTTGTGCCTAAAGCCAACTAAATGTAAGGCCACATCTTGAGCATCCAGTGATGGTTTTTATAGCATGCCATGTGAAGTCAGTTATTAGAGGCTAGCACAGGAGTGAGCGATAATTTTTGATGGGGAGGGGGCACTCCAGGATTTTGGTAAGTGTTCAAGGGCCACCATTTTCTATGGAGGGGGTGCAGAGTCTGGTATGGAGGCTAGGTGCAGAAAGGAGCTGGGGTAGGAGACTGGGATGCAGGAGAGGGTGTGGGGTCTGAGATGGAGTTTGGGTGAAGGAGGGGGTAATGACCTGGGGCAGGGGTTTTGGTGCAGGGTCCAGGAGGGGATATGAGTGTAGGAGAGGATTCTGGGCTGGTGAAGTGCAGGAAGGGTGTAGGGTCTGGGAGAGAATTGGAGTAGGGGCAGGGGTGAGGTGCCAGCGGTAAGCTCTGGACCGGAGGCACTTCCTACATAGCTCCTGGTCAGCAGCCCAGCAGTGCCCAGAGGCAGCCTTCTTCCTGCCAGCAGCTCCAGAGCACTTGAAGCAGCTAGTTGTTCATGTGACTCTCTGCACTGGTGGGGGAGGCTTTGCTTTTGGGTAAAGCATGCATGTTGCTGTAATGTAGAATTTTCTCCTAAATTCATATTACACTGGTAATGTGCTACAGACTTCTGCAGCATTTATGCTTCTGGTCAGTGGCTTGTATACACATTGTTACCTATTGCAAGCAAAAGCTTTAAATGCTAACAAATCACATATTGTAAACTTTAAAAGTTTGTGAATAGTTAACCACAAGTCAAATTCCTTTTTCACCTTCAAATTTCCTATCTTGGATCTGTAAATGTGTAACTTCCTGCTTAAGAGCTTAAAAAAAAACTTATAAATAAGAAGCAAAACTTTAACTAGCATGCAAAAACAAAGCCTTGCAAGAGCATGTGAATGATGGTGGCTTAATGTAGTATCATAGTTGTTTTTGTTTGTTTGGGGTTTTATGGGTTTAGCTTATTGTACTGTTTACCACCATGAAACTGAAATTGTCTCTAAGAATAGTTCTCAACAGCTTGATCACAAATATGAATTAATCTCTCCCCCTCCCCCCATTTGTAAACTGGGGAAACTGAGCAAGTTGTCCTGCTGGCCTCTGGGTGTCACATTAATTGGAGGCCTGGTATAGAAAAGATGATGCCTTGGGCAAGCCACTAGATGTGTTAATACACCTTGCACTGTGACCCTCACTGGTTTGTCGTGCAAACCTCAAAGTATAAGGGAGACACTGATTTTTATTATAGGTTTTGAGTTATGTTGCATGTTACTCCACTCAGGAGCACTGAAGATTTCTGATGCTTTGTAGTGCTCATGGCAAGCATTTATAACCGCTTTTTTTTCTTAAAATGAGATGCCCATGACACATGTAAACTAAATCAACTCTGTTTAGTAATCTTAAACCAGAAACGAAGTTTGTACCATAGTATAGGGATCGATGTTCTGTGGCTTCTATCTTTCACTTGAAGCTTTGTACGTTTATTTAGAAAAGTAACTTTTTTTTTTTCTGTTCTTAGGTACTGGGTCAAGCATACTGTCTGCTCTGCAGGATTTATCCTGGTTGTCCAAGTCCAAAGTAGAGAAACAACTTCAGATAATATCTGTGCTACAATGGGTCCTTACTTTCCTCATTATGGGTAAGAAATAAACTTTTATTCGAAAATGAAGGTTCTTGATTAAAAGCTTCAGGGGGTAGCAGAGTTATTCTGTAACAGGAAAAATGTAAAACAACAAATAGTCTGGTAGCACTTTTAAGACTAACAATATATGTAGATGGTATCATGAGCTGTCGTGGGCACAGCCCACTTATTCAGATGACCAGCTTATCAGTCTTCATAAGAAGTGGGCTGTGCCCACGACAGCTCATGATACCATCTACATATATTGTTAGTCTTAAAAGTGCTACCAGACTACTTTTTGTCATTTTGATTAAAACTGTCCTTGCAGAATTCAACTTGTGGGCATTAGCAGCTAAGGTAAAACCTATTAGGTCTCCCTCTGCTTAAGAACAGGGTGTTACTATTGCTAGATAAACAAAATGCATAGGAAGGATTACTACACGCATGTAAGCAGGGCTGATCTGTAGGTATTGGAACACAAGGGTGCAGATCTCTTTTAAAATCCTTCTGTACAGTCTGTGCTCTGTAGATAAACCTATGTTTTGCCATGAATGTTCCAAATGTAGTTGGGAGGGGGAAAGTAACAAATCTTCTTTTCTTTTGGCAGCCACTCTAAGAATACAAAATAATGTGGTGAGCTGCTTCTTACGGTATATTCTGAGCTTTGTTCAATCTAGTTTTAAACCTCTCTAGCAATGGGGCCCTTCACTGGGCAAGAATCTCCAGAGGAGCTCAATGTTGGGGAATGCTTCTAGCTGCCCACCCTTGTAGGTGACATTTTGTCCAAAGACTTCCTTCCTGCCTCAATTGTTGCTTCCTCCTCTGAGTGGAAGGAAAAGAAGCATTTTAGTTGGGGGGAGGGGGTGTTCCCCTTGATTGTCTCTAGTATTAAAGTAACTCAAAGCTGGTTAGCTTCTTTGGTCACTGATTGCATGTGACCATCTTGCCAGTTCTGATTTGAGCCACCATTAGCATGCCATAAATACTTTCTATTCATGGCCTATACATTGCCAGTTGGGAGTTTTCAGCTGAATTCCCTCTTGTTTCATCTCAGACAAGTTTGGGGCGGGGGAGGGAACATTGAGAGGGGGATGTAACCCTTCTGCCAGGCAGAGTAAATAGCAGCAAGGGCCAGGTTCAATATCTAGGGGTCTCCTCCCAACAAGGCAATACAACACCGGCTCGAGCCCCCACCCAGTGACCTGGGAAATCTTACATACACCTCTGGGTGCCTCAAAAGAGGCAATTCTTCCCCTCTCCCAAGCACAGAGCCTCAGTATAGTAGCAAACCTTTAATAACATGAGGTAACCCCCCATCTGCATTAAATTGGGGAAACACCACAACTCAAACATGAGCAAAGGCCCTCCCCCAGCCACAAATCCCCCCCCAAAGTCCCACACCCCAAAAGTCTCTGCCCGGTCAGTGCAGCCTCCAGAGTTCCGCAGAGTTTCACCATCCCAACCTGGAGGGGTGGGGATCCGACATGGTGGTGGCTCCGCCTGGTGCCTGGACGACTGTCTGCTGCCACTCCCAGCTGCAGGTCGTCCGCTCGCTGTCTGCCTGCACTTGCAGGTCACCCCTGCCAGCTGCATCTGCTGTCCACCTGCACTTGCTGGTTGTCCCTTGCAAGCTATTCTGCTAGTAGCACAGCACTAGGCTCCCCTCAGCACACAGTGATTTTAACTCATAACAGAGGAGCCTTAGGACTAGTGCTCCACTGGCCCACAGTGAAGTTAACTCCATAGCTCACAACTAGACTCTTAATGGAATCCAAATTAACTCTGATATTCCACAGTGGAGAAAGGACGGGGTGCAATCTGTGTTGTTCAGGCCCTCAGACAGGACCCTACCACCAGGTACAAAGACCTATTCCCAGCTTCTCTCAATTTGACTGGGTTTGGAACCCATGCCCCTTGTCTAGCGAGTGCTACTTAGTTTATGATGAATCCCTCTGTCATAAACAGTTCCACCATTCCATTGTCCTTGATTCACATAATCAGGGTAACAACACGTTTATCCCCCCTGCCTCAATAACAGAGACTGGGGATCCCATAGTGGCCAAAAGCAGCATTTGGGCTGCTGTGAGCACATACTAGACTGGGTGGGTGTGTCTATGCAAATTGGGCTCCACCCCTGAAGTCTTTGTACCACTTGCCACAGTTCACCACCAGATGTCAGGATAGTTTACCCTGACTCCGCTTACAGGGAAAAACCTCCATCTTACTTCAAAATCAGCACTTACCTGTCTTAATAAGCGAAGGCCCAGCATGGTGCAAGGAGGTAGTGAGGAACTCTTTTGTGTGTGTGTGTGTGTTAGGGAATGAGTCCATTGGAAGTCTTTCCTGTGACTCAACAAAATCGAGCCAGCAATAGTCTCTCAGTAGGAGGTTCAAGACCCTTCTGCAGTAATGAGAGATCTGTGGACTCTGAGGATGGGACAGGGAAATAGCTTGGTCTCAGCCCTATCGAAGGCTTAGTCTCAGTGTGATATCACTAATCTGTGATGCCTAAATCAGATTGAGTATAAAAAGCTGTAAGTATGGTCCAGTCAAAAGGCATAGGGTGGTAATAGTGAGAGATGTCTGCTCTGCAAAAATGAGGCTTTTTTTAATGCCACTTCTCCTCTCTGTCCCCTTGGCAACTGTAGGTGTTGCTTGTACTGTAACCCTCATGTACATACTCTGCACAGACTGCTGGGTGATTGCAGCGGTCTATTTGGCATGGCTGGTGTTTGACTGGAATACTCCAAAGAAAGGTAGGTTGTCAGAATGTTGCATAGCGAGGGAAGGGGGGGCTTTATATAGGAAATGCTGTACACTAAAGAAGGTGAAAGATTCTCCATAATAGATAATTATGGAAATGTCTTTACATTTGGGATGGAAAGGAAGGGGGCAGTGGAAACTTGTCAGTTACTGGCTAGCTTGCACTGTGTAAGTAAGTCTAAGGCATGTCAGTACATGTTACTGCAGGCAGCTCCCAACGGGTGCACAATTCCTATGCATGGAGAGCCATTGCCCATCAGGCTAACACGCACAATGGAAGTGTACAGAGCAAGCCATATGATGGCGCTGTAAGGGTGCATCTCTCTACACAGCACCTGAAACTTGAAATAAGATATGCAATTTACACTATGCAAATTGCCTATCTTATTTTGATTGTATTTCAGTAGCCTATTTTGAAATGTGGCACATCTACATGGCACCAGATTTCGAAATAACGTGCTATTTTGACGCATCCCTTAACCCTTGTTCCATGAGGGTTACAGGGATGCTGAAATAGCGCACCTGTTATTTCAAAAAATATTTTGAAATGATGGGCACGTTTAAAAGACACGGTGCAGCTATTTTGGGATACTGGAAGGTATCCAGAAAAAGCCACGCTGTCTAGACATAACTAGAGAATTAGTGCAGAGTAGATGATGTGCTTTAAGCTCTCTACTTCATTGCACACTGACTTCCTCCTGTAGACTAGTCCTTACACCTGCCTATATGTTGTCCTAGGAAATGACTGCATATTTTCCTATCCTTTTAAATATAATGTAACCTATCTCTCAATCCTGCTACATTCTAGCCATTAAGGATGTTGTGTAGTAGTGAGTTCCGCAGGCTAATTACTTGTGTCTACACTTTTTTACAAGATCCAGAAGTCTATGCTTGAACCTTGCAAGCCAAATTAAAACCTGAGTTGGCAAAAGCCAAGGGGCGAAATTAAAATGTTTATAGTTCAGATCAATTGGCTGCTTGGATTAGTGATATACATGTCTTCAGGGGGTCTATTTTGAGTTACTGTCTGGGGAGAGCTCTATATTGACCTACCAGAAGATTCTGAGACTGGTTGGGTCTCACTTCAGTTGACACTTGAATACAGTTGCCTCTTGCTTGAGGTTTTTTTAGTAGGGTAAGGAGAGAGGGCAGTTGGGGCCACCAGACATTAGACTTAAGGTCTCAGCCAGACTGATACTTTGCATAGCTTTCAATTAAAAAAGATCCTGGTTGAGCTAATGGGACTTTCTGAGTAGAAGAGACTGAGCCAAAAGATGGTAAACATGGATGTCCTGACCCTGCAAACTCCTGTGTTCAGTTCTACTGTTTGCATAGCACTGGGACTTGAGGCTCCTGAGGTCGTGTCAACTTTGCTGTGCAGCTGTTGCTTGAAGCCTAGCTCTCTTCAGATGCCAAGGAAAGGTGCAGGTGCTCCAGACCTTTGAAAAAAAGCCTGTAGAAGGCTTTGTGCAAGTCTTTCTAAAGTGAAGTAATAGCTACCTTGCAGTGCACAGTGCAGACACCCTACAGCCTAGCCCTGAGAGCCTCTGATAAACATCTTTGGTGGTACTCTTCCACATTACAACTGATTATTCTCAAAATGCATCTTCTTCCCTCTTTTTTTTTTTTTTTCAAGGTGGAAGAAGATCCCAGTGGGTCAGAAACTGGGCCATATGGAGATACTTCAGAGACTATTTTCCAATACGGGTAAATAACCTTTTTTTCCCCCCTCTTTTCTTCTCCCCCTCCCCCCCCCTCTGTTCCACTCCTGACTGTACTGAAAGCTCTTCTGTTCCTCTTAAAGATATGTATTGCAGTAACCTCTTGGGTGGTGTTCCTTTGACATGAGGATACCAGCTCTTGCTTGGTACACAGGCCTTGCTTTATCCTTAGTTGAAACTGAAATATCAAGGTCATAAAATGCACTTTATTTAGGATCCCACCACATGATGTGTATTTCCCTGAAACAGTCATCTCTTGCATCATAGACTTGGTGCATCCCTAATCGATTCTGATAGGAATGTCATTTGCTTCCACGATGACTTCCCATTGACTCAAGGCGGCAGTTTGCCTTGGAGAAATCTAGTGATAAAAGAACAGCCTATAAACAATGGATTTGGCTGTTTGTTCATTTCCCTCCCACTCATACTACAACATGCAGAGGAGATTGCGTTCATGCCACACATTTTGTACTCCTTTCATAGAATTTGACCTAGGTCCAAGATGTAGTCCATTGCCCTTAAGGTTTTTGGGTTGAATAGTGGGTGATCACTCTAAACTCTACTTTTATTATTAACATGCAAAATGTCCTGGGAAGTGACAGTTATGTTTATCATACCTGCTTGCTAATGGTGGGCATAATAGCCTTAGTAAACAGCTGCTCTGTCTCTGGGCTCCTGAGATGCTGTTCAAGTTGCTGGTAACCAGGGTTGAAACTTACAGCTTTCATTTAAGCTACATCATAGCTCGTTAGGCTTCATCTACACTGCAGGGTTTTTGCAGAAGAAGCTTTTTGCAGAAGAGATCTTCCGCAAAAACTTCTTGCGCAAAAGTGTGTCCATACCACAAAGAGTATTGCAAAAGCAATGTGCTTTTGTGCAAGAGTGTCCATGCTGCATGGATGCTTCTGTGCAAGAAAGCATCAGAGCACCTGTGCTTTTACAGATACGGGTTTCTTGTGCAAAACCCCTCAAGTGTCCATACCTGCCTTTTTGCACAAGAGCTATAGCGCAAAAAGGAGTTCCTCATGGGAAGTAGAATAACTCTACTGGCAAAAGCCCTCTGTTCTGCCGATTTACTTGCGCAAAAATGCGCTTGAGGTGTGGACGCTCCACTGGGTTTTGCACAAACCAGCTGTTTTTGCGCAAAAACTTTGGTACAGACGTAGCATGAATGAAATAATTCGAGAATTCTTGCATGCCAGTTTGCGGCACAAGGCTTTGGAATTAGCAGGATTCTGTTTCACAGCACTGCAAAAAGATGTGTAAGTAGTGAGGAAAGGGCCTGGAGTTAAAGGTCCATCTCTAACCAGATGGAGTCGAACCCCCTGCAAATGTCCACTTCTGAGGAGGAGCAGGCTGCTAAGTTTACCTACTTTGAAAGGGACTCTAACAGTGCGGGGGGGGGGGGGGAACGGGACTGGGTGTGACTTGGACCTTAAATTACTCTGTTTTTGATCTTGCAAATCCTTTCTAATGCTCTACTCTGTGCACCTCCCACCCCATGCAACCAGTCTCCCAGCTAATAATTGAGTCAATTAGACTAGTCCCTGGAGGAGATTGATGGAAATGACAAGTGTGTGAGATGAGAGGGAGGGGCAGGGGTGTGGAAAATACACTGAAGTAATTTTTCTATGGAGTGGGGAACTCTTTTGAGCTTGTTAGAGGGCTTGGGGCTGGGAAGAGGTCTGTTCTGAGACTGCCTATTGGAAGAATGGTAGGTAGCTCAAGGTACTTTATTTTACAAATACCACGGCAGTTGTTAAAAAGTGAGTATTTGCTAACAGATAATATACATCCATATCTAATGTCGCTTTCCCTATACTTGGACTAAATGAATTGTTAGCTTTTTAATAGTGACTCTTGCTGTCCTTTAGCAATCAGATGCAAAGCAACAAAACTAAGCACATCAAAGAACTAGAACTTATCAAAACTAACTCCTTGGCTTGTCTATTAAAAGCTTATCCGATACCTCCCAAGGGATTTCTTAAACCAAGGGGACTCATGCCAACTTGTCATCGTGCTCTCCCTAGTAAGGGAGGGAGTGCTGCTACCTCACTGACCCTTGGGCCCTGCATGGAGATGGTGAATCTAGATAAGCATTGATTATCAGCCCCATAAACAGTGGAATGTGAAGTCAGCAACTGATTCAGCACAGACCTAGCACATCTGTGCCAAGTAATGTCATGCAGCACACAGGCATAAGGGAGGAGAATATTAATCAGCGGAAAAGCAATTATCTGGATACTTCCAGCTGTCCTCCAGCAGCTGGAGATTCGTCCTAACTGTTGTCCTCTCTCCCTGAAACCTCAACACCAGACATCTTCCAGATCAGCTCTCTGCACATGTCAGAGGCAAATGGGCAAGGCCCTTTCTCAGTGTCAAATCTGCAGCTATATATCCTCTCTGAAGCCTGCAGGAATGCTACCACCCATATAGAGAGCTGGGGCAAAGTCCTGCTTGGCTACTATTAGCTAGTGACCAGGCCTGTCCCATGTAAGGAAACAAGCCCAGGTGCTTTAGCTGCCAGATGGACCTGGTACATTGAAACATGTCTGAAAAGCACCCTTTTCCTACATGTGTGTTAGTGGGGGGTTTTGTTCCCCCCCGCCCGGGGGTGGAGAGGAAGAGCTGCAAGCAGGGCAAAGCTATTGAACAGCCAACACCACATCTAGCCCTTTCTCTCCTGAGGTTGGAAGCCCTATTCCAGTACTCCCCCTGTGGTACTCAGTGGCCTTGTCTATGTTAGGAACCTGGCTACAATTTCCCCGCTCCTGCTGCCAGTGGCTTTGCTCCACAGCTGATAGCAAGAGACCTACTCTCCATGCTGCCCAGGCTGGGGGTTCTCACTTCCAGGAAAAACTGGGTTCTGTGCACAACCTCAGGTCTTAAAACAACAGAGCTTAAAAGTGCAGCCTGATTAGTGTGAGTGGGTAAGAACACCAACTCTGTCCACACATCTATAAGAGCAGCAACATCACAGGACCTAACCACATAAGCCACCAATGTAATCTATGCCACAGTGCCCCTCTGCCATGTGTATTGGCCAGAGTGGACAGTCTCTGACATAGGTTTAATGGACACAAATCAGCTCATCTAAATGGTAATACATAAAATGGTAATAGAATACTTTAACTTGCCAGGGCACTCCTTAATGGATCTAAAGACTATATAATCACATGGCAATTTCAGAAACCAGTTTGAGAGAAGCTGTAAATGAAACCAAGTTCTACAGGTTTGACATCTTAAACCGAGGTCTGAACAAAGACTTTACTTGGATGGGCCACTACATTTAACACCCTAATGACATACACGTTAAGTATTGGGCATTTATAGCTCACTCTATTAGCCTCATTTAGCATGGACAGTCTCATTGACACTTTTTTTTTCCCTTCCCTTTCCCTCTCCATCCTCTATTTCTGCTATTTGCAACTCTGGATGCTTTGTTCTATTCATCTGAAGAAGTGGATTGTGCCCAGAAAAGCTCATGGTACTAGCTACATTATTTTATTAGTCTCTAAGGGTACGTCTAGACTACATGCCTCTGGCGACAGAGGCATGTAGATTAGGCTACCCGACAGAGTAAAATGAAGCGGCGATTTAAATAATCGCCGCTTCATTTAAATTTACATGGCTGCCGCGTTGAGCCGACAAACAGCTGATCAGCTGTTTGTGGGCTCAGCGCGATAGTCTGGACGCTCCCCTGCCGACATCAAAGGGAGTTGTCGACAACCCAGGTATGCCTCATCCCAGGAGGCATACCTGGGTTGTCGACAACTCCCTTTGATGTCGGCAGGGGAGCGTCCAGACTATCGCGCTGAGCCCACAAACAGCTGATCAGCTGTTTGTCGGCTCAACGCGGCAGCCATGTAAATTTAAATGAAGCGGCGATTATTTAAATCGCCGCTTCATTTTACTCTGTCGGGTAGCCTAATCTACATGCCTCTATCGCCAGAGGCATGTAGTCTAGACATACCCTAAGGTGCTGCAGAACTACTCTCCTAAGTCTGCTTCAGTAGAAACTGTCACTTTCCCATCAGCTGGTAGTAGCAACAGTGAAGCATGGGCAGAGTTAAGGTGATAATGACTCATTACAAACTGCCTAGGACTGGCAGGGATTGGTCAGTTCAGATGTGCCTTTGGGTGTGAGCTGAGACCAATGATTTGTAGAGTTCAGTATTGATGATGATTCAAATTAGTGCCTGGGTTAATCTAAATAGCCGTCTGCTGTGTGGGCATTGAGCAAACTCTGGCCATATGGCTTTATATAAACATAAAATGAGAGGTTTCAGTCCCTCCAAGTACTGAGCCACTAAACACGCCATCAATAGCAGGGCTGAAATATAACTAGCAGTCTGGTGGCACCTTGTGACCTAATAAATTTATTGGTCTAAGCTTAAGTAGGTAAAACCCACTTCAGAGTAGGAGTGGAAATTCTATACACATGGTGGATTCTGTAACTTCCACTCCTCCTCGTCTGAAGTGGGTTTTACCCACTAATGTCTGACATTTGTTTGTAACTTTAAAAACACCAAGAGGTCCTGTGGCACCTTAACACAGCTGCCCCTCTGAGGGCTAGTCCCTGAAATCTGTTTTGGTGTTCATTTTGTCCTACATGGCTCCTATTACCGACAACTTGCTCTGGTCTGCATATGTCTGATACCAAACCAGCTATTGTCGTCTTCTAAAAAGGCAGAGCTGGCTCCTGCAAGCAGTCTAATCACATTCCCTGGAACCAAATGCAGATGTGCTAAGCATTTTGTCTAGGTCCCATGGCTGCCATGACAATGAAGGAGACTTGTACAGGGCAAAATTCTGCATCACAGAGAATAGGACTTTGAGCAACAGTAGAATTGTGTGTATTTCACTGTGGTTGAGCACCCCTTGCCCATGGGGGGGGGGGGAGCTGTTGCAGCTCCCACTGGTTAACCATAACCAGTAAGCCTTACCTGTTAAGGGTGAGGGTAACTGGTTAACCCTTTACATTGTAATGTGGGCTGTGACACTCCCGTAGCCTTGGAGAAGGTGAGGCTTGGTCACTACTCTGCACTGCCAGATGGTTGTACTGTATTTAGAAAATGCTAAGGGTTGGGAAGCAGAGGAAGCTAGGCACTAATCCCGTGTCCTCTTTCAGTTAAAGACCAGGCCGGATGCAAAACTGACCTACTACCAAAAGCATAGGGAATATATTTAGTGAGGTTGGCATGTAAGGGAGCAAAATAACTTTAGTTAGTGGAGCAGAAATAAGCTTAGGAAGCTGTTGGCTTAGTACAGCTTATGTCTGTTGCTACTTAAGGATGGGCCTTGGAAGTAGCAGTTCTTTGAGCTTAGCAGTGTAGGTAAACTACTGTCCTGGAGCAATTTCTGGATTGGGGTCACAGTCAAGATAAGGTCTATACAAGTCCTAACCTTTGATATGGTCAGTCTGGACCAGATGCTGTAACTGATACTCAATTGTGACATGGGGACACTACCTACTTAATAACCACTGAAGGTGCTAACAGCTTTCTGAGTGGTATCCTTCCTGACTTGGGAATCTATTGACTTTGAATTTTATCTGCTTAGGTTTAAGTACCCATTCTCCAGATACTTAATGATGCTCTGTCTCCCACCCCCTCCTCCTTTTTTTTTTCTCCCCTCCCCCCCCCCATTTATTTCAAGTTTTCATATCCCAAACTCATAACTCCGCTCATCTGAAGAAGTGGACTGTGCCCATGAAAGCTCATGATACCATCTACATGTTTTGTTAGTCTATAACATGGGTTCCAAACTAGGGGGTGTGAAGAAATTCTGCGGGGGGAGAGGGTGTGAGGTGACCCAGTGCTCCCTCCCCCTCAAGTTTTGCTGCTTTATTTTTTTTTAAATAAGCGGGGCAGAGGGTGGTGAGGGTTTCTCAAAAATCAAAAAAGGGGGTGTGATGCTGAAAAGCTTGGGAACCACTGGTCTGTAAAGCACTACCACATTTTTTTTTTTTTCTCCTGTCAGACTAACTCGGCTACCCCCTGAAGCTCCTGATATTTACTGGTTCAAGACAATAACAGCCTATACTTTGTTGTGTGCTAGAGTCTGCTTACCAAGCATGCTCTGCTAGTCCTTGCTTTTGTATCTAGTTATGATCATTATAGTCGACTGGTAATTGTATAACTGGGGTTTGTGCCGAAAACTAAAGGCCTTCATTTCATTCAGGAACACCCTCCATCACTGTCCATCACTCCTCTACAGAGGCTTATCTCTCTGAATGTGTGACTCACAACCTTTGTAGACTACTGTGCCCCCTGCAGGAGTCTGGATTGTATTGCCTCCTTCAAGTTGCCTATCTATTTCCTAGAACTGGAAGGGACCTTGAGGTCATTGAGTCCAGTCCCCTGCCTTTACAGCAGGACCAAATACCATCCCTGACAGATTTTTGCCCCCAATGGCCTCTTCAAGGATTGAACTCACAACCCTGGGTTTAGCAAGCCAATGCTCAAACCACTGAGCACTTAGTTTTACCTCACCTAAACACTACCAGCTTACAAAATCAGACACAAATACAAAATTTTCACAGCTACACTGTTATTGAAATGGCTGAACATGTAATAATAAAATAAACTGGATGACTTACCTGGCACTGTCCGGGTCTGGTCTGGGGTGCCAGCACTGTGTGGAGGGATTGGGGCCTTGAGGGAGGGGGCCGCGCAGGCCTACTGTCCCTAACCTGGGGTGAGGGGGCCATGCACGCTAGTAACAGTTATGCTAGGCAGGCCAGTAGTACTGCAGGGGTAGCCAGTGGGTTGGGGCTGCACTGCCTAGCCCATTGGTGGTCTGGGGAGTACACGGCTGTGGGGCCACTGCCTCCCCCTTCTGGTCTGCACTGGGGCCAAGGAAGAGGGGTTTGGGGTATAAATGGCCAGCTGGGCTGTTGGCTGTGGGGGTGTCCCCAGTAGTCAGTCTGCACTACAACATCCCTCCTCTCTGCCCTCTCCAGGTAATGGAAAACACTTGAATTGCAGGCACATTTTGTTTTTCCTGGCACAACTGACTCCTGATCATGCTTTTAGTTAGGATAAAAAGAAGCTTCATAGCGAACTTGGTGGTTCTAGCTGTTACAGTTCTTGAACAAACAGATTCCCAGATGCACAAATCTCTAAAATATAGTTTGATTGTGGTTATTGCCCCAGGTTTAGTAACAAACAATATAAACAAGCCATTGTAGGCATGAAATTTTAAGTTGTATGGAGTTTGTTTTTAGGTAACCTGTTGTAAACCTAAGCAAACACTAAGGCTATGTCTACACTGGCAGCTTCTTGTGCAAGAACTGTTTTGCGGAAGAGTTCTTGCACAAAAAGTCTTCCACGAGAGCGCGTCTGCACTGGCATGTGCTTTTGCGCAAGAGCATCCATGGCAGTGTGGACACTCTCTTGCACAAGAAAGCTGTGATGGCCATTTTAACCATAAGGGCTTCTTGTGCAAGAAATTCATGTTGGCTGTCTACACTGCTCTCTTGTGGAAGAGCTCTTGCATAAGAGGGCTTATTCCTCGTGGAGAGAGGAATAACTCTTCCAGAAGAAGTCCTGTTTTACAACACTACACTGTAAATTTCCTTGCACAAGAACAGGCGTGCAGTGTAGACAGCAGGCAAGTTTGTGCGCAAGAACAGCGGTTCTTGTGCAAGAAGCTGCCAGTGTAGGCATAGCCTAAGGCTTTGCCTATGCTTCTAAATGAAAGCACAATGGTGACCGTACTTTTAAGAATGGGCATAGCAGGAGCACGGGGAGAGAGCTCTTTCAGTGCTCTACTCCACCTGCATGAGGGGAATAACTAACAGTGCTGGGAGCACAGCTCCCAAACTGTAGCCTGGTTTAAACAGGCACTTGACAGCATTGTAACTTGCTGTGTGTGTTTTCACACCCCTGAGCCAGAAAGTTGCAGCACAATAAAGGGGCAGTGCAGTTGTAGCCCTAGATGAGTTGATGTATCCCTAGGAAGACTGATGTATATTGCTGGTTGAGAACCACTGCACTAAACTGATGGTTATGCATGTGAACCCTTGAGTGCTTAGATTTATAAAGTGCCTGTTTGACCAGATGAAATGCACCATCAAAACTCTATGTAGCCAGCATTAAACTACACACAGAACTCTTCTGAAGCTGTTCAAGATTAAAGATAGTGGTTGCAGACCGCCTCCGCTTATACTACTTTATCAAATAAGCCCCAGACAGTTACCTCACTAGCAGAGTCAAAGGTGGCTTAGCACCAGTCCTGCCAAATGAGGCTTGTCAGAGCTTTTCCAGCTTGTTCCCAAATCCCTTTGATCTGGCTGGCCTAGTTGGCATACAGAAGAGCATTTTCCTTCCTGCTAAATTGATCTGCAGCAGAATTGAAGCAGGGGATTGTGTGTCCTGCACTAGGTGTAGCAGCTATTCTTTAATCCCTAATTTCAATCACAACCAGCTGCAGACAGAGTAGATGGATGTTTCTGCTAAAATGGTAGCCAGGCCTTGGGTCTTAGCATTCCCTCCCCACCTGAAGGGATTGGGTTGCAGCGCAAGCAAGGTAGGACAATCTCAAGCCAGTGTCTGGGGTTATCAGGGCATTCCTGGCACCGGTGAAGCATTGTTCTAATGCCACATCTCACTTACCCAACCCCTTCCACTTGCCTAGTGTAAAGAGAAATAAATACAAACAGGAACTAGCCCTGGGCATGCAGTCCTTCTCTCCCCCCCCTCTCCCCCCTTGCTTGTTGCTGTTTTCCTTTCCTTCGCTCATGGGGTATTTCTCCCTGTGGACCAAAAGGGATAAATCCCAGCTTGACCAGATGTACCCCGTGCTGGGGTAAGACCCACTGTCTGCCTGATCTACTGGGCTTAACACTAGTGTAGGGGCAGCATGAGTGGTGGAAGGGGTCAGCTGGCCTAAGCCTGCCACTGGCTGACATGCTAGGCACATCACAGAGGGCAGCAAGCTGACCATGTCACTGCTGCAACACTCTCCTGCTAGCATGGGCACGTCATCAGGAGCTGGAAATTGCACCTCCTGCTCAAAGGGTAGACGGAGCCTGGGTCTACAAATACATGTGGGTAGTAAACACTTTGGAGCAAGTCCTGTTTCTTTCCGCAGTCTGGACGGTGTTCCGGCTCTCTCCTTGCACTGTGTCCTGTTGCTATGGATACGTCCACTTCTGTTTGCGCATGCTCCATCACAGCGTTAGACTTCACGGCTGCCTGCCCTCCCTGGGCACCCGGGAGTCATGTTTGCAACAGTTTTATTAGCTCTGAGGAGGAAAGTCCAGCTTCAGGGCCCTGGGCTGTGTGAGGGCTTTAAAATAAGGATTTTGCAGAGAGCAGTGAATGAGGTGTTGAAAGGGAGGCAGTGGGAATCTTCAGGATCTCTGTACTAAAGCAGGGAACGGGGGGGGGGGGGGGGGGACTATAGGCAGCTATTAATCAGCAGGCATGGCCTGTAGGCTTGTGTGGAAACTACCACACAGAGACTAGTGGTCCCTCTAGTCCACAGTCCTGCCACTAACAGTGGCTTTAAGGGAGGGTACAGGAAACGTTTCAGAATTCGCCCTGGGTAACTTGACACCATGAAAATTTCCTTCTGGCCTGTGCTGGGTATGGGTTTGGCTGAAGTCCTGATGTGGGATCATTTACTGCCCTTCAGAACTCATGTTTTTAATTATTGTAGTTCTGGAGTTTCTCCTCTCCCCTCTACTCCCCACCCATGCCTGAATGTTTCTTTTCAAGAAGCCCCCTTGCTTTGCTTGAAATGCCGCTTCACGCTGGGGAACAGCTTTTCATAGCCTCCAGGTCATGGGCTGTTCAGGACACAACTGACTGAATCGGCACCTTTGCCCCCTTCGCAAGCACTACAGAAATAATGGTGGGTGGGCCTTGCCTCATCCTTCCATGTTTCTGCACTAAGGAATGGCAACTGGCCATGTTAAATTAAGGAGGGGGGAAGGGGAAGGTTAGTTTTCTGATGTGGTTACTCAGAATCCTAAGTTGGTCTGTCCTTGGGTGGCTACCCTGTCTATTTTTAGTGAGCTAGCTCTTTCCAGGCTAGCTCAGGTCCGCCTACAGATGGTGCAATCCCACCTCCCCATGGCAGTGTAGACATAACTGGGCAGTTTCTGTAGCCCATTTGCAATACTCTGAGAAGGATGTAGCGGAGATAACAGAGCACTCCTCATTGCATCAGGGCCCCCTGCCTGGTGGAAGCCATGACAGCTTAGGTCCAGTGGCAAACCCATACTGCTGTAGCACAGCTTTAGTGTGAACTCCCGACTAATGTGACCTTTCTGGATTAAATACAAGCATCTGGTATTCCGGGTGCCCAAGTACAGCTGCAGGGATGACCTGGCTGTCTCATCCCGCTCTCCCTGAGTGCTCACTGAGGCTATGTCTACTCAGCAGGGCTGTGTCTACATTGGCACCCCTTTCCGGAAAAGGGATGCTAATGAGACACTTCAGAATTGCAAATTCCACGGGGGATTTAAATATCCCCCGCGGCAGTTGCATGAACATGGCTGCCGCTTTTTTCCAGCTCGGGGTTATGCAAGTAGGAATAAGGGATCTTCCGGAAAAGGGCTTATTTTCCGCAAGTTCACGTCTAGACTGGCGCCTTTCTCCGGCATAACCCGAGCCGGAAAAAAGCGGCAGCCATGTTCATGCAACTGCCACGGGGGATATTTAAATCCCCCGCGGAATTTTCAATTCCGAAGTGTCTCATTAGCATCCCTTTTCCGGAAAGGGGTGCCAATGTAGACACAGCCCAGCATTATTTCAGAACAAGTGGCATTATTTTGAAATAACATAGTGCATGTCTACACAGCAAGCCATTGTTTTGAAATGAGGGCGAGATGGAAGACTTCTTACTCTGACTACTGCAACCCTCATTTCACAAGGAGTAAGGGAAGTCTTCGACTTCCTGCTGCGTAGACAGTGCCAAAAGCCAAATTAAGCTATTTTGATTTCAGCTACGTAATTGATGTAGCAGAAGTTATGTATCTTAATTCGACTTTTGCCTGCTGTGTAGACGTGCCCTGAGGCATATAGAAGGGGCAGGCTCTGTGTAGGCATTATGAGAATGCTGAATTGTAGCCTAGCCCTTGCTGCATCTTTAATTAGAGGGTTTCTGAGCTGTGCCCCAAAGCTGCGTTACTCCTGAGAGAGGTATGGCCCCCTCTCTTGACAGCTGAGGAAACCAAGCCGCTGAGATTAAATAAGTTGCCCACTTCATAGAGAGTCAGTGGCAGAGCTAGCAATGAACCTGTGAGTCCTGACTCTGTGTTCTCCTTTGCTATGTAGACTTCCCTGGCTGTGGGAGAGCTGCCCGTAGCTTAGTTTGTACTGCTAGCCTTACAGCAAAGGGGTAATCTGCTCCTCCACCCTTTTAACTGCGAGAGCCTGAAGTGCTAGGCTATGAATAAACACGCTCCGTGTAGGTGCACTGTGACCAGCCTCCTTACCCTGGCCTCCCTCCTGCTGACTTCTTGCTACCTGCCTCCCTGTGCTTGGGCAGGAGAAGTCAGGAAATGCTATTTTCCCCATAAACAAGTTTTCAGTGTGTCTCCACCCATTCCCCTCCATTTAGTCATCCCAGATGCTCCTGAAAAGCAGTTTCCATTCCATGGCGTGGGCATGTGACATTTGCTTGCCTCTCAAAGCCCATACAGTTGTGGAATGTTCTTTCTGCCCTGCCCAGGTGCTGGAATAAAGCAAGATGGCAGAACGTGCTCTCCAGGGCCACTTAGCAATGCACAGCAGTTTGTGCAGTTCCTAAGTTCGACGCAAACAGAATGTCTCCATTTCTTCGTCTGCTGATCTGACATGGCACATTTTAATTCTAAAAGCATGTGGTGCCTGATTCTCGAACGCTGTCAGCACCATGAACTAATAATAGGATAGGATCTAGGGTTTTTGTTTGTACAGCACCTGGCACACTGGGGCCTGGTCTGTGATTGGAGATTCTGTATGCTCAAAGTCAGACCTTCGGTAGAGATGGGCTCTCCTTTTTGCTTAGATTAAAAAGGAGAGGAAAACCCTGACACACATTTGCCCTCATTTGTAAAACAACATTCTGAGGGCATGGGGGTTGCACTTATCAAAACGGGGTCCCTCTTGGTCAGGAGCTCTGGCTGCTATCATGATAGAATAAATCTCTGAACATGTTTATAACACTCTTTGGATATTGGTAATATGGCTGTAAATTCTGTGAGACTGTTACAAAGAGAAAGTCCCCACAGAAGATGATAATCCCTGCATTAAGTATCATTCATGTGCTTTTTTAGAACAAATACGGTACCTGTGTGGCAAATGAGCACCATCCACTGTTTGAGTCAAACTCCTGGGCACTGGATTAATTAGGTGTTTTTTGGTGATCTGTTATCTTGAGAAATCTTGTCCTTAGTTGCCTCCTGCTGCCTGGAAACCTCTTGGCTTAAATGCATTGTGCTATGGCAAACCTACTTCACCAGATATTTGGAAAAGCTTCTGTGTTCTTTCCAATACAACTTCTTGCATGTGCATACAAGCACATGGGCACTTGGTTAATTGCTGTACATTAGGCCCACAGAGATGAGTTTCGGTGCTTTGTAGTTTTGTTGAGCCATGTTGTTGTACTGCCAAGAAACTTCTTGGCATAAATCAGCTATGATGGTGCAACATTAGTGGCATAATTTTGGGGGGAAAGTTTCTCTGCTCTTTCCAAATACTGCCTATTACATGTGCATACACAGGGCTATCTTCTGCAGTTAGATGTGAGAGATTTGTAAGCACTTTTTGTTATTTTTGTGCAGTACCTTACACAATAGGCTTCTGGCTCATGACTGGGGCTTCTGGGTGCTACCACATCACCAGTAAATGAATGCAGCTCCCACTGAAGTCCACCCATTAAACTGATGTTAATGCAAGATGCAGGTAGATATCGGAGGCCAAAATTTAGACTCTGTGTGTTGTACCGTACTATGACAGAGCAGCAAAAGTTTCTGTTTTTCTGGAATCTGGCAGAGGCTGTACAGTCTGATTCTGAATACGCCATGGGAAAGAAAGCTAGTCTCTCTGTTCCTGCATCCCCCCCCCCCCCAATGATTTTCCATTCAGTGATCCCTGTTCTGTTTTCTGAAAGACCAGTTGACAACCTGGATAAGTACCCAGGCTTTAATGGCAGAGAAGATCACCCACGGATGCAAACCACATAGTACTCCTCCTGTACTGTGAGCTGTGAGCGCAGGAACACTAAACCGCATGACAGTTACTGGATTGCCTTTCCCACAGATGGCTTTTCCTGGCTTGTGTGTGTGCATGCTCTAAATGACAGGCAGGTCTTTCACTGTGTATGTGAAACCAGTTCGCAACTGGAATGGCTTCAGGCAGGACTTGAATTTTTCTCTGCCCTTTGTTTGTTGTGTGCGGCTGAGATCTGAGATGGGCTGGTGAAATTTGAGTTGATCCGGGAGGAGTTGATTTTATGCCCGTCTTTCTTCTCCCTATTTTCAAATGGTTTAGCATCAGGGCCGGCCCACAACATTTTGGCACCTGAGGCGGGGAGCTCAAATGATGCCCCCATAGCTCCTTGCTTGGGCCAAAACTTTGAAAGGTCTCAATTCTGCCTTCTTCTTGTTCTACTCCTCTGATGGTACTGCAGAGAGAATACATATGCACCAGCAGCAGACACAATTTTCTACACTCTGGCTCCTAGTGGTGCCCTTCCATGGTCTGGCACCTGAGGCGGCCGCCTCAGTTCTCCTCATGGTAAGGCCAACCCGGTTTAGCAGACTCGTACAACCTTGAGTCAAGAAGGCTTGTTTCTTGGATCCCATACATTTCCCCCAGAAGCCGGACAGGACGAGCTACTGGTTATGAAGCCCTTATGCACTCACTCTTGGCTTTTTAGGAGATTTGGAGGAGGATGATCTCACTTAGGAATGTAAAGATCTCACTAACATGGGAAGAAAAATGTTCAGACCTCTCTGTTGCCAAACAAGAGCGAAAACTGATTATTTGGGGAGGTGACTGAAGATAAAGCACAAGCACAAACTAGCAGATATGGTGGGTGTTAGAAATAGGGTTGTAAAAGCTTAACCGGTTAACTGGTAATCCTCACTCTTGACGGGTGAGGCTTACTGGTTCCGGTTAACCGATAGAGGCTAGGGATGTGAAGGTCTAGTTAACTATCTGATAAGCATTTGCTAGTCATTTCCCCCTCCTTCCTCCACTTGCTGCTTTTATCAGATAGGGGCAGCAAGGGGGGGGGAGAAGAAGAGAGTACTTCAAAGTGGCAGCATCGCACGGAGCCCGGAGTCAGCTGCTCCATGCGGCACTGCTGCTTGGAATGCCATGGGGAGCCTGGCGTCAGACTCCTTGCAGCATTTCAAAGCGGCAGCGCTGCGTGGAGCCTGGGATCAGCTGATGACTCCACAGCTGACCCTGGGCTCTGTGCAGCACTGCTGTTTTGAAATTCCTCCATGGTGTTTCAAAGCGGCAGCACCGCCCGGAACCCGGGGTCAGTGGGGGAGTCCCGAGCTGACCCCGAGCCTCAGTGCTTTCGCCTTTGAAGTGTAGCAACAGCCCTCGGGCCTTCGTTGCATTGACTGTTCGATTAGTCAATTACCCGATACTTAACATCCTTAATAGAGGCTGGAGCAGCTCTCTGTCTGCTCCAGGCAGGAGGCTGCTCCAGCCCTACAAGACCCACCAGAGCAGCCCCTGTCCGTGGTGGGCCCAGCCCACCCTGCTCCCTCCAGCTCCTCCCAGTGCACGTTACACGCTGGCTCTCAGAAGCAAGAGCCTGCAGCCCTTGCCAGAGAGGCTTTGCAGCGGGCTCTGCAGTGTAAAGCTTGTGGTTACATTTTTAACCAAACTTTTAACATCTCTAGTCACTGAGCATGCTGTTGGTCACTCCGCAAATTTAATTTTGCTAGCAGATACAAGTAGTGTGAATACAAGAAACAGTTTCCCTGAACCTGTAGCTGCCCCTGTGCAATCGTTCAGTCTAAAGCGCTTTGCGGCATGAAGTACAGCCTCTGTTTCCAAAGAATATGGTTTCAGAACACCCTGGATGCAGAGATGGCAGGAGGGGCATTGTAGAGAAATGTTTTTTTATTGAAACCCAGTTGCTCCCTTAAATGTGACAATGTGGGTGGGGAGCCAAATGATTTTCCTGTTGAATTTCTCATTCATTTCCATCCTCCCAGCTGAATTAGAGATTGAGTGCTCTCTATTGCTTTGGTGGTTGGGGATAGGAGGTAAATTTCAGGTCTGGAAAAATAAGATCTACATAGTTGAACTAGACACATTGTGGATTTCAGAATTTCGTGTCAGACTTGCATTTCAAAGTCTCCTTTTCTCTTTGCCCCAAGTTGTCTTGTGCAAGAGAATTTCTGCATCCAGTTTCACTGGCACTTTTAAACAAACAATTGTTGTTGTTTCCCTTTCCTTTTCTCTTTCTCAGCTGGTTAAAACCCACAATCTGCTAACCAGCAGGAATTACATTTTTGGCTACCACCCGCATGGAATCATGGGCTTGGGTGCGTTCTGCAACTTCAGCACGGAAGCCACTGGTGTTGGTCAGAAGTTTCCTGGTATCAGACCGTACCTTGCCACGCTAGCTGGGAACTTCAGAATGCCTATTTTGAGGGACTACTTAATGTCCGGCGGTAAGAGCAAAAGATCTTACTCATCTTCCTCTCTCCCTCTCCCCACCTCACCTGCCTCCCCATTCTCTCTTCTGGTCTCCATCTCAGTGCCTAAAAAAACCGTCTGAACAGCTCTTAGAAATCCTCCCAGCCCCTCCAGGGCTGCAGCTAGCCTTGTCCAAAGCCTGAAGTTCAAATCAGTTTATTTCCAGAATCTCCTGTTCTTTAGCTTGTTCTTTTCTAGCTTGCTGGGTGGCTGAGACGGAGGGTTATTTAGTACAAAGACAAAGGTGCACTGAAGCCCATATCTTGCCATAGTTCTAAGCAATCCAGCAGTAGCGCTGGTAGATGTGGGCTAAAGGATACAAGAAGTTTCTTCCATCTTCTAAAATCTATTGAGCAGTTGGAGGTGGTGGGAAAGAACAAGTCAGATTGGTCTAGCAAACATCTTCTCTTTAGAGCTTGATATTTTAATGCTGTGGTTAACTTTGCTTCTCAATCCTGTTATACTTACAGCAATTAACCAAAAAGTTTATAGAAGATCGTTAGTAGTCCCAAGCCTTCCCCCTTAAGACATCAAATCTGACAGGAAAAGAATCTGACAGGGTAGATCTATACCACAAATAAACCTCTCCTGCTGACAGAAAACTGAGTTGGGGCAGGGGAAGGGAGAGGACTAAGATTAGTATTACCATATTGCTATGAGCATCCGTCCACACCTGGAAAGCAGGATAAGGGGTGCCCTGAAGCTAGGGAGGGTTGTTATGCTGTAATAAGTGTGTAATGCGGACCTGGTCTTAGGAAGGAAACTTGTTGGCTCTGGAATGTCTCAGATGTGATCTGTGTGGCAGTAGGCTTGGTGATGTTTTCATTAAAAGGAAGCTCAGCACTGCAGCAATGGATCTTCTGGAATTCAATTTAGCAGGTCTAGTAAAGACCTGCTAAATTGAACTCAGAGGGTGCCCGCATTGGCACCAGTACTCCTGCTCCTCACAAGGACCAAGGGAAGCCAACGGGAGCCTCCTGCTATGGAGACTGTGCAGAAACTTGAATTAAGGTACATCAACTCTAGCTATGTAATTAACACAGCTGGAGTTGCGTGTTTTAATTCGACTTTCCCCTTTAGTGTAGAGCTGGCCTTAGGGATTGACTATATGCACATTTAGTTTGAAGCAATGTGGTGATGTGCGTGAATAGTCTACTCACATGCGTTTATCTAGTCCTTTTTCAAAGGGGACTAGCGCCAAGCATTTTACCGGATTGTCAACATGCATTGGCACAGTGCACACAAACAATCTATGGCAGGCACAGTGGGGAAGAGTCACTCCACAGCTTTCTACCAAGGAGGGATAGTCTCTTGCTAACCTGCATGTCAGAAGCACTAATTGGCTACCTATCACAGATAAAGACAAAGTAATGGTATTGTTTCAATTTGCAGCTGTTCATAAAGTTTTTTTTCCCCTTCAAAAGGGAGCTGTCTCTCTGTTGATGGGGCAGGAGGAATAAACCTACGAAACTGATCTTGTTATATTGCAGTAATAGGAGGATGGTTAGCCTATTTAGGACCACTCAGATGGTCTGTAACAGCTGGAATTGAATATGTGCAGTATCTTGCCCTGGAGGTTCTGAGGAGATACACTCTACAAGTTGGGGATTATGTGAAGCTTCATGTTTTCAAAACCAGATGTGGTTCTCCTTACCCACTCACCTTGTATACTACAAATGGCAATCCTCTGTAATTCCTAGCCAGATTTTTTTTCTCTCCTGGAATACTCAGGTATCTGTCCTGTGAACCGTGACAGCATTGATTACATCTTGTCAAAGAACGGCAGAGGAAATGCAATTGTCATTGTTGTGGGAGGAGCTGCAGAATCCCTGAACTGCACACCAGGGAAGAACTCGGTGACTCTGAAGAATAGAAAGGGATTTGTGAAGCTGGCTCTACGACACGGGTAAAAGAGAAATCTGCTAAATGCATAACGCTTTAATTTCCAGCACATCTATAGGAGTAGATTTATAACGGCCGAAGTGACAACTCCTTGGATTCCCTCTGCCCTCTAAGTATGTGTGATTCCAGGATTTCATGCATAAGAACTTATTGTTGCCTTTCCCTTTGGGACTGTGTGTACATGGAGCAGTTTGCAATGGAAGGAATTAGCCTAAAATAGTGGAGATATTTCACATGCAGTGTCATCTTCCTTTGTTCTTGCATTGATATCAAACTGCTTTTGCAGTATCCCCAGTTGCCACTGTGCCATCTGCACAAATGCAGTAAGGCTTTGCTGCTATTTCAAAGCCTATATTGTCCTTCTACTTGGTTTCAGTTCCACACCATTGCTCTGCCCAACCTTGAAATATGAACCAGATTAACTTTTTGTGTGTGTGCATCGATATGAAACCGGCATTTCAGGGGCTTGCTTCATCCCTTCCCATGCCATTCTGTTTTGTGTAAGTAAAATATTTAGCATGTAAGAAAGCAAACCCAAATTAGAAAAAAGGTGAGCTGTTGATAAATCAGTTTAGCTGTTCGTTTGTTCTATTATGGTAACATCTAGTGGCCTTAGCAGAGATCATTGCACTAGGCACTGTACATATACTTAGGTAGGCCCAACCCTGAGGATCTTGCAGTTTGAAGAGACAAGACAGAGTGGGAGAAAAATGATGGAAATCCTTCCCTATAGATGAGAAACAAAAAGATTCCATGGGCCAATTATTTATTCTGTCAGGGTGCGTCTACACAGCAGAGCTTAACTCGAAATAAGCTGCGCAACTTGAGCTTCGTCAATTAAGTAGCTTATTTTGAAATAGCTTATTTCGAAATTGGGAGTGGATACACAGCACTTATTTCAAAATAGAGCACTCTTCCTCTGACTTCCCTTATTCCTTATACAATGAGGGCTACAGGCGTCGGAGTAAGAAGTCCTCCATCTTGACAGTATTTCAAAATAACTGCCTGCTGTGTAGATGTGGACTAAGTTATTTCAGAATAATGCTAGTTATTTCAAAATAATGTTGTTGTGTAGACATACCCTCATAGAGCCAGGAATCGAACCCAGATCTCCTCAGTGTGTCTAATGTCTTTCTCACAACACCGTCTTTCCTCCCTTATTTAGACTTTGTCTTCTGATTAAGACAGAGGCACCCTAGTGGAGCATATTGCATCTTGCAAACCACGATAACACGGAGCAATAGTGAAGGCTGTTAGGTATAATGCAGGCAAAGCTGCAGTGAATACATCATGCAGAAAATCCAGGGGAGCCTCTTCTGCTGCTCTTGTTTGTTCAGGCACAGGTCTGTTGGTGCTGAGCCTAGAAGCTGCTTGCCAGCCTATGGAAGGTTTTGACCCACGTCTGGTTTCTCTCTTTGCAGAGCAGATTTGGTCCCGGTGTATTCGTTTGGTGAGAACGAGGTTTTCAAGCAGGTGATCTTCGAGGAAGGCTCGTGGGGGAGATGGGTTCAAAAGACGTTTCAGAAACACATTGGTTTTGCTCCGTGCATATTCCATGGCCGTGGCCTTTTCTCCTCCAACACCTGGGGATTGCTACCTTATTCCAAGCCCATCACTACTGTTGGTAAGCACTGGCTTTGAATATCTACATGACGTACAGTACTGCGCTGTTCTGTTGGACTGGAGAAGAGGCTGATTTAGTAGTCCGTGCTGAGGTTTGGATAACTAGACTCCCTGGAGCCAAAGGTTCAGATTCAAGTTGGGTCAGCTTAGCCCTTTATCCTTCTAAGTTTCACGTAGTTCCCCTGTTGGCCTAACAGAAGTTGGGACACTGGTTAACTCTCTGGAATCCAGATCTGTGTCTGGATCCTGCTCCAAACTTATTGTTCTGACACCTCCCAAAACACTAAGCTTTGTAAGAGGGGAAAAACAGCCCAGTTCTTTCCTGTGTTTCTTCTACTTCAGCATGCAGGCCAGGTCTCTAAAAACTCAGTTCTAAAAACTACAGCCATTACTTGGACCTATAAAAATTAAGAGTCTTGAAGTCAGCTAACGGATCCACAGTGAACGAACCAGCCATTGTCTAAGCTCTGTAGATAGTCCAAAGTTATCGTTGTTTCCATACTCCATCTCCCTTCTCTCCATGTGGAGCCTGTGTGAATATCCTGTTTACAGTATGGTTCAGTAGCATCTCTTCTTGTGACCCGGTTAAGAACAACACATGAACCAATAACCAGCTCAGCAGAGTGCAGCTTAATGTACCTGGCAAGGACCACCCTGAGACAGCTCAGTGGGCTAGATTCTACCTTTCAGTACTTGAGTAATGCACAAGTGTCACTGCATCAGGAGGCATTGTGACATAGGGTACGTCTAGACTACAGGCTTTTGTCGTCAGAAGTTGTGTCGACAGATACTGTCGACAAAGCTTCCGTCGACAAAGAGCGTCTAGACTACATTCAGTTCTTTCGACAAAGCAAGATGCTTTGTCGACAGAACCCTGTAGTCTAGACACAACCCTAGATGCAATAACAGCTTCTGTCGACAGAACTCTGTCGACAGAAGGCGTTATGCCTCGTAAAATGAGGTTTACCAGCGTGGACAAAACTGCTGAGTTCTGTCGACGTTATGTCGACAGAACTCAGCGGTAGTGTAGGCGCAGGTATAGTTTTGTCGACAAAAGTCCACTTTTGTCGACAAAACTCTGTAGTCTAGACACACCCATAGTGAGATGTAGAGGTGCAATTCCTTCTCCTTGCTCTTGGGGGGTAGTAAGCTTCGGCTGATCTATAGCAGCAGAAATTACTGCACCACCAATTTGAAATTTGCACTGATTCTGCTACAACCGCTGTAATCTAATGAAGAGACACTGCAGCATAGGTCCAGCTACACAGTGCAAAACCCCAGCACAGACAGGACTCCAGACAGTGCAGAAATCACCAGCCCTCTATAGGGAGAAAAATCGTCTAACATTCTGGATTGCTTTTGTTTCCATTTCAGTTGGGGAGCCCATCACAGTTCCTAAAATTGACCATCCGAGCCAGAGGGAGATAGACCTTTATCACAACATGTATGTGAGCTCTCTGATTAAACTCTTTGACAAGTACAAGACTAAGTTTGGCCTGCCAGAGACTGAGGTATTGGACGTCAACTGAAAGAGCTACATTTGGCTTGAAGGCAACCTGCTTGTAATCTGAGTTGGAGATGGTGTCTCTGGAAGTCCACATGGTTTTTATTCTATAAATCTGAAAGCATGTGTGGATGGGTGTCTGTCTTTAAAAGGAAAAAATGTTGTTAAACTAGTCAAAAGTTAGATCTTTTTTAAAAAAATAAATCAATCTTGCTCCGGATACAAACATTAGAAATTGCTCTTGCTATCAAGAGGAACACTACAATTCCTAGATAGCTCTGGGAATGGGGACAGGGAAAATGTGATTCCCACTGTAATCTATATAATATTTCTGATTGCTGATGATGGACTTCAGATATTCCCGCTGCTACCGTATTTTACCAGCAGTGGCACAGATTCTGCTGGCAGAGTAAGGTCCATTCATTTGGCAACCCAAAGAAAGCACTTATATGATTTGATAGTATTGTAGGTGTGTTGCACAGGAATTGCTTTTTAGATGTAGTTACATAGCACAAGGGTTCGGAAAAGCCCCGTCTGAAAGCACAAACAATGCAATTTGGTGGTTGGGCCTCATTTTATAGCTTCTGCTATGCATGGGGTTGGAAACCAAAAGAACTTGTAACTCTAATGGACCATGTTATTTCCATACAGTATATTGTATATTTAGCTCCCTGATTTTTTTTCTTTTTATTTTGAATGTCTTTACAAGTACGTCTGACATTAGATGGTACTTGAATGTGTGCTGTATGAGAAAATATTGATGAGCTCAGTATTAGCCAGCAATACTTTAAACAAACTAGAAGTATTGGGAGGTGCAATTTTATGTGACTGTAACAGTGGCCCTGTTCCTGCAAACACCTTGGGATGTGTAGCAGGATAAATCTGATGGGGCTGTTCATGGGCGGAAAGTGATTCATGTGTTTACATGATCAGGGTCCAAATGTAACATTGGGAATGATTTCTGCTGTTTAAAGATGACTTTATAAAAAAATTATAATATATTCCATGCTGTGAATGTAAGGGAGTAGATGTTATGCACAGGATATGCAGTTAGTGACTGTTTTTAAATGTTTGTAAGATGTTTACATGGATGTTGACACATGCTTGTAGTGAGATTTATTATTCAGAGTACAGTGTGCGTATGTGTGCATATAATTTAAAACATTGCACTACTGCATGTGTAACCTGCCTTCTTCAACAGTTTAATTGTTGAGTGTGTTAAAGCTCTGAAACGTGCCTTTGTATTGTGCAAGAAGACAGTCCTGGAATCTTGCATCAAAATTAAATGTTCATTCTTTCATATCTGATATAATATTATTCTACATCCAAACTTTTTGTACAAATTTATAGAAATAAATTTGAGCAAAAATAGTTCATACCTTTTCTCCTGTGCCATTGCTCTCTTATGCGTCATGCAAAAGTGTCACTGGTTTCCTTACATCTGTCACTATTCTGGTTTATTTTATTTAGTCTGTGTTACAAGTGCTCCTCCCACACTCTGGGTGTATATGCATTAAGGCAATACCAACCTACAAATTAACCAGTAGTAAATTGCAAATTCTTCCCCTCTCTACTTCTCCAAAATTAAACTGTTACTTCCCCGAGATCCTTCACAAATACCAGGTTTGAAGTACAGCCCTGCAAAATGCTGAAACACTTCATAAAAACAGCCATAAGGGGTCAGATCAAAGGTCCTTCTAGCCCAGTATTCCAACAGTGGCCAATGCCAGGGGTCCCAGATGGAAGAAAAAGAACAGGAAATCATCAAGTGATCTATCCCATTGACCACTTCAGCTTCTGGCAAACAGGCTAGCCATCCTGGCTAATAGCAGTTGGAGTTGTTCTCCATGAATATATCTACTTCTTTTGTGAACTCTGTTCTAGTGTTGGCCTTCACAACTTCCTCTGGCAAAGAGTTCCATGGGTTTACTATATGTTATGGGAAGAAATACTTTTGGTTTGTTTTTAAACATGCTTCCTATTAATTTCATTGGGTGACCCCCCTCGTTCTTGTGTTATGAGACAGAGTATGGTAAATAATACATGCTTATTTACTTTCTCCACGCCAGTCATGATTTTATAGACCTCTATCATATCTCCCTTTAGTCATCTCTTTTCCAATCTGAAAAGTCCCAGTGTTATTAATCTCCCCTCATATGGAAGCTGTTCCATAGCTCTAATCATTTTTGTTGCTCTTTTCCAATTCCAATATATCTTTTTTGAGATGGGGGGGAACCACATCTGCACACAGTATTCAAGTATACTATGGATTTATATAAAGACAATATGTTATTTTCTATCTTACCTGTTCCTTTCTTAATGATTACTATAACATGGTGTTAGCTTTTTTTCATGGCTGCTGAACATTTGAGTTGTTGTTTTCAGAGAATTCTCCACAATAACTTCAACTTTCTCAAGTTGGTAACATCTAATTCAGAACCCATCATTTTATATGTATAGTTGGGATTATGTTTTCCAGTGTACATTAATTTGCATTTATCCACGTCAAGTTTCATGTGCCATTTTTGTTGCCCAGGCTCACCCAGTTTTGTGAGATCCCTTTGTAGATCTTTGCAGTCTGCTTTGGACTTCACTATCCTGAATGATTATGTATCATCTGCAAATTTTGCCACCTTACTAGCTCTTTACCCTGATCCTGCTCCTGGCCCCCACCAGGGGCTCCACAGCCACCAGGCCTCCTTCCTGCTTCTCTGTACCTTGCCTTGTGAGCTGCATATGGAGCAATATATTGATATATTTGCTTTTCATCTCGTTACATAGAGAAGAAAAGATTCTGGAACCCAAGGGTCGAGTTTTTATAAGTTGACAAACTTCACAGCATTATCTAGCACCTCCTTGCAGGAGGTGAGCCTGCTTCCCTATGTGTACTGCAGTGCACCCACGTGGCATTGGGAGTGACTGCTCTGACGTGTGTCACTGTTCCACTGTTTGCCAGTCATTGGTTTTGCTCCATTCGTGCAAATGCCAATACATCATGACCAGATGATAGGCTGATTTTATGAAGCTGTCAAGTAACCAGAAAACCACCTTAGCTGCTGTTCTGGTAGGAAACAACTGGCAAAACAAATGTATTTCTGCATTGCATTCTTGTAAATATAGCAAAGCATGCCAGAAGGTGAGCTAAGCCTGCCACATCCATGGATTTGTACTGCTGCCGAGCAAAGCAGTGACGCAATTCTCTGATTTGGGTTAGAACATCATTGGCCAGGTCATTTAATTCAGTGTGATATCATGTTATTTGATAATAGCACTAAGGAACTTAATTTTTGAGCATAATGCTTACCATGTCTACAGCAAAAAGCAGCGTTAGTTCCATTGAGATTCTTCTTTCTTCACAACCTTGTAATTCACCAAGTATAATGCTTCAAGAGCCTTAATGTTGTCAACAGCAGAGAACAAAGCTTTCTGGTTTGCCATTAACTGTGCCCACATCCACTTGGAAAATTCTGGTGGTTTGTCTGTGAGCTGTTCATGTCTTGTTTCTGAGTGCCTGCATAGAAGAGATGGTTTCAGGCTCTTTTTCAAGTTTGCCACATCTCATACCCTGCACCTGAAGGTATTTGCTCTGTCCAGTCCAAGTGCATCCCATATGGATGTACTTTTCAACATATTTACAGCTCTTTGATATAGATCCTACTTTGTCACAGGTGTAAACCTTACATTTCACAGGCGAGATCCCCATCTTGCATTAGTAGTTGTCTCACAAATGGTTTCAGCAAGTGCCCTTTGCAAGACAAATTTCATCTCTTCGCTTCTTATCACTGATCCCTTGTGTGTTCTTCTTAACACTACTTCTCTTTAGTCATTTGTCCATATTTCACTGTTACAGACAGATATGATTATAGTGCAATGTATACGACCAAAAAAACCCCCCTCAGTTTTGACCTCAGTTGGACTAGACACTTGGTAGGTAACTGAATCCACATGGTATGGTGATCAGAGGCCAGGGCTCTGTACATGTGCATCTCTCATTGGTACATCTTAAAGTAAATTAACCACCATATTTTATACAACAAATTCTCACAGAGTTTGAAATTCTGTCTGAGTAGCCTATTGTGAAGATGTGAAAAATAAAATCCACCACTGCACTATTTCTCCCACAGAGATGTCTTGCATATCCCCAGCAGAACACATATCACAGTTTGGGAATCCTTGTGAGGTTAGACACAATGGCTACGTCTACACTGGCAGCTTTTTGTGCAAAAATTCTTCCAAAAGAGAGCGTCTGCACTGCCATGTGCTTTTGCGCAAGAACGTCCATGACAGTGTAGACACTCTCTTCCACAAGAAAGCTCTGATGGCCATTTTAACCATAGGAGCTTATTGCGCAAGAAATTCATATTGCCTGTCTACACTGCCCTCTTCTGGAAGAGCTCTTGTGCAAGAGGGCTTATTTCTTGTGGGGAGAGGAATAACTCTTCCAGAAGAAGCCCTGTTTTACAACACTATACTATAAATTTACTTCTGGAAGAATGCTTGTGCAGTGTAGACTGCCGGCAAGTTTTTGTGGAAGAACATTCGTTCTTCCACAAAAAGCTGCCAGTGTAGACATAGCCATAGTGTCTACACAGCAAAATTATTTTGGAATAATGGCTATTATTCTGAAATAACAATGTGAGGCTACGTATACACTGGCATGATTTTCCGGAAATGCTTTTAACGGAAAAGTTTTCCGTTAAAAGCATTTTCGGAAAAGCACGTCTAGGTTGGCAGGACGCTTTTCCGCAAAAGCACTTTTTGCGGAAAAGCGTCCGTGGCCAATCTAGACACGCTTTTCCGCAAAAAAGTCCCAATCGCTATTTTCGCGATCGGGGCTTTTTTGCGGGAAACAAATCTCTGCTGTCTACACTGGCCCTTTTGCGCAAAAGTTTTTCGGAAAAAGACTTTTGCCCAAACGGGAGCAGCATAGTATTTCTGCAAAAGCACTGACAATCTTACATGAGATCATCAGTGCTTTTGCGGAAATTCAAGCAGCCAGTGTAGACAGCTGGCAAGTTTTTCTGTAAAAGCAGATGATTTTGCGGAAAAACTTGCCAGTCTAGACACAGCCTGAGTGTCTACACAGCAATTCCGTTATTTCAAATAATTTTTGAAATTATTTTCAAAATAATTTTGAATAACAGATGGCTTATTCTGACTTCTGTAAACTTCATTCTACGAAGAATAACGCTTATTCTGAAATAGCTATTTTGAAATAAGGCATGTGAAGACGCTTCACTGCTGCTATTTCGAAATAGCTTCTCACCAGAGCCATTCTAAATTATTCCTCCTTGGGCTCTAAATCAAGATAGCATGTCTGCATTAGGGAAGCCTGCCTCAGACTAATTTTGAGGCTTCCTTGCAGTGTAGACGTGCTATTTCGAAATAAGCTATTTTGGAATGACTATTCTGGAATAGCTTAGTCTGAAATAACTGTGCAGCGTAGACATACCTTACGATGGCTCAGCCACTGGCTTCCTTCATTTTAAATCTGAATTCTGTTTCCTAGAAGACCCTTGCTATTCTTGTCTACCATGTACACACCTAGTGCACCATCCAGTAGCACTGGCAATAGGATCACCTGTTCTTCCTGGGAAGCCCCTCTTCCTTCTCACTGTGGGCTTTGAGGCCTGTCAGAATTCCTGCTACCTATGTAAGCTACAGACCTGGAACTGGGCTGTTAGTATTCATTTCTAAATTACCATTCTATGCCAGTGAGGGCAAAGGAAACATGCCCCATCGCAGCATCCTCACCTGATTCTGAGAAGCTGACCAAATACATTTCTCACAGCTTAAGCTTTCCAGCTGTCTGCAGGCAGGCTCAATTAATATACATTAAAACCAAAAGACTGCGGAGCTAGGACTTAAACCACTGCTCCTTTGCTTCCAAAGAAGACAGGCCTGTCACACTTCAGAACTCTTTTATCTGGCATTCTCTAGCAACATCACCAACTCTCACACAGTCTGTGTGCGAATGGCCTCACCATTTGGGGATTAGGACTATGGAGCTCTTGGCTTCAAACCCCAACCCTGAGGTCCAGCTGGTTCTCTGTCACTGTGTACTTGGTTCAAGAGAGATTTCATTACCCAGGCTCCAAACATAGAGGAGTCGAACTTCTGATTAATTACACTGAGATTCAAAGCAGAGAAGGGGAGCAAACAAAATGATTCCCAGGTATGAGAACTGCTTAGGAATAGTAGAATAGCTGGAGGAAAGTGCTTAACCAGCTGGCAGGGAGTCTAGTGGGAACTCAGACCAGGTATACATTAGGACGTGATGTTGAAATAGGGTCACATCTCCAGCTACATGGATAGCATAGCTGAAGTCCACGTACCTAGGTTCAAGTTACCGAGGCATCTCCACTGCAGGGAGTTGATGGGAGAAAATCTCACGTCAACTCCCCCTACTCTTGCTGGAGTCCATGGGAGCATGATCAGCAGCTGATTTAGCTAAATTGGGCTCTGGGAGATCAATCTCCACAGCACCAGTCTCCTGGTAAGTATAGACAGGGCCTCAGCAGGCAGGTTGGCTGTTGGGCCTAAGGAGTGATAAAAAGGATTTTTTTTCACCCTAGATGATCTTGGACCAAGAGACCAGACAACATCCATGTCACTGTGCTCTAAGAAGCAAACATGCTGTCTGCAAAGCAGCTGATCCCTCAAGCCTAATTCGCAGTTAGGATCCCTGAATGTTTGAAATTGCATTCCTTTTCCTCAGGTTTCCAGAAAAGCTCTGGAAACCTGAGGAAAATGAATGCTTTTTATGGAGCCTGTCACACAAAAAGCCATATGTAGGCCTGCAGGGGTTAAATTTGTATTCCTCTAGGCCAGCCATGAGCCCTGCTTGTAAAGATACCAGGTGTTCTTTATCAGACGACCTTCGTTAGCCGCAAGTCCCTAGTTGAGAACCCCGTATGGGATACATAACATTACCTTGGTTCTCAGCCCCATGGGAATGTTGAGAATGGCATTGGGTCAACTCGCTCACGCTCGGTAAACAGCTAGGCTACGTCTAGACTGGCATGATTTTCCGCAAATGCTTTTAACGGAAAAGTTTTTCTGTTAAAAGCATTTGTGGAAAAGAGCGTCTAGATTGGCATGGACGCTTTTGCGCAAAAGCACTTTTTGTGGAAAAGCGTCCATGCCAATCTAGACGCGGTTTTGCACATGAAATCCCCGATTGCCATTTTCACCATCAGGGCTTTTTTGCGCAAAACAGTTTTTAGCTGTCTACACTGGCCCTCTTGCGCAAAAGCATTTGCACAAGAGGGCTTTTTCCCAAGCGGGAGCAGCATAGTATTTGCGCAAGAACACTGACAATCTTACATTAGATCGTCAGTGTTCTTGCGCAAATTCAAACGGCCAGTGTAGACAGCTGGCAAGTTTTTCCACAAAAGTGGCTGCTTTTGCAGAAAAACTTGGCAGTCTAGGCGCAGCCCTAAAGTATAAGATCACTGGGAGCTGAGTCCCGCCCATCTGGGAGTTTCACCAGGGACCTAGACCTCGAAGAGTGCCCCGGATCCCCCTAGCTGGAGCCACATCCACTGTGGCCGGTTGAGAGGTGACCGGAACGGGACTCCCTGCAGACTAAAGGGGGCGTAAGCATTTTCAAGTGCCTGTTACTCTTTTATGCATTGCTCTGCCTATGCTTACTGGCGTATGACTTCACAGTAGCTGTGTAACCATCTGGCAGCATTAAGCCTGCAATAATACTGACGTAGTGAGATTAATAAAAATAACTATCCCTAATCGAGTCTGTCTTGAAGTGAATTCACAACTCTGTTGGGCCCTGCCCCTGTGAGTTGACAATGCCCGTGACAGGACCGACTACTGGGGTTGATGGTAACATCTGCTCTATTGCAGGTGTTCTCTGTTATAACTCAGGCAGGGATGGCCCATACTTTCCCATAGCTTGGTTTTGGGCCTGGCTCTAGGCTCTCCCTCTCATGTCCACCTCTGCTCCTTGGAGCCAGGAAACAGAAATGGGCAGGGCTGACAGTCTGGTGGCTTCACCAACATAGATGTAGGGAGTCAAAGGCCTCATGAGTTGAGGATAGTAACTAAGGACCAAACTGATCACTTCCTCCTGACTTACTGATAACAAAGACTCTAAGTTCCAGTGTTTGCTTTGCCACAGGGCCCATGAGAGATGATACGCTCCCTTCCCTTAACATGGCTGCTCTCTTGGAAAGGGGGTTTAGACCAGGGTCATGGTCCCTCAGGGGATCACTAGGTTACTATATGGACTGTCGTGAGCTGTCAGCCTCTACCCCAAACCCCACTTCATCTCCAGCATTTATAATAGTGTTAAATATATAAAAAAGCATTTTTCACTTTATAAGAAAGGGGTCACAATCAGAGGCCTGCTGTGTGAAAAGGGTCACCAGCAAAAAGTGTAAGAACCGCTGGTTTCGAGTGACCTCGAGGAGAGGCCCTGTGGTAGTCCTGGATGGTGCTGTTTCCTTCCTCTGGATTAGAGGCTGTCCCACACTCTGTGCAGACCCCATGGGTTCACCCTGCCGGACCACAGATGTTGTAGGACCAGAGAGTGATGGATTAGAGAGGTTCAACCTGTATTGCTATATTGATATGTGTGGTTTCTGATTAATCTCCATTGCCTTATCACTTCATTTTCCTCTGCTGCTTTATCAATTGTTACAGCAGTTTTTTGGTATGAAAGCAGGGAAACTTCTTGGGTTCCCCCGCTATTTTACAATGTGTTTGCCCTTCTCTCGTTCTCTGGAGCCGTATCTCCCCTCCAGGTCATCCCAGAAATAATTGCTAAGATTATTTCTATAAAATAATAAACACTCAACCCTCCCCTCCCCCCCACACACACACTCATGCATACTTCTCCATCTCTGACACTCACTGTCTTTGAATAATTTGTAAGAGGCTAGTTACCTCATTTAAAAACAGTATCAATAGCTTCATGAGCCAAAACCTGCATGGACTCTCCTCATCTACTATATATTTGAGAGAGTTTGTCTGTTCAAGTACTCCTCCTAAATGGTAAGAGCTAGGACCACCAAATTCAGTGTACAACTTCCTCTTATAATTTAAGGCAACATAAGGGTTCACCTGTGCTAGGAAAACAGGGTGTGCCTGGAATGGGATTGCTGCTCAGAAAACCATAAAGAACATAAGAACTGCCATACTAGGTCATACCAAAGGTCCATCTATCCCAGTATCCTGTCTGCCAACAGTAGCCAATGCCAGATGCCCTAGAGGGAGGAAAACACAACAGGTAATCATCACGTAATCCCTCTCCTGTCATCTGTTTCCAGACAAACAGAGGCTAGGGACACCATTCCTACCCATCCTGGCTAATAGCCATTGATGGACCTAACCTCCATGAATCTAGCTCTTTTTTTAACCTAGTTAAAGTCCTAGTCTTCACAACATCCTCTGGCAAGGAGTTCCACAGGTTGACTGTGTGCTCCGTGAAGAAAAATTTCCTTTTGTTTATTTTAAACCTACTGCTTATTACTTTCATTTGGTGACCCCTAGTTCTTATATTATGGGAACAAGTAAATCCCTTTTCCTTATTCACTTTTTCCACACCATTCATGATTTTATAGACTGCTATCATATCCCCTCTTAGTCTCCTCTTTTCTAAGACAAAAAGTCCAAGTCTTTTTATTCTCTCTTCATATGGGACCTGTTCCAAACTCCTAATAATTTTTGTTGCCCCTTTCTGAACAACTTTTCCAATGCCAATATAACTTTTTTGAGACGAGGTGACCACATCTGTATGCAATATTCAAGATGTGGTCATACCATGGTTTTATATAGAGGCAATAAGATACTCTCGGTCTTATTCGCTATCCCTTTTTAAATGATTCCTAACATTCTGTTTGCTTTTTTGACTGCCTCTGCACATTGATTGGCTATTTACAGAGAACTATCCACAATGACTCCAAGATCTCTCTCTCCGGTAGTGTAGCTAAATTGGTTCCCATCATATTGTATGTATAGTTGGGATTATTTTTTCCAATGTGCATTACTTTTCCAATGTGCATTACAGCTCCAAACCAGAGCTGCCCAGAGCTACTTCTGCCAGGGGACAGATGGTCCTTCCATGGCCCTCACTCAGCCTAAATTGGACTTGCCCCAGCTGGGTAACATTCACCCCATTCCAGGAGAGGTACTTCTCACCTGGCCCCAAGCTGCTGCAGTGAGAGAGGGCTTTAAATTAAGCATGTACATTTTCATTTTATTTTCCAAAAAACAGATTATTTGAGGTAAGGACTTGAGTAACACTGGGTAAATCTAGTAGTGATCTAAAGATGTTGTGAAGTGTCTATATCAAATGCATGAATATGTACTTCATGCAGGATGGGGATAGGAGGTTATGTTAGATCTCAACTCTCTAGCTTTCAGAGCACTTGAAACACTAGATCCCCTCCTTCCTGAGCAGCAAGCAGAAATTTTCCATTATCACCTCTTGCTTCTCATGTACTAATGCAAAATTTGTTCATCTCATTTTGCCATCTCCTGCCTAAAAATATTTCAGCTGGTGCCTGGCTCCTATAGTCACATTCTGAAATTTCTTTCGTTATGGGTGGAGCCCTCTTGTTTTTGCGTAGCATTGTAAAATCTGAACTATCCAGCCTATCAGAGTGGTTGAAAAAGTAGGCAGAATGGTCTTGTAGGTAAAGCACAGAAGTGGGATGCTGGACTCCTGGATTCTGTTCTTATGTCTTCCCTGTCTTTTAGCCCATCCTTGCTTAGGTCTCCTCATTTGTAAGATGGGAGATATAATTGTATCTCGAGTGTTTTGAGAATGAATTCACTGATATTTGTGAAGTGCTTTGTGAGCCACAGTGAGAGAGGATATTATTATTTTAACAGAAATAGAGAGACTATCATATGCAAATATAAGAATAGCAAGTGATTTTTTTTGTCTTTGCAGAAAGAATTGTCATCAGTTCTAACAGAAAGAAGACCAAACAGTAAGTATGTGCTGCCCTCTAGTGCTCAACCACTGTAGTGCCACAACAGCCTACCTGGTTTTGTAAAGTAATAGAGAGGTAGCTGTGTTAGTCTGATCTTGCTCAAACAAAAGGAAAAACTATGTAGCACTTTGAAGACTTTAGTTAGTCTTTAAAATGCTACATAGTTTTTCCTTTGGGTTTTGTAAAAACAAGGAATCCTGTGAGATGAACAGATTTATTAAGTCATAAACTTTGGTGGGTAAGACCCACTTCATCAAATGAATTGTAGTGGAAATTACAGAGATAGGAGTATATATATCAAAGTACAACAGTAGAAAGAAGTTACCTATCAAATGTTAATGAAGGTAATCAAGTCAGAGTGGATGTGGCTCATTCATTGCAGCTGATAGGGAGATGTGAATATCAAGAGAGGGGAAGTTGCCTTTGTAGTGAGTTATCCACATTCAATCTTTATTCAGGCCTAATTGGACTGTACTGAATTTGAAAATGAATTATAGTTCAGCTGTATCCCTTTGTAGTTGAGTTCTGAAGTTTTTTTTATAGAAAGCTGGCTACTTTTAAAAACCATTGCTGAATGTCCAGGGAGCTCCCCTACTGGTTTATGCGTGTTACCTTTCTTGATGTCTGATTTGGGTCTGTTTATCCTTTGGCGCAGAGACTCTCCAGTATGGCCAATATACATGGCAGAGGTTTGTGTCTGTTTTGGAAAACTGCTGATCGTGGGAAATATTGGGAAGATGTTTTTGTTTATTACATGTATTGCTGTAGCACGTAGAAGCCCCAGTCACAGCTGCAGCGCAGACCTGCCCTGACTGATGCCAGGTTATCAGAATTGTTTATTAAATTCCAATTAGAGTTTGAGAGGGTAAATTTAGAGGGCTGGCTACAGACAGTTATTTACTTGTAGGCTGAGAAAAACTGATCTGGAGTCACTGACAGACAATAAGCCAATAATATAATGTTAATGAGATTCTTTCCAGACATTTTAGAACACTCTTCCAAACAAATAGGTGTTACTGATGTGTAGCAAGAGGTTCATATGAAGGTTGGATTCATGTTTTGACTGTTAAGTGGATTGAGCAACCCACTTCTCATTGAGCCCAATAGGATTTGTGGGTGCTCAGCGCTTAGGAAAATCCGGTAATCTGCTTTTATTTGGCAGGATCTCAGTCTGGAGTCTGTTTCATGAATTAAGTTTAGTTTGGATTTTGAGTCAGGAATACAAGGAGCATCTGAGATCACTTTGTCCAGCTGAAGGTGCGTGAGCTGAGCAGAAGGGGAAATGTCAACAGTAACCCTAAATTCTTACTCAACTACTGATTCACGGCACAAAATGGAGAGATCTTACTTACAGATCATCATACAAAAGCCATTAAAAAAACAAATCTCTCTGGTCTTGTAAAACACAATTTAATTCACACTGTAGGTTACAGTTGAAAATACTGTTACCTACCAAGTGGGCAGAGGTCAGAGTAATTCAAGTCACTTTCTTGCTACAGGAGAAATCATCAATGCAAGACTGAATATCTTTTTAGCATCTCTTGTTTTTACACTCTGTTTACCTGTCTCTGAACAGAGGTGGTCACAAACAGCAGGCAGGCAGGCAGGCAGTCTCCTTTCTCGGAACTCTTAACCAAAATCCACTTTGCCCCACAAACTGATTCTCGTTAAAGAGATTAAGCTCGAATGCCTCAGCTTCTCTCCCAAAAATAGCCTTCATTAAACTATCAGTATGGACCGAGTATCACATGTATGCTAAGAAAAAGATCTCCTATGTGCAGAAATGTCACCTGCTGATTCTTGCCATAACAAATACCTTAAAACAAATTGAAATTGAACCACAAATGTTAAGAAAACAGGTGGAAAATATCCTTCCCAGTTATTTATACCAAAACAAATGAAACAGGGTCTACTCCCATGATTGTCTTCTTTTTTAGTAAAACACCTGTCATTTTAGTTTCCTCCTTATCCATTAATCATCTATTTTATATCATCTTGGCATGATAAAGGCTATGATTCCATACTCGCAGTAGAAATGATGCCTGCTAAGGTGTAAGAATCACTCACAATATTGGATTTTTGGGTACAGAACTGCCAAGCCCAAGCATTAAAAAATCAGGCATCAGGCCTCAAAAAGCCATGGTTGTCTTAAAAAGTCATGAGATTTTATTTCAAAATAATTCATTTGGGCTTTTTTGATTGTATATTCAGTCCTTCTGGGTTTTTAAGGCTGGAAGGTTCATGTTTTTAATCTTTTCTCTGAAATCTTGACGGTTAGGGTATGTCTACACTACCCTCCTAGTTCGAACTAGGAGGGTAATGTATGCATACCGCACTTGCTAATGAAGCCCGGGATTTGAATTTCCCGGGCTTCATTAGCATAAGCGGGGAGCCGCCATTTTTAAATCCCCGCTGCTTCGAACCCCGTGTAGCGCGGCTACACGGGGCTCGAACTAGGTAGTTCGGACTAGGGTGCCTATTCCGAACTACCGGTACTCCTCCTTATTCCTTTGAAGTAGGAATAAGATCCTCCGGAAAAGGGCACTTTTTCCGGAGGATCGGGGCCAGTGTAGACGCTCTTTTCCGGCTTTTTTAAAAGCCGGAAAAAAGCGGCGGACATTTTTATTTAAATGCCGCGGGGGATATTTAAATCCCCCGCGCATTTCCCTACTACGACTCATGAAATTTACATGCCCCTTCCGGAAAAGGGGCCAGTGTGGACGTAGCCTTTAAGTGCAGAGCTGCACCGGGGGTAGGTCCTGGATCCATCCCAGGCCAGGACTGAGCTGGGCTACTGGCCAGCCTGCTAAAAAATTTACTGGCAAGTTGGGGGGAGAGGCGAGGGGGGAGGAAGGGGGAGGGATGCATGTAGTCTAGCATTAACCTATAAACTTTTGCTTATCAGTTAATCGGTTAATCAACTCCACTTTTTTATGTCCCTAATCCACACCCCTGAGTGATAGAATTGAGCAGACCTAACCCCTTGTCTGAGCCATCTCATCCATAGGACAGTTTGGGGCAACCACCCCCCAGCCTGTGTTTTGGGGGGCCCTGCTGGGCCCAGGATGGCATGGGGGACTCACGTGGAACCTGGGGTCACCAGCAGGGGTTGGACCCAGCCCTACTCTTACCAGAGACAGCAGCAAGGAAGTAGAGCAACCCAGCCCCCACCTGCTCCGCTCTACTCCCTGCTGCTGGTGAGTGTGGGGGGCATTTCCACACCTTAACCCAAGCCCCCTCCTCTGAGTGATGTAGCTGGGAGTGGCAGAAGCAGAGTGGGGGTGTTGGGGGTGGGTTGAGCACTGCTGCCAATGCCAGGCCCCCAACTAGTCCCTGACCTGGACCATGTCACTCGGGGGAGGAAGCTCAGGGGAAGGGGTGAGATAGGAGCAGAGCAGGGGTGGGAAGAGGCAGGATGAAGGCATAGTGGGAAGGGGTAGCATGGGGGCAGAGGAGGTGCCAGAAGAGATGGGAAAGGGGAGGGTCTGGGTTAGGCAATGCTATGTGGACAGAAGAATTCTTCAGTCAACCTAGCTACCGCCCCTTGGGGAGGTGGATTAACTGTAGCAGCAGCAAAACTTTTGCCTTTCCTGTAGCGACTGTCTGTAGAATCACAGAAGAGACCTTAGAAGGTCACTGAGTCCAACCCCCTGCTAAAAGCAGGACCAACCCCAATTAAATCATGCCAATCAGGGCTTTGTCATTGTCATGCCAGGACTTTAAAACTGCTAGGGATGGAGTTTCCACCACCTCCCTAGGTAACCCATTCCAGTGCTTCACCACCCTCCTAGTTTTTCCTAATATACAACCTAGAATTCCTCCACTGCAACATGAGAGCATTGCTACTCGTTCTGCCATCTGTCAGCACTGAGAGCAGTCTCTCTCCATCCCTTTTGGAACCCCCTTCAGGTAGTTGAAGGCTGCTATCAAAACCCTTCCCCCCCAACACACATTCTCTTCTCTTCTGTAGACTAAATAAGCCCAAATCCCTTAGTCTCTCCTCATGAGTCATGTGCTCCAGCCCCATAATCATTTTTGTTGCCCTCCGCTGGACTTTCTCCAACGCATCCACATCCTTTCTGTAGCGGTACGTCTAGACTACAAGCTTCTTTCAAAAGAGAATGTCTAGACTGCAATCACTTCTTTCGAAAAAGCGAGACGCTTTTTCAAAAGAGAGCACCCAGGCAGTCTGGATTCTCTCTTTTGAAAAAGTCCTGTTTGCATTCAACAACACCTTTTTTTGAAAGAGCACTTTTGGAAAAAAGGTGTTCTTCCTTGTAAAATGAGGTTTACCGCGGTCAAAAAAAACGTTGCGTACTTTCAATTTAATTTCGAAAGAATGCGGTGGCATTCTAGGACAGAGTGGAAGTTTTTTCGAAAAAAGGTCACTTTTTTGAAAAAACCCTGTAGTCTAAACACACCCCAATGGGGGCCCAGATTGGATACACTAGTTCAGATATAAACTTAGCTGTTCCCATACCAGGAGTTGAACCCTGGCCATCTGGGTGAAAACCAGGGATCCTAACCACTAGACCATATGGGAGCTACACAATAAAGGGCAGTGATTCAGCAACACAGCTGTGATGATGACACTCTTTAACTGTGCTTTAACTGTGGCTATAACCTTGGCAAGGCATGGGCTTGTGTCCAGTGCTCACCCTCTCTCTGAGGGTATGTCTAGACTACAGAGTTTTGTTGGAAAAACAGCTGTTTTTCTGACAAAACTTGAGTTACGCCCGCACTGCAATTGAGTCCTTTTGCAAGAAAATCCAAAGAACAGAAAGCTTTTTCCACAATTGGTAATCCTCATTCTACGAGGAAGAATGCCTTTTTGTGAAAGAGCTCTTTCTCAAAAAGGCATGTGATGGAGAAGAGGGATTTTTTTGGGAAGAAGAGGGAAGAGGAAAAAGCACAGGTGCCCTGGTGGCAATTCTGTCCATAGCAAACACTGCTTACATGCATGATAGTGTCCAGGCAGTCTGGACGCTCGCTTTCAAAAAAGTGCATTGCTTTTTCGATGCACTTTTGCAGTGTAGATGCGCTCTTCTGCAAGAAGTTTTTTCGGAAGATCTCTTCTGAAAAAAGCTTCTTCTGCAAGCAGCCTGTCGTCTAGACATAGCCTGAGTGTGCTAGCTGCTATCGCAATAGCTCAGGAACATAATAATTTATTGTAGCATTGGGCCCTTTGGGGGGTGTCACCCTGGGGTTCTCATAGCAGCTAGAATTTATTTTCCTCTGTGCACGAAATGCTCCTGGGAGTCAGGTGAGAACGTCTGAGAGAGAATGAGAAGTGTTCTGGGAGCAGTGACTGACTGAATGTCTCTAGTGCCGAGCATGCCTAAGGGACTGGCACAAAGTCACAAAAAGAGTCAGTGTCAAAGCTGGGCTGAAAATGAAAAAAATTGCTTGCTGGTAGGCCTTTGTCTAGGCCACTAAACCTATGTCTTCACAGCAGCATTATTTTGGAATAACTGACGTTATTTCAAAATAACATCGTCTGCGTCTATACTGTAAGCAGTTATTTCGACATAATGTCAAAATAATGGCAAGCTGGAGGACTTCTTATTCCGACTCCTGTAACCCTCATTATTTGAGGAGTAAAGGAAGTTGGAGGAAGAGTGTTCTTCCTTTGACTTCCTGCTGTGTAGACAGCACCAAAAGCCAGAATAAGCTATTTCGACGTAAGCTACACAATTGACGTAGCTCAAGTTGTGTAGTTTATTTTGACTTTAGATGTGCCCATAGACATACCCCTCTCTAAATATACCCTGAAGCTACCAGTTCAAGGACAACTCATCGCAAAAGAAAATATTAAACCCACTCCATGTACTGAAACTACCAAAGCATAATGCTTAATCCCATATCTGTATAACAGAATTTCCTATTTACCAGAATGATTCTACAATGTATTGTTTTAAGAGAACTTGGAAGGTGCTAGTGAAATGTTATCACCCAAAAAGACAAAAGCCTGGAAATGACCATTGTTACAGCAGGAAGTTCCACAGAAGGGTACACCCCCTTTGAGACGTGTTTCTTCTGCTCAGTTAGTAGAAATGTCGTAGCCTGGATTTTTGCCTAGCTTGTTCAAAATTGTGTGTTCAATACTGGCAGAGTTTAGGCTCACTGGCCATAAAACAGGATCTGATATATTGATCTGAGGTGTGCAATTTTTCTCACTGATGTTTCTGCCATCATGCAAAGCTGATTTTTTTTTTATGGTTTCTCCCCTTTTCATGGAGACCAGATTTTTTTTTTCATTACTCTTCTTTTTATGTGAGCCACGTCCTTTATACCTCCAGGAAAACTGGACAATTCTCCATCACTTTCTTCACATTTCCATTCCTTATTTTCAGGTAAATACCTTAGCAATTAGACATCTATCATTTACGCTTCGCTCCTCAATTTCTTCTGCCATGGGATAATAGCTACTGCCTAAAGCATGGTCTATGTTGTTCTGTTTCAAATATTTTCCCATCAGATTTGCCTCTTGCTGCAAACTAGATTGCAACTGAGCTTTTCACTTCCTGTTCTGAGTTCCTGACAGTTTCTTTGGCGGCATCTTTTATTTTCTATGGGGGAAAACCAGAAAGCATTAGAAAGAGAAAACGTATTTGTTCCACAGGCTTAGAATGTCATCAACCATGGCGTTGGGCATGGCAAAAGAAGTTACAATATTTCTTTTATACTGTTCTGTAGATAGGGGTTCAATAAATATCTCTGGCATCTCATTAACTACAAAAAAACCCTGTTTTATCTGGCACTTACCAACCAGAAAACTCTATACATCAGCATTTCTGATCTTTTTATGAAGAATGGTTTATAGTCCAGTTGGCATGGGGCCAGCAAGCTCCCCACCTGGCTCTGTATGGCTCCCCAGAAGCTGGGGCATGTCCCTGCTGTTCTTACATGGAGGAACAGCCGTGGGAGCTTCGTGTGCGACCACACATTGAGCACTGGCTCCACAGCTCTCATTGGCTGGGAATGTGCAGAAAGCACAGCAAATACGGCAGGCGACCAGCTTGGCTTAACAGAGACATCTTTGGTGAGCTTAGACACAGAAAGGAAGCTTACAGGAAGCGTAAACTTGGGGAGATGGTTAGGGAGGAGTGTAAACATGGGCGTCCGGCAGCCTAACTGCCAGACATGACCCACACTCTGCTGTAGGCATTCTGGGGGAGGAGTGTTGCTACCTCTAGCCCTTGCTCTCCCCGTGCTCTGGGGCTGGAGATGGGCACTCTCTTACCTCCCCAGTACTCTATGGCTGGGGAGGCTGGAGCCAAGCAGCCTCCTCCCACCTGTGCTCCAGGGCCAGGGATGCTCGGGCCATGCGGCCTCCTCCCTCCCTGATGCTTTGGGTTGGGGAGGCTGAGGTGCGTGTGTGCTTGCCCTCACCCCTCCCCATTTTGGGGGGTCCTCAGCAGGGGGACAATGCTGTAGGTGGGGTTGGGGGCCTGCCTCCCCCAGCCCTAGCTGCACCCACCACTCAGGATATGAAGGATAACAAGAAGGGTTTCTACAGGAATGTAAGCAACAAGAAGATGGTCAGAGAAAGAGTGGAATCCTTACTGACTGGGGAAGGAAACTAGTGACAGGCAGTGTGGAAAAAGCTGATGCACTTAATGCTTTTTTTGCCTCCATTGTCACAGACACAATCAGTTCCCAGACTACTGCACTGGACAGGACAGTACGGGGTGGGGGTAGGCAGCCCTGTGTGGTGACAGAACAGGTTAAGAACTGTTTAGAAGCTGAACGTGCACAAGTCCATGGGACCAGATCTGAGGGTGCATCCAAAGGTGCGGAGAGTGTTGGCTGTGATGCGATTGCAGAGCCATTGGACATTATCTTTGAAAACTCATGGCAATTGGAAGAGGTCCTGGATCACTGGGAGAAGACAAATGAGGGCCCATCTTTAAAAAGGGGAAGAAGGAGAATTCAGGAGAGGAACTACAGACCAGTCAGCCTCACCTCAGTCTCTTGAAAAGTCAGGGAGCAGGTCCTCAACGAATCCATTTGGAAACACTTGGAGGAGAGGAAGGTGATCAGGAACAGTCAGCATAGATTCACCTAGGGCAAATCATGCCTGACCAACCTAACTGCTTGCTACAATGAGATAACTGGCTCTGTGGATATGGGGTGGACATGATATACCTAGTTTTTAGCAAAGCTTCCACAGTATTCTTTCCAGAATTAAAAAAAGTTTGGCTTGGATGAATGGACTGTAAGGTGGGTAGAAAGCTCGCTAGATTGTGGGGCTCAATGAGTAGGGATCTACATCTCAATGTCTAACTGGCAGCCAGTATCAAGTGAAGAGCCCCAGAGGTTAATCCTGGGGCTGGTTTTATTCAGCATCTTCATTAATGATTTGAATAATGGGATGGATTCTACCCATGTTCCCTGTGTGTTTGGGCAGCCATCCAGGAGATGTTCAAATACCACCCAACTGATCAGCAGAGTGCCCACAGCCAGCATGTATCTCTATGGGTGGTGCACTTGTGAGGCCACATCTGGAGTATTGCATCCAGTTTTGGGCCACCCGGAGAGAAAGAAAGTGGACAAACTGGTGAGAGTTCAGTGGAGGTTAATGAAAATGATTAGGGGGCTGAGGCACATAACTTATAAGGAGAGGCTAATGGGACTGGTCTTATTTAGTCTGCAGAAGAGAAGAACGATGTGGGAATTGATAGCCATCAACTACCTGAAAGGGGGTTTCAAAGAGGATGGAGCATGGCCAGTGTTGGGCAACTTGTGCTAGTTTATCAATGTATTAATGATTTCACGTAACCTCGGCACACTGCATCATAATATGACATTTTTAACAACGCCTCACCTCCCTGTGGGTGTGATCTGAAGCCACAAAGGTGTCTTCTGTTGATTTCAGTGGGTTTTGGATAAGGCTGTGTGTCACAATATTATGACTTTCTACACTGTAACCTCCGTACTTCAGCTGTCCCCAATTCAGGAACACCTGTGGTATGAACGCTGGCAAATGGAGGTGAAAGCGGCTCTGCACAATGCTGCTCCCTTCTCCTGACCACGGGAGGAACGGCAGTGCAGTGACGCGCTCTGCTGGAGGCTTTTTCCTGCTGATCACATAGTGGCGTGAGTGGCAGGAGCCGCAGAGTGCCAGGTAAAGCACCCTACTCCATCCCCCTCACTCCCTCCCTAGCCCAGGAAAATGTTTAATCTGGCAAACCCTGTTTCCCAGGGTTGCCGGATTAAAGAGGTGCATGTGTTTTACAAACCAATTTCTCGAGTTACACCAACTAACACAGCAGTGGTTTCATACATTCAACTTGTTTTAAAAAGCAGTATGTTTTGTGCAGATTCAAGGCTTGTTCTGTGGCTTGTCACTTCGTTTTCTTATTTGGATTGCAGCAATGTTTGGAGAATCCCACCAAGGAACAATGCTCATTGTGCTAGACAACAGGCGTGCATGTAACAAATATATGGTCCCTACACCACAGAGCTTAAAAACAAAGATATTCTTGAGCAACCTCTTCACCAACAGAGTGGCCAGCAGGGCTGGGCTCTGACATTTTGCCTGCCACTAAACCAGGTGAATGCCCTCCCTGCCTAGGAGACACTCCTTGCCTGCCCCCTTTCCCCCCTCACCCCGCTCCAGGAGGGGTTGGAGAGGAGGGAGAGAGGCCCCCCCGGGAGGGGCCAGGAGGAGGGAGCCCTGCTGGGCCCCTGGAACAAGCCAGGAGGCGGGGTGCACAGTCCCTGCAGCCGTGGGTCACCCCCAGAGAGAAGCCCCTCCTCACCCCTTACCCTGATTCCTGCATCCTCCCATGCCCCATGCCTCCTGCCCTGAGGCCCCCCCCCCGTTAATGCCCTGTCCTGACTCCTGTACCCCCAACACCGCCAGCCTCCTGCCCTGAAGGACTCGGGCAACACCGAATAAGTCTTCTAGGGTATGTCTACACTACAAAGTTAATTCGAACTAACAGCCGTTAGTTCGAATTAACTTTCATAGGCGCTACAGAGGCAAACCGCTAGTTCGAACTTAATTCGAACTAGCGGCGCGCTTAATTCGAACTAGGTAAACCTCATTCTACGAGGACTAACACGTAGTTCGAATTAAGTAGTTCGAATTAAGGGCTGTGTAGCCACTTAATTCAAACTAGTGGGAGGCTAGCCCTCCCCAGGTTTCCCTGGTGGCCACTCTGGGCACCACCAGGGAAACTCGTCTGCCCCCCTCCCGGCCCCGGAGCCCTTAAAGATGCACGGTCTGGCTACGGTGCCCGTGCCAAGTGCAAGCCTGCCAGCACCCAGCCAGCAAACCCTGCACCCGGCACGGCACGAGCCAGCTACCCGCTGCCACCCAGCCCTCCGCCTCTTCCTGGGACCAGGCTGGTGACTTCAAGGAACCTGCCTGGGGCTGCAAGAGGCGGGCACCCGCCTGGTCTAGTGCGGACATCGTGGACCTCATCGAGGTTTGGGGGGAAGCCTCCAACGTCCACGACCTCTGCACTAGGCACAGGAAAGTGGCCGTCTAGGGCAGGATAGCTGTCAGCCTGGCCACCCAGGAGCAGGTTTGCATGAAAATCAAGGTGGTTGAGTGAGACCCCGAACCCGAGCCCTGAGCCTAGAACATAAAAGCATAAGAATGGCCGTACTGGGTCAAACCAAAGGTCCATCTAGCCCAGTAGCCTGTCTGCCGACAGCGGCCATCACTAGGTACCCTGGAGGGGATGGACTGAAGACAATGACCAAGCCATTTGTCTCGTGCCATCCATCTCCAGCCTTCCACAAACAGAGGCCAGGGACACCATTTCTGCCCCCTGGCTAATAGCACTCCATGGACCCAACCTCTATGAATTTATCTAACTTCTCTTTAAACTCTGTTATAGTTCTAGCCTTCACAGTCTCCTGCAGCAAGGAGTTCCACAGGTTGACTATTTGCTTTGTGAAGAAGAACTTTCTGTTATTAGTTTGAAGTCTGCTACCCATTCATTTCATTTGGTGTCCTCTAGTCCTTCTATTATGGAAACTTATGAAGAACTTTTCTTTATGCACCCTCACCACACCACTCATGCTTTTATAGACCTCTATCATATCCCCCCTCAGTCTCCGAAAAGTCCCAGTCTCTTTAGCCTCTCTTCATATGGGACCTGTTCCAAACCCCTGATCATTTTAGTTGCCCTTTTCTGAACCTTTTCCAAGGCCAAAATATCTTTTCTGGGGTGAGGAGATCACATCTGTACACAGTACTGAAGATATGGCATACCATAGCTTGATACTTCCTTTCCTCCTTCTTCCCCTGGCTTCCCCCTTCCAGCTCCCTCCTCCCAGGTTTCCTCCTCCCTTCTCCCACCCTCTCTCTTCCCCTCTCCCACCTCCTTTTCCCAGTCTCCCCGAGTTTTGTTCAATAAAGAAAGTTTCTATTTTTGAACACGTGTCCTTTATTTTGTACATCAGGAAGGGGGGCTAAGGAGGGGTAAGTGGAAGGAGGTGAGGGAGGAATGGGGTACGAGCCCCCAATGGGGAAGACTGGGATGGCTCTGCGGGCTCCTCGGGGTGGAAGCTCTCCTGCAGCCTCCCGATTGACCGCCCTCCCCTCGGATGGCAGCCTGCGGCAAGTGCAGCCGGGCTGATGGCCGAGTGCTGTGATGTGCCGAGTGTGGGCATTCAGGGCACTCCAAGCCAGGACTGCTTTGCCGTCCCTCATCGAGTTAGACAAGTGAGCGGGGAACCCCTGAGAACTGTCTGTCCGGAGTGGGGGTCGGGTCCCTTTAGGCACAGCCCTCGGCTAGCCTGAGGCAGCAGCTCCACGCTCTAAGTCCTAACCTGATGCCCTGCCGGCACTGCTTCCAGCCAGCCTTAACCTAGGTTCAGTGTCCACTCAATGTGGACATGCTAGTTCGAATTAGCAAAATGCTAATTCGAACTAATTTTTAGGTCTAGATGCACTAGTTCGAATTAGCTTAGTTCGAAGTAACTAATTCGAATTAAGTTAGTTGGAATTAGTGCTGTAGTGTAGACATACCCCTAGTTATTTTATCTATTGTAATGTGATGGCTGTTGTGCATGTGTACCACTGCCCTCTGCTGGTTGGAATTTGAACGATTCAACTCTGTGCAGCTATAATGCTACCCATTAATCCGCCTTAGCATTTTCTGTAGCACCTATTCTCATTGCCGAACTGGTAAGGTAACTATTAGCAGATGCAGATCTAAATCAGACTCCTCTTTTAGTTTAGTGACGGAAACCTATGTTTCTGGAGCAGTATGATCTCTGACCTACCTTTCTAGTCTCACTGTGAAGTTGTAAGTGTGTACGGTGTGCAGATTAGTGACAACTGTGGAGTCTTTGAGGGTCTGAGATTTGTGACAATATTTTTAAAATCAAACCAGGAACCATGTGGTGTGATCTTATCAGGTCTCATAAAATTCTCCCTGCACCAGTGCTTCTAAAACCCAGACTGATGCTTTTCTGAATGTTCCTATTTCGGGTCATTGCTCTGGAAGCTGCAAGAACTGAAAGTCAGGCTGAGAGCATAAACAAAGACTAATGGGGCATTTCCCTTCAGGATGTTAATGTCAGTAGCCAAATGTTTTCATGAAGCCACAGCTGTTAATCGAAAAATGAAATATAGAAACAGAATCTCAAATCTGAAATGTTTTGGATTTCCAAAGACCTTGGGACTCGCTTTCCAGGGTCTGAACCAGTCCCTATGGTTTTGGTTCCAGATTGTATCTAAACCTAAAAATGGTCTATTTTCATCTTCAAGTCAGTGACTGAAAGTATAGTAGCTCATAACTATTTAGTCACTTATGTAATATGAGTTGGTGGTCTCTGTCTAGTTCCTAGTGGACAAAGGTTGACACCACACATAAATAAGACTACCACGATTGTCATCTTGGTTGGCAGTTACATCACAGAAACCAGGGTGATTGGGAGTGGAGACTGAACTATTCTTTCACTCCTCAAAGTGGTCCATACAAGTCAGATGTGAAGCCTTTGCCTATACTGACTTATTTATTCAGTATTGCCAACCTCCAGCATTCATAATTCATAAGTCAGGACCCAAAAATCATGACAGCTATTTAAAAATTGTTAGATTGTAAAATAATCTTGTGATCAAATCAAAAGAGATGGCAATGTTGCTTATGCTATAGATAAAAAGAAGAGCTTGGGATGGATTATCAGAGGAACCATCAGAGGAATTGGAATCCTGGATGATCAGCACCTATAAAAAACAGGCTTTTCAGGATATGGGACTGTTATTCCAGAGCAACAAATCAAACAAGTCTTAACCAAAGAATATATTTTTACTTTGGGAATTTATATTATCGTAAGAAAATGATAAGATTAACAATTATTTTGAAGATAGAATATGTGAAAAGGATTTGGAAACTATCCTGATCAATTACCAGTACAATACCCCATAGAAATTTAGGGTTTTCAAGGTAGCCAGCTGAATACACAGAGCCAGATTTTCAGAGTGTATACTTTTACAAGAGCAAATGTGTGTTTATTTGCCTAAACTGTGCATGCAATTGCAGTAACTGCAAGTACATTTGAGGGAACTGCATGCACAAATGGCTAGGGTGGGAATTAAACATAGAATTCAATTGCATGATCAGGAATTTGACAAAAGCACTGAATGTCATTCACACATCTAATCTTGCCAAAAATGCCATGGAATCAGTGGTCAGAGCTCCTGTTTTACATTTTATCCAAAAGACAGTAATCCATACCACAGAGCAGTGTTTCCCAAATGGTGTTCCGTGCAACCCCGGGGTTCTGCGAAGTGAAAAGAAGGGTTCAGTGAGAAAATTCCATTACAATAACATTTCATGGTTTTTAAAAATAATAATTAATATTTAAGCATTTATTATTTTTATTGAAAACAATTTTCACTTGTGTTTGCCATGATAAGTGTTCCTGTGTAATGCCAGTTTAGCCAGGGAGTAGGGACAATGATATCACTACTCAGTGCTGTGCACGCAGTCAGTCAGTGGTGTGATCGCTTGTTATATACAGTATCACCATAAATCCCTGTACTCACTCTCAGGGAGCGTGGATCTCATGGGTGACTGAATACGAATATACTAGCACCACATTGGACAAAGTCAAAGCTTCAGCTGTCAAACCAGGTGCTTGTATGTGAGTGCACAGGCAGTGCTCTCACGAATACTTTACTTCAATATAGTCGTGTGATTTCTTGTGTTTAAAATTTAACCGTGACAAATATAAATTGACTATGATAGATTAATCTACATATCATGACCTTGTTTAGCATTTGTTTATTATTATCCTTATTTGTGGTCTACTTTTTTAGCTCCATATATAAGACAGTTATTAGAGGTTCTGCAAAATTCTTTTGAGTTTAAAAGGATTCTGAGGCCAAATGAAATTGGGAAACATTGCTATAGAGTATCCCTTAACTGCTTTGCTTTTGATTCAGTGTCACCTAACCAAAAGGGCATTGATACAATAATGATACAGAAGAAAGACAACACATATAATAAATCCCCAGAACCACTTCTAGGAATGCATTCCTACTTCTTAGTGATCCTCCATTCAATTTCCTTCACAATTTTTTGAGATGTGAATATATTTTTTTCTATGGAATGGTTTGTTCTATTCAGTTAAAAATGTTTCCTAAAATTACCTTAATAATCATCCAAATTCTTTCCTGGCCTTCCTTTCCAAAAACTGACTGGACGAAATGGTTTCTGGCCAGCCTTAGCATTGAAATGAATTGCCCTCTTATCACAGGGATTTTGTAAGCTTAGATCTTACAAGAACACAAGACTCATAAGCTTGTTAAGCATTTACATTCCCTGCCTAAAAGTACGGTTATTATTCTAAAAACATTTTTGTTGTGGTAATATATTGGATTTACATGAGAGCAAGACTGAGAATTTGTTGTTAAAGTTAGGAGTTTGGATAACTGCATAGTTGCTGCAGATACAGACATCTCACCTAAAGAGTCCCTTAATGATAAAAACAGATCAAGGACTATTCCTTCTATTGGTATTGTCTCCTTTTTAAATGTAGATAACTCCACAATAAAATATGCACAAATACACAACACTAAATTTCAATTTATAACTATGTCTTTAGCCAGTAACAAAGGATTTGATGTAATACTCAATGCACATCTGAGATTTTCAGCAGTGTTACCTTTTTATTAATAATTTAAGTTCCTTCAGAGTAGCTGGAATTATATAAGGGTACATCTGGACTACATGCCTCTGTCGCCAGAGGTATGTAGATTAGGCTACCAGGCATAGGAAGATGAAGCGGCGATTTAAATAATCGCCGCTTCATTTAAATTTACATGGCTGCCACGCTGAGCCGATCAGCTGTTTGTCGGCTCAGCGCGGTAGTCTGGACGCGCGGGTGTCGACATCAAAGGCATTTGTCGACCACCCAGGTATGCCTCCTGGGATGAGGTTTACCTGGGTGGTCGACAAATGCCTTTGATGTCGACACCCGCGCGTCCAGACTACCGCGCTGAGCCGACAAACAGCTGATCGGCTCAGCGCGGCAGCCATGTAAATTTAAATGAAGCGGCGATTATTTAAATCACCGCTTCATTTTCCTATGCCTGGTAGCCTAATCTACATGCCTCTGGCGACAGAGGCATGTAGTCTAGACGTACCCTATGACATAAGGGAAGACACAGTCCCTGACCAAAGAAGTTTATAAATTCTACAAAACATATTCAGAATATGCTATTATTTACAAGCCACACACAATTGACAAATCCATATTAAACTACCTAGAGTTCACACTTAAATGGTTAAAAGCAATGAAATCCCATCCTTAGTTCACCTGGTAAGACCTAGGTATTACAACACATTCAGTACCATATGTACTGACTGATTTGGAGTCTTTAGCAATAAATTCCTTGTCACAATGAGTTTAAAAGGGCAACATTCTAATCTGAGCTATGAATTGTACAGCTCTTCAACTGATGTAAATTGCAAAACTCCTTAAACTTTAGTGGAGTAATGTTGATTTACTTTAGCCGGGGTTCTGGTCCATTTTCTTTTTTATGTGGACACGGGATTTGTTGTTGGCTATGTCTTAATTTTCTTTCAAAGGAATAATGTTACTTTTTAAATTCTTGAATATGTCTTCCAGTCTCTGTGTGGCCATAGCTAAACTTCTCCATACATGTAGGCTATGTCTACATTGGCATCCCTTTCCGGAAAAGGAATGCTAATGTGACAAGTTGGAATTGCAAATCTGCGGGGGATTTAAATATCCCCTGCGGCATTTGCATTTACATGGCTGCCGCTTTTTTCTGGCTTGGGGATAAGCCGGAGAAATGCGCCAGTCTAGACATGATTCTCCGGAAAATAAGCCCTTTTCCGGAGGATTTCTTATTCCTACTTTCAAGTAGGAATAAGAAATCCTCCGGAAAAGGGCTTATTTTCCAGAGAATCACGTCTAGACTGGCGCTTTTCTCCAGCTTATCCCCAAGCCATAAAAAAACGGCAGCCATGTAAATGCAAATGCCGCGGGGGATATTTAAATCCCCCGCGGATTTGCAATTCCGAAGTGTCACATTAGCATCCCTTTTCCGGAAAGGGATGCCAATGTAGACACAGCCATATTGTGTTAGCTCAGTGGTTCTCAACTCATTTCAGTCTACGGACCACCAGGCCAATCAAAAAATTTTCATGGACCACCTCCTTTTTGAGACATGATAAAAAAAGAGCAGACAACGAACATTTTGGTTTGAAATTTATTTTTTACTAACAGATTTTTGGATTCTCTTCTCACTGACAAGCTTTTCAATGTTTGGAGTGGTACTTGATAATGGACAATGAATATTGCTTTCCACTGCAAGCCGATTCCTCTTTTTGGACTTAACATGCAACAAACACGAAAATCCAGTCTCACACATATAAGTTGATGCAAATGGCAAAAGAAATTTGACTGTGTATGCTGACAGATTTGGGTAACTCCCCATCACACTGGCCCAAAATTTCTCTATGGTAGACTGCTGGTACACGTCTTAAGCCGCAAAATCATTTTTCAGATCCAAGAATTCCTCCTGCAGATCCTCTGGAACACTATTAACATCTGTTGTAAATGGATTCCTGATGAAAGATAATCCATCCCTTGTCCTGTCCACCTCCGGAAAGTATCGTTGGAATTCGTCTCATAGCTTCCGTAAATGATTGAGAATTTGTGTCTGAATGGCTTCCTTTTCCCCGAGCATGGCATCCACATATGGAAATTGAACCAAATTATTGCCTTTGATGCTTACGATTCAGAGTTCCAATTTGTCAAGAAAAGCCTTGAGAAAAACTTTGGTGAGAGAACAGATTTGCACCTTTCCCTTGCAGCTGAAGATTCAGTTTATTCAAGATTCCAAAAATATCGACAAGGTACGCAAATTCTAAATTTGACTGTGTCAGCACATTTAGGAATTCCTCTTTCCCTTGAGCCTGGAGAAATAAATCCAACTCCTCTCTCAATTGAAAAACTCTGTTGAGTACATTCCCTGCTGACAACCACTGTACAGTAGTGTAGAACAGCAACACACCAAAGTCGGAACCCATGTCCAGGCAAAATCTTTTCAACAGCCTGGTGTTTACAGCCGATGATTTGATGTGGTTCACCACTTTCACCAACCCTTTGAAAATGGCATTCAGTTGATCGGGCAATGTTTTTGACACCAAAGCTTCCCTATGAATGAAGCAATTAACTCCGGTTACCATTGGAGCACGCTGTTTCACCAGCGTTGAAAGCCTAATCTTGAGCTCAGCATGGCAGGTGCACCATCAGGGGTGACACCCACAAGATTTACCCAATCTAGACCATGTACTTCAAAGAAATTGTTAACAATTTCCATCACATCCTGCGTCTTTGTGGTGGTATCAAGAGTCTTACAAAAAAGAAACTCGTCTTTGAAGCCTCCCTCAACCATGTATCGTGCGAACACCAATAGCTAAGAGCACAATGCGACGTTGGTTGATTCATTCAATTGTATGGCAAACAATGGAGACTTCTTTATTTCATCCACAACTTGTTCACTGATGTTCTGTGATATCTCGTTTATCCATCTCGATATTGTGTCATTAGAGACCGATATATCATTCAGCTTCCTTGCTGCTTTCTCATTAAGAACAAGCCGCACCATCTCTTTTGCACAGGGGAGCACAAGTTGCTCTACAATGGTATGAGGCTTCTTGGCCTGTGCAACTTTGTATGCAACAATGTAGGAAGCGCACACTGCATTGCTTGTCTTATTGTAGAATGCACTTGTTGAGTCAAGGCGCTGCCGTTTCAGACCTGATAACTGTCGCTCAAAATAATCTTCATCCTTTTGCAACAAGTTGGGGTGACACTTTTCGAGATGGAGTTTCAGCTTAGCTGGCTTCATTGAGTCATTCCCCAAGACTTTGAAACAAATAACACACTGTGGTAAATCCACGCCTTCTTTTTTTTGACAAGTGAAGCCAAATTTGATGTAGTCCTCCGAATACTTGTGCTTGACATTTCTTCCTGTCATTGCCATTATAAACAAACTACACCACACCTGTAAAACAGCACATGTAGCACAGGACGAATGATGTAAAAACCGCACAGCACGATGACAGCAGCTACACTGACGCTCAGAGCCTCAGACGGAAGTTACTGGCAACATAATGCAGTTGCGTCCTAGGTGACACTATGGATAACACGCCACATGCTTGTGAACACAGCGTAAAACAGCCTAAAGATGGCGCCTGCTCACGTCATGTGACTTTGGACAATGTTCCTGTGGACCACCGAAAAAGACACCATGGACCACCAGTGGTCCATGGACCACCAATTGAGAACCACAGTGTTAGCTGGTATAAGAAAACATCTTGTAGCTGAACCTTTCCAAAGTATACCAATAATTCAAGAGTATTTTGAGATTCTCTGATCTCGACATACAATGAAAACATTTGCTTCATTAAATGACAAAAAATAAAAGTGGACTGCATCACCATTACATCATGCCAGCATGGCTTTATGTAATGTACAGCCTATAGTACACTAGTCTTGAACTTTTAACTGATGCAACACTCAAAGTCACACAAACATTGAAGTAAGAGCTATGTTATACAAAGAAAAGGTATAAAGGTCAGGGGCACACAACCCTTCTCTTCCTGTCAGTAGCAAAACACCCATAGATTTATGTGCAAACGTGATTTGCTCCAGGATTAGTAATGTCAATGCTTTTTCAGAATTTTAATCAAATCTTCTATGACTATGCCATGACTGCTTTTATATTGCTTTTGTGGAATACGTTATTACTGAGAGGGACTAGCTTCTCATTATGAACCCAATTTTCAGCCCATCTCTAACTTCATCCATCCCCAAGCATTCAGCCTGAAACTGTGCGTACCACATGAGGGTACTACTTAGTGTTTGCTACAGACCCCCAAATTACTCAAGGAACAGGATGACTGCCTCCTAACACACCTATCTATAATGGGTAGGAAAAAATAGGGAACTTTAATGCCAGGGACATACTAGGGATTTCATGCTGTCCATACTAAAATATGGTTGAAATTTCTAAACATTACAGATCACAATATCTGAACTCAAAAAGTGTTTCAGCTAACACAGGGGAATTCTACATTAGACCTTGTCCTAACAGATACAAGAAAGGCTGATGACAGAAATGAAAGTTAATGCTAGTTTCAAGTCTTGATCAGAATTATAATGTGCAAGCAAGATAAACTTATATGAATGATAACTGGGAACCATTTATGAACCCTTTACTAGATGTCCAAAATGCCACAATCCCATATTTGATGAAGAAGGAAGTGCTGGTTTAAAAAAACAACAACCTGGTTTTGAGGGGAAGTGAAAGAAGCTGTAAAAATAAAAATATAATATACAACAAAAGGAAGAAAGGGGAAGCTGACAGTAATGGCTATAAGTAAGAAATGAAGAATTGTAGAAAACTGACAGTGGAAGACAAGGGACTCAAGAAGAAATCTGTGGAATCATAGGGTTGGAAGACACCTCAGGAGGTCATCGAGTCCAACTCCTGAAAAAAGCAGGACCAATTCCAACTACTCATCGCAATAAACGCTTTGTCAAGGTGTGTCTTAAAAACCTCTAGGGATGGAGATTCCACCGCCTCCCTAGGTAACCCATTCCAGTGCTTTACCACGCTTCAAGTAAAACAGTTTTCCCTAATATCCATATTATAATATAATATTGCTTCTGCCCTCTGCATTAGAGCAGTTCCTAGGACCCTCCTGCTTGCTCTGCAGAGCAAGGGGCAGAGGGGAGGAAGGACACTGATGTCAGGTCAGGCGCTGAGGGCCCAGGAGCAGAACAGAACTGCTGTGGTCTGATTGACTCTTTTGGTGGGTGCTGTTGTGCTTAAAGATACAGTTCACGGTCAGTCATATGTTTTGCTAGCAGTGACCATATATGCATGCTGTCTTGGTCTTACACTCATACTATCTTTGCCTCTCTTGCTCAAATGTGTACATACACACAGTCTCTCTCTCTCTCTCTCTCTACCCACACACATACACACACAGCCTCTCTCTCTCTCATACACAGTCTCTTTCACATTCACCTCCCAACACATACTTGTGTTATTGTTGTTACTTCTTTGTACTTCCTGCAGTGGAAATATAATCTCTGTAATTTTATTCTTTCAAAGTGTGATTATTTTTGTTTTTTGACTGGTTTATCCATTTTATAATTTTATTACTCATTTATGCTTAAATGTAATTCTTTGAGTAGTGAGTTCTAAAATGCCTAATCAGTACCTGGCTAGAGTAATTACTCCTATGGTAAACTTTTAAAAATATATGTATTATACTTAGGTTTTTTGTTTCTACCAGTGGGGCACATCTGCACATTATATAGATATTGGTGCACATAACAAATTCATTCCACACATGGATTAAAAAAATTACAGGGAATGTTGAGAGATTGGTTGTTTGCCCTATGCTATTTAAATTTTTTATAAATGACCTTGAAGAAAATATAAAATTGCCACTGATAAAGTTTGCAGATGACAAACATTGGAGAAGTGGTAAACAATGAAGAGGACAGGTTGCTGATCCAGAGCAATCTAGATCTTTTGATAAACTGGACACAGGCAAATAATATGTGCTTTAATACAATAAATGTATACGTGACATGTTCCTCTGGGATGCCACTGAGCCCCTAATAGAACAGCCTTGGCTCCCTCTCACACGTTCAACCACATACTTACAGGCAGGGACACATCAAGCTACAATTAAATCTGGGAACAAAGAGGTTAGGAAATATTTACAGGATGGGGAATTCCATTTTGGAAAACAGTGACTCTGAAAAAGATTTGGGAGTCATGGTGAACCTGTATAAATAAGAGAATAGAGAGGTTATTTTATCTCAGTATTTATCACTGGTGTGACCATTGCTGGAAAATTGTGTCCAGTTCTGATGCCTGATAAGTTAAAAAGGATATAGATATACTGGAGAGGGTTCAGAGAAGAGCTATGACAATAATTAAGGAATTAGAAAACATGCCTTATAGTGGTAGACATAGGGGCTACGTCTACACTAGCATGATTTTCCGGAAATGCTTTTAGCCATTTTAGCCATCGGGGCTTTTTTGCGCAAAACAGTACTGTGCTGTCTACACTGGCCCTCTTGCGCAAATGATTTGCGCAAGAGGGCTTTTGCCCGAACGGGAGAAGACCAGTATTTCCGCAAGAACACTGACGATCTTACATGAGATCGTCAGTGTTCTTGCGGAAATTCAAGCGGCCAGTGTAGATGATTTTGCGGAAAAACTTGCCAGTCTTGACACAGCCAGGGAGCTCAATTTCTAGGGATACATCTAGACTATGGGTTTTTTTTTGGAATTCCAGATGTATCCCAAAAAAACTTTGCCGTATCCAGGGAATGCATTTGCTCTTCCGCTTTTTTTTGCAGAAGACTTTCTTTTGGAAGCCCCGTCTTCCTTGTTCCATGAGGAAGAAGGGATCTTCTGAAAAAAGGGAGTCTTTCTGAAATTTGGTCCAGTGTAGATGGACCAAATTTCAGAAAAACCTCTTCCAAAAAAAAAAAAAAAAGCGGAGTGCATTTTGCTTACCTTTTTCCACAGAAACGTTGTAGTCTAGACATAGCCTAGATGATCACAATGAGCACTTCTGGCTTTAAAATTTGTGAATCACAGGCTGGAGCTTTTTCCTGTTTTTTTCCAGGATGGGTTGTAGATTACTAATGATGTGTTGGAGAGGTTTTAGCTGAGGACTGTAGGTGATGGCCAGTGGTGTTCTGTTGGTTTCTTTCTTGGGCTTGTCCCGTAGCAGGAGGATTTTGGGTACACATCTGGCTCTGTTAATCTGTCTCCACACTTCCTCATGTGGGTATCATAGTTTACAGAATGCTTGTTGAAGATCTTGTAGGTGTAGGTCTTTGTCTGAGGGGTTGGAACATATGTGGTTGTACCTCAGTGCTTGGATGTAAACAATGGATCGTGTGGTGTGTTCGGGATGGAAGCTGGAGGCAAGCAGGTAAGCATAGCGGTTGGTAGGCTTTCGGTATAGGGTGGTGTTTATGTGACCGTCACTTATTTGCACTGTGGTGTCCAGGAAATGGACCTCCCGTGTAGACTGGTCCATGCTGAGGTTGATGATGGGGTGGAGGCTGTGGAAATCGTGGTGAAATTCTTCCAGAGTCTCCTTCCCATGGGTGCAGATGATGAAGGTGTCATCGATGTTGCGTAGGTAGAGAAGGGGTGTAAGTGGACGGGAGCTGAGGAAGTGTTGTTTCAGGTCAGCCATAAAAATGTTGGCGTATTGTGGGGCCATGTGGGTGCCCATAGGAGTGCCACTGGTCTGGAGGTATATATTGTCACCAAATCTGAAATAGTTGTGTGTGAGGATAAAGTCGCAGAGCTCAGCCACCAGTTGTGCTGTGGCATCATCAGGGATACTGTTCCTGACAGCTTGTATTCCATCTACATGTGGAATGTTTGTGCAGAGAGCCTCTACATCCATGGTGGCTAGGATGGTGTTTTCTGGAAGATCACCAATGCATTGTAGTTTTCTCAGGAAATCAGTAGTGTCACGGAGGTAACTGGGAGTTCTGGTGGCGTAGGGTCTGAGCAGAGAGTTCACATATCCAGACAAGCAAAATGCAGGACAATGTAGCACTTTAAAGACTAACAAGATGGTTTATTAGATGATGAGCTTTCGTGGGCCAGACCCACTTCCTCAGATCAAATAGTGGAAGAAAGTAGTCACAACCATATATACCAAAGGATACAATTAAAAAAAATGAACAAATATGAAAAGGACAAATCACATTGCAGAACAGAAGGGGGATGCGGGGGGGGGGGGGGAAGGGGGAGGAAGGAAGGTAAGTGTCTGTGAATTGCTGATATTAAAGGTAGGGAGAGTGGGATGTTTGTGAGTTAATGGTATTACAGGTGATAATTGGGGAAACTGTCTTGGTAATGGGTGAGAAAGTTCAAAGTCTTGTTAAGTCCTTGTTGACAAGTGTCGAATTTTAACATGAATGACAGTTCAGAGGATTCCTTTTCAAGTGCAGATGTAAAAGGTCTTTGTAGCAGAATGCAGGTGGCTAAGTCATTTAGAGAGTGTCCTTTCTGGTTAAAGTGGCAAGAAACTGTTTTCTCTTTGTGATCTTGTCTGATATCTGTTTTGTGGGCATTAATCCTTTGGCGAAGTGTCTGAGATGTTTGTCCAATGTACATAGCAGACGGACACTTTCGGCACATGATAGCATAGATTATATTTCTGGATGAGCAGGAATATGTGTTCTTGATCTTATAACTCACTTGGTTAGGTCCAATAATGGTATCAGCAGAATGAATATGTGGACAAAGCTGGCAACGGGGTTTGTTGCAAGGGAAGGTACCAGGGTTGGTATTAGTGTGGTATGTCCTGTGGTGGTTGGTAAGAATCATCTTGAGGTTAGGTGGTTGTCTATAGGAGACTATGGGTCTGTCTCCCAGAGCCTCTTTGAGTATGGTATCCTGTTCCAATATAGGCTGTAGTTTATTGATAATGTGTTGGACAGGTTTAAGTTGGGGGTTGTAGGTGATGACAAGTGGTGTTCTATTGTTGGTTTTCTTGGGTCTGTCTTGAAGTAGATGGTTTCTAGGTATTCGTCTGGCTCTTTCAATTTGCTTTTTTATTTCTCTGGGTGGGTAGTTGAGATTTATAAATGCTTGGTAGAGATCCTGAAGCTTCTGGTCTCTGTCAGTGGGGTTAGAGCAGATGCGGTTGTATCGAAGGGCTTGGCTATAGACGATGGATCGTGTGGTGTGTTCTGGATGGGAGCTGGATGCATGTAGGTAACTGTATGAGTCGGTGGGTTTTCTGTAGAGAGTGGTGTCTAATTTTCCATTGTTGATTTGTACGGTGGTGTCCAGGAAGTGGATCTCTCGTGTAGAATGGTCCAGGCTGAGGTTGATGGTGGGGTGTAGGTTGTTGAAATCTCTGTGGAATATCTCCAGTGTTTCTTGGCCATGTGTCCAGATCATAAAGATGTCATCGATGTACCGTAGGTAGAGGAGGGGTGAAAGGGGACGGGAGTTGAGGAAACGTTGTTCTAGGTCAGCCATAAAGATGTTAGCATACTGTGGGGCCATGCGTGTACCCATGGCTGTGCCGCTGATCTGGAGGTATAAGTTGTTCTCAAACTGGAAATAATTGTGGGTGAGAACAAAGTTACATAGGTCTGCTATCAGGTTGGCAGTAGTGTCCTCTGGGATAGTGTTTCTAATTGCTTGTAATCCGTCTTCATGTGGGATGTTGGTATATAGAGCTTCTACATCCATGGTGGCAAGGATGGTATTATTGGGGAGGTTATCGATGTTTTGTAGTTTCCTTAGGAAGTCAGTAGTGTCTCGGAGATAGCTGGGGGTATTGGTTACGAAGGGTTTGAGAAGAGTGTCTACATAGCTGGATAGACCAGTAGTGAGCGTGCCAATACCAGAGATGATGGGACGTCCGGGGTGCCCAGGTTTATGGATCTTGGGAAGTAGATAGAACAATCCCGGTCGGGGGTCAGAAGGTGATTCTGTGAGGATTTGTTCCCGAGTAGCTGTGGGGAGGCTTTTAAGGAGACAGTGTAGTTTCTTTTGGTAGTCCAAGGTGGGGTCAGAGGGGAGAGGTTTGTAAAATGTGGTGTTCGAGAGTTGTCTGGTTGCCTCCTGGTTATAGTCGGCCTTATTCATAATGACCACAGCACCCCCTTTGTCAGCTGGTTTGATTACAATGTCCAGGTTGTTTTTGAGACTCTGGATGGCATGGTGTTCAGCGCGGCTAAGATTGTGTGTCGCTTGTTGTCGTTTGCGAATAATGTCAGTCTGTGCGTTGTTGCGGAAGCTGTGTATATAGAAATCCAGATTGTAATTCCGACCGTCAGGGGGAGTCCATATAGAATTATTTTTCCTTTGGTGTTGGTAGGGGGGATCTGGTAGGTCAGATTGATGTTCAGTGGTGGTTTGGAAATATTCTCGGAGACGAAGGCGGCGAAAAAAAGCCTCAAGGTCACCACAAAATTGTATCCAGTTTGTGGGGGACGTGGGGCAGAAAGAGAGACCCCGGGACAAGACAGACTCTTCTGCTGGATTGAGTTTGTAGCTGGAGAGGTTAACAATATTATCCGGTGGGTTGAGGCAGTTGCTGTTGTAGCCAGTGGTATGGAGCAGGTTAGAAAATTTATTGTCTTTTCTTTGTTGTAGGGAATAGAAATGTGTATAGTAGATTTCTTGTCTGGTGGAACAAAAGTCTTGCAAGGTGTCAGTCGGTGTGGATGTTTGTCTTGAGATGAGACGATCTAAGTTAGAAATGTCATTCTTGATGGTTTTCTGTTTCTTGTATAAAATACTTATCAGGTGGTTTCTTAATTTCTTGGATAGTGTGAGGCAGAGTCTTTCACTGTAGTCAGTGAAGTATGTTGATCTTAGTGGATTGTTCACTTTCAGTCCTTTGGGTACGATGTCCATTTTCTTGCACTTGGATAGAAAGATGATGTCTGTCTGTATCTGTGCGAGTTTCTTCATATGGTTGATGGATATCCAGACAGTCCTTCAGTGAGAGTGCCAATGCATGAGATGATGGGGTGTCCGGAATTTTCAGGTTTGTGGGTCTTGGGTAATAGAAGGGTGTGTTGATTTGTTCCTGTGCTTGTGTGGGGGAGAGTCCTGAGCAGATGGTGTAGTTTCTTAGTTTATTCCTTAGTGGGATCTGAGGAAAGTGGCCTGTAGAATTGGTATTGGAGAGTTGTCTGGCTGCTTTCTTTTGGTAGTCAGTCCTGTTCATGATGACAACAGCACCTCCTTTATCAGCCTCTTTGATTATAATGTCAGAGTTGTTCCAGAGGCTGTGGATGGCATTGCGTTCTGCACGACTGAGGTTACAAGGCAAGCGATGCTGTTTTTCCACAATTTCTGTCTGTGCACGTCGGCGGAAGCATTCTATGTAGAGATCCAGACTGTCATTTCAACCCTCAGGAGGAGTCCATGTAGAGTTCTTCTTCTTGTGCTGTTGGTGGGAAGGTATCTATGTGTCAGTGCACTGTTCAGTGTTGTGCTGGAAGTATTCCTTGAGATGGAGACGGTGAAAGTAGGCTTCCAGATCACCGCAGAACTGTATCATGTTAGTGGAGGTGGTGGGGCAAAAAGAGGGTCCCCGAGATAGAACAGACTCTTCTGCCGGGCTGAGTGTGTAGTTGGATAGCTGGGTGAGTTAGGGGTACCACTGCTGTGGCCCCATGTGGCAGGTGTGATTTTAGACAGCTTACAGTCCTTTTTCCTCTGTAGAGGAAACATTGTTGGCACATGTATATGCCATCACGTGCCAACAATGCCCCTCTGCTATATACATCGGCCAAACTGGACAGTCCCTACGTAAAAGAATAAATGGACACAAATCAGATATTAGGAATGACAACATACAAAAACCTGTAGGGGAACACTTCAATATCCCTGGACACACAATAGCAGATCTAAAGGTAGCCATCCTGCAGCAAAAAAACTTCAGGACCAGACTTCAAAGAGAAACTGCTGAGCTACTGTTCATCTTCAAGTTTGACACAATCAACTCAGGATTAAACAAAGACTGTGACTGACTAGCTAACTACAAAAGCAGCTTCTCCTCTCTTGGTATTCACACCTCCAGATCAGCTACTAAAAGTGGGCCTCATCCTCCCTGATTGGATCCACTTTGTCATCTCTAGCCTGATTCTAGCCTGCATATTTATACGTGCGTCTGGAAATTTCCACTACATGCATCTGACGAAGTGGGTCTTTGCCCACGAAAGCATATGCTCCAACACTTGGGTTAGTCTATAAGGTGCCACAGGACTCCTCGCCGCTTTTGCAGATTCAGACTAACACTAATAGACTGTCCCTCTGATATGGGACAGGCAGTCTCTGTTGCCTATGCTGTCCTTCGTTGCAACTGAAAGGTTGGCTGTGGGCATCTCCTAACCTGTCAACTAGGTCTGCCAACCCTCCAGAATGGACCTGGAGTTTCTCGGAATTGGCATAAGAACATAAGAACAAAAGAACATAAGAACGGCCGTACTGGGTCAGACCAAAGGTCCATCTAGCTCAGTATCCTGTCTACCGACAGTGGCCAGCACCAGATGCCCCAGAGAGGGTGGACCGAAGACAATGATCAAGTGATTTGTCTCCTGCCATGCCTCTCCAGCCTCTGACAAACAGAGGCCAAGGACACCATTTTATCCCCTGGCTAATATCCTTTTATGGACCTAACCTCCATGAATTTATCTAGCCTCTCTTTAAACTCTATTATAGTCCTAGCCTTCACAGCCTCCTCTGGCAAGGAGTTCCACAGGTTGACTACACGCTGTGTGAAGAAGAACTTTCTTTTATTAGTTTTAAACCTGCTACCCCTTAATTTCATTTGGTGTCCTCTAGTTCTTCTATTATGGGAACTAATAAATAACTTTTCTTTATCAGCCCTCTCCACACCACTCATGATTTTATAGACCTCTAACATATCCCCCCTTGGTCTCCTTTTTTCTAAACTGAAAAGTCCCAGTCGCTTTAACCTCTCCTCATATGGGACCCGTTCCAAACCCCTAATCATTTTAGTTGCCCTTTTCTGAACCCTTTCCAAGGCCAAAATATCTTTTTTGAGGTGAGGAGACCACATCTGTACACAGTATTCAAGATGTGGGCGTACCATAGTTTTATACAGGGGCAGTAAGATATTCTGAGTCTTATTTTCTATACCTTTCCTAATAATTCCTAGCATACTATTTGCCTTTTTGACTGCCGCTGCACTCTGTGTGGAAGTTTTCAGAGAACTGTCCACGATAACTCCAAGATCTCTTTCCTGATTTGTCGTAGCCAAATTAGCCCCCATCATACTGTACGTATAGTTGGGGTTATTTTTCCCGATGTGCATTACTTTACACTTATCCACATTAAATTTCATTTGCTATTTTGTTGCCCAATCACTCAGTTTGGTGAGATCTTCTTGGAGTCCCTCACAGTCTGCTTCTGTCTTGACTATCCTGAACAGTTTGGTATCATCTGCAAACTTTACTACCTCACTGCTTACCCCTTTCTCCAGATCATTTATGAATAAGTTGAAAAGGATTGGTCCCAGGACTGACCCTTGAGGTACACCACTAGTTACCCCTCTCCAATCCGAAAATTTACCATTTATTCATCTATCAACCTCTTGGTGACAATGGAAAGTAAATCCTGGAGATTTTAAAAGGAATTTTGAAGAAAACAACATTACGTCATGTGTGTGTGTGTGGGGGGGGGGGGGGGTGGAGGGAAGCCTCTCAGAACAGCTTTAGTCAGAGTTGGCACAAACTTCAGTGACTCTTATTGCAACATTTCATAACTTCACATACAGTTGGATGTAGGACACAAGGGGATATTCAAGTTCAACAGATCAAGGCTTTAATATGAGCCCTCACAAGGCATCCTTTGTACAAAACACAGCACATGACAGTGGTGAATACAGGGGTTCCAGAATGCTACAGCAGCAACAGTGTGTTGGGGGCCTGGGCCACCTGCGCTGCAGGCTGGGAGCAGGTGCTGGGGAGAGTGTGCCCTGCATGCTGGAGGGGGGTGCTGCCTTGCCCGGGTGGGCCCTGGGAAAGGCTCCTGGCCATTCACCCTCAGGACTGTCCTAAGCAGGACCAGGCCTCGCTCCTCTGTTGCCATGGTAACTTGCTCCCGCCTCCAAAGTTAGCCTGAAAAATGTTTTTCTCTTCTCACGTGATAAAAACACCTCTCCACGTGATGCGAGCACAGCTGTCTATCCATTACAATTATGCTATCCAATCAGCATCACTGTCTCCTGCGATTATCCCGCCCCCCCGGAAGTATTTCAGCCAATCAGGAGGCAGTTGAAGGTCTACCCCTTTTAGCGTATGACTAGGGCGGGAAGGTCTGAAAGCATCGCGGATTGACTCTAGCCTCCACCAATACTTGTGCCGTCACGCAGCTCGGAGTCCCACCTCTGATACGTATGGGCCAATCAGCGGCCGGGTCCCTCTCCCAGCACTGCGGTAATATGGCTCCTCAGCGAGCCGTCCCGGCTGGGTGCTGCGGCCGCCGCCGCCATTAACCCCTCGCTGTCCGGCGGCGGTGACGGGGCCACAGGGTCGATGCGCAGGCGCCTCATGCGCTCCCGGGCCGCCGCCGCCCTCCCGTGAGGATGAGCTCGGCCGCCGGCCCCGCTGCGCTGCCCCCGGGCTCCAGCAGCCGGGCCCTGCATGTGGAGCTGCCCTCGCAGCAGGTAGCCAGGGGGCGGATCTGTGGGGTGACGGGCAGCAACGGGGATGGTCACTAGGGTGGGGTGGGGGTGATGGGGCAGGGGTGGGGGACGGGCATTGGCGTGGGGGGAAGGGACAGGGCTGGTCTCTGGGGCGGGAGCGATGGGGTCTGGTTGCTGGGGTGGGGAGTGATGGGGCAGTTACTAGGGGAAGGGTGGGGGCAATGGAGGCTGGTTACTGGGGTGGAGGGAGGGATGTGGGGTGGTAGCTGTGCTGAGGGGGCGGTAAAGCGAGCTAGTGGGTGCTAGAGGTAGGCATTCCCGAAGAGGTTATGAACAGGTTAGGCACATGCTGGTATGCGGGAGAGTGTGGTATCTGTGGTGTTGAGGCAGGAAAGGGAACGCCTGGGTTGCTGAGAAGAGCGGGGCAGATTCCTTGGGTTTCATAGGTGGTAACATACAAGCAGTTTCTCTTTGGAAGGATTCTGTGGTGCTGTGGCCTCTAGCTGCCTTTCTTGTTCTGACCCCCTAAGTTAAGTTGGTTTAAGCTTTTTGAAGTGGTTGGACAAATATTATTATTTTAATGTAACCAGGGAAAGAGGGCAAAACACCTCTCTGGGGTGTCAGTAAAAATGGTTTCATTATTGCTGTTTAAAAAACTGATAAGACTCTGCTGAACTCCTACTTGCTCCTATTTCTGATTTACTGGTTTGGCTGTTGGTTCATTAGTACACATTTTAATCTTGGAAAGTGTTTTCAAACAAGGTTAAATAAGATATCCTAACTTGTCTGTTGTAAGCATATACATATTTAGCAGTACGTATTTAACAAAGCTTGTGATTTTTCTCCCATGAATACAGGTTTTTTTTGTAGCTCATTTATTAATGACTAGCTTAGCTTAAGGCCTGGTCCATGCTTAAGAAAATAGATTGACCTAGATAAATCATTCAGGTCTATGAAAAATTTCACGATCTGAGTGTTGTAGTTAAGTTGATGCTGATATAACCCATGCTGTAGATGCAGCTCGGTTGAAGGAAGACTTTTTTTTTTCCACTTGACCTAACTGCTGCCTCTTACAGAAGAGGATTAACTACATCCATGGGGAAAATCCTTTCTGTTGCCTGGGGAAGCAGGCTATAGTTGCATGTCTGTGATGGCTGGAGTGTGGATATACTCAATGGCTCAGAATTAGGGATGTTAGCGAGTAATTGACTACCCAATAAGCATAAGGAATAGTGATAGAAATGTAGCCGTGTTAGTCTGGTGTAGCTGAAACAAAATACAGGACTATGTAGCACTTTAAAGACTAACAAGATGGTTTAGCTCATCATCTAATAAACCATCTTGTTAGTCTTTAAAGTGCTACATAGTCCTGTATTTTGTTTCAATAAGCATAAGGTAGTCGACTGGAGTATTGACTACTTCCTTCCCCCCCTTGCTGCCTCTGAGGAGCAGCGGGGGGGGGGGGCAGGGGGAGGGAACTGGTGCTGGGGGGGAGCTGGCTTAAAAGCCAGTTCCCTCCAGCACTGTCTGCCCTCTCCCCTCCCCCGCTACCTTTATCAGAAGCAGCAGGAGGGGGGATGGGGAGGCTGCTCTGGCAGCATTCCCTGTCTGCAGGAGTTCTAGTGGGGAGCTGGCCCCCCCCCCCCCATGGGACAGGGGCTGCTGCCACCAAGTAGGCCCTATTTGTGGTGGCCCGTGCTGGCCGTATGCAGAGAATGCTTCTGCAGGAGCACCAGCATCAGGTCAGGGCTAGCTGCCACGAACAGGGGCTGCTAGACTCAGCGTGAGCCGTGACTGAGCAGTTCCGGCTCGCACAGGTCTGGGATGCTGCGCCTCTGTATTTTAAATGTAGTAAGAGCTGGTGGGCTCTTACTACATTTAAAATGCAGAGACATAGTGCGGGTGGCTCCTGGAGCTGGCACAAGCTGGGACTACTTAGTCCTAGCTCAAGCCTGCTCCTGGAGCTACCCTTGCTGTGGCTCTCAAGAGAGGTCTCTATTGACTAATCATGTAGTCAATACAAATTGTATTGATTATACGATTAGCCAGATAACTGCAGTTAAACATCCTTACTCGGAATGTGAGTTGGAGTAGTATAATGTTAGAAGTCAAATGTCAGAGCTCTTACCTTTTTCTGTGTCTCTAATAATCAAGTGAGATGACCCTTTTCTGTTAACTTTATCTTGAATCTGCACCCTCAGAATTGGGTGTGTTATTTTAGCTACAGTTATCACTGGCAGCTAAAGTACAGAAAGGAGTTGCATTTTTAATGCGCCTGTAAATAAATACCTAAGCATGATTTGAAGAAGAACAATAGATCTCAAGAGCAACTGAAGAGATAACTTGCCCTGTTATAAAGCCACTTCCTGCCAAAAGCTACGGAAGAGACTTGAAAGAAAGAGATCAGTGCTCACATTTTTGGAGGGTTCGCTTGTGTGATTGTGACTAATAGTAAAAGGATTAGAGTAGCGCATCTGAGATTGGTTTTTATGCATTTGTAGAATGCTTAAAATAGGGACGCAATCTCTGATGTGCCTACACTATAAATTAACAGGCATTCTGTAACAGAGCTTGGAATTGAACCTTAGGCTTCTGACTCTCCAGTCTCTTCCTTCCTCCTCCACCATAGTATCTGGCTTTGAGGTCCATGTTTGAGACTGAGATGTGAAATTTCTTTCATATATATGTTAGGGATGTAAAATCCTGTTTAATCAATTAGCTGGTTAAATGTTATGTTTAACCAGTTAATCACTTAAACCGGGGTGGGAGCAGGCCTACTGGTGGGGGATTGCTCTGTGCAGATGTGGGCTTGCTGGTTAACCATGACCATTAATCTGTTAACCAGTCACCTCCTTAGTATGTACAGTAACTCTCTGCAAATATATTTCCTTTCTCCCTTAAAATACTAATAATGAAAATAAGCAAAAATGGTGACACTTTTGAGCCTATATTGTGTTTTTTGGCACATAGGTGAAGGACCAGTCAATTTTGTTATTAATGTATAGCTGAAATTTTAGATGCAGACAAATATACAAACAGGTTCTTATTTTTAAATGCTTTTCACTTCTCTGTTTAGTTAAAATATAAAAGTCATTCTGACTTGTATTTGTTCTTTATTGTATTGTTTGTATAATATTTGAGTGCAATCCCACATAACCAGGTAATAATTTTCTACAGCTAGCGCTGAGTACACATGTATGGTTACTGATTCATATTCCAGTACTTGGTGACTTATTAGGAGGGTCTGTGATACACTTGAACTGTGCAAACAAGAGAAATGGTGACCTAAGTTCTAGCTCAGTGGTCAACGCGGGCAACGCGGTGCCCGTGGGCGCCATGGCGCCTGCTGGGGGATTTCTGTGCGCCCGCTGAAACATCTGGGCTGGCCCTCCCCCCCCCGGTGCGCGGCACATGCATGGGCCGGCCCGGGGCGCTTGGGCGGCCCCGGCCCCGGCCCCAGGGCACATGTGTGGTGCTGGCCTGGGGCGCGTGACTCGTGGGCAGCCCCGGGCGCGCGGCACATGCGCAGTGCCGACCCTGGGCGCATGGCTCGTGGGTGGCCCTGCCCCCGGGTGCGCGGCGTATGCGTGGCCCTGCCCCCGTGTGCCCGGCACGTGAGTGGCTCTGCCCCCGGGTGCCCGGCAGCCACGCAACATTGGGGACCACTGTTCGAGTTGTTTATCCCAGCAAAGTAAAAAAAATGCTTAAATGGTTGTATATACAAAATTGTATGCATGTTTGCACTGTTTGAGGACATAACTAACCTACAATTCTGTCAAAACATCAGCTTCTCTCCTTTCCTAAAGAAACGATCAGCAAACCTAAAAACCACTGTAGAAACTGAACTACTTTCTCATTTGGAAAAAACTACTTTCTGAAAGAAAGTGATCCATTGAGTTGTCTTCATTCTAGTGCTCAAATGCTTCATGCATGGAGCAGCTAGTTAGTGTCAAGAGGATCATAAAGATATCTCTCTGGTCTTGGCATGTAACATCTTAAAACATGTTTTCTAGTCCTTATTCCGTCAGACAGACCATAACAGACTTCTATGCTTGCAATAGTTTTGATGAAATGATTGGAACAAACATTCAGTCTTAACATTGGGAGCCAGTCACACTGCAGTCAAGTGGTTTGTTTAAAGTTGCAGGATTAATTACATTCCTTTTGATCAAAGATCAGTAATGTGTAGTTATTTAGAGAGATGAATGCCCCTTTTCATGGTTTCATCTAGCTTGTGGTCCATTTCTACTCCTGTTGAAATGGCTAAGAATTGTGCCGTTGATTTCAACATGAGGAGTTTTGGAGACCTTAATCAACTGTGGAGGAGTTGATAGTTGAAGACCCATAAGTTTTGCGTGTTTACTCAAGTTTCTTGTTTGTAAACAGCTGCATTTAACACACAGCTTATAGGAAAGGTCTCATTAATATATACATAAGTTAAGCAGTTACTAAAAATGCAGAAAGTGTGATATTTAAGTTAACAGCTTACTGTAGTGATTTTCCTCTAGTTCTTCAACTTTATGCATTGATGCACTTGCTGTAGTTCATTTTCTGTTTGTATGGGTCTTTCTAAAAATTCTTCCATATTTGTGAAAGGAGGAAAATGTGACTGACTCTAAAACCACAAAATGGGTAGAGACACTGGAGAACAAATTTGTTTGTACTACCTAGAACTCCGGTAACTCAGGTCAGTGTAGAGTTACTCTAGCTTCTTCTGGGCCAGAATCAGAATTTTTAGTAGGGCCACTAAATGATTACAAAGATGGTTTGATTGCACAGTAAATTAAAAAGCCATTAAATATTTTGGATGGTTTTAATTTTTTCAAATATTTTGATTTCAATTACCACACAGAACGTGAAGTGTTCACTTCATTTTCATCATAAATATATGCTTTGAAAACCCCCAAAAGAAATTGTATTACATCAGTGGTCTCCAACCTTTTTACACCCAAGATCACTTTTTAAATCTCTGAACAGGAGAAGATCTACTGCCCCTTCCTTGAAGCCCCGCCCTCTCTATTCTCTTCCTGTCCATCACTTGCTATCCCCAGCCCTTACTTACACACTCTGATAAACAGTTTTTTTAAATAATGCGATGTATAAAATTAAAATCACGTGTTTATAGTTATGAAATAAATGGTCTTTTTTTATTCATGCTATTTAAATCTAAAATGAAGCATTTATAATTATACATTTTGTGGGGACAGAGTTCTGCAGCAGGGGGCAGGAAAGAGGGAACAGGGTGCTGGGAGGGCAGAGGACAGGGTTCTGCAGCTGGGGACAGAGTGCCAGTGGGGACAGGAGAGTGGGGACAGAATTCTGTGGCTGGGGGCAGGAGAGTGGGGACAGCGTTCTGTGGCTGGGGAGTGGGGTGCCAGTGGAGGCAGAGTCTCCTGCATCATCTGCCTCCCAGGATTCCCCCCCCCTCCAGAGGGGAACCAGCATATGCCTGCCCTGGGGCTGAACCCCCGGCGCAGGGAAGCCCCGCACGTGCGCGCACGCCTGCCCCGGGGTCAACCCCCCCCAGTGCAGGGAAACCCTGCGCACGCCTGCCCTGGGGCCGACAGCCCGGGGGAGGCGCGCGGGGGGGGGGGGGGATCTCACCCCTCCTGTGCGGTGCAGGGAGGCGATGCTCCCTCCCACAGTACACCCGGCAGAGCAGCTAGTGCTACTTCCGGAAGTGGCGCTAAGCTGCGGGACTTCTGTCCATCCCCGGGAAGCCTACACTACCTCCATTTTCACTTGAGGTAGGTAGTGGGGCTTCTCGGGGGTGGGAGGGAAATGGGGGTGGGAGGGAACAGGATGCCTCGCGATCGACTGGTCGAGGCCTCGTGATCGACCTGTTGGTGACCACGGTATTATATGAATTGAAAAATACTAGTACTCCAGTGCAATCTATTTATCATGAAAGTTAAACTTACAAATGTAGAATTATGTACCAAAAAAGCTGCCCTCAAGAATAAAACAATGTAAAACTTTAGAGCCTAGAAAGTCTGCCCAGTCCTATTTCTTGCACAGCCAATCACTTGGACAAACCAGAAGCTTCAGGGGGTAGCCGGATTAGTCTGTTTCAGGAAAAAAACAACAAATGGTCTGGTAGCACTTTATAGACTAACAAAACTTGTAGATGGTATCATGAGCTTTCGTGGGCACAACCCACTTCTTCGGATGACCGGAGTTTTGAGTTTGGGATGTGTACACTTGAAATAAATAGGAGAGGGGAGAGGGGCGAGGGACAGAGCATCAGTAAGTATCTGAAGATTGGATAGTTAAACCGAAGCAGATAAAAATCAAAGTCAATAGATGTATCCTTCCTGACATGGGCGTCTAACAGAGAGCTGTTTGAACCTTCTGTGGTTGTTAAATTGATAGTGTCCTAACCAACTTTCATCACAATTGAGTCTATTAGCATGTGAATTTAATTTGTGGATGAACTCTAATTCCAATGCTTCCCTGTGGATCTGGCTGGAAGAACTGGTTTGTGACAAAACAGCTACTTGGAGATCTTTCAAAGTATGATTTGGAAGGTTGAAGTACTCTCCAATAGGTTTCTGTATGTTTCCTTTGCGTATATCTGATTTGTGTCCATTGATTCTTTCCTGCAGAGACTGTCCAGTTTGTCCAATGTATATAGCAGTGGGGCACTGCTGGCATAGATCATATTCCTGGATGTGCAGTCAAATGACCTTTTGATTTGGTGGCTGATGTTATTGGCTCCAGTGATGAATTTGCCAGTATAGATATATGGGCAGAGTTGGCATCTTTTTGGTTGCAGGGCTGGGTTCCTAGAGGCTTATGATGTGGTTGTGTGGCATGGTTACCAGAAAAAATTTGTTTCAGGTTAGAGGGTTGTCTGTAAGCAAGAATAGGCTTTTCTCCCAAGGCCTCAGAGTGAGGGATCATTCTCCAAGATGGGTTGTATATGGTGTATAATGCGTTGGAGGAGTCTGAGTTGTGGACTATAGGTAACAACAAGAGAAGTTCTGTTTTCTCTTTTGGGTCTGTCTTGAAGTAGTTCATGTCTGGGTACTTTTTTGGCTCTGTCAATTTGTGTTTTCACTTCTCCAGGTGGGTATTTCAGTTTTAGGAATGCTCTGTAAAGATTCTGTAGGTGATTGTCTGTGGGGTCAGAGCAAATCCAGTTGTATCTTAGGGCCTGGCTGTATACAATAGATTGGACAAACCAGTTTGTTTTCAACACTAGAGAATGGCTGAAAAGACAGGAAAAAATTATTTAAGTTTTTCACTTGTCTTGGTTCTGGTATAACTTCAGTGAGTGGTGTGATTCTCCTCCTCTCTCTCCCTGCCCCTTTTCTTCCCTAATAGTTGTACCAGTAAAATCCCTGGCATGGACATTGTTATACTGTTAAAAGTGCCTTACATTGGTATGTGATAACTGTAGTCCTATGGGAGCCAGCTAAAGTCACTCAGGGTGCACTGCAAAAAATGGGGCAGCCATTCCCCAAAGCTGGTGGTTAGTCCAGTATTGTTTACACCAAGCCAGCACAAAACTGCTTCTCTGTTACCTTATTTGTTAACTAGAAGTCCAAACAATGCAGTTCCCGTAAAGTACCCAGCATCAGGCTACCACCCAGGCACCCAAGTCAAAGTTCCACCAGTCTCAAATGATAGGACACATTACATTCCAGGTCAATACATATTTCAGATCTTTTCCCAACACAGGTTGCCAATTCTCATTAACTAAATTAAAATGTACGGTATTAAAAAGGGGAGCGAGAATATTGATTAAAAGAACAATACACACATAGACCCGTACTCAGTACCTGAGGTATAGATACGTAATAGAGATGGTGATCTTGTAGTTACAAAAAGTTTTTAGCATTAGTCCAAAATTCATATAAAGGGTGTACCATCTTAAGACTGGAATCTCAATCCTTAAGGCTTAGGCTTCACCTGCAAGAGACCTTAAACAGATCCGAGACACATATGATCAGGACCCAAGAGCCTTTTTATACAATCCTGGGCAAATAGGCTTTTGATACAACCTTCTGTTTCCCAGCATGGTAATTAACATAAGATAATTTATCCATTAAGCAATTCTCACAAACTTTAGAGACATCTTGACAATGACATTATCTCACCTAAGATTCACCTCAGTGTTAATATTCCCTTTTGATCTCTATCAGCAGTTATAGTGGTAGACATGAATGCTAGCCATATAAACAGATCACTCCTAAGATATAAATAAACACATTACTAGTATAACCCCTAATTTCTAACAATACAGGTGTAGTAAAATGAAGGCCTAAAACATAAGCCCACGTAGCACAGGCGTGTTCTGAGGCCTAGCTAACAATAGACAAAACATGGCTAACACATCTGAGTTTTGTTAGATGTTTCCTTAAGGCAAGCCTCTTGACTTATTTGGGTAGGCCTCTCAGCTAACTTTTCCCAAATTAACAGTAACCCCTTACCATTCACCTTGTTGCAACTCTACAATAAGTTACTTTATTACAATAGAAATGTCAGTGATAGTACAGCCAGGACTTCATAACTGTTAATTCTAACCCATTTATTTTTTTATCACTCAGATTTTTCAAGCTTGGTTTCTGCTCACAGTTCAACATTTCTGAAAGTTAAACAAAATCTTTTCAGGTTTCTTAAATACCAGGAGAGGGGAAAACATGATTTTCTTAATTAAAAATTACATCCTACTTTTTAAAAATTTCAGCTTTCCATTTCCAGCTGAAGAACTTTATGGAGAAAGCCTTCACTGATACTTGGTTTATGATAAAAATAGTTCTTGATATAACAGTTGAAACTGCAAATGACTTACAGTACACATGCGATAAATCTTCTCTTGTAAAGAATGCAAGCATAAAAAAGCTTAGCAGTGCATGCAGATATACTGTAAGTGGCTGCATTAAGGATGGAAAAAGTTGTTTAAAAATGTAACTTTGTAACTGCTAAAAATCCTAATGGTTACATGTGCTGCAGGTTCTGCAGTATAAAGCTTATTTATTCTGCTGCAGAGCTCACAGCAAAGCCTCCCTGGGACCAGGGCTAGCAGCCCCAGCTGCCCCCACTTCCATAGAGGTTTTGCTGCAAACTGTGCAACCAGGTCTCTGAGAGCAGGGCTGTAACCTGTGATGGAGGAAGGGAAGAGGGCTGCTTTGGCTGACCAGAGCAGCCCCTGCTTGTGGTGGACTCTGGGCTAGAGCAGCTCCCTGCCTGGGGCTGCTAGGGAGCTGCTCCAGCCCCTACCAGTTAAACAGAACCAGTAAAGAAAGGCTTACTAGTTAGTTAACATCCCTAAGATGTAAATGATTATCAGTTATTTTACTAGACAAGTAGTTGATGGAATTTCCCTCAGCTACTCCATAGGCACTTTGCATTCCTCCTTTGCGAGGGATCCAGTAGATATAGTTTACTTAGCTTTCCAGAAAGCCTATGACAGGGTCCCTCACCAAAGGCTCTTAAGTAAAGTAAGAAAGATAGGAAACAAAGGGTAGGAATAAATGATAAGTTTTCTAAGTGGAGAGAGGTAACTAGTGGGGTCTCCACTTGGAAGCCCAGGGTCAGGTGGGGTCCTCAGCTGACCCAGATTCAGTGCAGCTGCCCCTTTGAAAAACAGCGGCAGTATTTCAAAGAGGCAGCACTGCGAGAGCCTGGGATCAGCTAGAGTCCCCAGCTGACCCCGGCTCCGTGACTTGCTGTCCCTTGGAAACACTGCCCTGGCACTGCCAAAGGGCAGCACTGCAGGATCCTGGGGTCAGCCGGAGTCCCCAACTGGCCCTGGGCTCCTAATGTGCTGCTCCTTTGAAGTGCTGAAGTGGCGCTTCAAAGGGGCAGTGCAGCATTAACGCATTACAAAAATTAATGCATGACTCCTGCCCTGCATTAATCGCAGGCATGAACGCACATCAATTGACAGCCCATCTTATTATAAATGATCTAGAGATAGGGGTAACCAGCGAGGTGGCAAAATTTGCAGATGATACCAAACTGCTCAAGGTAGTGAAGACCAAAGCAGATTGTGATGAGCTTCAAAAAGATCTTGCCAAACTAGGTGATTGGGCGACAAAATGGCAAATGAAATGTAATGTTGATAAATGTAAAGTAATGCACGTTTGGGGGGGGGGGAAATAATCCCAACTATACATACCACGTGATGGGGACCAATTTATCTACAACTACTCCAAGAGAAAGATCTTGGAGTCATTGTGAATAGTCTTCAGAAAACATCCACTCAATGTGCAGCGGCAGTCAAAAAAGCAAATAGAATGTTAGGAATCATTTAAAAAGGGATAGATAGAAAATACCTTATTACCTCTATATAAAACCATGGTTCACCCACATCTTGAACGCTGCGTACAGATGTGATTGCCTCATCTGCAAAAAGATATATTGGCATTGGAAAAGGTTCAGAAAAGGGCAACAAAAATTATTGGGGGTTTGGAGCAGGTCCCATATGAAGAGAGATTAAAGAGACTTGGACTTTTCAACGTAGAAAAGAGGAGACTAAGGGGGGATATGATAGAGGCCTATAAAATCATGAATGGTGTGGAAAAAGTGAATAAGGAAAGGTGATTTACTTGTTCCCCTAATATAAGAACTAGAGGTCACCAAATTTAATAGGGAGCAGGATTAAAACAAACAAAAGGAAGCTTTTCTTCACTTTTGCGCACAGTCAACCTCTAGAACTCCTTGCCAGAGGATGTGGTGAAGGCTAGTACTTTAACAGGGTTCAAGAAGTAGCTAGATAGATTCATGGAGGTTAGGTCTAACAATGACTATTAGCCAGGATGGGTAGGAATAGTGTCCCTAGCCTCTGTTTGTCTGGAAACGAATGACGGGAGGGATCACGTGAGGATTTCCTGTTGTGATCCCTCCCTCTGGGGCATCTGGTATTGGCCACTGTTGGCAGACAAGATACTGGGCTAGATGGACTGTTGGTTTGACCCAGTATGGCCATTCTTGTCTTCATACATGTAAGACTGAAAATACTGTTGGAACCAGTAACAGCTGTAAAACCGGAAACAGTGTTTAGTGTTTGCCAATTGTTACTGGCTCCATTCTTGTCATACAATCTAGTTTCTTCCTCTGAGCCACCCATTATTACTTTCACCTTACTTGGATTAAGTTTTGACCAAATTTATCTCAGGTCTACTTTTGATCCTCTGCTTGGGGAAGCAAAGACACTTCTAGTTCAGCATCATCTCTATCAAGAAAGTAGTTAAAATGTGTTTAAAAATATTCAGCAGTTGCATGTTGACACATGGGGTGGTGGTGGCCCCCCAGGATCTGGTGTGCGGAGGTAGTTGGCTTAAAAGCTGGCTCCCTGCGAGCACTGGCTCCAGCCTGTTGCGCTTTCCCCCTTCCCCTGCTGCTGCATCACATGCAGCAGTGTGGCGGGTGGGGTGGGGTGGAGTGGGAGATGTAACCATGAAGTTTAACGCTGTTTACACTATCACGTCCCTACTGTCTATTTCATTTGGGAAGGAGGTGTAGAGGTGCTTATCAGCATGCTGACCAGGCTGCTGTGTCATCAGTTTTGCTGTCTTCAGTGGCTTCAATTACACATTAGAAAGGGTGGCAGAACCCCAAAAGAACATCCTTGGTGCATAGCCAGTTACCAGCATGCCCTTCAGGATCTCCGCTTGTGGTTCTGCTCTTGTATCTTAAATGTTTTTACCTGTTCCAGGGTCCACGGTTGTTTAAAATCTCATGGTGAGCTGTCATTAGAGTCAAGTAACTAAACATGTCAATAACATCTGGGCTCCTTAACTTTCTGTTTAAACTAGGCACTGATTATAATTAAGGCCTTATAAGCATAGTGACAAGCTGGATGTTTCGAGAATGGGTATTATAGAATCAGCGCAGTGGTGTAAGTTAAACCTGTGTCAATTTATTGGACTCTGATACATTTTCAGAGGGCTGCAGATATTTTGACCACACACAACTGCTTTGAAAGGGTTGTGAGGAAGCTGGGGTTTTTGGTGTCTGGATAAGGGACAGTTGATACTCTTGGCACACAGAAAGCTTTGGGAGGCTGTTTGGACTGGAATAAGTGTATTGTATCTGCTAAAATTGTTAACAATGACCTAGTTAACAATCTCAGAGAGGTAGCATTTAGTCTGTAACTTGAAGAACAATGATTTTTTTTTTTAACAGTATAGTCATTAGTTTTCCCATTGTCCTGAATAAGAGCAGTTTGTACCTCTCAGTTACTCAAGGTTGTCTGCAAATGCGAAGACTTTGGGCTGATTGCATTCGGTTAACGTTTAAAGGGCTTTCTTTGGCATCCTAAGGGCCACAGTAATTTGAGAACATTCTATTGCTACAGAAATCATAGGTACCAAATTATGGCCAGCATTAAGTGTTCTAATTAACTATTTAAACGTCCTTGTTGCAGGGTTAGTTTGTGAAGTTTGAAACTTCAGCCACACATAATGTACCTGTTTAAGATCTCAATATGCATATTACATAGCTTTTTGCACTCTCCCTTAACTCCAAACAGGTGGAAGGATTTTGCTCAGTTTTTCCAGTCACCTTTAAACATTGCCTAAACATCAAAACATTCAGCCCAAAATATGAAAGTCCTGAATAACTAAACAAACATGATTATAATGGAAACAGCTTCACACATTTAACCATGGCATGTGCTGTCAGCATTCAGTTTTAAAGGATTTCTAAAGCATACCCTGTCACTAAAACATAATGACCAAATTGAATTCACAGAAATGTTCTCAAAATTTACAGATAAAGACAAAGATGGGATGGGGGTTGGTTTAAAAAAGATGAAGTTGGATGAAGTTTAAAAACCATAGGGCATAGGATTCATAGGAGATTTATGAAATAGTATCTCAAGATGCCTCTTGAAACTGAGGAGAGATGGAACTGACATAATTGTCAGGATTGATTAAGTTTAGCTTAGTCACTTTCACCACAGCAAGTGTGATTGCTTCAAATCAGGTCATTGGGAGACATCATCTACGGTTAGGAGGGTAAAAACCTCAAGGATGAAACCAGATTTAAACTAATGCTGCTAACTTAATTTTATAAAAGCCCTTATCTATGTAGGACGATCATAAAAGTATCCCTGTGTGGATGCTTACTTTGGTATGAATGGTATTAGTGACTGAGCTTAAACTTCTTCGGAGTGACATGGTAAACAGAAAAAAGCACTTGGATCCATCTAACATCCTTTCCCCCCAGTATAGCTATTGGTTTAAATTCCCAGCATATAAACTATGCTGAATAAAACTCTCCTGATCTTTTAGTTGACTGTGGGTAGAATTTCCCCTCCATTGATTGCAGTGGGACTTTGCTCTGGGGACACCCTGCATCTTTATAACATAGTCATATTTAAGTCAGTGGAGATCAGGAATCTGCCCATACAAATCCATTTGAGAATAACTCCTAGACCAGGCGTCGGCGGCCTTTTCGAAGTGACGAGTCAAGATTTAACCCTCTTGCCCTGGGCTGGGCTGCTTTCTCAAGAGGGGGGAGGCGCTCTGCTGCGTGCCCTATGGACGCCTGGGTCTATGCAAACCTTTCCACGGATTACCAGTTGCTAATGGAAACTCAGTTAATTACAATATTATGCCTGAGCCATTTTGCTAGTGCTGCAGTTTAATTTAAATTATTAAACAGATTAAATGTTTTAACTTTCTCATGTTTATTTAAAATGAAGTTTGATAAACTAAGTAAAATATCATGTCCAATACACACACTTCAATGTTTTATTTATTTATGGCAGGAGTGGGGAACTTTTTTAAGGTCAGGGATCACTGACCCACAGAAAAATCAGTTGGGGACCACAAGTGAAGCAAAAATACTCTTCCCAACCCCCTCTCCCCCAATCCTCACTGATGTAGCCCCCAGCTGAGACACCTGACTCTTCTGGTTCTCCAGCCCCCATGGGGTATGGGAAAGGGGCAGGAAGGACTGAGGATAGAGCTTTCCATAGGCCAGATTTACTTTTCTGGGATTCCAGAGTTAGTGGCTTTTGTGGTCCCCCTTAGGCTCTGGGATGGGAACAAAAATGGGGGGCTCAGTGTGTGGGACAGGGCTGCAGTATCAGGGTGAGAGGTGCAGGGCAGGGCAGGGTGAGGAGGGCAGGGTCTGGAAGGGAGTTTGGTAGCAGGAGAGGCTGTGGGGGGGAGGAACGAGAGGGAGTTTGGAGGCGGGAAGAGGATTGGAGGAGTAATGCAGAAAAGATGGAGAGGCTGAGAATGCAGCCAAAGAGCTAGTTGAGGAGAGAGGCAAAGAAGTGGGGAGTAAAGGAAAGTGCAGCTTCTTCAAAGTAAAATTGTATGTGTGCCCCACATCTTTCCTTTGTTCCAGCCTTGCTTCCCTCAGCCCTATGACGACCCCCTCCCCCAGCTTGATCCTCTGCATCATCCCATGCCCCTCAATGTAACCCCTGCCACCACATCTCTGTGCCCCCAGCACAGCACACTCACAGGCAGGGCAGCAGTGCTGGGGCAAGGAGAGTAGGGTGGAGGGGCAGAGTCTCTTCCATGCCCATCCCAGCCTTTTGCCTGCAGACTGTGGCAGGCAGAACCTGCAGCTGCCCAGGGCTGGCTCTAGCCTAGCCAGGCACAGGAGGGCGCTGGGGGAGGCAATCCCTGCCCTGTGCACAGCCCAAGGGGAACAGAGTTGTGCAGCCTGTGCCCTGGCACACCGTGTGCGCCAACCACCCAACCCCACCCCCTTCCAAAGCAGGAGGCAGAGCCAGGGATGCATGCATGCCTCTCCCCTTCTCCCCCCCCCCAAGCAGGAAGCCAGAGCTGGTACTTCCGACTGCAGCTGCACAGCTGAGGCTGAAGCCATAGCATGGGCTCCCTGCTGTGTGGGGGAAGGGGCGGGGCTGATCTCCCACCCCACGTGCCAGTAAAAATCAGCTTGTGCTGCTTGTGGCATATGTGTTGGGGCTTGCTAACCCCTGTCCTAGACAAGTATCAGAGCGGTAGCTGTGTTAGTCTGAATCTGCAAAAACAATGAGAAGTCCTGTTGCACCTTACAGACTAACCGATTTATTGGATCATTAGCTTTCGTGGGCAAAGACCCACTTCATCAGATGCATCTGACGAAGTGGGTCTTTGCCCACGAAAGCTTATGCTCCAATAAATCGGTTAGTCTGTAAGGTGCCACAGGACTTCTCATTGTTTGTCCTAGGAAAGTCGTGTATTAGTGGGTGTTTTTGAGTGCTGTTTTTGGTGCTTTCCCTCTATTGTTCTGAGCTAGCCTCTGTTGGATCAACTATAAGCCAATTGATGGTAAGTTGAGAGGGTGGACAGGGTTAGTTGGCACAGATTCGAAGTGCAGCTGCATAATAAACCTACGCTTACAACCTCTACCTTATCACTTTTCACATTGCCTCAAGGAATTTACAATCCAAAAAGACAAGAGCAATAGGTGTATAATCATTTATCATTTCCCTATTGTCAAGCAGGGCTGTGTCATTGCTCCAACAAGGTTTTCTCTACTTACCTTGCTGTAATCCTCATTCTTATCTGAGATCACAAAATTTGGCATCACAGTAGTTTACTCTCATCTAGGGATGTAACTGGTTATCTGCTTACCAGTCCCAGTTAACTGGTAGGGGCTAGAGCATCTCCCTGTTCGCTGTGGGCAGAGGGTTGCTCCAACCCTGTGGGGTTTGTGTGGGTTGCAAGTTTGTTGTATGGGAGTTGTGATATTGCTACTAGGGACGTGAAAGTTAACTGGCAAGCATCACTGCTTACCGGTTCTGGCTAACTGGTAACCAGTGGGGGCTGGAACAGCTCCTCACCTGCCACAGGCAGGGGGCTGCCTCAACCTGACAGGGGGCCTGCCATGGAAAGAAGCTGTTACGGCATCCGGAGCAGCCCCTGTCTGCTGCAGACCCAGGTGCCCTGCAAGCAGGGGATAGATACTCTGCTCGTGGTTGCGAGTGAGGAGCTGGCAGCAGCCCCAGAATCGGTCTGGGAGTCGGTAGCCAACCCCAGCAGGGAGTGGGAGCCTCTTAGGCTAGGAGTTGTTCCAGCTGAGCTGGAACGGTTCCACCCTGGATCTCACTTCAGTCAGTTAAATTTTAGGTCAACCCAATGTTTAATGCTTAGGTCTATACTATTGATACAGAGAAAGCATGATATAAGAACATAAGAACAGCTGTACTGGGTCAGACCAAAGGTCCATCTAGCCCAGTAGCCTGTCTGCCGACAGTGGCCAGCACCAGGTGCCCCAGAGAGGGTGGACCGAAGACAATGATCAAGCGATTTGTCTCCTGCCATCCCTCTCCAGCCTCTGACAAACAGAGGCCAAAGACACCATTTTATCCCCTGGCTAATAGCCTTTTATGGACCTAACCTCCATGAAATTATCTAGTTTCTCTTTAAAATCTATTATAGTCCTAGCCTTCACAGCCTCCTCTGGCAAGGAGTTCCACAGGTTGACTACACGCTGTGTGAAGAACTTTCTTTTATTAGTTTTAAACCTGCTACCCATTAATTTCATTTGGTGTCCTCTAGTTCTTCTATTTAGGGAACTAATGAATAACTTTTCTTTATTAGCCCTCTCCACACCACTCATGATTTTATAGACCTCTATCATATCCCCCCTCAGTCTCCTCTTTTCTAAACTGAAAAGTCCCAGTCTTTTTAACCTCTCCTCATATGGGACCCCTTCCAAACCCCTAATAATTTTAGTTGCCCTTTTCTGAACCCTTTCCAAGGCCAAGATATCTTTTTTGAGGTGAGGAGACCACATCTGTACACACAGTATTTAAGATGTGGGCATATCATAGTTTTATACAGGGGCAGTAAGATATTCTGGGTCTTGTTTTCTATCCCTTTCTTAATAATTCCTAGCATCCTATTTGCCTTTTTGACTGCCTCTGCACACTGTGTGGAAGTTTTCAGAGAACTGTCCACGATAACTCCAAGATCTCTTTCCTGATTTGTCATAGCCAAATTAGCCCCCATCATACTGTACATATAGTTGGGGTTATTTTTCCCGATGTGCATTACTTTACACTTATCCACATTAAATTTCATTTGCCATTTTGTTGCCCAATCACTCAGTTTGGTGAGATCATCTTGGAGTCCCTCACAGTCTGCTTCTGTCTTGGCTATCCTAAACAGTTAGTTAAAATTATATATATAAATATATATATATATCTTATTTATATATATGTATATATCAATAAATAGAAGATTAGGGTTGGAAGAGACCTCAAGAGGTAAATCTAGTCCAATCCCCTTCCCAAAGCAGGAGGAAACCCCCAACCTAAAAAAAAATAGCCTTGCAGCACCTTAAACACTAAGGGTACGTCTAGACTACAGGCTTCTGTCGACAAAGAGTGTCTAGACTACATTGAGTTCTGTTGACAAAGCAAGCTGCTCTGTCGACATGGTAGTGTAGACGCAAAGGACAGTTTACATGCAATAACACCTTCTGTCGACAGAAACTCTGTCGATAGAAGGCGTTATGCCTCGTAAAATGAGGTTTACCAGCGTCGACAAAACTGCTGAGTTCTGTCGACGTTATGTCGACAGAACTCAGCAGTATATGTCCACTTTTGTCGACAAAACCCTGTCGTCTAGACACACCCTAACAAAACATGTAGGTCGTATCATGAGCTTTCATGGTCACAACCCACTTCTTCAGAGTTGTGCCCACGAATGCTTATGCTACCATCTACATTTGTTAGTCTGTAACTGGAAAAACTTAAGACAATTAATAGTCTTGCAGCACCTTAAGCTAACTCAGCTACCCCTCTGAAGCTTTTTAAACCCCAATTAAATCATTCCTGTCAGGGCTTTGTCAGGGTCAGTAATTGAAAATCCAGGTTTGCAATTTAGTTTGGACACTGAAGCACAAGCTTGGAAACACCAGCTCCACAGACACTGATCTGGGTTTACAGTGCAGTGTAGGCATGCTCTTTGATCTGCCTGTTATTGCTCCATGAATTATTTCTTGTTAATGCCACTTACTATCTCCTTGTGATAGTGGGAGGGCGTGTGTGTGTGTGTATGTGTGTGTGTGTGGGGGGGTGTTCTGGGTCTTATTGACAGAGAGGAGATCAGTTTTTAGCCACCCTCATTTTTCTACTAGATGTCTTGTTCTTCTGTGTCTATACAGTCAACAACTTGTAGATTGTTTAAACTGCTCTGCTCTGAATTGGTGTTGGGAAGTATATGTAGGAAAATCAGGGCAGCCTTTTGGAAGGGACAGTGACAAATCTAGAATTAAAACTATACACAAGGATAGAGAAGGCTTTTGAAATGTTGTGTGCGAAGGTCTCGAATCTGACCTAAATATGCAGGTTTGTACAGCTTTTTATTGTGTTAAAACTGCTAGCTTTGGAGCTCAAGTATCAATTGGTTTGTTTAAAATGGAAAAACTCTTAGCTTTGCATTATAGTTGCTTGTGCATCACTACTGTTTGTTTAAAATCAGAAGCACAGCCAGCTTGTAATACTACCTGTAGCTTCTGTTTCACATACTGCATGAACGGTTCTAACTGGTTTTTGGACTAGTAGTTCAAAAATGACTGATCACCTTTTACTTCGCTGACTTCATTAGTGTGCAGGTGAGTATTATAAGAAAAAAATTAAAATTGACAAAACTACAGGCCACACAAGTGTTGTCGGAGAACTTCCTCCCTCTTTGCTTTTTTTGCCCTTCTGAGCTTGTATTTTTGCATGAGACCCAAAGTATGTGATATTAATATTGCAGAATATACAGGAAGTTAAGAGCTAAAGGCCACTGTCCTCTGGTTTAGATTCATAATGTGACTGGTTTTAAAAATAAATTCCTGTTTCTAAGTATTTTGTCAGATTTTAGAGCTTATGTTGTGAAACTGAGAAGCTTGATCACAACTGTGAATTGTGCTTGGACTTGAAAGGAAGCTGTCGTATTATAACCTTACCTCTCTCTCCACTCAATCTAGGATTAAGAGCAAAGTTTTATTGGGACTGGTTACAGTAGTGAAATAGTTCAACGAAATCTCTTGTGCAAAAAAGGTTAATTCCATGCTAATGTAAATATACTTTTTTAAGACTATATGAACTGCCCAATATATTGCACAAGTCAGAGAAACAAGCTGAAACTGACTGCTAATGATGCAGTGTCATTTCAATTAGCATGGACAAAGGTTAGTCCTCTTAGCTTGGACAAAATCAATAAATGCTGAAACATAAAATTCATTTTTCATATAAACATTTTAGCAATTCAGAATTAATTATCATTACAGGAAATCCTGCTTTCCTAGGGTGATGATATGTTGTGTTTAAGGAACTGACAAAACAGCTTCCACAGTGCAGTTATGGTTGCCCCATCTCCAAAAAGAAGCACTAGAATTGGACAGTGTCAATGAAGATCTTTCGGGGTCTAGAAAAGCTTTCCTAAGAGACAGAGATTGGTAATGGTCACTTTGGAAAAGATGACTGAGGAGGAGAGATGACTTTTATAGTCTACAAATATCATGAATGATGTGGAGAAAGTGAATAAGGAGGTGTTGTTTATCCCTTCATGTAACAAAAGAACCTGGAGTCATCTAATGAACTTAGTATGCAAGCATGTTTAAAACATAAGGAAGTATTTCTTCCTGCCTGTCCATCTGTGGAACTCATCAGGGATATACTGAAGGCCAAAAATATAACACAGTTTAAAAAGAAACAACCTTCTACCTTACTTTATGGAACGTATGTCTGTTGATGGCTATTAGCCAAATCGGTCAGGGTCAGCCACCCCATGTTTTGTTTGTCCCTTAACCATTGGCTCAGAAGCTGGGACTGCATGACAGGATGGATCATTTAATTGCTATGTTCTGGTCATTCCCCTGGAGGTATTTGGCATAGGCCATTGTTGGAAGACAGGATGTTGGTCTAGATCAGAGGTGAGCAATAATTTTTGATGGGAGGCACTCCAAAAAATTGTAAAGTGGTCAAAGGTCACATTCTCTCTTCCATGATTATTAATGGGGAAGATGCAGGGTCTGGGATGGAGGTTGGGGTGCAGAAGGGAGCTTGGGATAAGGGATTGGAGTGTGGCTGTGTGTGTGGGGGGAGGGGGAAGGGGTCTGAGAGGGAATTGTGACCTAAGGCAGGAGATTGGGGTGCAGGAGGTGGTACAGGGGGTTTGGGTTGTGATCCAGGTCACAACCCCTTCCTGCCCTAGGACAGGGGGCTTTGGTGCAGGGGTCAGGGAGGGAGTTGGGGAGCATAGGTGTGTTATATGCAGTGGGAGGGGTGAGGGTTTGTGGTGGGAGGGCCTGAGGTGCCAAAGGCAGGCTTTGGCTGGGAGACTTATCTGGGAGACTCCCAGCCAGCACGCTTCACAGGCAGGACCCCTGCCATGGCCAGGCAGGCAGGGAACATGTTTGTCTGAATAGCTAGGAGCCTGGGGGAAAAGGGGGGGGTTCTTCTCACACAGGCTGCCAATGGGTTTGTGCTGGGGTCAAGGGCAGCTGATCAGACAGACTGCATGCTGCAGCCACTACTCTGAGTGGTGGACAAGCAGGGACCCTGCCTGAGGCCTCCCTGCTGTGTCCGCCAGCTGGATCCTGCAGCTTGGTAGGCTGGATCCAGCCCAGGTCTAGATGGACCTTTGGTTTGACCCAGTATGACTGTTCTTATGAATTGAGGCAGCTTTTTTTAGCCAATCACATGTCTCTAGGTGACTTTTTTATTACAGCTCCTCGTTGCCAGCAGCATCTTTCCAAAATAATATAGTTCCTAACTTGGAACGTTTCTGCTTTGTCAGTGGATACTGAACATTTTTGTGGCATTATTGCTTCAGGAGCTGGCAGATGTTGGTGTAGTAAGCTGCATGGCCGGAAAGCAATTGTACTTAAGTTTTATATGCCATATTCATCACCAATTTAGAGTAGAGGTGGTACACCAGAGCAGAACTGGGAGTAGATTAATTTCTCAGGCAGTCATGGATGCTTGTTTTCTCTTGGCATTGAGCTTGCTAGTTACTCTTTGTTCCTCTTGCTGAGCCATATCTCCTACTTGTACGTTTGTCTTCGTAGCAGGTTGAACTGGTTTTTCTAATAAAATGGTGACTTTTTTAAATTGCAACCCTCTCTTCAAGCTTAAACAGGCTGCTGTTAATTGCTTTCTCATAGAATAAAACCGCTATCCACAAACAAACCATAAATGTATGTACAGCTTTAACTGTTGCTCCTCAATTCCTTTTTTTATTTTTAGCGGCGGCTTCGTCACCTACGGAATATTGCTGCTCGTAACATTGTTAATAGGAATGGTTATCGCCTCCTGGATACCTATTTCACTCTTCACTTGTGTGATAACGCTAAGATATGTAAAGGTAAGAGCCTATTGACAACACTTCTCATGTAACGCCATCTTCCCATACAGTCTCTCCTGATGCTCTTTGTATTTTTTTTATTCATTCTAAATTGAATTTGTTTTGTTTCTTTGTGACTTGGTGCCATTAAAAGGTGAACTAAAGATAAATCTAAAAGGGAGAATGAAAGCTTTCAATCAGCAGATAGACCCAGCTATCAGTCTTGCAACTGGCAAGCTGAGTGATTTGTGTGCTTAGACTACATCAGTACCAATAACTGGGCTGCTAGCAAAATAGGTACCCTGATATATAAAGCAGTCAGTGTCTGCACAATGGAATACTGCCCCCCTCTAATGTGTTCAGATTAGGGTTTCAAAGTTTGGTCTTTTCTAGTGACTCTGTACAGTTTTATTTGCCTCCTGCATTGATAGGCAGCTGAAAGATCTGAAGCAAGCTCAGTCAAGCTGAACCAATTCTTGAATAAACATTCAATTTCTCCTACATCTGACCTAGTTGCTGCTGTTGCTTCACAGGAACAGGCATAATATATCTTAAATTCTTTTAAGATGCTTATCACCTTGGTAACTAAGCTCTGTACCAAAGCTGTGGAGTACTGAGTCCCTAAACAGCAATGCAGTAAAAGCTTTGTCATCGGCATGTTGGAGGAATGGGGGAGTGGTGCCCGTAAGTCAACAATTCTGGTTAACTAAGAGTGGCTTGGATGTGGAAGGGGGCTCAGGGTGCTTGACTGGAACTGTGGCCACAGAGCCAGCACTGAGGATGGAATGGTGGGGAGCACACAGAAACCTTGTGGCTGTTCCTCCACCTAGCCACACAGAGCCAGGTAGGGAGTGTGCTGGCCCTGCACCAAATGAACCTATTGAAGATTAGGAATGCCGGTTTCTAGAGCTTTCTAGTTAGGAAAGTGACATAAATACAACTTAATGTATATGCGTAGTCTTGCCTGTTCCCAGTAAGCATTGTTTGCATGTTGGATTTTTTTACTTCATCTATTCCTCCTTGCCTTTCACTTCACCCTACAAGTGTAGAGATTGGATGGCCAAATGCCATGGGTGGGTGGGGGAAGGGTGGCGGAAGGTGGTGGCGGTGGCCTTGTCTGTTTTGAATTCTCTCTAGGTAGAGTTTGATTTGGTTTTAGAATAACTAATGGATCAGTTACTTTTTCATAAAATATAATTCTAGGACTTGTTCTACAGAATAGTTTCCATTTTAAAAAATTAGTATTTGTATTGTACTACATATATATTTGTACCTAAAGATGGATTTTCCTCTACTCACTTAATTGTTTTCCCTCCTAGAATTTTATAGGAGTGAAGTGATCAAGAATTCCCTGGTAAGTTGATTAATATTAGTGATCTTGTATAGAAATCCTTATGCATCCCTCTGATAATTTGTTCACTCCCAAAGATTAATGTCCTGTTGAAATAAAAGGGGAATGTTTCAGATTAATGACAACCTGAGGGTGGTGATAACTCAATGTCATGTAAATCTGAATTCTACAGCTACTGTTGTAACTGGTAAAAGTAGCCCCTACAATTGCTAACTGGAAGATCTCTTGTGCATTTGACAATACTGTTTTAGTTGGTTTCACTATTGCACCTCTTAGCAAGAGGGGAAAATAACATCAAAACTGCAGAACTCAAATGCATTAGTAAATCTGCAAAAACTGTTAAATGGGATTTGGGCCAGGTATAGTGTACGAAACTACAAATAACTCACTACTTAAAACTGTTTCAAGTTGCATGACATCTTGGGTGGTAGAAACCTAGGAGCTGACCAAAACAGATGGGAAATTTTATGGTCAAGAAGGGTGAGATCATCCTTGAGGACTCAACTTGAACCTTGAATTGTGGTTGTGATAGGGAAAGAGAATCTTAGACTATGAAGGAGGTTCTTCTCTTCATCCCTTGCCCTGTCCCCAGAAATATGATCCTTGGTTGATAAGGGGTAATGCTGTGGGCTGCTGTTTGCTGTAAGGATTGCTTCCTTGAAAAGTTGTCTGTTTTACCTTGTACTTGGTCTGACATACAGGGAGAAGGGGAGGAAGAAACTTACTCCCACTTTTCAGTAGGTCACAAGTCTATGCAACATTTAGAACTGGCTTCTCTTGGACAAGTGATTGTTCTACTGTCCCTCTTTGGGATATCTTGGTTATAACTTCCCCCAAATGAGTCTCGCAAAGGAAAGCAAATCACATTTCAGTAGTTTGGGGAAAGAAAATATCAAAATCCTATGCTCATTTCAAGACCTCTTCCAATGTGTGGAAATCCTAGATGATAAATTACTGCATTAGCAAAAACATTTCAACAAATTACAAATATAAAACATTGCTCCAAAAACAAACACAAAACCCCTTCATTCATAGAACTAAACAAAACATTAAAGGCTAATTCGCTTTCATGTGTGCATTTTTTTCATTCTGTTCCCATGTTAAAAGTTTTACAATATTCTGTTTAAAACAGAAAAGGGTAAATCTGGCAAACTATGTGAATCATTTAGTAGCTGGCTTCAGTACTGTTCTAAGTTGAGCCTTTCTGAAAGTGTTAATGGCAGTGGCTGTACATACAGTGATGCTGGATCAACCCTACAATCAGATGTTTTTAATAAGAAACTATTGTGACGTGTAGATTCAAAGCGTGGTCTACTTTTTCTGACTGCTGTGAGCAAAGTCCATAAATGTTTCCCCCTCTTCCAGAAATCACACAACAATCTAGTATAATTAATCTCCTTCCTCCCTTGCCTTAAAGCCAACTTGCATATAAAAAGCTGGCAGCCTAATATTTACAAGTAATGCCAATATGAATAGGAAGGAAGAATGTAGCTTAATGAATTCCAGTTACGCTTTAACAATGATTTAGAATAACTTTGAAAATGTTATTGTTTTGACAGTGTTTCTTTATTCATCAAAATTCTAAAAATCTGAACTGTAGAGCTTCTAAATTAAGTATCTTAGTATTGCTGGCAAACTGTATTGGAGGGACTAAAGCTGCAAAGCGCAGCAAATTTTATGTAGGTTGGAACTCCTTGGTCCAGCACTCTTGAGACCTAAGGGGTCCTGAACCAGGGAGTCTGCCGGATCAGGGGTAGTCAATGCTTCCCTGCTGGCTGCCCCACTCTCAGACTCCTCTCCCTGGATCTCCCAAGGCTGCTCCCACCCTGTTGCCCTCTCACTGCTGCCAGAGTTCCCCAGGATTCATCAGACCACCTGGCTGCTGATGGCCCCACTCAGACACCTGGATCTCCCAAGGCTGCTCCCACCCTGTTGCCCTCTCACTGCTGCCAGAGTTCCCCAGGATTCATCAGACCACCTGGCTGCTGATGGCTCCACTCAGACACTATCAGCCTTACTGCCACTGGGTGCTCGCCGGCCAAGTCTCTCCTGTCACTGCCTGATTCCGTGCCTGCTGGAGGTTCTCTGGCTGGGGCCATGCCAGTCCTGCTGCCACTGAGAACTCCTTGGCATGGGACTGCTTGGCTTCTGCCTGACCCTGCTGCCGCAGGAGGTTCCCTGGCCTGGAACTCTCATTGGTCCTGAAACATCCATCGCCCAGCTGGACAATGGATGTTGCTGGACCAGAGTCTCTCAGATTTGGGAAGTTCATCTTGTCACTCTTGTAGTGTAGGTGGTTTGCCTGTGAGCAGTGTGGAAATATGGTCCCTACTTTCAGGAGCTTACAACTTTAAGAAATTTCGGTCCTAGAAACTGAAAGCTAAAACTGGTATGTGTTAACAGTCTGTACAAGTGTGTAACCATGTAAAGGAAACTGATTGTTAACTCTTTATGGCTAAACTCTTTGCTAGCATGCACTGGATTCTGGCCCTGCTCTTGGGGACCTGCCTGCCACCCCTGTGCAGCCGGCTCCCTGGAGCTGGCAGCCAGGAGCTGGTGCACACCAGGAGCTGGCTTACACTATAGTAGAATATCTTGAGATCATTTCTTATACTACTTGCCGGCTTTCCAGGGAGCCAGTTGCTGGCCCCACTCCCAGGGAGCCAGCTGCACAGTGAGCTCTGTAGTAGAAATCCCACATGGATTTTTTTTTTTTTTTTTAATGGTTACACTGTTACTTTTTAAAATTGTCTTTATTACATTTTCTCAGTTTTGCCCCAAACAGGGATTTAAATGAAAATTTATTATTATTTTTTTTTTTAAGAAAATAAAATGCAACGACCTGAGCAATACTGGGTAAATCTTCTGCTAGATATATCAATAGTTTTCCTACTAGGAAATTGTAAGAGGGTGGGAAAGGGGCTTCTGTAAATCTTACAGGAGAAAATAGATACCCTCTGGAGTTTTTTCACTTGGTTATCCTCACAAAATTCTCTATCATTCACACTCCAGGGCATCTACCCTTCACCATTCCTAGAGTTTAGGGATGACTCTCTTAATATAGACTCTAGGGATATGAATTACTAGTTGACTTTCTCTCCCCCTCCGCCCCCCTGCTGCCTCTATGAAACTCTGTGGGCAGCAAGGGGCCAGCGGGGGACTGCGTGAATCTCTCGCTGTCTCAGTGCTCCTCGCAGCGCTTTTGCCTTTGAAGTGTAGCAACAGCCTTGGGTCTGTTGCTATACTTCAAAGGTGGGAGCACTCTTATTGACTAATTGAATAGTTGATGCAAATTGCATCAACTATTTGATTAGTCAATTAACCAAAATTTTACATCCCTTATAGGCACCCACCTGTACCCATTCATAGGGCTTAGGCATATCCTTATACTCTGGGTTTGTAGGGTCTTTTACTAGTGGAAGAGCCTTACATCATAATAGCCTAGTTAATCACTATTAACAATTAGGGATGTTAAATTGTGGCTAGTAAGCTAATTGAAGTAAGCTTCCCTGCTGAGCCTCTGCCTCCCCTGCTCCCTGTAAGAGACGGTGCTGTGGGAACCGGCTTTTAAGCTCTCTTCCTGCCCCCCCAACACTAGCTCCCCCCCCCCCCCCCCACACACACACACTTGCTGCCTCTGATAGAGGCAGCAAAGGGAGGAAGCGATTTAGTTGCTTACATCCCTGTTAACAATCACCAAAACCTGAATGCATACGCTAAGCATACAATGCTCACTACTCCCAATAAGACTGAAGAGCTTTTCTTGATGGCCACTCAGGATCAGGCTAATCTAGGGAACTGAAGTTTCTACACAGTGTCATTGGCATAGGATTGAGGCCTCAGCAGCTCTTATCTTGGAGCTGGTTCTCAAATAACTTTATTTTTTTGGACCCCAGTTCATATAGTGTAACTTGAGTCCTGCTGAGTCTGTTGTGGCAAAAGGCAGTTTGAGATGCCAGGAAATTATTCAATTATGACAGGAAGTAGTAGTTGGTCAAAGCCTTGCAGCAGTGGATGGAAATGGGAGCCAAACTAGGAATCTTGATCAGAAAAGAAAAAGTTGTGAATGATGGAGCAAAGTCTCCAATGGCTTGAGCCTTTTCATGGGAAACTTTGTAGAATGTTGATCTTGCAGGGTGTTACTTTCATGCTTGCAGTCTGAAAGTTTGACATACTTGGCCTCTTTAAATTTGGACAAACAGTATGTTACACTGAAATAACCCCAAGGAATGTTATTCTTCCTTCATCTTTATCTTACTCATCAACAGAATCCGACATGGAGAAGTCTTGACTTTGGAATAATGCCTGATCGCCTTGATACATCTGTCTCCTGTTTTTTGGTGAGGATCTGGGGTGGCAAGAAAGAGCTCTATCAGCTGTTGATCGAATGGAAAGTCAATCTAGATGGGCTGAAATACTTGGGTCAACAGGTAAATTAAAAGCATGTGTTCTTGATCTGTGAATTGAGTAGCTAAAGTCTTTTTCTTTAACAGAGTTGTAAGTTCAAGGAAAACAATATAGTAAGCACAGTATTTTAATTATGGAATAAAATGTAAAGGGACCACTAATATGCGTAGCTATAACCATTGTAAGGAGCTTTACATAATTTGAATAGATACAATATACTTTCTTTAGCTATTTGAGCTTCTTAATCACAATAGTAGCCCTAAGTGAGAAACATTTTGACATTATTACTCTGAATATGATCAGTTTATTTTCTTTAACGTCTCTAATCGTACTGTGCTAATACTACTAGAATGCCAACAATGCCCTTGACACATTACACTCTTTAATAATCCAGTTATAGCTTGAGACCTGGGGATGGTGTTAACCTTGGAACTTTTTCTCTAGGCCTGGCAAATGACTGGTCTGATGTGGGTTTAGTGTTTGTGGGTCTTATGGAACTAATGGCATCTTTTAGTTATGATTTTATATAAATACATGTCATTAATTTAATGTTTTCTTTAAACATCTAACTGAAATAAAAGGAGATCAAGTCATAACTCATGAAACAAATGCAAGGTGTCTGTTCCTCTTAATTGCATATAGGTTGACACTTTTTTTAAAACTAACTTTCTTGGGTTAATGTACTGCCTGCCCTTCATTGCCTTCGAGTTCACTGTTCTAAAACGACTTTAAAAGATAGAAATTCTTTGAAATGTCAATTATAAAATAAGCTTGTAATGAAAATGCATTTGTTGTTAGATCAATACTTGCAGAGTAGAACATGATTTTTTTTTCAGTGTTCAGTTTCATTTTATTACAGGAAATAGGTCCCTGGAGAATATTCCCCCAACTCGGGGTGGGCAGTAAGCCAGAGGCGGTCCACCTGGTGGGCTGCCAACTCTTTAACTGCACATCTGCGGGTACGGCTACCTGTCAGCCACAGATTGCCATTCCTGGCCATGGGACACTGCTTCCCACTGCTCCTATTTGGCTGGGAATGGTGATCTGCAGCCAACGGGAGCTGCAAGCGGCAGTACTTGCAGATGTGCTGGTAAATAAAGTGCTGGTGCTAATGCTAGTGAACGTGTCTGGGCTGCTTATTGTCCAGCCCTGCTCTAACTCTAGCTCTCTTGTTTAAGTATCCTTCCCCACTAGCACATCTAATGTAGGACCAGTTTTGTGTTCAGCCATAAACAACAAAGCATATGATCAAGCTAACTGTGTATTAACTGTTGAGAGTTAGCTTTTTTTTTTTTTAATAACTGAACAGTCTGAATAAGCCATTTCCTTATTTGTTTTTATTACTTTTGATCTTCCTACTAGTTCTGTACTTCTGGCTCGGGGCAAGGGGAAGCCTTGCTTATCTGCCCCTGTAAGTAGCTGTAGGTGCTATATAGTGGTTAAGGCTGGTTAAGTGCCAGAATGGGTAGGAATGGTGTCCCTAGCCTCTTCAGAGGCTGGGAATGAGTGAAAGGAGAGGGCATTACTTGATTCCCTGTTCTGCTCACTTCCTCTAGGACATTTGGTACTGGCTACTGTTGGAAGACAGGATACTGGGCTAGATGGACCTTTGGTCTGACCCACTATGGCAATTTTTAAATTCTAAGGCAAATATTAATTTTTATTTTACTACTAGGAAGATGGGAATAATATCACTGAGCATATCCGCCATTTCCTGCTTAGATGTGGGAAAGGCAAGTGCATTCTCTACGGTAATAGTTCAGTTCCTTCATTGGCAAGGGCCATGTGCCAATAGCATTAGAGGGAAGAACTGAGAAGGCAACTGTTATAAAAATAGAAATTTAATATTAAGCTTGACTGCAGGTAAACTAAGTTGACCCTAATGCCGTTGGTGTGTGTTTTTTGTTTTTTTGTTTTTTTGTTTTTTTTACAGATACATGCTCGAAACCCAAATGAAGTAATTTTTGGTTTGAATGATGGCTATTATGGAGCTTCTTTTGAACAGAAGGTACAAATACCTAATAGTTATGCAAATTGTGTAGTAATGATGGTCACAGGCTGTGATTAAATGCTGACTCGAGGCTGGGATCTACTGGCAAAATGTTACAACAAATAACTTTTTTCAACGCCTAATGAGAACTTCTAGGATTGGGATTTGTAACACTTGTATTAGTGACTGTCTACTCTATCTGTAAGTGGAACCCCCAGAAACCGTAAAACGCATTATAGGGATGTTAAATATCAGTTAATTGAATAGTTTAGTAACCTCACGAATTCTTATTGGTTACTCAACTATTCTGTAGTCCCTGGAGGCGGGGTCAGGAGCCAGTGTGCTCCAGCCTCGCCCCCAAGAAGCCCCCTGCCACTCCATGCTGCTGCCTCTGTGTCAGAGGCAGAAGCACGAGCTGCCAGGTGGGAACTGGTCTGCAAGGGGAGCCAGTTTAAAAACCAGCTCCCCATGTGGACTGTCTGCTTGTCGCCCCATGCTACTGCCTCTGATAGAGGCAGCAGCGCGGGGTGGCAGCAGCCTCTGTCTGGGGGGTGTCTGAGCTCCTGGACCTAGGGTGAACTGGAACTGAGCCAGGCTGCCTGCCCCCTTGCTCCTATACATTTTAAATGCAGAATTACAGCAGGGGTAGGTCCCGGACCCGTTACAAGTCATGACTGAGCCGGGCTGCTGGCCAGCCTGCTAAAAAAATTTACTGGCAAGGCGGGGGAGGGGAATGTGTGTAGTCTATAGCATTAACCTAAAGGCTTTTGGTTATCAGTTAATCGACACTACAGACAGTCCCCGGGTTACGTACAAGATAGGGACTGTAGGTTTGTTCTTAAGTTGAATCTGTATGTAAGTCGGAACTGGCGTCCAGATTCAGCCGCTGCTGAAACTGATCAGTTTCAACAGCGGCTGAATCTGGACGCCAGTTCTGACTTACATACAGATTCAACTTAAGAACCCCAGGCATCCCCAAGTCAGCTGCTGCTGAAACTGATCAGCGGCTGATTCCAGGAAGCCGGGGGCAGGGGCTTCCTGTAGTCAGCCACTGGTCAGTTTCAGCAGCGGCTGACTTGGGGACGCTTGGGGCAGAACAGCTGGGGTGCTGCTGGGTTGGTCCAGTAGCGCCGCCGCTCCTCGGCGCTACTGGACCAACCCAGCAGCACCCAAGCTGCTCTGCCCCAGGCGTCCTGATTCAGCCGCTGCTGAATCTGACCAGCAGTGGCTGAATCAGGACGCCTGGGGCAGAACAGCTGGGGTGCTGCCCGGTTGGTCCAGTAGCGCCCAGAGCGGCGCTACGGGACCAACTGGCAGCGCCCCAGCTGCTGTACCACAGGTGTCTGGAGCAAAGCCACGGAGCACGGGAGCAGCGGGACAGCCCAGATGCGCCGTGGCTGTCCGCTGCCCACGTGCTCCGCGGCTTTGCTCTGCTTTGCCCCCCCCCCCTCCTGGTCTGCAGACCAGGGGAATGGGGGGGGAGGGGGGCAAAGCAGAGCCAAGCCGCAGAGCGCGCTGCCAGATGACAGCCCAGACGTGTCTGGGCTGTCAGCTGACGGCGCGCTCTGCGGCTTGGCTCTGCTTTGCCCCTCCCCTCCCCCCCCGGTCTGCAGACGGGGGGGGGGGAGGGGGGGCAAAGCAGAGCCAAGCCTCGGAGCGCGTGGGCAGCGGACAGCCCTGTCCGCTGCCCACGTGTTTCGCCGCTTTGCTTCCTCTCTCTGGTCTGCTGGAGACCAGGGAGAGGAACCCCGTTCGTAACTGCGGACGGATCCGCGTAACTCGGGGACTGCCTGTATTACATCCCTAACACAGTATGGCACAGACATAGTTCAGGCCTGTTGAGATGCTATAAAATTGTCATTTGAGAGGGGTGGACGTAAATCTAGTAGCACATTGACAGAATTGGTTTATTTAATTTTGAATTTGATTTCTTCCTTACTAAATTAAATTCTTGAAGTTCTAAGGCAAAGTACAACACCTTTCAGTATAACTTTGGTTTCCTATTTTAAGTTAATTTTTGTTCAGAAGTGCTGGTCATACACTTAGGAGCTTACAGGGAATCTCTGACGCAGGCCTGAGACTGCTTCCACATTCAGAACCCCTTAGGTTCTATCCTTGCAACATGATTTTTGTTATTTGCAGTAATATGAAGGTGGTACATCACACATCACCCCCATATTGGTGCATATAACAAAATTCATTCCGGTCAGGGGTGAGAAACTAGAGGGAATGTTGTCCTACACTAATACATAGGCTCCTTATAAGCCAGCTTTACATTTGGTATCCCAACACCATTGTTCGCTATCAAGACTAATGGGAAATTGGTTTTGTCATGATAACCAAAATGGATCTAGACTGCTGGCACAGAAAATTAATAAGGTTATAGAGGATTTTTTTAAACTAAAGTTGGGAGAAAAGCAGAAGCTGCAGAGGGGCCCATGGTTTGGTCAGAGGCATCTGTTAAGGGTGAATTTATTACAAGGGCAACTCTGTATCGTAGTACAGAAAATAGGAAAGAATTTGGAGAACAGAGAGGAGCTGGACTCGATGACCTCTCGAGGTCCCTTCCAGTCCTATGATTCTATGATTCTAATGAAAAGTTGAATGTCAGAGTCTCAAGTAAACAGAACGTATGAAGGCCAGCATCTAAATATTGACAGATTGTACAAACGATTATATGCAGTTGCGAGAAGTCTAACTGCTAAGATGGGTAAACTAGAATGCCCAGGCTTTAAATGAGTAAATTGATGTAATTGGCATCTCAGAAATGTGGAGGAATGAACAGTATCTGGGTACGTCTACACAGCATGCTTATTTTAAAATAAACTATTCTGGAATAGCTATTCCAAAATAGCCTATTTCGAATTAGCATGTCTACACTGCAGGGAAATCCCAAAATTAGTCCAAGGTAGGTTTCCCTAATGTGGATGTACTATCTTGATTTAGAGCCTCAGGAGGCCCTGGGGAGGGATAACTTAGCCCCTCAACAGGGCCATTCTATATCGAAATAGCAGAAGTGGAGCATCCACGTGTGCCTTATTTCGAAATAGCTATTTCGGAAAAGACTTTACTCCTCGTAGAATGAGGTTTACAGATTTCGGAATAAGCTGCCCGTTATTTCAAAAATATTTCAGATTAACGGAATGGCTTTGTTAGACGCTCGCATTGTTTCGAAATAATGCTAGTTATCTCGAAATAACGGTGCGGTGTAGATGCACCCTCTGGTAATAGCAGAGTGCAAAATACATAGGAATAACAGGGTAGGTCACACTGCTGCGGGGGGGAATGGTATGATTATAAAAGCATAGTTAAATAAGGTAAAAATCTTAAATGAAACAAATTGTACCATAGAGTATTGGGACAGAAACCACATGCTTGAATAATAAGAGTATTAGCAACAGGCATATGCTGCCAACCACCTCACCAGTATGGTAACCGTGACTATGAAATGTTCAGAGGTTACAAAACTAGAAAATACAATGACAATAGGTGATTGAAGTCCAATTGACTGAGTAAATGTCACCTTAGGGCATGCAGATATAAAATGTCTATACCCCATAAATGACAGCTTTTCCTGGAACCCACAAGAGGAGAGGCAGTTCTTAATTTAGTTCTAAATGAAGTAGAAAGTCTGATCTGAGAGCACTGAGGTACAACAGCATATGCTCCAACTCCTCAGACAGAGACCTACACCTACAAGATCTTCAACAAGCATTCTGTAAACTACGATACCCACACGAGGAAGGGGGGCGGGGAGGCGACAGAGACCGATACCTGGGGATCTTGTAGCTGCCAAGGCCCAGGAAGTGCATGGGCTGCTCCCCTGTCCTCCAAAGAGCAGCACGGTACCTGACACGCTGGTCTGTTGCACGCCTGATGCCTTCCTGCGCAGGAGAGGGGGAGTCCTGGACCATGCTGGCCCCAACCGCTCAGGCAGTGTGTGCCTTGCTCCTCCTCAGTATGCGCTGCCCGAGCAGCTGGAGTCGGCACAGTCCCGGATCGCCACCCACCCCTGCTGCCTTCCTGCACATGGGGGAACAAAGTCCCCAGCACATGATGGACCGGCATTTTAGATACTGCGCCGGCTGTTGGGGCAGGGGGGAGAGCAGCCTGCATAGTTCTGGGACCTGGTGCGCAGCTGCAGAACTGCCCCCGACCCTGAAGGAAGCCTATGCTACCTCCGTTGACACTGGGAGTTCAGCACAGCGTTCAACTTGGGAGTTGCAGGCAGCAAGACGGGCTCTCACGAAAATTTTTCTGAGGCCCAGTATTTTTTTCCTAAGGACCAGTACTGGGCCATGGACCACAGTTTGGGAAACGTTGATCTATACAGTGGGGGAAGTGCAAAGCTGCAGTGCCATCTAGTGGCCATGGAGTAGATCTGCTTCTGGACATGTGTGCACTGGTTTGATTAATACAGAGAGGTGAATAATAGAGGATTGAATACACTGGGTTGTACTGCTACTAGTTGAAAGATAGGTAACAGAGTAGAAATAAATGATTTGTTTCCACAGAGAAGTGAATGGTTCGGTCTTCCAAGGGCCTGTCCTGTTCAGCACGATCATTAATGATCTAGAACAGGTGAACTGTGAAGTGGGAAGATGGATAATGTTCTGATCCACTATGGTAGTTCTTAAATTATTGTTTATTAACCAGAAGTAGTTTTGGTTATTTGTTGCTACTCTTAAACATCTTGACCCATTTAAGATTAAAAGAATAAGATACACATCCTGGCCTCCCGTTGGCTTTCATGCTATTGAGTGAAATAGTAAAAAGAAATTAATACTGGCAAATTTATTTGAGGAGAAGGGGTATTATTGATACACTGGTAATGCTGCTGTGTACCCAAACTAAGTATTCATTTTCCTGTGGCAGCTGTTCCATTAGTTTCCACTGTCAGGAAGGCTGATTTTAACGTGGCTGGGACTTGACCTATCCCTAGTCTCAGGCCAGCCAGAGGCTCAGGTATCAGGGAACTTCTTTTGTATGACCTTTGAAAGCATAACATGGAAAAAACCTAAATGGCTATACAAAGCTAATATAGAGTTACACAACCAGTTGAGGAGACAAAGAAGCCTTGTTCTTAAGGTTTTTTCCCTTAAACTCCTGTTTCTTCCTTTTTTGTGACAATGGGCTCTAGATTGACAGAGAAAGTTTGGGGGAAGAAGACTTAAAAAGTTTCTCTGATTCTTCTCAATTCTGTGTCCTAAGGGATATTCTTTTAACTCCTGATCCTAGCAGCTCAGTCAGTACGGGGTATGAATTCAAAACCATGTGCCTTGGTCACTGCTGTTCTGCTTGAGTCTACTGTGTGCCTTTCAGACCCTTCCCCTGCCTTCTCCAACTCTGCTTGTTAGTTCAGGTTTCTTTCCTTTTCACTCATCCTCAAGACTCCTAGAATTCTGTGGTTCCCTCACCTTGAGGTGTGTGGAGTACAAATATTGCTTCCTTGTCCCTTGAAGATGAAAGCTCTTTGCCTCTGCAGCAACCCACTCAGCAAGTGAGCCTTACTTGCTTTGAGTGAGTTTTTCTTCCCTCCTTGCTACAACCACTTAGCCTCCACAATCAATCAAGTGATTATTAGATCTTCCCTTCTCACTTCTCCATGCCAGCTGGGATGCCTTTAGCTTCTGTTCCTCCTGCAGTAGCTTGTGCTCTGCTCCATCCTTCCTAGTAGTAATAGCATATCTCCCTTGGGATTGCCCAGTGTTGGAGCAGGAGACAGATCTGAGCCACATGGCCAGGGAGCTGATTGGAGTAGGTTCTAAGAAAGGCTTCCCATATGAGGCTTTAAAATTTCTAGTTATAGTATCTGCGCAACCTCTAACAGTTTTTATTGGGAGTCTGTTTGACCTCTTCCTAGGTGCATGTGAATACTTAATGCTTTTTGGTTGTCAGCTGTTTTGTTTGTAGCTAGTCTGTACTCTTTTGAACCAGGCCAAGACAGATGCAGGCCAAATTAGCTCTCCAGGGACCAGTTAGTGGGAAGATGCTGAATTGTGGAGTCTTGGGTTTCACTTCCTCATTTCTCCATATCCTTTTTCTTTAAACTGTTTACAGTTGCTGCTTATCAACAAAACTGTTCCATGTTCCTGCAGGAACCTTTTGAGAAGTCTCTCTGCATCTGCCAGATGTAAGAACTGCTTTCTTCAGTGGTGGTTTTATGGTGTCTCAAAGAAAAGAGACTACAAGATTGTGTATTGAACTTGGTAACTTGAAACCATTTTTGTGACCCTGTCTTCTAGAACCTCTTGGCAGTGACTAGGTTTTCAGGTTACATCTCTGTCTTCCTTCTGCAGGGAGAGTGAAACCACTTCTGCAGAGACATGCAAAGTGATTGCTTGCTTGCTGCTTTCCCCACTTGTTTATCAACCAGTATCAGGTGGATCTTAACATTCCCGGAGCACTCAAGTCTTTCAAGTTGTGTTCCAGGCTGCCTCTCCAGAAAGCCAGTTCTCTCATTTAAAGGGGTGACATGTCATGCTCAGTGCCAGTATTAAATATTGCAGTGGGATGAAAGGGGAGAGATTTTCAATAAGCAGAAAACTACTTTTATTTGTGCATCCCTCCTTTTTTTTCCTTAGTGCTTTATACAAACAGCTTTAGAATTACTTGAGAGGTGGGCAGGTGGAGGTAGCCTTCATATACCCTTTCATTCTTCCTTTGGCTCTTTGCTTTCTGATGAGTGAATAATAAAGGCTACCATCCTATAGAAGGATGGGAGAAGAGAAGGGACTGACTGACTCGTATTAATGAGCAGTGGTTCCCTGTGAGCAGTGCACTTGTGTATCCACTTGAGATTCATATTCTGCTCAGCTGACTAGCAGAGTGCCCACAGCTAGATTTTTGTTTTCTACTGATGGTGCATATTTGCACATTCCTCAGGGCACATGGATGGAAAATATTAGAGGGAACATTGATAATGTCTTTCCCTTTCTGAAATTGCTACTTCCTCTTCCATTTTTTGAGGGGGGGGGGGGAGGGAAGGTGGAGGGAGATAGGACTGTTTGCCATGGTCTACTGCACTCTTAAAAGAACAGCTCTGTGATAACATACTTTGCTTTTAAACATGGCATATTCGACAAACATGAGATGCTGATGATCCAACTGCAATGCCTTGCAAGTTTCCTGCTTCATGTTGATATTTTAGTGAGGTTCAGATGGTGAAGTCTCGCTTTAGTATATTTCCAAAAGATGAATTCTATATGTCAAGCTCCTAACATACCAGAAAGAAAATGAGACGCTAAGACAGCTGAAGAAATGGTTTCCCCTTTTTAGAAGTGGCCAATTATGCATGGTATTGGTTTCCTAGTATTAAACTTGCATATTTGCCTCCTTGCTCTTAATAGTGACAAGTAGTTTGATAGTGTGTGTAAAGAAATGTTTTCAGTGGAAAGGGGGGAAAAGCCCCTACTGAATTGCCCATGGGAGATCTAACTGTGTCTAGCAGAAGACCTCCAAGTGGTTTATTATTAGCTAAGCTCTGCAACAGCCCTCTGAGACGGATAAAGGATATTTAGGTGGATTACTTCACCCACATTAAAGTGCAGTTATGTCTGTGGTGGAAAGCGGTAGCTGTTTGTTTTAAATTTATGATGCGTGATTAAAGTGAAGAAAATCACTATATTCTGCTGAAACTTTTCTAGGGACCTGGTGAAATTCTAACACTGGTAAATATATAAAGGTGAATGCCTGTATTTTTCATAGAATTGTAGGACTTGGTGGGACCTCAAGAGGTCATATCTTCAGTCTCTTGCACTCATAGCAGGACTAAGGATTATCTAGCCCATCCATATCAGGTGTTTGTCTAATCTGCTCTTAAACCTCTGAGATTCCACAACTTCCCTAGGTAATTTTATTCCAATGCTTAACTATCCAGAAAGGAATTTTTTCCTAATATCCATACTAAATTGCTCTTGCTGCAATTTAAGCCCATTGCTGCTACTTCTATCCTCAGAGGTTAAGAACAGTTTTTCTCCTTCTTAGTTACAACAGCCTTGTACATAATTGAAAACTGCTATCCTGTTCTTTCAGCCATCAAATTTTTAATGATCACATATGGCCAGTCCTCTTGTCCTATGGTGTGTGGGTGTTTTGTGTCTGACTCTTGTCTTCAGCAGAACAGTGCCTTACTGCAGTGTCCCAGCATTGTATTAGTGCTAGCGTTGCAAACTTTCTAATCACGTTAAACTGGACACCCTTGCCCTGCCCCTTCTCCAAAGCCCCTACCCCCCACTTACTCCATCCCCCACCCTCCATCACATATACTCCCCCTACCTCATTCACTTCCAGCAGGCTGGAGCAGGGGGTTGGAGTGAAAGGGGTGTGTGCCACCTGGGGGTGCAGGTTCTGGGGTGAGGCCAGAAAGAAGGGGTTCAGGTTGTGGGAGGGTGGTTCAGGGCTGGAGTAAGGTATTGATGTGTGGGGGAGGGTTCAGGCTCCTGTGGGGCAGCACTTACCTCAGGTTCCTAGAAGAGTCTGGCATGCCCAGCTCCTAGGCAGAGAGGCCCTGAGGCTCTGCCCGTACCTACAGGCACTGTGCCTCCATTCCTGTTGGCTGTGGTTCCTGGCCAATAGGAGCTGCAGAGCTGGTGCATGGGTTGGGGGCAGAGTGTAAAGCTCTTGCACTTTAGAGATGGGGATGCTGGCCATTTCTGGGGCTCTCACAGAACCAGGATAGGCAGGGAGCCTGTCTGCCTTAACCTTGCTATGCAGCTAACCAGATTTTTAATGGCCTGGTGAGCAATTCCTACCAGAACCTCCAGGGTCCCTTTTCGACCAGATGCCTGGCAACCCTAACTGGAACTTTTCCTTCCTGGTCAGCACTAGAGTTCTTCCAGCCCCAAGGGATGTGTCTGTTTATGTATTGAACCTTCCTGACCCAGAATAGCTATCAGTTTTGACAACATTGTAGCACAACATAATCCGGCACTTTCTTCCTGCCATCCCTTGTGCAGACCTTTGCCACATTTTTGTTTGATCCAAATTGTTAGGAAGCTTCCTTGCTTGTCCCAAGGAATACATGAATCTCTGTAGGGTATTTATGGAGTGGCTAAACAATAACTTTCTAATTGCCACTTCCTGAGACCCTTTTAATGTTGCATCTCTGAGAGCAGGTACTTGAAATCATTGTGCCATACCAAAAGTCTGTTCAAAATTGAATCTGGGGAGTTCCAGCAAGTTACATTTTACATCCTTTCAGCAGCTCATGCTGCATGGGATTACAGATATGCTAAAGAAAATAAAATGGAATATTAAATACTGCTAATAACTTTAGAGCTCACATTTATAATATTATGAGCCTGCTGTAAACCTGTGTTTTGTGGTGCCATCGCCACTCTGCTGAGAACTAAATTGCTGCTACTTGGTGCTTTTTGAAGTTTTTTATTGTGATATATTTAAATGCAAGGATAGTTGTGTGTTCCACATAGTCTCATGAAGAAATTTGCTCTGACTTTTAAAGTAGTTGCTTTTCTTTGCCTTAAGGATCTCTCATGCACCCAGAAAAGTAGTCTTCTCCAGGTGGATCAGAACTGTGTCCGTAACTCATATGATGTCTTCTCGTTGCTTCGGTAAGAGGTTTTTAGAATATTACCATGTGGTTTTTTTAAATTGCTTGATGAATGTGGAAATGCACATACTTTTACAAAAAGAACAGTTTCTAAATTGCTAATCATTCCTTTTGATAAACGTTTAAATTATGTAGCTTAACCGCTGGCAGCAATGAAGGAGCACTGGTGTCAAAAGGGCATGTGTTTCTTTACCTTGGTATTGGCATCCTTAGTTTGGACAATGTGTAGTCCGCTACAGAGGCAGCAATGCAAAGTAGCTGGGGGCTCCCAGGAGTGGGGCCGCGGGCTCCCTGGCTGACAGCCCTGCCTCTGGGGGCTATTGAAAAATCATGTAACTGATGAGATTTCATGTGGTTACACAACTATTCAGTTACACTATATATAACATCCCTAGTCCAAACCTGTTTCATGGGAAGTATTAAAAATAGCCTATAATAGAGCAAGGGTTAGCAGTTTAGAGTTCCAGGTCTTTGGGCATCCTATGCTCACAGCCAAGGAATTCACTTCCTGTGTTAAGTCCTTGCCTGCTGTGCATAGCAGAATAAAAGCGGACTAAAATGACTTTATGAAAAACTGTCATCTGAAGAAGGGGGCACCTGATCTGGGTTCTCAGTGAAGTAGTAAGGAGTCAGTCAGAACAAAACAAGAATTGTAGTCCTTAGCCACAGTTCAGTGGTTGATGAGGAGAATCTGTCTGAGGCAGATAAGTCTCTGTTCTGCATTTTGGTCTGTGTGGCTGTAGCATACTTCCTGTGGAAGCGCCCTATTGCCTGCAAAGACTGTGTGCAGGTATAACAGTCTTCCTGTGCAAATCACCATGGAGGTGACTTAATTTGCAATTCTATGCTTTGATCCCAGTCAGGAGAAAGGTCGGGTGAAATGGGAGCTTTGCTCTGCTGGGCTCTCTTGGCTAATATATTTGAGAACTTTTGGTGAATGCTAGCATGTGTAGAGGTGTGTAACCTATGACTTAAATGTTGACTCTGTTGTAACCTGAATATGAGAGGCTTATATTGAAAGTCTAAGACTTCCTTATCTACGAATATGTTGAACGTCAGATCTACAGTAGTAGCAATATCACTATCACAAGGGAAGCCCTTGACAGAGCCATGTTTAAAATCCCTCAAAACTCTTCTTGAAAATTACATTTTGTTTCTTTAGTTAGTTGTAAACCTCTAATCCATTTAGTAATCTTACCAGGAGATGTCACTACTGCCTCTAAGAAATATCAATAGTATATTTTTCTATAATGGTGAAGAGATAAGAAATATATTGCACTGACTCTAGTTCACTTAGAAGCGGAACTATGAGCATGCTTAAAGATAAAACCGGGTATTCCTTGATTCTGTACAACAATATATTAAGTGAAAAGTGCAGTTGAAAATCCTGTCTCTCTTCTAATGGTAGCAGAAAACATGCAGGATGCATTCTGTGCAGTCTCCAACCTACTTTGAGACACAACTAGAGGAAACGGTACTCCTTTTTTTCAGAGGAATAGCTGTGTTAGTCTGGATCTGCAAAAGCGACAAGGAGTCCTATGGCACCTTATAGACTAATAGATATATTGGAGCATAAGCTTTCGTGGGCAAAGACCCACTTTGTCAGATACATGTACAGGCAGTCCCCGGGTTACGTGCAAGATAGGGACTGTAGATTTGTTCTGAAGTTGAATCTGTATGTAAGTTGGAACTGGCGTCCAGATTCAGCCGCTGCTGAAACTGACCAGCGGCTGACTACAGGAAGCCCAAGGCAGAGTTGCTCTGCTCCTGGCTTCCTGGAATCAGCCTCTGATCAGTTTCAACAGGCTGAATCTGGACACCAGTTCCATACAGATTCAACTTAAGAACCCCAGGCGTCCCCAAGTCAGCTGCTGCTGAAACTGATCAGCGGCTGATTCCAGGAAGCCCGGGGCAGAGTAGCTGGGGTGCTGCCGGGTTGGTCTAGTTGTGCCCGGCGCTGCGGGACCAACCGGCAGCGCCCCAGCTGCTCTACCACAGGTGTCCGGAGAAAAGCCTAGTCTGCTGGGGGGTGGGGAGGCGTACTAGCTGCGCCCCCAGCAGACCAGGGAGTCACGGGTGACGGACCGAGATGCACCGCGGTCCCGCCGCCCGGGTTCTCCGCGGCTTTGCTCCGCGTCTTCCTGGTCTGCTGGAGATCAGCAGACCAGGGAGACGGGGAGCAAAGCCTCTGAGGACGCCGGCAGCGGGACAGCCGTGGCGCATCTGGGCTGTCCGCTGCCCGCGTGCTCCCCGGCTTTGCTCCACGTCTCCCTGGTCTGCTGAGAGGAGAAACAGCTTTTGTACTTAGTTAGCCATTCACAGTCTTTGTTTAATCTTAAACTGATGGTGTCAAATTTGCAGATGAACTGTAGCTCAGTAGTTTCTCTTTAAAGTCTGGTAGTTTCTCTTTAAAAACTGACAGTGCGTGCCTGATCACTCTGCTTCTGTGTTGTCCCTATTCTTTTCCTTAATATAAACTGTCATTGTTATGCATTGAGGTTTTGGGGTGTTACCAGAGTACAAGTTATTTGGTAATGAACACTATTGGCCTGAAGCCTTGTTTCTGTCCTAGCTGTTCTAAGTGTGGGCCTGATTGTGCAAGTGGCTGAATGCCCATGGCTCTCAACTCCATGAATGATTGCATTCAGTGTTTCTTCAGGACCCTATGAGTCAGTCTCAAGTATGGATTGAGAATGTGAACTGAATTGCTCCATTTTATTTAAGAAATTCTAACTTTCTTCTGGTTGTTGAGGTGGTGGCTTGCTTCTCCATGCCCCATACTTCCCCTATATGGTTCCTCCATGGTGGTGAACCTCTCTTGGGTGCAAGTGATGGTGCATGCTATTGTAAGAATAGAAGCTGCTTTGCAACTTTTAAAACCCCCTTTTAAAACTTCCTTCAAATAATGTTTTGGATGTTAGGTCTTTGCCTGTTGAAATACACTTTCTGGAAAGTCTGCGGAACTTGCAGTTTAAAAGTCACACTTTTAAAGCAAGTAGTTTAAGCAGCTCTAAAACTTCAAAAACAATTAGGATAGTAGCACCTTAAAGACTAACAAAACATGTAGATGGTATCATGAGCTTTCCTGGGCATAATCCACTTCAGGTGAAAGCTCATGATAACCATCTACATGTTTTGTTAGTCTTTAAGGTGCTACTAGACTAACTAGAAAAACTTAAACAATAGTCTACCCCACTCAGCTACCCCTTTGAAGCTCTAAAACTTCAAGTTTGATATGTAAATAGCCCCTAATGAAAAAACATGTGCTTGGCTACATTTGTGGGTTGGTTTGTTTAAACTGTAGGAAACTCATTAGTAGAGCCCTTCAAATCCATGGTTATCCACTTCAACATCCACGGATGCAGGTACCTGCAGATATAAAGTGGATATCTGCAGCTCACTTTCTCTAATACAAATGTGGCTGCACGTTTTGTATCCACAAAGAGCTCTACTCATTAGCTGGATGTTGGTTTGAGCTGAAGCATGTGTTTGGATACTTCATTCCAGATATTTACTAGGGATGTAACAATGCAGTTAAAAACATAACTATGTACAGTAACTGCTAAAAATCATAGCAGTTACACGTGCTGCGGGCTCTGCAGTAAAGCTTAAATAAGCTTTGTACTGCTGAGTCCATGGTGAAGCTGCCTCCATGGGAGCAGAGTCATCAAGGACTGTTGTTGGCCCTGCTCCTGAAGAGGCAACTTCACTGTGGGTTCTAAAGCCAGCTCCCTGGGAGTGGGGCCAGCAGCAGCCCTTGATAACCCTGCTCCCAGGGAGCCAGTGTATAACCTGTGGCTGGGGGAGAGGCAGGCAGGCCAGCTAGAGGGCAGGTGGGAAGATGTTCTAGCTCCTCCTGGCTAACCAGAGCCATTAAGGGTGAGGCTTTTACCAGTTAACCTTTTACACCCCTAATATTTACATTCTCAGCTACTGAAACAGGTGGAAGAACTTGTAACTTTCCAGACAGTTTAGCTCTAGTAAGATGTTCGCAGCACTTTTTATAGCTTCATAAGAAACCCTTTTGCCTTCAAATCAAGATAAGATCAGAGGCAAACACCACAGAGCTAATAAGATGCTCAAGTCAAATAGTTAAGGGGGAGAGGTGGGTATTTTCTCCTTTAAATAAAAAAAATGTGAGACACAAGATTAAGCACTGAAGATGGAAATTGCCAAACTTTTTCCTCTGGAGTACTAATTCTACCACACTGGACACATCGTATATATTATTGGCTAGTCTTTTTAATTGTTATAGGTAGGGTTTTAGGAGTCTTAATCGTCTGTTGGTACACTACAGAAAATGAGACTCTGCATTATTGTATACCCTAGCGCACACAGTATGAACGAGCTAATGGTAAGAGAGCATTTTCTGACTTCTTTTGACGTGAGTGCCAGATTTTCTAACCTTATTGTAGGGTTAACATTTTGATATTGACTTACATTTTTGCAGTAATAAAAGATTAAAAGGATTGCACAAACAAACTTTTCATGGCTGCTGGATCTAAAGAAAAATCTTACTAGGAAGTTCAGATGTAGTTGACATTCTGGACTAGTGTTTCATTGTATAGGGAATTCAATTTTATAAGTGAACAGTTTATTATACTGTGTTGAACATGTTTGGCCTTATTACCCTTGCTCATGATCTCAACCTTTATGAATAAAGTTATATTTTTCGTTATAGATTAGTGCTGTTACATTGAAGCTAAAGGTTGGAGCTTCCTTCTCTCCCACATCCTCCAAGTGGGAAGCCGGAGCTGGTGCTCCAGCATTGCAGCGACCATGAGGCTGGAATAGCAGTGTAGGGAAGGGAGAGCTGAGCAAGCTCCCTCTCCCCACGCCGCTGGTGGAACAGCAGTGCAATGACACGCTGTCCTGAGGCTTTTGCTGCTGGTGCCATTGGCTGGCCAATAGAAGCACCAGAAGGCGATGCTTGGGAGCAATAGGGGCACAAAGCCTAGTAAGCACCCTGCCTCATACCCAGATCCTCACACCCCAATTTCCCTCACTCATTCCCCCCCCTCCCTGCCAAAACACCACACCCCAGCTGATCTGAGGAAGTGGGTCTGGCCCACGAAAGCTCATCATCTAATAAACCATCTTGTTAGTCTTTAAAGTGCTACATTGTCCTGCATTTTGCTTCAGCTACCCCAGACTAACACGGCTACATCTCTATCACTATTCTCCCAGCTTGCTCCTACACTCTCCCTTGCTCCTGCAACCTCCTTCCTGTCCAGACACATACATACCCTCATCCTGCTCCTGCATCCACTGGTGCTCCTGCACCTTCCCTCCTGGCCACAGACTGCACCCTCCCTTGCTTTTGCTTCCCTCTTTCCCCCTAGCCAGACATCCTACTCCCAGTCTGCTTCTGTATCCTATCTCCCACCTAGACCTTGCACCCTCACTCTCTCCTGCCCAGATCCTGTACCCCATCCCTGTCCTACTTACTGACAGCCCTACCCTGCACACTGAACCCTTCATTTTTGTCCCCATCCCAGAGCCTAAGGGGGTTCCCAAAATCCACTAACTGGAACCCCAGAAAAGTAAATCTGGCCTATGGGAAGCCCTGAACCTCAGTACTCTCTGCCCGTTCCCTTCCCCTTGCCCCGGTGGGGCTGAAGTGCCAGAGGAGTGAGGTGTGTCAGTTGGGGGCCATATCAGTGAGGGCTGGGGGTTTCTGAGGAGTGTTTTTGCTTCTCACTTGTGTGGTCCCCAACTGATATTTATGAGAGTCAGTGGCCCCAACCCAAAAGGGTTTCCCACCCCGGCTATAAAGAAAGAAAACATTTAAACCTTTTGTGTTGGACATGAATTTAATATTTTGCTTTATTTAAAATGAAGTTTGATTAAGCATTTTAACTCATGTTAGTTTATCTGTTTAATAATTTAAATCCTTCTCCCTAGCTGCAGCACTAGCAAAATGGCTCAGGTATAATTATGTAATTAACAATGAGTTTCCATTAGCAACTTGTGGTCCACAGAAAGGTTTGCATTAAGCTGGGTGGGCCATGGGCCAAAAGTTTGAGAGCCACTGGCATACAGAGAGAGGCTGGACACACAGGGAAATGCTCTTCAAGGGGGCTTAAGAATTGGGGTGTACCTATTGTTAACCTGCAAAGTTGGACTGGTAGAGTTTTGAGGGGAGTGTTTCAGTTGTTAAAAGGCAGGTACTGACACCTGGCTACCAAAGGAGGGAAGGTGGGGGAGGAGTAGTGGAACAGCAGTTAACAGTGACTCATCATCCTGGTGACCCAGAAAGTCACACTAGGGCATTCCCCTACTGGTGACAACTTACAGGTGTGATTCGACAAGCAGGCTGCAGTTCCCATTTTTAAAGGTCAGTGGACCTGATTCCTCAAAGAAAGGAGATTATCAAGCACAAGTACATTTTCTTATTCTGTGATTTTTTTTTTTTTTAATTTTATTCTGGTTACTGTTGATTTGAATCTTAGGTGTGGGTGTTTACTGATGTTACCTCAAAACAGGAGTTGATTCCACCCAACAGGAAATAATCTTACATTCTGAATTGCATAGCACATTTCATCTAAGGGGTTCAGAAGCTCACATTTTACCTCTGTCCCTGCAACTTCTGTGAAGTAACTTTCTTAAGGTCCTTCAGAAAATCAGTGCCAGGAATTAGAACCTAGGCCTTCAGACTCCATCCTTTCTCTTACTATAACTATTTTCTGCTTCTTGGCCCGAGTCAGATTGCACAATCACATTGTACATGTCTACAAGAATTGGGTGAGGGTGAAGTTGATCATAAAACAGAAAAATCTGTTGGATGTTGTAAGTGGGAAAGGAAATGAAGAAAAAGTAAATGGCATTTTAATGGGGCTTTAGTAAGATATAAATTTTTTTTAAATCGTCTGGAGTCTGGCAGGAGCTTCTTAGAATCTAGTCTCTGGACAAATGTAAAGAAATGTTTATATAAGCTTTGTATTTTTATTTAATATCTGTTTAATAGAAGTCTTATTTTTAATAATGGGTCTGGGTGTTTGCAATCTGAGTATCCCATATCTCTCTTGTTGCCAAAAAGCTTGGTTCTGTTTTCTGAATCCCTGGTGTCAATACTCTGTTTAAATAAACTTAGTGTAAACTAAGGTAGTTTTGGCAAATCTGACCTTAATATATTTATTTGTCTTGTGAGAGAGCTGTAGCTTGTGTGACTATTGTATTTAGTCTGGGTAGTCATGGCTGACAACCAATTATTCAAATACTATACATGAAAATTCAGATCTAACAGATAGAAAGAAGAGAACAAAAAGAACTGGAACAATCTAAAGAGTTGGATAACTTTCTAAATAGAATTAATCACATCTGTGCATAAAAGAAACAAATACAGGCAGTCCCCGGGTTACGTACAAGATAGGGACTGTAGGTTTGTTCTTAAGTTAAATTTGTATGTAAGTCGGAACTGGCGTCCAGATTCAGTCGCTGCTGAAACTGACCAGCGGCTGACTACAGGAAGCCCGAGGCAGAGTTGCTCTGCCCTGGGCTTCCTGGAATCAGCGCTGATCAGTTTCAACAGTGGCTGAATCTGGACGCCTGGGGCAGAGCAGCTGGGGCGCTGCTGGGTTGGTCCAGTAGCGCTGAGGAGCGGTGCTGCGGGACCAACCCGGCAGCGCCCCAGCTGCTCTACCCCATGTGTCGGCGAGAAAAGTCTGGTCTGCTGGGCGGGGTGGAGGGCATGCTAGTTGCGCGCCGCCCAGCAGACCAGGAAGACGTAGGCGGTGGGACCGCCAAGACGTGCCGTGGTCCCGCCTGCATACTCTGCGGCTTTGCTCCGCGTCTCCCCGGTCTGCTGGGGTGGGCCCCCCCAGCAGACCAGGGAGACGCGGAGCAAAGCTGCGGAGGACGCGGGCAGCGGGACTGCGGTACATCTGGGCTGTCCCGCTGCCGGCGTCCTCCGAGGCTTTGCTCCTCATCTCCCTGGTCTGCTGGGGGGGCTTCCCCCCCCCCCCAGCACACTAGGGAGACGCGGAGCAGCTTTTCTCGCCCTGGAGGACGCGGGCAGCGGGACCGCGGCGTGTCTGGGAGGTCCCGCCGCCCATGTCCTCCGGGGCGAGAAAAGCCCCGTTCGTAACTGCGGATCCGACATAAGTCGGATCCGCGTAACTCGGGGACTGCCTGTATATCTAAAAGTCAGAAATCTCTGCTGAATACAAATCCATAGCAAATAAAGATTTTTTCTGTGTGTACATAATAACTTGCAGTTTAACAATTGTAAGCACCCTAAATAGTCTCCAAACACAAGAGAATGAAGGGCAGATTGCTACTTGTGGCAAATGACATCTTTCTAAAGAAAATAGAACTTGATTACCAGGAATTTGTATCAACAGTGACTCCATGGTGTTTTGAGATTATATGGACTGTCAAATACACAAACAGAACTTATTGTTCACAAGTCTTGTGATTTTTGGAACTAATTATCACAGCAGTTCTGATCTTTTAAAAGATATCCATAACATGGTTAAGAAGTCCAAAGACTTTACGAATTAAGGGTCACGTTCTGCAATCCTCAATTCACTTCAGTACTCCCACTGACATTAGTGGATCTCCATCATTAGGCCTAGAGTTCATAGTACATGCAGAATGGATTAAATTATTTAGTACTATCCATTGACCAGAACCTTATTCACACTTCCATTATGAAGTCTCATGGCTAATATAGAAACAGTACCAAAAAAAAAACACCTAGTTCAGGCTTGAAAAAAATGTGGACTATGATTTTTATTAGTTGGCAGTAGCAACTTGCTGAGAAGCTTAGTTCACCTGCCAGCCCGAACCATTTCTGAGAACAGAAGTAGTTTGGATTTCTACCAGAATGCTGATGCCAGACGTGGTTTAGGGAATCAGTCTTTCACACTAGTCTTTGACTAGTAAATGTTTCAAGTTTTGATTTTGTGCGTCCCATTCCCTCTTCAAATTCCCTTGGGAAGGAAGTGCTATTTCCTCATCCACTTAAATCATCCTGGTTTCTGTGATAAGGGATTGGGAGAAAGAATAAGGGTTCAACTGTTCTACTTCTCACAACTACTTTTCAGTGGTCCTCTCCCCGATTGCAGCTTTCTCCAAAAGCATGCAACTTGCACAATTTTGGTGAATTATAGTGCAGCTCACTGCCTTGAATAACAGTAAAGCTCTTCACTTTTTTGTTAATGTCACTCTCCTGCTGTTTGCTCTCTAGTGCCTCTGCTGAAGCTGCGTCAATCTGGACTCTGAATGAGAACACAGCATTGGTTAAACTTTTTTTAAAAAAAAATCCTACATCCTATGAGAATTGGTTCAGATCCCTTTGCTTTCAAAGGAGAGTCTGCCACAGGCCAGCAGACTTTTGAATTTTACTTTTTTGAAGTGCTAATACTAAATAAAAACAAGAGCAGACTAGAAAGACTCCTGCATTAGTTGTCTTTATTAGGACAATTATTCTAAAATTCATGAAGCAGTTACTGGTGCAGATTAATACTGTGGTCTTCAAGATGCATTGTACTCCAATATAGATACACTTAATTAGTTTTAATATGGAAAATCCTTGGTACAAACATGGGAATTGATTCTCTGGATCAAGAGAGGTAGTTGGTTATTTATCAGGCATATGCAGTTGAGTCCAAGTCAATGTTCTTACCAGCAATGTTCAGGGCAGGAAGACATCCAGGAAACTCATTCGTTTTTCTGTCCTCAACAGTGTGTCCTGGTTTGTGACTATCAATATCAGCATAATGGATTGTCTCTAAAAACACCATTGACATTCTTTTGAAGCCACTACTTCCAACTCATCCAGTATTCTGTGTGAGTTGCACGTGTAAAACTGCAGATTCTTGTAACAGGGGGAGCTACTGTAATTAGTTTGGAAGTGTCAGGAAATCCTAACTTCAAAATGCTAACCACCTAGATTTAGTATTTATAAGTAAGTACAGAGCAGAATCGAGGTGATTGACAGCAAAAAGTGTAAGGAAGATTGATTTTTACAAATACAGTGCTAAATCCTGTTAACATCTCTAAAAACATAGTTCAAGCAATTAGACATTAATGCAAAAATCTAAGGAAACTTAAGCTCTCAAACCTATCTCATACTTTCAGGGTAATGGCAGTGGCAATATTGTAGTAGAGATTACCAAAACTGATGACTCAGATTTAATTGAATATAAATACAAAGAGCCTTTGCAGATTCAGTTCCTCACCTGCATGTATTAGAAATTTCATGAGCAATACACTTCATATGTAGGACTTGCCATATTTTTATTCAATATCTGTAACTTCATAGAAAGACTTAAGTAAAAAGCAGTGGCATATTTCTCACTGCAGGGTCTAGTACCTTTGACTTTCTCCTCAGACCCTGTGCTACCAGCACTCCTAGCTACCTTCATGACACCACCGACTTCTTGAGGAAACTACAAAACATCTGTAATCTTCCTGAAAATAGTATACTGGCCACCATGGACGTAAAAGCTCTTTACACCAACATTCCACATGAAGATGGATTACAGGCTATCAGGAACACCATCCCGATAACAACACTGCACATCTAATTACAGAGCTCTGCGACTTTGTCCTTACCCACAACTACTTCCGATTCGGAGATTATTTGTATCTTCAAGTCAGCAGCACAGCCATGGACACCTGCATGGCACCACAATATGCCAACGTCTTTATGGCTGACCTTGAACTTTCCTTAGCTCTCGCCCCCTAATAACCTTACTCTATTTACGCTACATCAATGACATCTTCATCATATGCACCCACGTGAAAGACTCTTCAAGAATTTCACAGGGATTTCAATAACTTCCATCAACCTCAGCCTGGATCCGTCCACGTGAGAAATCCACTTCCTTGACACTATAGTACAATTAAAGGATGGACATATTTCCACCACCCTATACCGGAAACCTAGCAACTGCTACACTTGCCTTCATGCCTCTAGCTTCCATCCCAGACACACTTATCAATCTATTGTATCTGAGGGCTTGGCTCCAATCGCACAGACAGAGACAAACACCTACAGGAGCTATATAGAGCATTCTTAAAACTGTAATACCCACCTGGAGAAGTGAAAAAACCTATCAACAGAGCCAAACAAGTACCCAGACATGAACTACTTCAAGACAGGCCCCAAAGAGAAAACAGAACTCCACTTATCACCTATAGTCCACAACTTAAACCCCTCCAACGCATTATCAACAATCTACAACCTATCCTGGAAAATGACCGCTCACTCACAGGCCTTGGGGGAAAGGCCAATTGTCACTTACAGAAAACCCCCTAACCTCAAACAAATTATTTCCAGTAATCACACAACACCCCTCATTATAATCATCCAGGAACCCTCCCTGCAATCAGCCCCCCTGCCAACTCTGCCCACACATCTACACCAGTGATTTCATCACTGGACCCAACCACATACGCCACCAAATCTGAGGCTCATTTAACTGCACATCCACTAATGTGATCTCTGCCATCAAATGCCAGCAGTGCCCCACTGCAATGTATATTTGCCAAACTAGACATTCTCTATGGGAAAGAATTAATGGACATACACATCAGATATCCGAAAGGGCAATACACAAAAACCTGGTGGAGGACACTTTAATCTTCCTGGACACTCATTAATGCAGTATTTCTTACACCGGTGTGCCACGGAACACAGTTTGCCACGAGGCAGTAGGAGGTGTGCCATGGAGAACAATACAATTCAAAATGGCCACCCTGAAAGGGGCAGGTGACCTTTTTTTCTCAACTCCCCCCCCCCCCCCCCCCGACCCTTTTTCCCCTGACTTTTTTTTTTTTTTGTCAAAAAATCCTTGGTGTTTCCCATTTAAAAAAAAATTGTTTGGTTTTCCTCGGTCTTAAAATGTTTAAGAAACACTACATTAATGGATCTCCAAGTCACCATTTTGTTTCAGACCAATTCCACAAGCCAAATACACAGAGAGGCTGGAACTTCATTCGCAAGTTTAATTCTTAGGCAAATGCTACGAACCTGGATATTGGATGGCTCGCACATTATCTTCCATATCTTATTGACTTAGCACCTTCATTTTTTGGTTGGTTGGTTAATGGGTCTCATTAGCTTCTTGTAACTATTTAGTCATTAAGGTGCTACTAGACTATTTTTTTTTTTTTTTTAAAGCTGTACCTGTTACAGACTAACTTGGCTACCCCCTGAAGCTTATCTACTCACCATCTCTTCCCCTCACTTTTTTCTCCTTTTTTCTTTTTTCCCCCTGTCTTCTCCTTCATCCCCTCCTCCCCATTTATTCTTGGATCTGGACTTCTAGCACTCCTGTCATCTGAAGAAGTGAATTGTGCCCATGAAAGCTCATACCACCATCTACATGTTTTGTTAGTCTTTAAGGTACTACTAGACCAGGCATGTCAAACTCAAAGCCTACTGAGGGCCGCACAAACGAAAACTGATAGGAGTACATTTTCTTTAGTGGCCCTGAAAGCTATTGGAAAGTTGTAATTATTTATATTATAGATTGTTTTAGGTATATTTTGTAAATATTTTTTCAGGTCTTATTTGACTAATACAATAATTGTGTAATTGTTATTTGCACATATATTTTAATTTAAATATAAACGTAAGGTATTTTTTATGATACTTATTGACATAAATTATAGACAGTGGACATAAATTATAGACAGTGGTTAATCAAATAGAACAGGCTTCTGTGAAAATTTGAGATGCTTTGTAAGTTTGAGATTTTGCATAAACATAATTATACAATTGCAAAAAAGGACATTTATTGATATAAAATTAATTCAATACATTTTGTGATTTTTATGTGGGAATAAAAAATAAACAAAATATTAGCAAAATATCTCCCACTGTTCCCCAAGAGTCAGGCACTCCCAGCCCCTCCCTCCTCCCCCAGAGCCAGGCACTCCCAGCCCCTCTCCTCTCTCCCTCCCCCCTCTTCTTCCCCCCCCCCCCCCCACACCAACCTAATGCCTGGGTCCGGGAGCTGCCCTTGCTTCTGCCGCCACACTTCTTCCTCCAGCCACTGGGGCACGTGAGCAGAGTGGCCGGCTGTGAGCAGGCACTTGATGCTGTGTGCGGAGCGGCAGGCCAGCCGTGAGTGTGTGCTGGGGCGCAGAGTTACTGACCAGCTATGAGCAGTCACGGGGGCACTGTGCTCAGAGCAGCCAGCGGGCCGCACTTTATTCTTTTATAAAAAGTAGTGGCGGGCCTCAAAACTTTGACTGGGCCATGTGCAGCCCCCCCTCCCAACCCCCCCCCCCCCCCCCCCCGCCCTCCAAGGCCTGTTTGACATGTCTGTACTAGACTGTTGTGTTAAGTTTTTCCCATATGGAGTTGTCCACCTTAAAACCGTGGAACAAAATACTCAGGCATCCTAGCTATGAAATTACAAGTATTACATTGGAACAAATTGGCTAACAGCTCAGCTCTGTGTCTAGACTTGAAGACAATCAAAATTCACCTGCACTGGATTTCTCATGATCATGTCTCCAAGGCTTCACATCCCAGTGACTGTCCTTGGGTCAAGAATTAAGATCGCTCTCTCTGAAGCAGCTGTCAATAGTGTAACCCACATACCATCTGGGTGTGTGGGTTCTCTCTTGTCTAGTGCCACTGAGACCACTTATAGAGAGAATGAGTCTGCTCTACAGCCTTAACTAATAGACAGCTGCTTTTTAGCTCCTGTAGTAGAGGCTCATGCACTAAGCGTGGGGAATTATTGGTTAAATTGGAAAAGATAGGGATTAATATGAAAGTTGAGAGATGGATAAGCAACTGGTTAAAGGGGAGACTACAGCAGGTAATATTGAAAGGTGAACTGTCAGGTTGGAGAAAGGTTACTAGCGGAGTTCCTCAGGGATCAGTTTTGGGGCCAATTTTATTTAATCTTTTTATTGCTGACCTTGGCACCAAAAGTGGAAGTGTCCTGATAAAATTTGCGGATGACACAAAGTTGGGAGCTATTGCCAATTCAGAAAAGGATCAGGATATCATACAGGAAGATCTGGATGATCTTGTAAATTGGAGTGATAGCAATAGGATGAAATTTAATAGTGAGAAGTGTAAGGTTATGCATTTAGGGATTAATAACAAGAATTTTAGTTATAAGCTGGGGACACTTCCAACTGATGTAACGGAGGAGAAGGACCTCGGAGTCCTGGTTGATTATAGGATGACTATGAGCCGCCATTGTGACATGGCTGTGAAAAAGGCTAATACAGTCTTGGGATGTATTAGGCGAGGTATTTACAGTAGGGATAAGGAGGTGTTAGTGCCATTATACAAGGCATTGGTGAGACCCCATTTGGAATACTGTGTGCAGTTCTGGTCTCCCATGTTTAAGAAGGATGAATTCAAACTGGAACAGGTACAAAGAAGGGCCACTAGGATGATCCGAGGAATGGAAAACCTGTCTTATGAAAGGAGAGTCAAGGAGTTTGGCTTGTTTACCTTAACCAAAAGAAGGCTGAGGGGGGACATGATTGCACTCTTTAAATATATTAGAGGGATAAATACCAGGGAGGGAGAGAGATTATTTAAGCTTAATACCAATGTGGACACAAGAACAAATGGATATAAGCTGGCTAGTAGGAAGTTTAGACTTGAGATTAGACAAAGGTTTCTAACCATTAGAGGACTGAAGTTCTGGAACAGCCTTCCAAGGGAAGTAGTGGGGGCAAAAGATCTATCTGGTTTCATGATTAAACTAAATGGGTTTATGAAGGGGATGGTTTGATGAGAGAACGATCTTGGTAACTAATTGACCATTCATTATCAGTGGGAAATAGGACAACGGAGGGATGATAGGAGTTACTATAGAGAACTTTTTGGGTGTCTGGCTGGTGAGTCTTGCCCACATGCTCAGGGTTTAGCTGATCGCCATATTTGGGGTCGGGAAGGAATTTTCCTCCAGGGTAGATTAGCAGAGGCCCTGGAGGTTTTTCGCTTTCCTCTGTAGTATGGGGTACAGATCACAGCTGGAGGATTCTCTGCATCTTGGGGTCTTCAAAGTAATTGAAGGCTTCAATATCTGAGATATAGGTGAGAGGATTATTCTGGGAGGGGTGGGTGAGATTCTGTGGCCTGCACTGTGCAGGGGGTCAGACTAGATGATCACAGTGGTCCCTTCTGACCTTAAAGTCTATGAATCTATGAGAATGAGTCTGCTCTACAGCCTTAACTAATAGACAGCTGCTTTTTAGCTCCTGCAGTAGAGGCTCATGCACTAAGCTCCAAATGTCGCAGGTTTGATTTCACCTGTCAGCGTTACAATAGCACTTGTGGTGCTGCATTTTCATTAGTTTGTATTTAGGCATGTCATGCCACAGGAGCTGAATGCAATGCCAGTTCAGAAGCAAAAGTTCAAACTAGACTCTCTAGCTGTACAGGAGACCTTGATTTGCAGAATCACTATTTGTGTTTCCATCTATTCGCGGGGGTCTGCTGTCCTGGTTTGGGGAGCTCACTATGCCTGCTGGGAGCCATTGGGACATCACCACAAATGTGAGCATTTCATGTACTTCCTTTGGGATAACAATTTATGCCACTGACATCTACGATACAAGCATTAAATATGGTCATGAATCATTTGTATTTCAGAACTCACAAGCATTCATGCATTACCAGTGTTTCAGGCTGCTTTGTGTGTTTGACAATACTGACTTTAGTTTTAAAAGAAAATTGTGTATTTGGAATAAATTGGGAACTTTACTGTGAACACTGAAACTTTTTTCTTTTAGGTGAATTCTGTTTTTATATTTGTTTTGAACATGTTGATTTAAGTGGGTGAGAAACAGTGTGGTTTCATAGAATTATGGAAGTGTAACCATGGAAAGGACCTCTATAGTAATCGGTTCCATATCCCTGCAGAGAGGCAGGACCAGGCATACCTATATCCTCTGACAAATGTTTTATCTTAAAAATCCTCTAATGATAGGGCTCTTGAGTGGCTGTCTGTTTCTGGGCTCAATGGCTAGAATTTCCTAAGGGTCCTTTTTGAACCAAATTGATAAGATGAACAACGTTGTAAAGCAAATGTTTTCTCATAGTCATAAGTGTGACCCCAAGCATTTGTTCCAGGTAGCTTTATAATATTGGCGTGGTTAATTAAAGCTGAGTTCTAAGCCTTATGGGTAGTATTTAACTTATGCATCTTTTCCGAGTCGTCGTCATCTCTTCTGAATGATATTGAAAGTGCTTGGTTCTCCAATGATCCTTCATAGTGTTCTGAGAAGGTATATCTAACACTATTTGTTCTGCTATTTAATTCTTTGTGGTTTTCAACTTCTAGTTTTTTTTTTTTTTTTTTTTAAAGTCTTTAGCAGTATGTGGATAGTGCCAAAGTCCCCTCCTCTCCTGTTAGTAAGATTCAGGGGTGCTGAACATGTAATAACTTCACCATAAAATTGTGATCTTCATTTAAGTCTTGCAACTTTCAGTCGGCATGTTGGGGACTCGCCTGCATCAGCCCTTCATGTTCCACTTACCTGATCTCCTGTAGATTCACTATGTAGTTTGTGGTGTGAGTCTCAACCTAGCTAATGGGAAAGACATACATTGCAGAGTTAAGATTGTAGAGTGATATATTGGTAGTTTAAGTTATGCTGCTTTCGCTATTTGGAGTAACTTGTATGTTTGTTACACGAGCACATGGTATAAACGTATTTTATTATTCTATAATTGTGTTTTATTTTCAGGCTTCATAGAGCCCAGTGTGCAATTAAACAGACTCAGGTAACTGTTCAGAAAATAGGAAGGGAGATTGAAGAAAAACTGAGACTTACATCCACAAGCAATGAACTGGTAGGCTTTCACATTCAACTGTAAAATATTACTCTTTCAGACTTCCTTAAAAGAATGCAGTTTTGTGATGCCCAATGGCCTCACAAACTTTTTAAAATTTTAGTATAACATGCTCCTTATATGGTAATATTGGCTATTTTGAATGGAAACTTATCTAGAAAGTGCAGTGTATTGGATTGTGGATTACATCTAAGTTACTGCGAGAAGAAAAAAATTAATAGGTCACTTAATGCTTTACACTGCTAGTGTGTAAATATCAACTATATAATGAATACAAAACATTTGCCAGCAAAAATAAAAATTGAGATTAATGATCTACCATTGGAAAGTGTGGTGGTTTGGGTTGTTTGGGCAAGTCTAATAATTGTATTGATTTGCAGCCCAGTCTTTCAGACTCAGTTCGATGTGTGTAATAACTTGTCAGACACAAACATGATATGTCCATTTTAAATATTAACTGATTCAGCTATAGCTTTGTGCTCTTGGGCTTTAGGTTTGTGGGGTTTTTTTTTTTTCACAAGAGCTGAGCTCAGTACAGAGCTGCAAGCCAATATAGCCAAAATTGCTCATGGTGATTAATTTAGAAATTTTTATTGGCGCCCCTTGGCAGGCTTCTGGCGCCTTATATCCATTTTTAAAAAAAGCCAATCATTTTGTGATGTGCTAGGTCCTGGACTGAGAATACTGAGCTAATTTCAATAAGTGTCTCAGATTAAGCTAAAGCTTTGGCAAAATATGGAACATCTATGTTTAATCCTGTTTCTTAACTATAGAGTGGGTGAAAAATATCAGCTATTTTACTCTGGTGACAAACCATCTTCACATACAAAGATCCGGCATATGTTTTGATTGGGGGTGGGGGTGGAGGTATCAACATTTGGTTCATTGTTTTCAGTACTGGTGCCTTACAGATGTGAAGTGTTTCTAGCGGTCTTTCCATGGGCAAGAATGAGGGGCAGGGGAGCAGGATAGGAGGGATTTGGGGGCATACCAGGCCCTATTTCCAGGCCTGGGGCCGAGCTTGGCAAATCTCCGTGTCCAATTCTGCTCCCCAGTTGGAGTGCCGGGGGGGGTCTGAATGCAAAGTGGGTGGGTTACAGCCCTCTCAGGCCCACCCATGGTTACACTCTGCCTCAAATAATAGTATTGTGTATATGTTCCCTTAAAAAAAAAAATCAATAACTAAAAATCCAACATGTAACTGTAATTTAAGTGTGGGTTCTTAACTTGTTAGCACACTTTTTGATGCTGCCAGAGAATGCACGTAATTGAATTTACTATATTCAAGTAATCCTTTCTATATATTCATCGATCAGTCTTTCTTTTAATAGAAAAAAAAGAGTGAGTGTTTACAGTTGAAGATTTTTGTGCTTCGGAATGAGCTGGAGAGGCAGAAAAAGGCACTGGGTCGAGAAGTTGCCTTATTGCATAAGGAACAAAATATGTTACACGACAAAGGTGAGTGTAGAATGACCGGAATTTTTCTGGTGTCAGCATTCACAGCTACCTATCCAAAAGTCTGTGAGTAGCCTGCTTTGAGAGCATGAAAACTACTACAAAAGCAAGGCCACTTCCTCTTTTAGAAGTTCATGGATTCCCACTTTAAAGATTGCAGCCATCTGAGATCTGCAGTCCTAAATACTTGCACTTAAGCTGTCTGCATCAAAAGAATTAGCAAGTCATAACATACCAGAGGGGTACTAGAAGATGTCCAATTCTGGGCCCCCCACTACAAAAGGATGTGGACGCATTGGAGAGGGTCCAGCGGAGGGCAACCAAAATGATTAGGGGCTGGAGCATATGACCTATGAGGAGAGGCTGAGGGAGTTGGGTCTGTTTAGTCTGCAGAAGTGAAGAGTGAGGGGAGACTTGATAGCAGCCTTCAACTTCCTGAAGGGAGGTTCCAAAGAGGATGGAGAGAGGCCGTTCTCAGTAGTGACAGATGGCAGAACAAGGAACAATGGTCTTAAGTTGTGGTGGGAGAGGTCCAGGTTGGATATTAGGGAAAAACTGTTTCACTAGGAGGGTAGTGAAGTACTGGAATGGGTTACCTAGGGAAGTAGTGGAGTCTCCATCCCTAGAGGTGTTTAAGTCTCGGCTTGACAAGCCCTGGCCGGGTTGATTTTGTTGGGATTGGTCCTGCCGAGAGCAGGGGGCTGGACTTGATGACCTTCTGAGGTCTCTTCCAGTTCTATGATGCAAGTGGAGCAACACCAAAAATACTTGTCTGATATCAGGCTTCCCTAACAACTAAAATCACATAAGAGTGCTCCATGTACAGATCATGCCAAGTCATTAGTTCCATGTGTAATCCAAGCAGTTAGCAATATCCAAAATGTACTAAAGTAACACCATGACCCAATAAGTGGTGATGTAGTAATAGCCAGGGCTCGACAAATAATGCAATCTACTCGCCCGTGGTGAGTAGATTACAGCCTGGAAGAGCCGGTTTCGGGCCATCTGTACGTGCGCAGATCGCTGGACAGCACGCCTGGTGAGCAGGGCTCACTGCGGTTTGGCGAGCCCTGGTAATAGCATACCTCATATTCTATTTGGGAAGGATGAGGGGGTTATTACTAACATTGCAGTAATGAGTCTGTGCAATGCTAAGAGAGCCAGACCCATTGTACTAAACAGGATACAAAAACACAGACCTTACCCCAAAAGGGGTATAACACAAAGCATATTGTTTAGTGCTGATCTGCTTTCTATAGATCTATGGACTGAGCTCCACAAATAAAAATAATTTGATTTAAGCATGGAACTTTACAGTGGATTGAAAGATAAGACATCAAGGAATATTGATAGCTATTCTAAAAATAGAGGGGTGTCTTGATAATTTTTATGCTTAACTCTAGCAGTAGAAATAGTTATTTTATTTGCATACCTCTATCTATGGAGATGGATGCACAGATGTTAAAGGAGAATTAAGGTTTGCCATTGATTGATTGTATTTGGTTGGTGTACAATGTGTGTAGACTAATTTCCCCATTTACTGGAAGGGAGTGTCGTTTCTCCAGCTATTCTGTTCCCCCAAATGGCTGCATACTTTGGAGATCATGCCTAATAGTAATTGAAGAGGTTTGTGTACCCAACCTTGTATCTCATTTTCAGAAGAGTTCCCACTGATGCTTGAATTAGTTCACTGAATATACAAAGTTAAATGATTTCTCTCATCACTTCTATTTTCTAGGAAATGCATTTGAGACTGAATATAAGAAGCTTCAAATGCATAAAGAATCACTGCATGAGTTGAGAAAAGAATGCACTGCTAAGAGGTAAAGGGATGTGTATGGGTCCATTAATCTTTTTTATCTGTGATAGGAAAGGGAAAGGATGGTCTTGTGATTAAAAGCATTTGGACTAAAATTACAAAATTGTCTTGTGTGACTTTGGGCAAGTCACTGAATCTGTCTTAGTTTCTTGATCTGTAAAATATGTAATAATGCTTTGTTCTCCTGTCTTGTAAAGCTTGTAAACTCCGGGGCAGGGATTGTGTGTATACAGGGCATAAGATGATGGGGGGCCTTTAGGCGCGGTTGTTGTAATTGCTTTATTACACTTAAAATTGGCCCCTCAAAATCGAAAGGAGGATAAGCAATATGTTAGCATTACTGATTTCTGAGAGTGGTGGGGGTTGATAGTGCAAAGAGTTTGAGGTCACTAATCTTCAGGTGTTTTTGCCTTTCCCTCAGAGAACTATTTTTGAAGACCAATGCACAACTTACCATTCGATGCAGGCAGTTGTTATCAGAGCTTTCCTATATTTACCCTATTGATTTGGTAAGTTTTTCAGACTCTTTAAACTTGCTGAACTAAAATGAACTTTGTCTCAGACATGCTCTCTAGCTGCCTTCAGAATAAACTTCTCTTCCATGCTATTCAGTTCCATGCTCCTGAAATTTCTTTCTCCTGTTTCTCTTCTGATGTTTCCTACTTTGAATCTGACAGTGGGCTTGTCTGGCAGGGACTTCATATACTCTGGTGTTCCTGCTCCTCTCTTTCAGTCATTGGGGTTCTGATTTGGTAATGTTTGCACAGAATCTCTCCCCATCTTCTCATACCACTATGTTCAGGTAGATAAGTTAATAGAAGGTGTGGTGCATGTTTGGGTTATCTGTCATCTATTCACACTGAATTGCTTGTCTAACTTAGATTGTAAATGCCACAAGGAAAGGACCACATTGTGCTGTACTAGGGTAACCGCATCATAATAACTTAAGCTTGGACCTCTTGGGGTGGCAAGTAAAGCTAAAAGTGAGAGCACAGCACAGTAGTTAATAATGATCTTACCAGACTTCACTAACTTGGCAAAACTTTTAACATAGTAGGCAGAAAATACTCATCAGAAGAATGAGTTCTAATATTTACACAATATAAGTTTAAAATGACTCAGGAATGGATTCAATTGAATTTACAATTTGAGAATTAGTCCTTTAGAAAATATTTTTAATTTAATGATGAGTGAGAAATGACTCCATTTTCTTAATTTTGAATTTTTCATCTATATTAACTGATGCTTTACAAAGTCTCTGTGGTCTGATTTTAACATGCCTCTAAGTTTTTGCTTGGAATTTGTAACTTATATTTTTAGATGTACTGTGTCCCATTCTCATTTTTTGCTGTTCAAATCCATAGAATGATCAAAAGGATTACTTCGTCTGTGGAGTCAAGCTGCCTAATTCTGAAGACTTTCAAGGTAGCTGGATATTTATTTTTCATTTAGTACTTAGGTTAGCTGTGACACTACTTTATCATAGGGCAGACTTATTGTTTTAGGAGCCAACCAAAGCAGTTTGAAAAAAAATTGAGTCAAGTAGGCAGTTCTGATCTAATTTCTAATAGTTTTTCACCTATGAGTAGAGCTAGCTTGGACTTGGAGTAAACGTTCATTGCTGAAAAAACTGATTTCTCACAATTGAACTGTGGGAAAGGGTTAACTGGAGTGAATTTCCTGACTCCGAACAAAGTTTGGAAAACATTAAACATTGTCAGAATATACTCTTTCATCATTTTCTAAACAACTTTGTTTAAAAAGTAAAAACAATAAAGGTTGAAATCTGCACGTCAACTAAGGATGGGCTAAGATTTTGAAACATGAACCCAGTCAGTATGGGGATAACCATTATTATTAGGTTTTCTGTTTTTTTGTAGCCTGTCTGATCTCCCTGAGCATTTCCATCCCATCATCATTTTAGACAGGTAGTTGGTAGTACATTCCCACTGCTATACTCTTGTAGTTCAAGCATGGAATTTCTGTAGCAGAGATTCTGTGGTACCATTTGGTTCACTTCAGACCTTTTACTATATTTGACACTGTACTGCTTTTCAGATATAGTGCCTCTCTTCCACCAGCAGAAGCTACTCTGTAATTCCTATATATTCTATACCCTGTTACTACCATGGCCTCTTGAGTATCATTGTTTTGTCCAGTTTGTGTTGTCTAGTATATCAATATTCCCATTAAATACCAAACACTTAAGTTCATCCATCATAGTATGTAAACTTCTAACTCTATGTATAAGGAATTATAAAATTTGTCAATATTTAGTTGTCTGTGTTCATGTGATGTAATTGAATGGAACTTTTTCATTTGACTGTTTCTCTTCAGCTTTTACCATTACACTGTCAACTTCTTTCCTCTCTCCTTTACCAGGATATTGAGAATTCCTGTTAATGGATCATCCTCAAGGAATGTTTGTGTGAACAGCATGCTTCTCTGTACCTATCGGCTTTCTCCCCCAGTGCTTAGTTGAAAAATTTCTCTGACTTTTTAATTTTACAGGACAACAATCTGGTTCTATTTTGGGTTAGGCAGAGCCCATCCTTCCTGTATAAGTTCCTCCTTTCCAAAATAGTTCCTCAATCCCTAACAAACATAACCCTCTCCTTCCTCCAATTCATCCATGCATTGAGACTCTGCAATTCTCCCTGTGCTGTGGGACTGGAAACTTTTCAGAGAATACTACCTTGGAGGTCCTGACCCGAATTTCTTATCTGGCAACCTAAATTTAACCATTCTTCTACCTTTCCCTATGCCATTGCAACCTACCTGAGGAAATTCACATTGTGATTCTCCCAATCTATCTATCATAGCTATCTATGATTCTAATAATCAAATTCCCTGTTACTATTACCTGCCTGTTCCTAAGAACTGGGGTCCCCAGTGTGAGAGAATACGATGTCATCTGGCAGGAATGTCCCAACTATGGGATTGTTTACCATCCCTCCAGTTCGAACAATACAGAAGTGAGAGACTACTGTATCCTAGAAGGTCTCCTGTGCGTGCCTGTCTCCCTTAGCTCCTACAGCTCAACAATGTTGGTTGCAGGAGCCTGAACTTTGTCTTTAAGAGTCATGAGTTGCTTACACTGAATGCATTCCTAAGCCACATTCAGTGCAATAAACTGGATACCTGTCCCAAGATTACTGCTCCTGGTTGCTAGCTCCTTTAGTCACTTTGTATGGATCGGTTTAAACTTCTTCTTCCTGAGTAGTCCTCCCACCTTGTTAAGGGACTAGGAATCAAAGGATGTCAGATTGAAGCCTCTGTAAGAAGCACTAAGCTTTGCTTAGCGCACAGCCTTCCTCTCAGTTCCCAACAAACCATGCTATAAACTGCAGTCAAGCAGACACACAAAGAAATTGAGGGCAAACTCAGTCAAGAGTCACATGTTCTTTCATTTGTTGTTTCAGTTCTTCACTGGGACAGTTTTCTTAAACTCGAATTTGCTGTTCCTGTTTCACTAAAACAAGCTTTTTAAAACCTAGTCTATACTGTGGTGATTTATTCAGGGCACAAGTGATTTTAATATAAATCCTAGCAAATTTGGTGAGGTGACTCACTAATATGATTGCATTTAAAGTGTCAGAAAAATGCAAGTGAATGAGAGAGGTCAGTGTGATTAGTATTTCTTCACTATCTAATTGCATGTTTTATGGTCTTTAACAGATGCCTTATTTGTAAACATTTACAAGTACCTTTGTACCAGTGTAATTTGTCATAACTTATTGGTATTATCCAAAGAGACGGAGTCCTTTCAAGTTTGTCACAAAGAATTAGTTTGCCTGCCCTGTGACCTACTGCAAATTGTGTGTGTGTGTGGGGGGGGGGGAATGAAGTACTGATTTTTTTTGATTTTTTTTTAAAACTTGGAAAATGTTGTTCACCTGATTTCTTGCATTTTTAAAAATGTTAGCATAATGTTAGTGGATAACTAAGTTTAAAAATAAAATTTGAACTCCATGACATCACAGTTCTACTTTAATGAGACCCATATTTGCTGCAGACATTGAATTCCTTTTTACGGAATAATTCCTTGGAGTCGGTGTTATTTTTAAATTTGTCATGAATTGCCTTATTGAGAGTAAGGTATGATATCATAGATGTCACGGAGATAAATTAGTGTTTTTCCTTCCTTGTTCAGATTCTTATGTATTTCAGTTAGTTTCACCAGAATTTCTGTTGTAATTGGAAGGGGTTTGGGCTAGCTATAGCTTCTTTCCAGCTATTTCTGGATTCACATGCTATTTTTTTAATAAGCTAGAAAATAGCACAAAGGAACAAGATGAAAAGCTAAAAATGCCATTAAAAGGTTAATAACTGTTTGTAGAAAATGAGTTAAGAAGTGGGGTGGAACAGCCATAAATAAATCTTCATTAGAGGTAAATTAAATTTTATATATACAACTTCAGATCCCCAGTTATAAAATAAATGTAAAACGTTAACTTTCTAAAACATGGCTAACAGTTGGTTCCTTCAGTTAGCGGCCAAGACTAGGGTTCAAGCCCCGGCAATCAGTTTCCCTGTCCAACTGTTGGTGATATCACTAATGTCTAAAGTGATGTAAGAATTCTACTGCTTTCTTTGCCATAGGTGTTAGTGAGGCCATCAGCTGCAGCCAGAGAATTGCAGACCCCTGAAAACTTGAGCTCTGGCCTATGGAGCCTTTTTCTTAAAAAAACCAATTCAAAACAAAAAAAACACTTTTAGTTAATTGGAAGTTGAAAACTATTTCCTTTACAGTTTGAAAAATGTGGTAGATTATCACCTAAGATCTACATCTCATGACTCCTTTCAACATAAGATATAAGTAATGAATTGGGAATAATAGATTTTAAACCAGGAAGGATTTTTACCTTTAGCATCAGAATATAGTGTCTCAGCCATGAATGATTTTAAAAGATGTTTAACCGCTGTAGTAGAAATGCAGTATCCGTTCTATAATTGAATGCTTAAATGTGCTATTACCACATCATAAAGAAGTTGGAACCATACATTGTAATAGAAGTGTGTTAGAATAAGTTTAGTAGTACCACTAAGACGTCTGTAAGATGCTTTCAGTTTTTTTCTTTTTAATTGAATATGCATCTTTCAATCATTTAACAAAAATGTGTCCTGTTCAAGTCTTTACTGTTCCCGTAATATGGACATCCTTGCCATGCTAAATTTTCATTAATGCACTTGAATTCTATTGATATGGTAAATATTTTAAGTGGATAAATAAGTTGTTCTTTCATTAACAGCAAAAGATGATGGAAGCATTGCTGTTGCCCTGGGCTACACTGCACACTTGGTCTCAATGATTTCCTTCTTCCTACAAGTGCCACTCAGGTATCCCATCATTCACAAAGGTTCCAGATCTGCAATCAAAGATAATATCAATGACAAACTGACAGAGAAAGAGCGAGAGTAAGTATGTCATCTTCATGTGTACTTTCTAAGAAAAATGTAGCATCTTGACTTTATAGGGTTGACGAACCCAGCTGGTCTGCTCTGTTTCCCTGTTCTGTGAGTTGCAAAGTAAAATTAAGCAGTACTAATTACTTAAGTGCTCTTCATTCTATCGTCAGCAGATACAGTAAACAATGGAGTTGTAGCACCTCGGCAAGATTGAAGAGAGAGGTTTAAGGAGAATTAGGGAAAAATTGTCTGCATTGGCATGGGGGAGGGGACGGGAATGAGAAGTATATCCAAATGATATTAAACTCTTTGGAGATGTAATAAGGTATAACAAGTTATAGTTTAGTGTGTGGATTCCTCATGAAAAAGCATTAGTATTGGGGGGAGACTATAGACTCCAACTAAGATGGATGGGCTCTACTGTGCTAAGCAAGGCAGTGTGTATCTGATTTCTCAAAATAGCCAAAGTGATTTAGAAGCACCATGTTCAGTGAAACTAGGTATACTAAGACAGCCCTTGCTCCAAAGATTCTATTGAAACAAAAGGTGGGAGAAGAATAATCGTACTCATTTTACAGTTAAGAAAAGTGATACGGATTTAGTAACTTGCCCAAAGTTATCCAGGATGTCTGACAAACCTTGATCTGAATTCCTGTGTTCTATTCTATTGTTTTAACCACACAACTATCTTTTACCCAGATTTTACATAGTTCTACCAATAGAACTTAAAGTTCTTCAGCTCATAGGGTGTGTCTAGACTACAGGGCTTTGTCGACAAAACTATACCTGTGTCTACACTACTGCCGAGTTCTGTTGACATAACATCGACAGAACTTGGCAGTTTTGTCGACAGCGGTAAACCTCATTCTACGAGGAATAACGTCTTTTGTCGACAGAAGGTGTTATTGCATCTACACTGTCCTTTGCGTCTACACTCAAGTCGACAAAGCGGCTTGCTTTGTCGACAGAACTGGATGTAGTCTAGACACTCTTTGTCGACAGAAGTTTTGTTGACAGTATCTGTCATCAAAAGCCTTTAGTCTAGATGTACCCCTAGTATTTTGCGTTTGAGCCAAATCTTCTTAATCAGTTTATCTAAATGATTTTTTTCTCCATAGCTCTCATGAATTCAACATTTATATTCCAAACTACATTCCCCCAAAAGGAGAGGTTTAGCTTGCACTACTCCAAAAAACACACTCTGGTATTAACCCTTCTCCCAACATATTCAGGAAGCTCTAGGTTTTTTTTCCCCCAATTGGCCCTGTCCAAGGTCCTAAAAGTCAGTGTCCAGGATTGGAGGGGCATATAGATGGATGGCAAAGGGGTCTCATATTCTTTCTGGGCACTGCTGTCTTGGTAGCTGGTGGCTCTATAGGTAGTTCTATATAGCTTATTTTGCAGCTGCTTCCCCTCTGCCTTAGCTGCTTCCTTCTCATACATGTCTAGTTCAACTAGATGGTGACTAAATGTGCCTCAGAATCTGACTGTGTGTGTTTTAATAGGCTTTTATGAAGACAACTGTTCCACTTCAGTCCAAGGGACTGTTGAGTAATTCTGGCATACTTCATACTTGGCAGCCATTGTAACACAGCATCCCTTGTTAGCAACACTTTTAGGGTGACTCGTCACATATTTGGCTTGAAGAGGTTCTAACATGAATTCATATTTCATTTTAGTTGAAACTTTGCCTATAGCATCAAAATGAAGGGTTTTAAAAGATTTTTATTTCAAAGATAGGGTAGATGTTTTTGTTACACTAATTAAAAATGGTTTGGATTTAGGCTATTTAAAAAACTTAATACTGTACCCTGCATTCAATTGCTGTAAGTAATACTTATTACAAGTACCTAAAATAAACTTGGTAAATAGTGCCTAAACACTTACAGGATAGACTTGTTTTTCTTTGGTAAATTCATTTTAAAATGTGTACACACTATTTAATATAGTAAGCATCTTGGCAATTGCAAATAAAGTACTTAAAGTGAATGATTCAGACCACTTATGTTCTTAGGAAAATATGAGTCTTTACTGCTTTATTGGAAGCAGGACTATTTGTAAAATAAGCAGGAGGTTACAGGGTGGACCTAGTACTTCTATATCTCCCCAACTACTGGAAATGAAGTATGAAAATATCAGCCATTGGCTTTCAGAATACAGGCAGTCCCCAAGTTACGCGGATCTGACTTACGTCGGATCCGCAGTTACGAACGGGGTTTGGTGCCCATCTCCCTGGTCTGCTGAGACGGGGAGCAAAGCCTCTGAGGACGCCAGCAGCAGGACAGCCGCGGCATGTCTGGGCTGTCCGCTGCCCGCGTGCTCCCCGGCTTTGCTCCCCGTCTCCCTGGTCTGCTGGTCTCCAGCAGACCAGGGAGACAGGGAGCAAAGCCGGGGAGCACGCGGACAGCCCAGACGCGCCGCGGCTGTCCTGCTGCCGGCGTCCTCAGAGGCTTTGCTCCCCATCTCCCTGGTCTGCTGGTCTCCAGCAGACCAGGGAGACGGGGAGCAAAGCCGCGGAGGACCCGGGCGGCGGGACCGCGGTGCGTCTCGGTCCGCTGCCCGCGTCTTCCTGGTCTGCTGGGGGGGGGAGGGGGGGAGCGCAGCTAGTACGCTGGACCAACCCAGCAGCACCCCAGCTGCTCTACCCCAGGCGTCCCCAAGTCAGCCGCTGCTGAAACTGACCAGCACTGACTTGGGGACGTCTGGGGTTCTTAAATTGAATCTGTATGTAAGTCAGAACTGGCGTCCAGATTCAGCCTGTTGAAACTGATCAGAGGCTGATTCCAGGAAGCCCGGAGCAGAGCAACTCTGCCTCGGGCTTCCTGTAGTCAGCTGCTGGTCAGTTTCAGCAGCGGCTGAATCTGGACACCAGTTCCGACTTACATACAGATTCAACTTAAGAACAAACCTACAGTCCCTATCTTGTACGTAACCCGGGGACTGCCTGTACAGCCAACTTGGAAATCATTAACAGAAGTGCTAAAGTTATGGTGCTTCCATGATATATTCTAATTGTTATCTGCTCCCTTCTTCGTATATGCCATATAAGGTATGTCTAGACTGCAGGGTTGTTTGTTTGGTTTTTGTTTTTAAAGTAGCCTTTTTTCGGGGAGGGGAAAAAAGTCACGTGTCTAGACTGCTGTCGTATTTTTTCAAAATTAAATTGAAAACATGTCAGTTTTTCGACAGCAGTAAACCTCATTTTATGAGGAAGAATGCTTTTTTTTTTTTTTTTAAAGTGCTCTTTTGAAAAAAGGCATTCTTGAACGCAAACCGCTTTTTCAAAAGAGAGCATCCAGATTGCCTGGGTGCTCTTTCGAAAAAGCGGATTGCTTTTTCAAAAGTTGGGTGGCTGTCTAGACTATCTTTTTCGAAAGAGGCTTATAGTCTAGACGTACCCATAGACTTGTAATATCATGTCAACATATGTTTCAGTTCATCCACAGAACTTTCTCAGTCTGTTTATAGAACCATCTTACCTCAGTGTTTTTTAAAAAAGAATGAATTTTTCTTTAAATACCTCCTTAAAAGACAGCTTTGAAGAAAAACGTTTTAAGAACCATCTTGAATGTACAGAAAGCGTGTTAAAAAGTAAAAAAACAAAACTCATACTGCTTGAAGTTCGGACTCAAATTATGTATCCTTTATATGTCTGGATTGGATTCTGTCTGAGGTTTTAAGCTTTTAGAGACCATGCAATGTTTCCTCCATGCTGAAGGTGCTGAATAAAACCAGTTTAAACTTCTCAGCTCTACTCTGAGAAATAGAAACATAACACTTTTTCTCCTCTATCTGTAGGCATCCTTTTAATCCATAACTTTAATATTTGTCACACGTTTTACACTTGCATGTAACATTTTCATTAATCTGCTTCTGTATTTTATAGAGTAGTGTCACACCTGACTTGTGGAAAGTACAGGGCTTTTTTTGTGTGCATTTTTCTTTGTAATGGCTCCTGGATCTAGATTACATTTTTGTAACTCATCTTTGCAATAGAATTTTAGATGCCTCATGTTTTATTCATTTTTTTAAACTACCATGAATGGTAGATCCTCTAAACACACTTTTAGCCTAATAGCTACCTTTGCTAGTTAGAATCTCATGGGTTTAAAGGAAGATACCTCAGTTCAATTCTTCCCCTCTTTGGTTTTTTACAAAGCGTCTCATTCACGAGATGGACAGGGCTATGGAGTGAACTAGAACTAAGTAGCTAATTAGGCTGTTTGCAGGACCTCTTTCATATTTGTTGCAGAGGCTGGATACTGTGTGGTGAATGAGATGAACTGTAGGAAAGAATTGGATTGATCTGAATCAATGTGGCTTTTGAATCACGATTTAAATCATCAAAAAATATGATTTAAATCCCGTTTCCCACTGACACTTCACATTTCTTAAACAATGGTGCAAATTTGATCACTAAAACATGTTAATTTATAGTTCAGTACAGCATTTATAACATCTGACAGGATATACTTGGTGTAATTTTTTTTTAGTTAATGTGATTTTTTTATTAATTTAGGAAATAGTACATAATACTCATTACCTATGTTCAAGCTGCAGATGCACCAACAGTACATTAGAAATGGTAAGAACTAAATCATGCGCACAAACATAATAGAACTTATATTTTATTAAATTAAATCTTAAATGTTACAGAAATGTTTTATATTTGCGATTGCAGCAGTCTCCTGTGTTGCTGGCTGATAGCTGTCCTTAAAATTTGAAAGTGTTTAAAATAAGTTTAACTGAGTTCTCAGTACTCTAAATGTGAACACTAAATGTACTTAACTTTTACAACTAGCTCTCATCTTCCCCCTCAACTGTCATTTTGATGCAGATAATATTCTAGGTTACCAAAAACCTAAGGCTGCCTGTGCTTAGTGTGTGCACACTTAATTTTGGAGTATGCCCTGCTGAAAACAAATATAGGATTGGATTCCTTTGAGTAAGCTGAGTTAGCCAGAATTAAAATAGAGAATACACTTATGGCAACACCATTATGGTCTGTGACCATGATGTTCCAAAATAAGAGGCATATATGATGTAATATAAAATAAGAAAATGACTGTGGCAACTAGCAACTTTAGATTATTTTCCTACAACTTTCGGTATTGTATGGTTGGGTGATAGATTCTAAACCTAGTTAACTAATTAAGGATTAGCAAAACAAAACTTTTTTTTTCTAGCAACATCCAACATAGCAAACAGCTTGGTGATTTATTTGATATATCACGTACTAAAAGGCAGAGAGAGTCTTAAAGAATAATTCATTGCAAAGTTGGTCAGCATTGTTCTTCAGACGTATCCACATCATTTTCTCCCAATAAGCAGTTTTCTTTATAATGTTTCATTCTCGCAGTTAGACCCTTCATTATCATTATCATCATCATCATCATCATTTTGCACTGTTTAAACTTGACAAGTTTTCCTTTTTTACACAGGGAACAAATTTCTTCAAAATATTTCTTCCTTTACATCAAGAAGCCATGACAGTTTTTCTATAGCAAAAGTGTAGGATAATATAGGAAGCTGTATGTATGCTGAATGTCTTCCCTTTTCCTTTCCTATCCATTCCTATGTTCCTTTATATGCTGCCTTTCCTTTCTTTTACAGTATATTGTCTCTGTCTTTAGACAGTGTCTTAACTAACTACCATGTGTGGCCCAGGTTCACCACCACATAAGCACAGAACAAAAACATTCCTATCCAGCCTGTCTGTTTTTGTACAAGTTTGGCTGCTGAGAAACAAACTGAAGATTCAAAACTTTCAAGAAGTTAGAGCTGATTGTTAGGCTGGACAGACTAGAGCGATTAATTCTTTTTGAGACTGGAGGTATATCATGTTTGTGATCAGATCTGATTTTTAAAATAAAAAATTTAGAGTTTTATTGATTTTTGAAAATATCAAATCCAATTTAAATAAAAAGAACATTTTTTTTCAAGTGATTTAAAAAAAAAAAAAATCCGCCCTATAAAGAATGGCCTCTTGGATAAGGCAGGTGAATGCTATTTGAAGAATGGCAGAGGCTGCAATAGAATGCAAAAAGAGTGTGACACTGGACAAAATTAGCTGAAAGTGAGAACACAGTGAATCTGTATTGACATCCTTGGGGTCTGATTTGCAGAAGTGATACTTACAGCGGAGGTCACTGGAGGTACTTCTCTATACTTATGTGGTGAGGGCACTGTTGGGTTGATTGAATAGTTCTCAAATCCAAAGACATACCTAAATAATCCCACTTTCCTCTGACTAGACTTAAAGCTCTTGGTTCCCTTTTATGATCCTGAGGGAGGCAGGAAGTAACTCCAGAAATTACACCGCAATAAACACATCTGAGCAGACAAACACTCTAAAGGAATCTTGCATTCACCTCCATTTTTCCTTTATGCCTTTTTGAAATCAGTGAAACTCTTAAACTCAAATATTAAAATGGTGGCTCGGGAGCAAAGTGGGAAACAGCCTTAGATTGTCAGCCTGAACAACTAAAATTTGGCAAGGATTAGATATATATGTAATTGGAAAAACATGAATTTTATAATGGAGTGTGTTAGGTTACCTTGGTTATAAGTGTCCGTACATACACCACCTACACTTTCAGAATTGGAGGTTATACATCTTCAATTTTCTTTTCCTATTATATTGCAAATAATGTACTTAATTTTAAGATGTACTCAATGAAGTTTATTAGTATGAAACAAATGTAGCCTGTCTCATGAGTGAGTGTGTGTATGTGTGAGAGAAACTAACTTGTATCTTGCTGCTGTCTACAAGCATTCAGCTAATGCTTTCGTACATGTGAAATTTTGAACTGTAAATCTCAGTAGCCCTAAATCTACCTGAGAATTTAAAATAGCAAATTGTGGCGGTTAGCCTTTTATGAACCTATTAGCCAGGGGGTGGGAACGGTGTCTCTGGCCTCTGTTTGTCAGAGGCTGGAGATGGATGGCACGAGACAAATCGCTTGATCATTGTCTTCGGTCCACCCCCTCCGGGGCACCTGGTGCTGGCCACTATCGGCAGACAGGCTACTGGGCTAGATGGACCTTTGGTCTGACCCAGTACGGCCATTCTTATGTTCTTATGTGCTTTCTTCATTGATTCTAAGTAGCTTGTGAGAAGTTAGGTGAGTACAACCCACATTTGCAGTTGTTTCTCAGTTGGATTTGTTTGTTATAGCACTTTATACCTCCTAGACCAGTGGTCCCCAACCTTTTGGGGCTGCCGGGCCCCCGGGGATGGGGCCACTCAGGCGCTGAGCACTCGGGGGTGGGGCCGTGCATGTGCCTGTGGGCAGGGCCACCCATACGGCACGTGCCCTGTGCTAGTGCCCTTCCTGGGCCACGCACCCATGGGTGGGGCTGCCCATAGGCCGTGCGCTGCATGCCCAGGGGTGGGGCTGCCACCGTCCGGGTGCTGCATGCCCAGGGCCTGCACCACTCCTGTGCTACAAGCCCAGGGCTGGTGCCACCCCTGTGCCACGCACCCAGGGGCTGGCACAGCCCTTTCGCCGCGCACCCGTGGGTGGGGCCGCCCAAACACCACGCGCCCGGGGCTGGCACTGCCCATGTGCCATGCGCCCGGGGCTGGCACAGCCGTTGCAGCGCACACCCGGGGATGGGGCCGCCCAAATGCTGCGCACTTGGGGGCGGGGCCACCCATGTGCTGCGCACCTGGGGCCAATGCTGCCCATACGCCGTGCATCCGGGGGGCCAGCACCGCCTATGTGCCGTGCGCCCAGAGGCGGGGCCGGCCCCATTCACTCGGGGTGCTACTGTATTGGTTTTTTCCTTTTCTCCTCCTGCTCGGAAACTTCCTCCAATCTCATAGCTTCACACATCTCTGAGGAGGTAGAAGAGGAGAGATTAATATGGCTGAAACCATCTGAGTCACAGGAATTGAGGAGGTAGAAGAGGAGAGATTAATATGGCTGAAACCATCTGAGTCACAGGAATTCAGACACAGCTGTGAGAAAATCTTAGACATCTGCATGCAAAGGCACACTCATTTTTTCACTTTTAATGCTGTCAGCAGCTGTCCCTTTGTGATAATTTACTGAGCACTTAGAAACTAGACATTAATGGAAAATCATAAAGACGAGAGATGTGCAGTATATGAGTGTAGTTAACTTTTCCAGGAAGAACTGGAAATGGTATCACAGACTTGATGTGATAAATCTCATGACTGCAGAATTGGTGTTAGAGGGATACAGCTTGTACAAGAAGGACAAACAGGGGAAAGAGGGAGGAGGCATTACATTGTGAATAAAGTTCAGAAGAAGGTGTGAAGCAGACCAGTTAAGAGTCTTTGGGGGAAGGAGGCATGTGGAAGAGGGCAGCAGAGGTGATGCCATGGTAGGAATCTCCTGTAGATCCCCAAATCAGGAGGAAATGGATGAGGTATTTCTTTAATGAGCAATAAATAGCCAAGACACAAGACCTGGTAATGATGGGGGACTCTAACTATCCAGACACTTTGTGTTTTGCCATATATTATTTTTACAACAAGTCCATATGCTCCTGAAATGTATCGGTGGTAATTTCATGTTTCAGAAGGTGGAGGAAATAACCAAGGGGATAACCCTGTTAGATTTGAGTAACATGGTTACAACTCTGAAGATAGAAGTCAATTTGGGTAACCATGAAGTGTGATCAGTTTCATGATTCCTAAGCAAAGGAGGAAGTAGGTAGTAGAGTAGGACAATGGACTTACAAAAAACAACGTCCGATTAACAAATTCAGAACTGGTAAGTGAGATCCCATCAGAAGAAAATCTAAATCATAAAGGAGTTCAGGAGAGCTGGCTGTTCCTCAGAGGGACAATATTAAAGGTACAACTAGATCATAGTTCAGACCAACTTGAGGAATTGTAGAATTAGTCTGAAATCAAAAACTTGAAATTTCAGTAAGACCACCAGCACTGCTCTTAGGAAGGGAAAATCAAATGCACCTCTACAAAATGGGGAATAACTGGATAGACCATAGTACTGCAAAAAGGATCTGAGTTATCATGGGTCACAAACTAAAGAGTCAGCAATGTGATTCAGTTGCTAAAAAGGCTACTATCATTTTGGGGTGAGTTAACAATGTCCTGTGTAAGACACTGGAGGTCATTGTCCCATCTGGTTGGTACTCATGAGACTTCGGCTTGAATACTGTTCTGGGTGCTACACTTTATCCAAAGTATCCATATCTTTCTTAGAGTCCTGATGAGAGTAGTGAAAATGATTAAGAAGTTTGGAAAGCTTTAACTATAAGGAAAGGTTTAAAAAAACTAGGTATGTTAAAACAAAAAACAGGACTGTAGCACTTTAAAGACTAACAAGATGGTTTATTAGGTGATGAGCTTTCGTGGGCCAGACCCACTTCCTCAGATCAAATAGTGGAAGAAAATTGGCACAACCATATATACCAAAGGATACAATTTAAAAAAATGAACACATATGAAAAGGACAAATCAAATTTCAGAACAGAAGGGGGATGAGGGGGGGAGGTAAATGTCTGTAAGCTAATAATATTAGAGGTGATAATTGGGGAAGCTATTTTTGTAATGGGTAAGATAATTAATGTCTTTGTTTAGACCTAGGCGTAAAGTGTCGAATTTAAGCATGAATGACAGTTCAGAGGATTCTCTTTCAAGTCTGGTGTTAAAAGGTCTTTGAAGCAGGATGCAAGTAATCAAGTCGTTGAGACAATGCCCTTTCTGGCTAAAATGGCAAGAAACTGTTTTTTCTTTGTGATCCTGTCTAATATCTGTTTTGTGAGCATTGATTCTTTTGCGAAGTGTCTGAGATGTTTGTCCAATGTACATAGCAGACAGACACTTTCGGCACATGATAGCATAAATTATATTTCTGGATGAGCAGGAATGTGTGTTCTTGATCTTATAACTCAATGGGTTAGGTCCAATAGCAGTATCAGCAGAGTGAATATGTGGACAAAGCTAGCAACGGGGTTTGTTGCAAGGGAAGGTTCCAGGGTTGGTATTAGTGTGGTATGTCCTGTGGTTGTTGGTAAGAATCATCTTGAGGTTAGGTGGTTGTCTATAGGAGACTATGGGTCTGTCTCCCAGAGCCTCTTGGAGTTGAGTATCCTGTTCCAGTATAAGTTGTAGTTTATTGATAATGTGTTGGACAGGTTTAAGTTGGGGGCTGTAGGTGATGACAAGTGGTGTTCTGTTGTTTTTCTTGGGTCTATCTTGAAGTAGATGGTTTCTAGGTATTCGTCTGGCTCTTTCAAATTTTTTTTTTTTATTTCTATGGGTGGGTAGTTGAGGTTTATAAATGCTTGGTAGAGATCCTGACGTTTCTGGTCTGTCAGTGGGATTAGAGCAGATGCGGTTGTATCGAAGGGCTTGGCTATAGACAATCGATCATATGGTGTGTTCTGGATGGGAGCTGGGGGCACGTAGGTAACTACAGGCAGTCCCCGAGTTACGCGGATCCGACTTATGTCAGATCCGCACTTACGAACCGGGCTTTTCTCGCCACAGAACTCGCAGGCGGCGGGACCACCCAGACACGCAGTGGTCCCGCCACCGTGTCCTCCGGGGCGAGAAAAGCTGCTCTGGGTGTCCCTGGTCTGCTGGGGGGGGGGGTCCCCAGCAGACCAGGGAGACCCGGAGCAAAGCCTTGGAGGCGCAGGACCCCGCCACCTCTGCGGCTTTGCTCGGGGTGTCTCTGGTCTGCTGGGGTGTCCTTGGTCTGCTTTGCTCCGCAAAGTCCCCCCCCCCCCTTCCACAGCAGACCAGGCTTTTGTTGTGGACGCCTGGGGTAGAGCAGCTGGGGTGCTGCCGGGTTGGTTCTGGGGGGACCTACCCAGCAGCGCCCCAGCTGTTCTGTCCCAGGCTCCAGATTCAGCCACTGTTGAAACTGATCAGTGGCTGATTCCAGGAAGCTGGGGGCAGAGCAACTCTGCCTCGGGCTTCCTGTAGTCAGCCCCTGGTCAGTTTCAGTAGCAGCAGCGGCTGAATCTGGAGCCAGTTCCGAGTTACGTACAAATTCAACTTAAGAACAAACCTATATTCCCTATCTTGTACGTAACCCGGGGACTGCCTGTATATGAGTCGGGTTTTCTGTAGAGAATGGTGTCTAATTTTCCATTGGTGACTTGTACTGTGGTGTCCAGGAAATGGATCTCTCGTGTAGAATGGTCCGGGCTGAGATTGATGGTGGGGTGTAGGTTGTTCAAATCTCGTGGAATGTCTCCAGTGTTTCTTGGCCATGCGTCCAGATCATAAAGATGTCATTGATGTAGTGTAAGTAGAGAAGAGGTAAAAGGGGATGGGAGTTGAGGAAACGTTGTTCTAAGTCAGCCATAAAGATATTAGCGTATTGTGGGGCCATGTGTGTACCCTTCCATGGCTGTGCTGCTGATCTGGAGATATAAATTGTTCTCAAACTGGAAATAATTGTGGGTGAGAACAGTTACATAGGTCTGCTGTCAGATTGGCAGTGGTGTCCTCTGGGATAGTGTTTCTAATTGCTTGTATGTTAAGTTTTGAGAAAATAAGGCTAAAGTGCATTCATTAAGGGCTGTTTTAAAGAGAACAGTGATCAGTTGTCTCCTTATGCCCAAGTAGTAATGGACTTAATCAGTAGAAAGGGAGCTTTAGGGGGATTGAAAGTGGGTGTCGTCCCCCCCCCCCCTGTTAACTATAATAATAGTTAAGCAATGCAATAGGTGTCCCAGGGAGGTGGTAGAACCTCAATCTCTGAAGGCTTTTTAAGGACAGGTTAGACAAACATCTATCAGGGATGGTTTATGGATGCTTGGTTCTGCCTCAGTACAGGGCATTGGACTAGGTGACCTCTTGAGCAGTTGTACAATTCTAGACATTTTATTAATTTTGAAATAACATCTCTAATGCCTTAATGGCGATACTCAGTGTAATTCTGAAAGTAGTTGGAGTGCAAGTACAGAAAATTACATAAATGGAGCTAGTTGGAAAAAAAAAATTAAAGCACTTTTCATTCGAATTTGCCAATTCAAAGTCAAAAGGCCATGTGGTGACAGATTTTGATGAAATTACACTGGAAAGCACATATATTTTGTATGGAACCTCCACTCCCATTATGTGCCAGCTCACTCACCTGGCTTCAGAAGCATCTCTCTTCATAGGCTAGTGGGGAGAGTCCCATTTTCCTGTCTCCTGGCTTTTTGGCAGCCTGAGCTCCCAGGGCTTCCGATCAGGTGAAGTCCGCCAGGCTACAAGTAGAGCTGGACAGAGGACAGTAATTCTATTTTGTGGAGGATTTCTAAATGTTTGGATTTTGTTCCAAATTGGAACACAACCAGCATTCAGAATCCTGCAGAATAGAACTGCCATTCTTTATCCATAGGCATGGTATTCCTTCATAATACAATGAACAGAACACATTAAAGAGAGGAAAAATAGCAATCTTTCCCAAAAGTGGATATATGAAATCACACATTTAAATAAGAAATACTGTGACCCACTTAAACTTAATTCTTAAATTATACCATAATCAAAGCAATCAGATTTCCAGGCTCAGAACAAATAAGCAAAGATTATAGCAATTTTAAACTACTCAAAATTTGGATTTAAATTACTTAACTCAGGGACCTGGCATTTTTGGATATTTATAGATATAGTCTGTCTTTAACGAGGTTGGTCTGACCATTTCTCTATCCCTGGGAGAACATTAGGCTAGTTGGTTTAAGCCCAGAATTCATCCTCATTGAAATTGAGCATAATTTGATAAGTATGTATGAGGCACAGTTTCCATGCACATTTTTTTTTTTTTTTTTAAAGCATGATTCTTGATACCTGACTCTCCATTTAGTTGCACCACTGGTTGGAATCGATGGAATTAAACCAATTTCATGCATTGCAACAGAGTAAAGTATCAAGCTTACTATTTTTTTGTTCTTAGTCTGCCATATAATCAACTCTTTCTGAAAAGAGGGAAGTAATGGAGCAAAGCTGTTAATTACTGTAGATCACAGGTCTAACTGGGTGGATTGGAGGGAGAGGTAAAAATCTAGGGGACAGATACAGATTTTTGTTCTTTCAAAACTTATACAGTGAAATGGGGTTCATTTTTTCTTTTGGAAATCTACTTTTGTGATGCACATAACTAGAGCTGAGCGAGTGTTTCCATGTATTACATCCATTAATTTAGCCTGTTTACTTGACAGGTTGTAGCTCACTATTTTTATCTAATAACTTGTGTGAACTCTTGGTCTTATCTTGTGGATTAGCATTCAGTGTATGTTAATTTTTGAGTGGCCACATACGTGTTACTTTTCACACTCACTGTCATGGTGGGCCCAGCACTTCTAACAATGTTTACTTTTTGTGCCTGACATTAGGGCCAAAATTTTAGAATCGTGTACCTAATACTTCATGGCACTGGATAAAGGCTGCAGTGCAGAGCACAGAGGTGTGAGCTGCAGAGCACAACAAAAAGTTGCACTCTTAACAGCTTTGTGTTGGTGCAAACTAAAAGGTACTCAGTTCACATTTAGGTCATCTTTGAAAGGACTATATTAACGTGAACTGTTTACTTTTTTGTTTAGGTCCACAGAAGCCAGAGCACAACTTTTTGGTGCACTCTGCAATTTAACCCTTTTAATCTACACTGTGATGCTGTGTAGACATACCCAAAGACAGAGTTCCTGGGAATGGCGCACAGGGCACGGATCTCCTGTTTGCTTCATTCATTCTCTGTGGGGCATCTGGCACTAGTCACTGTCAGAGATTGGGCTATTGAGCTAGATTGACCTTTGTTCTAACCCAGTATGTTCGGTCTTATGTTCCTCTACTGCAGTTGCACAATACGTAATTTAAGTCTGATACAGACAGAGTCTGCCTTTCGCAGTGGCCTGTATCTCGTATCTTGAAAGAAATATGGAGGCAACCTTAACATCTAAGCATCTGTTTAGTGCTGTAGCAGGTAGGCAAATGTTTGAAGTTAAAATGTAATAACTGATTTTTTTTTTTTAAACTAGTATAGCTGTAGATCGAGTACCTGGAATTTTCCAGCCATTTGAAAAATCAGCCTCGCTATTGGACTTCTAGCAGTAGTGAATTCCACAGACTGATTATGCAGTCCCACAATCATTTATTCTAAATTAATTTGTTTAGAAACCCACTGGGATTTAATACAGACCTTCTTTAAATGCACCACATGTCATTCTAGAGTAAATGAGCTTTAAGAAATGATCAGAAATATCACCATTTCACTTCAGGCTTGTCCAGAGGCCTTTTTTAGTGGAGATTAAATTTTGAGATGTCAAGTTCCTTGCATAGGTTTTCATCAGTGCAGTTTGGGACATGGAAAAAGGACTGATTAAAAGAGAATAAAAAAAACCCTGAACCATATGTTTTAATGCCCAATTGGAAACAGATGAAGGCAGTTAAAAAATCAAGCAATTGTTTTAAAGTTTAAACAGTTTTTATTAAAGGCAGGTGGTTTATATATAGTAAAAAAAAAAAATCAGTCACCAGTATATTGACACATTTGTGATCTTTTTTGGATACAAAATGAGTTCATAAATCGCTAAATCTATCTAAAGATATTTGGACTTGAGAACTCCTAAGAGCAACCTTAGTGTCTGAAATAAATTTATGGAATATAGATCTTTTTAGGTTTACTTAACAGTTAACATCTGACTGACCAAACAGTCTTGTGGAGATTTACAGCAGATTACTCAGATATTTAAGAGTTTTTGTGATGCTGAGCAGGTACAGATTAGCCCAATAACAGATATGGGGCTATAAAATAAATGACATTTCAGTGACTGGTAAGCACTTGTTTAGGTCATCCCAAAAAGATAGCTCAGATATGGGGATGAGTTAGTAGTTGTGATTGATCGTGACAGTCTAATGGTGTTGATTAACTGTCACAGTGGTGGTCTCAGAACTATGCTTAAAACATAAATTAGTATGGGCATGTCTAAACTTCTTTACGAACTTGAGATCGGAAAGCACATGACACCAATAAAACTACTGATTTCCCAGGACGGATTCCACAGGTGAAGCACATCTGCTCCAGAAGGTCTTGGTCTTTTTTTTTTTTAAAATACTTTGAGAGCCTAGCAGTCTTTGCTATTGAGCAGAATACCTAGCTGCTTCTTAAAGAAAACATTCAATTGTAAGATTGGCTTGGAAACTAGTTTGTTTCATGAACTCATGGAAAAATTCCAGCAATTAGATTTGAGAAAGTATTCTGCAATATATGCAGTAATGTGTTAAGGTAGTGTGCAGCTTTTGCAGATGGTTCATTTTTTAAGATTTACTTTGGGAAATGCTTATGGGAGGAGGTTTCAAAATCTTTGATTCCTACCTTACTTCCGGTGTGAGTATTTGCTTCTCCATTTTTCTTTTGTTACTTAATAGGTCATGTTTCTCTAAGTTCTGTGTCTTTGCCTTCTACTTGTAAATTAAGACACTGACATTTGAGTCACAAAACTCTACTCTGGTTCCTGGCTGTCTCAGTCTGTCTCCATGTCTCCAGTTCTTTGGAGTACCAAGGGGACATTCAGTCCCCTGAAGGCAGGTCACTTTGATGGAAGATCTGCTTTTTGGAATTTTCCTCCCCTCACTCACCCACCAAAATACGTCTCTGATCATTTTACAGTGTGGCACAAAACAGTCTGCTAGATACCTTCTGACTGGGTATGATGAGATTTCTTCCTTTGGAGCATTTATATAAAAAGATGTGTGGGGGGGGAGGAGAGGTTACATACATTTATACCAAAAAGACACCCTAAACCAAAACGCTAGGCACCCCACCCACTTAATTACCTGCAGAATACCAAACCTATCCCCTAGTGGCTCTCCCCAAAACCTGACTTTTTTCACAGCAGGCAGCTTAAATAGTTGTGCCTCATAGCTTGCCATCATGGTCAGTACACGTCTTTCGTTTTTAGATTAAGAGGAAGAAACCTGCTCTGGAACTGGAGTGGCCCCTCAAAGAGCACTGTGATCCAGTTCAGATGTCTTTGATCTCAGTCTGGCACAAGGAATACGGCAGTAGTCCAATTAGCAAAGTTTAAGAACTCAAGAACAGCCGTACTGGGTCAGACCAAAGGTCCATCTAGCCTAGTATCCTGTCTGCTGACAGTGGCCAATACCAGATGCCCCAGAGGAAGGGAACACAACAGGTAATCCTCAAGTGATCACTCTCCTGTCATTTATGTCCAGACAAACAGAGGCTAGGAACACCATTCAAAAGCACCTCAAACTCAATCCAGACACCAGTAGATGATGAAAACCATCAGTGGAGTGCTGCAACTATCTGTATTACCCTGAATTGTAGTGCCATGTAGAATACATTGCAGTACAGTAATTCCTCATTTAACATTATAGATGCGTTTCTGAAAATGTTCATGCTAAGCAAAAACATGCCATGTGGGGTCAGTTTTCCCATTAAAGATAATGGAAAAGGTGGGGGTTGCATTTCAGGTGGTGATGGCAAAGTCAGTAGTTTGTTGGTGCTGGGTTGTCAATGTCCGCATTAGACATCTAGCAACACAAGTCGCTGTGGTTTGTTAAAACACACAGATAAACACGTGAGTGAGTGGAGAAGCACTGTGATCACACGTATTCATCCACTCATGCATATTACCACTGTTTTCACCAACTTATACCGCTGTGCGAAGTAGTCTGCCACTTGATTATTTTCATGTTATTTCGGGGACAGTCATGTTGTTCGAAAAACATTCCCTAAAAATAAAATCGTGCTATTGCGAAAGCGTGTTAAGCGGGCACGTGTTAAACAATTACTGTACCCATTCTTGAGGTGTAGTAGTATCTCAGTAGTAGGCTCTGCGTCAGGAAGAAATGATTGCAAAGGCCAGCTGCAAATGGTAAAAAAACATTTCTGGACACTGCTGCTTTCTGATCATCCAGCAGTAGCTGGAAAGCCAATCCAGCCACCAAATCATTAAAGCTTTTTGGTTTTGTGTATATTCCATGAGAGTAAAAGGTGCCATAACAAATGGAAAGTAAATATTAAAGTCTCTACCTTGGCTTAGCTTGGATACTTTTGTTTCATTGATTACATCTTAACTGTTCAGCTGAGTTGAAGTGACCGTATCCAGCCTCATTTAGCTTTCCACATTTGTACAGCACATACTGAATTTCTCTATTTTGTGTTTTGTAAAAGGACTTTTAAAGTTGAGGTTGTAAGAGCTTCCCCTAAATGCTGAAACTGCCATCACCAATTAAAAATATGGCTTAATGTAGAAAACTTTCCTACTAAGCTGTTAGCATTTGGCATAGTTAATGTGATTCTGCACACCTAACACCTTCGCTGTGTTACCAGATGTATTCATTTGGAAAATGCTGGCTAAAAATGAAGACTAATAGTCAAGTGATCCCTCTCCTGTCATCTAATATCCAACCTAGACCTCCCCCACTGCAAATTGAGACTATTGCTCCTCATTCTGCCATCTGTCACTACTGAGAACAGCCTCTTCATCCTCTTTGGCACCTCCCTTTAGGTAACCGTATGCTGCTATAAAATCCCCTTTCACTCTTCTCTTCTGTAGATTAAACAAGCCCAAATCCCTTAGCCTCTCCTCGTAAGTCATGTACTCCAGCCCCCTAATCATTTTTGTTGCCCTCCACTAGACCACCTCGAATATGTCCACATCCTTTCTATAATGGAGGGCCCAGGACTGGACACAATACTCCAGATGTGGCCTCATCAGCACTGGTTAAAGGGGAATAATCACTCCTCTAGATCTGTTTGGCAGTGCTCTTCCTAATGCACCCTAATATGCGGTTAGCCTTCTTGGCTAGAAGGGCACACTGTTGACTCCTATCCAGCTTCTGATCCACTGTAATTCCTAGGGGTTTTTTTCTGCCAAACTGCTGCTTGGCCGCAGCCTGTAACTGTGGTTGGCATTCTTCCGTCCCAAGTGTAGGACTCTGCACTTGTCCTTGTTGAACCTCATCAGATTTCTTTTGGCCCAATCCTCCAATTTGTCTAAGTCACTCTGGACCCTATTCCTACTCAAATCATTGAGTACTTTTCCACATCATCTGCAACTAGGTTACCTCCCTCATCCAGTAAGGCCCAACACCCTCCCTCATTACTCTCTTACTGCTAACATGCCTCTAGAAACCTTTCTTCTCTAAGGACTTCTCCCACCATCTTCCTACCAACAGGGATTAGTTTGGCCCCCACCAAACCCCCCTCATGCAACTATCCTGCAATTGCATTAACCCAATGTGTGAGACGTTAACTCAGGGGCAGAGAGGCTGGGGGAAGTGTTCCCTCTAAGGCTATGTCTATACTCGTGGCTTCTTGCGCAAGTACGGCCATTCTTGCGCAAGAACCCACAGAGCAGCCACACTACCCACCTGCTCTCGCGCAAGGAAATTTACAGTATGGAGTGGTAAAAGAGAGTGTCTTGTGCAAGAGCTATGCAAATATTGTTGGAGCAGGGCCCCTGGCTATGACTATTAACTCGCCACCCATGGCGCATGGCATACTTCCGGGTTCAGGGTGCGGGGCCCCTTTAGGCGCAGGGCCCAATTCGGGGGAATTGGCCTAAGGATGGCCCTGCTCACCAGCAATCCACCTGCTTCTCGGTGGTTGTACTAGAGTCAGTATCACAATTATATTCCAAAGAAGGTGCTGTGATAAGCCAGGAATAGCATAGTGTTGGTGTCTGCAGTTAGTGCAGCTGTAATTTAATAGAGTTTTGAGAGTTCAGTTCCTATCTGGGAAAGCTTCCCTTAAGATTTTAGGGATTTGTTTGCTACTGCGGTTAGGAAGTTAGTTTCCTGTGAGCCAGAATATTAAGCAGTAGAAGTACAGGCTGTTTAGCCCTGAATGAAGACATTTAAAGGAATGTTTGCTGTACATTCTCGTTGAGAATCAAGAAACAGGGCTAATTAAGAACATAAGAACGGCTGTACTGGGTCAGACCAAAGGTCCATCTAGCCCAGTAGCCTGTCTGCTGACAGTGGCCAACACGAGGTGCCCCAGACCAGGGTTCTGCAACCTATGGCTCAAGCCAATATATGGCTCAGTATAGAACCAAATATGGCTCTTTTGTCATTCCCAAAATACATGCAATTTTTAAAATTTAAAATGAAAAACTAATTCACAATTTTAAAAATGTGTAATTACTCATGTACCTTGAATGCGTGCATGAACCTGAATTTGACTAGTTATGGCGTAAACTTCAAAGACGTGTGAAAAGATGCAGTAGAAGTCCCATTAAGTAAATGTGATTAGGTTTCATTTACGCTATTATTAATAATCTTATCAATAATAAGTTGCATGTTTTCAGTCATGCAAATGGGAATTCTTATACTGGCTTTGTTGACCGCTTGTTCTGAATTTTGATGCAGTTTGCCTTTTTGGTTTGACAAGGTTGCCGACCCCGGACCTAGACAGTCCTTGACATGTTTTGTCTGACCTGCTCTTAAAAACCTCCAGTGATTGGAATAGCATGCCTTGAAAGCTTATCCCAGAGCTTAACTGCCCTTACTGTTAGGTTTTTTCCCCCCGTATATCTGATCTAAATCTCCTCTGCTGCAGCTTAAACTCATTATTTCTTGTCCTCCCTTCCCTGCCCAAAAGAGCTTACAGTTTGACCAGATTCAAAAAATGATTGTGACAGAGGGAAGAGTAAAGGTAAGATGAGGTGAACGAAATTAAGATCACATAGAAATTGGGTGGGTAGCAAGCACATTTTCTATGGATAGTATCAGAATACACACATTGCTTTACACAGACTAAGGCATTCCCGTATTTACAGTTTAAAATCAAAGGTATCTAATATTATAGTAATTGAATGTATATAGAAAGATCTTATTAACTTAATGTTTCTCCAGCTCATTTAACTGATGCATCTTGAATGTTAGTTTGTCCAGCTGACATTTAGCTGGTAGAGAAGTTTTATCTTAATGACTTTAAAGGGTCCCTTATAAGAAATCGATTCTGCAGAGAGAAACCTTTAAGTTCTTGATCCTGTCTTTTTCAATCGCCTTTTAATTTAGGTTTTCAGTTCTAACAGAAAATAAATGGCTCTCATGTTCAGTGATTTAACAAAATACTATCATGTAGTGAAGCATGCTTTCTGTTTCAACAGCAGTTTTATTGCCAAGACTAACTGAGTTTATACTGTTAATTGTAACTATATAGCCTTTGTAATCTAAATTCTGCTACAGTTGGGTAGTGTAACTGTAGATGTTGAAATGAACTCATTTTGATTTGTATCTTACAGTTGTATTGAGTGGCAGGGTTTTTTCCACCTAAATCTTCAACGTAAAGGCACTTACTTTCTTATACTGCAAACAGCTTGGATTTATAGATGTTTTAAGCAAGGTGGACTAGATATACTAGTTATAGTGATTTGTACTGCTTAACTTAGTGACCCGTTAAGAGTTTGAAAGTACCATAAAATTTGTAGCTGTCTTAATATTTCATCTGTGTATAATACTGACCTGTTAACATTTGGCTGTAATGATTCTTTAAAATTCTTTTTAAATGTCACAAATAATAGTGTCTGAGCTGCACTAAAGAAGTCCTTTGAAGTCCTAACCAAATAGATGTTGTGTAATCACAGTTCAAGAATGTGTTACTTTTTCTAGTGGGTACTGATCTGATGTATAAATCTGTCTGTATGTATGATCTGAGCTTGGAAATAGGCATAGGCTTCCTATGGAATGGGGGTCTTGTGTAGATAGCCTTATTTGCCAGATAAGCTATTAGTTTAAGTGCAAAAACATGTACATGGTAACTTAGAATTTAAAACTAACATGTTAACTGCTGGGACCTCAGCCTGTGAAGTCCATTGCCAAGACTCACTGTGATGAAGAGTCAAAATGAGGAACCTCAGGAAAGAGTGCAGTAATACAGTAAACTTCCGATAATCCGGCACCTTTAGGACCCAGGGGGTGCTGGATTATCAGATATGCCGGACTATCAGAAGGGGGGGGGGCTATGAGAGGTCTGGGGTGGGGTGGAGGGATGCTACCCCAGACCCCCTCATAGCCCTCCCTTCTGATAGTCCGGCTCTGCCCCAGGAGTCCCTGATTCAGCCGCTGCTGGTCAGTTTCAGCAGCGGCTGAATTGGGGACGCCTGCAGCAGAGCAGCTGGAGTGCTGCCGGGTTGGTCCGGTAGCGCCGACCCTTGGCGCCGCGAGACCAACCCGTCAGCACCCCAGCTGCTCTTGGGGATGCCTGGGGCAGAGCAGCTGGGGTGCTGACGGGTTGGTCCTGCAGCACCGCTCCTCGGCGCTACTGGACCAACCCGGCAGCACCCCAGCTGCTCTGCCCCAGGTGTCCCCAAGTCAGCTGCTGCTGAAACTGACCAGCGGCTGACTTGGGTACACCTGGGGCAGAGCAGCTGGGCTGCTGCCGGGTTGGTCCAGTAGCGCCGAGGTTTGGCGTGACCAGACCAACCCAGCAGCGCCCCAGCTGTTCTGCCCTCTGCTTCCTAGATTCAGCGCTGGTCAGTTTTAGCAGCGGCTGAATCGGGGAAGCTGGGGGCAGAGCAGCTCCAATGGTCCGGCTGCCTGGAGCACTTCCGGGTTCCTGATGGTGCTGGACCATCAGGAGTGCCGGACCATCGGAGTTTTACTGTAGTAAGATTAAAACTGTGAAATTAACAGCTTTATTGTGAACAATTCTTTACATCTTTAATCTGCATGTCTGATATTAATACCATATAGTAACATTGAAGGCTAAACATAAATGGGCTTTAGTTACATTGGGGCTAAAATGATGGTACTTACAACAAGCAGCAGCTTAGAACTAGTAGCTAGCCATGATTATTGTAATACAAAAGTATTCCTGTGTGCAATATATTTTCCCAGTATCTAAATGTCAGCATATGTTTTGAGATCATACAGAATGTACTTTCTTACTACATATGGAAGAACAGAAATAACCTCTTGAAATATGGTAGCTATGAGCTCTATATAGAGTCACAATTGTGCTAGGCATTCTAAACAAGAAGCCAGTGCCTTTTGCTTTTAACACCTTGAAGGGAGCTTTTTGGAAGACATTTTGCTTCCAGGAGGGACGTGAAAAAAGGAGACAGTGGAAACATTGTAGCCCAAGCCAAGGAAGGGATTTCATATAGAGGCTATCTCTTGGAGAAATTTCAAGAAGTCTAAGTGAGATTGGTGAGTAGTTAGTATACATCTTAGGGTTGGTCCTGCTTTGGGCAGGGGGCTGAACTCTGACCTCCTGAGGTCTCTTCCAGCCCTATGATTCTATCTTGTGTGGATTCATAGGGATTGGGAATCTGCAGAAACAGAAGGCCATGCATTTACCTGCTATCAGAATTGTCCTTGTTGGTATCTCAACAAATAGTTTTGCTTACGTCAGAGTAACCAGAAAAGTAAAATATTAAATATGACCTTTCTTAAACTGACCTTTCTTCCAACCCTTCCTCATTAGGTTTCCACTGTATCCAAAGGGAGGGGAGAGGCTTCAGTTTGATTATGGAGTTTACCTTCTCAACAAAAATATAGCACAGGTAAGTAAATTTTGAGACTTGTTACTGAAAGACTTGGTAAATTCCTTGGGAGACCTTCTACCATGTGATATCTGCAATATGGCCTGTATTAAATGAGTGCATCTTGCAGCAGCCCGTGTCACATGCAAAACACTTTACAAAAGCAACTGGACAACTCTTCAGTCCGCATGATGTAGCCTGACCCAACGTGTGTCTGTAGACTCTTGGGATTTGCACAATTCAAGGGCAGTTTATATGGCCCTTAATGAGTTTTTTGCTTAGCATGCAATTTGAGTTGATCATATTACACCTGTTTTGTATACAGATAATTGTGCAAAGCCTAAAAAAGCTTGCAAGTTAATTCTATTTTTTCAAATTCTGCAGCCTTTAAGTGTACTCTTACTCTGGATATGGTCCTACAAAAGCTACAAAATATTCATGTCATGACTGAGAAAGTGTGTGCTCTGGAAGACCTGTTTCTTATTCCCGTCCTTTGTTTTTCACTCTTGATATTTCCCATATTTACAATTCTAATCAATTTTCTGCTTCTTTTCTCTTCCTGGTAATGTTTTTATCCAGTTAATCTCTGTTAGGTAATTTCAACGCCTCTCTTTAAGAAATTGTGTCCTTGAACTGGAAAAGTGCTATCCTTATTCTGGTTTCTTACCCTTTTATTTTTAGTTTTTGCTATGTCCATTTTTATTTTATATATTTTGCTTCCTTAACTTATGTAAGTTTTGGGTTGTTATGGTTCTTTTGCCAAAGTTGGTGGTTCACTACAATTGTAGTCATGTTGAGTCTACCAGTGCTTCTAGTATCTCTCCTTCAAAAATCTTCTATGTGAATGTGAACAAAGGTCTGACTTTTAAAGTGTTCCTAGAGTTACAGGTCTCTTCAGTGAAAGTTGATGAAATAACTGGTGTGTTAAACTGCTGAAGAAAAGTCAGGGAAGACCTAACGTGGCCGTATGTTGAGATAGTAGAACTTTTCAGCATAAGAGCAGGTAGAATTTTTTTTGGAGGAAACTAAAGCACTTGGGCTGTATGTAGACTGGCAAGTTTTTCCGCAAAAGCAGCTGCCAAGCTATCTACACTGGCTGCTTGAATTTCCGCAAGAACACTGACGATCTCATGTAAGAAATCAGTGCTTCTTGCGGAAAATCATGCCAGTCTAGACGTAGCCTTGATGTATATGTATTACATTATTCTTTTCCGCTAAAACTTAGAGCAGGGGTGGGGAACCTCCAGCCCAGAGGCTGGATGTGGCCCACAGCTTTCCCAGATCAGGACCCTGAGGCTCAGGGCTCCACCCCAGCCTTGGGGAGCCCGCCACCCACCCAGCCTCGAGCACAAAATATACTAGCCTGGGTCCCTTTAGGCCAGGGGTGGGCAAAAGGGCCTCCCTGCCACTCCCCTGCCCTCAGGCCAATTAGCTTCCTGCTGTCCTGTGAGCAGCACGCAGCGCTTTGAAGCGCCACGCACTTCTCGCAGGGCAAGAGGAGACGTCACACGCTCCCCTGTCCCCAGACCAATTATGGTAGGGAAGCCCAGAAGCATTTTGGCCCTGCCCCTTCCAGCCCAGGACCACTTCAAAAAATTTTTTTGAAGTGGCCTGTGGCCAAAATTTATTGCTCACCCCTGCTGGTGTGAGAGGGAAATGTGGTGAGTATCTTTTTTCCTTCTCAGTTAGGGACCATGCCAGTGAGGTGTGTGTGATGTGGTGGTGTGTGGGGTGGTTTTTTTGCGCTTCTCACTTGTGTGCGGCCCCTGACTGACTCTTCTGCGGGTCAATAGTCCATGACCCAAAAATGGTTCCCCACTCCTGACTTAGAGGGAAAGATCACAAGATTGTATCCCTTTTTAAATACTACTTTGGAAGGTAGGGTTGGGAACTGTCAAATTCAAGTAGGCTTTAAAAAAATCTTAGGACACCTGAGAATTATTCAAAGCTACCTACCTTTGAAAAGTGCCTCAGTTTGCTCCAGATGTCTCTGTGTATGCAGTAGGGATCTGATATGGGGGAGTGGACCTACACTTGTCAGGGGGAACTAGGGAAAGGAAAATGCTACCTCTGATTCCCTCTTGCAACACCAGTACCTGGGATTGGGGGTAGGCTGTGAATAAGAGCAAGGAGATGGACACATTCCACAGCACCACACATGTAAGTCAACCAATGTTCCATCAAGTTAATCTCTTTTAAGACCCTCCTAAGGTCACTTTCATCACTGCTATATGAAACTGTACAAGCCTGGCTGTCAGTGGCAGAGCTAGTAGTGTTGTAGAAAGAGCTCTGTTCTCCAAGTCTCAGAGCACACTTCCATTTGTTAGTGGAAAGCCTTTCTCCTCCTCGTTCCCCTTCCTGCCCCCCCTCCTCCCGCCAAAGTTGCATTCCCCTCAGCCTCTTTCTCTTAAGCAGAGTCTGTAAAGTTCCCTTTATGTCTTCATGGCTTTGTAACAACTCCAGATTTTTGTATAGGTGAGGAGGAGACCTGATCCATATTAGTATAGTTACTGAAATCAAAGCTTTTCTAAAGATGAACTGTTATTTTTTTTAAATAAGGTAATAAAAATGAAAATTGCATCTTGCGCTCAGGAGAAGTCAGGTGGAATTTATAAGTAGATCAGTACAAGGTTTGTAAAGCATTATTAGGGAAACATGCTTTGCTGTGTCATTCCCAATTCAAAGCCATGTGTTTAATTGTTTGGAGATGCAGATTGAACCTTTGTAAACTGGGACTCTCTGGTCTGGCAACACATGGATCCTTTCCCCCACTCCCCATTCGGGGACTCCTCTCATGAGAGCTTCCTTCATCAAGAAATATTCTCTTAGATTTGGGAATGTGGAACCAGTCTCCAGGCAACACAAAGGGAAGGGATTGTATTCAAGGTACTTCCTGGTATCAGATGAGTGCAGGATGGAGACTATTCAATACCTATATGTAGGCACAAAGACTCAAAGCACTGACACTTGCAGTGATTTTGTCACAAGAACAAGGGGTTGGTTCTTGGCCCATGACCTTAAAGATGTGTATTTCCATATTACTAGCTACCCATCCCACAGATGTTTCTTAAATTTCATTGTCAGCCAAGACCACTTTCAATAGAGTACTTTCTTTTGGAATACTGTCTGCCCTAAGGCTCTTCTTGAAAGTCCTCAGTAGTAGCAGCACAGCTCTGAAGGAAAGGTATTTTTAGTATTCCCTTAATTGGATGAAAGGCTGCTCTCTGAAAGCTGATGTATTGAACAACTGTGTTGAGGCCATAGATCTCTTCCTGAAATGGTGTATGCAATTGAACATCCACAAATCCACTTTGACCCCTGACCAAAACTTACATTTTAAAGGAGCAGATCTCAATCTAGGAACAGGAAGAGCCTACCATCCCTGTACAGATTTGGGGCCCTTTCCAACATAGTTAACACAAATGAGCTTAGCCCTCAAACTATGGTTGAGAATTGTCCTAAGTTATTAGGGAAGTGTTCTTTATGAGTTCACAACACAAAAACCAGGGGGTCAGCCTATGAAATTAATAGGGAGCAGGTTTAAAACAGCTAATAAGGCATTACTTTTTCAGGTAACGTGTAGTCAACCTGTGGAACTTATTCCCAGGAGATTTTGTGAAGGCCGAAAGTATAAAGGAAGTAAAAAATAATTAGGTAAGTTGATGGAGAGGTCCATCAGAGGTTACTAGGCCAGGATAGTCACGGATTGTGGGCTGGTGCCTTTCTAAATCAGGATGCCAGAAGCTGGTAATCAATGATAAGAAATGTATCACTAAATAAATGGTCCTGTTATGTTCATGTCCTTTGAATTACCTGGCACCAGACATGGTCGGAAGACAGGGAAGTGGGTGAGATGGATCGTTGCTCTCACCCAGTAATTATTGAAATTACTGTGTTTACTTAAATTGTCTGATGGCTGATATTTAATATATTGGACCAAGGAGAAATTACCCCTTATATGTTGTGCATTGATAAATACTTAAAACACAAATTCATTTGGTAACTGATAAATGTGGTACGTGTGACTAGAAGCATAAGTAAAGTGGGTGGAAGTGTTTGAATACTGCCACCTATGGGTCAACACTTTGAATCTAGCAACAAAGTATAATCTATAGCAGGTAGCAAAGAGAACAAGTGAAAGAGGCTTGTGGTTTAGCTTAGGCTAAAATTGGAAGGAGGGTGATGTTCTCTAAAATTTTCCTTTTTAGTGTTAAATTATTAATGTAAAACTAATCACGTAAAGGAAATTGGATTAAGTATCCAAACGAAAATCTTGTTAAACTTGTAATGACATGTTTCTGCTTGGGCTTTTGACCTTCTGACCCTCTCTTTCAATCATTGATGTAAAGCTTACTGTAATGTAAAAGTTAACAATGAATGAGATCATGGGAAATGAATGTGCCCATGTCTTGGAATCTAGTAAATATAAACTACATGAGACTGAGGAGTTTGAAAAATACTGAGGCGTCAACCTTGGAGTTTTAGGTCGTAACTTAAACAGAACTATAAGATGATAAAAATAGCTTTGGGTAAAAATTCTATGCATTTTGTTTTGATATTACTTTGGGATTTTTTTAAGAGCTGGTAACTGCACTATTCTCCAGTTGCTGCTTTAATTTATACTGTGTAAAGTAATCATAGAGTATGAGACACCTCTGAGCCTCCCACCTCTGTACTTCATCATCATTTTTATAAGAAATCTAACTAGCAAGGTTTATAGGAATATTTCACTTACACAAGTGGCCTTTCCCCCTAGTCTTTCATTCACAATGGTTTCCATATCCTTATTAGGATACCAAATACATTAAAACTATGAGTGCTAATATAGGCTACCTCTCTGGTGGGATATTATGTTTACTTTCATGAAAATTTCACCAGTATCTGAATCTGTGGGGTCCAAGAGGAAATACAGTTTTTGGCTGATCTAGATGATTAAATATGCAGTGTGATGTGCATGCACACAAACACATACTCTTATTTCCCATAACTTGATTTACTTAATATCTGTGGGCAGTCTCCACTAAACAATATTGCAGTGAAAGCAAAATCTAATGAAAATCAGCTTTTATCAATTCAAGTTTGCAGAATTATAGAACCGTATTTCTACAAATAACTGTGAAACTGTTGCAGATTATGGAAATTTACAAATCTGAGATTAAGCAATTCTGTTGCATTGACAATTGTGGTTTTAATTTTGTCTTATTATGGATCAGAGAACATACTTTAATTATTTTTACAAAATGAAAACGATTAGTAATATGAGACTTATATAGTTATAAGATTTATTGAAAGATGGGGAGCAAACATCAATTGTGTTCATGAATTATAGTCTGTAGACTAGCTGAATTTGGCGTTAGTGCAATTCTGCTGTGCTGGAGGGGGGGCGAGGGAGGGGAGAGCAAACTTTCTCATTTCTATGCAAAGGTTTTTTTCCTCCCCAAAATATTTTTATTGCTGTTACAAAAGAATAGTAAAATCATAACATTTTTAGATAAAAGATACCAAGAAGAACAGTTTAAAACATTGTTGGTCACTTAAGCAAGAACCATATTGACTGTATACTTTAGTGAAATAAAATCCTAAAGCGCACACAGAGTTTTATACAAATTTTTAAGCAAGTCAAACAAAGCAAAAGCATTCATTTCTATCCCTTCTTTTGTATAGCTGTTCCATACCAGCGGTAAGACCAGCAGGTCAGCATGAAGAATTCTCTGCTAGTGTTTGTACAGGTTGGACTTCCCTAGTCTGGCAACTTTGGGATCTGATTGGTCCTGAACGAGGGATTTTTTCCGGCCCAGGAGAGGTCATTTTTGTAACCCCAGCCCGATTCCTCCTGGTGGTTGCCAGCCTCCCCAGCTGCTTCCCCCTGCCACTAGCCCTGTTGCCCCACCAGCAACCTACTGCCATGCTGGGTTTCTGGCCTGCCAGCCCTACTGCAGCACCATGGGGGCTCCCAGCCCCTCCAACCCTACCATGACTGCCTGCAGTTCCACCTCTGGGGCTCCCGCCCCCATTGCAACTGTCTATGGCTGACTTGGAGCTCCCGGCCCCTTCAGACCTGCTGCAGCAGCCCTCGGTCTTGCTGCCGTGGCTCCCAGCATCACTGCAGATGACTGCTGCCCTACCAGAGCCTGCTGGCACTCCGGATGCTCTACCGCTGGCTCAGCCAGACTCCTGTGGCAGGGCTTCTGGCCGCTGGTCGTCTTGCAGCCAGCCCAGCTGGGCTCCCAGCTCCTGCAGGGATCCTTCCTATGGCCCTACACCAGAACTCCCTGGTCCAGCAACATCCATAGTCCTGCTGGAGCACAGAATTCTGTTTTAGAGATTTTTTTTCAGCCTGTACTGCTATATCTTGGTCTAGGCTGGTGGAGGACTTTAGTCTCCAGGGTTGTCAGTCAAATGCCTGGTTTATGGCTATCCTAGCTACCATGGATGTAAAGGCTTTCTACACAAACATCCCATGCATAGATGGAATACAAGCTGTCAGGAACAGTATCCCTGATGCCACAGCAAAACTGGTGGCCGAGCTCTGTGACTTTATCCTCACACAATTATTTCAGATTTGGTGACAATATATACCTCCAGACCAGTGGCACCACTGTGGGCACCCGCATGGCCCCACAATATGCCAACACTTTTATGGATGATCTAGAACAACGCTTCCTCAGCTCTCGTCTACTCACGCCCTCCTCTACTTAAACTACATTGATGACATCTTCATCATCTGGACCCATGGGAAAGAAACTCTGGAATTCTTCCATCACGATTTCAACAGCTTCCACCCACCATCAACCTCAGCCTGGATCAGTCTACCTGGGAGGTCCACTTCCTGGACACCACGGTGCAGCTAATTGACGGTCACAAACACCACTCTATACCAAAAACCTACCGACTGCTATGGCTACCTTCATGCCTTCAGTTTCCATCCCAGACACACCACACGATCCATTGTCTACAGCCAAGCACTGAAGTACAACCGCATTTGCTCCAACCCCTCAGACAGAGACCAATACCTACAAGAGCTTCACCAAGCATTCTTGAAACTACAATACCCACATGAAGTAAGGAAACAGATTAACAGAGCCAGACGTGTACCCAGAAGCCTCCTGCTGCGGTTCATGCCCAAGAAAGAAACCAACAGAACACCACTGGCCATCACCTACAGGCTTCAGCTAAAACCTCTCCAGTGCATCATCAGTGATCTACAACCCATCCTGGACAATGATCCCTCACTTTCACAGGCCTTGGGAGGTAGGCCAGTGCTCGCCCACAAACAACCCACCAACCTGAAGCATATTCTCATCAGCAACTATACACCACACCATAGTAACTCTAACTCAGGAACCAATCCATGCAACAAATCTCGGTGCCAACTCTGCCCACATATCTACACCAGCGACACCATCACAGGACCTAACCAGATCAGCCACACCATCTGGATTCACCTGCACATCTACCAATGTAATATATGCCACCATGTGCCAACAATGCCCCTCTGCTATATACATCGGCCAAACTGGACAGTCCCTATATAAAAGAATCAATGGACACAAATCAGATATTAGGAATGGCAATATACAAAAACCTGTAGGGGAACACTTCAGTCTCCCTGGACACACAATAGCAGATCTAAAGGTAGCCATCCTGCAGCAAAAAAACTTCAATACCAGACTCCAAAGAGAAACTGCTGAGCTACAGTTCATCTGCAAGTTTGACACCATCAGCCAAGATTAAATAAAGACTGTGAATGGCTAGCTAACTACAAAAGCAGCTTCTCCTCTTTTGGTATTCACACCTCCAAATCAGCTGCTAGAAAAAGTGGGCCTCATTCTCCCTGATTGAATTAACCTCATTATCTCTAGTCTGATTCTGGCATGCATATTTATACCTGACTTTGGATATTTCCACTATATGCATCTGACAAAGTGGGTCTTTGCCCACAAAAGCTTACGCTCCAATATATCTGTTAGTCTATAAGGTGCTACAGGACTCTTTGTCGCTTTGGTTTGACAGTGGCTCTTAACTGTTCCAGACTGTTTTTCCCCTTTCAGGAATTTGATTTGCCTTGCAATCCCCCCAGGTTTCACCTCACTTAAAGTACTTGCTTACAAAATCAGACCTAAAATACGCAAGTGTCACAGCACATTATTACTGAAAAACTGCTGACTTTATCATAACTATAAATCAATTGGAATAAAAATATTGCTCTCAGAAGCAGATGGCACATGCTTGTGACCCCAAAAGGGGGAAGTCTCTGCATGCTGCCTCCACTCCAAGCACCAATTCCACAGCTTGTATTGGCTGGGAACTGCTGCCAGTGGGAGCTATGGGGGCAGTGCCTGCGCGTAGTGATTCTTAGAGACTCACAACACCTTGGTACACCCTTCTAGCAGTGGTTCCTGTCACGGTCAGGATCTTCCCAAGGTAACCACCGATTCCCTCCTGCACCCCAACCCAGAGCCCACACCCAAACTCCCTCCTGAAGCCCAATGCTCATTTCTGTCCAACTTAGAGCCCTCTCACTGAACCCACATTCCCTCTGAGCCTGACCTTCCCTACCCTCTACAGACCAATACTCTGGGAGCAGTCCGTAGGCTAGGGCAAACTCCCTCTGAGCCTGACCCTGACCCTGTATCCTCTCCTATACCCCAATTCCCTAGCCCGGTGAAGGGGGCATGCATGTGTGGAGTGGCTGTGGTCTGGGCCTCAGAGAAGGGATGGGGCATGGCACTGGCCTCAGGGAAGAGGCGGGGTAAGGGCCTTTGGGTTTGTACCCTTAAGACAGTTGGCAAGTATGTGGAAGTCCTGGCTGCGACTGAGGAGTGCCAGCTGGCAGCTTTTTGGGCATCAGCGAGCACAGGCACAGCACCACCCATACGTCAGGCAGATGGCTTTTGCATGCCTGGGGGCCAATTGCTCATGTCAGCGTGCCTGTCTTGTGGGGTTCATGTACCTCCTAGAAGACTTCTGCATACCTCCGGGATACATGTATCCCGGATTGAGAACCACTGAGAATGAGGTGTACAGGGCTCCCAGAAAGAGTGCATGTGCTCTTCCGCAAAAAAGAGCAGAAGAGCAAGTTCCCTAGGCACAGCAGAGTTTTTACCGGGGGACCTCTGGTATCCCGGAAAAACCCGTCAATCTAGACATATCGTTTTCTTTGAGAAGTAATCCCATTCTAGGCACATCCTATTTTAGTGGCACAACCAAGCTTATGTTGCTTTAAGTTGTCAGAGGAAGCTGTATGCCAAATTTGGTCCCAGCTCTTGTCATTTAGGAGGAATTCTTGATCAAACAGACACACACTCTAAAATATAGAGTAGAAGACCGGAAATTGTTTTATGTATGTGCTGTTTATTCAGTGTTCAAGGAACTTCCACATAGGTGGAGGCGATTTGTGATTTCTTTTCACAATTCTACTTTCAGTTCTTGCCTTTCTGGTTAGGACCTTCCTAAAAGCATATTGAAGATGAGTTTTCATGGTGGGGTTTTTTTCCCCTCAACTTGTAATTTTTCTTAGCAGAGACTTGAAGATCTCTGTGTAGCTTGAAAACTTGTCTCTTTCAGCAGTAGAAGTTGATCCAATAAAAGATATTACCTATTACCTCACCCACCTTCTCTCTTTTAAAAAAATAAAAATAAAATATAGGCAGGCAACATGCTAGTGAGCAAATAATCTGAAGTTTTATAATTTCCCCCCAAACGTATAAACACAGAGGACTGTTTATATAGCAACAGGCATAATTTCTTTGATTCCCCAAGGTTGATTACATAGCAGCAGGCATTATAACAACACTTTTTTTATTTTGATTATTGCTTTGCTTAGTCATCTGAAATCTGGCCAGTGTGCTTTCATGTTAAGAAAAGGGATCCAGGATCTTGTAAAACTAACTCTGAATTTTTTTTTTGTATTCCTGTATTTATTGCATCTGAACTCCCCCTATAAATGGCTGACTTCTAACCATTTCAACAGAATTTATGCCTTTTTTCAGCTTTCACATTTTAAAAATTATTTGCTCCAGTTTGTGTGTACCAACATGAGAATCAGGTCTTCATTTATATGAACACAGTTGAGAGCTGCAATTGAGCAGTGCAGTAGCAAAGTCTATTCGTATTTAATATTAACATACCTAGCAAAAAACAAGGCTGTTTTAAAATCAAGGTAGATATTGTTTATAGGGGAGAGTGCTGCATATTTTAATTTAATAAACTTTAACTGACACTTTTAGTATAAATGTCTATTCTGCTTACAGATTAGTAAAAAGGTCTGCAAAATTTCAGTCTATATTGTGGCTTTGCACAGGAAAACAAATTTAGGCCAGGTGGTAATGTGAATCTGGCTGTCCTATCTGGGTTAGGGAAAATGGCTTCATGCATCCTAGAATAAAGAAAATAAATTAACATCATTATAAGGGGACCTTAAACGAATAAAATTTCAAGAAACAATCAACAGATAAATATAGAATGGCAGCATTCAATTGAACTCTCAGCTGTTTTCACCAAGTATGTACTAAGCCGGGCACTGCATACTTCCCTGCTGAACCTAATTAGTGTTTTCTACAATATACCATTAATCATTCCAGTGTTTATCATTCTAATATGTTGAAACTGTCTGTTTCCTGTGCACTTAAATTGTTGTTCATTTTGTATAGCCATTTTTCAAAAGTGGCAGTGTCCTCAGTACAACACAAGGTATTGTTTCAAGTGTTGCAATGACATGTTTCCCAGAAGTACAAAAGATTCAAATTCTTCTACCAGTTAGGTCTCCATAAAGAAATAGCAATGCCAAGATTGAATGTTTTACTTTGTATTCACTTATCACAATGTAAATTCAGAATATAGAAGAGGGAAATTGTACTATGTAATGGATGATTATACAAATGTGAGGCTGCAATAAATTGGATGTTACTGTCTTGTTTTACTCTAGTAAATCATTTACCCATTAGAAATCTTTAGAGTTATCCGTCTTTAAGTGCCCTTTTTCTTTGCCTCTTCAATTTAACTGGAATGATATATTTCAGAACTAATTAAAACTTAATTACTGTTGGCAAATGGTTAGGAAAAGTGGGGACTTTCATAAATATCAGAATATATAATTATTATTAAAGATACAAATGCCTGTTATGATGCACCAGGCTTTCCAAACTTAACCCTTCACCTAGTTTACAGTGAAAAGTTGGAATGTGTGGCAGGGAAGGGGAGGGGTGTCAGTTCAAAAAAACTGAGTTTATATACTAGTATCACAAATCAGTACATTTCTATCCTGTGTTGAAATACCCTAAGTCACTAATTTTGTATCATTTTTAAAGTACCTCTTCATCCCTCAATTATACAGTATACAAACAATTGAGTTGTTTTGTCTTTGGGGAAAGCAGTGAGTTCTCGCCTGTCATAATGTTGCATATAGGGTGTTTTTTGAGGTTTTCCACCTTCTTTTCTCCTGTGGTTACATTTAAACCAGATGTTTAGTTTCTGCTAAAAAACAAGAGTCCGGGAACCCCACAGGACTAAGTATTAAAATTCCAGATGGAGATGCCAGTGTAAAAAAGAGGCCTACTTTTCTCTAACCTCAAAGTATGCATATGACCAGGACCATGAGAATAGGAAAAAACTGTATATTGCTTTCCTTAGGCTGGGGGTGTGTGTGGCTGCTTAGATTGCTTTCTTAAACTAGTGTCCTTTTTTAGGCTGTTACATGTCCAGTTTATTCAATGAAACTATACCATGATCTAGAGATGAAAATTGTTTAGTGGTCTTGCTTTACAGTTTTGTCCCCGTTTCATAAGTGGCCTATTGTGACCACAAGAGTGTAGTAACCTGCCACAGATCAGAATAATTAAACCTGGTTCTCTGTTTCCCTAGCCACATACTTAATGTAGTAAACTACAACTGCAACTAATGTTTTCAAGTAAGATTTAAATGATACTTTGGGTATTTTTCTAATAGATTGAGGATGTATTTACATACCTATCCTGAAAAGGACTCTGTATTCTTTGGTTCTGCCTGGTGACAGAACCGATTCTTTGAGGTGGAGCAGCGGTCCAGAATCTAAGCTTTCACCATTCTGTGAAGAGAACAAACCAATGTAGTTCTCCTGCACAGAGCCTGAAAGAGTCATTCTGAGATCTGAATGGGATGTTCAAGTCTAGCTTATTTTCAAAACCATAGAGGGCAGCTAGGCCCCTGACTTTCAAGGAGTTTCTTTGAGAATTGAGCCCTCTAAGCCTTTGAAAATCTTCCTTCTAGTACATATTCAGCTGATAACATTGACTTAATTGCCGATCATATCTGTAGAAATATCCAGCCAATCTGCTTATTTGGCATCGCTGAATGCCATCTTGGATAATGGGAGTGGGAAACAATGGCTGCTTGTTTGCTGTTGATTGGATTTTGGAAAGTTTTAGAACAATGAATAAAAAGTACTTTCGCCCAAGCTTACAACATTCTCCCACCAGGTCTAGAGGCTTTCCTAATTTCTGTATCCCAGATTCCCAAACTACCTCAGTAGACTACATTATTGTGGTGTTAAGGCATTCCAGTCATGGACTTGAACCCTCTCGTGTTAAGTGCTGTAAAGAATAAGGAGAGTTGCAGACCCAATGAACATACAATTAAATAAAACAAAACAAAGGGATACAGACTGGAGACTACCAGGAAACAATAAGGCAATATTGTCACTATGATAGGCTGTGGTTTTTAGCACAGTAGCAACATCTTTCGTCTGACCAGTTCCACCATTCAGAATAAAACTATCTTCAACTTGAAGGCAGTGTAAAAGAATGGAAATGTTTCAAAATTGAGACTTGCATTGGTTTGAATTTCAAAATTCCCATAAAATATTGCAGTGCTTGAGTTATTCACTTATAATCGCAACCTATGGTAGTCTCGTGGTTTTTTTGAAAGAAAATGAAGAGCAATTGTGTATTTCTAGGTGAGTGGTGATAAATTGAGACTGAGATTTAAAAAAAATAATGGTGTAGCTGGGTATGAGGCAGCAAGTGGAACTTTAACCAACCCATTTAATGCAGAGACTTTCTTTCCAAATGCAGAAGACACTTGTCTTGCTGTAGAGGCAAAGCAGGCAGTTCCCAAGCGACAATACAGAGGGCATCAGCAAAAGAGACACAGAATTTTATTAAAAAAAAAAAAAACCCCCTTATGATTAAATGGGTCCTTGCAGGGACCAAATCAGAGTACACCAAAGCTAAGATGACTGAGGCTATGACTACGCTGTAGTCTTCTTGCGGAAAAGCTTATGCAAATGAAGCTTGGCATGGAATATCGCCACACTTCATTTGCATAATTAATGAGCAGCTGCTTTTCCACAAGAGACTGGGAGAAGGGCTGAAAGGAGGGGTGGGCATGAGGAAGGCGGGGATGGAGTAAGTCATGTGTGAGGGCACAGATGGGCATGAGAGGAACTAGGGCAGAGGGTAGTGAGGGGATGGGTATCAGGGAGAAAGAGGGCAAGGGTGCAGACACAGTGAGGGAAGAAGGAAGCACCAGGAGGGTGCAGGAGTAAGGGAAGGTGCAGGTGCCAGGGGACTCTGGGGGTGAAGCAGAAGGGCAGAGACCAGCACCAAAGGAGAGAGGGTTCAGTGGGGGCCAAACTCATCCCCTCTGGGTAGGAGGATGGTGGGAAAAGTTCTTGGAGAGGGTTACTTTTACTTCTAGCGCATAGTAAACAGAGGTCGGGGATGTAATTTTGGTTCAAAGAGAACAGAGTTCAAATGGGGCAAGCTTAAAAAGGGCAAGCTTCTTTTTTTTTCTCAACAAAAATCCTTGGTGTTCCCCATTTAAAAAAAAAAATTGTTTGGTGTTCCTCAGACTTAATTTTAAGAAACACTGATTTAAAAATATATATTTTTATGTAAGATTTTTGTTTATACTTGTGGGTACACATCCACAAACTTACCTTTTAAATTTCTACATATACGAAATTTCAACCTGCCCAAGGAACGAAAATCTTAGAGGGAACACTGGTGCATACCTATCCTAAATAGCCATATTCTGCTTCCACTGAAGTGAATTCAGGTCTTTGTAGTGACAGAAAGGGGGCAGGCTTGTACTGGAGGCTGAATTGCTTTGTTATTGTCAGCTTATTTTTTTCATTCCATGAGTACAACAGATTTTTCTGCACTGTAGTAACATCTGTAAAGTGCTTGGGAAAACAAAGCTGAATATAGGGGCAAGGAAAGAGCAATTAATATTTTATTACTAATATGTCAACAGTGATGTACTAGGCATTCACTAGGCTGTAGTCTGAGGATACACGTCCATAAACCTGAACATAAATCTGCTTAAGAGTTTGTGCCCTGGAATGGAAAGAGGCATGCTTTCCTCAGACAGTTGGAATGGTCGTGTTTGTAACATTCAGCAAGGGGGCAAACTTACTCCAAATCCTAGAACAAATTGACATTTTCTATTAATTGTTGTGTAAATACAATGTGAGGAAGGAAGCCCTATTGGAATGGGCAACTTTTTATGGTAGCAATGAAATCTCTGATATCTGGAAGTTCAGCACTATGGGCAGTACTTCACAAATACAAGTAACAATAGGGATGGGTGAATCTTCTTCCTTCCTTCACTCCACGCATGGTTCACAGTTCAGTGCTTCCCTGTCCTGGCTGCTTCTGCTCTTTCTGCCTCCCCTGATGTTTTCTTCGTACCAACCAGCCACTATCTCCATAAGTGTTATCTCCTTAAAATTCCAGTGGTCATTAACTAATTTTCTGAAAACATGTAAGTTCTCATTTGTGTTTTTTGAATGGCAGTACTATTTGCATTTTTATTTTCAGTGACCTTATCACATTGGGATTTGGTTTTTGCAGTATTTGATGGTGAGTTTGGCATGTTGAGGAAAAAGTCATTAAATTGCACTAATAATGAAAAGATCAATTTGGGAAAGCTCTACTTGAGCTGAAAGGGAGGGAATTTAATTTTATTTATTTATGCTTTAATTGAACATTACTTTGTTCTATTTTTAGTGTTTAAGGAGAACAGTTTTGAAAACACTTTTATATTTATAAAGGCAATTATCCCCCGTTAGTCTTCTCTTGGACAGAGTAAACACACCCAGTTTTTTAGTCTTTCCTTTTCTTTTTCCAAACGATTTCTAAATCTTTTTTTATGCTCTCCTCTGGACTTTTTCTAATTTGTCCACATCTTTCCAAAGTGTGGTGCCCAGAATTGGACAAAACACTTCAGTCGAGACTTAATGCTAAGTAGAGTAGAAGAATGATGCCTTGCTCAGAATTCTCTTGCCAATACATCCCATAATTGTTTGCTATTTCTGCAACAGTGTTGCATTGTTTACCAGTGTTCCCTCTTTTCCATCTACATGTGAAATAATTATGTGCACTGAAGCATGTGTGAAAGTGCATCACCAGTAGCAACAAAAATCTAGCTGTGGACACTCTGCTAATCAGAGGGGTGGCATATGAGTCTCTCCTGACCAGCTACAGAAGTGCACAGCTCACAGAAAACATTCACTAGGGATTCAGAATCCCATTTAATTAACTGATTAAACATGATGCTTAACTGGTTAACCAATTAAAGGGAGGCAGGCAGGGGGGCTCTGGTTGGGCTGTAACATACCTCCCCCTCTCCTGCCTGCTGCAGGGGCTGCTACAGCCTGGCTGGAGAAACTCCTGCCTGTGGCACATCTAAGCCTGCTGCGAACCAGGGCTAAAACAATCCCCCCACCTGTGGCAGGCAGGGAGCTGCTCCGGCCACCAGTTAACTGGAACCGATAAGCATCACCCATTAAGGGTAATGCTTACTGGTTTACCCTTCACATCCCTATTGGTGGCTCATATTTTGTGATCCACTGTAACCCAGATCCTTTATTCCCCATTTAGTATTTGTACAATTGTTTATTCTTCCTACGTATGGCACTGTGCATTTTTACTTCATTGAATTGCATTGTTTCAGACCATTCCTAGTTCTTCCTGTTTGTTTGTTCCTCATACTACTTATTCTGATATACAGACGTCTAAGATACATGTTAGATTTATCCTCTTTATTCCACCTTGTAGCTCATGGTTGGTTTGTTTTTTTCCATTTAAGGAGCTATGTATCAATACTGAAAATTAGAGATTTGAGTTAGGGCAGGTCTCCAGGAGGTGACATTACTTGGAGGTAAGACACCTGCCCCTGTCTGGCTATTTGTCTGCCTCACAATGTAGGCCTGTTTGCATAGTGGGCCATATGCAAATTAAGTTGCAAAAATATACAAGAGAAAATCTAGAGGAAGGGAGACTTATAAAAGGTAAAGGTTTGTTCTGGCATGTGAAGAGACCTACTGAATCCTTCACTGAGGCCAACTGGCAGCATGCTTGTCCAATGACAGGAGAGTTGCAGCTAGTCGGCGGGGCTTGAATGCTTTTCTTCCCTCACCAACAGAAGTTAGTCCAATAAAAGATACTAGGAGGCTGCATCCTCTGCACACTATGCTTGCTTACCCTCCCCCTCTGGCTGCTTTCACTTTGCTGAGAGAGCCTGTACCTTAATTAAATCTAGGCTCTATATAATATGTTATGATTAATCTTTATTTGTAATCCTTTGTTTCCAGTATTCTATTTGGTTGCTGTGTTACTTGAATCTCTATGCCACATATGCTTGATTTCCTTATTAACATATCTAAGTGCAGTCTTTCAAGTGGAGCAGTGTTCTGAGAAGGTACTGGCAAGCTGGTAATTTCCAAGGAAGCCGCAAATGTGTGAACACTGTGAATGTTCAGTGGACCAAGGCTGGTCACTCTGGGTTAACGAGAAGTCCTAAGGCACCTTATAAACTAACAGATTTATTGGAGCATAAGCTTTTGTGGGCAAAGACCAACTTTTTCAGATGCATGTAGTGGAAGTGGGTCTTTGCCCACACAAGCTTATGCTCCAATAAATCTGTTAGTCTATAAGATGCCACCGGACTTCTCGTTCTTACAGATTCAGACCAACATGGCTACCCTTCTGATACTTGTCACTCTGGGTTGAAGCTCAGAACTTGATGCACCAATAGCTAAGCCACGGAGTGACGCCAGAGTCTGAGAAGCCTAGAGAGGTATAGTTGTGTTGCCTGTGTCCAGTGTGGTTGGAGAGCTCACTCGCTGAAGGCCTAGACAAAGCTTTCTCATGCTAAGAGTAGTGAAATGTGTCACAATTCTGGATACCCCTTGGAAACATCAGTGGCTACTGTATTTTATACTTTGTTGTTGGAATAACTTTTTAAGGAACTAATGACATCTGGAAGGAATTCTTCTAGGAGTTAAATGTTTGAGTTATTATGAAACAAAGTAATAAATAATAAAATAATAAATAGTAGATAGGTTAATAAGTTAAATTAAGTATATTTCAAATACAATGACTTAATCTTCATATGGACTGGAAAGGAAGACTCCTAGCAGGACTTGTTTTTTCTGCTGTTTTCAAGCAATGTACCACTTCTTGAAGATAGCGCTGACCAACAAGTTCAATTTGTTGGGAGTTTTTTGTATTTTTTTAATCACCAAATGATGCCTACAGTTATTTTTGTAGGACAAGAATTTTTTTAATATTCTTAGAAGTTATGTTTATAGATACGAACAAATGTGATTCTAATACCATAATTTCAAAGCAGCTATGTGGTCGTGGCATTCCTTCTGCAAAGATAGTAAAAGCAATTATACAAGAGATGCTTCTGATGGCATTCCTAACTCAGAAACTTTATGTAGGATTGAAAGTCTACAGGATTAGAGATACTTGCCAGATGGTAATTCAGTTATTATTCTTCTGCAATAATTACCATAAATATCTAAAGGGAAAAGATTCTACACATTGAATTACACTAGAAGTAATGGAATTTGTTTCCTCAGATGATTTGCTAAGGCTCTATATTGTAGTATGGCAGATAATTTTCTTGCATGGCATTTGGATTAGAGCAGATCTGCTTATGAAAGACAAATTTGTAACATATTTCCAACTGGAAGAGTATTGATGCAATGGTTTTTATGGATTGGCAATATAAAGTGGAGTTAATAGAAACAGTGCTGTTTTTCACATTAATACTGGAGTCTTTCTTATATACCATCTTCTGAGCCTGACTGCATTCAAAATGGGTGCATATTTGCTTTTAAAGAAAAAATCCCTTAATCCTCTCTCTTTCATGTAATGAAACATTAGAATTCAAGAATGACTTAAATTGGGTATTTTGCAAAGATTTGGCTGTGATCGTAAGGTCCAGATGTAATGTCATTAGGGTTTTTTGTTTGTTTTTAATAGTTATCCTTTGCTCCAGGCTAGTCTTTTGTTTAACAAAATCCAATTTAATCCTATCTAAGATGGATCATTTGGTAATTTACATTCATGGTTATTTTAATCCAGGTTCTGTCACTGGAGTGGAAGGTATGGATCACAGAATACTATAGTATATAATTTTATGTGCATATGGAAATAATAAACTCTACAGAAAGTGGTCTCTTGTCTCACAATCCAGTATTGAAAATTATTTTTCCTTAGCAATTTTTTTCTTTCTTAAACCCAGATGACAATAGAAATAATTCTCACTAAGGTTTTTTGAGAAGAGAAACAAATTTAAAGAAAAGAATGAAATAACGATTTGCTGGTTTGAGCATACTCAATTTTCATAGCTTCCTAAAATATATTTACTTACACCCAAATTCAACAAGATATTTTAAGCAGGTATGGAATCTTTGACTTCAGTGAGGCTTACTTGCATTAGTACCTATATGTAGGTCTAAAGCATTCATTTCTCAGAAATGCAGCGGGTGGGGGAGTTAATGTAAGGCTGACCCATATTTATGGCATTGATAAATTATGTTTACATTTAATGAACAAACAGACTGTCTTATTCCCAGTTTGTGTTCTGAAAATTTAATTTTATGTTTTTTTCCTGTGTAATCCAGGGCAGGAGGATAAATTTGACTCCAGCATTTCCCAGAAGGTTTAGAATGTAGGAACAAATACTTGGCATGAACTTCTAGGGAAAAAATGTTATAAGAAAATACAATGCTGAGTAAGGATGTTAAACTGCAGTTAATTGACTAGTTGATGGAATTTCCATCGACTAGTCGATAGGCACTTCCACATTCCTCCTTTGAAATGTACAAGAGCCCCAGTGGGTCTCTTGTACACTTCAAAGGAGGAATGTGGAACTCCACGTGCAGCCCGGGGCCAGCGGAATGTTCTAATTCAGAAAGCTAGCAAATTAGCTGTGCTTTTATTTGTTCCCCCACCTTTTGAAATAGGCTTGTGCTCTGCATGCTCTACTAATTCTGACCATTCTTTCTTTGCAGCTTAGATATCAACATGCACTGGGTACTCCAGATCTAAGGCAAACTCTTCCAAACCTGAAAAATTTCATGGAGCATGGGCTAATGGTCAGATGGTAAGTGCCTCCGTCTCACCAATTAACTTGTGTAATACCAAAGTAGGGAGAACACAACGAGGGTAATGATAATTCACAGAGAATGAGGCTTTGGAACCAAAAATGAAGGTGTTGAGGATGCCCACAGCCTGACTGTTGCCAGTATCTACATTGTAAAAAGGGAGGAATGTTTAATTACATACAAGAACAATGCCAACAGGTTTCAGATCAATTACACTTTAGATCTCTTCACGGGTCAGAAAGTATCAGACAGTAAAGTGATGCTAGGAGCTAAGATTGTGAAGCAGTATAGATTGCTTGTAATGGATTTCTGGATGAAAAGGCTAATGGAGGAACAAAATGAGGTGTGGAACAAAGGTAAAAGCGTGGAGGCTTGTGAATAAGGAAGCCAATCTGTGCTGTAAGGAAGAGGTTCCATGGAGGTTGGACAATGACTAAACTGACCATGGATGGTTACTATCAAAGCTTGGGGGGGAAATATCCAGACATATTACAGAAAGGGCACAGGTTGCCTTTGGCCAAGGAAAGGAGGATAATTGCGTGGCATGGAAATGGTAGTGGTGCCAATGATGTATAGGCAGTTGTAAAGAAGGAGGTAACAGGATTTAATAGAAAATGGTGAAAAGTTGCAGAGTCAGACATATAAAACCTTATATGCAAGACTTCTGAAGAAGGAAGGAAAAAAGTGTATAGATTTAGGCAAAGAGGACTTGAGAGCTGTGAAGTGGGTCAAAGATAAAAATAAAAGACTACTAATGTGATCATTAGGGTGTGGCAATGCTTTTGAGAAACTGCTCAGTGGACAAAACATGAAGAAACCTCTGAGTGAGAGACTGATGCGTGCTTAAATTTCCAAATATTGATGGCAACTCAAAATGTGGGAAAGCAGCAGGATCTGACAGTTTGCCATTTGAGGCATTTAAAACATTAGGCTGTGATGGTGTGGTGGTGATTAACTTTTTCAACATAATTCTCTACTGGAAAAATGCCTGACAAGTAGGGGAAGAGCACTTTGGTCTCTATCTTCAAGCATAAGGAGACGTGCAAGAATGTAGTAATTACTGACCTATCAAGTTAAGTCACACAATGAAATGGCTGGAAAGAATTATCAAGGAAAGACTTCACGAGGAGCTGGAGCATCAAGTAACTGACAACCAATTTGGGTTTCTGCCAGGAATGTCATCAGTGGATGCAGTGTGTGCACCTGAATATTGCAGAAGCACAGGGAGAAACTCAAGGAATTGCTCTTAGTGGTTTTGGATTTAGAGTAGACTTATAGCAGAGTTCCTAGGGAATTGTTATGGTAGTGCCTGCAGTCAATTCTCTTTGCTGGAAACGTGTTCAGACTATCATGGACACACATAGAGGAAGCACAATAGTGAGAAGCAGCTGTGGCTAAAATGAGTCATTCACTGTGAGGGTGTCTGCATCAAAAATCAACTTTAAAATCATTGCTGTTTGTGATTGTAATGGACGTGTTTGACGTAACATTAGGAGAGAGGCTCCACAGAGCTTGGTTTTATTGTATTTCTGAAGACAAATATGAACTAGAAAGAGACCTAGAACCATAGAAAGCTGTGTGAGTGATTTACTCCTGGGGGAATTCTGCACCAAAAAATTAAAAATTCTGCACACAATATATTCAAATTCTGCAGACATTTGCATATTTGATTTTTCAAAATTATGTAGGTTTTTATGCAAAATGATCCGCAATTGCAGGTTAGTCATGATTGAGAACAACATATGTAGGTTATGCAAAATATGTCCCCACCTTCACGTAGTTTTGTAGGGAAATGTTATAGCTGTGTTTGATGCATTGGAAATGGTTGGTTCTGATGATCCTCATATTTTATTGACTGTTTGATAAATGTTTTTATTTGCCTTCAGACTTTTTTTAATGAGTAAGTAAAATAAATTCTGAACTAAATTCAACCCCGCTGTGCCACTTCGGCACAGAAAAAAAGTAAGAGCGCAGATAGATCTTCCTAGCTGAGTGTTCCCTTATCATTTTATAGTTTACATCACTCTGGCAATATAAAGGAGCCTTAAAACTTTTACAGGGGGCCTTGATTGAGAATGGGAATAATTAACTAACAATAGGAACATTAATGATGTTGCAGTGCTACAGTGCCTTAGAGAAATGGGATTAATTAACTGTCAGTGTAATCGTTAACAATGTTTTTTTACCTCTATTAGTATGTTTTATTTCAAACATTGTAGCAGTTTTGTAGGAATGTACACAACAAACTCCTCCTTCCATACCCTATCCCATCTTAAGCAAAAACTAATGAATTTGTTTCAATGCAGTGCCTGTTATCTTCTATAAAATGAGCTTCCAGGCAATTTAAGAAACAGCATTGGCTGATTGCACTTCAATCCCTGGCAAAACAGCTGCTTGCTTCCTTTCAGTGAAGGAACATAGTAGGCATTGCTACTATATTTTCTGCCTTAGAGGACAGAACTTGCCTTATGCCTAATATAAATAGCCTGATCCCTCCAGGCTGGGTGCTTGGCAGGAGTAAGCAAGAGGGACAGTACATCTAGCTGCTTCGTGCTCACACATGTTCAGCTTCCCTCCCTCTCCTGCAGTGATTTGTGTCTTTGACAGCTGTTGCAGGCACATTACAATAGATGTGCTGCCAGGGAAGAGGCAAACATCCTCTGTAGATTTTTCTGCATTTTTGTGTCCAGGGGCCACAGAAAACTGCAGAACATAAGAACTCTTCACCCAGCAGGCATGCAAAATTACACCTGGAGTACTGGTTAACTCAAATGGACCACGCTGAGAATGCCATGGGCAGATTGCAAGAATCCGCATAGACAGCCCCCCAAAATGGGTTGGTTGTTCTATAATTGGATTCACCAAGTTAGTAATGAAAGAGCTCCTGCAGTACTACTCTGGTAAACCAAAAGCCCTTTGCTCTGATACAGGCAACAAAATCTCTTATAGTGAAGGTTTATTGAATACTCAGTTCACCATATGTGGGGTTCTTACTAATCCCAAATTATCCAAGACTTACGCACATTAACCGGGGATATCCAATCTTACCCAAATATCATGCTGTCATCCGATTCTTAGTAAATTAACTAAACATTTTAATAAAAGAACAGTTATGAATGTTTAACAGATCATGTACATGATCTATTAATCAGGTTTATAGCAGTGATGGAATAGACTGCTGACTTTCAAAAGTCTCTGGTAACTTCCAAAAGATTGGAATGTTCTCAGTTCATAGTTTAAGATTCTCCATTTAGTTGTAAACCCACATTGAATTAGAGCAGCAAAGAGGCAACATGGAGATTTCTTAGGTGTATTTTATATCCTTGGCCATGTGTATTTTCCCAAATGAAGCCCATGGTTCCTATGCATAGAAAGTTACTGGCCCAAGATGGAGTCATGGTCACATGAGCATGTCCCATGCCTCTACAGTTTTGCTGAAACTCAGGAGGTAGCCATTGTCATCTTACTATCTGAAGCATCAATATGAAGGCCTACTGGGTGGGATGAGATTCTTCAGTGACCCATTGTGAGAGCTGAACATCTTTAATGGGCCGTTAGTACAAATTTGTATAGCCCTGATGTAAATCTACCTGGGGGCGTCACCTAGGAATGCAACACTTTAACATACAAGTACCTAGCCATTATTAATTATTTCCAATACAAATCTGATGCATGCTTATAAACAATAGTGATAGAAATGTAGCTGTGTTAGTCTGGTGTAGCTGAAACAAAATACAGGACTATGTAGCACTTTAAAGACTAACAAGATGGTTTATTAGATGATCTTTCGTGGGCCAGACCCACTTCTTCAGATCAAATAGTGGAAGAAAATAGTCACAACCATATATACCAAAGGATACAATTTAAAAAAAAATGAACACATACGAAAAGGACAAATCACATTTCAGAACAGAAGGGGGAGGGGGGGAGAAAGGAAGGTAAATGCCTGTGAGTTAATGATATTAGAGGTCGGGAAGGGTAGATGTCTGTGAGTTAATGGTATTAGAGGTGACAATTAGGGAAGCTATCTTTGTAATGGGTAAGGTAGTTGGCGTCAGAGGATTCCCTTTCAAGTGCAGATTTGAAAGTCTTCTGAAGTAGGATGCATGTGATTAGGCCATTGAGACAGTGTCCTTTCTGGTTGAAATGGCAAGAAACTGTTTTTTCTTTGTGATCCTGTCTAATGTCTGTTTTGTGGGCATTGATTCTTTGGCAAATCTGCACTTGAAAGGGAATCCTCTGAACTGGCATTCATGCTAAAATTCAACACTCTCTGCGGGGGGGGGGGCCTGAATAAAGACGCCAACTACCTTACCCATTACAAAGATAGCTTCCCTAATTGTCACCTCTAATACCATTAACTCACAGACATCTACCCTTCCCGACCTCTAATATCATTAACTCACAGGCATTTACCTTGCTTTCTCCCCTCCTCCCCCGCATCCCCCTTCTGTTCTGGAATGTGATTTGTCCTTTTCGTATGTGTTCATTTTTTTTTAATTGTATCCTTTGGTATATATGGTTGTGACTATTTTCTTCCACTATTTGATCTGAAGAAGTGGGTCTGGCCCACGAAAGCTCATCAGCTTATAACAAGGCAGTCATACTTTGCAGTTCATAACTTTTCTGTTGATACCTTACATGGCATGCTTTGCACAAGATTTATAGTAATTGTGTAATAGTCATTAATGGTCACCCTCTTTTTAAATACAACATCAGAGTGTATTTGAAGAAAATGACTTATGAATCAGCTGACAAAAGATGGAATTACGTGCCAGTGTTTGTTCAGGGGTCAATGAGAATTCAATAAAACAACATAGTATGAGGTAGTCTGTACAACACTGTAAATACCCTGCTTCAGTGTGGAATATTGATGGGAATGAAGATGCAGGTTTAGGAGCTGCAGAAAAAACACTTAATATAAATGGGGGGAGTTGATGGGATTTTTCTGCAAGAAGAATATACCAAGTAAATATCTGAAGTGGGTTTTGCCCATAAAAGCTAATAATACTATCTGTATTTTTTGTTAGTCCCTAAGGTGCCACAGGACCACTCATTGTTTTTAAAGAGCAAAATGTGTATGATTATGGTTAAGGGTTGGAATGCCAACAAGTGAGGGGGGAAAAAAGTAGTACTTCACACTGCTAAAATGAGAATGCGTAGGTAGATACTGGAGAAGACTAGAGCTGATTAGATTATGGAATGAAATGATACAAGCTGTGATGCAGTTAGCCCCTACTATGGGAGTATTACCTGAGATGGCTGTTAGGCAGGGTGATCAAGGGCACAACTTTATGCTCTGAGTGTCCTTAAACCTCTGACTACCAAAAACTAGAATTGGACAGCTGGATAGATAATTTGAAAATTGCTCTGCATTGTATACAAGCCCCAGGTTCACCAACTAAGCAAACACCTGTCCATGCCAACCATGGTAAAAGAATCCCTAACCTGGTGAACGGAGTCAGACAACACCTGCAAGAGTTCTCACTCACTCACTCACTCACTCATCCACCCACTCCATCGGTCACAATAAACACAGAAGCATCACTATTAAGATAGCGAAATCACATTGGTAAACAAGTTGTCCAAGGCCAACACATACTTATGGACAACCTGACAACCAAGTTCTACATCAGTCACTAGGCTAGAGCCTGCTCTTTCCCACTATGTCAAGGAACAGTCCACCTCTGGGAATATTACCTATCAGCAGGGAGAACACCCTGGCGGACAATCTCAGCAGACTGTTTGCCCAAAATCAACCCAAACATGTTGAGACTGGTGCCCAAATTATGGGAATACCCCATTATAGATCTCTTTGCAAACAACAAGACCAAATGCAGCAAATACTGTTCCATAGTGGGTTTAGATCCCTAATATCTGGGGGATGCATTTACAATAGTGGGACAGAACACTCATGTATGCCTTCCACCACTACCCTTGCTCCATAAGGTGATTCTGAAAATAAAACAGGACAGAGCCAGGGTCATACTGGTAGCTCCAAACTGGCCCAGACAAATATGGTTCCCTTACCTGCTTCAGATGATCCAAGTTCCTCCATGGTGCTTCCCTCCGGTTTCCTTTCTTCTCACTCAGGACAATGGCAGGCAGGCTTCATCATCCCAATATCCAGAATGTTCACCTACAAGAATGGCTCATCGCTGGCTGACCTCTCTAGAATAAATGTGTTCAAATACTGTACAAGAGATTCTCTTAAATTCTCGTAGATCGACAAGAAAGACGTATGCTCATAAACGGCACAGATTTACCCTCATGTGATTCATATAAACTCTCACCTTCAATAGCAGGTCTTCCAGAAATTTTACAATACAGGCAGTCCCCGGGTTACATGGATCCGACTTACATCGGATCCCTACTTACAAACGGGGTGAGGCAACCCCGCACTAGCTGCTTCCCCCCAGCAGACCAGGGAGATGCGAAGCTAGAACCCTCCCTCTCCCCCCCAGCAGACCAGGGAGACGCGGAGCGGCTTTTCTCAGCAGACACCTCAGCTTGAGAATAAAGGACTGAGGGAAGTGAGATGTGGGAGAATAAAACTGAGCTCTGGAGAAATGTTTGGCTAGAGTTTCCCCTACAATATGTACCAGTTCCGACTTACATACAAATTCAACTTAAGAACAAACCTACAGTCCCTATCTTGTATGTAACCCGGGGACTGCCTGTATCTATTCTCTCAAGCTATCAGGCCTCTCCCTCAGCTCTATAATAGCGTATTTTGCCATGATTACAGCACTGCATTCCACAATGTATCGATTCTCCATGTTCACATATCCCATAGTTAAATACTTCGCGGGGGTCCTCAAAACATATCCTTCAACCATTACCCCAACTCTAGCATGGGACCCAAACCTCGTACTCCGAGCACTAATGGAAAAGCCCTTTAAACTAGTGGCCGCAGGCTACTGTTACACTTATCCATGAAAACTGCATTCTTAGTAGCCATTACTTCTGCAGGCAAAGTGAGAGAACTGGAAGCTCTGATGACTGATCCTCCTTATACCATGTGCCACAAGGACACGGTCATCCTCTACCCACACCCTAAATTCCTTCCCAAGTTATCTACCTCATTTCACTGTAACAAGCCCATATACCTACTGGTCATCTTCCCCAAGCCTCGTGCCAACAACAGGGAAACCATGTTTCACACACTGGATGTCTGCAGGGCATTAGCCTTTTACTTACAAAGGATAAAATCATGTAGGAAGTCTACCGGACTCTTTATAGCTGTTGCAGAGAGATTACAGGGCAGGCCCATCTCCAAATAGAGGTTATCCAAATGGATAGCAGATTGTATCCACCTCTCATACTCTCTACATGCATGTGACACCCCATCCGCCATGCATAAGGGTACATTCTACTAGAGCGATGGTGGCTTCCACCACATTTCTCAAAAACATACTTATCATAGACCTTTGCAGAGCTCACACATTTACATGACATACCATTGACTCTTATTCAGCTATGGATATGCAGTTTGGACATACTGTATTGTCCATACAAACTTACCGGAGCTCCATCCACCAGGCAAGAGCACTGCTTCGTAGAATTATAAAACTGGAAGAGATTGTGAGGTCGAGTCCTGTTTCTTTCCCTCATGTCTGTCTAACCTGCTCTTAAATATCTCCAGTGATGGAGATTCCACAACCCCCCTAGGCAATTTACTCTAGTGTTTAACCACCCTAACAGTTTTTTTCCTAATGTCCAATCTAAACCTCCTTTGCTGCAATTTAAGACCATTGCTTCTTGTCCTATCATCAGAGGCCAAAGAACATTTTTTTTTTCTCCCTCCTCCTTTTGTCTCCCTTTTGGGTAGTTGAAAACGGCTGTCATGTCCCCTCTCAGTCTTCTCTTTTCCCAACTAAACAAGCCCAATTCCTTCAGCCTGGCCTCATAGGTCATGTTTTCTAGACCTTTAATCATTTTTGTTGCTCTTCTCTGGACCTTCACCAATTTCTCCACATCTTTCTTGAAATGTGGTGCCCAGAACTGGACACACTACTCCAATTGAGGCCTAATCAGCGCAGAGTAGAGCGGAAGAATGACTTCTCATGTCTTGCTCACAACACTCCTGTTAATGCATCATAATCACCTAAGGTGGAGCACCCACTAGGGATACTCCTTGAAGAAGGAAAGGTTACTCACCTTGTGCAGTAACAGGTTCTTCGAGATGGGTGTCCCTGTAGATGCTCACCACCCATCCTCCTTCCCCCTCTGCTCTGGAACTCCTCTATTTCTGGGCAGAGAAGGAACTGAGGGATTGGCTGGCTGCAATGTGCAGTAGCCATTACTAGCGGTGCGTGCTAGCCGCCCGTGTGCGCATCCGACCGAGGGTACTGCTGTCTTAAATCTCTGACTAAAGATGCAGCAGCACCAAAAACACTTAACGTGGAGCATCCACAGGGAAAACCATCTCAAAGAACCTCAGTTACTGCACAAGGTGAATAACCTTCTCTTCTTGGGTTAGTGTTTCTGCAGCGTGGTATGTGTGGCTGTTGGTGAGTATTTGCTTCTGGTTAGGCGAGAACTGGCCTGCCTTCCAAGGTCTGTGAGTGAGGGATCATTTTCCAGGTAAGGTTGTATGGAGGGGTGTTAACTGGGGGCTGGAGGTGATAGCCAGTAATGGTCTGTTTTCCTTGTTGGGCCTGTCTTGTAGTAGGTAACTTCTGGGTACTTGTCTGTTTTGTTTTTTTTTTTTTAACTTCCCCAGGTGAGTGTATATCTATTATGTCAGTATCAACATTATCCGAGATTATCTACCACTGGGCACTCTAGACAGGATCAAAATTTTCAATCTTGATTAAGCAAGGTTAAGGTAATGTGTGAGTTCAGAACTATTGTTAAACAGAAGTACATTTACTTCGATAGAGACAGTGCTCGATACCCTTTTTATACATCATAGGCTTTTAAAGTACTAGTGATGAAAAGTATTCATTATCCTTTAGGGACGTTGTCATTACATAGACCAATATTTCCTCAGGTGATGTATGGTCATTAGCAAGACAAAACACATTTTTTGGTTAGGTGATATTTCAAAGCATGTATGAATATTAGGCAAGGTTCTCTGGGGGTATCAAATTATCCCAGTGAATATCTATGCCTCATTTCCTTCTCACCTCTAAGACTTCCATGCATAGTCATTCTTTTTTAGGGCTAATGGTTCAAAACAATACTTCTTAGTACTTCCTTATAAAATAAATGGAAATGGACCTTTTCAGGAAGCATAGCTCAAAGGAGAAATTATGGATTTGCTTTTCAAAGTCTGATACCTGCAGTTGTTCACTTATTCACATGAAGGCAAATACCCAGTGCATGTTTAGAAAATACTTGTCTCCCTATAAAGTGACACACATACAACATCAGCTGTTAGCAACAGCCTGCAAGTTTTCATTTTGATAAGTCATTTGATAAGTTGACCTGATAGATATCCCTATGCCGCAGACATAGAATAACTGCCAAGGGACTTTTCGAGGTGCCCCTCAACTCCCCACATGAGAAACTAGCTCAACGGTTGCCATTCTTGGTTTTCTTAGTTACCAGTTTGTTTGCACTTTTGCTTCCTCTCCTTTTTCTTTGGTCATGTGTCTTGTGCACTTGACATTTCACTGTAACAAGCCCATATACCTACCGGTTGTCTTCCCTGTAGAACAGTTATCCAGCCAGTTATGCACCCACCTTTTAGTAGCCTCATCTAGATTGTATTTCCCTGGTTTATTAATGAGAATGTCACGGGAAACTATATAAAATGCCTCACTAAAGTTGAGGTATAAAACATCTACCGTTTTTCCCCCTTATTCATAAGGCTTCTTATCCTATCTTAGAAAGCTATCTGATTTGACATGATTTGTTCCTTACAAATCCATGCTGGCTGTTACTTAACTCCTATCTTCTAGATGTTTGCAGATGAATTCCTTAATTATTTGCTCCATTGTCTCATAGTAAAGAAGCTAAGGTGACTGGTCTATAAGTCCATGGGTTGCCCTCATTTCCCTTTTTATAGATGGGCACTATGTTTGATCTTTTCCAGTCTTCTGGAATCTCTCCAGTCTTCCATGATTTTTCAAAGATAATATGTAATGGGGTCAGATATATCCTCAGTCAGCTAATTGAGTATTCGAGGATGCATTTCATTTGGCTCTAGGGACTTCAAGACATTTAACTTCTCTAAATAATTTTTAACTTGTTCTTTTCTTATTTTAACTTCTGAACCTTGCTCATTTTCACTGGCATTCACTGTTAGGCATCCAGTTAGCACCAATCTTTTTTGTGAAAACCAAAACAAGTCCATAAGCACCTCTTGTCATTTCCACATTTTCTGTTATTGTTTTTCAGTCTTTATTGAGTAACAGCCCCAGTCTCTTTGATCTTTGTCTCACTTCTAATATATGTAGATTATTTTCTTGTTTGTCTCTAGCTAATTTGAGCTTGTTTTGTGCCTGGGCCTGCCTTATTGTGCCCATACATACTTTATTTGATTGTATTCATTCTTTATAACTTGATGTACTTTCCCTTTTTTAGGACTTCTTTAATTTTTAGATCATTCCTCATCTCCTGGTGGTCTCTTGCCATACTTTCTATCTTTCCTAAGCAGTGGAATAGTTTGCTTTTGCTTAATAATTTCTCTTCAAAAAACTGTCGTCAGTTGTTTTTTCTTAGACTTGCTTCCCATGAGACCTTACCTACCAACTCCTTGAGTTTGCTAAAGTCTAAGGAATGGTCTGAGGGAAAAGAGCAAAATGCATCAGAACACCTGTGCTTTTTGTGCAAGAAACCCGGGTTGAGCATCTACACACACCTTTTTGCGCAAGAACTCTGCGCAGAAAGGAGTTATGCCTCGTAGAAGGAGGCATACCTATGCCACCAAAAGCCCTCTGTTCTGTCGATTGCCTGTACATTTTCTTGTGCAAAAACACACTTGAGGTGTGGACACTGCGGGTTTTTGCACAAAAACCCTGCAGTGTAGACATAGCCTAAGTGAAGAACGCACTTGAGACTTGTATGGCCCCATATGAATGGATATTTTTCTTTGTAATAGTCTAGATGATGTGCTTACATATCTGTGATATACACGACAGCCTTTTTGACTTTTTGTCTGGTTAGACAGTGTACTTTAGACCATATCATTAAATTGTATCTCCAGATGTCATTTTGGGGTAGTCTTTCTTAAATCCAGTTTTTTCTGAGAGCATTCTTCTTCAGGTGTGTGCGGTGCTCACCCAGTGCACGGTTGTTGATTTGTTTCACACCACTGCCTGTCAGGGCAGCATACACACTGCAGGAAACATGATATAAATTGTGGAACCATCACCCATCTCGATTTCTTCTTTCTACCCAAAACAGTTGTGGAGCATCTTGTCTTGTTGTTGCAGGTTTCATTTTATCTGTATATAGTTTGTACCTGTTTGTCAGAAACTGGTTCCCTTTACTAGGTAGCAGTATTCAAGGCTTGCCATTCTTGAAAGTCATAAATGTTAGTGATTGACTATGCTCCAGTTGCCTGCAGTGTGGTGGAGAAACTCACACCTGCAATTGATATCTAATTTGCAGAGACTTTCAGCCTAAAACCAAAAAAGACAGGGAGACTAGGCGGAAGGTTTTCTGTGGATGAGGGCAGAGCTGTTGCCACCCTTGGACCTTCCCATTTGGAACACGTACCAAGCATAACTATATGTCAGAGTTGCTACTCTTATTTTGACAGAGCTTCATGGCCAATTGAAATACTGCCATAATTTAAAATTGTCCCAGGCTTCTAGGGCATATGACCACCTCAGTAGTTCAACATGCCAGTCTCAAAAAACTACAAGAGTGGCTATTGATATACACACCCACAGTCATCCTCTAGGCGTGTTAGCTTGAGTATGAGCACATAAGACCGTAAGAGCAGCTATACTGTGTCAGACCAAAGGTCCATATAGCCCAGTATTCTGGCTTTTTTTCCACCCTGGGCTCTAGGTCATCATGTGTGTGTTTTGTTTTATCTGAATCAGCAAGGCTTTGTGGTAGTTACACTGAAGTAAACATAATACTTATCCTGGCTTTTCACCTGTGGATCACTTTTTTCTTCCATCCAATGACAATCACATTTCAAAAGGGTTTGGGCTGATTGTTGCCCAAGTGGAAGATCCTATTCCCTCTAGGGACTTTTAACCTGGTGTTAACAAAGTTAGTGGCTTCTCCTTTTTGAACTGTAGCCTCTTGTCCACCTCTCAGTGAATGTAGCTTTTTTGAAGACCATTACATCAGCCAGGAGAGGGTGAATTATGAGCTCTAGGGTCTGAAATACATTTTGTCCTTGTAGAAGACATTAAATGAATCTACACCCTTAATCCTCTCCAAATTGCTGTACCACTTTTAGATTAATTAGGCTATTTATTTACCAGCTTTCTTCTCTAAGCCTCATGCTAATAAAGACGAAACACACACATGTGTGCATGCACAAATGATATTGGGATTGCATTGGCATTTTATTTGAACACATTCCACTCATTTTCACTATGTGGCAATTGCTGGTTATATGAAATGCTGTCAAGTCTCTTCAAGAATCTTGTCCTGGATTGCCTATCTCTGTACTCCTGCTTGCCCAGTGTAACCCCTGCTAACCGTGTCTTAGCACATTCAGCTATGGCACATGCAACCTCTACAGTCTTCGCCTCACGTGCCCATACTGGTCACTTGCAAAGTAGCAAATTGGTCCTTAGTGCATACCTTTTACCTCACATTATGCCGTATCTCAACAGTCCAGAGATTATGCCAGGTTTGGACTCATGGTGCTTCAATCTTTATTTAGGAAGGCTCTAATTCCACCTGCAGATCAAATGGCTTGTGAGTCCCCTGAAATGGAATGGACATGTGCAATCACTGGAAGACCTTTTCTGTAACTCTTGTTCTTTGAAGTGTATGTCTATTTCACAATCTACTCTCCTTTGCCTCTTTAACAGTCTATTGGATGAAAAGGAACTTAGGAATGGTGATGGCAACTCTGTTCTCTTTACTATTACATAGCTTCACGAGGCTGCGAAAGGCTCATGCACTGTCCCAACAATTACTGTTTAGGGAAAATCTCAAACTGTGCGGTGGGTACTTAGACACATGAAGTGGAATGGCTATGTAACATCTTGAAGAATAACTGTTATAAAACCCACTGATACCTATTTTTCTTGAAAATGGCTTTTTCATACTGTCTGATGCAAGGAGAAAAGTAAAACTGAAATTTTTGCGCTTAGAAAACTCTGGTAGCTTAATTTGTGAAGCTTTTAAAAAAATTGTCAATTTCTTAGGTGCCAAAATAAGTAATTTCACCTTACCTTTCACATTGGCAGCCTTCTTTTGGCACCTTTTGCAGCCTGTCATTACTGTACATTACTTAAGCTGTAGTCTTCAAGAAGGTGAGAAACTATTATTGCTTTTTAGCACAGTTGACATGATATTGACTTTGCGCTGTGCCTGGAGCTTCAAACATTTCAAATGGCTATAAACCAACTTAAACACCTTCAGTTAGCGTTCTTATTACTATGAGGTCATAGTTTGCAACAAAAAAGATCAAATGGTGTTTAAGTTATTTTTTTAAAGTATTCTCATGCCATAGAGTATAGCTGTGGATTTTGGCTTCTGGCCGCACAATCAAGATTTAGTATTTTGACCAGCTGTGATCTAGTAATGTTCCTCAGAGGAAACATTTTGTATGGTGGAAAAGATACATATTTGAGAATGTGAATTGTATTCTGACTTTCATAGTAATTACAGTTTCTGAGAGCCTGTTATAGACAGAATAAATAATCGCAAGTAAATCTGATTGAAATAATTTTTTAAAAAAAACCTGTGCATAGATCACAATTCACAAAACTTGACTGGAAAAAGCACTTTGAAATATTGTAGATAAACACATTTAAAAAAACAACAACCTCTTAACACTCATGTTGCTCCACATCAGAATTGCTGTCTCTTGCTAAATACATATTTCTGAGAGTGTCTGAAAAATATTAACAGCAATCGGTAGAGGGAGAATTCTAAATAGAGTTGAAGGAAAACTGTAGTGTTACCCCAGATAACTGCGTTATTTTGGGCTGTTAATGAAAGAACTTTGTAAGACTTAAGATTCATTACAATATGCTTTTTCAAATCTGGACACATTGAAACATTCCCATTCTCTCACTGATAAAATATGCTTATCTATAATGCTCAGTAAATATCTGTCAGTTTCCCCTATTTTTATTTATAAATTCTACTTCCTAATAGCATTTCATTTTGCCCCATAGATCACTGACTCCAATTTGGTCCAAGCTGATGTGGTAAACAGAAGCAAATGCCACATCACTTAATTCTCTGTATAACCCATCCCAGTTTCCAAACTTTGATACATTGCCCCTTTTTGTTAAATCTGAAGTTAGACCTGCTTCTACAATCAGATTCATATAGGTAGATTCCCATTTTTCTTCAGTGGAGCGTATTAAGGTGGTTTTGAATATTGTAAAACTATTCCAATTCATGGCATTAGTTCTTCTGTTCAAAGAATAAGGCCAGACATGACTTTGCACAGTCAACCTGTGGAACTCCTTGCCAGAGGATATGGTGAAGGCTAGAACTTTAACAGGGTTCAAAAAAGAGCTGGTTAGACTCCTAGAGGTTAGGTCCATCAGTGGCTATTAGCAGGATGGGTAGGAATGGTGTCCCTAGCCTCTGTTTCTCTGGAGGTGGGTGACAAGAGAGGGATCACATGAGGATTACTTGTGATCCCTCCCTCTGGGGCATCTGGTATTGGCCACAGTCGGCAGACAGGATACTGGGCTAGATGGACCTTTGGTCTGACCCAGTATGGCCGTTTTCTTATGCTATAGACCTGGAAAAGCTATGCAAATTCTAAAGAATTAAGGATTTTTGTAATCATTAGAAATTAATTTTACATTGCTGCATTAGATGGTTAGAGATGCACACCAAATTATCCTATCTGCACATTTGATGTTCTTGCAAGGAAAGGACATTGCTTATTTTTGCCACTAGACAAGCTTTTTATCATGGCCCTATAATGGATCACTTAAAATATCTTAAATGTATTCCACAGTTTAAAAAACAAACCCTAAAACCTGTCTCTGGTTTTATTAAACTTGTTTATTAAACTTGTTTCTTACTCTTTAATCACTAAATGTCTGAAATATAGTTAAATGTGACATGTCTGTTTATGCAGCTGCCATCATTGTGGCCTAGCAAGAACAAATTTTCTAAAATATATGCCCTATCCTGCAGAGTTCTCCTTCTGCTGAAAGAGGCATGCTTTATTTTGTTTGACTATTTTGGCTTAGTTCCACAACTGCTGGCCCAGCTCTTTTTTGTCTGAAGCAGTGTTTTCTCTCCGTTCTTTGGATAGTGTGGTTCTCCTGGGGTTCCAACTATCAGGAAGAGATTCTCATTTGACTATTGACCCTTGACATTGTTCTATAACCCAAGGAGAATGATTTCATCTTTGAAATTTACAGAAGAAATTAATGTTGACTCAATTCATGGAGTGGCCTACCTTTTTGTGAGGAGGGGAAAGTTTTGCGCTTGAAGTTGGAAGAGGATTAGTGCTGGGCTGCATGTAAATAAGTTTCCCCCCCCCCCCCTTTTGGAATGGTTTTCTAAAACATTGCCATTTTATATAGATACAGATGTCAGATTTAGCCAATAGTTCAAAACATGAAAAGCCCATACTACACAATGGTCATTCTGTTTTCATCCAAACTTCACAAAACAATTTTGGAATATTGTTCCTGGAGTTTTTTCTTTGAATTGAGATTATAAGATGTGTGCAATTTGTGCGGGGAATTACATAGCGTACACTTGGGCTGTGTTAATAGTAATGGTGTGAACCCTTTTGATCCAGACCCCATGCTTTTGATGGTCTGCACTAGTGGTTTTTTCCAGCAATCTGAACTGCTAGACTGAGACACAAATAATTGCCTTCATATCATAAGAATGACCATACTGGGTCAGACCAGGGTCCATCTAGCCCAATATCCTGCCCTCCAACAATGGCCAATGCCAGGTATCCCAGAGGGAATGCACAGAACAGGTAATCAAGTGATCCTCCCTCCTTGCCCATTTCAGCTTCTGGCAGAGACTAGGGACAACACCATTCCTGCTCATCCTAGCTAATGGCCATTGATGGACCTATCCTTCATGAATTTTTCTAGTACTTTTTTGAATCCTATTAAAGTTCTAGTCTTCAACATCCTCTGGCAAGGAGTTCCACAGGTTGACTGTGTGGTGTGAAGACATACTTCCTTTTAGTTCTTACGCGCACTCCTCACTGAGCAGCCAACATTCAGAATTCAGGCTCCCCATCCCTAGCCTCCACTCGGTCAGGTCAAATTATGTATGATGCCAGATCTGTTTGGCAAAGGATGCAATTTACTTCCTATGAAGAAAGGACTATTCACCAGATGCTTGAAGGAAATAACTCCATGGTAGAATATTATATCTGGAAACCGACAGTATTGTCTCATTTATCACTAAGTAAGCACTTAGATACTCAAAAGTAGCTGCTATTTCTTAAGTGACCAGATAGACGGTTGCTGTTAAACAGTGAGTGAGCAGTCAGATGTGACTATTTTTTATAGCCATTTATTTATGAGATGAGACTATTACTTCACATAAACAATTTCATAATGACATTCCCCTTTCCTTCAGTGCCAAACAATTTGTCAAGGAATGCCTTAAGCAATGTGGTCTGGCTTTGAGAGTCTTCGTGAACCCTCAGAACTCAGAATAAATATCTGAGATATGTAACTTAGCCATAAAACATGTGACGGCTTCATGCAGCGCAAAATGCTTTATATAAAAAATATTTGACGATATTTTCAAACGGGTGGCCTAAAACTTCCTGAAAACACAGCAGTCAGTTCTTCCCCTCTGTGCCCCCCCCCCCCCCCCCCCGCGAGCTAAGATGTGCGTCTCACAGGGAGTGCTCAAGAAACCTAGAGGAAATGAGGGCAAGGAAGACTTATTAAGATTTGAGGAATCTAGTATCTCCTACTTAGTGCTGAATACTTGGTGATGGTTTACTGAATCCAAAGCTGCAAGGAGAGGGGGCAAAAACGTGGAGCAGGCTACCCCAGATACAGTTGACTAAATATATGCCCCAGTTTCAGTCTTCACCACGCAGTTTCCTTGCAGATTCCATTTACAAATTGACAACAAAGGGTGGCTGAATGGTTGCCGTTTAACAGATGACTAATCACTGACATCCAGTAGGTTAGTAGGATTGGTTATGATTATATAGAACACCATTCCCTGCTGTGCTGAAACCCTCTAGAACACATACTACAGTAAAACTCTGATGGTCCGGCACCATCAGGAACCCGGAAGTGCTCCGGGCAGCCGGGCCATTGGAGCTGCTCTGCCCCCAGCTTCCCGGATTCAGCCGCTGCTAAAACTGACCAGTGGCTGAATCTAGGAAGCCAGGGGGCAGAGCAGCTGAAGTGTTGCCGGGTAGGTCCCATAGTGCTGCCCCTCAGGGCTGTGGGACCAACCCGGCAGCACCACAGCTGTCTCCAATTCAGCCGCTACTGAAACTGAACAGCAGCTGACTCCAGGAAGCCCGAGGCTGATCAATTTCAGCAGCGGCTGAACTGGGGACACCTGGGGCAGAGCAGCTAGGGAGCTGCCAGGTTGGTCCAGTAGCGCTGAGGAGCTGCTGCAGGACCAACCCGGCAGCACCCCCAGCTGCTCTGCCCCAGGCGTCCCCAAGAGCAGCTGGGGTGCTGCCGGATTGGTCTTGCCGCGCCAAGGATCAGCGCTACCGGATGAACCTGACAGCACTCCAGCTGCTCTGCTGCAGGCGTCCCCGATTCAGCCACTGCTGAAACTGACCAGCAGCGGCTGAATCAGGGACGCCTGGGGCAGAGCTGGACTATTGGAAAGCGGGGGGGAGCTATGAGGGGTCTGGGGCCAGACCCCTCATAGCCCCCCCTTCTGATAGTCGGGCATATCTGATAATCCAGCACCCCCTGGGTCCTAAAGGTGCCGGATTATCAGAAGTTTACTGTACTCTGTAACATGTTTATAGCCTCCATTAAATTGTTTACACAGAGTTAAAAATAGAAACTAAATAAAAGGTGTGTTCAAGAAAGTTTGCAGTGAGAGGCCTGAAGCAGCATTGAAGTCCAGAAGATCAGGCACTAGCTCTGTCACTGAGTCTGTGTCTGGCTTTGGACAAGTAATTTCTCTCTCCAAACTCTATTTTCTGCAGCTCTAAGGATTCTTATAAAGTACTGGTAAAGCATGTTGAGTTCCTGGAGTAACAAGTGCTATGTACTCTCCACAGTAAGTGTGGAAATAACAAAAGGCATCTGCTCTTAAACGGAAAGGGAGTACTGTTCAAACTTTACTGTTTTGTTTGTTTGTTTGTTTGTTTTTTATGGAAGCCATGGGTGCCAACAATAATTGAATGTTGAGGGATTGGCAATGGCTGTATTTGAATGGTTACCTGGAAGAGAAATGTTTATAATCAAACTGTTTACTATATAATGGCTCTCTGGCAACAAATATGAACTGAGTCGCTAACTTAAATTTCCTTATGGGCAGCATTCCCATCATTAACTGCTACCATATTTTGTTTATTGCTATCTGAAATTTGCTTGTGAAGTCTGTGGTGCTGGTGTTTATTTAATGTAAAAAAATCAATACAGATAATTGAAGCACTTATTTTGCAAAACACTCTTCAGCAGCTCATTCTAGAGTAACATGTAAACTGATTTTAATCCATTGCGTGTCTGTTACTCCTTTATGTCTTTGCTGGTCGGGGAACTGATGCTGGCTTTTTGCTTGCAACAGTGTACTTAATTAATTCCGATGGCCATAGTTTCTCTGTCGCATTCACAAGCCCTCATACTGCTAGTGCAAGTTAATTGTATAGCAGTCAAGATCCTGTGCAGTCTGACATCTCAATAGACCATGCCTTGGGGAGCTGCTTCTTGAAATAGTGCTTGCAACTGTGATTGCTTATTGGAGGACTTCATGATGAGAATGGCAACTTTAAGGTAAATGTATGCATCAGTGTAATGTAATAGTTTTTTCATTATTTGAGTTTTAGATGGTGAGTTTTCTACATAAACCTCAGCTGAACTTAGTTTTGTCACTGACATAACTTGGGTTAGCTTCTACAATGTCTAAAGCAATGTGATAACTTGTCAGCACGCTACGACTAAACTTGGTGGTCTTGCTCTAAGTCTTCTCAAGCAATAGTTGTGTGAGCTCAGTAGTAATTAGCTTGTCAGAGCGCTGGACTGATCATCTTCTACTTGTAAACTGTTGTGCTGTGATCACACATTGATAATGACTTTGTCGCTTTTCTTTTTATAGCGATCGGCATCATATTTCTAGTGCAATTCCAGTTCCAAAGAGACAAAGTTCTACCTTCGGGGGTTTGGATGTTGGCTTATCTACTGGGCCTCCTTCCCCAGATAAGGGACACCGGAAACGGGCCAGCTCAGCGACTGAAAGACTACAGTACAAAACTCCCCCTCCTAGTTATAACTCTGCATTAGCACAGCCTGTTGCGGCCCATGTAGAAGAGGTGAATAAAAAATCTGGATCACTAACCTCATCCTTAGATTCCTCCATGGACTTCTCAAAAGAAACCAACAAAAAAGGAGAGGGTTTGTGTGACAGTTTAAATGCAGAAAATGAAAGTCTTAGCAATGCCCAAGACCAACAAGAGTCTTTTCTGGGACATACTAGTGCAATAAATGGAACACTTCTACCTAGTGAATGCACTGGCAGTGCAAGCAGAGAGCAGCCATGCGAGTTCCATTATCCGCTCAGCACTGATCTTTGTTGCACTGTTGAGCAAGCAGAGGAAATAATTGGGATGGAAGCGACAGGATTCAGCACAGGAGATCAGCTAGAAGCTTTTAACTGCATCCCGGTGGACCATGCGGTGGCAGTGGAATGTGATGATCAAGTTCTGGGGGAGTTTGAGGAGTTCTCTCGAAGGATTTATGCACTGAACGAAAACGTGTCCAGCTTTCGCAGACCGCGCAAAAGTTCGGACAAGTGAGTTTCAACAGGAATTTGGTATGGGACAGTATCATGGTGATATCAGCTACACGAAATGAAGAAAAAGTTGCACTTATCCTTTGTGTTAATTATGAAAATGATTAAAGCTGTTCCTTTGGTGTTAGAAAATGAACTTTAACAGAGAGATGCAGGATCATGGTATATTCACAGTCCAGGTAAACTTTGACTTGGCTTCCAGTCCTTTCTATGTCTGGTATTTATAAGCTGTTTTTCAGGTACCAGAGTCCATTCTAAATACTTTCCTTGAAAGAGATTTTAGTGCCAATCAGGCCCTTGTATGAATCTGTCTGCTTACATTATTATTTTGTTATTTTATTTTCATCTTTTGAGGGGGGAAAGTTAATTTAAAAATATATCTATGGTAAGACCAGAAGACATTATATTTTTACCTTCTCAGTATACAGTTTCTCTTGAGCAATGTAGTCAGTGTTACAGAAATACCATGAATTTGCTGTTTTTGAACAGTATCTTATTCAGTTAAGTTTTGCAGTCCTTAAAATGTTAAGATTGCACTGATGAGTTTTGTGTTCTTTAAAGTCTGGTGTAAATTTACCAGAAAAACATGCATCTTTTTATCAACATCTAAATAAAATTCACAGTTTCTCTACTCACATAAATGATACCTACACAAATTCCCTCCCCTCATACACTCACTGCTATTGCCCGCATGCAGTTTCCAGGTGTAGACCTGCGGGGCTAAATAATTTAACTTTTCTTCAACATTTATCTGCTAATCTGACTATGGAAATTGCCTCACCCCCATTTTAGGATTAAAATACAGCTACTAAGTTGGAGGCAAACACCTAAATATTGCATTATATTAGCAGATGCCACCTATCATTGGAGAGGTCTTGCTTTCAGATATGAAAGTGCTGTGATGGATTTCATGGACCCTCTCTAGTAGTCCATACTACATGTAATCAGTACATTGGAACTGTTATGCAGTTTGATTGTGATGGGTAGTTTACCACTGGCACGTGTTTACAACTGCACTATGGAGAAACAGATTTTGCAGCCGCCTTGTGATTTCTTGGTATTTGTCTGAGTTCGGATTTCATTGCTCTTGCTTTCTATATTGTATACCCAAGAATTTGGGCTCAGTTGTGGGCACGCAAATATAAATATATATAGCAGAATAAAAATTTAATTTACTTCACCATGCCTGATTTTTCTTTCCCACTTTAACCTTTCTTTCGACTCAAAGATAGTCTGTTGCTTTCTGACTTCACCATAAGGTTAACTAAATTTAATTTAAACCATGGATAAGTGTAATCTAAACATTGTAGGTTGACAAACCAACACACTGAGTGTGAGACACAGTATACGTGTAGTTGCACTGTCTAGTAGCTGCATTTTCTATATAATGCTGTAATGATTCTATTGAAATCCTATTTATATTTTCATTACAAGTTTCAAAAGTTTGTTTATAACTGCATTAGCCAAACTAACCTTTCTACAGAACTTCATCTACTTTTAGGATATTGCAAGAGATATTAAAAAGTCATTCCGAAATTAAGACACATTGCTAACATCAAGCACAACCCTATTCCATTTAACTCCATCGGACTGATCAACTGCCTGCAGTTGGGCACATGCTTAAGTACCTTGTGGAACTGGGACCCATCAGCTGTAGAAGATGGTGCTTCAGTTCTAGCCTCCTTGAAAAACTCCTTTGCATTCGAAATAAATTGCCCCACGTTTCCATAGGATAGCGAACTGCTGTTTTAAAGCACTACTATGCATGGGGAAAACTCCCAAAACATTTTGTTTACTAACCCTCGTGGACAGCATAATGAGAGCCAAACTTGAGAGCAGGAAGCATGCACAGTCTTTGTACTTCAGATGAGAACAAAGTGGTGGGATGCTCCATACTAGTGACTTCCTCACATTTTTCTCTGCTAGCAAAAAAAAGCAAAAAACAAAAAAACTTAACCACCTACAATCTCCTCTCTGAGCACCAGTGGCAACAGGGATCACTCATGTACATCTGAGAGTGGAATTTGTCTTTTTTATGAAGTGGTGCGTTTCTACAGATACATACATGTATGAGGAAAGTCCTATTTTTGAGTGTAATGTAGCTGAGTTGTGGAATCTTCATATCTACCCAAAGAAGAGTTGCAAAATTATGTCCTTTACAGAGGCACAAGTTTACTCAAAGCAATTGGATGGTGTATAAAATGGGGCTCATAGGACATCAGTGTGACCGTTAAATACTTTTTGCATTCAAATTGTTTCTCAGGTTTCACACAATCAAATGAAGCCCAATAGTTGTTTTCCATATGTTGTGTTGCTCTTATACCCAGTGTTTTTTGAGGCTTTATAAATACTCTTCTAAATGAAACACTCTTGACCTAGTAATTAAAGTTTGGATCACAGTACAGCTATTCTTGAATCTGCAATGTATGTCACACACGTTTGCTTTACCCACTTTCTTGAATAATTAATCTTTTTAGCAACCGCACACCTTACATTTCCATTAAATTTCTTGGCAGTGTTTTATAAAGTTCTACCAAAAACAGTGTCTTGGGGCTAATCAAAGCATTGACAAATTTATCTTTAACCTTATAAGGCAAAAATATTGCACAAGCCAGCACCTCCTGGCTTTTTACAGTTTGCCTAGTAAATTTCTGAATTTAAAAAAAAAAAAAAAAAAAACCTTGGGGTGAGGAAGGAATGGAGATAAACTGTAAGTTGGGATGATCGATCACTGTACGTTTAAGCTGCCAAAAGCCTTTTAGTTTCTGTACAGCTGACACACTGTTAAGTCTGCAAGTGTTTTCAAATGAAAATGTTTCATTGCATTTACTTCCCCTACTAGAAATTCCTAAGATATCTCAGAATATTAGTTTTGGAAGATTTTTGTCCAGCTATATTTTTATAGCAAGCATTAGAGTGTTGGCTTATCCTGGCCTGACCAGGTATTTTAAATAACTTAAACAAAATATCTATAATAAATGGCATGTTAAAATTCTGTTGATAATTGCAAGAAATTTCAGCATCTGTATTTATAAAATAAAATTGGTTAGTATTTATCTGCAGAATGAAGTTTGTGGTTTCTTTACTAGCTGACTATTTTAATCTGCACATTGCTTCAACTTGCATGTCAGGGACATTTGAATCCAATATTCTTTCTCAATAAAATGTCTTGGCTTTTAATTCATCAGCCTCAAGTATGAATAATATTCTTATTGAATATGAATAATATGAAAGCAGGTTTAGTTTAAGAAAACATCTGGTCTCATTTGATCTGAATTTAATTTCACATGAAATGGCACTGCATCACTTTTTCGCACTCCCCTCGAAGAGATGGTACACAGCTGGAATAACAGACGCATCACATTGTGCTGCTCTCAGACAGCTGGAGAGGCAGAGCTTTGCGGATTGTGGAAATGGCATGTTTATTCAGTTCATAAGGTAGGCATTCCTAGTCTTCCAGCACCTTCTGTGAGTCACACTAATAAGCAACATGTGTCTTCTGAGGAAGCTTGCCTTCCAGTCAAACAAGAGACCACCACTGTGAAGCCAAAAAGGGAGTGACTGTCACAAGGCACTGTGGATGGGAGACAGTATAATATGAAATACCGCCTGCACTTCAATAGTGATGCACAAGACATTCCCTCTCTTGTTCAGACAGAAAGTAAAATGCCAAGACCCCAGGAAAGGATGAGCTTCAGAGATTCTGGAGTGAGAGAAATGGCTTCTGAATTGGAAATCCTGCTATATACAGGCCTGAACCTCAAGTAGAACTGGAAGGGGGAGATTGCAGTAGGTTGCAACTCAATAGTATTCTTTCCTAACTGTCTTAGTGTTATGACATTGCTGTAACAGCATCTGCACTTGGGTAAAGAAGTTACACACATATACCATGCACAACACACACAGTTTGTATTGTTTTATAGTAGGTAGGAGTCCCTGTATGACGTCAAGTGAATCACTTGTGGTCACATCAGGCCGGTGGCAGGCCTGGGAATATCTTCAGGTCTAATTTTTAAAACATATAACAACTTCCATTGTCCCTGTAAATTACGAACTTTCTTGGGCAGCTACTGATAGGCACTAGTGTATCTAGTAAGCTAATACAATGGGGAACTGATCTTGGCAGGACCCTCTAGGCCACTGATTCTCAATCACCAGTCTGCAGCCCAGTGCTAGGCCGCAGACTGCTGGCTGCCGGGCTGCAGGCGCACCACCAGGCCATGCCCATGGGGCTAGGGTGGAGCGATGCACAGCCATGTGGGCAGGCGGAGGGGCATGTGGAGAAAGTGGTGTGCGGCCTCTATGGTGCAGCGTGTCCCAGGCTGTTGGCAGAGGTGGAGGCTGTAGCCACAGGCTAGATGCTAGATTTCACCAGCACTTCTGAGAGGGGTGTATGCAAGACTTCTAACAGAGCCGGGGCGGGGTGCTGAGTGAGAAGGGTTGGGCCGTCGGAGGCGGGTTGTGGCTGCCTAGCATTGTTCACCCTGTGCCCTCTGTCTGGCCTGGCTGTGGCTGCATTGGCAGCAGCACATAGAATCATAGAACCATAGAGCTGTAAGAGACCTTAGAAGGTCATCAAGTCCAGCCCCCTGCTCTAGGCAGGACCAATCCCAACTAAATCAAACCGGCCAGGGCTTTGTCAAGCCGAGACTTAAACACCGCTAGGGATGGAGACTCCACTCCAGTGCTTCACCACTCTTAGTGAAATAGTTTTTCCTAATATCCAACCTGGACCTTTCCCACATGTTGCTGTGGGGCACTTCCCCACTCTGTGTGCTCCCAGGCTGGCTCCTGCATGAGCCTGGCTGCATAGTCTGCCCCACTGAGGGAGCTGCAGCCCCTCCTCGCTCTGGTTTGGCCCCATAAGAGTTCACGGTATGGTTGCCACTAATGGTCCTGCTTGTGAGTTACTCGGCTGGAGGGGTGAAAATAGCATGCATTTCTTACATGAAGAAATGTCACTGTGGGGGAAGAAAGGGAGCTGGGAATATGGGGGGGAAGCACAGGAGTCAAGGTTGGTGTGTGAGGAGCCTGGGACAAGGGTCTGGGGGTGCAGGAGTCAGGACAGGGAGGTATGAGGTTTAGTGGCCTGATAACATTTTATTTGTATATTTGCATATTCATTTGCATAATATGCAAATAAAATGTTACTGGTCTGCCAAAAGTTTGTGACTGGGTTTGCTGGTCTGTGGTATAAAAAAGGTTGGGAATTACTGCTCTAGGCCACTATAAGGACATCAAGCCCATGATCCGCTTGCTCTCAATCAACTTCATGTGGCAAATTAAATCCTAGGTTACAATTTTCAAAACTTTCTTTGATGGAGCAAATCCTATTTACATTAAACTGCACTTTGAACTAGGAACTGCCTCAGCAGTTATGCTTCTCTGAAATAAGACCAGTCACGCAGCATGAGAGAGTTGGGGGCAAATCATTCTCGATTAAGGGCATGGAACGAGCTTTCTAAGGAAATGAGGCAAAACCAGAGACCAGCTATCTGTATGAAGCTGCACAACCAGTGCTTTTTTTGTGACGGTACTGCCTGGTACACAGTACTGGCACCTCCAGTCAGAGCTCAACAACTTTTCCCCTGGAGTACCAACACCTTTTTTTTTAACAGAAAAAGCACTGTGCATAACATTCCTCCTTGAAAAAGCTGTTCTACTGTATAAAGAATGATACTTATACCCTCCCGACCCCCAAAATGCCTGAAATAAGCAAACCAACCAAACAACAACACATACTCCAAACAGCTTGTACCAAAAAACAAAGCACCAAAGACTCCCCGAACTCCTCTTGAAACTTGATCTATTTTACTCTTATTATGGTGATAGCTGCCTGTTTAAAAAATCCTAAAAACTTAAACAACAAATAGTCTGGCAGCACTTTAAAGGCTAACAAAATATGTAGATGGTATCATGAGCTTTTGTGGGCACAGCCCACTTCGTCAGATGATAGGAGTGTTGGATATACCAAAACGCTGGTCATCTGAAGAGGTGGACAGTGCCCACAAAAGCTCATGATGCCATCTGCATATTTTGTTAGTCTTTAAAGTGCTGCCAGACTATTTGTTATAGAATCATAGAATACTAGGACTGGAAGGGACCTTGAGAGGTCGTCGAGTCCAGTCCCCTGCCCTCATGGCAGGACCAAATACTGTCTAGACCATCCCTGATAGAAATTTATCTAATCTACTCTTAAATATCTCCAGAGATGGGGATTCCACAACCTCCCTGGGCAATTTATTCCAGTGTTTGACTACCCTGACAGTTAGGAACTTTTTCCTAATGTCCAACCTAAACCTCCCTTGCTGCAGTTTAAGCCCATTGCTTCTTGTTCTATCCCCAGAGGCCAAAATGAACAAGTTTTCTCCCTCCTCCTTATGACACCCTTTTAGATATCTGAAAACTGCTATCATGTCCCCCCTCAATCTTCTCTTTTCTAAACTAAACAAACCTAATTCCTTCAGCCTTCCCTCATAGGTCATGTTCTCTAGACCTTTAATCATTCTCGTTGCTCTTCTCTGGACCCTCTCCAATTTCTCCACATCTTTCTTGAAATGCGGTGCCCAGAGCTGATTAAGTTTGTCCTGTTAAAGACTAACTTGGCTACACCTATGAAGCTTTTAAAAATCCTAAGTTAGGTAAGAGTTGTTTCACCAGAACCAAATTAGACCTGTGAAAATACAACTGGAAACCTGTCTTTGTGTGTTGGAAGGAGGTTTCTGATTCTCTTGGTATGGTATTTAGAAGACTGTGCGTAGTAAAATGTGGCATGTTTTTATAAAACAATTTTTAATTGAAGACAATTCCCTTCAACCTACGTATTGTGGGTGAAGCTTATCCCCTGTGTACTCTTAAGACAGTAGTAGGAGGGATGAATTTTCTGGTTTAATTTTCAATCTCGTTATCTTGTCTTGATTCCAAGTGTCTTTCAAATATTTGACTGGAAGTATATTCAAAAAGCCATTTTAATTGGCTTCTTTTGCTTGATGGATTGAATGAGAATACATACCCAGTCTGAGTTAAGTCTCATAACTGAACAGATAAACACTTCAGTCCAGTTAGTCTCCTTTTGCTCTAAATTTTTTTCTAGTCGACTGGCAGAGAAGCATCAGAAATAAGTGTTGTCAGTTCCTGATGAAGGGGAAGTAAGGATCCCTTCTCCCACACGCACTGGCAGAGGTTTCCTTAAGTGCTGAAAATCAGAGGTTTTGCACTCGTCCACAAAGGAAATGCTCTCACTAGATTTAATCTAGCATCGTAGTGAAGGGGAATATTTAATATAAACATCTCCGTGTTCTCATTAGCCTTGGAAGCAGAGCAGCTAGCTAGCAGGGGGAGGCTTTGTGCAGAGTTGATGGCTGCCATGGGAGATTTTGAGCGGACACTCACCAGTTGAATTGATTACTGAGTATAACTGAAACCATTTCAGGCTGTTTCTTTAGTTTCCTTAGCTGGGGTGGATTAGGGGAGGGAGGAGAATAAATATAACACTCGTTCTAAGTAGGGATGGAAAATTTCAATTATTTGGCTAATCGACTAGTCCGTGCAATTTGCATCAACTATTTGATTAGTTGATGAGCTCAGAACAGTAATTCCTATCAATGAATGTCACTGAAGGCAGTAATATCTTTCCATGATGTCATGTGAAAGGAAAGCAAAATCCACAACTGTTCAAGCCCATATTTTCAGTTGTCTTGCATGTTGTATTATTTCATGTAGCCATTAAAAGCGACTATAGATCAAATCGCCTGCTCAGACCTGAATGTCAACATGAAGTTGTGTAAACCATGAATTGTTATAGCTCATTTTTCTAGGCTCATTCTCTATTACCATGGCACTTGATGTTGGGTTGAGCAGACCTCTACAAATGTGGAGTTCAAGGCAGAGAGAGAACTTCTATCTGCAAATCCTATACCTAATAACAAACGAGTTAGTTGGATCCCATGTTAACGAGAAGCAATGTATTTTGAATATGCAGTCAGTAGGATGACTGGCAACAAGTAACCCTCTCATCAGCACAGAAAAACATGCTGACCTGCATGTGGGAACAGATCCTGATGGTAAAATAAAAATTGAAGGCTTTTGAAACAAAATATTGCCCATAAAACTCTGCACCTGGTTTGCAATTTCATAGGAGTCCAGTGTTCTAGTGATTATCCCTGTGTGTATTCCACAGGAGGGTACGCATGTGCACCATGTGCCAGAGTCCAGAAATTTATAATGAGCCATGTCAGTTGGTCCACACATGCACAGAGAAACACCTTGTCCTCTGAACTGTGGGCATAAAGGGAAGTGTAGACCGATGCCTCCCCAGTTTCTTCTCATTACCACAGGGTGGAGTTGGAATCCTGTGACCATTTAATTTTCCTCTTTAAACCTGTGTAACCAGTTTGTAAATAACTTAATAGCTTAGTATTTGTCTTAGTTTAGTTACTCCCTGCCCTCCAAAGAGGGAAAATGCCAAAGTTCTGGGGTCCAAGAATTCTTTCCCCTGCTCCGGGGAAGAGCCATGTCAGCCACCATTGCTGCCTCTGTTTCCTTGGGGAAGCTCATATTATTACCAAGTGTAGTATCTGCCACTCCCTCCCTTCCCTGAGCTTGTGAGAAGCGAGAGCTCATCATCCTCAGGCTGGGCTCAGTGCCCCACCAAATAAGAGTTCTTCAGTCAAGCAAAAACTCTCAAGCCTAAGAGCCTCTCTTACGAAAGTGGGAGAACATAAGAATCAGAAAGAGAGCTCTCTATCCAGATTTACCCCTAAGAGAAAGCTGCCTTCCCTGGCTCAACGGCCAAGTCTGGTGGGCTCTCTCGTGTGGGTCCTAAAGCAGTAGGCCTGCTAACCCTTCTGTCCAAGAAAGAAAGGCAAAAAAATATGACTTTGATGGTACCGTCTGGCTCTACTCTTCACACTTAAGGAGCAGTACTCAACTATTGCATCTGAGAGTTCAATGCTAGGATCCGATCTGATGGCTCCTATATTCTTCATATTGAACCCCCCGAACAGTAGTCTTTGGGTGACTTTGAATCCACCAATAGCCTCCTCAGGCGTCCCCAAAACACTCACTTTGTCCTACCCATATCCCTTCTGTTACCGAGTCAGGCTCTTCCTAGAGATGTTGCATCTGAGGAAAACATCTTGGCTACATCTAGACTGGCATGATTTTCCACAAATACTTTTAATGGAAAACTTTTTCATTAAAAGCATTTGCAGAAAAGAGCGTCTAGATTGGTACGGACGCTTTTCCGTAAAAGCACTTTTTGCGGAAAAGCATCTGTGCCAATCTAGATGCGCTTTTGCACAAAAAAGCCCCAATCGCCATTTTCACGATCGGGGCTTTTTTGCGCAAAACAAATCTGAGCTGTCTACACTGGCCCTTTTGCGCAAAAGGACTTTTGCCCAAATGGGAGCAGTATAGTATTTCCGCGAGAAGCACTGATTTCTTACATGAGATCGTCAGTGTTCTTGCGGAAATTCATGCGGCCAGTGTAGACAGCTGGCAAGTTTTTCTGCAAAAACAGCTGCTTTTGCGGAAAAACTTGCCAGTCTAAACACAGTCCTTGAGGGGAAGAATAGCCTCTCCCCGCACTACATCTATATCTAACATCCTCCCGCCAGTTCCATCAATGCCACCAGTAAACAGGAATTTATCATTTAGTCAAGTGAATCGGATGTGTGTAATGAGGTTCCTGCCCCTCCCAAGGGAAACAAGTACAGTTGGAGACCAAGGAAGGTGCCTCCTTCCAAATTCAGCTATGCGGGGCATCATCTGGGGTCCTCCCTGACTGGTCAATTCCTGTAGGTCTTATGAAGGCCTACGGGAGACATACAGCAAATGCCTGAGATCTATGGAGGAATCATACCATCCCTCCTCTCTCAGCCGATACTAACCAGCTTCATCAGAAATTGCAGAGGGAAGAGATCAAGGTGGTCCTGAGTGGTATGTGGTCCCCTCCAGGGATGAGGCAGTTACTCCATCATCCTCCTGTCCACCTTATGATCACAGGCAGTACTAGGACTTGCGATGGAGGGTGGCAACCTACTTGTAGATACCTCAAAGAGGTCCAAGACACACAGTAGGGCCTTTTGGATAATCTTCAGCCCTCTGACCTTTGGAGAAGCCCTTCCAGTCAACCAAGCTGTCCAGGGATCCCTCTTTCTTAGACTCTCCTACCTCAGAATGTAGAAATTATATTGTACACTAGCTAATGGGGCAGAATTTTTATTCACTCATATAGTGCCCAACTTCTTAATGGTATGAGTGGCTACAGAAAAGTCCAGGCTGAAGTACTCTACGACTACCTCAACTGAAGTCTTTTCATCATCTAGTCTGCGATTCAGAATCTTGAACGACCAAGTTTAGTGAGTAAAATATGATTTCCTTAATTATGCCAAATTTAAGATTTTATAAACAGACCCCCTCCGGAGGATAGGGTTTAGTCCCAAGCCCTGATGGAAGTCAAGCTAGTGGCCAAAATGTCACTTCAAGCGGTAGTTGACGCAGCTCATACTGCTCCCCAAATTGCTGCTGAAGCTGTAGTCATGTTGTATGCATTGTGCTTGCAATCTCTGGGGTTCCCTGGTGAGGTCCAGAATACTATTGAGGACCACCCCTTTTGATGATACTAACCTTTGTAATGCAAAGACTGATGAATCTTTGCACAGCCATATGCACACTGGGAATTTACTTCCCTGCCCCCCTGGACACAGATTGGCTACGTCTACACTGGCCCCAAATTCCGGAAAAGTCATGCAAAGTAGGTAAGTCAGAATAGGGAAATCCGCAGGGGGTTTAAATATCCCCCGCGGATTTAAATAAACATGTCTGCCGCTTTTTTTCCGGCTTGGGGAAAAGCTGGAAAAAAGCTTCTAGACTGGCGCGATCCTCCGGAATAAAGCCCTTTTCCGGAGGATCTCTTATTCCTACTTTCAAGCCGGGGAAAAAAAGCGGCGGACATGTTTATTTAAATTCGCGGGGGATATTTAAATCCCCCACGGATTTCCCTATTCTGACTTACCTGCTTTGCATGACTTTTCCGGAATTAGGGGCCAGTGTAGACGTAGTCATTGGGTCTTCCTCCTCATGCCCCTCGACCAAGGGAGTTCTGATTCTCTCATGTCCTGAAAATGTCATCCTATTGACATTTGAGCATTTCTGTATCTTCCAGCACAATGCTGTCAGTTCCCTACCGGTGCATTGTGCAGCAATTGATGCATTTCATTTTCTTGTCAAGGACTATACTATCTTCACTCATCCTATACTGACTAGATTCCTCAAAGGACTTCTTAGATCTTTTCCATCAGTGGGGAAGCCACTAACCCCATGAGACCTCAACCTCATTCTTTCAGTTCTCACCAAACCTCCTTTTGAACCATTAGCTACCTGCTCTGTACCCCAGCTCTTGCCTTCCTACTCACCACCGCCTCACCCAGAAAGGTAACCAAGCTTGGAAAATGACAGATCCATCATATACCACATGGCCAATGGGCGCTGGCTTTTTATCTGCAGAGAATAAAGGCAATTAGAAAAAAATCTAGATTTGTTTTGTTTATTGCCATTGCAGAGACTTTCTAAATGGATTGTGATCTGCATCATCCTTTGTTATGAACAAGCTCATAGTTCCCCGCTACACCCTGAGGTGGTGAGAGCTCATTCTATCAGAACACAAGTGACCGGTGTGGCATCTTTTCAAGAGGGACCTTTGCTGGAAATAAGCAGTTACCTGGATCCTTTACAGACCTTCATAATACACTGTGTTTTGGTCCAGTTTTCTTCTACAGATAAAGCCATGGCAATAGCAGTCTTACAGATAGCCATGACCTCTCCATTTTCATACTCACCTCCTTGCACTCGGCTACCATACTAATCTTGCATATGTGGAATATACTGAGGGCCCATCACTCGAAGAAGAAATGGAAGTTACTTGCACCGTGAGGTTCTTTGACATATGATAGAAACCTATAAAATCATGAAGCGTGTGGAGAAATTAAATAAGGAAGTGTTATTTACTCAGAACACAAGAACTGGAGATAACCAAATGAAATTAATAGGCAACAGGTTTAAAACAAGCGTAAGGACGTGGGGGGGGGGGCGTTTTATACAATGCAGTCAGCCCATGGAACTCCTTGCTAGAGTATGTTGTGAAGGCCAAGACTATAATAGGAATTTTTTAAAAAGAGCTAGATAAATTTATGGAGGTTAGGTCCATCAATGGCTATTAGCCAAAATGGGTAGGACTGGTATCCCTAACCTCGGTTTGCCAGAAGCTGTGAATTGATGAAAGGGGATGGATCACTTGCTGATTGCCTGTTCTGTTTATTTCCTCTGGAAAAGTCCACCGTCGAAAGACAGGATACTGGGATCGATTAACCTTTTGGCCGTTCTTACGTTGCTATCTGTATTCCACTGTTCATCCTCCATCTCCTCTCTGCTGCAGATCATTTTCACAAGGCCAATCTAGAGAGGAACTGAAGAGATGTAGATCCTCACCATGAATTGTGTCCCCCGTTCAGAGTGCAAGGAGTTCCACAGTGCATATGTAGATCAATGGATGCTGATTATTCAAATTTCCCAGACTCAGGCTTCTGGCACACTTGCGGAATGGAGGATGTGCCTAGTATGTTACTGATGACTTTATTGGCAGCTGTTGCACTAACCTTTCAGGATACCTCTGACTCCATCCACCATTCAGAGCGCTTACGAGGATGCCAACAGTTTAGCTTTCTAGAGTTGAAATCAAATTAGCACAAACTCTTTTTGAAAATAGTTCATGCAAGTTCAGGCAACTTTCGGGCCAAGGTAACAAGGCTTGAGCTTGTGTAGCAGCAGATGTTAGCGATCAAAATCATCTGGCTCCTTTTTTAGAACCCGGCACCATCATTTCATTTATACCTTCCCATAACACTGAACTATGAAATCAGACACAGCGTGGAAAGACATCCCCACATCTTCCGCTGTATTTTCTAGCAGCTGCACAGACTTTGGTGTTCTGTTACTTCACCTCTAAAAGTAATCGCTGGGGTGATGCTTTAATATCTTTTCATATTCTCACTACGGACAAATTGCGCCAACCAGTGCTGAGCTGATGCTTCCCCTGAAGAGCTCTAGGGCTTATTTTATGGTCAGTCTGTGATTGCCTAGGCTTAGTGTTATGTGGGAGGAAAAAGTATGATGAGATGGTTTAGTAATGGAATCAAATCTCAGCTGTGGTGCTGGCGTTACATGTCGTTCTGGAAGCAAACGTGTGTGTGTGTGTGTGTGTGTGTGTGTGTGTGTGTGTGTGTATTGCACAGATTAAAACGTGGAGAAGATAGACAATAGCTCTCATTTCACAGTGTCTGTTGCCGAGAACCCTGATTAATTCTCTTGGCATCCTGATTTGCAAAGAGCTGGCTGGTCATTTCGGGTGCACTGATTTCCAGTCTTTCCACCTCCGTGGCTTGTTAAATGGAAAATGATCACCACTCCCCGTGAAGGACCTGGGGGGGGGGGGAGTTCTCTCATTTTATAGTTGCTGATTGTACTCCATGAGCGTATGTTGTTCAAGCCTATTTCTGAAATGTCCCTCCTTTATAAAGTTACCCGCTTTCCTCAATAAGCTGGTGGCCCCTCACCATCGCTACTGAACAATATTTCCATCAGATGCAGAACTGTGTCTTCAAGGTTATAAAAGCCATTTATGCTAAAGGAAAGGGCCCCACTAGCCATTTCCTGTCCTTCACTTTGAATGTGTGTCAGTATCTCAACCTAGGCCATGGCATGTCTAGTGGTACGTATGGCTCCAGGCCTACACCCTCTCTAAAAAAGCAATAATGTGCTTCAGTGAAGGTTTTTGGGAGCCCCTTGTTGAAATGCTGCCACCAAATTAAAGGGAAGATGGAGCTGATCTCTTTGCTTTGAATAGTAGCCTCCTGGCAGCATACTGCACAACCTCCCCAAGCCTGGGTGAGCTGTTCATGAGGTTTGCAACAAAGACTTCAGACGAGCAATTGTCTTGCTTTTAGAATGCACCAGCTTGCATCAGCTAGGTGAGGGGGTTGTTACACTCATGTCCTCAGGGAATGATGCCAATAGATTCCACATGTGGTTTTCATTCCACCATCCTTCGAGGTCTGTCCTACCATCAGCATGTCTCATGCTATTTTCCAGGAACCAAACAGATTTCCAGAAAATGCATTCTCAGGATGGTAGTTTGCAGCCTGCCTTTGTAACATACTCATGCCCTGAGCATGTTGATGGACTTTAACCAGCAACACAAACTATTAGGAAATTCCATCTTACATTTCTGTGGAAACACAGCAAACCCTTCCCAAAGCTTGAACTCCTCGCCTGTGGCCTAAAAGCACAGACTTGTCCCCTGAGCTAAAGGAGTAATCCATTACATAGCAGCTACACTTGACTGTTAACCTCTGTGTTGACCAGCTAGTAGAGAGAGACACGGCACCTGCTTTACAAACATGTTACAAAGGCGCCTGACTCGAGACATTGAAACATCATTCTGACTCTATTTACCTGACCCTCTGCTCCACTTCAGAGAGAGAAATAAAAGTATGGGCTCTATAAGGGCATGTCTACACTAGGAAATTATTTTGAAATAACTCCCACAATAACTGTTTTGAAATAGCGTGTCCACACTACAGGGAAGCCTCAAAATTAGTCTGAGCAGCCTTCCTTAATGTGAACATGCTACCTTGACTTAGAGCCCCAGGAAGCACTGGGGAGTAATTATTTTGAAATAGCGTTCGTGTGTACGCTCCGCTGCTGCTATTTCAAAATAACTCTTTTGAAAAGAGCGTTATTCCTCATGGAAAGCAGGAGTTATTTCAAAATAACCAGCCCCTTATTTCAGAATAAAGAGGTGGTAGAGTGGACGCTCTGCTTGATATTTCGAAATAACTCCCTAGTTAGACCAGGGCTAAGTTTGCTACTACCATGGCCACCTATACACATTCCTCCTTCCTCCTCCCAACTTTAAGGAGTAGATTTTGAGGCTAGTAGGGACTATTACACTCATCTTGTCTGATCACCTGTAGAATGCAGGCTATGGAATTTCACCCAATAATTCATGCATCAGGTTTATAATTTTTACCTGGGCAACAACATGGTTTTTTTTTGGTAGCTGTGGACACAGCATCTCAATAATACGTGGTGATAACTAGGAAGGCAAGAGCTGGGGCGCAGAGCAGGTAGCTAATGGTTCAAAAGGAGGTTTGGTGAGAACAGAAAGAATGAGGCTGAAGTCCCATTGGCGTGGTGGCTTCCCCATCAAGCTGACCCAGTAGAGTCCATAGATTTTAAGGCCAGAAGGGACCATTCTGCTCATCTAGTCTGTGACAGCCCTGCAGGTTATAGAAATTCACCCAGCATTTCCTACAATCCTAGGGCTGGAAGAGACCTTAGGAGGCCAACTAGTCCAACCCCCTGCCAAAAGCAGGACCAATCCCAACTAAATCATCCCAGCCAGGGCTTTGTCCAGCTGGGACTGAAAAACCTCTAGAGATGGAGATTCTACCATTTCCCTAGGCAACCCATTCCAGTGCTTCACCACCTTCCTAGTTTCTGCATCTAGTTCAATAATTCTTGGCTGAACCACAATGTGTCTCTTTAAAAAGACGGTCAATCTTGACACAAGCAATGAAGAACTGACCACATTTCTTGGTAAACTGTTATTCAAATATTAAAATAAGCACGAATTTAATGGTGACGCTGATTAATTAATGTATCTAGATTCCTCTTTCAGCTGATGTGGGAGACTACTGTACACACATTGTGGTAGATTGACAAGCCCTCTACTATCAAATGTCCTCATAGTAGGTGCTTAGATTATTGAGCACTTGTGTACAGGAATGGACAGCCATTGAAACTGATGTATGCATTTACCATGCACATTTATGAGCTATGGTTACAGAAATTAAAGAAATAAGAGCTAGAACACAACTTTTTTGTTCCCTATAGTGATCTGTTTTGTGAATATTTCCTTTCCCCCATCCTGTACTACCAAGAAATGTTCTCATGTTGGCAGGACCATGCCTGTGTTGACTCTGGATTGTTTATAAAATGATAATTTTATCCACAGTATGTACTGTGGCAATGCAAAAGATGTTGTTTAGTTACCCCGGGCCTGCAGAGGAGATTATTCAAATCTGGATACGATTTCTTTTAGATGAGAAACACAAGATGCTGTCAGCTTTGCTGGAAACTATATGGGCTAAGAGGAGTGCCTTAGCTCTTATTACACTGACATTGTCCAGACTATCAGGCAAATAAATTCTCAGGAAGACGTTATATATAGTGTGCACTGACTCCATGCAACAAAAATCTCCTGGCATTACTGAAATGTTCCAGTGGAGAAATCAGACTCTCAAAAAGTCAAAATTCCATAACTTCAGGTTGACCACTTAACCTTAACTCTGCCCCCTTGTGCATTTGCCAGTGAATTAATAGCTTTCTCTCTCAATAATCATTATTACTAGCCTTCTCTCTCAACACATGTAATAGACAGGTACTTCCTTCTGTTTTAATTTTAGCTCTAAACACCCTTCCTGATCTTCCACCACAGTAACATTTTAAAACACTCAGAAAATGACTAAGAAATACCCCCAAACCACAAAAATGTCTAAGCTGCTCTATACCAAAATGAGTCCTACCCATTCAACCCACTATCCTGTTGAGAGAGAGCCAACGTAAACAGATCGTTTTTGCAACGTGATCTGAGAGTCCATAATGGAATTTGGGTGCTGACTGGCTTAGCAAGAGTTGAATGAATTCAAGATTGTCTCTCTACAAACCCCATGAGGAATTCCCTTTCTCGAGCAGTCATGTTGAACCTCAACTGACAGGTAAGAATGAGAGAGTCTCTAAACATGAATCAAATTATGTCAATGTCAACTCATGACTTTCTCCCACAGACAGGTGGGAAGACAATGATCCTTGGAATGGAGGTGCAATATATGTTCCTATCAGTGGGGTGGCACTAGGCAGGAGCATCAGCAGCGTGACACTTGCGTTAATTTCCAAGTGCTCTTTAAGCACAGTCCTACGTGGAGTTCTGTGCAGCAACCCAGGCTGGCATCAGTAAGCGTGTGGTGAAGTCCAAAGCTGGAAGTGATGGCTGTAAACTTCCAGCCAAATACAGGTGGGGGAAATTGCTCTTGGCTGCTGCTGCTGAGGTTGCCTCAAAGCAGATGGGGATTGAAACTCCCTCTTGGATTGTCAACAGGAGTTGGGTGCCTGTATTTTGGGTGCATGTGGACAAAACCCCTCCGAGGAAGCCAGTACCACAAACTCACTCACATGAAGGGGTCAATGTAGCATCCAATTTGCCTTCAAAGCTTGTCTCCATCTTATGCCAATGCCATCTAAATGGGGTGAAGTATAGGAAATAAGAGCTAATGAAAGGTAAAACTAAGCTGTGGAAAGAATATTGTAGAGGGGTGTGTGTGTGTGTGTGTGTGTGTGTGTGTGTGTGTGCGGGGGGAATAACAAAAATAAGGGGAGATGCAGGGTGAGTTTGCATTGACTCATGGGATGTTTGATAGAAAAGTACACAAACACATCATACACACACACACACACACATGCTATTTTCATATTCAGGGAAATGTGTTAAGGGCTTTAATAGGGTTCAAAAAAGAACTAGATTTCATTGAGATTTGGTCCATCAATACTTATTAGCCAGGGTGGGTAGGAGTGGTGTCCCTAGCCTCTGTTTGTCAGAGAGGCTGGAAATGGTGACAGAAGAGGGATCACTTGTTCTGCTCACTCTGAGGCATCTGGCACTGGCCACTGTCATAAGACAGGATACTGAGCTAGATGGACCATGTCTGACCTAGTATGTCTGTTCTTATGTTAGGGGCTGAGGAAACTAGGTTGAATGGAAGATGTGTGTGGCCTCCCAGGGGGATAATCTGCCATGGTTTATCTTTATGGTGCTATGTGCATGGAGAGAGAGCTTGATCCATGCGTGTATTGGACATCAAGGGAACAGGGAATTGCTTATGGAATTTCCCACTCTCAATCTTGTCCTTGTATAGAATTTCAGGTAATCCCAGGCTGGGCTTTACAGGTTTCTTTGCAAAAATGTTTGCTTTAAAATCCTCTTTACAGGAAACTGCACTTGCACTTTCAGAATGTTCTGACACGCTGCCTTCTCACCCCTTTCTAAAATATATATAATAATTTGTATTGTGGAAAATTACAAGGCAGCCAAAGGGTGAGGAGGAAAGAAGGGTTCATTGTGCCCATTTTTCAGATGGGGAGCTGAGGCATGGAATGATGGTGGTATTTGCCCAACACCACTCAGGCAGCCTGTGATAAAGCCGGAAAACTCACAAGTCCCAGACTTGTATTTCAACCACTGAACTCCTGGCCTTTGGCTGATTTCAGGACTGTGCAAAGGAGACTGAAGAGTAGCCAGAAACAAGTTGCAGCTTTGGAGTCTAGGGGGTATCTCCCACAGATCCTTGGCTTAGAAGGTAGTATAAATCTTCACTCTGATGATTTGATCCTATCTCATATCCTACATGCTGTGTCTATTTCTTTGCCTCTTATATTGCTAGGGCATCGTCTTCTCATATTTGGGGAAAGTGCCTGGCACATGGTAGTCCTGACCCTGACTTCAGCCCTCTTACAGAAATTACAGTGATTCAGTGCTGCACTAGTAGAGACTGGAAAAGCCTCTAAGTGCATTTGATCTACTGAACTCATTTGCCCAATCTCTTGGCACATGTCTAGGTAAGGAAACCCTACAGTAAATAACAAGGGATGGAGCACTGGAAGCATCCAGCAGCAGCATTTAATCTTCGCTTTTGCAGTATATCTGTGGAGAAATTGGGGCTGAACTCACTAATATCTTAATTTCATTTTGGAGATCCTGACAAGTGACCTGGGGTATAACTGCAGCCTCTGGGCGCTTATTTTGACATTGTAATCAAAATAGACATTCAATGCTTGGATATACAGTAAAATCATTACAGCTAAACCCTCTGGCTGGATGTCTCGGAAAATCAGCATTCCCTGTGGCATTGGATTGAAAACGTCTGCAGATAAAAATCAAGTTAACAGGTTATGTTAGAATATTTTTATGTCTTAACTGGAGCTATATTTTACTGACTGGGGCGGTCTTTGGATTATCTCCTTCTGTCACCTTGGTTTAGAGACTAAGGCCAGCAAAGCACATTCTTAACACTAGGCTATTAAAGTCATTGGAAATATTTGTGAGCTTTGAGTTAAGCATGAGCATAATTCATAGATTCCAAAGCCAGAAGGGACCATTGTGATCATCTGGTCTGATCTCATGTATAGCACGGGCCAGAGAACTTTGCCAAAATAATGCTTAGGGCAAATCTTTTAGGAAGACATCCAAATCTTGATTTAAAAGTGGTCAGTGATGGAGAGAAACAGTAAATTATTCCAGTGATTAATTATCCCCATTGTTCACATTTTACACCTTATTTCTAGTCTGAATTTGTCTAGCTTCAACTTCCAGCCATTGGATCATGTTAGATCTTTCTCTATAGGACTGGAGAGCCCATGATCAAATATTTGTTCCTCATGTGGGCCCTTACAAACTGGGATCTAGTTACCCCTTGAATTTCTCTGTTCAATTGAATAGATTGAGCTCTTTGTCTATTGCTATAAGGTGTCTTTTTGTCTATCACTATCAACATTCTCTATAAACTCAGGACACCGGAACTGGAGACACAGTCCCAGCAATGGTCACAAGTGCCAAACCCAGAGGTAAAATAACTTCTGTGCTCCTACTTGAGCTTCCCCTGGTTTTGAATCCACGTTAGCCCTTTGGGCTACAGCATCACACTGGGAACTCACGTTCAGCTGATTATCTGCCTCCCTCAATCCTTTTCAGAGTCGCGGCTTCCCAGAATAGAAGTCCCCCGGTCCTGTAAGTATGGCTGCATTCTTTGTTCCAAGTCTAAATGCATTTACACTGAACTGAATTGGAATGCCTATTGTTTGCCTCTACCCAGTTTACCAAGTAATCCAGATTGCTGGATCAAGGTCAAAAATTGTTGCCCCTCCGCCTCTCTACCTCAAGAGCAGGAGATGAATTAAATGTCCTATTGCCAAGGCAGCCAGTGGGCAGTGGTGATGCATTTAAGGGGATGTTAGGTACAGCTCAGTCTAGATGACAGCCTAGTACTTTAATTTCACCCAGACACTTCTATAATGAGTCCAGTAGTGTGGTTTAGACCAAAGCATTTCATCCTGTGGAAGACAAAACAGTTGCATGACACAGGAAGGGAACAGTCACCACTGAGGTGCCAAGGCCCCTACAACAGGAGGGAATTGGTGAGGTGAGAGATGTTTGCATGATCCTGGCAGGCGAGCCATGTCATCGGACATAGGGAGATGAGTTTAATAGTACTGCGTAGGAACCCATAAATCTTAAGGACGGCCCTGTGTGTGGCGCCCGAACATCATCACACTCCAATTCTCCACTTGGTGGCTCACAGACAGCAAATGGGACTGGGATTCATAAAGCCGGACTGCAGCATAAACTGCTCTCCTACACTCTGACTGGGAGAATTTCAAGGCTCAACCCCTTTTTAAACCAGAGGAAACAAGAAGTTCTTCGTACAATGGGGCTGTACCATGCCATGACTGCTGATTTGAGGGTCACAGGTTCTGGTCTTCTGATCCTGATCTGCTTCTATCCTAACTTGGCCTGACTTTGGATGACTGCCTCCCGATACCTGCCCTCTAGTTCTGTCACCTGATCTGGATCCCCTGGGACCCAAATTCAGCCTGATTCCTGCTAACCCCCTCCTTCTATGTTGTTTTGATTCAGATCTCCCGGTGTTCCAAACGAGTCTGATTCATCATAATTGGCTCCTCTGTCCTGGCCCTGGGCCCTCCACCTGTGCCAGACCCTAACCCCTATGCAAAGCTGCCCTCGCTCCCTGAAGCCCTATTGTACAGCCTTTCTCTGTACAAACAATTCTTGCTCCCTAGTGAATCTGCAATGTGAATGTGCGGTTGCGCTTAAGTCATTATTTCATTCATCTCTGAGTCATGAAAATATGTTACTGCTGTAGGGATTCAATAAAGAGTGTGGGAAAAAAGTTGCCGTTCATTTCTCCACTTGGTTTTTTTTTTTTTAATTTTGCACATCTGAAACCCCGTCTAGTTCATTTCTCTTTAGAAAAGCAGCATCCTCTCTGGTTCCGGTGAGAGGGTCCCCTGGGGAAAGTGGGATTATCACTTGTACAAGCGGAGGAATGGCACAGGAATGAAAGTGGTAATTCCTCCCTCTGGAAATCTGGGGCTCTGTTAAAAACGATCCAGGTACACATGGCTCATGGGGAAACTGTGAAAGCCATTGTGCTAAGAACAATTCCTCCACTGTATGGTGTTGGCTGTAGTTTTCCTCCCTGGGTTTTTGTTGTTCTTCATAAATGGTGAAAAACACCCAGATAAGGTGTGCACAACCTCCCGCAAGGATAGTTGCATTTAAACAGGATCTTTGTTTGAGGCAGGGGCGGGGAACCTTTTTTGGGTTGAGGGCCACTGATCCACGGAGAAATCAGTCGGGGCTGCACACAAGTGAGAAGCAAAAAAAAAAAAAAAAAACACCCCAAACATTCACTGATGTCTCATGATGGAGAAGGAAAAAGACTCCCCACATTCTCCTCACACACCAGAGCCTAGGGGTCCCAGGCTAGTAGATTCTGTGTGCTCCAGCCCTGCAGGGAGGTGGGGGGAGGGGTTGGAGCACCAGTGCAGGATCCCCAATCCTGGGGGAGTGGGGAGGCAAGCCCTGAGCCTCAGGAGCCAGATCCAGACAAGCTGGGGGGGCTGCAGATTCCCCTCCCCTGGTTAAAGGTTTATTAGTGATTTGTGTTCTAATATTGCCAGACTAGCGCCCCAGTGCATGAGGCAATTATGTATGCCCTGCGCATTGCCTCACGGGAGTCAGTGGGACTGCTCACAATGTGTGAAATTAATTGTGTGAGAGAGTCTTGGCAGGACTGGGGCCGACGAGGGCACAGAAAGGCTCGTGGGCTCACCAGGGAGAGGTGCGTCAGGGTGGAAGATAGCCTTCAAGAGCCTGTCTTTCATAAATGCCATAAAGGAGAGATTAGAGACCGGCAAGGACCTGTCAGCTGAATCTGTGCCCCTGAAAGATATTTTAGTCAACTGCCTGTGTGGTGGCTGCATCTCCAGGTATTGCAAGCTGCCTCCGGCTTACTTTTGGTTTTCCGCTCTCTCTGTTGTGACTTGCCCCCTCCCTACACCCTCAGTCTAGACTAAAAGAAAACCACCACAATTTGTTCTAATGCCTTCGGGCCTATTTTGCAAGCCAGTCCATAAATGTGTGCCTCAGCTCCTGCAGACAGTTCCATTGGTTTGATGTATGTGGCGCTCTTGCCATCTCTCCCCTCCAGTCGTCCCCAACCTCCCCGCGCCCGAAGCTAAATGCATAAGCGGCTACAGCTTTAAGCTGAAGAGTCGATGTTTCCCAGCAGGGGCTGTAACACTCTGTGGATCGGCCATGTTGCATGTCCAGATTTCTTTTCAGGAAAGGGCCTCCATTTGTTGGCTTAAAGAACCAGAACTACTCGATCCCCAGTCTCGCCCCTGGATGAGTGCAGGTGTGCCCGTAGGCCCATGTGGATTCACAGAGATCTGCCCGGGATGGCTGGATTGCAGGACTGAGGCCAAGGTTTGTACTGGGGGTCCTGTGTGGTGAGACTTGTATATTAAAATATAGTTCCTGCTGGGTCTGAGCTGTGAACTTTCCCTCCGGTTTTGCCTGTCCCAGTTGTTTTGTTGAGACTAGGGGAGGGATTGGAGCCAGGTGCTTTGATTTGGGCTTCTCTCTCACTTATAACCAGAGGAACAGGCCCAAGCATGTCTTAAACTATCTCCATAACGCTTACTTTTTGCTGAAGCAGCACAGGGCTTAACCCTGAAAAGCGCCTTCATTTTCTGTCCCTTCGGTGTCCCAGAAGCAGTCCCCACCCCAGCCTGGTTGTTGGGGTGCTTCAGCAAATCTTGGCAAAGCTGCTGGTATTAGAATCACTGTGAACAGGTTGCAAATCATAATGTTCTTCTTTGAGTGATTGCTCCTGGGCATTCAGATGAGGTGTGTGCACGCGCTGCGTGCACGGTTTCCAGAGCAGTTTTTCCCCAGTGGTACCCGTCGGACCAGCAGGTCACCCCCTGGAGTGGCGCTGCTATAGCGGCGCATAAGTACCCCTGCTGGCGCTCTGCCTCCTCAGTTCCTTCTTACCACCCATGATGGTTGGAGCTTCGTTTTTCTTGTGACAGACCCCAGCGATAGTTAATAGTTTGCCTGTTTGCAGTTTCCTTCTTCTTCCAGTTAGTAGTTTCAAATAGTTAGTTAGTTGTTACCGTTCGTTATCTCTCCTCTCCGTGGGAGGGGGATGTCCAGCCCACATGGCTTTAAACCCTGCGCATCCTGTGTGAAGCCGATGCCGGGAGGAGACCCCCATGACTCGTGCCTAAGGTGTCTGGGAGAGTCTCATCTCACTGACTCCTGTAAGATCTGCAGGAGTTTTAAGCCTCGGACGAAGCGGGAGAGGTATTCCTGTTTAAAACTGTTACTTACGGAGTCGGCTCTCCAACTGGCGCCATCCCGCGAGGTTGTGGTGTGCAATGCACTGGCGTCGGTGCGGGAAATTCAGCTGGGGCCTTCCTGTACCGCGGCACCGAAGACTGAGGCACCGGTCCCAGTCTCCGGTGCCGAAGAAGAGAAAGGAGGCAAGGGGCAGATCGCCTAGCTGCGAGGCCCATGGTAGCTGGCACTACCCTCGATCTCCGCGCCCAGGCTCCCCCAGAGATAGTTGCGACGCTGGTGCACAGAGGAGAAGAGAGGGTCTGGCACGTGGACAGAGTCCAGATTCGATCCCTATGCACTGTCCATCCACTCTGGACACCTTTGAGGTGGCACAGGAGCTCATTGAGCTAACAGCTTCATCTCCATCATCTCCATACCTTGGAGAGCTCTCGCCTGTGGCACCAGGGGTCAGGGCAGCACCCGTAGTGGCCACTACATCAGTGGCCTGGTCGGCACTGGCTTTGGCAGTGACAGCACCATGCCCAGCCCAGCAGGTCACGGTGGCCCATGCGGCACTGTTTATTACCACCCCTTCCCACAGCTCCTGCCACCCGCCTATCTCAGCACCGATACTGGCACTGCCAGCGATCTATGCTCCCAGCCCAGTGCAGCAGGTTCCCAGTACCAGTGCTCCGGCACCATCGTCGATGGGTCCACCAAGACAAGTCCATGCGGGGAAGCTGGAGTCTATGGAGAGGAACAAGCCGCATCACCTCTTCAAACCACCCTCCACGGCACCGCAGTGGTCCACCTCGGACTATTCTTCGGAGTCAGTGTGCTCCGTGGGCTCGTCCAGGGCCTCTTCCCAGCACCGTTCCCTTCTCAGCACCTTCCCGGGTCTGAATTCCAGCAGACCTGGCCCCCATAGGCTCAGCCACCATGGCCTTTCTGGACGCTGTGGACCTATCACCAGTGTCAGGGGCCCATGCCGCTGTCACGAGGATTTAGTGTCTCGCACTGAAGAAGCACTCCTTCGGCATCTACGGTGGACAGTCCGCAGGGGCAGGAGAGGACAGTGGAAATGGCCCCCATGGTGAATCCACCTCCCGCCCGCATAGAACCTCCCCAAGACACCCAATTTCCTGGGGTGGTGAACTACCCTGCGCCCATTTGTGAGTCCTCTTCGTCCTTTCCTGATGAAGCCCTGGCCACCACATGTAGTTGCGGCACTGCCTACCTTGGCACCGTCCATGCCATCAATGGACGCCAGGGTGCACCAGGAGTTGCTCTGTAGATTGGCGGCGAATTTGGGGGTGCAGGCAGAGCCAGTGACTGAGGATACTGACCCTATGGTGGACATGCTCAGTGTGGACACCCCTGCTCAGCTGGCTCTCCCTTTGAACGAGACTGTGGCTAAGATCACAAATACCTTGTGGCAGACCCCAGCTTCTATAACACCCACTCTCAAAGGGGTCGAAAAGAATTACTTTGTTTCCCAGTCGGGGCATGAGCACCTCTACTCCCACCCAGTCCCAGGTTCCCTGGTGGTGCAAAAGGAGAAATCCAAGGAACCCAAGCGCCTTGACCTTATGGGGCATAGGCCTATGCCACAGGCGGTGTCCAGTTGTGTATCGCTAATCAGCAAGCAATGTTGAGTCACTGTGCTTACAACACGTGGCAGGTTATGGACAAGTTCCGGGACAGGTTGACCCCAGATTCCAGGCAGGAGTTTGCAGCTATAGCCATGGAGGTGAGAACCATAGCACGTCCGGCCCTGCAGGCAGCATGGGACACTGTGTACTCTGCTGCCTGTACCATGGCCTCTGGTGTGGTCACGCGTAGGAGCGTGTGGCTCCTGGTTTCGGGGATTCCTCCAGATGTGCAGACCACAATTCAGGACCTGATGTTTGACGGGAAATCCCTGTTCTCCAAGCATACGACTTGAGGCTTCATAGCCTTAAAGACACGAGGGCCACGCTTCGATCACTGGGCGTTCATGCGCCAGCCCCTCAGAGGAGGCAGCTCCCTGCTAGACAGTCGGGAAGGTCGCAGTTTCAGCCTTCCTGGCAGGACCAATGGAGGCATTGGCCTCGCAATCCAAGTGGGATTACTAATAGTGCCAGGGGACCCCCTTCTTCATGCACTAGGTGTTGGTGCCTATGGGGTGACCCTGACAGAGGCGCTGGTCCACACCCCCCCCCCCACCAAGCAGCCTAAGCAGTTGTTTTGAGGGTGCGCCCAAGGACCCTTTACCAGCCCCCACTATCATCTCTCCATTTGGGGACAGGTTGGCTCATTTTTTTTCTGGTCCTGGGCCTGCATCACCTCTGACAAGTGGGTGGTAAGGATGGGTTACTCCTGGTAAGGATGGGTTACTCCATCCCTTTTATGAGTTTGCCTCCTTCCCTCCCTGCCTCCCAGTCCCTCTTCAGGGACCCATCTCACTAGGTTCTCCTGCGACAGGAGGTCCTCTTGCTCATCAGAAAAGGAGCGGTAGAGAGAGTTCTGCCTCACTTGGAGGGCAGAGATTTTTATTCCCATTATTTTATTATCCCCAAGCTGAAGGGTGGGCTCCGGCCTATCTTGGACCTCAGAAACCTCAAGAAGGTAATAAAGAAAACGAGGTTCAGGATGGTGACGCTGGCCTCCATCATTCCAGCCTTAGAGATAGGGTACTGGTACATGGCCCTCAATTTAAAGATGCCTATTTTAATGTGGCCATACGGCCAGGTCACCAAAGGTTCTTCTGGTTTCTGGTGGCTCAGAACCATTTTCAGTTTATGGTTCTTCCATTCGGGCTCTCCACTGCCCCCAGAGTGTTTACAAAATGGATGGTGGTGCTGGCAGCATTCCTCAAAAGGCATGGGGTCCAAGTTTTTCTGTACCTGGACGACTGGCTCATCTGGGGCCAGTCCAGGGATCAGGTGCTAGCCCATATAACATTTACAAGATCCCTCTCTGGGGAACTCGGGCTACTGATAAACAAGGAGAAATCTATGATAACTTCTTCTCAGGACATAGAGTTTGTGGGAGCCTACATAGATGCCAGGAGAGGAAGGGCGTACCTTCCCATGGCCAGATTCCAAACTATGGCAACCATGGTGCCCTGACCTTACGCTGTCCCCACTTACGATGGCTCAGACTTGCATGAAGCTTCTTGGTCATATGGCAGCCTGGACTCATGTCATTCGCCATGCCAGGTTGAGGCTCAGACCTCTGCAAGCTAGGTTGGCACGGTCATTCAACCAGACCGGAGCTCATTGGGACTCTGTCCGGTCATTGCCTCAGGAGGTGGTGGACTCCTTGCATTGGTGGACTCGAGAGAAGGAAGTGTGCAAGGGGGTTCCCTTCCTGGGCAAAGTCCCCTTGGTCAGACTGATAACCAATGCCTTGGACGAGGGGTAGGGAGCTCATATGTCACACCACAGGGCGCAAGTGTTGTGGGCCACTCTCGAGAAGGACTTACATATCAATATCAGGGAATTGAGGGCTGTCAGGAGGGTGGGCAAGGTCTTCCTAGCCCATCTCTCAGGGAAATCAGTGTCAGTGCTGCTGGACAACACAGTGGCCATGTTTTATATAAACAAGCAGAGAGGGTATGTCTACACTACAAAGTTAGTTCGAACTAACGGACGTTAGTTCGAACTAACTTTAATAGGTGCTACACTAGCGCTCCGCTAGTTCGAATTTGAATCGAACTAGGGGAGCGCTTAGTTCGAACTAGGTAAACCTCATTTTACGAGGACTAACGCCTAGTTCGAACTAGCTAGTTCGAACTAAGGGCTGTGTAGCCCTTTAGTTCGAACTAGTGGGAGGCTAGCCCTTCCCAGGTTCCCCCTGGTGGCCTCTCTGGGCACAACCAGGAAAACTCTTCTCCTCTCCCCCAGCCCCGGGCCCTTAAAGGGGTAGACTCTGGCCAGACGGCACTTGAGACAGCCAGCCCTGCCAGGAGTCTCTGCCCCGAAGCAGTGGCCCCACCATGAGCCAGGCAGCCAGTGGGAGTGACATGTCCCCTGCCCAGTCCCCCAGCACCCAGGGGCCAGCCAGGGGCCGTAGACGGCGCGCGGCCTCCTGGACTAGTGCGGAGGTCATGGACCTCATTGAGGTTTGGGGGCAGGCCCCCAACGTCCATGATCTCCGCACTAGGAGGAGGAATGCGGCCGTCTATGGGCGCATAGCAGCCGCCATGGCCACCAGGGGACACAGGCGCACCCAGGAGCAGGTGCGCATTAAAATTAAAAAGCTGCGCCAGGCGTACGCCAGGGCCACCAGGGGTGGCGCCACAGCAGGGGCTGCCACCTGCCCCCACTTCTCTGCCCTCAACCGACTCTTGGGGGGCAGGGCGGTCCGTGCCAGCCTGGGGGACAGCGAGCCGGGACTGGAGGGCCCTGACCCGGGCACACCGGAGGGGCCACCGCAGGATGTCCCAGCACCGGAGTCGGCAGGGTCGTCCAGGGAGACCGTACCGGGTAAGTAGTTTGAATTAAGTAGTTCGGGGGGGGAGGTGGCAGGGAGACCAGGGACCGCGCGCGTGGGCCATGCCTTCCACGGATCACGCAGACACCTGTACACGTGCGAGCACGTGCCATGCCACCCTTGGGCAGGTGGCTCCAGCTGCGTGACACCCAGGGGCCATTGCCCAATAGGCACATGCTTGTGCAAAGAGACGTGACATGCTCCCGACCCCGGGGCAGGACCCAGCAGGATGATTTCCCTTCACATGTCCCCTCTACACGGAGGCAGGGGACATCTCCCCTTTCCCCCCACCGCCCCGGCCACACTATACATGGCACAGGGACATGGGTGCGGTCTTGGGGCAGCTTCCAGTCCCGGGGAGAGCCAGACATCCTGACCATGGCCTCTGTACAAGCACAGCGGCTGTGACGGTGCAGGACATGGTCACCCTCACGTTGCGGAGTTGGGGAGGGGGCTGGGCATCATCCTCTGCGTCCCCAGGGAGAACTGACCCCTTCTCTTCTTTCTCTACAGCTGCACCAGCTGCTCGTGCAGGGCGCACCACCCCGCCTGGGACATGCTCCCGCACCCGCGGCCTGCTCCGGACTGCCAGCACGGAGCAGGAGTACCGGGACCAGCACCTTGGGGCCCTGCGAGCGGTGCACCGCACACTGCAGGCCTGGATGCGGGAAGACCTGCAGGTCCGCCACGAGCTGCTGTCTGAGGTCCGAGGGCTGAGCACCAACCTGCAGCTCCTGCTGCAGAGCATGGTGCCCCGTGCTGATCCTGCACCAGCTGTCCCCCCAACTGCTGTCCCTCCTCCCACTCCTGCTCCCCCTCCCACCTCTCCCTCCTCAACCCCCACAACCTCTTCCTCAATGTCCACACCCCCCACCTCAACCTCCGCACCCTCCACCCCATCGCCCCGGGGACGCCGAGGCCCCCTCCCTCGCTGTACTGGGAGGCGGTCGGCCCGGCGAGACCCCCACCCCTGATCCTTCAGTTTCCCCACCCCCTCCTTTCCCTTGCTTCCCCCTTTCAGCTCCCTCCTCCCAGTTTTCCCCCTCCCCTCTCCCAGCCTCTCTCTTCCCCTCTCCCACCTCCTTTTCCCAGTTTCCCCGAGTTTTGTTAAATAAACAGAGTTTCTATTTTTGAACACATGTGTCCTTTATTTTGTACATCAATAAGAAGGGGGGCTAGGGAAGGGTAAGTGGAAGGAGGTGAGGGAGGAATGGGGCACGAGCCCCCGATGGGGAGGACTGGGCTGGCTCTGCGGGTTCTGGGGGTGGAAGCTCTCCTGCAGCCCCCCGATTGTCCCCTCTCCCCAGATGGCAGCATGCGGCAAGTGCAGCCGGGCTGATGGCCGAGTGGTGTGATGTGCCCAGTGTGGGTACTTCGGGCACTCCAAGCCAGGACTGGTTTGTAAGCGGGGCACCCCTGAGAACTGTCTGTCCGGGGTGGGGGTCGGGACCCTTTAAGCACAGCCCTCGGCTAGCCTGAGACAGCATCTCCACGCTCTAAGTCCTCCTCTGATGCCCTGCCAGCACTGCTTCCGGCCATCCTTAAGCCCTGTTCAGAGTCCACTCAATGTGGACTTGCTAGTTCGAATTAGCAAAACGCTAGTTCGAACTAGTTTTTAGTTCTAGATGCGTTAGTTCGAACTAGCTTAGTTCGAATTAACTAATTCGAACTAAGTTAGTTCGAACTAGCGCTGTAGTGTAGACGTACCCAGAGGGACTTACTCCTCTCCTTTATGTCAGGAAGCTGTTCTCCTTTGGGAGGTCTGTATAGCCCACAACATTCACCTCCAGGCAGCATATCTGCCAGGTCACAAGAATACACTAGCGGACACACTAAGCTGATCATTCAGGGCCCATGAATGGTGCCTGAAGGACACTGTCCTTTTACCTCTCTTCCAGAGGTGGGGTCATCCCCAGGTGGACCTGTTCGCCATGGAAGTGAACAAGAAGTGCCCCCGTTATTTCTCATTCCTGGACCTGAGGACTGGGGTCCAGAGGGGATGCCCTGGTCACCAATTGGCCACAGGGCCTGCTGTATGTGTATCCTGCTGGAAATGGTGCGGGACGAGCCGCAGCCTCTCTCGCCCGGTCTGGACCTGGTCACTCAAGCATGGGAGGGAGGTCTCCCGTACCACCCAAACATCAGGTCCCTCCACCTCACAGCCTGGCTTCTCCATGATTAACAGAGCCAGAGCTTGCTTGTTCTGAGGGTGTGCAGGCGGTTCTGCTGGGGAGCAGAAAGCCAGCTACCAAACTGACCTATGCGGCCAAATGGAAAAGGTTCTCCCTATGGGCAGACAGTAAGGGGCTAGACCCCTGTTCGGCCCCAGTACTGGTTATCCTTAACTACCTCTTTTGAGCTGCATCAAGCAGGCCTATCTACCTCATTGATCAGGGTCCATTTGGCGGCCATGTCGGCCTGCCACCTCGGGGTTAGCGACAGATCCCTTTTTACGAACCACATGGTTAAGAGGTTCCTTAAGGATCTGGGTAGGTTGTTTCCGCACGTAAGGGCAGCAGTGTCTCAGTGAGACCTTAATCTGGTGCTTACTAGGCTTATGTCTCCCATGTTTGAGCCTTTAGCCATGTGCTCTCTTAAGCACCTTTCATTTAAGGTGGCCTTCATAGTAGCAATAACCTCGGCGTGGAGGGTGTCCGAGCTCAGGGCTTTGACTGTAGAACCCTCATATCTGGTGTTCTCCGTGGATAGGGACAGGCTACGCCCACACCCAGCATTCCTCCCTAAGGTAGTCTCATCATTTCACACATCTCAAGACGTTTATTTACCTGTTTTCTTTCCAAAGCCCCACTGCTCCCCTAAGGTTCATTGGACGCAAAGAGGGCGTTAACTTTTATAGACAGAATGAGGCACTTTCGTAAATCTTCTCAGTTGTTTGTTTCTTTTGTGGAATGTCCGGGAGTGTTATAGTCTGGTACATAGGGAGCCACCCCATGTGAAGGCGCACTCCACTAGCGCTCAGGCGTCCTCAACAGCTTTTGTGGCGCAGGTTCCAATAGTTGACACTTGTAGAGCGGCCACGTGGTCCTCTGTTCGCATGTTTACAGCGCACTATGCTATTACCCAGCAGGCCAGGAAAGATGCTGCTCTGGGTTCCATGGTTCTCAGTTCAGCTCTGTAAACCTGAGGGAGGAAAGAAAAGTACTATATAGAGTGATGGTATGAATACCTCAGATGAGTTGTTTTTATTATGTTAAATACATTTATAGTTGGTTTGGTTATAACCGTTGAGTTGAGTGTATCTCTGACCCTGCCTCTATATGGCTTCAGCTTGGGAGTCACCTCATTTGAATGCACATGAGCAATCACTCGAAGAAAAAAAGACGGTTACTTACCTGTAACTGTTGTTTTTCTAGATGTGTTGCTCATGTCTGTTTGATTCTCCCCCTGATTCCCCTTTATCGGAGTCTTCAGGAAGAAGGAACCGAGGAGGGGGAGTGCCGGCAGGGGTACTTATGCTCTGCTATAGTGGTGCCACTCCAGGGGGCGACCTGCCGGCCCAACGAGTACCACTGGGGGAAAACACACCTCATTCAAATGGACATGAGCAACACATCTCGAAGAACAACAGTTACAGGTAAGTAACCATCTTTTTTCGGGTCTAGGGCACAGTACTAGAAGTGTTGGGAGCCCCTTATAGTAAATGGGGGTGTTCAACACCTCTGACAGGGTTGGATCCTAACTGGAGGAAAGTTTGGGAGAGGAGTTCTAACCAAGCTTCCTGGAATCTAGGCAGCAAACCAGGAACGTGGGCAGATGTGGTTCACACAAAGGGTAATTAAATAGGTGGAACCAATTACTTGCAAAGCCTCTGAAGTGGAGAGTATAAATGAGTTGATGAGAGCTCTAGGTTTCTCTCTGAAGAAGGGAGGGATTAAGGAGCATAGTGACAAAGCAGGAAGATGGGAATTGGGCTAACCCTGAGAAAGGCAAGTGCGTTGGGAAGGATGGCCATTGCCCTGCCTGGAAAATTTATCATCATCCCATTCCTTCCTCAGATGCTGCCCCCATGCGCTAAAGGGCCTTGATCTATAGCTCAGAGTGGTGGAGCAGTGGCCGGGGCACCTTTCTGAGAGGCACTCCTGACAAGATGAGAATGAACTGGGGAATGTCGAGGGTACTGGAAGATGCTGATTGGTTTATGGTGCATCTGTCACCGCTGGCAGCAGTAATCGCGACTGATGATTGATCAGCCCCAGAGGTGGCCCTGTGCCCTTTTAAAGTGACTTCCATTCCGGCATCTCAGCACTCCTTACAAATATTAATGAGATTAGCATTGCGTGTTTTCACAGGTGAGGAAATTGGTCTCTAGAGAGATTCTGTGGCTTATCGGTGATTACACAGGAGGGGAGAGGCACAGCTGGGCACCAAACCCTGCTGTCTTGATTCCAGGCCCCAGGCATTAGTCACAAGACTGTCAATCCTCATCTCTCAAGGGAAAGCTGAAGAGCATCGGTCCCTCTGAGAATGCTTTCCCCTTTGCCTTTGTTTCATGGTATCATTCTGCAAATACATGGAACTCTTCCACTTACCTGCCGTGTTACCCTCTAGGTACTGTTGGTTTTGCTTCCAGCCTTTATCTGTCTTACCAGTTTAGACTCTGAGTCAGAGTCTGTGTGTCATGATCCGTATCTACAGTGCCCACCCAGTGGTCCCAGATCTCAGCTGGGGTCTCTAAGTGCTGCTCTAATGAAAATAATGAATAGTTTTCTCCATCTGAAATCCACAAAATGCAGGAATGATCTGAACCATTTTCTAATCTTGATTTATTTATAATGCTAATAAGTTTCAGAGGGGTCGCTGTGTGAGTCTGCAACTTTAAAAACAATAAGTAGTCCTGTGGCACCTTAGAGACCAATAAAAATAGAGAGGGTCGTGAGCTTACATGCGTAAGATCATCTGATAAAGTGGGATATACTAATAAAAGTATAAGGCCCAGTTACACTTTTGGCCTTAGCAGCATCTCCTGGCAACAAGGGTCACTGGTTGACTGTATGTTATGTGGAAAAAGTACTTCCTTATGTTTGTGTTAAACCTGCTGCCTATTCATTTCATTGGTGACCCCTGGTTCATGTGTTACATGAAGAGGTTGAGATAAATAACACTTCCTTATTCACTTTCTCCACCTCGTTCATGATTTTATAGACCTTTGTCCTTTCTCCCCTTTGTCGTTTCTCTTCCAAGTCCCGGTCTTTTTAATCTCTCCTTATATGGAAGCTGTTTCATGCACCTAATCATTTTTGTTGCCATTCTCTGCACTTTTTTTTGTTACAATTCTAATATAGCTTTTTGGAGATGTGCCAAACAGAACTGCACACAGTATTCAAGGTGTGAGTGTACCATAGACTTATATAGTGGGGCATTATGGTTTTTGTCTGATTATCTATCCCTTTCCTAATGCTTTTTAACATTCTGTTCACTTTCTTGACTGCTGCTGCACATTGAGCAGATGTCTTCCGAGAGCTAGTCACAATGACTCCAGGAGCTTTCTTGAGTGGTAACACCTAATGGAGACCCCATCATTTTGTACATAGAGCTGGGATTATGTTCTCCAATGTCCATTATTTAGCACTTATTGACACTGAATTTTGTCTGCCACTTTTTTTTGCCCAGATGTTGTGTTTAGTGAGATCCTTTTGTCACTCTTGGCACAGTCTGCTTTGGACTTCACTATCTTGGGTAAGTTTGTATCCTCTGCAAACTTTGCAGCCTTGCTGTCTATCCCTTTTTCCAGATCATTTATGAATATGTTGAATAGTACTGGTCTTAAGGGGGGGGGGGGGGGGGGAGGACCCTGCTGTTTAAATTTCTCCACTGTGAAAACTGACCTTTTATTTCTACTCTTTCTTTACTATTTTGAACCAGTTATTGATCCATAAGAGGACCTTCCCTCGTATCCCATGACTGCTTATCCAGATGTGGAAGTGAGGTTCATCTTAATAAAGATGGCTGCTTTCTCCTGCTGTGTTCACAAGCAAAATGACTGTCAGTCTGTGGGAGAGGAAGCTCGACAGAATATTTTTGGGACTTAGGAACTGAGGCCAGACCTACACAAGATGTGGAAGATTGGGTTGAGGTACGCGACTCCAGATACGTAAATAACATAGCTGGAGTCGACATACCTTAAGCTGAGCTTCGTGCTTCGCTCTTGTTGGCTTCACTTATTCCTCGTGACTGTGAGGAGTACTGGTGCTGAGTGGGGGTGCCCTCAGCATTCAATTTAGGGGGTCTTTACAAGACCCACTAATGGTACCTGGGAAGACTGGGGGGAGGCAGGAAGAAGTGATGGGCTGCAGGGGTGGGGCATTGGCGACTACTCAGGAGAGCAAGGAAATGTGGAAAGTAGATGGGCGACTAAGCTGGGTGCAGAGGATCCAGAAGGGCTGAAATGGCAGCTCCCCCACTCTGAGGGCGAGGGAGAGTAAAGGGAGTTCTAGCCGCTAGTGGGCAGGGCCCATTTTCTCATGTGTATCTGAGGTAGCTTTCCCCTCACACTTTAAAAACCAGAAGGCAAATACCTTCCCTGTTTATTATTTTAGAAAAAAAAATCCTTCATGATTTTTAAGCCAATTTCCTGATTTTGCGGGGGGTCTGACTTTTGAACGTGTGGAGCTGGCAGCTCTGCCGATTGAACTTCTAACTGAGCAAGAAGCTAAAGTCGGGGGCAGAGAAATGAATAAACTGCAGGCTGATTTTTGCCAATAAGTCCCAGGCTGTTCAGTTCTCCCTGCCTGGATAAGTTGAGTAAATTCCATGGTCTTCCCTTGCGCATCTATATTCTGTAGAAGGCCCCATCTCTCCTGCAGTGTCAATCTGTCAGGCTGAACAGATTATTACTACATTAAAATTATACACTGGAAATCCTGTAACCTTTGCCTGTTGTTATTTCAGGTGCGTATGCAGAGTGAATTTAGGAATTAAAGAGGATAAAGTTACTGAACAACCTGGAAAGTCACAGCTGCTGTCCAGATTCAGTATGGTAAGTAAAGATTTAGCCCCTAGAAAATTGTGATGATGGAACATATTTATTTTATGGTAGTGCCTGGTGGCCACAGCTAAGATCACAGCCCCATTTGTACTAGGTGCTGTACAAACCCACAGCCAGAGTGACTTCAAGGCAGATGTTTTTGCTATGCGATCTTTGTAATCCATACCACAGGCAAGGATGCTTATGAACAAACTGCTTTTTATTCTGCCCTCCTTCATCTCCTCAGCTACACCAACCTCACCCAATATAAGCTCTTGTCACTACTCACAAGCTCTAACCAATCCCTCAAGCTAGTAGTTGCTGCTTTAGTATACTATCCACTTGTCTAGTGGCAATACATATCATGAGCTAGATGCTGGCCACACACATTTCTTTACCCAATGCACAGTCAACCTGTGGAACTCCTTGCCAGAGGAGGTTGTGAAGACCAGTACTTTAACAGGGTTCAAAAAAGAACTAGATACATTTATGGAGGTTATGTCTATCAATTGCTATTGACCAGGATGGTCAAGAATGGTGTCCCTAGCCTCTGTCAGAACCTGGAATGGGCAACAGGGGATGGATCACCTGATGATACCTATTCTGTTTGTTCCCTCTGGGGCACCTGGCATTGGCCACAGTCAGAAGACAGGATACTGGGCTAGATTAACCTTTGGTCTGATCCAATGTGGCTGTTCTTATACAGAAAGATAGTCCCTGCTTCCAGCTGGTAGAGAAAACTGGAAGGGTTTTGCTCTTGGGAAAAGTTGCACATGCCATTGTGGCCAGAAACATACACTGCTTGACAGCTGTTGCCAACCGTGTATAGTGGGAATAAATGAAGCGAGGGGAAATGTAACATGAATATTAGAAAGCACCTCCCAGGGGAACCTATTCTATGTATCTAATCCTGTCACATCTGAGATGCTGCGGTGCTCCATTGCCACAGTATCTGGTTCCACCAGAAGTGGCAGAATCCCCATCACTTAGGATTTTGAAAATCAGACTGGACAAAATCCCAAGAAGTCCACTGTAGGGAACAATCCCTTGATGGCAGAAGGGCTGGGCTGGAGGTTCTAATGGGACTTTTTCTATCTCTAACATTTAGTCCAGGCGCTGGGCCTTGCGCAATAAGAAGATCTTCCATGTCTTGCCTCTTTATCTCCCAAACAATATGATGACAGTGCAGGGAAGGAGGAGAAGAAAATGCTGAGCTAGCACATTTCCTCTTGTATGGCTCTTGCGCCTGTTGAAGTCAGTCGGGTGAGAAGGATGGTTGGTAGGGAGCTAGTGTGACCTCCACACCTTCTTGTTATGTGTACTATAGCACCTAGGAGCACCGAGACCACTTACAGAGAGAATGAGTCTGCCCTACAACCTTAGCTAAAAGTCAGCTAGCTTTTAGTTCATGCGGTAGAGGCTCATGCACTAAGCTCCAGAGGTCCTAGGTTTGATTCCTCCTGTCAGTGTGACACTAGCATGGGATTGGGACTACTTGGATTAAATTCCAAACTGTGGCACACATCTCCTGTATGACCTTGGGCAAGTCACTTAGCCTCTCTGTCCCTCAGTTCCCTCTCAGTACAGTGTGGATAATAGCCCTGTCCTGATTCACAGGGGTGATTGTAGCAATACTCTGGTGATGGAGCAGATAGGTGCACTTAAGATGCTGGCTGTCTGAGAGACCCCTCTGAAAAGGGCTCTGTGACAAACCCATTGGCAGTGTCTGAACGATGGCTGGGTGGCAGCTTTTTGGCTGAGGGAAATGACAAAAGACTAATTTCCTGCATGTGCCAAGCAAGGAGAACCACTTCCCCATGGAGTTTTACGGGGTCGCAGGCTCTGGATGACATAAATGATCTGGAGAAAGAGGTAAGCAGTGAGCTGGTAAAGTTTGTGGATGATACTAAACTGTTTAAGATAGTCAAGACAGAAGCAGACTGTGAAGAACTTCAAAAAGATCTCACCAAACTGAGTGACTGGGCAACAAAATGGCAAATGAAATTTAATGTGAATAAGTGCAAAGTAATGCACGTTGAAAAAATAACCCCAACTTCATGTACAGTATGATGGGGGCTAATTTGGCTATGACAAATCAGGAAAGAGATCTTGGAGTTATCGTGGATAGTTCTCTGAAAACTTCCACACAGTGTGCAGCGGTGGTCAAAAAGGCTAATAGGATGTTAGGAATTATTAAGAAAGGGATAGAAAATAAGACCCAGAATATCTTACTGCCCCTGTATAAAACTATGGTCACCCACATCTTGAATACTGTGTACAGATGTGGTCTCCTCACCTCAAAAAAGATATTTTGGCCTTAGAAAGGGTTCAGAAAAGGGCAACTGAAATGATTAGGGGTTTGGAATGGGTCCCATATGAAGAGAGGCTAAAGAGACTGGGACTTTTCAGTTTAGAAAAGAGGAGACTGAGGGGGGATATGATAGAGGTCTATAAAATCATGAGTGGTATAGAGAGGGTGAATAAAGAAAAGTTATTTATTAGTTCCCATAATAGAAGAACTAGAGGACACCAAATGGGGCACCTGGTGCTGGCCACTGTTGGCATACAGGCTACTGGGCTAGATGGACCTATGGCCGTTCTTATAAGATAAATAGGAGTAGGTAAGGGTGCATTATGGCTGATGCCAGGATAAGCATGTGTCTGGGTTGCTGCTAACCTCCCAGGAGGCTGAAGTGTTTGCCAGATTTACCTTGGCCACAGAGATGGAGTGCGATTTGTAAGGAGTCACTGAAACGCCCAGATTGCCTAGAGAGTGCCTGGCAATATAATCACTTGGCTTTTCTGTGGCAGCCGCTGGCTGAGAGACCCCTCTGAGAAGGGCTCTGTGACAAGCCCATCGGCAGTGTCTGAACGATGGCTGGGTGGCAGCTTTGGTGAGGGGAGTGACAAAAGACTAATTTCCTGCATGTGCCAAGCAAGGAGAACCACTCCCCCATGGAGTTTTATGAGGTCGCAGGCTGTGGACACTCATTAAAGGCAGCAGAACCCATCATTTGAGAAGGGAAATTGAATGACAGGAAATGAGTTGCTGAGGCTTCATGGAAAACATAGAAAAACTTTGTTTGAAAACACTGGGCCTAGTCTGTTCTGACATGGGGGAAGGGTAACGCCCCGATGGAATCACTTCACATAGCTCATATAGGCCAAATCGCAGTAACAGCTGGGCAATGTTTCCATGCCCTGTTTAGGACCAAAGCTGGCAATCTAGATGGGCTGAGGTAAAGGAAAGATTCTCCATCTTAAAGGGGGAACTGAGGCCCAGAGAGATGAAATGACCTATCTAAGGTCTCACAGGATAGGCAGAGGCAGGAATTTGGATTTAAGTTCCAGGCCAGTTCTTTAACCACAAGACCTTTCTTGTGCCCCAGGAAACAATGTTATTTTTCAAGCAACTAAGGGTTTTAGAGGGAAATAGCACCATAGCATCTGAGCAGAACAGGAGAGGTAGGTTCAGGTCTCCTAACTCCTGTGGTTAGGACACTCATGCAGAACTATCCTGCCTCTCCTTCCGCTTCCTGTCCTAAACGGTGGGGTGGTGTTTCTGTGCCCAACAGCCACTACAGAAAAGAAGCTACTATTTTGGTTGGCACACTAGGATCTTGATCTCCACTCAGGCTTATGCGTGTTACTGTAATACAATAGAGCTGGGTGAAAAATGGAAATGCAGATGTGGGTAGAGGGGGGAAATGTCACAGTTTGGCATTTTTAAATAAAAACTTTATCAACATGTTTATTTAAAAAAATTCTAATATTTTTGAGAAATCTTTAACAAAAAAGAGTTGTCAATTTCTGAAAGGAGGGGCAAATCTTTTTTTTTTTTTTTTTTTTTTTAAATGAATGGCAACACTTTCCCATGAAAAATGTTTCTCATTAAAAACCTTTTGACTGGCTTTAAACATGCACAAATTTGTAAGTACCCAGTTGAAGCATCAGGAGTTATTTAGATGAAATAGAATGATCTCAGATGTAACGGAATCAGCCCTGACTCCAATACAAATTTTGCAAAATGTGCCAGAAGATCTTACAATGAGCAAAAGTGGTCAGGACCTCAGACTAGTATATGATCTGAAAGCAAGGAATCTTTGCTAGTCAGTTAAAACCAAAAAGTGATAACTATCTCTTATCTAGTACGTTTAATCTGTGCATCTATACACTTTACCAATGAATGTAGTATTATTATCTCACTTTTGCAGATGAGGAAACTGAGGCAAGGTCTAACATTCCAAGGGACAAGCAACAGAGGGGTAACTATGTTAATATGTGTACACACACACACACACACACAAATACACACAAATACACACACACACACACACACACACGGAATCTTGTGGCACCTTAAAGATATAGGCCACGTCCTTACTTACCCATGGAGCGACTCTCCAGAAGTCAATCTTCTAGTGTTTGGTTTAGCAGGTCTAGTATAGACCTATACATTGAATGCTGAGGGCAGCTCCAGCTGGCGTCTGTACTCCTCGTAGTTGTGAGGAGTAAGGGAAACCAACAGGAACGTTTTTTCCTGCTGTGTGAATGCCGCCAAGGCTCGGTTTAAGGTAAGCTGACTCCAGCTATGTGTTCTGTGTGTTCTAGGTAGCTAGAGTTACGTACTTTACCTTACAGGTTTAGTGTAGACCTGGCCTGACAGATTTACTTGGGCACAAGCTTTCATGAATTAAAAGCCCACAAAAGCTTATGCCCAAATAAATTGGTTAGTCTGTAAGCTGTCACAGGGCACCTCGTTGTTCTAAGAGACCTTTGGGTCGTTTGGTGGAGAGTTTCATCATGAGTGAGTATATGTCAGAGACCCCGATGTACAAGTCCCTAGCCTCTTACACCACAACACTATAATGACAGTGTAAGAATGGGTTGTAGCCTCTTGGCTGACTCATGGAAGTTGATATTAAGAATTAAACAGAACAGCGTCCTGGGTCCTCACAAACCTTGCCCTATTCCTGCTGATAAGGAATTGTCACTGAAGATTTACTGAGAGCGCTTTGGCAAAGCAGGCCAGTCACCCCAGGGATAGCACAATATTAATAATAGTGACTAGCGCCATTGGATCTGTGGTATCATTTACCAGCCAGACGGGAAACCTGACATCTTATTAAGGCAGTTTATGACTATAGAGCGGCTTCTGAGGGCTTTTGCAGGGGGATATAATTGCAAATAACTGAGCCCCGCATAGGTACGCCACAGGAAATCTTTCTCAACCTCCCAATCATGGTCCTTTTTCCAGACTCTGGGTCCAGTTGACTTTAGTCAAACCTTTGATGTTCCTCGGCCGTGATCATAAATATTCACTACACAGGTCACCTAAGGCCTGTAGGGTGTTGACCTGGTGGAGGGAACCCCCAGCCCGAAGCCTATAGTGGCCACAGAGGAATGTCACCTTAGGTCTTTGAAATGCAGGAGGGGAAACCTGGAAAACATTATCCCTTTGCTTTCCAGTTCGCATCCTGACTAAGTAGTGATGGGCCGGAGTCGGGGTGTCTGGCTCTGAATCCAAACTCCCTGAGGGATCGGCGGGCAGGAGCTTCTCTGCCCGACCGAATCGCTCCCCTCCAGCTCACAAAGGCTGTGCAGTGAGACAGAGCTGATGTGGATGAGGTTGGGGAGAACTGCAGTAGGGGCAGGCGAGAATACTGGTGGCATTACCATTATGAGTGAGGCACTTTTTGTATTGCCGGAGTACCTGGGAGCCCCAGCCAGGGACTAGGAACCCATTGTGCCGGCGCTGTACAAACCCGCGGCAAAAGCCGGTGCCTGCAATGTCTCGTGTTCATGCCGCATTGCTGCTAGGTAAGGCGCATGAGCCACCCGGGGGCTGGGGGTGGGGGGCGGGTCAGAACCTGGAGAGGCGTATTCCGGGTTCTGCCCAGGCTGCTGCTGTTCTCCTAACTCTCCCACAGTCACTCAGTGGTGGGCAGCCTGGTAGCAGCTCGCGGCCCCATCAGAGCCCAGGGTGCTATGGTGCTGGGTGCTGTACATGCGCCAGGTGGCCAGTTTGGGACCAGAAGAGCCGGTCAAACAGGAGTCCTGTGGGCGGCTGTTGATTGTCGGTTTGATGGAGCCACAGCATCACAGAGCAGGGCAGGCTTTCTGCCAGCCACTACGCTGCACTGCTCCTGATTGCTCCCGGCTTGTGTAGCCTTGGCGCCTGGTACCCAGCTTTGTACTCCCTGCAGCAGGGCTGTACCCTCACGGCATCCCTCCCCATCCCGTCCTGCCCCCCCATCCCTCACGGCATCCCTCCCCATCCCGTCCTGCTCCCCCCCATCCCTCACGGCATCCCTCCCCATCCCGTCCTGCTCCCCCCCATCCCTCACGGCATCCCTCCCCATCCCGTCCTGCTCCCCCCCATCCCTCACGGCATCCCTCTCCATCCCGTCCTGCTCCCCCCCATCCCTTACGGCATCCCTCCCCATCCTGTCCTGCCCCCCCCATCCCTCACGGCATCCCTCCCTCTTCCGTCCCGCCCCCCCCATCCCTCACAGCATCCCTCCCTCTTCCGTCCCACCCCCCCCATCCCTCACGGCATCCCTCCCTCTCCCGTCCTGCCCCCCCATCCCTTACGGCATCCCTCCCCGTCCCGTCCCACCCCCTTATACCTCACTGCATCCCTCCTTGTCCCGTCTCGCCCCAATATCCCTCCCTGCATCCCTCCCCATCCTGTCCTAACTGCCATATCCCTTACTGCATCCCTCCCTCTCCTGTCCCACCCCTTATCTTTCATTGTATCCTACCCTGTCCTAGCCCCATACTCCACTGCATCCGTCCCACCCTTCCCCCATCTCTCCATCATTGCATCCCTCCCTTTCCCAGCCCCCACCCCCATACCTATCACTCTCCCATCTTGTCATGCCCCCCACACCTAACCACCCAGCCTGTACCCCTCACAGCTCTCTCTCCCAACAACCATCCTCTCCACCTCCCTGAGCCACCATTCCAGTGTCCCTCATCCCCACCTCTACCTCCCATAGCCTCAGGCATTTGTAGCCTTCTGTTGCCTCCTGTCCCCCCTCCACCCCACATGTCGAAAAAGTGGACTTTTGTCGACAAAACTATACCTGTGTTGACTCTATTGCCGAATTCTGTCAACAGTAAGTCAACAGAATGTGGCAGTTTTGTCGACAGCGGTAAACCTCATTCTACGAGGAATAATGCCTTTTGTCGACAGAGTTCTATTGACAAAAGGCGCTATTGCATCCATGCTGTGCTTTTTCAAAAGAGAGTGTCTAGATTCTCTGTCGAAAAAGCGGCTTGCTTTGTCGACGGAACTGGCTGTAGTCTAGATGCTCTTTGTCGACAAAGCCTCTGTTGACAAAAGCCTGTAGTTTAGATGTACCCTTTGACTTTTGTTTTTTTTGCTGGCTTGCGCAAAAAACAAAAAAAAATTATGACCCCACAGTATGTGTGTGTAATCTTTCCATGACAAACTGGGAGGGGTTGCGACTAATCTGGAGGATAGGGTAATAATTCAAAATGACCTGGACAAATTGGAGAAATGGTCTGAGGTAAATAGGATGAAGTTTAATAAAGACAAATGCAAAGTGCTCCACTTAGGAAGGAACAATCAGTTTCATACACACAGAATGGGAAGTGACAGTCTGGGAAGGAGTACGGCAGAAAGGGATCTAGGGGTTATAGTGGACCACGGGTTGAATATGAGTCAGCAGTGTGATGCTGTTGCAAAGAAAGCAAACATGATTCTGGGATGCATTAACAGGTGTGTTGTGAGCAAGACATGAGAAGTCATTCTTCCGCTCTACTCTGCGCTGGTTAGGCCTCAGTTGGAATATTGTGTCCAGTTCTGGTCACCACATTTCAAGAAAGATGTGGAGAAATTGGAGAGGGTCCAGAGAAGAGCAACGAGAATGATTGAAGGTCTAGAGAACATGACCTATGAGGGAAGACTGAAGGAACTGGGTTTGTTTAGTTTAGAAAAGAGAAGATTGAGGGGGGACATGATAGCAGTTTTCAGGTATCTAAAAGGGTGTCATAAGGAGGAAGGAGAAAACTTGTTCATCTTGGCCTCTGGGGATGGAACAAGAAGCAATGGGCTTAAACTGCAGCAAGGGAGGTTTAGGTTGGACATTAGGAAAAAGTTCCTAACTGTCAGGGTGGTCAAACACTGGAATAAATTGCCCAGGGAGGTTGTGGAATCTCCATTTCTGGAGATAGTTTAGAGTAGGTTAGATAAATGTCTATCAGGGATGATCTAGACAGTATTTGGTCCTGCCATGAGGGCAGGGGACCGGACTTGATGACCTCTTAAGGTCCCTTCCAGTCCTAGTATTCTATGATTCTATGAAAAGAGAAGGGAGTTCTAAAAGAAATGTATTATTTTTAAAAAAGTGAACGTTATTGACTAGTCATGGCAGAAGAACCAATGTATCATTCATTTCTCGCCACCTTTGTCTAGCTCAGTGGTTCCCAAACTTTTCAGCATCATGCCCCCTTTTTGATTTTTGAAAAACCCTCATGCCCCCTGCCCCTCCAAAATAGCAAAACTCGTTGAGCAAAAAAACAACAACCCCTTTTGTGCAAGAGCCGTTCTTCCTCATTTTTTCAGCTCCTTTTTGAGCAAAAGCCTCTTGTGCAAAAATGGCCCCTAATTAATTATGCAAATGAAGTGCGGTGATGTTCTACTCCACACTTCATTTGCATAAGCTTTTGCGGAAGAAGGCTGCAGTATAGACGTAGCCCCAATGTGTACATGTGTGTATTGGCATTTAAGCGTGGGCATCAGTTTGTACAGCTATAATTGCATAGGTGTCTGGACAGGTGCATTTCTGGGGTTCTACTCTGTGGAATTGTATTTGGGCTTAGTAGTGGGTCTTTAACGGACCCACTGCAGCTGTGATAATGTGTGGGCCTAATTCCGTAACACGTAAAGTTACAATAACATAAGGGTCATGAAGTATTGAACAAAAATCATGAAGCTGATCTCAACAAAGGGCAGAGGGGAGGGAAAGAATCATGTAAACCTTGGTGAAATTAATTTTTTAAAATTACCCTTTATGATTATTTTGCAACCAGCTCTAGCATCCTGAATCAAATAAAACCTGAACTCTAGCACAATACACCTGTCCCAACTATACAGCTGCCTGTTCAGGTCTCGCAGTAGAAATGAGCATGTGCACAAGGGTGGGGGAGAGCAAGCAATGGAGGGGAGGGAACGGAGTGAGTGTGGGCGGGGCATTGGGAGGAGTGGGACAGGGGCGGGATCTCAAGAAAAGCGGCTGGTCAGCGAGTGGAGCAAGAGTGTTTGGTTTTCTGGAATTAGAAACTTGGCAACCCTATAAATGCACATAGTGAGAGACCATCCTGGTGCTCATAGGCTGATGGTGCAAGAAAAGGGAGGAGTATTATTCCCATTCCACAGCTGGGGAGGACTGAGGCACAGAGAGATTCAGTGACTGGTCCAAGATGACCTTGAACATGTATCACACAGCCAGTGCCTTACCCATAAGACCATAATAGAACCATAGCATACTAGAACTGAAAGGGACCTCGAGAGATCATCAAATCCAGTCCCCTGCTTGCATGGCAGGACCAAGCACCATCTAGATCACCCCTGATAGATGTCTGTCTGGCCCGCTCTTAAATATCTCCAGTGATGGAGATTCCACAACCTCCCTAGGCAATTTATTCCAGGGTTTAACCACCCCGACAGGAAGTTTTTCCTAATGTCCAAACTAAATCTCCCTTGCTGAAATTTAAGGCCGTTATGATGTCCTCCTATCGCCAGCTGTGACATTACGCTGTGCCAGCTAATGAGAATAAAGGCAGAATATTGAGTGAGAGAACAAGATTTACCAAAACTATGAGCACATGAGGCTATTTATTCAGTCCTTCCACTTGAGATTAATCGTTTTCAGGCAACTGGGCCTTCGACCCACCGGCCCATAGGTCCCTTGCTATGGGAGCTTTCGGCTTTTCCTTATGCATTCATCTTATTTTTCACTTTGGAAGCAGTGAAGCGTGACTAGATCCATCATGAAAATATATGGAGGCCCAAAAGGATCTTTAATAATTGCTACCACCTTGGGCCCTGGCTACTCCATGTGAACCAGGGATTCTCATGCTCACTGCTTTCTGAAGTGGAGCTCAAGTACTTTCCCACCAGGATTATGGCTCCATTTGACTTAATTTTCATTGATATTTTTTCTAGTCCCATCAACTACTTCCTTAGAAATGTTCTATTCTATAGCTGAGAACGAGTTTATTATTTCCTGTCAAGGGGTAAATAAAGCTATGGCATCTCTGACGCAGTCTATAATGTATCTGCATAATGTGAAGGTTCAAATAAATCAATAAAAGAGTTACTCTCCTGGGGACAATATGCTGCAAAATATTTCATCGGAAGGCCTGGATATTATTATTCTTGTAATTAATCTTCCCCGGTTATAGCTCTGATTGTGTTTTCCTGTCATTAGTTGGGGCAGTACTGCCTATGGCCACTAGGTGTCATTGGGAAACTCTCTACAGGGTAGCTTTGCAAATGGGAGGATGGAGTTAAGTGGAATTCCTGGAGTCTAACAAGTGTGGAGTGTTTGTGAATCAGAGGAATCATTTCCTTCGGTCGTGAGATTTTGGCCTGCAGAGAGGGTTCAATTCACAGCAGAGTATTAGCTGGGTGAATTATCCTTCGTATGTAGCTATGGGCAAGGCCAGCCATAGCTTAGTGATGCTGATATAATAGTAATAACACTTAGCATTCTGATACTTTCAGGGCCTTCTCTCACCTTCTGCATCAGAATCATCATTAGTGCAACTTCACTAAATTTTACCTGGGATTGAAACATCCACTTTCCTGATCATTTGTAGATGCTCAGCTCTTGTTTCGTGCTGGTAATATTACAGCCCAGTGGAGGCCTGATATTCTTGTCTGTGGGGCATTGCTTGTGCCTGGCAAATGAACAGTGGGTGCAAATCTTGTACCCCTCACTGCTTGATTGGTACCTGCACTCAAGGAGCCAGGCTTCAGACTGGGGCGGCGATCCAGTCTCCGGTGAAAGAATGTGGGCATGTGTCTTGCTGGCACATTTGATGCCCATCATAACAAGGCTGGTTCCTGCAAATGTTCCCTTCATTTAACCACTACATACATACAAAACTGGGATCTGCAGCCAGGACCTGAAGTTGCTACCTCTGTGACTTTTAGAGGGTTTCGTTTGGAACCCCCAGATCTAAACCTGTCCATAAGATTCTAAACTCCAGGCTGGATCCAGTATTGAAGGGATGATCCTTTTCGGTTTGGGTGCAGTGAAAATCTCATGTGTACAGCTGGTTTCCTGTGACTGTTTGGCTCCAAGGTAGTAGGAATCCCCGTGAGAGTAACTGAGCTAGTGAGATTTGTACCGTATGGAGCTGAAATCTTGCAAAAATAACTTTTGGCACAGTTGAATCCAAACCTGAACCCAGGTGCTGATGCACATGGGATGAACACACAGAGACAGCTGATGCATGTGGTATGAGCACATAGGACGAGCTATCTGTTGTGTCTACCAGAACTTGGACCACCCATATCTAGAGAGGGCACTGCCTGTCCTCTTAGTTGTGAATCAGTTGCCTTGCAGGCAGTATGTTATAGTTAGTGACTCGAAACCAGGCATTAGTTTCCATTTACTGTCTGTCTTAGGATTTCATACTACTGCCAGATAACAAGACAATACTGGTAATGCAAATATATTTTCAGAGATCTCTATACTGTGCAACTTGACATATTTTAATAGTTTTCTTTTTTTCCCAAAGAGAACAGTGCATTTGTAGGGAAACAACTGCTGAAGGAAAGCCAGGTGAGGCGGGACATAGTGTATATATTTCCTAATGAGCCAGTGAAACTTTTGGCCAAACTATGAACAGTTTCTTGTCTGAAGTTTAAAAGAACCCCATTAGCTTGTCCTGCATTATTTTTAGTTTTTGGATCCCACTGCATGCCAGGTGCCAGGCTGGGAAATGAAAGCAGGGAATTGTCATAAGGGAACCAGTTCTTGTAAAACTTCCAAGTGCATTACAAAGTTGTTGAGCCTGGGTCTCCACCTTATGCCATTTATCGACCGAGCAAAGTGTGTATGGAATGTTAGCAAATTCAAAGGATCAAACTGACTTAAACTGGAGCTATGTGTTCTCATCACTTCTGAAAATCAGGCTACTTATGTTAGTCTATAAGGTGCCACAGGACTCCTCGCTGCTTTTGCAGGCTACTTATGTAGACACCCAAATATGGATTTGAGCCTATAACTTTAGACATGCAAGTTGGAGAATATTGACCTTAAAGACAGGTCTCAAATCACACAGGGAGTAATTGGTCAAGATAAGTTTGGAACTTGGACTGAAAAGGTCAAAACTGTTCACAAAGAAAGTTTGTCAAACAAATGAACAACCCAATGGACAAGATTTTGGTAATGATATGTTCCATTTCTTGTAAAATGTTCTGTGACAGCAAATCAATATTTTTATCACTTTTTCCCAAGAACATTGAGGTTTTTTTTTCTTGGCCAAACCCAGTGCACCGGAAAACAACTTGGGTTTCATTAAATGAAAAATTTGCAGAATGATGTTGAGAAAAATGTTTGCCATGTAGTTATAGCTGTGTTGGTCCGAGGAGGTTAGAAAGACAAGGTGTGTGATGGGTTATTCCAACAATCTACAGATTTACCTTCTCTTTTACCATTTACCTTCTCTTTTTTGTCCTAGGACTGCAAAAGTGTCAATGGGTCGGTCTACCCTGAATGGTCCCTTACAGTATGTAGTACAGCATATGCTAAAAACCATGTCCCACCTGGCATTTAACTGCGATGCTGGGGGTAGAACTGTGTGTGGCTCTCAAGCTTGTCTCTCTGACCAACAAAATATTTTATCCCACCTATCTTGTCTGTGGAGAAGAATCATAGTTGGTGCATAATAAAGGCCAGGAGAGGCTTTGTCTACGCTGCAACTTGAAAGGCAAAACTTTTTTGTCATTTACATAAAAAAGCCCTGCCTCACCCGTCCATGGAAAGACAAACTGTTGCTATGGCAAGTGGCAGTGGGAATGGCTCTTTGTCGTCATCAGCGCTCTCCTCTGGACAACACGAACCCGACTTGTATTGGGGTGGATGTATTTTGTTGGCCAAAATGCGGATAGGCATCATTTACACTGCCAGACTTCCAGCGATACGGCTGTGTTGCTAAAAGCTGTGTAATGTAGACAAATCCGAAGCCTCCCCAAACCTTGTCCTGTTAGGGGCGGGGGAAGGGAGCACAGTGATGGATTTGGGACCCTCTGCCTCGACCCCAGAGCTGAAGGACCATTTCGCTTCCTGTTCCAGCTCCGGGGCTGTGGCAGGGCACGGAGCTTTTCCAGTCTCGGGGAAGCAGAGGGGGTTAAGGAATGAGCAGCGGGCTGTGCAGAGGAAAGATGGAATGGAGGTGGAATAGGGGTAGGGCCGTGGGTGGAATGTGGGTGGGTCAGTGGGGGAAGGGGCTCTGGGCTCAGGTCTTCAGCCAGGCCAGGGAGCACCAACATGGTCCCAGCCAATGCTGAGAGCTCATCCCCAGCTGGGACAGAGCTCTCGGTCCCCTGACCCTTATGGTCCCAACTGAGCTCTCAGCCCCCAACCCCCACCCTGGCTGTCCATAGCCAAGCTCAGAGCTCTCCCACTCTTTGTGGCCCTGAGCCTGGAGCTGCACTGTAGGCTTCCCTCAGGCCCTGAGCCCCTGTCTCCCACCCTGGTGGGGGCCATGAGTTCTGCGATGCTGATAGCAGCAGGCAGGGGTAGGGCCTCACCCAAAGAGGTGTGCTTGGGGCTAGCTCCTCCCAAGGGAAAGCTTCCCCTGCTGTCCATGAGAAGAACCGTGATTAAAAAAGTTGGTTAAAATGAAAATATTTGCAAAAACAAACGAAACATTGGGAGCGATGGAAAATGGGATCGTTTCAATTCCTGTGATATGGCAAAAAAGAGGCATTTATTCACTTCTTTGAGCATGGGTGCCGGTGTGTATTCCACTGTCTTTATGCACATGATTCAGGCCTCTGGAGCCGGAGAATTTTGGAAAGCAGTATCCATTGATCCGTACATGCGTCCTTGCTCACCTTGTGCCTCCAACCAAGGAGACAACAGGAGAGACGGACAGACTGCTTTGCCAGTTCCTTCTCCATGCTGCATGGGCTTTGTCAGAACCTTCCAGTATCTGAAGATTCAGCTTTCTGCTTTATCTGTACCGATATGTAGGTACGCATACATCGTTTTTATAGTGATAGTTTTAATTGTTTATCTGATCATTTTAGTGAAGTTTAGTGAGTTAACTAATCTCACTGACCAAGGGAGCATCCCTTTATGTCCTGTTTGGGTACTGGACAATGCCCAGGACTTTAGGCTCCTAAATTTGGGCTTCCTGACAGCGACCATTTTCAGTCGATGGTGACCACCAATGCCGCCTGAATTACGTGAGGGAAGCCTATAGTGCGGCAAAGTGCAGAATGTGTCTGTAATGGAGCTAGACCCTAAGGCCATAGGGTATGTATACACTACAGTGTTATTTCGAAATACCTAATTTTGAAATAGTTTCGAACACCAGGCCTCCCTCTACATCAACCAGAAGGGATACTTCTCAGTCATCCTGCAGGCTGTGTCTGACCACCGGGGCCACTTCGTGGACATCAATGTGGGCTGGTTCAGCACGACCCGCAGGTGTACCGCAATTCCTCCGTGTGCCAGAGGCTGCATGCCGGGACTTTCTTCCCTGACCACCACATCGGGGTCAGGGACATGGACGTGCCTGTGTGCCTGATGGGGGATGCGGCCTATCCCCTACAACCTTGGCTCATGAAGCCATACACGGGACACCTCAACCCCTCCCAACAGGCATTTAATGCCAGGCTCAGCAGGGTCGAGGTCGTCTTCGGCTGGCTGAAGGCCCATTTTAGATGCCTCCTCACCCACCTGGATCTCTCTGAACAGAATATTCTGCACATGGTGGCAGCATGCTGTGTGCTGCACAATTTGTGTGAGTGGATTGGGGAGGCTTTCCTGCCAGGCTGGATGGCAGAGGCTGTCCACTTGGCCAGCCTGTACATGCAGCCTTGCACAGCTCCCAGCCGGGAGGCCTATCAGGGGGCTGTCCATAGGCAGGAGGCCCTTCGGGAGAGCTTCCACCCGGAGGAGGACTAACAGTCTGCCTGGTGTGCCCCACTGGGTGCTTGTGCCTCATTCCACCCTCATGTCATTCCACTTACCCCTCCCTAACTCCCTTTCCTGATGTACAATAAAGACACGTGTTCAAGAAAACAAACTCTCTTTATTGAACAAAACTGGGGTGGTGGTGGGGGGAATGAAACTCAGGTGAGACTGGGGAAAGAAGGCAGGAGAGGGGAGGCGAGAGTGTGAGAGAAGGGAGGGGTAAACCTGGGAGGAGGAAGCTGGAAGGGGGAGGAAAGGGGAGATGAAGCTCAGGGTCTTGCTGACCTACCTGTCTTCCAGCACTGTGGGTGTGGAGGCCTCGGTGTCCCTGGTGGGAGGGAGGGTATAGAGGGTGGGGAGGAGGAGTGGTAGCTGGGGAGGCAGCAGGGGCTGGAGTGGCAGGAGGCAGCAATCTCTGCACCAGGGTCTGCAGGTGGTTGCAGATGGCACGGCCCTGGGCAAGCAGCTCCCACCAGCTCTCCCGCCAGAGCTGCAGGTCTTCGTGCAACCAGTGGTCGAGGGTGCGGTGCAGGCCTCGCAGTATCCCCAGGTGCTGCTGCTGGTAGTCCTGTTGGGCACGGGTCAGCCTGCAGAGTGCCCAGGTGCAGGAGGATGTCCCATGCGGCGTGGTGCACCCTGCACTTGCAGCTGGTGTGGCTGTGGACATACAAGAGAAGTGGTCAGTTCTCCCTGGGGACACAGTGGTTGAAGCCCAGTCCCCCTCTGCAAGGCAAGGACAACAGGTCTCCACACCATCAGAGCCGATGTGCTAGCACAGAGGCCATGCTCGGGATGTCCTGCTATCCCCGGGAGTGGGAGCTGGCCTGGGAGTGCACCCATGCTCCTGTGCTGTATGTGGTGTGGGTCTGTGGGTGTGGGGGGAGATGTCCCTTGACTCTGTGTAGAGGGGGCTTGTGGAGGGAGGGCATTGTTCTGTGTCTTACCCCGGGGTCAGGAGCATGTCCTGTGCCTTCATACATACACATGTGTGGGTAACAGGCCAAGGCCCCTGTGTGGCAGCCTGCTGGGGCCATGTGCCCAGGGGTGGCACGGCACATGCACAGGTTGCTGCGTGATCCGTGGTCAGCAAGGCCCATGCACGCAGTCCCTGGTCTCCCTCCTCTCCCACCCCCGCATAAAGGGACAGTGATGGAACTCACATGTTGTTGCCTCCCCGGCCTCGGACCACACTGGCGACAGGCTCACTGGGATGGCTCAGGGGTCCTGGCTGTGCGGCATGCTCCCTCTGGGCTCCTGCAACTCCTGGCCCTTCTCCTCTGTGCCCTGAATAGGACCCTCTGCTCCAGGGTCGATGACCCCTGTGGGGGCACGGACCATCCCGCCCCCCAGGATGCGGTCAAGGGCATCAAAATAGGGGCAGATGTCTAGGTCTGCCCCTGTTTGGGAGTTGCCCCTGTGGCCCTGGCATACACCTGCCACAGCTCCTTAATTTTCTTCCAAACCTGCTCCTGGGTTCAGATGTGGCCTTTGGTGGCTAGGCTGGCAGCCATCTGACTGTAGAGGGTTGCGTTCCTTCATCTAGTGCAGAGATCATAGACGTTGGAGGCATCCCCCCAAACCTCAATGAGGTCCCTGATTTCTGCACTGAACCAGGAACCTGCCCACCTTTTCCAGCCTGGGAAGCTCCTGGGAGTTGGCAGACTTGTCCCGGGGAATGGTGGAGGGCTGGCTGGCAGTGGCTTGCTGGCTCATGTTGCGGCCACTGGTTCCGGGCAGTGAGTATTGGCTCTGGGCTGGCAGGCCTGGAGCTGGCACAGGCACTGTGGCCAGACTCTACCCCTTTAAGGGGTTCGGGGATGGGGGGAGGAGAGGAGTTTTCCTGGTTGGGGCCAGAGTGGCCACCAGGGCACCCTGGGAAGGGCTGGAGATTCCCTATTTCGAAATAGCCACTATTCCGTGTCTACACAGCACTTATTTTGAAATAGCAATTTCAAAATAGGCGCTATTCCTCGTGGAATGAGGTTTACCAAGTTCAAAATAAGCCCTCCGCTATTTTGATTTAATTTTGAAATAGCGGTTGGCTTGCGTAGACGCTAGTAAATAACAGCTGTTATTCTGAAATAACTTTGCTGTGTAGACATACTCATAGAGAAGTCCTCCAGCAAGCTACAGAGGCTCTGGAGGAACCAAGCAAAGGACTACAAAAGGAGCTGCAGAAACAGAGGCAGCTTAGTTGCAGCTCAGACCTGATGGGTGAAGGTTAAAAGGGCTGGCTGGATGGCAGAACTAGGGACAGCTCAGAGAGGGGAGCTATTATTTCAAAATAACTTTACTAGCGTCTACACAAACCAACCGCTATTCCGAAATAGTACTGATCTTCTCAGCAGGATGTTGTTGCCTAGATTGGTCCACAACACCACTAAAGAATTAGGAGCAAATTTGAGTCCACTGCCTCTTTTCCTGACCTCTGGGGCAAGGGAGACCAACTTTACTCCATCTTTTTTATGGCAACCTTTCAAGTATTTGAAGATTACTTATGTCCCCTGCTAACTTTCATGTTTCCCAACGAAACACATCCTGTTCCTTCAGCCTGTGATCGTACGTCTTGCATTCCATCCCTCAGATCATTTTTTGTCACCTGACTGCATCCTTTCTAGGTTCTTTACATCCTTTCTATACATTGGTGATCAAAATTGCACAGAGGACTCCAGCTGGGGCCTAACCATGCTGAGAAGGTCAGTACTATCACCTCCGATGACATGCACAGTTACTTTTTCTAATGAAGTAACTTCTACTTCTTCTAATGCTTCTGTTACGGTGTAACCCATGAACCTAACAGGGAGCTGTCTCTTTACGAGACCCCTGGGTGCGGGGGGAGGTTGGAGTGAGGTATTTTTGGGTCATTGTTGGTAGGCAGATTTAGCACTCCACATCCAGAAGCTTCTGGAACTGGGTGTGTTAGGTTGGAGCCTGCTCCAATAGGTTCTCTGTCTGTTGCTAGGGTTAGACTCTGAGCCAGCAGGCAGGGCGGCTGCTTTTCTAAGGACCTTGTGTCCTGTGTGAGCTGGGAGAGGCTGAACCAGCATCAGAGAACAGGCTGCAGGTAGTGATGAAGTGAACCATCTACCAGGGCACATGGGCTATGCTAGTTATAGCAAGGGGAAACTTGGGAGGGGATGATAACTTCTTCTGCGTTAATTGTCTGCTTTACATGCTGATCTGATTTTAGTCAAACTTTTAGTTCACTTTCTCCGTCAGTGTGATTCTTCAGCTCCTCTTGAAATGTCGCAACGGGGAAAGCGTCATTTCTATTTTGTGAATCTCAGTTTTTGTGTTTTCTTGTAACAGTGTTTTCTTTAAGTTTGATGTGAAGAAGTGGGTCTGGCCCACGAAAGCTCATCACCTAAAAAGCTACCTTGTTAGTCTTTAAAGTGCTACATATTTTTTCCTTTTCTTTAAGTTTGTTCTCTTGTGAGTTAACTGACAGGTTAAATCAGTTAGCTGGCTGCCTAGCAGTGATCCGTAGCAGAGGAAGAGTCTGCCCGGAATTCAAATGAGGATCCATTCAAGCAAGTGGAAAGATGGTTCATACTCAGCGTAAGGTGCAGATTTGATGATGAGAAACACAAACTGAGACTTTGGTGAACTAAATCTAAGCTTTTGGGTTCTCCCAGTTTCTTCTTCTTGCGTTTTGTGTGGACTGAACTATTCAAATCTTACTTTTGGTTTATTTGTTTTTTTAAAATTTGTTAGCTGTAACTGTGAAGACAATGTCCGTGGGTTATACAATGGTTGTGTTGTAAAAAGTAGATTTGTTTCTTCATCGTAAGATTTTATAAAGTTATTTAATTAAATTCATTTCTTTAGTTTCTTGTGGTACTTGAATGCAGGGAGGCTGACACTGGGCAATCCTTGTTGAAATTCCTTAGACCGAACTCTGGGTCTCCAGTTACTTTCTATGGGAGTTGAGGGTTTTTTTGTTTGTTTTAGACACTGGAGAAGGGCAGTGAGGTTTAGCCCACCCAAAGGTTACAACTACAACCTAAAATTGCATTTTTTTTCGCAACAGCATTGCATTGCTGACTCACGCTGAGGTTGAGCTCCACCATAGCTGCCAGATCCTTCTCGGCAGTGCTGCTGTCAAGCTAGTTCTCCCCCATTCTGTACGTGCGACTTTGCTTTGTCTTTCCTAAGTGTAGCAACATTAGTTTCTGTATTGAATTTCTTTTTGTGGCCTATCACCCAGATCTCCAATTTATCAAGTTCTCTCTGAATTTTAGCTCTGTCCTCCAACGTGTTGGCAATTCCCACCTCCCAGTTTTGTGTCCTCTGAAAATTTGATCCATATTCTGTCAAGTTCTGCATTTAAGTCATTAATGAAGATGTTAAACAACCCTAGACCCAGAAGAGCCCCATTTGACAGTGTGAGTTCCCACTGAGTACCAAGGGCAGTATTTTTACTCAACGTTCTTAGTTCCCAAAAAGAAGGGTGGTTGGAGACCCATTCGCCACCTACGCCATCTCACTTGCTTTATTTGCAAACTCAAGTTTTGCCTACTCTTGTCCGGTTTCTGTAATTCCATCCCTAGAAAAGGACAAGTGGTGTACAATTCTTACCACAATGGGTGACTGCTTTTACTTGGACAAGCTACCCTGCTCACAGACATTTTATCAGATTCATGGTGGGCGCTGAACTCTTTCAGTACAGAACACTCCCTTTTGGCATGCAAAGGCCTTTATCTACGTGTTCTTTGTGGTAGCAACCTGCATCAGAGGCTGTGATCTCATCATTTTCCCCTATTGTGATGATGCCAAGAGGCCCATTGACTTTGACAATGCTGCATCTCCTCTTTGCGTGTAAACACTGAAAAATCCATTGTTACCCATACACAGATGTTGGCCTTCTTCAGAGTGCCCTTAAATTCAATTGTAACAAGGATTGACCTGTAGAAGGACGAGTTTCAGGCTATGAATGATATTACACACCAGGTCATAAGCAACTCTTACTGCCGGTCAAGACCTGTCTCCTAAGCTATATGGCCTCATGCACTTATGTCGTGCTATTTGGGAGACTCCACCTTCAAATGGCAGCCAATGGAGCTGCAAAGCTCCATAACTAAGGACATTTAGATAAACAAAGCATCGTGGGCCCACCAGTGGCTTACTGGGGCGGATTCGCAACCCAACTTGGAAAAGTACTGGCCTACAAGCGTGGCTCAAAACTGTATACAACAGTCCCATGAGCACCATGGGGACTGTTTCCACCAAAGTGATGTTGTCCCTGTTACGATGGAAGAACCCCCACCCAAGCACATGTCTGTGTTCCTGGACAATCCTTTGCACCAGACAAAACAATCATTACCAGTGCATGCTTGTTGGGTTGGGTTAGCCCGCAGGGACCTGGACACCTCGAGAGTCCAGGATGCACATCAGTGTACTAGAGCTGCAAGTAGTTCAAAGGGCTTATGAAGCCTTCTCTCCGCCCCCTCCACCATTCATTGAAGGCCACTGTGCCCTCATAACATCAAACACCATCACAACTGTCTTTTACGTCAGCAGCCAGGAGGAGCAGGATCCTGTGCACAGAAGCGGTTAGTCTGTGGAACTGGTGCATAGGTGATCAGATCACTCTGTTAGCAGTCTACCTGTCAGGAAACCAGAATGTGCTAGCGCACGCTCTCAAGAGACACTTTGCTGCCCAGTGTGAAGTGGGAGCTATGCAACTTGACTTGAAGGAGGAACCCCCTCCCTGTGGACCTGGTCTCTTCCCATGCAAACAGGAAATGCAAAATATCCTGTTCCTACATCACTACTTACAGGATGATGCTCTACTCCTTCTGTGGTCAGACCATCTGGGCTTTGCCTTCCTGCCACTACTAATCCTGCCTCAAGGTTGGTGCAAGATTTGGCAGGTCAGGCCTCGAGTTGTTCTCATTGCTCCCAATTGTCCCAAACAATTCTGGTTCCCGTCTCGTCTACTCATGTTGTCCCAGACACAGATCATTATTTGAACAGTTCCTGAGCTCCTGACCCAGGGGAAAAGCGAGGTCAGGCATCCCAACCCAGGGCTGCATAATCCCAGGACCAGGCTTTTGGATGTTCTGAAGCTATACAGAACTTCCTTTCTAATAGTAGGATGGGCACCACTCACAAATGTTATCTAGCTAACTGGGAGCATTTTTTCCTGTCTGGGTGCATCAAAAATGTGTATACTTCCAGGAGCTGAAGATATTCCTTTCATTTTTAGCTATATTCTTTCCTTAAAGATCCATCGTCTCCTTATGGATCCACTGGGCAGTGATCAGAGTACAATACCCATCTTCACAGGGAACCGGATCTTCTTATACCCACTGAATACCAGATTCTGGAAAGACCTAATGAAAACTTTTTCTCCCTATAAATAAAGTCTGCTTCTCAATGGCAATTGAATCTTGTCCTCTGAGGTCTCATCACGCCTCCTATTGTATTGCCAGCTTCTTGCTCCTTTTCTCCTGTCTATGAACGTCACACTTCTGGCTGCCATCACCTCAGCCAGGAAGGTTGGCGAGCTTGGGGTGTTAATGGTGGATTCTTCTTACACTGTATTCCGTAAAGACAAGGGTTCATTATATTTGCACCTTTAAATTGCTCTCCAAAGTAGCCTTTGAGTTTCACCCCAACCAGTCAAATAATTTATCTCTGTTTTTCCCAAAACCACACACATACAAGAATGGAGGCTCCCTTCGTCAGTGTCCAGTGAGCCTTATTCTTTGATCTGCTGAGAACAAAACCTATCAATAAGTCTTCTAGATTATTTGTTGCCATAGCAGTAAGGGTCAGGGATCAGGCTATATCCTGTCAAAGTATCTCAGAATGGCTCTTGGGTAGGGTTGCCAGATGGTTTCAACAAAAATACTGGGACACACTTGACATTACATCACAATCTACATTACATCTTCTTTAGAAAATACCAGATATTTATATTTTCTCAATTTGTTTCCCGAACAGAAAGCTCAAATGGTGGACTGTCCGGTTCAAAACCAGACACTTGGTAACCCTAATCTCTGCTATATTTTACTCTTCTGTCAGCTATCTAATTTTCCTCCTCTTTGGTTTCTGCACTGGATAGGCCTTATCTGGAGCACTGTTGGTCACCAATGTACAGAAATGAGATGGAGAACCTGGAAAGGATCCAGAGGCTAGTGGCAAAGATGGTCAAAGGGATGGGATATTTTAAACCACACAAGCAAAGGCTGAAGGGTGTGTTTCGTGTGGAAAAGAGGAGATTAACAGGGGATGTAATAGCAGTCTTCAAATGTTTGAAAGGCTGCCATTTAAAAAAATTGAGTAAAGTTATTTTGTCTTGCTACAAAGGGTAGGACAAGAGGCAACAGGTTCAAACTACAGCACAGCAGCTTTAGATTAAATCTCAGGAAAAACATCCTATATACGAATCGTAGGACAATAGAACCTAAGGAGGTTGTGGAAGCTCCTTTGCTGGAGGTTTTCAAAAGGAGGCTGAATAGCCATCTGTCTTGGATGATTTAGACGCAACAAACCCTATCTTGGCAGAGAGTTAGACTTGAATCAATTGTTCTTAGATACACATACCCATGGGAGTATGCAGGGGCCTTCTGGGGGTACATCAACTCCTCTAGATATTTGCCTAGTTTTACAACAGGCTACGTAAACACAAAGCTAAAATTTCATATAATGACTTGTATACACTAACATGTAAGTCCAGTATTTATATTCCCATTGATTTATTTTATAATTATATGGAGAACATGAGAAAGTCGGCAATAATGTGGCTGTGATCGTTTTTTTAATATCTGATTTTGTAAGCAAGTAGTTTTGAAGTGAGGTGAAACTTGGGGTATACATGATAAATTGAACTCCTGAAATGGGGACAGCAGCCTGGAAAAGTTGAGAGCCACTGGACTAGGTAACCCTTGCAGTCCCTTCTAACCCTATGGTCCTATGATCTTCTTCTTGGGCTGGGGCAGTAACTTAAGTAGAACAGTGGTTCTCAATCTTTCCAGACTATTGTGCCCCTTTCAAAAGATTGGTTTGTCTTGTGTATCCCCTACGGCCATGTCTCCACTTGCCATAGGATCTGGAGATCAATCCTCCGGGGTTTGATTTAGAGGGTCTAGTAAAGACCCACTAACTTGAATGCTGAGGGTGCCCCTGTTGATATTGATATTCCAACTTGCAAGGAGTTGCAAGGAGTAAGGGAAGTCGACAGGAGCATTTCTCACATTGATCTCTCACTGTGAGGCCACCCCAGAAAATAGGTGCAAGGTGCATTGACTCCAGCTACGCAATTCATGTAGCTGGAGCTGCGTATCTTGCATAAATTTTCTCCACCAGTGTAGACCTGGCTCAAGTCTCACTTCATTTAAAACTGCTTCCTTACAAAATCAGGCATAAAAATAAAAAAGCGTCACAGGCAGGCTATTACAGAAAAATTGCTGGCTTTCTCATGTTTACCATGTGATAAAATAAATTGTGACTTCCCCTCCCCCCCCTTCAGATATACTGTTGTCTATACTATTTAAGTGTAATGAAGTCATTGGCTATATCAAATTTGCTCTCCTAGCATAGTCTGTCTTTTCATGAAAGACAGAATAATACAGTGCTGGAGACTTCCCTAATATTACTATTTTAAGTATTGTGGTGTGATGGGACGTTAACTGCTTGGGTGGAGCCGAATGTGGGGGGTGCTGCCAGAAGGTGTGCTTGTTTCTTGCTGTAGCTGGGCTGAGTAGGAGCCATCAGTGGAGGGTTTAGTTTGATTCTTGGTTTTTTGTTTTTTTGGTTTTTTTTCATGTTCTGAGCACATTTATTTAAACGACTTTGCTCTTCTTGCCTCTTCCTTTCCCCTGGCCTTGCTGGAATTTCTCCTGAGTGAGGGCCAAGTTCTACTGTTACACTGGGGTAAATTTGGAGTAATTCCACTGGGATCGATGACTTTACACCAGTGTGGTTGCAAATAGAAACTGGCCCTCTTTCCTCAAGCACAATTTCTTTGTTGCCCTGCCAGCTCGAACAGTAGCCCACTTCCCACCTCGGGAACTCCAGCTGGCTTATCCTTTGGAAGAACAATGCGATACACTAGCTTTGCGTGTGTGAGGAGTGCTATTGCCAACTAGTGGCTGCACCATACACAGGATAAGGGATCTGTTACAGCTGTTACACAGCTGCTAGCAGCTTGTTTAGCTCAGTTAGTATAGGCTGTGGACTAGACCTGGCTCCGGAGCTAGACCAAATGGTGCCTCAGGCAAGGAATGTGTTCAGTGCCCCTCCCCATTTGTTAAACATTTGAATACCTTATTTTCATAAGAACATAACATAAGAACATAAGAACGGCCGTACTGGGTCAGACCAAAGGTCCATCTAGCCCAGTAGCCTGTCTGCCGACAGTGGCCAACACCAGGTGCCCCATAGAGGGTGGACCGAAGACAATGATCAAGCAATTTGTCTCCTGCCATCCTTCTCCAGCCTCTGACAAACAGAGGCCAAAGACACCATTTCTATCCCCTGGTTAATAGCCTTTTATGGACCTAACCTCCATGAAATTATCTAGCTTCTCTTTAAACTCTGTTATAGTCCTAGCCTTCACAGCCTCCTCTGGCAAGGAGTTCCACAGGTTGACTACACGCTGTGTGAAGAAGAACTTTCTTTTATTCGTTTTAAAGCTGCTACCCATTATGAAATGCTTTTCATAGCATTTGTAACCCATTTAATGACTTTGATGCACAACTTGAATGCATCAGTTATCCCTGTCATAAAGACAATAAATCTGCATATTATGATCTGTAAATCGGTATTTATTCGTGGCATTTATAAGCTAATTTTTTTAAAAAAATGTTTCCTCTAATCTTATAGAAACATCTTAATTTTAAGAAAACTAAAATGTGCTAACAGTGGGTGAACCAAGCATTAAATACTGTGACAGTATGGAAAATGGACTGTACTAACAAGTAGAGCAAAAGTCTATGTGCTGCAGTCCTAGAAAGTCATCAAACGTTGTGTGTTAAGCATGGGAAAAGAAGTAAAATATTTCTTGTATTGTGTTGCATAGATAGGAGTTCAATAGATATCTCTGACATCTCATTAAATATGTTTTTTATCATTCGCTACTTACACTCCACAAGTCTTAAAAATGCAAGTACTCTGTCACAATTACATGATAAAACAAGTTTCACAATATCACAGCTGGGCTCTCACTTCCTTTCTGTAGGGTCTTCTATCTCACTGACTGACTGGCAATGCCATGCCCCTTTTACATTGTCGAGAGGTCATGGCTAATAACATTCTTGGAGCTTTGAGGAAAACGTAGCTCTTGAAGAATCTGGAAGGTTCCATGAAATTCTGCAAAGCTTCAGAACATTCTAGAAGATAAGTGAAAAATGAATCCACGTGTGGAATACCTGAAATGTTACTTCAAACATTCTATTTTTCCTTTTGTCACTAGCAATAGAAAACACCTCGAGCCAGGCACCCCCAAACCTGGCACCCTGCCAATTGCTTCATTTGCCTGCCTCTAAAACCGTCCCTGCCTGGCTCCCTAGGATGGTGGGTGAATGGTATATAATGCAGTGCTTGGCCCTTTACAAGCTGTAGGGACTGAGTGTGCATACTAAGATTTGGAACATTCCATAGAGTGGAATTTACAATTCTGGTCTATCGCAGATGGGCTGGAACCTGGAACCCCAAAATGATGAAGTGCAGCTGACCGTAGTTGCAAATAAGGGAGCCTCTCACCATGCTAATTCGATTCATATTTGGCATTACTTTCCTTGTTGTTCTGATCCCAATTAAAGTAATTGCAGCCCAATAGGAAGGCCTCGTTGGCTTGTTTGGGTCTGTAGATACAGCATGGTGGTTACGGCTGTTGTCAGCTGCAGAAGGGCTGCATCACTCATTTATCCATACCAGAGTTTCCTTTATGACTCACATTTTATGCTCTGTCGTGTCACTTGGATCTTTTGGGTCCCCTCTCGCTTTCTGCAAAGTGGAATGAAAGTATTAGATGGCAGTCCCGAAAGGACTGACAGGCCCTCGTGACAGCACGGATTTAAGAGAGATCTAATCGCCCATTGTTTTGCTACAGAATTCCTCATCCAGTTGGGATTTCTCCCAGAGCCGACTGGACATGATGGATGGTGGTAATTTTGTAGCTATGCATGCTCTTAGCTTTGCAGTTTTCCATGTCTTCTATGGGGGGCTGGTGTAGGGAGAGAATGTTTCCAATCAGCTACAAGTCAGAGGCCTATATTTTATCCTGTGGATTCCAACTGATGAGGTGTTTGCAAATGAAGGACTCGTGTCTGCAAACAAACATTAAGTGCTGTCCAGTTTCACCTCTGTGCACATTGATTTATAGGGACCTTCCACTGGGTCGGGATGCAGATGTTTCTTGGGCTGAATTGGGCCCCAGGCAGATTAAACTGATTTAAAAAAAAAAAACACGGGACTTTCTGCATGGTCCTCCTTATTACACCACTTCCTCTGTGCAAACAATGTTTGCGTGTGGCACTCCTGCAACAAGCTCTTTGCTATAATTTCTCCTCATCGTAACATTATTGAACTCACAATCCTAATTCCATTGAAACAGTGCTGCCAGCTGTCTCAATGTAAGGAATACATTTCTTAGCCGAGTGTGCTGCCCCTGCTGTGTACAGACTTTGAGTCAGGCCCTGTGTGATTTAACCCAGTTCTGTAGAAATCTTCGCTAGAGGAGAGGTTTTAGAATAGTGGTTCTCAATCTTTTCAGACTACTGTACCCCTTTTAGGAGTCCGATCCCAGCCCTGGGTAGTGTGGTTTGGGTTTTGACTTCAGCTTGTATCTAGGTTTGCAGGGCTCCTACTTGGCACCCTCAAATGACGGCCCTGCATTTGTGACCTCTGTAAATCCATTCTGTGACCCCCCCAGGTTGAAAAACACTGATACATGATGTAGAGCTGTATAAACAAGTCATTGTATGAACTTCTAGTTTGTACTAATTGTGCCAGTGCTTTTTATGTAGCCTGTTGTAAACTTAGGCATGTATCTAGAGGGGTTGATGCACCCCCACAGGACCAGTGTGCCCCGTAAGCTGTGCCCTTTGTGCGGCTGCTCAGGAGAGGTTCAAATGTCGCCCAGCTGATTAGCAGAGTGCCCACATCTAGGTTTTGTTTCTACTGATGGTGTACATTCCTTGGTGCACATAAAATTTATTCTGCACATGCATGGAAAAAAATCCGTATGTGGATGAAAAAGATTAGAGGGAACATTGCACAAGAACTGTACGTGCCCTGGTTTAAAACGATGGTATTATTGGACTTCCATCCTACATCCAGGGTGAGGGTGTGGAGTGGCATTTGTTAATACAAAGCGTGCCATCTATTGGCACATAAGGATCAGTAATATTGTTCATAAGCATAATAGTTCTGGCCGCCTGCTCACGCAGCCTTTCGTGTTTCCTCATATTCAGTCATAACTTCCCTTTTGCTCAGTTCCACCCTGTTCGTGTTATTTGTATTGCTGTGGCACTGAGAAGCTCCAGATGTGGCCCAGAACCCCAATGCGCGGGGCACTGAACACATTCAGAATGAAAACCCTGCACCAGATTTCTTACGGTTCCTTGCCTGCAACCTAAACAACACATATCCCCCAACGGCTGTAGTTCCCTCGGCTGCAGATTGAGTTGCTGGGAACGGATGGGGAATGAACTGAAAAGCAGAAACCAGGCCTGGGAAAGAGGGACCATTTCCCCCTTAATCCTTAAAACCTTGGGTCTGTTTAAAACAAGAACCTGCTGCAGCCGAGGCATTTTCAATCTCAATAATTTCATAAAGAAACTTGTATGTTTTGTTCTGTCTGGTCTCTGGCCTGTAGGTCAGTGCTGCTCACTCTATTAGCTGTCCCTGCACATTGTCCGAAGCAGTCACCCATTAAGTACCTAATTAATCAGCAGTCTGAACAGTGCTGTGTCTCTGTCATGTGTGACTCCTGTGAGCCCTTCTGGGAAAGAGGGAATTTTATGGAGGCTTTTTAATGTATTGCTTTAGTTTGAAGAGAAGTGTGTGGGGGTTTTGTGTGTGAATTTTATTACTACTTATTGTTGGATATTAAGCACCAACAAGTCTGCACCCCTCCTCCCAGCTTTCTCACACCCTTCTCTGGTTGCATCTAGACTGCAGGGTTTTTTTTTTTCCCGAAAAACTGTCATTTTTCTGAAAAAAACTTCACTTACGTCCATACTGCTATTGCGTTCTTTTGAAAGAAAATTGGAAGAAAGAGAATGCAGGGGGTTTTCCAACATTGGTAAACCTCATTTTACGAGGAAGGAGGCCTTTTCCGAAAGAGCTCTTTCGGGAAAAGGTGTCTGTGGATGCAGAAGAGGGAATTTTTTCGAAAGAAGAGTCCTCTAGGAAAATGCACAGGTGTCCTGGTGGCCATTCGGTCCATAGTGATCACAGCTTAAATGCGAGATAGCATCCATTCAGTGTGGACGCTATCTTTCAAAAAAGCAGGTCGCTTTTTCGATGCGCTTTGGCAGTGTGGACGTTCTCTTTCAGAAGAAGTTTTTTGGGACAATCTCTTCTGGAACAGCTTCTTTCGAAAGAAGCCTGCAATTTAGACGTATCCTCTGTGTTCGAAAGAAGATAGATTCCTGGCTGTACAAAGCACAAGACGTGTGCATAGAATCTAGCAATCTGTCCCTGCTCTGAAGAGCTTATAATCTAAATCCACAAGACAAAGATGGTGATGGGAAACAGCAGCACAGAGAAGTGAAGCAACTCACCCAGCAGATCAGTGGAAGAGCTGGGACTAGAACCTATGGTTTGCTGAGTCCCAATCTAAATGCTCCATCTGAGGCTATGTCTAGACTACAACTTTTTTCGGAAAAAGGTATACAAAATGCACTCCGCAATTTGTGTACCTTTTTCCGCATTTTTTCCGGAAGAGGCTTTTTCAAAATTTGGTCCATCTACACTGAGCCAAATTTCGGAACCCCTCCCCCTCTTTCAGAAGCTCCCTTCTTCCTCATGGAACAAGGAAGACAGGGCTTCCAAAAAAGCTCATCTGTTCTTCCGCAAAAAAAAAAAAAAGTGGAAGAGCAAACGTGTTCCCTGGACGCGGCGGAGTTTTTTCGGGATACTTCTGGTATCCTGATAACCCCCCACAGTCTAGATGTACCCAGATAGAGGGCTGTTGCCAGTGTTGTTCTCTCTAATAAATGCCTATGATTAGAGGAGACGGATGGCCCTCTATATAATGAGAGCTATATAGAGCTAGGTTCCTTGAGAAGGATTTTCAAAGGCACAAATGGCACTACCATTGTACCACAGGGAAAGAGCTGACAAAGGCATCACCTGGTGAGAATTGGCCAGGCTCTGTGGCATCAGTGGGGTTATGTTGATTCTTGCCACCTGAGGAGCTGGCTCATGGTTCTTTGTGTACACCTGCTGCCCATGGAATTACTCTTGATTCACACTCATGAAAGCGAGCAGAGATTTAGGCTGGTCACTGATATCTTTAAAGGCCATTAAATAAAAATAATCCTGCTGGACCTAGCTGTACACTATTTTTAGCTGAGTAGCAGCAGCATCTTGCTGTTCAAACCCCGTCTTCCCTCCCCATCCTCACGCTGTGGTTTGGTCATTGTCCAAAATTCAACTGTTGAAAGAATCATAGGGCAGGGACTGTGTCGTTTGATCTCCATTGCATAAGAGGCAGGCTGACCCAGCCCCTAGGGCACCAGGCTGGGCTTCATGGGATCTGACTTCCATTCCTGGCTCTGCCACTGATCTTTTGTGAGATCTTGGGCAAATCACTTTCCTCTGTCTGGATGTCTGTTTCCCCATCTGTCTTGTCTATTTAAATGGCAAGCACTGAAATGCAGAAACGATCAATTACTGTGTGTTTGCACAAGCCCTAGCTCTGTGCAGCTCTGATCTGAGTTGGGGCCTCTAGCTGCTTCCCGATGGAAAAACAAAGGGACATGAGAGGGTGACTGTGGTGTTTGTGCCTTTCACACAGTCAAAATCCCTAGAACACAGAGTAGAACCAGTCTGAATGGTTTGAACTGAGAGAGTCCCATGGACTCATCTACTTGCCAAGGCAAAGCTGACTTTTCTTGATGAACGCCCAAGAGAAACACAGAGCGCCTCATTAGAGGACACCGCCTCCACACCTACTTAGATGCATTTCCAGTGGAAATCTCAGGGTGAGCTGCTGGGAGCTCTCCATGTTTGCATCCAGGGATACTGAGATAACTCAGGGGATGGACTGAGCTCTTCCCTCCAGTCCAATTTAGTAGGACTAAGGAAATAAGGTAGCATTGCCACTGCCTATCCTGGTCTATGCTCCCTCAAGCTGCCATTCTAGCAAAATTCATGGGCTCTATAATTATGTGCATACAAGGGATAAAGAACAAGGAAAAGAAAGTATGATAAGTGCTTGCTAGAGTTTGGCATCAGAAAATTATGGAAGGAAGAGTTTAGTATTGCTGGTGCCAAGTAACCAAACTAGAATACACATTGGAATCTTTTGCAATGTTGTCTGGTTTTTGAGTCTTTAGCCTTTCCACAATCTTGAGAGCTAGAGCTGCACTTTTGGGGGGTTATGTAATTGAAAGCTGACAAGATTTCTTTGATTACAAGATTTGCAATCAAATTTTGTCTTTTCCACACTGCCAGTGTCCTAATATGTGGATAGCTGCTCATCCTGTGATGTGAGTGCACCAGCTGGAAATAACCGTGAAGGTAATTAACCAGAGGAACAATTTGCCATAGGTGATGGTGAATTCGCCATTGCTGGCAATTTTAAAATCAAGATTGGATACTGTAGAAGAACATCTGCTCTAGGAGGTATTTTTGGGGAAATCTATGGCCACTTATATAGGACATGAGACCAGATGATCACAATGGTCCCTTTTTGGCTTTGGAATTTATGAAAAGAAGGTAACCCTACCTTTCAGGGGACAGACAGTGTAGCCTAACTGATAGCACACTAGTCTGGGTGTCAGGAGACCTGGGTCTTGTTCCTGGCTCTATCATTGACCGAGTGTCATGACTCCTTTGTGAGTTTGGCTGGGGTTCAATCCAGAACCAGCCTGACATTAGCATTAGAACTTCCAGCCCCCTTGTAGATTTTAGCCCTGCTTGAGTGGAAAACCTCCCTCCCCTGCTCTCCTGGCTTGGCTGTCTTTCTCACTGTCCCACCTCCTGGAGAAGAGCCTATCAGAGCTGCTGCAGGTAGCAGGCAGATCTCTCTGCCCTTCCCTAGGGAAGAGCTGATATCAATCTCACCAGAGGGGAGAGGGTAAAGAACTGCAGGAGAAGCAGAGATGGTCAGAATGAGGTGGTCAGGAGGCTGGGGGTACAGAATTAATTGCTGGGCAAGGAATGGACAGATGTTGGGTGTAAAATTCCTGGAGCAGGGGGGTCAAAATCACCATAGCCAATTGATCCGAGTGAGTGGGTGATGCTAATTGTCTCACCCACACAGAAGGGATCAACAAGAGTTAAAAGACCAAGGCTGACCCCCCCCCCCCCCCAAAAAAAAACACCCATAAAAAACAAATGGCCCTGTGGTACCTTAGAGTCAGTCTGCAATCTAATTTACCAGGCAAATACCATGGAAGAGATTATAATTACAATTTAAATTCATTTTTTCCCCTCCAACCCCTCTCTGCTCCAATCAAAATCAGGTTACAGGAAATTCTGAGTAGCTCTGTGGTGTAATTAGGAGAGATTAATACTACTGTTTCCAGTGTTTTCCCATTAATCCACTCACCAGCACCTACCCTTGTAATATGAAGCATTCTGTCAGTGCATTTGGGATTTAGAAAGTTTCCAATCTTGTTTCCATTTCTCATTGGAGGTGGATTTATCTCTGCTTTGTAATACCCCAGTGTTTACTCTTCTGCTTCCTAAAGCGTTCCCCTCCCCAAATGGATCCCTTTTGCTTGTGAATGAAAAGATAGATCTATATATTGTTAAACTTTTGTGGCAATTATGTTCATTCCCCAACTGCTCCCCAAGGGAAGATTGACACTTGGCTCCACCTTCAGCTACAAATCCCTTTTCAGTATGTCAAGGGCTTCTAGCTGAATCCAAGTCAGCCTGAAATATTGCTAATGCTTCCCTCCAGCCCTCTCCCTTCAAAGCTTCTCTGTGGGGAGCGAGCCATTCCTGCAGCAGTTCTCCACTCACATAAATATCTCTTATTGCTGCCCTTCTCTTTCTAGATGAAGAGTGAAAATCACTCCCGTGCAGCGAAGGATGCGTGTGCCCCTTAGATCCATGGTAAGCACTCGCTATAGGGCTTAAGTGGGACGTAAGTGGTGTCTTTTTGCGGCTCTCTGCACAGAAGTGCATTTTGTTATTAGACTGTAGAACTATGCCTGAAACAGAGGCAAACAATTAATGAGTGGGGTTTTCAAAATCCCTCCCACTGTAAACAAAGCTCTTTTTCTTTGCCATCATGGCTTACTTCAATGGCAGCCAGAAATATGCCAAGTAGGGATGTAAGGGAGTAGTCCACAAGTCGACTACCCGATAAGCCTAGGTTTATCGGGTAGTTGAGTCGACTACTTGCGTTCCCTCCCGCTCGCTGTCTCTGTATCAGAAGCAGCAGGGGGGGAGAGGGGAGATTCAAAGCTGGTTCCTCCAGCACTGTCTCTGTGATGCTGCCTGTCCCCCACCCTTGCTGCTGCCTCCATCAGAGGCAGTGGGGGTAGGCAGGGGTGGCTACTGCGAAGCAGCCCCTGGCCATGGACAGGGGCTACTTCGTGGTAGCAGCCCCTAACCACAGGAAGTCCCAACTTCCTGCTGGGACCCCCATGCCAACAGGGGCTGCTGCCACCTCTTACCATCCCTAATTCAAAGCCCACTGAAGACAAGGGAAAACTCCCACTGATTTCAAAGGGCTTTGGATGAAGCCCTGTCTGAATCATTTCTTTGCACGCTACAGCAGTGGTCTCCAAACAGTGGGGCATGCCCTTCTAGGGGCTGTGCAGGAATGTTTGGGAGGTCATTGGTGTGAGGGGGGAAGACCAGTCCCTGCGGGGGAGGGAGTGCCACCCAGCCTTGCTCTGCTTCCAGCTTTGCTCCTGCTCAGGGACATGGTCACAGATCTGCTCCTGGTAGAGGCCCCCACCCCAGCTCTCGTCTCAGCCTCAGCACCCCTACCTCGACTGTGACCCCAGCTGCCAACTGTAGGGATGCTCCTGGCCCCACACGTGGCTGCACTCTGGCCCTGCTGCCAGCACGGGCTCCCGAGTGTCTGCAGACAGATTCTATTGTGAATGTGTGTGCGTGTGGGTGGGGGGAGGACATGATAAAAAGTTTGGGTACCACTTACCTCTGGCTCTCTTTTCCATGTACTGCTGTCCCATGTCTTGTCTTGTGCTTTTCCTTGTGTTCCTCTTGTCTGTGCTAAAATGTAAGTTCTTTGGGGGTGGGATGTGTGTGAAGCGCCATGTACATTTGTGACTCCAAAGACCGAAAAAGCCATTTAGTATCCACTATGAGTATTTAGTATCCACTATGAAATATTTAATACCGGTTCCACGTCTATGAATTTTCAGAGGGACAATCTCTCCACGAAAGTAGCGTTTGAATCCTAAATTCTGATACTAAGTCAGACCTTTGATAGTTGAACCTGAAATGACTTCAACAGCCCAATCTAGTTTTCACCAGTTTTAGGCTGTGTCTAGATTACATCCCTCTTTCGACAGAGGGATGTAAATTGGGCACTTCGAAATTGCAAATGAAGTGGGGATTTAAATATCCTGCACTTCATTTGCATAATCGTGTCATGGCGCTTCTTTGAAAAAGCGCCATTTTGAAAGTTAAACTGCAGTCTAGATGCGGTTCTTTTGAAAATGGCAGGCTTTTTTGAAAGATCCTCTACTCCCCGCGGTCTAGACATGGGTCTTTTGAAAACGGCAGGCTGATCTTTGCGAGCCACTTTTTTGGAAAGAGAGCACTCAGGCAGTCTGGATGCTCTCTTTTGAAAAAGCTCTGTTTGCATTCAAGAACGCCTTTTTTTGAAAGAGCACTTTCGAAAAAAGGTGTTCTTCCTCGTAAAATGAGGTTTTCCGTAGTCGAAAAAACTGCCACGTTCTTTTGATTTAATTTTGAATGAACGTGGCAGCAGTCTAGACACAGGTGAAGTTTTTTCAAAAAAACCCTGTAGTCTACACACACCCCTAGACACAGCCTTACTGTTTACTTGCTGTGTTTTCTTTTTTTTTTTTTTCTTAGTGAAACCAAGCTGGTTAGTTTCAAGCCCTGGTTATAGTCAGTTTCACTTTTCCAAGTCTGGCATTAATTAGTGCAGTTTTGTTGCAATTTGGGTTTCCAAAGCTGCAGAGTAAATTTACACAAACTATTTCCCTTGAACTACAGATAACAACTTTATTCCCATGGGGCAAAATTCTGCTCTTGATGCTAACATGCAAATCCCTTTGGCTGACATTCTGCCACAGTTAGAAATACTTACATTAGTTGAACTTATGCATGGTCAAATTTGGCCCAGAAGCTTTGGTTAAAACCCTTCCCGTCCCAATTTTTCCTGGGCCCTTTTAATTCCTCCCCACAAAGGTCACCCCCCACAGTTTTCAGAGCAGATTGTTGGTGGAGGAATTAACCAATTTGGTTTTATTTACATGGTGGAGTTTATATGACTCATTGTATAAATAGATCACAGCATCTTAGACATAGAACCAAATGACGTTTAAGTAAACTGAGGCAGGATATGGGCACTTAATGGGTAAACAGTACAAATGTGTCATAGAATTTCCTGTATATACCTTATCTCTGGGAGGGCTGGCATGAAGTCACTAAGCAGATTTTGTATTATTATTATTAGAAAGGCCGGCTGCCATTCCAGACATAAAAGATACATTATATGTTACTCATTCCTTGGGTTGCAGCATGCTTGTCCCATAGCCGAGTGTGTTCTACCACAGAGGAATTTCCAAAAGGCTCTAGTTTAATTGGACGGATCAATGCAAGTTCTACACACAGAATTCTGCCATACAGTTGGGCTTAGCAAGGGCCTGTGGTATTAATATAAAGGAAGCTTTCCATATTTTCCATGGGGGTGTGGAGCCATTGCTTTTGCAACGGGTCTGAGCCCAGTTGTCCCCCTGATGTGCCCAGCAGAGCAACTGCATTCTGCGTCCCTAACAACTTTGATTGGAGCAATAAAACGATTGATTGTGTAAATTTTTTTCTCTCGCCAATAGAGCCACTGAGTCCAATTGATTAGCTGGGTGAGATGCTGAAACTGGGTAAATTCACCCCATGCCAAGAACCAGCACAGATCAGGCCCCACTTACATCCTACATGATGAATGTTGCATAGGCCTTGTGTATTAAGTTGTGACTACACCTTGCTAGGCCTTTGCACAGGGGTGAATTTCACCCTTTGCCTACGTCTAGACTGGAGGCTTCCTTCAGAAGAAGTTTTTTCGGAAGAGAGCATCTGCACTTCAAAAGTGCATCGAAAAAGTGATCTGCCCTTTTGAAAGAGTGTCCACATTGAATGGATGCTCTCTTGCATGTAAGCTGTGATTGCAATGGATGGAATGGCCACCAGGGCACCTGTGCTTTTTCCTCTTTCCTCCTCTTCTGAAAGAACTCCCTTTTCCCCGTCCACACACGCCTTTTTGTGAAAGAGCTTTTTCGCAAAAAGGCTTCTTCCTTGTAGAATGAGGATTACCAATGCTGGAAAAGACCCTTTGTTCTTTCAATTTTTTGTGGAAGAACGCAATTGCAGTGTTGACGTTCCTCAAGTTTTGTCAGAAAAATGGTCATTTTCCTGACAGAACTTTGTAGTGTAGACATACCCTTTGTGAGTAAGAAATGGGCCCATAGTTTATAGACAATTAGGCCACATCTTCACTTGTCACACTAGAGATCAATCATCAGGTGTTCGATTTAGCAGGTCTAGTTAAAACCTGCTAAATTGAATATGGAGGGCGACTCTGCTTGATGCCGGTATTCCTCACAGTCACAAGGAGTAAGGGAAGCCAACTGGAGCATTTGCTCCCATCAGCCTACTTCTGCGAAGATGGTGTCAAGCTTGGCTCAAGGTAAACAGCTATGTATTTTATGTAGCTGGAGATGAGTATCTTAACCCAACCTTCCGGGTCTAATTTAGAGCTGGCCTTAGTATTGTTATCCTGAAAGGTGCTAATGGCTGTCATCAAGTGAGTAAGCTAAAGACAATCACTGAACTGGTTAAAGTCCATGCGTGTACTAAGCATCTTCCTTACAGGCTAAGTGAAGGAGCAATCAAGCCCCTCTGTTGTGGTAGAGACAGCTGGAAACATCAAAGGCTACTGCCCAAGTCATTAGGCTGCAGGACAAGTCCTGAGCAAAGTTACCCCAGGTAAATTAACGGGGATTTGCCATCACAGTGGCAGTGTTTTTCCTGTGGGGGCCCCTACCTGTACGGAGGAGGCCATTTTGCTCTACAAAATGGCATCCTCTGCCCACCTTGTCCTCACATGTAGAGTATAGAGAACACCATTTTGCTCATATATCAGAGGGGTAGCTGTGTTGATCTGTATCCGCAAATCAATGAGGAGTCCTGTGGCATCTTAAAGACTCACAGATTTTTTTTGAGCATAAGCTTTTGTGATTCATGGAGCGGAAATGACAGAGGCACCATAAATATACTAGCACATGAAAAGAAGAGCGTTAGTTACCTTATCACGTGGAGGACCAGTGCCAAGGAGCCAATTCAGTCAGGGTGGATGTGGTCCACTCCCAACAGTTGATGAGGAGATGTGAATACCTAGAAAGGGAAATTTGCTTTTGTAATGAGCCAGTCCTTACTCAAACCTAGATTAATAGTGTCAAGTTTGCAAATGAATTGTGGCTCTGCAGTTTCTCTTTGTAGTCTGGTTTTGAAGGATTTTTGTTGAAAAATAGCCATTTTTAAATCTTACTGAGTGTCTGGGGACACTGAAGTGTTCTACTGGTTTTTGTATGTTGTCATTCTTCATATCTAATTTGTGTCCATTTAGCTGGGAGTGCTGATAGCATAGGGCCTGAGGAGAGAATCCACATAATTAGATAGTCCTCTTGTAAGAGTGCCAATGTCTGAGATGATGGACTGTCCAAGATGTCCAGGTTCATGGATCTTGGGTAGCAGATAAAATACTCCTGGTCGTGGGTCTAGGAGTGTGTCATAAAGCTTTTAAAACTTAAATTTAAATGAGAGAGAGAGAATGAGATTTGATGTCTATTATAAGAAGAGTTAAAGCACTTTAAGTGGTTTGAGCAAGATTTGTTTTCCTCTTTTAGTGGTAAAATCTGTGTCTAAATTCAGTTTATAATTTTAACCAACCTTTGTGGGTTTCATTTATTTAGTTTTGTAACCGCATGGGGGAATTTCTCTCTCTTACGGGATCTCAGATTTTTGCAGGTGGAAAAGGGATGGATCAAAATGCAAGAAGCATTGCAGGAGTGGGTGGGCGTGTTGTGGCAGGGCAGAGAAGGAGTAGAATTTAAAAAATAGTCCTGCACAGGGCTCTAGTGAGTAGAACCCTGAGAGGAAGCAGAGAGACGGAAGTTCTTGGGCACAGAGCTTGCTGGAGGGGTGAACTTGGGGATTTCTGAACATGGAAACTGGCTGATGTTGTTTTATACTGTGTTCAGGGGAGCAAGATTTGGTGATGTTCCTTGTAAATAAATAAGATTACACCAAAGAAATCCATGGCTCACCTCACTGATTTCTCCTCCTAACAGAAACATCCTTGCCAGGCTCTGAATACTGGCTAAGCACTCGAGCCGCCGGCTTTGAAACTGTCTCATTTGGGAATTGGATCTGGCAGACAAAAAGCACAAATCTCACCTGCCTCCACCTCCTCCATCCGGGAGCAAATGGGACAGCGTGGGAGAGAGGGGAGTGAAGAGCAAAGGCAGAGCTTGTGATGCCAAAGCCGGGAAGGGGCGGACTGTCTGGATTTGCTCATCTACAAAGCCTTGGCTGTAGCAATTGGAATTTTAAAGAAATGAATAGCAAGCAGCGTACGCCAGGTCACCATGACAAACAGTGAGAGGTGCGAGGATAAGTTCACTACGGACCTTGGTTAGTAAGTGAACATCTGGAGAAGGGTAATGACAATGATTAGCAGCAATGGGGCTATATGGAGGGACAAGGAGAGTGTAAAACGTCTGTGTCTCTGGAAAGACAAGGTTCTGCTAAAGCTGTGTGAAACAATGCCTGGCAGAGTGATGCACTTTCCTGAAATACAAGAGCAAGAGGTGCTTGGGATAATCTGTTTTACCTGTTTAGATTGTAAACTCTTTTACCTTGGGTTTGGCTCTGTGAATACGCAAAATCCAACATGACGGAATCCTGATCACAATTAAATCTCTACTGTAATTATCACCATTGTCTGTTTCTGAGGTGGCCTGGATACCTAACACTGCTAGCCATCTCAAGTGTAGGCCCATTTTACAGGTGGACAACTGATGGACAGAGTCTAAGTGACTTGCCCAAGGTCACACAGGAAGTCTGTGGCAAAGTGGGAACATGAAGTAGGATTGGCAGTTTTCTAATCATACATCCCCTCCATCCCCCCCACTGTCATGCATTCACCCCAACCTTCACTTTCACTGGGCTGGGGCAAGAGGCGGGAGATGTGGGAGGGAGGGAGGGCTGTAGCTGGGGGTGCAGGTTCTGGAATGGGGCTGGGGATGAGGGTTTTGAGGTTTAGGAGGGGGCTTAGGGCTGGGACAGAGGATTGGAGTATCTGAGAGACAGAGGGACAGACAGTTGGGATGCAGGATGGGGTTCAGGGTGTGGATTCCCAGTAGCGCTTACCATGGCTCTGAGGAAGCAGCCACCAGGTCCCTGTGGCTCGTAGGGGCATGGTTGGCCACAGAGACTCCTACAGCTCCCATTGGTCATGGTTCCTGGCCAATCAGGGCGGGGAAGCATGCAGAGCCTTCCCTGACCATTCCTCCACCTGGGGGCCGCAGGAGCCTGGTGGCTGCTTCTCGGAGCCATGCAGAAACAGGACAGGTAGCCTGCCTTAGTTACTGTGCTGCCTACTGTACTTTTAATGGCCCAGTTGGCTGTGCTGACCGGAGCCACCAGCATCCCTTCCCATGGGGTATTCCAATCAAAAACTGGACTCCTTGCAACCCTAATGTGAACCCAAGTATCAGGTCATACCTTAACCGCTGGACTGGTCTTCCTTTCCTCTGCTGTAGTACAAAAGATAATAGTTACACCCATTTTAGAGCCAGGCTATGGCCGTGTGGAGATATCGCCGCATGCAGGTCTGAAGGGGAAATGAGCAGCTGTTTAATGCTTCTCATGAATGAAGTTTTATTTAATTTTTAAGAATCCGTTCGTGAGGTGTTCTATATGGACATGAAACAGAGATGCCGATAAATCTCAGAGGGGTAGTGTGGCAGTGTATGCACACCCCGTCACAAGGGTGGAGATATTCAGGGTTGTGGATGCTTCCTGATTGGCCGCAGGGTAGTCGGCCGTCTCTGTAGTCCGTAAATGTCCCCTTGAGATCGAGGGTAGTTGAGCTTAGTGTCTAAAGTCAATAGTGCTGTCCTTTCTCTCAGGGCAGTACAGTCTACTGGTCAGAGTCTGTCGTGGTCAGCCCTTGCTCCGGGACAGTATGGTCTAGTGGCCAGAGTCAGTAAGCAGCCCTTGTCTCAGGGCAGCACAGAGAATCAGTAAGTAGCCCTGACTTCAGGGCAGTAGGGCAGTCAGAGAGGGTGGGGCAAAGCCTTGATAGGAGGACCCGAGCCGAGCCTGCTCCTCCAGGTCCCAACTCAGGGCCTGCGAGCGGCAGAATGGTCTACCACTCACTCGACGGGGAATCTGGACGAAACACACCGAGTATACCTGAGTGGGAGAAGCCACTCCTACACCATCCTCGGGTCACTTCCTACCAATTCTGGCGGGTTGACATCCCATGTCGCAGCTGGTTCTCCTGGTTCCCCAACAGCGGCTTCTTCTTGGGACTCTGGGGGGTTGAGTAGCGGCCGTCTCCTGGGACTCTGGTTCCCGCTGTCGGGGTTATTGGCTGCTGCACCTCGGGAGCTCTGGCTTCTCCTTCGCTGGCCAGCCCCGATTGAGCTGCTCTCCTGCCTTTTGTAATGCTGCTCCAGCACTTGGAGCATGCCCAGTCTGGTTGAAGGGGTGAGGCTTCCTCTGTCCACAGGGTTTTCACACCCCCTGCTCCAGTGCAGGGTATGCTCACCCTGTCACAGGTAGCCATATTAGTCTGTAACTTTACAGACAACAAGCAGCCCTGTGGCACCTCAGTGACAAACCAAAATATATCAAATCGTGAGCTTTCAACCACTCCAATTCATCTCATGAAGTGGGTTTTGTCCAAGAAAGGCTCATGATTCTATATATTTTGGTTAATCTCAGAGGACACCTCTAGACTACGTTCTTCTTTCGAAAGAAGATATGTAAATTCGCAGCGAAAAAAGTTTTTTTTTGAAAAAGCAAGCAGTCTAGAGGTCATTCTTTAAACAAAACCCCTTTTTTGAAACAACACTGTAAACCTCATGTTTTGAGGAAGAAGGGTACTTTCAAAAAAGGTTTTTTTTTTAAAGGAACAAGTCTTGACTGCTTGCTTTTTTGAAAAAAACCTCTTTTGAAAAAGCAATCGGAAGAAGATATGCAATTTTGGCACAAATTTGCATATCTTCTTTCAAAAGAAAAATGTAGTCTAAACATGCCCTAAATTGCCACAGGACCACTTGTTTGTCTTGTTTTTTAGAGATGTGATGTGCTTTTAATTCTTCTTGCATCTGCAGGGTCTGCTTTCACTCCCTGAAACCCTGAGAAAATCACCTGAAAAATATAGTACAAATAAGAACATAAAAATGATTATACGGAGTCAGACCAAAGATCTTCTAGCCCCATATTGTATCTTCTGACAGTGGCCAATGCCAGGTGCTTCAGAGGGAATGAACAGAAGAGGTAACCATTGAGTGATCCATCCAAATAGTTGAGACAAATACGAATAGTGGTGAGTGCTCAGAAGTTAGCACACTGTATTCTTGGTTGCAGGTGGTAGGGGGCAGCAGAGAGCCTGACAAAAGGCTCAGTCACCTGTTTGACTTGTCCTCAGGTACAAGCTACAGTACCTGGCTACACAGATACACGGTACGGCTTGTAGCAGGATTTCTTTGCCTAGCTAGCATGGCTGGATGCATCATCAAGGCTGTTCAGCAGCCTGTTTTAATAGCAGCATCTGCCTAACTGGGTGCCAACCCCAGACCGCAACATGGGCATTAGCCCCTGTACTTGCATCTATTGCTTGCAAAGCCTGGCCTGGAGGGGGATTTGCACAGTTGCCCAAGTCACAAATCTACCCTGCCAAACAAAAACCTGCAGCAGCAAGTCTCAGAACCCTGGTCAACTGACTTGGGATCCTGCCACAAGGATAAAAATAGTAGATCAATTCCCTCTCGGGCTGGACTCTGGGCTCTAGGGGAGGGAGAGGCATGGCAGGCTGGGAACCTGTCTGAGGGTTCTGCTGGGCTGCAGGTCATTGGCAGTCCGGAGGATTGTGGTGGGCTGGACCCGAATATTGAACAGGTCAGATCTGGCCCACAGGCCATATCTTGTCCACCCCTGGTCTACCCCATAATAATACCTTCAGTTGAGTTGTTTCTGACTTACACTGGTGTAAACAAGAATTGGGCTAACAGGATGTGAGCTGGTCAGGGGACTGATGCAAATGACAATGTAATGTTACTTGCATTAATTTGTGCACACAAAATGAGCATACTTTACACTGAGCTCAATTCTGTAGGGAACAAATCCGCCCTTTGAGTCAATGAGAACTGCCCCGCTTACAACAGCTGAGCTTGGGGACATGTTTGAGATGGTGCAGACCTATAGAACCAACATAAATCAGTTTTAATTGACAGCTTTAGTTATTGCAGTGAAAGGCTTTGTGCGGTCACTGCTGGTTCAGAATCGAGGTGTTCTGGTTTGATTTATTAAACACACAAAAAAAAGTTCACACACAAAAAAAGTCCTGAGTACTATCAGTATTGGGCACGCTGATTCCAGAATAAATATGTGCATGCAACAACTTGCAGCAAAGTAATGAGAAGAGCAAATTGCACCCATTTTTGTTATCTACACTACAGTTTATTTGCAGATTAGCCACGGTTTACAGTTAAAGGCCTAGATCCAGAAACGTAGGTAGATTTCAAATTTTCACTGAAATCCATGGAATATAGGTGCCTATAAACCTTTGTGGATCTGAAACAGGGAGTCTATGTGACCCACGTACCTTCTGTTCCTTTTAGTGGTACCAAAACCACTTGCAGAGGGAATAATGAGTCTGCTCTACAGCCTTTGCTAACAGCCAGCTCACCCTGTGTGCTCTGGACGGAAGGAAGTGGTGGAGAAGTCTCAAGGGCGCTGAGCTCTTGCACTAAGCTATTAGAGGTCCTGCGTACAAACCACCCACAGATGGTGTTACACTTACCCACTCTGTTATATTGTTTCTCATTGCACACACCTCTTCTGTCATCAGGGTTGTGATGAAATGCTCTTGAAGAAGCTTTCCAGTAGAAACGAGGACTCTTAGGCTATGTCTACACTATCAGGTTATTTCAAAATAAGTTATTTCGAAATAACTTCCAAAATAACTATTTCAAAATAGCTTATTCCTCTTTGAAACAGGAGTTATTATTTCAAAATAATAAGCCCCTTCTTTTGAAAGAACAGGCTTGTAGTATGGAAGCTTGCCTTGCTATTTTGAAATAAGAGGAGTTATTTCACAATAGTTCTCCAGTGTAGACATGCCCTCTGAGGAAATTATTTTGAAATAATAACTCCTAAAATAACTACTTTAAAATAGCATGTCCACACTACAGGGAAGCCTTGAAATTAGTCCAAGGCAGGCTCCCTCAATGGTGGACTTGCTACCTTGACTTAGAGCCTCAGGAAGCACTGTCAAGTAATTACTTTGTATGTCTCTGGGAAGTAGATGTGTTGGAGCATAAGCTTTCATGGGCAAAGACCCATTTCATCAGATGCATGTAGTGGAAATGTCCAGAGGCAGGTATAAATATGCACGCAAGAATAAGGCTAGAGGAACAAGGTTAATTCAGTCAGGGAGGATGAGACCCACTTCTAGCAGCTGATCTGGAGGTGTACACACCTAGAGAGGAGAAACTGTTTTTGTAGTTGGCTAGCCATTCACAGTCTTTGTTTAATCCTAAATTGATAGTGTCAAATTTGCAGATGAACTGTAGCTCAGCGGTTTCTCTTTGAAGTCTGGTCTTGAAGTTTTTTTGCTGCAGGATGGCTACCTTTAAAGATGCTACTGTGTGTCCAGGGAGATTGAAGTGTTCTCCTACAGGTTTTTGTATATTGCCATTCCTAATATCTGATTTGTGTCCGTTTATTCTTTTACGTGCATCTGACTAAGTGGGTCTTTGCCAACGAAAGCTTATGCTCCAATACATCTGTTAGTCTATAAGCTGCCACAGGACTCCTTGTCGCTTTTGCAGATCCAGACTAACACAGCTACTCCTCTGATACTAATGGGAAGTAGTTATTTCAAATTAGCAGCAATGGCGTATCCACACTATGCTATTTTGAATAACTATTTTGAAATAAGCGTCATTCCTCGTGGAAAGCAGGAGGTATTACTTTGAAATAACCAGCCCCTTATTTTGAAATAACGGGTTTGGTATTGTGACCAGTCCGCTTGTTATTTTGAAATAAGGGGAGTTATTTCAAAATAACTCTCTAGTGTAGACCAGGGGTTAGAAGAAGTCAATAGCTTGATAGAAATTTGTAAAATGAAAAAGGTGCCAGGATGTGACCACAAAACCACCAAGCTGCTGCAGGCAAGCGAGGAACTCATGGAGATGCACAAGCTGCTCAGGAAGGTTAACAAACAAGAGCAAGTGCTGAGCAAACTGGGGCAAGTGATAATAGTACCGGTCTATAGAAAAGGAGACAAGAGTGAATGCAAAAACTACCGAGGTGTTGGTTTAGTGAGCATGCTGGGGAAACCATTCACCAAGATGTTGCTGAGGAGAATGAAGCAGTACATGGAAGCATCAACTGCAGGTTATCAGGCTGGCTTTAGACCAGGATAAAGTACAAGAGATGGGCTATCTGTGATAAGACACCTATTGGAGACGTACACAGAATACAACTGAATCTGCTACAGTTTTACAGACTTCATACAGGCTTTGGTTAGCATCCAGCATAAAGGGCTATACCGAATGTTAACAATGTATGGTATCTCTGAGAAACTGATCAAACTGCTAGAAAAAAATTACAGCAAATTGAGGGCAGTAAAAAATGCTGATGGAATGGTTCAGGATGATTGTGGAAGTGAGACACGGATGCATGCTAACCCCAGTTCTGTTTGTCTTGCTGTTTATCTTGTACAGCTGACCTCTCAGCTGTAACACCGAAAGGAGTCATGTTACGTGGCAGGACAGTGAATAACCTTAATTCCATAGACAATATTGACTTCATGACCCTGACCAAGAAGGGTCTATAGACGATAAGGAACAAGGTAGACTGGGAAAGCAGAAAATTCAAACTGAAGATCAGCACAGTGAAGACAAAAATTATGGCAACTAGAAGACAAGAGGAAGAGGTCAAGATCAAAGTTGGAGACAAAGAACTAGAACAAGTTAAACAATTTGTGGATTCTGAAGGACTGGTACTGAAGAATGGGACATGCAAAGATGTCATAAAAAGAAGAATCAGAGTAGCTGCTACTATGTTCAGAAAAGTCTGTAAAATTTGGAAGGCTAACAACATTTTGATAAAGTAATAAATCAGTATATGTGTGACCTCTGACAGGCCAGTACTGCTGTGTGGATTGAAATGTTGGTATATCAGGAAAGCTGGTGAACAAAAGGTATTGACTGCAGAAATGAACTGGCCAAGGGAGTACTGAATATAAACAATGAAGTGATAAAAATGGCTAAGGCATGAAATAACTGTCTCAGAATATTCATGACAGATGGCTGCAATGACTTGGACATATGTTAAAAATGGACCCAGAAAGGCACATGTGGCAATACATACAGAGTACAAAGAACTAGAAATAGAGCAAGATTTCTGGATAGAAAAATGGCATAGAACAATAAGATCTAAAAATTAATGAAGCCATGAAGCTGATACAGGATAGATAGGGTTGCCAGGTACTTTAAAAAAATACTAAACATGGTGGGGAAAAAAATCAGTTGAGCAAAAACAAAACAAAACCCCAGGGGAACCAAACTTGTTGAGCAAAAAAAAAGCCACTATGCCTTTAAAGCCCCACGCTCCTCTTGCCCCAACCCAGACACGGCGGGGGAAAAATATCTGGGTATTTTACATGTCCGGTATTTTCTGTTTTTTGTTTGTTTGTTTGTTTTTTTACTGGACTGTCCGGGTGAAAACCTGGCAATCCGAAGGACAGAACGTGATGGAAAGATTTCATTTGGTCTTGTTGCTGCTGTTGAGGTCATAGACTCTAAGGTCAGATGGGACCACTGTAAAATTGCCCTAGGAAATTGTGAAATCCACATTTTTGGAGATTTTTAAGAGCAGGTTAGACAAACACCTGACCAGGAATGGTCTAGAATAGATAATACTTAGTTCTGCCTTGAGGGGCATAGGACTCCAGTCTTAAGAGTCTATGGGTACGTCTACACTACAGCGCTAGTTCGAACTAACTTAGTTCGAATTAGTTAATTCGAACTAAGCTAATTCGAACTAACGCATCTAGAACTAAAAACTAGTTCGAACTAGCGTTTTGCTAGTTCGAACTAGCGCGTCCACACTGATTGGACGCAGGGGGGCATTTAAGGGCAGCTAAAACCGGTTCTGGCAGGGCATCAGGTCAGCAGTTGCTTTGTGTGGCTGCTGTCTGAGGCTATCTGAGGCTCGTGCTTAAAGGGACACCCCTGGACAGCCGGTTCTCAGCTTTTCCTGCTCCCTTGCCAACCTCGCCGAGGGACAGCAAAGCGTCGGTCTCTGTGCCTGTCTGTGCTTCCCTTCAGCGGGGACCGCCGCAGGTGGCAACATGGAGCCATGGCTCGCCCTGCACCTTCTGGTGCACGTTCTGGACTTGCTGCTGCAAGCCTGCCAGCAATGGCTCGAGGCTGCCTGGCACCACCTGGGGAACGTCAGCCCCCTGCCTCTCCGCCTGGCCGCCCTGGGGGCCGTGGAGGAGCCGCGGTGGCGCCCCGGCACCGGCATGCCCCGCCGCATCTGGCGTCTGGACACCAGCAGCGACTGGTGGGACCGCATCGTCCTGGAGCGCTGGGACGACCGACAGTGGACCCAGAACTTTAGGATGAGGAGGGACAGCTTCCTGGAGCTCTGCGAGTGGCTCGCCCCTGCCCTGCAAAGAAGGGACACTCGCATGAGACCCGCCATCCCCCTCCAGAAGCGGGTGGCCATCGCCCTCTGGAAGCTCTCCACGCCGGACAGCTACCGATCCGTCGGGAACCAGTTCGGCGTGGGGAGATCCACCGTCGGAGCAGTGCTCATGCAGGTACGGCGCTCGTCGGCCACCGAGCTGGGGGGGAGGGGGGCTGCGAGGAGGGGATGGGCCGCCCCAGGGACAAAGGGGGGGCGGGAGGAGGCGAAAGCACCCCGCACCGGAGGGGTCGGGCTGTCCCGGCTGTACTACACGCCGCCAGGGAGGTTGCTTCCGGGAGTGGGGCACGGGGCACTGCCAGGGCACGAACGCTCCCAGCCACCCGGGCGCCCCACTGATTGGCGCTTTGCTGTGTCTCTCTCCGCAGGTGGTCAAGGCCATCAACCGGGTGCTGCTCCGCAGGGTGGTCCGCCTTGCCGACCCGGACGCCGTCATCTGGGGATTCGGCGCCCTCGGCTTCCCCAACTGCGGGGGGGCCATCGACGGGACGCACATCCCCATCCGTGCCCCGGAACACCAGGCGTCCCGGTACGTCAACAGAAAGGGGTACTTCTCTGTGATCCTGCAGGCTGTGTGTGACCACCGGGGACAGTTCACGGACATTAATGTGGGCTGGTCTGGCAAAGCACACAACGCACGGGTGTACCGGAACTCCTCCGTGTGCCAGCGGCTGCAGGACGGGACCTTCTTCCCTGACCGCCACAGCAGGGTCGGGGACGTGGACATGCCCGTCTGCCTGGTGGGGGATGCCGCCTACCCACTGCAGCCGTGGCTCATGAAGCCCTACACAGGGCACCTCAATCCCTCCCGCCAGGCCTTCAATGCCAGGCTGACCAGGGCCCGCATCGTGGTGGAGGGGGCCTTCGGGCGACTGAAAGCCCACTTTCGATGCTTCCTCACCCGTCTGGACCTGGCCGAGCACAACATCCCTCCCGTGCTGGCGGCATGTTGTGTGCTCCACAATTTGTGTGAGCGGAAGGGGGAGGCTTTCCTGCCAGCCTGGATGGCTGAGGCTGACCGCATGGCTGGACACTACGGTCAGCCCCGCACCGCCGCCGTCCGGGAAGCCCAGCGGGGGGCCATCCGGATCCGGGAAGCCCTGCGGGAGAGCTTCCAGGTGGAGGAGGAGGACTGACTTCTCCCTTGCATGCCCCAGTGGGGCCTTCTTCCACCCTACCCCCCCCTTCCCCTTTCCCCTCCCTACCTACTGTCAAATAAAGACACCTGTTTTTCAAACAAAAATGTCTGTTTATTTCACAGAACTGGGGTGGGGGGAGGGAGGAATGAAGGTGGGAGAAGTGAGGGGGAAACCTGGGACGAGGGAGCTGGAAGGGGAGGGGAGGGAAGGGAGGAAGGGAAAGGAAAGCTCAGGGGTGGGAGTCCGGCTGCCTCTCCCGTCTCGCCACACTGCGGGTCCGGGGGCGTCGGTGGGGAATGGTTGTGGATGGGGGGGCAGAGGGGATAGGGCATGGCCCTGCTCCTCCAGGGCCTCCAGACTCCTCCGGCACAGCCTGAGGTCCTCCTGGACCCAGTGGTCCTGGAGACGGAGCTGTCGGTCCAGGAACCGGAGGTGCCGCCTCTGGTAGTCCTCCTGGTTCCTGGCTGTCCTGCTTGCCCGGGCGCGAGCGGCAGCTGCAGGCGGGGTGGTACGCCCTGCAGGCCCAGGTGCTGCAGCTGTGGTGCAAGAAGACCAGCGGTCAATTTCCCCAGGGGCCCAGGTGTGTGAAACCCAGCTCCCCTGTGCAAGGCCAGGGCCCCTGCAGGATCCCCAGCTGCTGCTCCGTGGTGGGCAAGGCCCTGGCGCACGGTCCCGGGGCTCCCTCTCGCCCCAGCCCCCCATACACATAAGGGGAACACGAGGGTACTCACAGGTGGATGCCTCCCCGGCCTCTGACGATGCAGGTGAGCGGCTCTGTGGCGTGCCTCGGGGGTCCCGGGTCCTGGGCAGGCTGGCAGCAGGCTCCTGGCTCTCAGAGCCCTCTTCCTCCTCCTCCGTGTCCAGGAGCGGTCCCTCTGCCCCGGGGTCAATCACGTCCCGGGGGGCAGGGACGGCATGAGGCCCCAGGATGCGGTCCAGGGCATGGAAGTGGGGGCAGGCCTCCGGGTCGGCCCCTGGCAGGCAAGCCCGGGAGTAGGACTGCCGCAAGTACTTAATTTTGCAGCGCACCTGCTCCCGGCTGCGCTGGTGGCCCTTGGCGGCCAGACTGGCAGCCATGCGTCTGTAGACGGCCGCGTTCCGGTGGCTAGTGTGGAGATCGTGGACATCGGAGGCTTCCCCCCAAACCTCGATGAGGTCCACGATCTCCGCACTTGACCAGGCGGGCGCCCGCCTTTTGCGCCCCCGGGCAGGCTCCCGGGAGCCGCCAGGCTGGTCCTGGGGAGCAGTGGAGGGCTGGGAGCCCTCTGATGGCTGGCTCATGTTGTGGCAGGTGCAGGCTGTGCAGGCACGGGTGCTTGCAGCCTTGCAACTGGCACAAAGTGAGTAGCCAGCCCGTGGCCCTTTAAGGGCTCCAGGGCCGGGAGGGGGGCAATAGAATTTCCCTGGTGTTGGCCAGAGTGGCCACCAGGGAAACCTGGGTAGCCTTAGCCTCCCACTAGTTCGAACTAAAGGGCTACACAGCCCTTAGTTCGAACTAGCTAGTTCGAACTAGGCGTTAGTCCTCGTAAAATGAGGTTTACCTAGTTCGAACTAAGCGCTCCGTTAGTTCGAATTAAGTTCGAACTAACGGAGCGCTAGTGTAGCGCCTAGGAAAGTTAGTTCGAACTAACGTCCGTTAGTTCGAACTAACTTTGTAGTGTAGACATACCCTAAGATTCGCTAACACAGGCCAGAGATCAGGCAGGGCAGCATTTATTGGCATGTCAGAACCTAACTCAAGGAAACGGAAGACTTTGCCTCCATTTCAGTTCCCACTGAGGACAATTGGCATCTTCGTGTTGACTTCAAGGGCAGAGGGGGTAAGGCCTTAAATAAGGCTGGGGCAGGGAGAGAACAGAATTGTCAGCGTAATAAAAGAGAACTCAGCATAGCCAGTGCATTAGACACTGATAAATAGAGACCTGGGTCCTATCCCCAAGCTCTAATCATTATGTGTGACGCTGGCCATGAAGTCACTTCATCCCTCTGTGCCTTTAATTTTTTCCTACCCCCCTACTGTTCCATCTACTTAGATTGGAAGCTCTTTGGGGTAGGAATGGTCTCTTGTTATGTATTTGTACATTGCTGAGCCCAATGTCAGTGGTGGCCTCTAGTCCTTACCATAAAATAATGCTAATGTAATGCAAGAGCTGGAGTGTTCAGGCCTTGGCACAGCAGATTTCTAGAGACTTCTTGTTAAGGGCTAGGAGTGCATTAAAAATGGCAGCGCTTTCCCAATTGGAGAACGGGGGCCAATCTCCCCTTTTACTCTTGGATGTGCACACGTATACTTTCTCTGTTGAGAATGTGAATGCTCCCCACAGGGCTGCCTTCATGTCAGTGCGCAGTTAGTTTCCTGGCAGATATTGTGTGCATATGGTGCAGATTCCTGATAGAGTAGTGAGAGTTTTTGTGATACTGGCGGTAACTTGTGAACCAGGTTCTTAGCTAGGATTGTCATAGCTTTGTCATGGGTCTGCTGTTTACAACTATAGCTGGTGCTTCCCTTTTTTTGTTCCTTAGTGCTCTGTACTCAGAGACAAAACTCCTCTTGAGGGCCCATTTGCTACACCAGGTCTGAAAGTTCAGGGACATTTTCCCTTGTTCTTCCCAGCAGTGGTGAGCTTTGGGTCTTTTTCCAGATGGCATAGAGAATGTCCTTTGGAATACACCCATCACTCATTCGGCACACATGCCCAACCCAGTGGGGGCATGCCATGCTAGATGCAAAGGGCTTAACTGCAAGCTGAAGGAAAAGCTGAAAAGTTTTGCTTGGTAACTGCAGCCTCTGATCTGGAGGCACCTGATCTTGATTGGGGCTTCTTGGCGCTGCTGAAACACAAATCATAATGATCGTAAATAACAGAAGTAGATCATACTCTGCAAGGGAAAATCTTGAACGGGGAGGATGTTGGGGTGGAGAGGACTAGATGACCTCAGAGGTCTTTTCCTTCACTAAATTCTGAAACAAGAAAAAGGACTTGATCGAGCCTACATATTTAGGGCTCCATCCTGGAAGAGCTATTTTTTGTTGTTTGCATTCTAGTCTCTCAATGCGGGATCTGCATATTGGACTCTCCTCTTGCAGGATTGGACTATGAATAACTTCAAAACAGGTGTCCCAGCTTTGGAGAGACAAGAGCAATGAAATTTCATTTGGACCCAATAGGAGCTTAGAATTGTTGGCTGGGACTTCTCTCTGTCATTTAACCCTCCTCTCCTTTTACACCCCCCTCCTTTTTCCTTATTCTCCTTCTTAGGCAGAAGTATATCAGCTTCATGTCAGGCCAGGGTAGATCCAAATAGCTTTCTTTCCCTGCCTGATTTAGAGTGAGAGGCAATGGGTCATTACATCCTTGGAACAGAACTGTCTGTTGTTCTCACACATCTATCCCAACACCCCCCAAAGACCTTTGAAGAAGCCCGCTAGCATGTGTGGAATGGCTTGGCTTAGACTGCACGGAGAGAAGGAGAGTCGTCTTACAGCGCTGGGGCCTGGCAGGGCAGTTTGTTGATCAGTCAGTATATCACTCCACATGGACCGCAACATGACAACCCCATCATAATATTTGTGAGGAATCGCTTCCTCGGCATCTAATGTTACACTAACATCAACGCTTTACGGTTGCAATGGGAGTGCTGGGGTTATGTGTTGCTAGCTCTAGGTCACCAAACATAACAATCTGAATTCCTTTTTTTTTTCATTAAAACATAACAACGTATGGTGAACAGACTGTTTCATTACAATGGGGGCTTGGGAGGGGAGAAGTACTACCACCTTGAGAACAGATGGACTGGCCTTGCCCCGGGTCTGCTCAGTGAAGTCTTTGCTGTCGTTATTCCACAATGGCTACGGCTTATTCATCTTAGAAGGCCATTCCCGGCTAAAGGATCTCACCCTATAAGGCAGGGATGGGGAACCTTTTCTTGCATCGGGAGCCACTGGCCAACTGAAAAATCAGTCGGGGGACACACACAAGTGAGAAACAAAAAAAACCCAACCCCTCATTGATGTAGCTCCCGACTGAGAAGGGGAGAGACTTTCTCCATATACCCTGAGCCTGGGGGGGGGGGTCTAAACTAGTAGATTTTGTGTGCTCTAGCCCCATAGGAGGAAAGTGGGGGGAAGGAGGAGGGGGCTGAAGAACCAGTGTGATCTCGTCAATGCTGGGGGAAAGCCCTGAGCCTCAGGGGCCGGATCCATGCAAGCCATATCGAGCCCTCAGCCCTTAGTTTTGTATCCCTGCTATAAGGAATAGAGAGATTCCTTCCCCTCAACTCGTGTTGATTTCAATGGCAGCTAAAGGGTGTTCAGTACCTTTCAGAACTGAGCCATTAGGTTCTGCTTACAAAGGTAGCTATTGTCACAGTGGCTAGGTACTTACATATAGGCCTGGCAGCTCTTGATTTTTATTTTATTTTTTTTTCTACAGTTTTGGTGGACGATATTGGTGTTTGTCTTTTTTATTTATTTTTTATCAGTTTCAGTACTTACAGTTGTGCAACATTATGGGTTTTAAGCATTTTATTGATTTTTAATTGATTTTAATTTTCACAGTAGTGGGAGCTTCTGGGGGACTCTGATAATAATTATTTAATGACAATAAAGGCTGAGCTTCAAAAAGTGAAAAGCTTTCTAACTGTTGAAGCTGGGGTTGCCAGATGGTTTCAACAAAAATACCGGACACGCTTGACATTACATCACAATCTACATTACATCTCATTTAGAAAATACCGGACATTTATATTTTCTCTTATATTTTCTCAACTTGTTTCCCGAACAGAAAGCTCAAATACTGGACTGTCGAGTTCAAAACTGGACACCTGGCAATCCTAGTTGAAGCACAAATTGTCTGCATCACATGTCTAAACAGGCAAAGTAATTAGCTTTAAATCAAACACTAGCTCATTCTCAAGCAGCATTTTTCTTACTTTGCCTTACTATACATTGTGATCATTATTGATGGAAATAGTCCATCAGTTTTCTGGTGTATGGTGAAATCGACATTTAGCAACAAAAAATCAAATCTTTCCATGCCTACTTGTATGGCCCTCCTACCGTATCTGAGGGCCTCGCACTCCTTCATGGACCTTACACTTAAAACACCCCATGAGGTATTGCCTTGGGAATGGTGGCACTAAAGGTAAATCAAGAGACTTGCCCAACTGAAACCAGGAGTCTGTGACCAAGCCAGTAATTGATCCCAGCTCTTCTGTACCACAGGCCAATGCACCACCCTCCCTATTTACTTAGACATACCGGTAAATACCATTTGTGGAGTGAATCATTCAGGTAGGCTGTGTCTAGACTACACCTCTCTGTCGATAGAAAGATGTAGATTAGGCATGTTGAAATTGCTAAAGAAGCAGGGATTTAAATATCCTGCGCATCATTAGCATAAACATGGCTGCCACTTTTTTCAAAACGGAAATTTTTTGGACAAAAACCGGCAGTCTAGACAGGGATCTGTCAAAAAAAAAAAAAACAACCCTTTTTTGAAAGAGCCTGTAAACCTCATTTTTTGAGGAATATAGGATCTTTTGAAAAAGGGTTTATTTTTGATAGATCCCCGTCTAGACTGCTGTTTTTTTGTTTGTTTGTTTGTTTTTTTAAAAAGCTCTGGTTTAAAAAAAAAAAAGTGGTGGCCATGTTTATGCTAATGAAGTGCAAGATATTTAAATCCCTGCTTCATTAGCAATTTTGACGTGCCTAATCTGCATCTCTCTGTCAACAGAGAGGTGTAGTTAAGACACAGCCATAGTGTCAGATAATCGAGCTTTTAGATCAATGCACACATTAAGGAGCTGTATTTGACCTGTCATACTACATATCAGTGGGTCTTAAATTGTGGACCCTTGTTGGTCCACTGAGCACTTGTTGGTAGTCGGTGGAAAACTGGTGAGTCACCTGGTTCAAGTTCTCCTCTTGTTTCCAGCTGCTAGGTCATATTATAAGATATAACAACTCAATGCCTCCCTAATGTTCTTCTGTGTGAGAAACTGCTGTGGTTTCTTCTGGGATAAGTTACTCAGTCAGAAGGGGGAAGAGAGGGGAGTCCACATAATTGTGAATTGGCAGGTTGCAGTGTCCAAGAGACACACTGTCCGATTAAACTGTGATTTGCACTATGGAAATGGGAGAATCCCTGCTTTTATATGAAGAAATCCCTTTTCCACACCTCCTGAATAAAGATAGTGGGTCCTACTCAGACTGAGCTCAACTCTCACATAGAAGTAGCTTCTAATCTGCTACATTAAAAAAATGCCTAAGGGCAGGGCTTAAAGCATTCTGGGTATGATAGAAAAGAATCCATCAGTCATATTTTCAAACGACCGTCATCTACTTTGGAAAACAGATACTCCTCATGTGCTTAAATAATGCACTTTGCTCTGTTCATTTAGGTCCTAATTCTCCATCCAATCAGGCCATTGGGAGTTTTGCCATTGACGTGTGTAGAGGCAGAGGTAGGTCAATAAGGAGATCTTCTGAAAATTCTACCCTTAAAAATATTCCCTGGTCCTACCTGCTGTTAATTACCAGCATCCAACCCTTTCAGAATGATATGGCAACTAAAGGTTTAATATAAAGCCCTCAAAATCAATGGGATTGGCCTTGGCCACAGTTGGAAGACCGATACTGGGCTAGGTGGACCTGTGGTCTGACCCAATATGGCCGTTCCGCTGTTCTTTATGGCTCTCCATTCAGGTGAATAGGCTTTGGATCAGACCCCATTACTGTAAAGATATGCATGCTTGGCCATTCCCTTTGCATCTGAAGACAGTTGGGGCTCGTGGACGGGCTCTTCCCCTTCCGAGTCAGTGGGTGGCCACTCAGCCCCATGATCGTATCCTTGGATGAGCCATATAAAACCAAAGTACTTACCACTGGTGGTCAGCAAGAATCACCTAGTGTTTCTTAGAAGTGACTAACTGTGGTGATGTGAGCTCTCAGAAGATCTAATTCAGTTAATTCCACCATCTTACTGCTCACATTCTAGTAATCTCCCTGCTGCAGTTTCAACTTCATGTACTATTACATTCTACTTCCTGTCCTACACTGCTGAGGTAACTGCTTGGTGTAGGTAGGAAGGGTTGCTGAGTGGAGCGAAGACAGAGCTGGCGAGCAGGCATCCCAGAATTCCAGTCTGGCTCAGACACTGGTGTGCTGTGTGGATTCAGTTTCCCCATTTGTAGAAGGGGGACAGTAATACTTCTCTATCTCACAAGGGTTGGGGGAGTACAGCTTAGCAAATGGAACGGGATTGTGCAGTTCTCAGAAACCTATTGGGTGTCGCCTAGGATTGAATTTGTGTTGATAAATGCTGATGAAAGATGCTGTAGAATTATGATATTATCGTTACTCATTTTATTCCATGATTCAACTGACACAGGATGCACTAGCTAATCCTTCAGTAATACCAACATGGCTGCAGGTTCCAGTGGGGATCCATTGAGCCTATTACACTTCCTTAGTATCATTTCCTCACTTTCTCTCTTTCCTGCTTCCATTTTTCCCGTGCTCTGTCTTTTAACTGATTGACTCCCTCTTGTTTTAATCCTGTCCCTCCTTCTTGTGGGACAGAGGGGACTGGGAGTCAGGATTTGGGTGGTCCTGCTTTGAGCAAGGGGTTGGACTAGATGACCTGCTGAGGTCTTTTCCAATCCTGATCTTCTGTGATTCTGTGACTCGTGGCTTCTACACCATTGTCTGTCACTGACTCCCCTTGATAAATCACATAACCTCAATTCTCTTATCTGGCAGAGAAATAAGGTTTAGCCCCTTTGCATGAAGTTTGGAGAAGGTTCTAATGACTGGTTTTTGTGAGGTGTCTTGAGATATTTGGGTGAAAGGGCTTATATAGCTGCTAGTATCTTTATTATTAGCCCCTCCACAGCATGTATCTGGGCCACAGTATCCTAACCAATGTAATATGCCTACTGCTCATATTAAAAATAATATATGTTCTTGTCAACAACATTCTTAGGAGAGGAAATTGTTCAATTGTTTATACTTGACTGGGCTATGCTTCTGTGTTTACATACAGGACATGGGGCCTTTACTACTCCTTTCCATCTTTGGCTGTCTCTTGCTTCTTCCCATGTCATTTTAATAGCTTTGATGGCTTTCCATTCTGCTTCTGTTGTGTGTTTCCAAAGTTTTCTTAATCTATGTGACTGCCTCTTGCACTGGGGGTTCTACTCCAACATGTGTCCTGCCTTGTTGTTTGGTTCTTTCTGCTGCTTGTATCCTAGCCATCTCCATTTTTGTTTATTTCCTGAACAGTGGGGCCGACAGTCTTGCCAGGACCCTGGGCAAGGTTGGGAGAAGGGCTGGCTCCACACTTCCATAGGGGCAGGGCCTGAGGCAGAAGGAGGGATAGCTCAGTGGTTTGAGCAGTGGCCTGCTAAACCCAGGGTTGTGAGTTCAATCCTTGCGGAGGCCATTTGGGGCAAAAATTTGTCAGGGATGGTACTTGATCCTGCTGTGAAGGCAGGGGACTGGACTCGATGACCTTTCAAGGTCCCTTCCAGTTCTAGGACATAGGCAATCTCCATTAATTTAAATTTAAAAAATTTAATTTAAAGGGGCTGGACTGGGACAGCCAACCCTCAGCGCTGCTCAGAGCATGTCATGTTGTTCTTCCCCACTAGCAGCTGGCATAGCTACCCTCGCACGCTGTGTTGTAGTAGTGGCAGTGGCCAGAGCTCCAGGCTCTTTTGAATCACCCTTTTGAATCACTGTATCCTGGGGTAATTGATCCCTTTGCCCCCCTCCTACTACCAGCCTGTTCCTGTCCCATAAATTTCTGTCTCATTGTCCTTGAAAGCTCTGCAAGGGGGATTTTTTCTGGCCCATCTGATACTGAGGATTTGTCGAAGGCAGCTGTTTTGAGAGTAAACTCTTGAGAAGACTCCAAGTTTCAGTGCTGAATAGTAAGACAAACTTTGGAGTGGTGTTAAATACTCTAAGGGCAAGGTTTCTCTTTCTCCAGATCAGTTTTAGGGCTGCAAAGGCATGTCTGACTTTTAGTAAACTGACTTTAATGCCTTTGCATATTGATAGCATTGCCTCTGACCTCTTCTGTGTCACTCCCAGAAGGCATTATTGGTGTTTCTTGTGTGTTGATTCCCATGGTTTTAGTTTTCTCCATGTTGATTTTCAGCCCTAATAACTCTGCATAAAATTGGAGATTGTTTTAGCACCTATATCTCCTTGGAAGAGGTGTAAAATCCCATTTAACTGATAATTAGTAAACGTACTGTTTAACTGGTTAACCAGTTAAAGGGGGAGTGACCTAGAATGGCCCCTCCCCCGCAGACAGGGGCTGATCCGGCTGGGCTGCAGAACTGCTCCAGTCCCCACCAGTTAACCAGAACCCATTAAGGGTGAGGCTTACTGGTTAACCTTCACATCCCTACTCCTTGCTAGATGTCCTCTGTGAAGTTGAGGCCTTTGAGCTTCTTCGTGAAAGTCCATAGTATGCCTGTTGGTTGCCCTGGTGTCTTTCTCTTTACCTGGTTAGTTACCAGTAGGAAGGTTATAGGCAACATAAGATATCCTTGTCTGATCCCAGTAGGCACCTTGACAGGTTTTGTCAATTGATCCTTATGCCAGGGTGGCTGGTGACCACTAGGCCCCGCCCCGCTCCTTCTGTCTCTCTTTTTCTCCTTCCCTTCTAACTCCTGTCCCCTGCAGGATCCCAGAGCACACCCACTGCAGCCCCTGGCCCCAGTTCCGGTGCCATGGGTGGCTAACAGCGCAGTCGCTGTGCCCCCTAAGTCCTGGTGCTCCAGTCCAGGTGGTTGGGCAGCATGGTCTCAGTGCTCCAGGCAGTGTGGTGTGAATGCCTGCACCATCCATGTCAACTCTCTGCAGGAGGCAGGCCCGCCAGCCCCAGCCAGCGTGGGCCATCCAGACCAGAGCACTAGGATTCCTGGGAACAGCATGAGGGAGCTGGCCTGGGGGGCAGAGCATGGACCCAGCCACAATAGGCTGTTGGAGGAGGCAAAGCCTCTTTCTGCCTTTGATACCTGCCACCCATGTTATGCATTCCTTGGCATGTCTTATTTTCCTAGAAGCTCTGAATAACGTTTACACATTTCTAGGGGGTTCTGCCGTGGAGTTGCAACTTCTGTGAGACTGTTTGTCCACTTTGTCAAAAGATTTTTGGTAATCTGTGAAATTCCTGTAACATGCTGACTGCCATTCAATCCAACGATTCTATGATGATTCATGCAATTGCTGTTTGATCTAGGTGTGCTTTCACTTGTCTAAACCCTGCTTGTTCTTGCCATAGTCTTAAACCTTTTGCTGTAGGATAGCTCCCCTCCAGTTGTTGCACTGGCAGAAGTCTCCTTTGTCGGTTTTACCATTTCTCCCCGCACCTTTTGTTAAGGCCAATCAGAACGAACACAAATGATGAAATGCTAATTTTGGTGGAGTGTATGACCTGGTCGCTGAAAGAACTATTTCCCTTTTAACAAGGCAATTTGGGGGTCACCAGGCCACAGAACAGGGAATTAAACTGATCATATTACAATTTGGTCCAAATAGGGAAGATCTCTAGAAGATGTATATAGCAGGAATGAGGCAGATGCAGGAAAAGACCATACACTAGTGGTAGCTAAATTGTGAATAAGGACTGTAGGACAGAGATGCCCACATTACAGCATCCCCCAGTTAAAACAGACTTCACCACAGCAATAGTTAAGAACAGCAACAGCAATCAGGTTCCAGGTGCTTGAGGATGAAGATGATGGAACAGTGGAAGGCACATGGAAATGAACACAGGAAGCCTCCCCCACAATCGGTGAAACCCCGCAGTGAACAGTTTTCTGAGGATACATGGTGGAGAACAGAAGACAGACATTAAATTAAACCGAAAATAAATCAAGCAAGAACAAGAAAGGAAGAGGTCTAGGATGTGGCAGAGAACAAAGTGGCCAAGAAAAATGACAGGAAAGACAAACAAGATTTTATAGGCAAAATGGGAACAGATGTATAGAGTGCCACAGCACAATGTTACAGGAAAACACTGTACAACATCACTATACAGTTGTCAGGAAGAATAAACACCAATCAACCAGCCCAAAGCAGGCAGGTAATTTAACAATAAAGACATCAGAACAATTAAGTACTGATGGCAGTATTTTAGTCAACTGCTTAATGGGGAGTTACTGGTTCACCCTCACCCCTCCTTCCGACCCAGAAGGAGAATATCTGAACATTAATGTAGGGCCAACCACTAGAGTAGAAGCAGAGAGGGCAGTCCATCAATTAACAAGTGGAAAGGTACCAAATCTGGACAACTTCCCAACAGAGGCCCTTAAGGCAGACTCAGAGAACACAGCAGACATTTTGACAGGCCTTTACAGAAGGTATGGGAAGAAAAAACCCCAACCCAGTTACGTGGTTATATAGTAAAGCTAACAAAGACAGGAGACTTCTGCCTGTGCAATAAGTAAACATTTTATAAAAGTATTTTCCATTTTTTAAAATTGCTTGCAAAAGGGAATGGCCCATTTAAATCTTAGATGGTAGGTGGAGTCCACTGGAATATTAAAAGACCTTGTTCCTTCAGGCAAGGGAAGGACCCCATGTAGGCGATTATGAGGGAGAAAGAATGAAGAGCGGGGACACGGTTAGATCATAGGGGACTTGGGGAGAAAAATTTCCTCGGTGCCCATTGCCCCAGGAAGGAGTCACTGGATGTCTCACAGTGGTTGACAGTGCTGGAGACTAGTCCTATGTTTACAGAACAGGAGCAGTACAACAGTGGGTAGGGCAAGCTGCACCCATATAAAATCATAGAATTCTAGGGCTGGAAGAGACCTCAGGAGGTCATAGGGTCCAGCCCCCAACAAAAATCAAACAGCACTACATATGCATCATTACAAACAACATTACATTACATATGCATCATCTCTTTTCCAAAGGGGCCAGCTCAGCGGAGGGAGAGTAGTTTAGTCTCACTCTTTGGCTTCTGTACTAAGACTGTCGCAAAATCCATCTGTGGTGTTTCCTGTGGTGAGGGGACACTTAAACACCCAACCAGTTCATTTAGAGCACCAAACAGCCACCGGCAACTTTCAGGACCAAGTGTTAGGCTAGTGCCAAATCAGCAACCTTATAATCAGAGGCTATTGAGTCAATTACCGAGCATCTAAGCCAGTGGTCCCCAACGCGGTGCCCGCGGGCGCCAAAGTACCAGCTGGGCCATTTATGTGCGCCCGTGGTGTAATCTGGGCTGGCCCCACCCCCGGGCATGCGGCAAGTGTCTGCCCCGGGGTTGCGGCACATGCCGGTGCTGGCCCCGTACATGTGGCACCTGGGCGGTCCCTGCCCGGGGTTGCAGCATATGCCAGTGCTGGCCCTGGCCCTGGCCCCAGGTGCGTGGCACATGCCAGTGCCGGCCCCAGGGCGCACAGCGCCTAGGCAGCCCCTGCCTGGGGTCGGAGCACATGCTGGAGCCGGCCCTGGGCGCGTGGCACCTGGGCGGCCTCTGCCCGGTGTCACAGCACATGCCGGTGCCAACCCCGGGCACGCAGCACATGCTTGGCCCCGCCCCCGTACACGTGGCATGTGAGTGGCCCTGCCCCCGTACCCGCTGCGCGTGACAGGCCCCGCCCCCAGGCGCCTGGCAGCCCCAAAACGTTGGGGACCACTGATCTAAGCCAGCCACGTTTTCCCCTTGTGTTCTCCTCTCAATAATATGTACTAGAAGCTTTACCTGGCGTTCCTGGGGTTCTTAACTCAAATAATTTTGTTTTCTTTATTTAAATCATTGCTGTGGAGGTAGGGTTCAGTATGCAGGCTGTCCTGGAGAGAGAGGACAACCCCAGTCCCCTCTCACCACAGCAGCTTGGGGCCAGGCAAGAAGTGCCCCTCTATGGCCACGGCAACTTCAGCGGGCACAGCTGGTAGAGAGTGCATGTCCCCTGGCTGGGGAACAGACAGACAGACACAGACAAACTCTCTGAAATATATAGTAGATATCTGTCCATTTCTTTATCCTGCCCCAGGCTGGTGCAATGGGGTTATAGCTATCCCGGTCCCCATTTCTGGCCCCTTGCTGCCCCTCCTTTGGTCATTTTGCAGTGTAACCCCCTCCCTTTTCATTTATGGGAAACAGCTGAATTCCAGGACCATCCCATTGTCCTGGCACAACCAAACCCTGACCTTGCTTTAAGTTATGATTAAAGGAAGCTGCATAGTAAATTCAGTGGTCCCATGTCTTATAATTTAAGAGGAGTTCTTGAACAGAGACTCATGGATGGATGGATGAACAAGGACAGACAGACACACATTTCTAAAATATATGGTAAGATTTAGAGTTATGAGAGTACAGATTCTTACTATATCAGATCAATATTTTCCAGGCTGTGTTAGAATTTCTGTAGATGACCAATCACCAATTCTTCCCATGGGAGAGAGACATGCACAGCTAACAACAATTGCCTTTGAAATTGCCCTGAAACGCTCCTCACTGATGACCTGCAGCTCTCTCCCATGTAGTGCTCATATTTGTACATGAATAACCTCTTCTAACTGAGAATCTCAGCACCATGAATTTAGCTTCACTATACCTTAAATGGCAAGTGTTCTCACCATTTTACAGATGGAGAGAACACTGAGCAACAAGGGAGTCAGGCAACTCAATCACAGTTGGATTGTGACCAAGTGAGATGCAAAACCCCTGACTCTCTGGGCTTGTGCTTTAAATCTGTCTCTTTACTGTGCCAGAAACTCAGGGTTTTACCTTTCTGTTGGTTGACCCCTCCCTTTCTTGCCAAATTCCAAGATAGACGAGACTTCTGCATTCAAGGCGCTGAGTGAAGCTCTTTCCACTAAAGGTCAGGTTCATTTGTAATCGAAGTCAGGCAGAGTTGTATTAGGTTGAATACACATCGCCCCACTCCTGTTAACATAGCATAATCCAACACGAAAGAGTGTTAAACAGGGTTCAGAGTGTAGCATACAGAAAGCACAGTCTGCTTAGAACTGTGGCAAAGGCACCATTAAAATGATTTAAGTCTTTTATTAAAGACTGGAACATTTACCTGATGGTGCTCGGGTCCTTATCTCAATTAACTTTGGGGATTTTTGGAAAATAAAATGAAAATGTCTATGCTTCATTTAAATCATTGTTCTGGGATGGAGCTGGGAATGAGGGTCTCAGGATGCAGGCTGGCCCAGGGAGAAAGGACTACTCCAGACCTCTCTCACTTCAGTACCTTGGGGCCAGGTGACAAGTATCTCTCCATGTCCACTGCAGCTCCAGTGGACACAGCTGGGGGAGGGGGAGAGATGCATGTCCCCCAGCTGTGGCCGGTCCAGGTTTGCCTGCTCCCTGTGCTACCCAGCCAGAGTGAGGAATGGAGCAAACTTTGCTCTTTCTCCTTGCTCCATGACAAAGGGGAACAGCCAGCAATGTTCCTGTACAAATCAAAGGAGGGGGGCTTCAGCCCTCTATCCTCCCTAAAGGATGCTTGAGGGGTAGGAGGGTTGGGGCTAAGGCAGTCCTGGAGGAGGGAGGACCCCCGGCCAGCCTCTTTCACCTGCCTGATGAGTCTGTCTCTTTTCTGTATGGTTTTATGAGAAGCAGTCCCATTCCAATCACATCCCATTTTCCTGGCACAACCAAATCCTGACCTTGCTTTTAAATGATAAGAGGAAGCTGTGTACCAAATTTGGTTGTCCTATCTCTTACTGTTAGGATCTTGAACACACAGACAGACAAACTTTCTCAAATATATACTAGACAAAGAAAAGAAGGAAAAACAGTTAAAATATTTGAAACGTAAAGCATGGAATAAGGCTTTCATTTTGACAACTTCCCTTGGCCCTTTTCCTTTTGGCCAGAGGGAGTTTTTAGAATGTCTACAGTCTCTTAAATGGTATCACAGATGGTAATAACTCACCTTTTGGGGGACAGGAGAAGTTAATTTAGATGGGCTGGAACTGTTCTTGGCAAAGTCCATCTTGTTTCATCTCTGGTGGTGTTTGGGATTGAGCTGGAGCAAGTAGTGGTAGTGATGCTATCTGGTGCCTCTCTTTTCCTTGGTCTGGTCAGGATGTCTCCCCAGATCAGGATGACAAAGGTCTGGGCTCTCATGAGATACTGGAGGTAGCAGCCCTGATGGTAGAACTTAGTCCCATAGCCAATTTTTCTCCCCAAAGTCTTTTTCTTTAAGGGAGTGAATGGCAGAGTGGCCTACCCTCTCGCTATTTGGTCCACCAACTAGGCCTGGTTTTCAAGGCATCAATATTGGTTTATTGATTTCTGGTTCCACATTATTCTTGCTTACCAGGCATAATCTTAATATATGTTTAATATAAGTCCATGAGTTACATCAGGAGGCCTTTTTGTTTAGACTGACTCAGTCTTCTTGTCTCTTTGTTGTACCTTTTCCCTATCAACATTTGTTGTTATAGTTTGTGACATCTTACGAATTTATTTCATTCACTCATTATTTTACAGTTGTACTCAAAATTAGGTAAACTTGTAGTTCCAGTTATTACAATAGCAGGAAGCTTTTCTTTCCAGATATCATATATGGAATTACAGTGCATCTGAAACAGATATTGAGGAAATAAGCTACATCTTCAGATAAGCAGGCTTCCACATAACTCGAGTTCCACTTTTGTCTTCCTTGTTTACCAGGGACCGCATCCAATCTAGAACTTTACAGCTTATATACAGCTATATCTAGTGGCTGAATACGGTAAACAAGATGATTATTCAACTTGTTCAAAAATATGAACTTATAGACCAGGGGTGGCCAGACCATGGATAGCAAGCTGCATGTGGCTCTTTTACAGTTAAATTGTGGCTCATGTAACCCCCTTACACCTTCCCTTTCTCCACCTACCAGATTGGAGAGGGGATGCTCAGGGCTTGCAATAGAGTGCTGGGGTTAGAGGACTCTATACCCCCTTCTGCTGAAGCCCTGAGCCCTGGCAGGCACCTCCCATGGGGCTGAAGCCCCAAGAGCCCCTTTCCCACACAGCAGAAGTCCCTAGACCCACCACCTGCTCATAGAGCTGAAACCCCAAGTCCCAGCATACACCTCCCAGAAGGCTGTAGCCCTGTGAGCCCATCCCCACTTAAGGAAAATAGCTATATCCCCAGACAATCAGGCAGGCTTCCACGCAGTTTGAGTTCCATTTTTGTCTCCCTTGTTTAGCCAGAGACCACATGCAGTCTGGAACTCCACAGCTTGCCAAGATATTCTAGTGGCTAATATACTTCAGATAAACAAGATGATTACTCAGTTTGTTCAAACAATCTGAATCCAGACATTGCACAATCTGGCTGGAAATCACATGAGAACATGCTTCTTGCTAGTTTTCCAGTGCTTGTTGCTCACAGTTAGGCTGGAAATATCAGAAGATACAGCCTTCGTTAAACTGTTTCAGCATTTCCAGTCCCAGACAGAACCCAGAGGCACAGAGAATGGCAAAGATGAAATAATGCAATCAACCAGAGACAGACCCAAAATAAAATTTCCTGGGGGAAGGGAAGAGAAGGGTATTGTTGAAAACCTAGATCCAGATCTGCATTTTGTGACTTGAGGCCACAAGATGAAGATAACTTAAAAAGAAAAGACTATCTAAACATTGCAGAAATGTCAAAACTATTCCTTTAATGAAAAGTTAATCTAATTTAGCCATTCTGTGCTCACCACTGGCATAAGTTTGAGCAAGTCATGGTGGTGGTGGGAAACATGAGGCCCTCACTTTTCACAAACTCCTAACCATCAAGTCATCAGCGAGTAGCTTTAGCAGAAAGGCCCCAATACAGAGTAGGAATCTGTTTTGATAGATGACATTGACAGAGATCAACTCATGCTGCAGAATTCAGAAGAGACTCTGTAATGCTCTGAGGGATTTCATAGCATCATAGGGTTGGAAGAAACCGCAGGAGGTCCTTGAGTCCAACCCCCTGCTAAAAGCAGGGCCAATCCCAACTAAATCATCCCAGCCAGGGCTTTGTCAAGCCAGGATTTGTTCAGGTCTGTTTGTGAGATCAAGGAGCATGCAAGGAGGAAGACAGATGATATTCCAAGAAGCAGCCCATGAGGACAGCAGAGCATTAGCTAGGATTTGCCATATTCACTGTTGGTTTGGGGTGATTCTATTTTGGAGGCTCCTTACAGAGGCCTGATTTTCAGGAAGTACTGGACACAAGCAGCTCTTGTCATAACATTGTCAGACTTCCAGGAGACAAGAGTTCTTGGTTTGGAGGAGGGTGGATAAAGGAACTGCCCAGAGCCAGGATTTCAGCAGCTCATTCTGTGCAGCTTGTACAAAAGAGGCTTCCCCCAGGAGCAGCAAGTGCAGTGGTGGCAGGGAATTTTATTTAGGTGTTCAGACAAGTGCAGTCTAGACAGAAAGACCTGCCGCATTAATCTTAGTATGAAAAGTTCATTACCCTTGTGTGGTGTGTTTATCACTCTCCTCCCCCCACATCCCTTATGGAAGCGAGGGAAGGGAATGCTAGGAGGAGAGAGAGAGTGGAGGTCAGAGGAGTCTCAGACAAGGGAGGCAGTTGTGTGGATCACGTCTTCCCAGTGTAAGTGATTTATTTTTCTTCTGGGGAACATTGAAACTTCCAACTTGAAATTAATGGGATAAAAACACTTTCCAGGTGCTCAGAAGTGCAAAAATACCATAAATTGGAGAAGAGTCTAAGGAGGAAGCTATAAGCCAAGGCATGGAAGGTTTTTTGTGTGGAGGTGGGTAGTACTCAGAAAAAGTTAGGACAGGTTTGCTGGGACTATTTTCCTCCAAAGAGCAGGAAGGGAAATCCACAGTCCTGTGCTGGCACGAATAGCTGAGGGTGTTGCCCCTGCTCTGTGAGTACGTTTGCTTTGCTCCTGTTGAAAGGAATAAAGCCAATGTTCAGAGGAGATGGACCCATGGTATATTCTAGAAATTGTTTGAGGAAAGTTCTATGGCTTGTTTTGTACAGGAGGTCAGACCAGATGGTGGTAACTTCTGCCTAGGAATCTATGAAACTAAGAATCTACGAAACAAGATCTTGATCTGGATTTTAAAACTCTGCTCCCAAAGTTCAGAAGGGGCTTGGACATGGGGCTTTGGTTTGGGCACTCTGCTAGTTAACAGAAAATAACAATTAATTCCTAATACATTGATGAACAATCTGTTATTTTATGTAGGGACTCGTTCGGATTCACATCATTTTGTAAATAGCACATAGGGTGCCTCTCCACTTGTACTGTAGGTTGAAATAAGATACACAAATTAAGCTATGCAAATTGTGTATCTTATTTCGATGTTATTTTGAAATTTGAAATTTGGCACAGTCAACACAGCACTTATTTCGAAATAAATTGCTATTCCAAAACATCCCTTGCTTCTCGTGGAATGAGGTTTACAGGGACGTCGGAATAGCAAGCCCATTATATTTCGAAATAACAGGCAGTCTCAAGACACACAATAGCTATTTCGGGATACCTCCAGTATTCTGAAATAGTGCTGCAGTGTAGACGCAGCCATGGTGACAGATATAGCATAAATATATTGCCCTTAATCCAGCAAATTACTTAGGCTTAACTTTAAGTGGGTTTAATTGTAAGCGGATGCTTAAGTGCTTTGCTGAGTTGGGGAGACAGAATGGGTTGGCTACATTAGATTAGATAGATAGTGATCTGCTTCATTCAGGGGCAGAATTTCTTTTTGATAGTGTGAAAATGGTGGGTAAAGCTATTATCTTGCTGGCAACCACATGGTCTTGACTGGTTCTCTGACATAGCTGTAGGGTTGACATTATCAAAACTTTCAATTTATTTTCACAAAATTTTCTGTGATGTTTATAACTAACAGTTTATTGATATCACTAGTAACATTTTTACACAAACCCATGGTTTTTTTTTATAACCAGGTTTTCAGTTAAAAAGAAAAGTTGGTAAATATCATGGAACGGGTCAATTTTGGACCCTTAAAATGGAAACATTGTAGACTCTACTTGTGAAATTGTTTTCCCATTTCCAACCAGTATAACTATTATTATTAACATTAACATTAACATTAACATTAGCATTAACATTACTACTACTACTACTACTACTGCTACTAACTGTGCTGGGCTTTGACCTAGTGCATGTGCTAGCAGCTGTCCACAATAGTTCAGTTTTCTAGTTTGGCTGATTGACTTGACTGGTCAACTAAAGTCAAACATTGAAAAAAATGTGGTCAGTGAAAAGAAGACAGAAATGAGCTAATGGTAGCTGAAGAGGAAAGAAGGGCTTATACAATATCCTTGCTGGCAACTTTCATCTGCGAGAGATGGTGAGAATTGCAGCCTGTGATTAGGATTGCCAGGAGTCTGGTTTTGAACCAGACAGTCCAGTATTTGAGCTTTCTGTTCGGGAAACAAATTGAGAAAATATAAATGAAAAAATATAAATGTCTGGTATTTTCTAAATAAGATGTAATGTAGATTCTGATGTAATGTCAAGTGTGTCCAGTATTTTTGTTGAAACCATCTGACAACCCTAACTCTGATGTAGATGGTTTGCAATATCTCATGTGACTGAGCAGTCCAATCAGATTGGCATGATCTTTGGCAGTTATTGCAAATGTATCTTGGTAGGGAGAGTGGCAATCTTGCTCGTTGGTTTGGTTTTGTTTTCTGAAAGCAATCTTGATTGCTTTATTGTTTGAGTTTCCATATATGGCTCATATCTGCCCTGCAATTAGACACAATTTGGATAGGTGATGTGCAGAATAATTGAGGATAGAAAAGACAACCAGTAACAAATGACACTATTTAGAGTCAAATGCTTAATAAATTATGTCCAACTACCACACATTGTAGCAAGGCCAACACAATTAGTTGACATACACTGTCTGATAGTCTGGTTGGGATTTGTTTTAATATTTTACCCAAAGCGAGATTCTCAGAAATGGTATAACATTTTCCTTTCATAGAATCATAGAATTGTAGGACTAGAAGAGGTCTCAGCAGGTCCTTTAGTCCAGTCCGCTGCATGCATGGCATTCACTAAGCATTATCTAGACCATCCCTGATTGATTTTTGTCTGACCTGCTCTATAAAATCTTCAGTGATGGAGATTCCACAAGTTCCTGGGCAACTAGTCCAGGGTATGGCTACACTACAAAGTTAATTCGAACTAACAGCCGTTAGTTCGAATTAACTTTCATAGGCGCTACACAGGCAAACCGCTAGTTCGAACTTAATTCGAACTAGCGGAGCGCTTAATTTGAACTAGATAAACCTCATTCTACGAGGACTAACGCCTAGTTCGAATTAAGTACAGGCAGCCCCCAGGTTACGCGGATCCGACTTATGTCGGATCTTGCAAAAAAAGCAAATATGATTCTAGGTTGTATCAACAGGTGTGTTGTAAGCAAAACTCATGAAGTCATTCTGCCGCTCTACTCTGCACTAGTTAGGCCTCAGCTGGAGTACTGTGTCCAGTTCTGGGCGCCACATTTCAAGAAAGATGTGGAGAAATTGGAAAGGGTACAGAGAAGAGCGACAAGAATGATTAAAGGTCTAGAGAACATGACCTATGAAGCCAGGCTTCATGAACTGGGCTTGTTTAGTTTGGAAAAAAGAAGATTAAGGGGGGACATGATAGCGGTTTTCAAATATCTAAAAGGGTGTCACAAGGAGGAAGGCGAAAATTTGTTCCTCTTGGTTTCTGAGGACAGGACAAGGAGTAATGGGCTTAAAGTGCAGCAGGGGAGGTTTAGATTGGACATTAGGAAAAAATTCCTAACTGTCAGGGTGGTCAAATATTGGAATAAATTGCCAAGGGAGGTGGTGGAATCTCCCTCTCTGGAGATATTTAAGAACAGGTTAGATAGACATCTGTCAGGGATGGTGTAGACGGAGCTTGATCCTGCCTTGAGGGCGGGGGGCTGGACTCGATGACCTCTCGAGGTCCCTTCCAGTCCTATTATTCTATGATTCTATGATTCTATGTACTTACAAACGGGGCTTTTCTCGCCCCGGAGGAAGCGGGCGGCAGGACCGCCCAGACGTGCTGTGGTCCTGCCGCCCGTGTCCTCCGGGGCGAGAAAAGATGCTCCGCGTCTCCCTGGTCTGCTGGGGGAGGGTCCAGCCGCCCGCGTCTCCCTGGTCTGCTGGGGGGGGGGGCGCACTAACTGCGCCCCGCCCCCCAACAGACCAAGTTTTTCTCGGGATGCCTGTGGTAGAGCAGCTGGGGCACTGCCGGTTGGTCCCGCAGCGCCGCTCTCGGCGCTACTGGACCTACCCGGCAGCGCCCCAGCTGCTGTGTCCCAGGCGTCCAGATTCAGCTGCTGTTGAAACTGATCAGCGGTTGATTCCAGGAAGCCCGGGGCAGAGCAACTCTGCCTCTGGCTTCCTATAGTCAGCCACTGGTCAGTTTCAGCAGCGGCTGAATCTGGACACCAGTTCCGACTTACATACAGATTCAACTTAAGAACAAAGGGTATGTCTACACTACAAAGTTAGTTCGAACTAACAGACGTTAGTTCGAACTAACTTTCATAGGCGCTACACTAGTGCTCCGTTAGTTCGAACTTAATTCGAACTAACGGAGCGCTTAGTTCGAACTAGGTAAACCTCATTTTACGAGGATTAAGCCTAGTTCGAACTAGCTAGTTCGAATTAAGGGCTGTGTAGACCCTTAATTCAAACTAGTGGGAGGCTAGCCCTTCCCAGGTTTCCCTGGTGGCCACTCTGGCCAACACCAGGGAAACTCTATTGCCCCCCTCCCGGCCCCGGAGCCCTTAAAGGGCCACGGGCTGGCTACACGGTTTGTGCCAGTTGCAAGGCTGCCAGCACCCGTGCCAGCAGACCCTGCACCTGCCACACCATGAGCCAGCTACCCGAGGACACCCAGCCCTCCACTGCTCCCCAGGACCAGCCTGGCGGCTCCCAGGAGCCTGCCCGGGGACGCAAGAGGCGGGCACCCGCTTGGTCAAGTGCGGAGATCATGGACCTCATCGAGGTTTGGGGGGAAGCCTCCAATGTCCACGATCTCCGCACTAGCCACAGGAACGCGGCTGTCTACAGCCACATGGCTGACAGCCTGGCCGCCAGGGGCCACCAGCGCAGCTGGGAGCAGGTGCACTGCAAGATTAAAGACCTGCGGCAGTCCTACTCCCGGGCCTGCCAGCCAGGGGCCGACCCGGAGGCCTGCCCCCATTTCCACGCCCTGGACTGCCTCCAGGGGGCTAATGCCGTCCCTGCCCCCGGGACGTGATAGACCCTGGGGCAGAGGGACCGCTCCAGGAGACGGAGGAGGAGGAGGAGGGCTCTGAGAGTCAGGAGCCTGCCGCCAGCCTGCCCAGGACCCGGGACCCCCGAGGCACCCCACAGAGCCGCTCGCCTGTGTCGTCCGAGGCCGGGGAGGCGTCCACCTGTGAGTACCATCGTGCTCCCCTTATGTGTACGGGGGGCTGGGGCGAGAGGGAGCCCTGGGACCATGCGCCTGGGCCTTGCCCACCACGGAGCAGCAGCTGGGGATTCTGCAGGGGCCCTGGCCTTGCAGAGGGGAGCTGGATTTCACACACCTAGGCCCCTGGGGTAATTGACCGCTGGTCTTGTTGCATCACAGCCGCAGCACCTGGGCCTGCAGGGTGCACCACCCCGCCTGCAGCAGGAGAGCCAGGAATGAGGAGGTGTACCAGAGGCGGCACCTCCGGTTCCTGGATCACCAGCTCCGCACCCAGGACCACTGGGTCCAGGAGGACCTGAGGCTGCGCCGGAGGAGTTTGGAGGCCCTGGAGGAGCAGGGCCGTGCCCTGCGAGGCCACCTCCAGAGCCTGCTCGACCGCTTCCCAATTCCTCCTGCTCCTGCTCCTGCTCCCCCTGCTCCTCCTGCTCCCTCTGCTCCCCCTCCTGCTTCCTCCACACCCCTGTCCCTCCTGGCCCCCCCTCCACAACCATTTCCCACCAACGCCCCCAGACCCGCAGTGTGGCGAGACGGGAGAGGCAGCCGGACTCCCACCCCTGAGTTTTCCTTTCCCTTCCTCCCTTCCCTCCCCTTCCCTCCCCTTCCCTCCCCTTCTAGCTCCCTCATCCCAGGTTTCCCCCTCCCCTCTCCCACCCTCATTCCTCCCTTCTCCCACCCCAGTTATGTGAAATAAACATACGTTTTTGTTTGAAAAACAGGTGTCTTTATTTTACAGTAGGTAGGGAGGGGAAAGGGGAAGGGGGGTAGGGTGGAAGAAGGCCCCAGTGGGGCATGCAAGGGAGAGGTCAGTCCTCCTCCTCCACCTGGAAGCTCTCCCGCAGGGCTTCCCGGATCTGGACGGCCCCCCGCTGGGCTTCCCGGATGGCGGCGGTGCGGGGCTGACCGTAGTGTCCAGCCATGCGGTCAGCCTCAGCCATCCAGGCTGGCAGGAAAGCCTCCCCCTTTCGCTCACACAAATTGTGGAGCACACAACATGCTGCCACCACGGGAGGGATGTTGTGCTCGGCCAGGTCCAGACGGGTGAGGAGGCATCGAAAGCGGGCTTTCAGTCGCCCAAAGGCCCCCTCCACCACGATGCGGGCCCTGGTCAGCCTGGCATTGAAGGCCTGGCGGGAGGGATTGAGGTGCCCTGTGTAGGGCTTCATCAGCCACGGCTGCAGTGGGTAAGCGGCATCCCCCACCAGGCACACGGGCATGTCCACGCCCCCGACCCTGATGTGGCGGTCGGGGAAGAAGGTCCCGGCCTGCAGCCGCTGGCACACGGAGGAGTTCCGGTACACCCGGGCGTCGTGTGCTTTGCCGGACCAGCCCACATTAATGTCCGTGAACTGGCCCCGGTGGTCACACACGGCCTGCAGGAGGATGGAGAAGTACCCCTTGCGGTTGACGTACCGGGACACCTGGTGTTCCGGGGCACGGATGGGGATGTGCGTCCCGTCGATGGCTCCCCCGCAGTTGGGGAAGCCGAGGGCGCCGAATCCCCAGATGACGGCGTCCGGGTCGGCGAGGCGGACCACCCTGCGGAGCAGCACCCGGTTGATGGCCTTGACCACCTGCGGAGAGAGACACAGCAAAGCGCCAATCAGTGGGGCGCCCGGGTGGCTGGGAGCGTTCGTGCCCTGGCAGTGCCCCGCGCCCCACTCCTGGAAGCAACCCCCCTGGTGGCGTGTAGTACGGCCGGGACAAACCGACCCCTCCGGTGCGGGGCGCTTTCGCCTCCTCCCACCCCCCCTTTGTCCCTGGGGCGGCCCATCCCCTCCTCGCAGCCCTCCTCCCCCCCGGCTCGGTGGCCGACGAGTGCTGTACCTGCATGAGCACCGTTCCGACGGTGGATCTCCCCACGCCGAACTGGTTCCCGACGGATTGGTAGCTGTCCGGCGTGGAGAGCTTCCAGAGGGCGATGGCCACCCGCTTTTGGAGGGGGATGGCGGGCCTCATGCGAGTGTCCCTTCTGCGCAGGGCAGGTGCGAGCCACTCGCAGAGCTCCAGGAAGGTGTCCCTGTTCCAAACCCCTAATCATTTTAGTTGCACTTTTCTGAACCCTTTCCAAGGCTAAAACATCTCTTTTGAGGTGAGGAGACCACATCCGTACACAGTTCTGAAGATATGGCGTACCATAGTTTGATACTTCCTCTCCTCCTTCTTCCCCTGGCTTCCCCCTTCCAGCTCCCTCCTCCTAGGTTTCCCCCTCCCCTCTCCCACCTTCTCCCACCTCCTTTTCCCAGTCTCCCCAGAGGTAAATCCCCCCCCCCCCCACTCCCAGTTTTGTTAAATAAAGAGAGTTTCTATTTTTGAACACACGTGTCCTTTATTTTTTACATTAGGAAGGGGGGCTAGGGAGGGGTAAGTGGACTTAAGGGTTCCCCGCTTGCTTGTCTACCTCGATGAGGGACAGCAAAGCAGTCCTGACTTGGAGTGCGCTGAGTGCCCACACTCGGCACATCACAGCACTCAGCCCGGCTGCACTTGCCGCAGGCTGCCATCTGCGGGGGGGAGGTCAATCAAGGGGCTTCAGGAGAGCTTCCACCCGAGAAGCTTGCAGAGCCACCCCGGTCCTCCCCATCGGGGGCTCGTATCCCATTCCTCCCTCACCTCCTTCCACTTACCCCTCCCTAGCCCCCCTTCCTGATGTACAAAATAAAGGACACATGTGTTTAAAAATAGAATCTCTCTTTATTGAACAAAACTCGGGGAGACTGGGAAAAGGAGGTGGGAGAGGGGAGGAGAGCGGGTGGGAGAGGGGAGGGTAACTACAATATCAGGGGTTTGGAACAGGTCCCATATGAAGAGAGGCTAAAGAGACTGGGACTTTTCAGCTTAGAAAAGAGGAGACAGAGGGGGGATATGATAGAGGTCTATAAAAGCATGAGTGGTGTGGAGAGGGTGCATAAAGAAAAATTCTTCCTTAGTTCCCATAATAGAAGGACTAGAGGACACCAAATGAAATGAATGGGTAGCAGGCTTCAAACTAATAACAGAAAGTTCTTCTTCACAAAGCAAATAGTCAACCTGTGGAACTCCTTGCTGCAGGAGGCTGTGAAGGCTAGAACTAGAACAGAATTTAAAGAGAAGTTAGATAAAGTCATGGAGGTTGGGTCCATGGAGTGCTGTTAGCCAGGGGGTAGAAATGGTGTCCCTGGCCTCTGTGGAAGTCTGGAGATGGATGGCATGAGACAAATGGCTTGGTCATTGTCTTCGGTCCATCCCCTCCAGAGTCCCTAGTGTTGGCCACTGTTGACAGTCAGGCTACTGGGCTAGATGGACCTTTGGTCTGACCCAGTACGGCCATTCTAAGCTCAGGGCTCAGGGTCGGGGGGGTCTCAGTGGACCACCTTGATTTTCCTGGGTGGCCAGGCTGGCAGCTATCCTGCCCTAGACGGCCACTTTCCTGTGCCTAGTGCAGAGATCGTGGATGAGGTCCACGATCTCCGCACTAGACCAGGCGTGCGCCCACCTCTTGCAGCCCCGGGCTGGCTCCTGGGAGCCGCCAGCCTGGTCCCCGGAAGAGGCAGAGGGCTGGGTGGCAGCGGGTGGCTGGCTCGAGCCGTGCCATGTGCAGGGTCTGCTGGCTGGGTGCTGGCAGGCTTGCACCTGGCACAGGCACCGTAGCCAGCCTGTGCCCCTTTAAGGGCTCCGGGGCCGGGAGGGGGGTAGACGAGTTTCCCTGGTGGTGCCCAGAGTGGACACCAGGGCAAGCTGGGAAGGGCTAGCCTCGCACTTGTTCAAATTAAGTGGCTACACAGCCCTTAATTCGAACTAGCTAATTCGAACTAGGCGTTAGTCCTCGTAAAATGAGGTTTACCTAGTTCGAATTAAGCGCTCCGCTAGTTCGAATTAAGTTCGAATTAGCGGAGCGCTAGTGTAGCGCCTATCAAAGTTAATTCGAACTAACGTCTGTTAGTTCGAATTAACTTTGTAGTGTAGACATACCCTAAGATATTCTGGGTCTTATTTTCTATCCCTTTCTTAATAATTCCTAGCATCCTATTTGCCTTTTTGACCGCCGCTGCACACTGTGTGGAAGTTTTCAGAGAACTGTCCACGATAACTCCAAGATCTCTTTCCTGATTTGTCGTAGCCAAATTAGCCCCCATCATACTGTACGTATAGTTGGGGTTATTTTTCCCGATGTGCATTACTTTACACTTATCCACATTAAATTTCATTTGCCATTTTGTTGCCCAATCACTCAGTTTGGTGAGATCTTCTTGGAGTCCCTCACAGTCTGCTTCTGTCTTGACTATCCTAAACAGTTTTGTATCATCTGCAAACTTTACTACCTCACTGCTTACCCCTTTCTCCAGATCATTTCTGAATAAGTTGAAAAGGATTGGTCCCAGGACTGACCCTTCGGGTACACCACTAGTTACCCCTCTCCAATCTGAAAATTTATCATTTATTCCTACCCTTTGTTTCCTGTCTTTTAACCAGTTCAGTCCAAGAAAGGACCTTCCCTCTTATCCCATGACCATGTAATTTACACAAGAGCCTTTGGTGAGGGACCTTGTCAAAGGCTTTCTGAAAATCCAAGTATACTATATCTACTGGATCCCCCTTGTCTGCATGTTTGTTAACCCCTTCAAAGAACTCTAACAGATTAGTAAGACAGGATTTCCCTTTACAGAAACCATGTTGACTTTTGTCCAATAAATTATGTTCTTCTACATGCTTCACAATTTTATTCTTTACTATTGTTTCGACTAATTTGCCCGGTACTGAAGTTAGACTTACCGGTCTGTAATTGCCAGGATCGCCTCTAGAGCCCCTTTTAAATATTGGTGTCACGTTGGCTACCTTCCAGTCATTGGGTACGGAAGCTGATTTAAAGGATAGGTTACAAACCACAGATAATAGCTCAGCAATTTCCCATTTTAGTTCTTTTAGAACCCTTGGATGAATGCCATCCGGTCCCGGAGATTTGTTAACATTAAGTTTTTCTATTTGTTCCAAAACCTCCTCTAATGACACTTCAATCCAGGACAGTTCCTCAGATTCATCACCCACAAAGGACGGTGCAGATTCAGGAATCTCCCCAACGTCCTCAGCCGTGAAGACTTATGTACTTGAAAACTGTTATGTCGCCTCTCAGTCTTTTCTACAGACTAAATAAATCATTTTTATCCATCTTCCCACATGATGTATGTGTTCTAGACCTTTAATAATTTTTGTTGCTGGATTTTCTATCATTTGTGCACCTCTCCCCTGAAATATGGCACCCAGAAATGGCTACAATACTCTAGTTGAGGCCTAATCATCACAGAGTAAAACATAAGAATTACTTCTCATGTATTACATGCAACACTCCTACTAATGCATTCCAGAATGTTTGCTTTTTTTATAACAATGACACACGGTTGACTCATATTTAGCACTATGACCCCCAAATCCCTTTCCGTGGAACTCCTTCTAAGCAGTCATTTCTCATTTTGTATGTTTGCAGCTGATTGCTCCTTTGGAAGTGGAGTACTTTGCATTTGTCCTTATTGAATTTCATCCTAATTACTTCAGACCATTTCTCCAGTTTGACCAGATCATTTTGAATCTTAATCCTATCCTCCAAAGCACTTGCAAGTGCTTTGTCCACAAACTTTTAAAGGGGTACTCTCTCTGCCATTATCTTTATCATCTTAGATATTGAACAAAGCTAGACCCAGAACTGATCCCTGCAGCATCCCTCTTGATATTCCCTTCCAGTTTGACTGTGACTCACTGATAATAATTACTCTCTTTGAATGGTTTTCCAGCCATTTAGGCACCCACTTTAGAGTAGCTCCATTTAGATTGTATTTCCCTAGTTCGTTTATAAAAAAAGTAATGAAAAACAGTATAAAAAGCCTTATTAAAATCACGATATTTCACATCTACCACTTTCCCTATCCACAAGGATTGTTACCTTTTCAAAGAAAGCTGTTAGGTTGATTTGAGATGATTATTTTTTGACAAATCCATGCTGTTTCTTTTCACCTTATTATCTTCTAGACATTTGCAAATTAATTACTTAATTATTTTCTCCGTTATCTTATCAGGTACTGAAATTAATCTGTAATCCCCCAGGTTGTCCTTATTACCCCTTTTATAGATGGGCACTATATTTTTCCTGTTCCAGTCCCCTGGAATATCTGACATCTCCCATGACTTTTCAAAGATAATCTCTAATGGCTCAGATATCTCCTCAGTCAGCTCCTTGTGTGTTTTAGGATGCATTTCAGCAGATCCTGCTGACTTGAAGCCATCTAATTTGTCTAAGCAATTTTTAACTTATTCTTTCTCTATTTTAGCTTCTGATCCTACCTCATTTTCACTGGCATTCATTATGTTAGCTGTCCAATCGCTATTAATCTGTTTGGTGAAAACCCAAACAAAAAAAGTCATGTAGCACTTCTGCCATTTCCACATTTTCTGTTATCGTTCCCCCTTGATTAATGAAATATAAATAACATGTAATAATTTAATACAATTTCTTCAAATAAACTCAGTTTAGAAATAATGACCTCCAGATGGAGGGGTTTGCAAACATCCAAGCCATGTGATATGTTTCCATCAGTTTTGGAGTTGGCAAGCAATAGCTGTATGATAGTTCAGGATAAGACCCGGATTCAATTAGCCTAATAAACTTTCTGTAACTATGTTATTTTTTCTGAAATTGTGTAGTGACAGTACTTTGAATGTGCTACCCGCTAAACAATTGAGTATGCATATAACATTAAGTGCATGAGTAATCAAGGAAAAAGTCATGTGCTTAAAGTTACACATGTACTTAATTGTTTTGCTGGATTGGAGACTTACAGAAAAAAATATAAGACACTAAAAGAAGCAATAGCACTGAACTTAGTTCGGGGAGTTTTGAACATTGCTTCCCGCCCCTCTCCCTTCGCTCTGTTGTTTTTGTGAAACCAAAGCTAAGGTTTGTTCCATGCTAAGCCCTGTTTTATCTCAGTCTCCAATGTTTGTGAGAGTCAGGATAAATGTTTCAATTGGGGCCCCACTCTAATACTATATCTCTAAATCCTCTGCCCAGCTATTTTGTGTTTATATGGGATCTTTCTTCTAGACTCAGATTCATCCATCCTACTGAACCTGGCAATTTCTGTGGTAGAGCTGACTGGAAATTCTCTCATTGAATGTTTTCCATTGAAGGATGCCGATTCATCAAAATAGAAATGCTTTGCACAGACAGTTTGCTTTTAGCGAAGGCCTTATGGAATGTAGACAGTGTTCCAATGAAACCCAGTCAGAACCTGTCTGCCTTCCCTCGATTGTCATCCCAATTCTTTGGCAGCCAACAGGGCTCATCCGTGGCTCTCCAGGAGAGCTGATCAGGATGCAGAAGTCCAGGAGCACCAGATTCGAAGCTCCCTGGAAGCCAGGGCTTTCAGGCTATGTCTACGCAGCAGCGCTATTTTGGAATAACTGACGTGAGTTAGGTCACTAGGGGTCAGCCTAGCCGGTTTGGGCTGGTTCCGGTTAGTTCTGTGTAATCCAATAAAATGGACGCTTAGTTCTAATCAATTCATTCAAGCTCTCTGTGTTTCCACTTATTTCTTCTTCACTGTGGAATGCCATACGATATAACAGTGTCCCCTTTCATCCTTGACCAATTTGCTACAATTCCTAAGTCCTGGTTTCTATTCCTTACTATCAACTTCCCTTTTCTTTCAATTGTTAAATATTTTATAGCTGCCTTCTCTTCCCTTCTAAATTATGTCAGTTGTTTAACCATCACTGCTTTCTTTCTTCAGTGTTCTTCAATGATTCCCAAGGACCAGTCACATATTTTTGTGATGAAATTCTTCCTCGCAGCTGATTTGGCTTATATTCTTTTTTCAGCTTTATGAAATTGGCCCTATTAAAGCCCCAGGCATATATATTAATGGTCTGGCCTTTATTCTGCTTGCTCATTATAAATCTAATCAGATCATGATTACTTACGCATACACTACTAGGAATTTTTAGTTCTGTGAGCAGTTCCTCTTTGTCGCATCAGACAAGATCTAATAAAGATTTCCCCTGTGTTGGCTGCAACACTTTTTGAGTTAGGTAACTGTCATCTGTAATGTTTTTAGAAATCTGAATGGGATTTTAGTAGTGCAGGGTGAGACCTCCAGCATGTGTCACTCAAATGAAGTACACAGTATTTTCTCTAGACATCATAAGTAAGGAGCTGATTGTCCTGATCTGTAGAGTTATTTGGATGACTGTAGTGGACAAAGGCGAATACCCAGACTTGTGCTTTATCTGCTAGGACATTCAGTGAAGTCACTCCTTTTATTGCAGCCTTGTGGGGGAGACCAGAATCATGGCTTCCCAAAAAAATGCTAAGGTGGCAATTCTGTCCCTACCCGATGGCCTCATAGGGTCCAGTGGCAGGAGGACTTGGCATTTCAGAAGCCTGAGCAAGGTGTGTTTTCCTTTCACCCCATCTTTCGGCAGGGTCCTTGGAGTGGCTGGGGGGAGGGGGACGGGACTGGTAGAGCCATTAGTCATTTTTTCCTCAGGCTGAGGATGAGTGCAAATGGCCTAGGCCTAAGCCTGCCCATTGCCCCTCTATGGCCTATGTGGGAGACTTTCAAAATCCCCAGTCTATGGGGTGACTGCTTGTGCTGTGTTATGCATGGAAGTTCAGGGCCATGTGCGTATTATTTATTTAAACTCTTTAATATTGAACTTAACGGCATTGGCTGTGTCTGTGTGGCAGGGTTAGACGCCAATGTGTTTCTAATCAATTCATATTCCAGTCACATTTAACAACTGTCTCGTTAAATTGCAACCCCAGCATGTATTGTTTTAGAGCCTTTTGTGAGGCCATTGCCTCCCCCACTGCCATTCCTGGTTCCGGGTTCTTACCCCAGCAGGATAAGCCTTGCCCGCTTGGCCCTGCCCCCAGATATTCCAGCAATGTGGTCGAAATCCTGCCCAGCCAAATGCCAAAGGCTCCCCATAAACTGCCTTCCTCCCCCTCTGTTGACGCGGCAGATGCCTTTGGATGCTTTCCCAGATTCATCAGGTCAGTTCTGGGAAGACTGGAAATTTGTATTTTGACTTACAGCCTTAAAAAGAAAAAGTATGCCAGCCTCCATGCTGCACATTAGGAACACGTGGACTGTTAATTTATATTAGGCACATGTTTACATGGTTACTGGGAACAGCTAATATTACCTCCCCTCTTTATAGACTTTTTACACTTTCTGCAAGTCAGCCTGATTTTAAATGCAGTGGGTCAGATTCTGTGCTCTGTCTCTAGTCTAAAGGAATGGGGTGGGGGGGGGGGGTTCTAAAATGTCTTTAAGTCATCTTTGTCCTGCCTGGACTCTAAGCTGTCTGGGGGCTGATGGAGACCCACATCCCAAGGGTTGTTTTGATGTACAGCTGTCTGCCATCTATACCAGAGCCAAGAATCTGCATAGTGAGCTCTGCTATGGGGCTGCTTCAGATATGCCCTCTTTTATGCTTGGTCCCACCCCCTAAGCTAGGCTTGTAAGGGGAGCTGCATAGGGCCAATCATATTAGTCCTTTGCTGTGCCTGCATTGGGAGAAGACTCTCTTTTGGCCCCTCGCAGTGATTTTATTGTTCCTCTCTATCACTGGATCCATTGTTGAAGGAGTAAGTAACTTGTCCTAATTTCTCTAAGTTCTAAGAACTGGCAAGTCATCTCAGTTCACTCGCCGGACCCTTGATTTGATAACTGGACCTTCCATTGCACATCTGTATGTAACACAAACATAGGGGTCACCAAATGAAATTAATAAGTAGCAGGTTTAAAACAAACAAAAAGAAGTATTTCTTCATGCAGTGCACAGTCGACCTGTGGAACTCCTTGCCAGAGGATGTGTAAAGACCAGGACTTTAACAAGGTTAAAAAAAAAGAACTAGATAAACGCATGGAGGATAGGTCCATCGATGGCTATTAGCCAGGATGGGTAGGAATGGTGTCCCTAGTCTCTGTTTGTCAGAGGCTGGGAATGGGTGACAGGGGAGGGATTGCTTGATGATTACCGGTTCTGTTCATTCCCTCTGGTGCACCACTGTCGGAAGATAGGACACTGGGCTAGACTGACTTTTGGTCTGACCCAGTCTGGCTGTTGTTTTGTTTTTATGTTGACATTATCAAAAACATACACCGATAGCTGTAATCTATGGGTCAAATCATCCCCAAATCAGCATAGCTCTATTGACATCAATGGCACTGAAGTCAATGGAGCTTTGCTGACTTACACCAGCTGAGGTCATGGTTTGTGGATTTTTTTGTTTATCTTAATACCCAAAGGGTCACCCCGCTCACATATCATCATATCAAGCACTTCAGGTTTGAGCTGATTCTATTTGTGCAAGAATCCTTCAGAAGTTGAATTGCTACCTCTGTCACGCAGCTGCAGGTCTCTTGCTGGTGGAAGAGGGAATGGCTAAGCATTGCAAAACTGCATATGGACCTCATTGACCGGGACTTGGGAATCAAGGGCTTGCTTTGTCTTTTTTTCACTGGAGAGGCTGGGGGCTGATCTTTGTCTTGTTTCTCAACATGTCACCAAAAAGGGTCAGGAAGTCAGCAGCTGAACTTAGCTGGAGAGCAGAAAACTGGCTGCTTCTGAAACATATATCAGCCATGTGAGGTTTAATAGAAGAGCCGGGTGATGGAGCCTGTAGGGAAGTTGTACATGGCAGAGGTCGCATGACCAGGTTATGCTCCGAAACTGACATTTATGGTGCCTGCTAATCTTTCTCCTTTGAAGAACGCTGGATCATTTTACTTTCTTAACAGCAGGAGATGAGGATAAACTGAAACTGGAGGCTGACAATGACCCCTTAAACTGGCCAGCATGATGGCTTACAGCAGCCTTTCCTTCACCTGCTGAAATGAGGCAATTACACTAAAGTGATGACCATGACAATTCTCAACCTCGCTGCCTGAACCTGCTAGGTCAAGCACACCCCATGACTCCAGGAGATTTGAGGCGACTCAGCACAGGGAGCTGTTAGATTGCCAAGTTCTAAAACTAGCTGAAGAAAAGGAAAATGATTTCACAGAAACATTTTTGAAGGTGTTTCTGTTTTGCAGGGTTCGTAATGCATCCCTTTCTGTGTTCCTCACATTTTCCCTCATATTTTTGTTAACCAAAGTTGTATTCAAAATTTGTTGCTGCCCCAAACACTTTTTTTTGTAGTAGAATGTGTCGGGGGCAGGAGGGGAGTGGCTGTCACATAATGGCTGAATCTTTAGGCTGTGTCTCCACTGCCACTTGCAGCACTAAAATTTTAGTCATATCTCCCACTGTCATTTGCATAGTCTCTTCCGATCCTTTTTGCAGAATAGGTTTTTGCGCAAAAAAAAGCAGTGTAGATGGGGCCATTTTGTGCAAAAAACTCCTTTTGCGCAAGATCCCATATGCCTCAAAAAAGGAGTTATACAGGATCTTGCGCAAAAGGGGTTTTTTTGGTGCAAAATAGCCCCATCTACACTGCTTTTTTTCCCAAAACGTCTTCTGCAAAAAGGATCAGAAGAGACTATGCAAATAACAGTGCGAGAAATGCTAATGAGTGCTTCATTTGCATTGCCTCTGCCGACAAATTCTTGCAGTCTAGACCTAGCCTCAGGGGTGTGGAAACATCCCTTCTGAGCGATAAAAGTTTTAGCACTGAAAAGCACAAGTATAAACAGCACCTATGGCTCCTGACATTAAAGCCCCCATCCCTCATGGGGGAGGAGGGGCAGTTATCACCAGAAGAGTTCTCCCACAGTGATAGTGACTACGCTGCCCATGTCACAGTGCTGTGATGGCAGTCAGGCCTCGGTTGTGCTGTAACTCGGGCAGTGTAGACATATCCTTAAAGGGAGATGGGTCTCAGATTGGCCAGTCACAGAGCTGTGTTGTCTCCACAAGTGGGGAAAATGGGTCATGTGACTCAGTCAGGCCTCAGATATAGAGAAGGTCCTGGGCATTGAGTAAAGAGAGATTTCAGCAGGGGCCTGGAGAAGGCTCCTATAAGAAGACCTTAAGATCTCAGGGGAAAGAGTCGGGCTGGTGAGGGGCTTGATGAAGAGCAGGGAAAGACATAGACCTGAAATCTGGACTTTGAACTGTATAAACTTTCATTTGAATGTTACAGGCTTCCTGTTGAGTGGCTTGTTAAGCGTACATAGAGAGTACGCTTATTAAGTTTGCAGATGATACCAAACTGGGTGGGGTTGCGACTTCTTTGGAGGATAGGGACATAATTCAAAATGACCATAGCAAGTTAGAGAAATGGTCAGAGGTAAACAGGATGAGGTTTAATAAAGAGAAATGCAAAGTGCTCCACTTAGGAAGGAACAATCAGTTCCATACATACAAGATGGGAAGCGACTGTCTAGGAAGGAGCATGGCAGAAAGGGACCTAGGGGTCATAGTGGACCACAAGTTGAATATGAGTCAACAGTGTGATGCTGTTGCAAAAAAAGCAAATATGATTCTAGGTTGTATCAACAGGTGTGTTGTAAGCAAAACTCGTGAAGTCATTCTGCCGCTCTACTCTGCACTAGTTAGGCCTCAGCTGGAGTACTCTGTCCAGTTCTGGGCGCCACATTTCAAGAAAGATGTGGAGAAATTGGAAAGGGTACAGAGAAGAGCGACAAGAATGATTAAAGGTCTAGAGAACATGACCTATGAAGCCAGGCTTCATGAACTGGGCTTGTTTAGTTTGGAAAAAAGAAGATTAAGGGGGGACATGATAGCGGTTTTCAAATATCTAAAAGGGTGTCACAAGGAGGAAGGCGAAAATTTGTTCCTCTTGGTTTCTGAGGACAGGACAAGGAGTAATGGGCTTAAAGTGCAGCAGGGGAGGTTTAGATTGGACATTAGGAAAAAATTCCTAACTGTCAGGGTGGTCAAATATTGGAATAAATTGCCAAGGGAGGTGGTGGAATCTCCCTCTCTGGAGATATTTAAGAACAGGTTAGATAGACATCTGTCAGGGATGGTGTAGACGGAGCTTGGTCCTGCCTTGAGGGCGGGGGGCTGGACTCGATGACCTCTTGAGGTCCCTTCCAGTCCTATTATTCTATGATTCTATGATTGTGATCATTAAAGAGGGTATTATGGGCCAGGAAAGAGACACCTGCCTGGATTTCCTAGAGGAAAGAGGGGAACCAAGGACAAGGTGCCTGCCGGACCATCCAGGCCAGGAGATGATGCTCTCAGCGGGTGCCCTGTTGCAGGGGTTTTTTGGTAAATGAACTATTTCAATAACAATCACGATAAACTTTAAGCAAACAATAGAAGGGAAAAGGGAGCGTTTCAATAATGCAGACATTTAAAAAAGGGGGAGGCATTGTCTGACTAAAATCTTGTGTGAAAAATGTTGCCCTGCTCTGTTATACCCCTGCATAACTCCATCGCTGCCCACTTATCCAACCGAGTCTCCTGCTGCATCACCTCCCTCTATCTTCTTTTGCTCCATCGCAGATGCCAGCTTTGAAGCTGGCTTCTCCCACAGCTGCCTCTGTCTTGCAAGAGCTGGTCTGAAAGACCGGGATCCTCTCTGTATTGTAATGGACCCCTCATCCACACACAGACCCAGGGCCCAAACTCATGCTTGTCTGCTACCACTGCACTGCAGGGTGAGAGTCGACAAAGACATCAGCTGATGAGAATTGGCCAGGCTCTGTGGCATCAGTGGGGTTGTGTTGATTCATACCACCTGTGGGGCTGGCTCTTGGTTCTTTGTGTACACCTGCTGCCCGTGGAATTACTCCTGATTCACACCTGTGAGAGCGAGCTGAGATTCAGGCCAGTCACTGATGTCTTCACATGCCATTAAGTAAAAATAACCCTGCTGGACGTAGCTGTGCACTATCCTTCGCTGAGTAGCAGCAGCATTTTATTGTTCAAACCCCGTCTTCCCTCCCCATCCTCACCCTGTGGTTTGGTCATTGTCCAAAATTCAACTGTTCGAAGAATCTTAGGGGCAGGGACTGTGTCTTTTTGATCTGCACTGTCTAAGAGCCAGCCAACAGGGCACCAGGTTGACTTTTAATCCTGGTTCTGCCATCGACCTGCAGTGAGACCTCGGGCAAGTCACTTTCCCGTCTCTGTTTCCCTGTCTGTCTTGTCTATTTAAATGGCAAGCTCTGCAGAGCAGAAATGATCAATTACCATGTTCGTGCAATCCCTAGTGTCATGGGGCCCTGGTCTGTGTTGGGGCTTCCGGATGCTACTGTAATACTAATAAATAATAGTAGTTACACGCCTGGCCTATTCCTGGCTGCCACTAATCAATAATCATGGTACTGTTACACTGACAGGGAGGAGAGACAAGGAGTTATTTTTAATATTTGCATCAGTCATGTATTCCTCAGAGCTCACTGGTGTCTAAGACAAGAAGGCATTAGAGCAAGCAATGATGATCACACATACGTGGGTGGGCGGGTGGATATTTCATTCAGGGAAAGTCATCCACTCCCTGTGAACGCCAGGTATTTATTTGTGGCAGCATTTAGCAGAGTTGTTGACTCGAGTCCCACGACTTGAACTCGAGTCTGACTTAAGTTGCCTAGGTGACTCAACTTGAGACTTGACTCGGGTTCATTGTTTGTGACTTGAGACTCTACTTGAGACTTGCTAATTTTGTTAAATCGACTTGGTGAAAAAAATGTCAGAAAATGCCGATATTGATGGTTTGTACAAAAGTGACTTGACATTTTAAAAATTAAGACTTGAGACTCGACTTGGGACTTGAACTGTAGTGACTTGAGACTCGACTTGGACTTGACAATGACGACTTGAAGACAACACTGGCATTTAGTGCCCAATCCAACATCTGCTGAAATCAGTGGACAGACTCTTGTAAGTGTTACAGGCTTTGGATTAGGCCCTTCATGCATTGTACCTGTGCTCCTAAAGACATGGTACACTGGTAGGAATGGATGGAAGGCATTCCATTCCTATGGGATATATGCTGTAACATTTGAATGCCACCACCTTAACTTATAATGAAGTGAAGGAAGGGTAAAAAGAGAGGGAGGGTTGTTTAGGGGTTGGACTGGGGGTCTTCTAATTAAGACTCCTTCATTCTGTTCTGAGCTTTGCCACTGGATTGTTGTTTGACCGTGGGAAACTCAGTTAACCCCTCTCCATCTTAGCATACCTAGCTGTAAAATGGGCAGTAACAATTGTTTCTCAGGGGTGTTGTGAGCTTTCTTCCGGAGCCGTTGTCCCAGCATGGTGTTACAGAGCACTTGGGGTCATTTACAGTCTCACAGTTTTAGTTAAAAGCACAAGTCCAGGCGACTTGGCCTGGCCAAAATAACAACAAAAAAATCCATTTTACATTCTGCTGTTCTGAAAGGGGACATGTCAGCCGTAGAAAATGCATGTTAAGCAAGAAAGAGGAGACTTCTGTGAAAGCACTTCTCAGCTGCAAAATTAGTTTTGCTGAGTTTACAAGGTGTCGAAGACTATGAATGCCGCATGCGTTCGTACTATGAGATGGTAAACAAAGTTAGCAATGTTTCTCTACAGAACAGTTTATCAATCTCCCTCCGTTCCTCGCTGGCTTCTTTCCATCTCTTTTCATTCTTTTCCTTTGTCTCCTGGAATTCTTCCCATTCTCTGGACTGTCTTATTAATTTTCCTCTTTCTCAAAGAAAACCAGACTTGCGGCCTGGCGACTTTATAATATTCTCTCATTGTCCTGGATTTAAAATGCCTGGCTGGGGGTCTGTAATGGACCGACACTGACAGACTAGACATATTATTCAGCTAATATTCCTGGAATTTTTATGAACTACAGAACTCTGCAATCATTTCTAAAAGCATGGCATGGTTGCCGAAGAATTAGTGGACCTCGGTGAACCTTAAAAGCTACTGAAGCTGCACTTGGCAGCTTTGTCAACACCTGTGAGTGCTGCTGCCTAGATGGATGACCAAAATGAGAAGGGGGAGGTTGGTGGAAAATGAAGGAATGTGATCAACAGCCAGAGGCTAAGTTTCCCTGATTGAGCCTGGTTCCTTTTGTCTGGTTTTATCCCTGTGTTAAGCATTGCAGTTGTAGGAAATATGACCGAAGATGGGCTAGTCTGCTCAAACCTGAGTAAGTTCCCTACTTCTGTTTTGATTTCCCTTACTCAAGTAGAGAACGAAGACCCAGATTTTCAAAAGTGACCAGTGATCTTGTGACATCTTAAAGGCACCTAATTTTCAAAAGGGAAACATTTCACTAGGAGGGTGGTGAAGTACCAGGAATGGATTACTTAGGGAGATGGTGGAATCTCCATCCCTAGAGGTTTTTAAGTCCTGGCTTTACAAAGTCCTGGGTGGATTGATTTAGCTGGGATTGGTCCTGCTTTGGGCAGGGGGCTGGACTAAATGACCTCCTGAGGTCTCTTCCAGCCCTAGGAGTCTATGGAAGTGCACAGAGCTTTCTGAAAATCAGTCTCCTTTATGGTTTCTCAAATTGGGCCTTGAAAATCAGTCACTTTTGAAACTCTTGGTCAAAGTTCATAACTTCCCAATAAATCGTGGCAGGCAGTGCTTTGAAAGCCAGGGTACCATCCACTTCATTTAGTAAAATACAACCCCTCAGTATAATGGTGCTCACCTACATCCTTCCCCCTGCAACTGCAATTTGGACACAACGTGTTTCAGTTTCTTTCTTAAAGAGCTAGGTAGCCATGCTGGGTGGTAGTAAACAGATGCCATGTGAGGGCATTTCAGTGGCGGGAATCCATATGCACATCCTTTTATAAAGCTCATTAATAACCTTCAGGAGGAAAGATGATATTTAAATGTACGGTACTCTGTTATTCATCGAGAGAAGGCCTGTTGCAGTTTAGTGCCAGATGGGCAGTCTTCTTTATTGTGATTTATAATATTATGCTGGTTGCCCTCTTATGTGATGTTTCTTTCTACGGTGGTGAGATTGAGAGTCTTCCGCCTCAAGAAAGAGTCTCTCTCTCTCTCTCTCTCTCTCCCTCCCCTTCTCAATCTATCCACCTTTAATGTTTCCTATCTTAAGAGTGACATCATTTTGGGCATGTTTAAACTACGTTTTTCTTTCAAAAGGAGATATGCAAATTCAGTGCTAATTTGCATATCTTCTTCCGATTGCTTTTTCGAAAGCATTTTTTTCGAAAGTGGAAGCTGTTTAGATGGCTTTTTTCAAAAGAACCCCTCTTTCTTGAAAGAACCATGTACACCTCATTTTTTAAGGAAGAAGGTTTATTTAAAAAAAGGGGGGTTCTTTCGAAAAAACTCCATCTAAACTGCTTTCACTTTCAAAAAAAAAATGCTTGCGAAAAAGTGATCGGAAGAAGATATGCAAATTAGCGCCGATTTTGCATATCTCCTTTTGAAAAAAAAAAACATAGTTTAGACGTGCTTGGAAAGCTCTTAAATACCTTCTTCATCCCTGTATGCCTGCGGGATCGATAAGGTTGATTTCAGTATGGTCACACAGATGTATAAGACAGAAAGGGTACGTCTAAACTACATCCCTCTTTTGACAGAGGGATGTAAATTAGACACATCGAAATTGCAAATGAAGCCAGGATTTGAATTTCCCATGTTTTATTTGCATAATTGCATCATGGCGTTCTTTCAAAAAATGCTATTTTGAAAGTGAAACTTTCAAAAGATCCTGTAAACCATGGGCCAGGGGGTTGAGGGCGGGGCTTGAACCCTTGACTTCTGGCTCCAAAGGCAAGTACTTTATCCACTGGGTACTGATCTATGAAGTTTACAGGATCTTTCGAAAAAAGCTTTTCTTTTCGAAAGAACTGTGTCTAGACCGTGCTTTCACTTTTGAAATAGCATTTTTCGAAAATGCCATGACCCAATTATGCAAACGAAGTGCGGGAAATTCAAATCCCGGATTCATTTGCAATTTCAATGTGTCTAATTTACATCCCTCTGTCGAAAGAGGGATGTAGTCTAGATATAGCCAAAGTGGCTCACTTTCTTCTTCAGCACGGTTGCTGGAGCACTATCATGACATTTGAATATTTTCTGGGAAACAGAGATGCAGAGCTGAAGCTGTACTGCTGGATTGTATAAAAAGGGAAGGATGGGAAAAGTTACCCACCAGGTAACCAGCAACAGCTGAGAATTATGGGGCATCTGTAAGGTGTCACCCAGCCAGAGCAGTGATTCATGCTGCATTGTCCCACATTGTCACTTGCCTCTCGCATCTAAACAATATGACATGTTCTGTCTTCACATGCACATGTGGCTTCCTTATGTATGAGGTTCTGGTTGCTCATTGAGACAGATGGCTGAGGGAGACTCAAGATTTTTTTTTTAACTGTAACTCAGCAGGAAATGAGGAGTGAGGGTAGTTTCCGGTGAGCCTCCTGAGGTGAGAAATGGGTCTCTTCTGTGCATCAGTAGCATGGCAAGGTAATTTGAAGCAACAAGGCTGCATTGCATAGCACCCACAAAGGTATTAAAAGCTAGGCCTTTGTGGGAATAACGTGCAGAGGGACAATTGACAATAGCTATGGATGTCTGACCTGTCGAATTGCATTTCCCAGATCCCTCACTGAGGCCAAAAGTGGAAAGCTTGATGGATTTGAAAGGGTACAAGTTCCAGGCTTTCTCTGGAAAGCAAGAGGCAGGGGAGCTGTTGAATGATAGTCATTTTTAATTAGTGAAGGAGCCTCGTTGCAGAGGAAACATGTAACACACTTCTTCAAGTGCTTGCACATGTCCATTCCACAGTTGGTGGGTGCTTGCCTCGTGCATAGTTATCGGAGAACTTTCTTTCCCTCAGCAGTAACCGTTGGGATGATTGGGGCCCCCTCTGCTGTCCGATGACACTATGTGCTGGGATGAGAGAGAAGAGTCACCTTCAACTCCTTTCCATTCCTCCAGACTGCTTGTGATGGTTATTGAAATGATCTCACAATACTTAATGTAAGTGCTTCCCTTAGGCCTTTCCCTTAATATCCTCTGGGTGTTAGAAATTACTTAGCTAGTTATACTGGTAGCTTAGTCTTAGGTCTTTGGGTAACAAAAATGATTAGGGGTTTGAAACAGCTACCATATGAGGAAAAATTAATAAAACTGGGACTTTTCAGCTTAGGAAAGAGGAGACTAAGGGGGATATGATAAAAGTCTATAAAATCATGACTGGTGTGGCGGAAGTAAATAAAGAAAAGTTATTTACTTGCTCCCATAACACAAAAACTAGGGGCTGCAAAATATAATTAATAAGTAGCAGGTTTTAAACAAACAAAAGGATGCATTTCCTCATGTAGCACACAGTCAATCTGTGGAACTCCTTACCAGAGGTGGAGGTGAAGACCACTTTAACAGGGTTCAAAAAAGAACTAGATAAACTCATAGGGTATGTCTACACAGCAAAGTTATTTTGAAATAACGGCCCTTATTTTGAAATCACTTTACCAGTGTCTACACAACCAAACCGCTATTTTGAAATTAAATCTAAATAGCAGAGGGCTTATTTTGAAATTGGTAAACCTCATTCCATGAGGAAAAGCACCAATTTTGAAATTGCTATTTCGAAATAAGTGCTGTGTAGACGCTTATTTCAAAATAGGGAGCCACCAGCCCTTCCCAGGGTGCCCAGGTGGCCACTCTGGGCTCAACCAAGAAAACTTCTCTCCCTCTCCCTCTCCCCAGAGCCCTTAAGGGGGTAGACTCTGGCCACAGTGCCTGTGCCAGCTCCAAGCCTGCCAGCCCAGAGCCAGCAGTCACTGCACCTGACCCAGTGGTCCCAGCAGGAGGAAGGCAGCCAGTGCCAGCCAGCCCTCCACCGCTCCCCAGGACCAGTCTGCCAGCTCCCAGGAGCCAGCCAGGGGCTGGAAAAGGCAGGCGCCTGCCCGGTCCAGTGTGGAGATAAGGGACCTAATTCAGGTTTGGGGGGATGCCTCCAACATCCATCTAAACAGAGGAATGCAACCGACTACAGGCGGATAGCTACCAGTCTGGCAACCAAAGGCCATATGTGAACCCAGGAGCAGGTTCGCATGAAAATAAAGGAGCTGCAGCAGGCATATGCCAGGGCCACAGAGGGCAGCTTCCAACCAGGGGCAGACCCTTACCTCTATTTTGATGCCGTGGACCTCCTCCTGGGGGGCAGGACGGTCTGTGCCCCCCAGGTGGTCATCGACCCTGGGGCAGAGCTTGCTGCCTCCTGTTGCTCCAGCCCCTGCTGCCTCCTCAGCTACTGCTCCTCCTCCCACTCCTTCTCCCCCTCCTGCTTCTTCCTCCCCACACCTCCAGAGACGTCGAGGCCCCTGCACCCACGGTGCTGGGAGACAGTTGGGCTGGTGCGACGGCCAACCCTGATCCCTGAGCTTCTCCTCCCCCTTCCTCCTCTTGCCTCTCCCTGCCAGCTCCCTCCTCCCAGGTTTCCCCCTCCCCTCTCTCACTCTCCCTCCTCCCCTCTCCCACCTTATTTCCCCAGTCTCACCTCAGTTTCATTTCCCCCCACCCGAGTTTTGTTCCATAAAGAGGCTTTGTTGTAATGAACACATGTGTCTTTTTATTGCACAGCAGGAAGGGGGGTTAGGGAGAGGTTAGTGGAAGGACGTGAAGGAGGAATGAGGCACAAGCCCCCAGTAGGCACACCAGGGAGACTGTTACTGCCTGCAGAACGTGCTGCCAGGCTGACAGCGACAAGTCCAGAAGAAGCACCAAAGTGCCCAGGGGCTGCTCCAGCTCCATAGTGCAGAGTGCTGCGGTGTCCTGAGCGAGGGCTACCAGAGCATGCCGAGACAGAAATGCTTTGCTGTCCCTCAGCGAGGTAGGCAAGTAAGCAGGGAAACCTTAAAACCGGCTGTCTGGGGGGGGAGGTCCCTTTAAGCACAGGTCTCAGATACCTTGTGTGGCTGCTGCCTGAGGCTAACTCCTGACCTGATGCCCTGCCAGAACCAGTTCCAGCCAGCCTTAAATACGATTCAGCATCCTATCAGTGTGGACGCGCTATTTTGAAATAGCAAAATGCTATTTTGAAATGCATTTTGTGTGTAGATGCATTATTTCTCAAATAAGCTATTTTGAAATAACTATTTTGAAATAAGCTATTTTGAAATAACGCTGTAGTGTAGACATACCCATAGAGAATAGGTCCATCAATGGCTATTAGCCTTAGCCTCTGTTTGCCAGAAGCTAGGGAATGGGTGACAATAGATGGATCACTTGATGATTGCCTGTTCTGTTCATTCTCTCATGGGCACCTGGCATTGGCCACTGTCGGCAGACAGGATACTGGGCTAGATGGACCTTTGGTCTGACCCAGTATGGCCGTTCTTATGTTCTTTGGACTAGGTTTCCTTTTTGGTACTGTGCTCAGTTCTGGGGTAGTGCTGTGCTCACTGGGGTTTAAGTCCTGCTACACTTGTGCTAAACCCATGCTGGTCAGTGAGACTATTTATGGTGTTCAGAGAATCCCACATGGTGAATGTCATGTCTGCTAGGGTTGTAAGCCACGTTCATGGAGGGGCAGAATGGTGAGGCTCAAGTGTTTACTCATGGAGGCTGCATGTTGGCCCTTGTCGGACATTGGCCTCAGTGTAGAGAAAGGCAGAGATGCCTGGGTGCAATGGTCTCACTTGCCGGTACCAAAGAAAAGTCTCAGGTCTTCCTCATGCTTGGTATTGCACTTGGTTGTCTTGGTGCCTAAATCTAGGAAAGGCAGAGACCCCAGAAAACTGGCTGGGGAGTCTCTTGCTGGAGAAATCTTCCTCTAAAAAGAAGGAATTGCTACCACTGGAGCCGGTGTCAGGTCTGTTGAAGGCATCCCATGAAAAGCCGCTGGGAGGGAGTCATCACCTCTGGCAGTACAAGAAGGTTCACAGGCAGTACTGATGCCTGAGGGTCCTGCCTCACCATGCCAGGAACACTCAGTACCATTATCTATCCAGACCCTCCAAAGATCTGTGGAATCGAAGTGCAAACCTACAATGATTTCTTGGGTCCCACCCTCCCGGGCTGTGACTGGCACTGCTCCTCCAGTGCTGGGCAATTCAGAGTCTTCCTCACTGGATTCAAAGTCCCACCCAGGTCAGCAGACATATCCTCCTTCAGAGACATAGAATCATGGGCAGATCAGCAATCTCAGCATCAGCCCGCTCCTTTTAAAGGGCAATAGCCCAGCCAAAGTTGATCCAAGATCTTTATCCATGGCTATTCTATACTCTGGAGCAGTGTTTCTTAAACTTTTTAAGACCAAGGAACACCAAACAATAATTTTTTTTACAAGGAACACCAAGGATTTTTGTTTGAGCCAAAAAAAAAAAAAAAAAAAAAAGGTCGGGGGAAAAGGGTCAGGGGGAAGTTATTGAGCCAAATTTAAAAAAGAAAAAAGGTCATCTGCCCCTTTAAGGGTGACCATTTTGAATTCTGTTCTCTGTGGAATACCTCCAACTGGCTTGTGGCACACCGGTTAAGAAACACTGCTAAATTAAATTAATGGAGATTGCCTATCTCCTACAACTGGAAGGGACCTTGAAAGGTCATCAAGTCCAGTCCCCTGCCTTCACAGCAGGACCAAGTACCATCCCTGACAAATTTTTACCCTAAATCACCTCTGCAAGGATTGAACTCACAACCCTGGGTTTAGCAGGCTAATGCCGAAACCACTGAGCTATCCCTCCCCCTGTAGAGTGTTGCTAAGTCTTCTCTCCAGCCACCTCTAGTGCACTGAGATCAAGATCACTGTTCTCTGATACACAGTACCAAACACTCAGGCCCATTTCTGGCAGCTCCCCTTCTCCCCCCACAAGTAATGGAGAAGCCACCACCTCGGAATCTTGTGGCATTTTGAGGAGGCAAGTGATTCAACAACACAGAGGCCTACAGGGCTCACCAAAGCCTCTCAACAAAAGGTGGCCTCTGTTCTGGCTTTTCACACTCCAGGGGATAGAAGACCTCTTTTCTCCAAACCCAATCAGATGGTGCCCACATATGAAAGATCCTGTCCCTCTTGTGATCTGAGCCTGATCCTAGAGAAGCTAATGGGACTCCTATTTGACTCACTCTCAATTTGCTCTCTATGCAGGTGTAACCCCCTTTTTCCTCCCCGGGTTACTGGGGAGCAGGTCACACTCACAGGTGTGCCTGGGCGCCTGGTGTTTTAACCCAAAAGAGATCCTGAGCACCCCAGTGGTGATGGTGTTTAGCTGGGGAAAGCCCTATCCACCCCCTTGCTGCAATCCCTTGCTGGCAATGAATGTAAAGTGGCGGTGCCTCCACCTGGCTGGCCTTGTACACACACTGGTGCCTTGAGAGCCTCCAGGAATATACTCATTCCAACATAAAGCTGGATCTAATTCCAGAACAACTACAAATCATATACATCTAATAGAATACTTTAAAATAAACCATCTTTACTTAACTAAACAGGGATTAACAGATTAGCCAGGAATAGCATTAACAAAACACATAACAATAACTGAAGCTTATACAGCTAGACAACAGTTACTCCACCCCAGAGTGTGCACACCCTTAGACTCAGTCCCAGACACTTGCTTGCGTTGGCGCGCTGATGTTGCAGCTGTAGTGAGGATTTGGTCCAGGCTAAACAGCAGCTCTGTCCCAGGCAGCACCCTTCCAGCAAAGCCCAAACTTACTGCCTCATGCTGTGCCTATAGGAAGCAGCCTGCTAACTCCCAGTTCCAACAGGCATGTAGTAGCTGCACTCCAACAGCCCCTGCACTGGGTCAATGTCCTTGGCAGGAGCCTGGCTCCCCCTTTGGTTCCAAAACTCCAAGGCAGAATCCCAGACTGCTAGGCCTCTTCTTCAAGCACATGGAGAGAGCCTCCTCTCTCTCATAGACTCATAGACTTTAAGGTCAGAAGGGACCATTATGATCATCTAGTCTGACCCCCTGCACAGTGCAGGCCACAGAATCTCACCCACCCCTCCCAGAATAATCCTCTCACCTATATCTCAGATATTGAAGCCTTCAAATACTTTGAAGACCCCAAGATGCAGAGAATCCTCTATCTGTGACCTGTACCCTATGCTACAGAGGAAGGCAAAAAACCTCCAGGGCCTCTGCCAATCTACCCTGGAGGAAAATTCCTTCCCGACCCCAAATATGGCGATCAGCTGAACCCTGAGCATGTGGGCAAGACTCATCAGCCAGACACCCAAAAAGTTCTCTAGTAATTCCTATCATCCCTCCATTGACCTATTTCCCACTGATAATGAATGGTCAATTAGTTACCAAGATCATGTTATCTCATCAAACCATCCCCTTCATAAACCCATCTAGTTTAATCTTGAAGCCAGATAGATCTTTTGCCCCCACTACTTCCCTTGGAAGGCCGTTCCAGAACCTCACTCCTCTAATGGTTAGAAACCTTCGTCTAATCTCAAGTTTAAACTTCCTACTAGCCAGCTTATATCCATTTGTTCTTGTGTCCACATTGGTATTAAGCTTAAATAATTCCTCTCCCTCCCTGGTATTTATCCCTCTAATATATTTAAAGAGAACAATCATGTCCCCCCTCAGCCTTCTTTTGGTTAAGGTAAACAAGCCAAACTCCTTGACTCTCCTTTCATAAGACAGGTTTTCCATTCCTCGGATCATCCTAGTGGCCCTTCTTTGTACCTGTTCCAGTTTGAATTCATCTTTCTTAAACATGGGAGACCAGAACTGCACACTGTATTCCAAATGGGGTCTCACTAATGCCTTATATAATGGCACTAACACCTCCTTATCCCTACTGGAAATACCTCGCCTAATACATCCCAAGATCGTATTAGCCTTTTTCACGGCCATATCACAATGGCGGCTCATAGTCATCCTATAATCAACCAGGACTCCGAGGTCCTTCTCCTCCGTTACTTCCAACTGATGTGTCCCCATCTTATAACTAAAATTCTTGTTATTAATCCCTAAATGCATAACCTTACACTTCTCACTATTAAATTTCATCCTATTGCTATCACTTCAATTTACAAGATCATCCAGATCTTCCTGTATGATATCCCGATCCTTTTCTGAATTGGCAATACCTCCCAACTTTGTGTCATCCGCAAATTTTATTAGGACACTTCCACTTTTGGTGCCAAGATCAGCGATAAAAAGATTAAATAAAATTGGCCCCAAAACTGATCCCTGAGGAACTCCGCTAGTAACCTTCCTCCAACCCGACAGTTCACCTTTCAATATAACCCGCTGTAGTCTCCCCTTTAACCAGTTGCTTATCGACCTCTCAATTTTCATATTAATCCCTATCATTTCCAATTTAACCAATAATTCCCCATGTGGTACTGTATCAAATGCCTTACTAAAGTCGAGGTAGATTAGATCCACTGCATTTCCTTTATCTAAAAAATCTGTTACTTTCTCAAAAAAGGAGATCAGGTTGGTTTGGTACGATCTACCTTTTGTAAAACCATGTTGTAATTTGTCCCAATTGCCATTAGCCTCAATGTCTCTAACTGCTTTCTCCTTCAAAATTTTTTCCAGGATCTTACATACTACAGATGTCAAACTAATAGGTCTATAGTTACCCGGGTCGCTTTTTTTCCCTTTCTTAAAAATCGGAACTATATTAGCAATTCTCCAGTCAAATGGTACAATCCCTGAGTTTAGAGATTTATTAAAAAATTTTGCTAATGGACTTGCAAGTTCATGTGCCAGTTCCTTTAATATTCTTGGATGAAGATTATCTGGGCCCCCCGATTTACTCCCATTAAGCTGTTCAAGTTTGGCTTTTACCTCAGATATGATAATATCTACCTCCATATCTTTAGTCCCATTTATTAAGTTACCATTATCCCTAAGCTCTTCATTAGCCTCATGAAAGACTGAAGCAAAGTATTTGTTCAAATATTGGGCCATTCCTAGATTATCCTTACCCTCCACTCCATCCTTAGTAATTAGCGGTCCTACTTCTTCTTTTTTTGTTTTTTTCCTATTTATATGGCTATAAAACCTTTTACTATTGGTTTTAATTCCCTTTGCAAGGTCCAACTCTACCTGACTTTTGGACTTTCTCACTTTGTCCCTACATGCTCTAACCTCAATAAGGTAGCTTTCTTTACTGATCCCTCCCATTTTCCACTCCTTATACGCTTTCTGCTTTTTCTTAATCACCTCTCTGAGATGCTTGCCCATCCAGCTTGGTCTAACACACCTGCCTATACATTTTTTCCCTTTTCTAGGGATACAGGCTTCTGACAGCTTCTGCAACTTTAACTTAAAATAATTCCAGGCCTCCTCCACTTTAAGGTCCATAATTTCTTTAGTCCAATCAACTTCCCTAACTAATTTCCTTAATTTATTAAAGTTAGCCCTTTTGAAATAAAAAACCCTAGTCTCAGATTTATTTTTGTTTATCCTTCCATTTAATTTGAACTGAATTAGCTCATGATCACTCGAGCCAAGGTTGTCTCCTACAACCATTTCATCTATGAGGTCCTCGCTACTCACCAAAACCAAATCTAAAATAGCATCCCCCCTTGTTGGTTCAGCAACTACTTGGTGAAGGAATTCATCAGCTATCACATCTAGGAAAATCTGAGCCCTATTATTATTACTAGCACTTGTTCTCCAGTCTATATCTGGAAAGTTAAAATCTCCCATGATTACGCAGTTTCCATGAGTATTTACTTCATTAAAAACATTAAAGAGGTCTCTATCCATATCCAAATTGGATCCTGGTGGTCTATAAAACACCCCAAGCACTATCCCAGGGGAGGATCTGATAGTTTTCTTCCCCAATGTGATTTTTGCCCAAACAGACTCTGTCTTCTCCATCCCATCACTTTTTATTTCTTTACAATCTACCTCATCTTTGATATACAGTGCGACTCCACCACCTTTACCCTTATTTCTGTCTTTCCTAAACAGCACATACCCTTCAATACCTATACTCCAGTCATGCCTAGTATTCCACCATGTTTCTGTTATTCCTATAATATCTGGTTTCACTTCCTGGACCAATAGCTCTAGTTCCTCCTTTTTGTTACCTAGGCTCCTCGCATTGGTGTACAAACATCTTAATTTTTGCTGTTTGGCCTCATTCACATTCTTTACCCAATTTGGCATGGACATTATACCTCCAATATGATCTATTAGACTAGTATCCACCCTACCCTTCCTCGTGTTCATTCTCCTACCCCCAGCTATATCCTTTCTTACTTCGTTTTCCTCCCTCTCAGTGTTAAAATCTGGCATAGAGATTACCTGGGCATCTCCCAACCGTCTCCCCCAAATTCCTAGTTTAAAGCTCTCTTAATCAATTGAGCCAGCCTCCATCCTAGAAGTCTATTTCCCTCCCTACTTAGGTGAAGTCCATCCCTAGAGAACAGTCCTCTGTCCATAAATGCCTCCCAGTGACCATACATCCCAAAGCCCTCCTTATAGCACCACTGCCTAAGCCAACTATTGATCATCATAATCCTGTCACATGAGCATCTTCCCCAGCCTATCATAGTCTCCCTTAATTCGTTCCAGCGAGAATCTAGCCGTATCATTTGTTCCTACATGAAGGATGATCAATGGATTCCTTCCTGCTCCCTTAATAATCCTCTTCAACCTTAGTTCCACATCTCGTATCTTAGCACCTGACAGACAGCACACCCTTCTATTCTCTGGATCAGCTCTGGTTACAGGCCTATCTATTCTTCTCAATAAAGAGTCCCCAATCACATAGACCTGCCTTTTCCTAGTGACAGTGACATTCTCTAGTCTATCTCTAGCTTCCTCTGGCTGCAAGTCCTTGCCATTCCTATTTTCCCTTGTAATCCTCTTTAACCCATCCTGTATCCTCCTAATGCTCATTATTGGTGTTGTCTCCATTAAGTCTTCCCCTTTATCGATGAGACTAGCCACTCTTCTCTTCTTCCTTACCCTTCCATCTTCATTATCTACCTGCTGTACCCCTTCTTCATTCTCCAGCTCCACATACCTGTTCTTGAGCTCTATTTTTCCTTCACTGACCCATTTTTTCCTCTGCCTGGTTCTCTGTGTCACATGCTTCCACTGTCCATTTTCTTCGCCCAGCAGTCCCCCCTCTGAGGCCCTTGATCCTGCTTCCATCTGCATATCTAAGCTTTCCCCTTCAGCCACGTCATGCCTTTGCCCCATCATCTGCTCAAACCCCCTTCTAAACTCGACCAGAGTTTCCACCTGCATCTCCAGTCCTCGGATCTTTTCTTCCATCAACTCGATCAGGCGGCACTTCATGGAAACAAAACTCCTTTCAGGTACCCCCTCCAGAATCATGTACATACCGCAGCTACCACATCCAATCATCTTCCTTGTGTTCTCTACTACTTGGGTCATGGCCACTAATGCCTCTGTGTTTTATCTACTTTCTCACCAAAATCCTATTAGTCCAGTGAACACAAAAACAAACCAAAACACCCCCTCCACAGCAAAAACAAACTCCAAACAAGTTCCAATATTCAAACTCCCCTTACAAACGCCCACTTAAACTCCCCTGTTTACAGCTCTGTTTGCTTGGCTCCTGTGCCGCTGCAGCTATCTCACAAGAGTCCCTCCTACCTCTTTTGTTCCAAGGGCTCATGGGAATTGTAGTCTGGATTGTAGCACACAGGGTCTTTTTAGAATAAAACAGAGGCCCCTTTAGTAAGGGGACTACACAGGTTTCATTTTTAGTCGCATTTGCCTCAGCCAGAAGTGTGGAGAAGTTGACGGCCCTTGTGTCAAAGCCCTATGCACAATTTTCTACAAGGATAACATTTATTTCCATCCTCGCCCAACATTTCTTTTTTTAAGGTAATCTCTGATTTCCGTGGTAACCGGGCACTCTATTTGCTGACATTCTTTCCCAATGAGGAGAGGCTTCATTCACAGAATTGTGAGACGCTTTCTACCTCGACCGCACTAAGTCTTTTAGATCCTCCACACAGTTGTCCCTTGAGGTTGCTGACAGGATTGCTGGGGGTGCTGGTGGTGTAGGGTCTGAGTAGAGAGTCCACATATCCAGAAAGTCCTGCAAACAGAGTTCCAATGCCCAAGATGATGGGGCATCCAGGATTTCCAGGTTTATGGATCTTGGGTAGTAGATAGAATAACTCTGGTCGGGGCTTTAGGAGTGTGTATGTTTAGATTTGTTCCTGTGCTTGTATAGGGAGTGTCCTGAGCAGACAGTGCAGTTTCTTAGTGTATTCCGCAGTGGGATGTGAGGAAAGAGGCCCGTAGAATGTGGTATTGGAGAGTTGTCTGGCAGCCTCCTTTTGATAGTCTGACCTATTCATGATGACAACTGCACCTCCTTTGTCAGCCTCTTTGATTATGATGTCAGAGTCGTTTCTGAGGCTGTGGATGGCATTGCGTTCTGCATGGCTGAGGTTATGGGGCAAGCGATGAGAAGCTGGATATGAGTCAACGGCGTGCCCTTGTAGCCAAGAAGGCGAATGGAATATTAGGTTGCATTAGGAGGAGCATTGTCAGCAGATATAGAGAAGTGATTATTCCCCTTTATTCAGTTCTGGTGAGGCCACATCTGGAGTACTGTGTCCAGTTCTGGGGTCCCCACTATAGAAAGGATGTAGATGCATTGGAAAGGGTCCAGCAGAGGGCAACCAAAATGATTAGGGGGCTGGAGCACATTACTTATTAGGAGAAGCTGAGGGATTTGGGTTTGTTTAGTCTGGAGAAGAGAAGAGTGAGGGGGGATTTGATAGCAGCCTTCAACTTCCTAAAAGGAGGTTCCAAAAAGGATGGAGAGATGCTGTTCCAGGTAGTGACAGATGGCAGAACAAGGAGCAATGGTCTCAAGTTGCAGTGGGGGAAATATGGTTGGATATTAGGAAAAACTATTTCACTAGGAGGGTGGTGAAGTATTGGAATGGGTTACCTAGGGAGGTGGTGGAATCTCCATCCCTAAAGGTTTTCAAGTCTTGGCTTCACAAAGCCCTGGCTGGGTTGATTTAGTTGGGATTGGTCCTGCCTTGGGCAGGGGGCTGGACTTGATGACCTCCTGAGGTCTCTTCCAGCTCTGTGATTCTATGATTCAATCTTAGACCTTTGCAAAGCAGTGACTCAGATGTCAATCTGAACTTTTACTTCTCATTATGCCATTTCCCATCCATTCAGGGATGGTGCCAAGTTCAGACAGGTACCAGCCTTCAATCACTAGTCAGGTTGACTCAGAATGCACCATCATGTTTGTCCACCTATAAGTCACAGTGGAATGAACATGTGCAAGCACCCAGAGAGGGAAAACTGTTACCTATCTTTCTGTAGCTGTTGTTCTTGGAGATACGTTACCCATGTCCATTCCATGACCCATTGTCCTTCCCCTCTTTATCACTCTCTCCGGTATGACAGAGCTGAGGAGGTCTGTGTCAGCTTCATACTCTCATACCAGCATGCAGCTTTATCAGACAACAAAGGGGACTTGAGCACAGAGGGAAGTTCTCTGATAATTGTGCACGAGGCAAGTACGCACCAAGAATGGAATGGATACATGCAACGCATCTCGGAGAACAACAAAAACTAAATGGCTAATCACTTTTTTTCTCCCATTTCTGACATTAGATAAATTGGAGTAATTTTAGTAATGACTAAAAATAACTGAGGTCAGTGGAACATTTGCAAAGGGGTAGCTGGTAACAGCAAGATCCTTCAGTAAAATATGTCATAGCTGCACTGGGCACTAAGATCTTCTGGGCCGTGATCTGACAATCATGGGCAGATTCTTGTGCCCACACAAAAAGTCCATGTAGATGAAGGTTCCATCCATGTTGACTCTGTTGCAGGCAAAGGATCATATATGTCCATTTCTATACTCATAATCTGGCCATGTTGCTACAAGCTTTTGGGGCATGATTGTGAGGTACCAAATTGTTTCTTTACATAAGGATTGTGAATATTAATACAGCCATCCTGGGTCAGACCAGTGGTTCATGTAGTTCTGTTTCCTGCCTCCAACAGTGGGCATAGCCAGGTTCTCCAGAAAAATGATCAGAACAGTACAATTATCAAGTGATTCATCCCAGTCTCAACTTCTAGCAGTCAGAGGCTTAGGAAGACCCAAGGCATGGGACTGTATCCCTAACTATCTTGGCTATGAGCCATTGATGGACATATCATCCACAGATTTATCAAATTCATTTGGTTATGCAATTGTTTTTTACCGCATCCCCTGGCAAGGAATTCCACAGGTTGACAGTGCATTGAATGAAGAAATACTTGTTTTGTTTTTAACATGCTGCTTATTAATTCCATTAGGTGACCTCTGGTGCTAGTGTTTTGTGAAAAGGTAAATAACATTTCCCTGTTCACTTTCTCCAACACCATTCATGATTTTATAGATTTCTATCATGCCCCCCCCCCCCATACTCATCTCTTTTCCAAGATGACCAGCTCCAGTCTCTTTAATGTCTCCTTTAATGAAAACTGTTCAATACCCCCTCATCATTTTTGGTGCCCTTCTTGGTACTTATTCCAATTCTAATTTATCTTTTTTAAGATGGGGCAACCAGAACTGCATGCATTCTTCAAAGGGTGGGCGAACTATGGATTTATATAGCAACGTTACGGTATTTGCTGTCTTTTTCTAATGTTTCATGTCTGTGTTCCAAGAAGATTGGCATCCTCCATTTTCTTTAAAAATGACTCACTTCACTTGTAATCTTCCCAGCCTTGTGTTGTTCTGTCCTAGGAATTATAAGAACACACTGCAAAGGGATGGAAGACAATAGCTCTCAAGCAGACAGTGTCGTATGTTCTGGCTGGTTGGTAATTCCAGCCGGGAAAGCTTATGAAGGCCCAGCCCTTTGATCACTTGTGAAAATATGGTAGATTGGAGGCCTCAGATGATGACCTGTAGCCCTGGCCCAGCAGGGTAGATGGAAAATGATGAATTAGTCTGAGGTAAGATGTCCCTACCGAAAAACACATGTTTTATAGATTTCCCCACCCCCACTTGCTCAGAAATCTGTGATGGTAACTGGATTTTCTTTAAGCTGAGGTATCATAAAAATGTGCGATACTGCTCAGCAGGGTCTCTTTCATGTCCATGTCAATGACAGGCGAGTGCCATACAAACCACTATTAGTTCTCTCAGTCTCCCTTTGTGTGGTGTGAGTACTGAGGGTGGGATTTGTCTGCTCACCAAGCCAGATCTGCTTGTCTACACCTTGAAAAACGAGTCTGACAAAGGCACCAAATGGAGTCTCTTTTCCTTACTGTAAGTGATTATTTCCCTCCAACCTCTGGGTGTTATAGGGCTACCAAAACAAGCTCAAAGCAGGGACATGGAAACTCCCTAAAAATGTGTGTGTGGGCGGGGGGTGGTGGCATGGGCACCTAACCCATGGCCTTGTCTCTCCACTCCCCTTTCCTGAGGCCCTGCTTCTCTTGCTTCTCTCCACCTTTTCTCACCAAGACTCTGCCCCCTCTCTCCACCCGTGCTCACTCTTATACAAAAGTGATGGGGCCACGGCCCAGTGCATGTTATTTCCCAGTTTGGGGAAGTCTTGACCCACTAGAGGCTTATTATTTGTTGAAATATGTGTTAGAACTACTGAAACATTTGAAAATGTGAGGTAAATATTGTGGAGTTTTTTTGAGTGAATAATAATTCATGGATGCATTTTTTTTTCCAGTAATTCAACCAGCTGCACTAAGAACAGAACCAATTTGGCCAAGGCAGAAATCACAGATTGGACCCAATAGTTGCTGTTGCTGTATGGTGAGGAAAAAGATGATTCCACTGACTTTGCTTATCAAAGGAGCTAGTCTGGTATATTCTCCACTGGCTTTGGTGGTGCAGCACTGGGGCTCATGATGTCTTTCAGTCAGGAATTATCTCCTTGTTATGTGTCTGTACAGTGCCAGTGGCGCCCTGATCCATGACTGGTGCAGATGTGACAGATGCCATCTTGGCCAACACATCCGGGATTGAACCAGGGGCCTCCCGAGGGAATAAATAATGAGCTATTACAAAAACATGAGCTATTACAGTTCAAGCTAAAGAACCCATGCTCTGTAGCGGGGACTTTAACAATATGTGTCCTCTGAGGACTTCTACCAACGGGACCCTGTAACACATACTCACCAGTGGGGTACACATAAATAATAATTTTGCCAGCTATGTTATGTAGATGCAGCTTGCAGAATGGCGATTCTGAACTTGTAAAGGTAAAATGCTGAAGCAAAATTTAGTGGCCGTAGAAAAACAAAATGAAACTCAGAGTACAACCAAACTATGGCCTTGAGTCTGATCTTACTGAAGGCCCTGTGCAACTCTCATTTGAGCTAATGGGAAAGACTCCATTTGACTTCAGTAGGAATTGGATTGGGGTTTTTCACTGATGTGCATTGGAGTAATGTCAGTGAAGTCAGTGGAATGGGGGGAGAGGTGTAAAAATGAGATGAGCAGAATCAGAATCAAGCTCTTCCACTTCACTTCCCCTTTAGCTACAGAGTTTAGTGACACATCTGCTTGAAATGAAACCTGGAGCTTGTACAGAGCATGTCTCCAGGACAACTACCTAGGGCAGGGGTGCCCAAACTTTTTTCAAAGAGGGCCAGATTTGATGAAGTGAACATGCGTGAGGGCCGACCATTTTGCTGACATTCTTTGAACCATTAAAATTAAATGCAAATTAACTATTTTATGTAAAGTTTATTGCAAACGGCATACTTTTCATTTCGTCACATGGATGACAAATCTAAACAGGTGTTAAAACATATCTGAAGGCCAGATGAAAAAAAAAATCCAGGAATCTGAAATATATGTCAGGAACATTGTAAAGTACATTACATATTATTGGTAATAAAGGTTGTCTGTCAACTTTTAAGTTCAAAAAATATGAACAGGAACATAACACCAAGTATACATGTTGTGTCCAAATATATTTATAACTGATTTAGACCAACTGACATTAACTGAGCTTTTACAATGTATTCATCTCAATACATATGGATTCGTTGGGGGCCATAAAAGATAGATATTGCCAAATTACCTGTGGGGCCGTATTAAACCGGAACACGGGCCGCAATTGGCCCGCGGGCCGGACTTTGGACATGCCTGACCTAGGGTGTCTCACTTCTTCTGATGAGCTAGTGCTGCAGCTGTGAAATAAGCGGCAGTTGAGCTGACAGGAAGCAACTGAGTCATTCAATCTCAAGCTTGAAATCACTGATTCTTCAATTTAAACCTTAGCCTTTGTGTGTATTAGGAGTCACTAGTCTTGACTTCCAACTGTAGCTGAGCTGCAATCACCTTACATCACTCTGGTGTTTTGTTCATCTCTCAAATATGGGGCAGGGGTGGAGTTCCCACTTCTGTCATAGGTAAGGAAATGGAAAGATAAGATTGTAGCAGTTTAAAGGAAAGAAAAGGAATAATTACTTACACATACACACAAAGTCTCTTTGGAAGGGCAAGGGAATCTCAGTTACTTTTACATTGTGGTTTTCCTAGTCTGCCCCAAGTATTGTGGTTTACCCAGCAAGATTGTTTCTTCTGTTATCATTTGCTGTAGTGCTTGCCTGGAAGTCCGAGCTGAGTGCTAGGTGTCAAACAACCTCCTAGGGCGAGACAGCCGCTTCCCCAAAGAGCTTATAGTCTGAGCAGTTAAGAGAGAGGAAGGAAGGATTTTTATTGCTGTTATACTGGTGGGAAACTGAGGCACAGAGTTTAAGTGACTCACTGAAGGCTGCATAGGGAATTCATGTAAGAGCTGGGAATGAACCCAGCTTTCCTGAATCCCAATCCATTGCCATAACCACAAGATCACCCTCTCTCTACAGCCCTGTCCCTGCATGCTGTTTGTCAAGGAACCAGTGATTAGGCTGTGTGGTCAGAGCAGGAGTCAGGCCTAGTGGTAGGAGTCTGAATGCCAAAGCCTAGGACTGAGGTGGAGTTGGGGTTAGGAATCAGAACTGGATTTCCAGGAGTCAAGGAAAGTGGGAGCAGGGCTGGTTCTGATGTAGGAGGGAGGCTGGAACAGGTTAGAAACCTGGTGCAGGGGCAGGGTCTGGCTGGAGCAGTGAAGAAACAGGGCTTGTAGAGATGAGCACAGAGAGACATAGTCCTTTGGCAGGTGAGCTGAACAGCTATCAAGCTGCTGCTGGGCTTAAAAACGAGCCTACTGGTTTCCTTGGCCACTCAGGCAACCTAACTGGCTGGTTGGGGTGTCAGGAATATGGGGCAGGCACATCTGCAGGGCAGATCCCTGCACCTTATGGAGACCCACTGACCTCTGTGCCAGAGCAGGGGGCTGCTGCATGTCTCCAGTTGCAGGATGGGGCTTGAGAAGAGCTGCATGCCACTATGGGAGGGACAAGTCTGGAAGGCCACTCCATTGCAGAGTTGCTAGCCCTTGGAGTGAGAAAACAGGAGTGGAGCTTGAACTGGAGTCTGCTGAATGGCAGGGCAGAACCACGTCACAGGGCCACCAGGGTTTAGTGTGGGCTTTTAAGTTTCAATGTGAGATACAGAGAGAGGCTCCATTCAGAGGCTGTTGTGAAAGTTCCCCGTTATGGAGGAATATCTCAGCAAAGCCTACAGTGCAAACACCGTTGGCCAGAGGGAGGAAGAACAGCTGCTGGCATCAGCCCACCTGTATGTATTTAACCCCCTTCTGTTTCAGGTAGGAAGGCTCCTGTATTTCTCCATCACGAAATGGGACTTGGTCTCTTCATCTCAAAAAAGATATACTGGCATTAGAAAAGGTTCAGAGAAGGGCAACTAAAATGATTAGGGGTTTGGAACGGGTCCCATATGAGGAGAGATTAAAGAGACTAAGACTTTTCATCTTGGAAAAGAGGAGACTGAGGGGGGGATATGATAGAGGTCTATAAAATCATGAGTGGTGTGGAGAAAGTGAATAAGGAAAAGTTATTTACTTGTTCCCATAATATAAGAACTAGGGACCACCAAATGAAATTAAGGCGCAGCAGGTTTAAAATAAATAAAAGAAAGTTCTTTACACAGCGCACAGTCAACGTGTGGAACTCCTTGCCTGAGGAGGTTGTGAAGGCTAGGACTATAACAGGGTTTAAAAGAGAACTAGATCAATTCATGGAGGTTAAGTCCATTAATGGCTATTAGCCAGGATGGGTAAGGAATGGTATTCCTAACCTCTGTTTGTCAGGGGGTGGAGATGGATGGCAGAAGAGAGATCGCTTGATCATTACCTGTTCGGTTCACCTCTCTGGGGCACCTGGCATTGGCTACTATCAGCAGACAGGATACTGGACTAGATGGACATTTGGTCTGACCAGGTATGGCAATTCTTATCTTCTTAGTTCTAGGCTTTTCTGGGGCAATCTTTCATCAAAGCTGAGGAGCTGGCTATGTTTATAGGCATGAAGTCACATGGCCATTATTTGCCATGGGCATGTGTGCAGCAGTGTTCAGCACTAATGCACAACAAATGTTAGGTGGATGGAATTTATTCTGGTTCTAGTTTATCTCCAAAGAACAAGGGGCTCAAGGACTGGCATACCAGCTCAGACTGATGCTCCACTTTATCCATCTCCCTGATTCTGACAGCAGTCAGTACCAGCTGCCTCAGATGTAGCTGCAATAAAACTTGAAGTAAGCTATCATAGAACAACCTGGTGACGGGGACATTTACTTCACGGATGGCTTGTGGTTTTGGCTGTGTCTACACTAGGGCTATGTCTAGACTGTTCTATTTTTGACAGAGGATATACAAATTCCATTTTCTTCCGATCTCACTTTTGAAAGTGGATCTTTCGAAAGTGAAAGTATTCTGGACATGGGTTTTTTAGGAAGAAAACCCTTTTTCGAAAGAAAGAAAGAAAGAAAGAAAGAAAGAAAGAAAGAAAGAAAGAAAGAAAGAAAGAAAGAAAGAAAGAAAGAAAGAAAGAAAGACGCTCTTCCTTAAAAAATGAGGTTTATGTGTTTTTTTCGAAAAAGGGTTTTTTCCTGAAAAAAATGCACCCAGACTACTTTCACTTTTGAAAGATCCGATTTCAAAAGCGAGATCAGAAGATATGCAAATTCCCACCGAATTTGCATATCCTCTTTCGAAAACAGCACGTAGTTTAGACGTACCCTAGAAGTGCTACAACAGCAGCACAACTTCTGTATACACTGGAGCATTGGTCAACTGAACATTGCCTATGGCGTGAAATTATTCACAGCCCTGAACAATGTAGTTAATCTGCTCTCAATCTGTAGTGTGGGCCAGCCCTAGGGAATCAAGAGAAAGAAACAGAACTAAGACCCATGTGTTTCAAAGGAGATTTGTGATTGTGGATATTGAACACTGAGATACCTCTAGGAAGCGTGATTTCTAGAGGACTTTCAGCACTCTGAAAATCAGGCCCTTGTCTGGTATCTCTGGATGGGCGCCCAAAAGTTACTCCCTGGTAACTTTTGAAAATCAAGACCAAGTTCCCCCCAGTACGATACCTCTCTACCTCCTTGCACATTTCCTGGACTGATCGGTAGAGGTAGATCAGAATTAAATCCTTAGAGTGTAATATGCTCAACCACTAAGGAAAGAGACACTGAGCTTTTGTGTGTTCAATTTCTGTCTACCAGACAGTTTCCCTTTTTTAAAAAATTGAGTGGGTTTAATATAAAGGAAAATATTAGCAAAGCCCATGCTGATCTGTGCCTGGATGAGTTTGAAGCGGCAGCCCCCACATCCTATGTTTAACGTTGCTTTTGATGTTACCTAATGAACTTGGATCATCTAAAAGGTTCCATTTAGAAGGCTTAAAAATCTGGAAACCATTTGACAATTAAGCCAGAAGACGCGACAGGGTGTGTTTTATGGGCCCTATTAATGGATGCCTCAAGGTGTGTTGTGGTGTGGCCTCTTGCCTTTATTCACCCATGCTGGGTATTAATGGCCTGATAAAACTCACCCCAGAGCATTATATTGCTGTGATATCATTTAAAGGGGGGGTGGGTGGGAAATTAGCTTATTGTTCTAAGGGAAAGGGCAGCCAAGATTTAAAAAAAAGAAGCAAATCCAAACAAAACTGCTTCTCACTGTATGCTTTCCTAGCACGCACAGCAAATACAGTGCCAGGCTCTCCTTTCTGATCAGCTCTGTTTCATCCAAGTAATAGCAGCTGGGGGGCATTTGTGCAATGCAGGGCTATCTCAGCTGGCATTAGATGTGTAAGGCACCCTAGAATGCCAGCATCAGGGCCTAGATCCCACATCTTCCCTGAAGGCTGTGTCTCAACTTGAGCATTGCCTTTTGCAGGGGAACCTATGGATTGCACTTTGTGGCCTTGAACTGTTGATGTTAGACCTGATCCTGCAAGGTGCAGGGTTCCTATTTCAAGATACTGGGTGCTCCCAGTTCCTGACAGCCTCACCGATTATAGGGGCCATTGAACACCACGCAGGGCTGAACTCTGGGGGAATGGAACATTCCTGTCTGTGAGCCATTTTGCAAAGCCAGCCTATTACCCTATAGTAGGATGGCTCCACTGTTTGGTGGGACCCTTGCTGCCACATAGTACCCGTTCCAGCTAGCACTTGCTGAAGGTGGCTTTGTGAACAGTTGTTGAATGGAGACTGGCCACGCTCCCTTCGATAGACTGTACTTCCAAATGCACAAGGCAGTAAGGGGCCTAGTTCACCTGCTCCCAGCCCTGTATTTCCAGCTGTCCCATGGCTGGCTGTGATAGGAAACAATCTACTCATAGCATATAAAGAATATCATTAAGCAAGGGCAGGCTTTGTGCTCTTTGGAATCCAGATGGGGGTACTTTGGACTAACCAGCAGGGTCATGTGGCTGTGGAATAGCCTTCCCCAGGAAGTGGAGAAAACCCCAACACTTAACCAATGTAAAGACAGACCAAGCTCGTAAATGTACAATGGGGAACAACCAGGAACTGGTAGGGGGATGAAATCAATGATCAAATAGGTCTTTCCTCTCTTCAGTGGCTATGAGCTACATAGACACATTGTCCTTGGAAGTGCAGCTGGGAGACAGTGCCTCTGACATGTCTAATTTCTTTAATGCTGATTCCTATGCATGACAGATGAATAATCTACTTGGTTCATTGGGCTGGCATGGAACATTTCTCCTGGAGCTGCTGGGGTAGTACTACGACCCTGCCTTCGCCTTACTTCTCCAGGCCCACTTTCAGCCACATGCATTAGCCTACTTTATTGGGCTGATGGCACTAGTTTGAATCCAGCTTGTCACCGGTGATTGGAATTCAGTGCTGTCTGGAGAGCTCAGTCTAGGTCATTCTGGAGTTCTGCAAGGCCCTGAAGATAAGGGCAAGAAGTTTAAACCTGACATAATGGGCCACAGAGACTGAACGGCTTTGTCTCCCTAATGGTGGGCTCTCCAGCTCAGGCTGAGACACATCTGTTTTAGTACTTGGTCCATTGGGGGATATTAGGTGCTATGGTAATACAAATAATAACAATGGATAGTGATGTGGATTTCCATGGCTTTTATCAGGTTTCTCTCCTTGCACACACAGAAATCATGTAGGTATAATTCTTCACTCCTGTTTATTTGCAGAAACAAGTCAAGTCACTTAGAAAAATAAGAGCCTGATAGCGGCCACAAACCAGGTTCCTAGATAATCAATGAGGAGCCCTGTGGCACCTTAAAGACAAAGGCCATTTCTAGACTTACAGAAAAATTGATGCTGAGGAAGTCGATCTTCCAGCATTTGATTTAGTGGGTCTAGTAAAGTCCCACTAAATTGAATGCTGAGGGTGCTCCTGTTGGTGCCAGTACTTTTCACTGGCACGAGAGGTAAAAGAAATCAACGGGAGCATTTCTCACATTAACCTCCCGCTGTGGGAACAGCACTGAAGTTCAGTTTAAGGTGCATCAGATCCATTATTTACATAGCTGGAATTGCCTATCTTAAGCCAACCTTCCCCCCGCAGTATAGACCAGCAGATTTATTTGGGCATAAGCTTTCATGGGTCAAAACCATTTGTTCAGATGCACGGACCTCATCAAGTCTTTAAGGTGCCTCAGGATTCCTTGTTGTTTCTACAGATACAGACTAAACCCAGCAACCTCTCTGAGACTAGACAGTCAAGTAACACAAAGTATCACAAAGTGTGGGTCTAAATAGCTGCAGTGCCAAATTGCACCTGTGCTGCTTTGCACCCAATACACATAGCTCATGCTGCCATTATACACATTCTATGATGAGAGGTGTTCAGTCTGCAGGAGTACCTCTCCACTATTCTTCCCAATACTACATTCATATGGAAGGGTATCACTGTGTGAAGCACCTGGGCCGAAACACACAGGCCTGTAGGCGGAAGCAGGGTTGTTCCCTGCCACTGCTGTCTGTGGCGCCTGAGCCACAGGGCTGTGATATGCTGCTCATTCTGAAGTCCAGGACGTGAATACGTTTTCTGTTTGGAAAGCTTTCAGAGACCTGGCAAAGCTGCTTTGAATACAGCCAGTGAGGGGAGCCATCAGGGCAAAGCCTCCTGAAAGGAGAAATTGAAAACCGTCTAGTAAGAAAATGTGTATACATGTGGCATGACATTTATTTATTATACTGTGCGGCGGCACTTTTACCCAGGCAGAGTTAAAAGCTCCTTAGTGAAAACGATGGATTTTTCTAAGCTCTACCAGGATTTAGCTCCTCCAGGGAATGTATAAACAAAGCAAATTTTCAAAGTCCTCTTAGTTGCAAATAATCATTAGCCAATTATAGGGCCCTGCCATTCTGTTTGAGTGACAGTGCTGAGAATGGAAAATGACCCCACAATCCAGCCTTTCCTCTCTAGGACTCGCCTAACTGTGCAAACAACATACAAAACAGTTTGCAGCTGTACAGGCTGGACCTCCCTGGTCTGGAACCCTTGGGACTTGACCGGTCCTGAATTAGGGGATTTTCCCAACCAGGAGAGGTCCCTCTCCTCATGACCAGTGTTCCCTCTAAGATGCATGGCAGCACAGCTTCGCAGGAGATTAATCAGCCCCGCCCAGTCATTCAGATCTGTGCACAGAGCCCTGAGCCTCTGGCTGGGCAGGGCAGGGCAGATTAATCACCGGTGAAGCTGTGCTGCCATGCACCTTAGAGGTAGCACTGCTCATGCTGAATGCTGCTCCCCCCCGCCCCCAACTAGGGCTCCAGCAAGGCCCCCCTGCTGCTTGGCTGGCGATGGCTCCCTGGGCTGGAGTTCCCTGGCTACCGCTGGGGCCGGAGCTACACAGCTGCTGCCAGCCCTCCATGACACCCAGTTGCTGGGGTCAGAACTCCCTGTTTTGCTGCCTCCCCAAAAAAACCTCCTGGCTGAGTCGCCTACCTCCCTGCCACACTCCTGCCTTGGGCCAGACCTACCTATACCTGGGCTCTGTGGTCCAGGAACATCTGTGGTCCTGCCGAACCATGGACATTACTGGACCAGAGAGCCTGGTAAAGGGGGATACAGCCTGTACAAACATTTTTTTAGAACCAGCTAAGTAGTGGGAAAGCTTAGGAGACTGAAGGCAGAGGTCACTTTTCCCCTCTAGTTTGTATTCAAATTCCAGTCCTTATTCATGGTTCACCGATGTTGCTGGAACAGAGAGTACCAGATTTGGGATGTACATCCTGTAGTTTGTGAGGTGCTCTAGCAGTGTTTGAAGTGAAAGAGGCTACAGAAACCCAAAATACCAGTCGTGGGCCTCTTTTTCATCATGACTGATATAGGAGGAACTAAGTGCAGCTGTCCCTATATTATTCTGATTAGTTTGTAGATAACACTGGCAAATGGAATTATGTGATTTCCTCTCATAAATGTTGGCCTCGGGCAGCATTTCTTCAGTGACTCCACCCTCACCTGTGATTTTATTAGATGTCTGACACTCATGAAACAGGAGAATGACCACTAGCAGACTTGTCCTGCAAAAGCTTTGTGCAGCCACAGCCCTAACTGGCCTCCAGATCTCTAAGAGAAATTCAGATTCTGCACGGTCTTGAAGCCCTTCTTTTTTAGCTGAGAGAAAAATCAAGGCATCCTAGCATGGTGCTTGTGGGAGGTGTTCCTACTTTCATATGGATGTAAAATCAGTGCCCTGATCATATATGTGTCTTGAAATAGCCTAGAGCACTTTGGAATGAATTGGGGTGTCCTGGAAAAATTCTAGTTCCCAGCATGTTCTGTCTGCTTGATATTCAACTGGCTTTGTGTTTTTTCAATTTCCCTTTAAAAAAGTGTTTTGTTCCTGACACAGAGTAGCTAATTCATTCCACCCAAGCTGTGTTAGTAAGATGGGTGAATGATCCCTCTTATGCAGAGTCTTTAAAACACTTCAGGATGAAAAGCACCACATAAATATAAGTTATTAGAAAGCATCTCCAATGAGTAACCTTATTTTGACTGGATAGCTGAACTTAACTGTAGATCTATCTTTCATCATCTACATTTCTCAAGTTGTATCTGCTCAAACTCATGATCATGAAGAATTTTTTGACTTCCTTTTCAGTTGTGTGTGTGTGTGTCCATTGAAAGACATAGTAAATGAAGACACTTTTCATGCCAGACTTGATTTCTTTGAAGTTTTCAGGGTTTGGCAGTAATAATGACAGAAAGTTTTGCTTTCAGCTTGGAAGAAAAGAGTGGGTTGGAGGGGAGGAGGGAAATGTCAGGTTTTTATTTAATTAATTAACCAGATGAGTTAGTTTTTGTATGACACAGTGGGGAAGATTAAAGCCAACATTTTCAAAACTGGCTTTTAGTTTCAGATGCCTCTGTTTTTAGCTGTCCAGCATTAGACACTAAAAATCTGTTTCTTTGGAGGCGCAGGTAGGGTTAATAAATTAGTTTTGCATGTGGGTCTGAAAGCAGTGAGGTCTGTGATTCACTACTGCTTGCAGGAGTGAGTCCCAGTGTTGCTAGCTCTCATGAGATTTAGTGTATTCCTTAAAGCCTCAGCCCCTGGAGTCTTGTGACTACGTGGAAAATCTCAACCTTTATTTTGTAAAAAAGTAACTTTTTTGTCCTCATGTTTGCAGAGAGAGGCTTGAAAAGGTGACTGTAGAAAACCCCATAGGTTCAAAAACCTGAGGGTAAAGAAAAAGACTGCAATTTTATTTTTTAAACCTAATGATTTTTAAGTTGGTTTTCTTATTTTGGCTGGGGCTGACTCAAGAGACCTGTGAGGAAAAGGTTAAAAAACTGGGTATGTTTAGTCTTGAGGAAAAGAGACTGCGGGAAGACCTGGTAAGTCTTCAGATATGTCAAGGGCTGTTCTGATAAGAACCAGAATGAATTGTCACCATGTGCATTCAGTGTAGCACAAGAAGTAAGGGGCTTAATCTGCAGGAAGGGAAATGGAGGTTTGATATTAGGAAAAATTGTCTACGTATAGTTCAGCTCTGGAATAGGCTTCCCAGGGAGACTGTGGGAAGGGTGGTTTTTAAAAGCAGGTTAGATAGACACTTGTCAGGGATCATAGAATCATAGAACCAGAAGAGACCTTAGAAGGCCATCAAGTCCAGCCCCTTGCCCAAGGCAGGACCAATCTCAATTAAATCAACCCTGCCAGGGCTTTGTCAAGCTGAGACTTAAACACCTCTGGGGATGGAGACTCCACAACTTCCCTAGGCAACCCATTCCAGTGCTTTACCACCCTCCTAGGCTATGTCTAGACTGCAAGCCTCTTTCGAAAGAGAGCGTCTAGACTGCACGTTGAACTTTCGAAAAAGCGGCTTGCTTTTTCGAAAGAAAGCATCCAGTGAGTCTGGATGCTCTCTTTCGAAGAAGCCCTATTTACATTGAAGAACGCCTTCTTTCGAAAGAGGAACTTTCGAAAGAAGGCGTTCTTCCTCGTGAAATGAGGTTTACCGCCATCGAAAGAAAAGCCGCATTCTTTCGATTTAATTTCGAAAGAACGCGGTTGCAGTCTAGACGCAGGTGAGGTTTTTTCGAAAAAAGGCTACTTTTTTCGAAAAAACCCCTGAGTCTGGACACAGCCCAAGTGAAATAGTTATTCCTAATATCCAACCTGGACCTCTCCCACCACAACTTCACACCATTGTTCCTTGTTCTGCCATCCATCACTACTGTGAACAGCCTTTCTCCATACTCTTTGGAACCTCCCTTCAGGAAGTTGAAGGCTGCTATCAAATCCCCTCTCACTCTTCCCTTCTGCAGGCTAAATAGACCCAGAGCCTCTCCCCGTAGGTCATATGCTCCAGTCCCCTAATCATTTTGGTTGCCCTCTGCTGGACCCTCTCCGATGTGTCCACATCCTTTTTGTAGTGGGGGGCCCAGAACTGGACACAATATTCCAGATGTGGCCTCACCAGAGCCAAGTAAAGAGGACTAATCACATCTCTGGATCTGCTGGCAATGCTCCTCTTAATGCAACCTAATATGCCATTAGCCTTCTTAGCTACAAGGGCACACTGTTGACTCATATCCAGCTTCTCATCCACTATAATCCCCAGGTCCTTTTCTACATAACTGCTACTTAGCCAGTTGGTCCCCAGTCTTTAACAATGCTTGGGATTCTTCTGTCCCAAGTGCAGGACTCTGCACTTGTCCTTGTTGAACCTCATCAGATTTCTTGTGGCCAAATCCTCCAATTTGTCTAAGTCACTCTGGACTCTATCTCTGCCCTCGAGTGTATCTACCTCTCCCCCTAGCTTAGTGTCATCTGTGAGCTTGCTGAGGGTGCAATCTATCCCCTCATCCAGGTCATTAATAAAGAAGTTGAACAAAACAGGTCCCAGAACTGATCCCTGAGGCACTCCGTTAGAAACTGACCGCCCTCCTGACAATGAACCGTTGATCACTACCCGCTGGGCCCGACCTTCCAGCCATCTTCTTATCCATCTTACAGTCCATTTATTCAACCTACATTCCCTTAACTTGCTGGCAAGAATGTTGTGGGAGACTATATCAAAAGCCTTGCTAAAGTCAAGGTATATCCACTGACTTCCCCATATCCACAGAGCCAGTTACCTCATCATAGAAGCTAATCAGATTGGTCACGCATAACTTGCCCTTCATGAATCCATGCTGACTATTCTTGATCACCCGCCCCTCTTCCAAGTGCTTTAAAATGGATTCCTTGAGGATCCCCTCCATGATTTTTCCAGGGACTGAGGTAAGACTAACCTGCCTATAGTTCCCTGGATCATCCTTCTTCTCTTTCTTATAGATGGGCTCTACATTTGCCTTTTTCCAATCGCCCGGGATCTCTCCTGATCTCCACGACTTCTCAAAGATAATGGCCAAAGGCTCCTCAATGACATTTGCCAACTCCCTCAATACCCTCGGATGTATTAAGCCGGACCCATGGATTTATGTACTTTTAGCTTTTCTAAATAGTTCCTAACCTGTTCTTTCCCCACCAAGGGCTATCCACCTTCATCCCATATTGCATCACTTAGTGCATTAGTCTGGGAGCTGACGTTGTCCATGAAGACAGAGGCAAAGAAAGCATTAAGTACTTTAGCTTTCCCCACATCATCTGTCACTAGGTTACCGCCCTCATCCAGTAAGGGTCCTACACCCCCTCTGATCACCTTCTTCTTGCTAACATGCCTGTAGAAACCTTTCTTGTTATCCTTCACATCCCTTGCGAGTCGCAATTCCAATTGCGCTTTCGCCTTCCTGATAACTCCCCTGCATTCTCGAGCTATACATTTATATCCCTCCCTAGTCATCTGTCCAAGTTTCCACTTTTTGTAAGCTCCCTTTTTGTGCCTAAGTTCACCAAGCATTTCCCCGGTAAGCCAATCCGGTCTCCAGGTCTCTGAGGGAGTCAAAGTCTGCTTTTCTGAAGTCCAAGGTGTGTATTTTACTACTCTCTTTTCTTCCTTTGGTTGGGATCCTGAAATCTACCATCTCATGATCACTGCTTTCCAGGTTGTCACCCACCTCTACTTCCCCTATTAGTTCCTCCCTGTTTGTGAGCAGCAGGTCAAGCTGCGCACAGCCTTTGGTTGGATCCTGCAGCACTTGTACCAAGAAGTTATCACCAACATTCTCCAAAAACTTCCTGGATTGTATGTGTACTGCTGTATTGGTTTCCCAACAGATGTCAGGGTGATTAAAGTCCCCCACGAGAACCAGAGCCTGCGATCTGGAAACTTCTGTCAGTAGTCCAAAGAAAGCCTCGTCTACCTCATCCACCTGATTCAGCGGCCTGTACCAGACACCAATCACAACATCACTGCTGTTGCTTACACCTCTAAACTTGACCCATAGACTCTCAATGGGCTTTTCTCGTCTATATACTGGAGTTCAGAGCAATCATAGTGCTCTCTTACATACAGTGCAACTCCTCCTCCTTTTCTCCCCTGCATGTTCTTCCTGAACAGTTTATGCCCTTCCATGACAGTGCTCCAGTCATGCAAATCATCCCACCAAGTCTCTGTTATGCCAATCAAATTGTAGTTCTTAGACTGGGCGAGGGCCTCCAATTCTTCCTGTTTGTTACCCAGGCTTCTCGCATTGGTGTACTAACACCTTAGCTAACCAGTTGATCGCCCTACCCTCTGCATTCGAATCAGGGGTCCTCCTTTGTTGCTCATTCCTCTTTGCATTTCTTCAGGGTATCCGACTTCCCCACTCCTCTCAGGGTTTTGGTCACCGTCCCCCAATGAACCTAATTTAAAGCCCTCCTCACTAGGTTTGCAAGCCTGTCCGCGAAGATGCTCCTTCCTCTCTGTTAGGTAGGTCGCATCTCTACCTAACAATCCTTGTGCCCGGAACAGAGTCCCATGGTCGAAGAATCCAAAGCCCTCTCTGCAACATCACCTGTGCAACCATGCATTTACTTCCTCAATTCGACAATCCCAACCCAGTCCTTTCCCTTCAACAGGGAGAATGGACGAGAACACCACTTGCGCTCCGAATTCTTTGATCCTTCTTCCCAACTCTACGTAATCCGCAGTAACCCGCTCAAGGTCATTCTTGGCTGTATCATTAGTTCCCACATGGAGAAGCAGGAAGGGGTATCGATCTGAAGGTTTGATCGATTTTGTAAGCCTCTCAATCACATCCTGAATTCGAGCTCCTGGTAAGCAGCACACCTCTCAAGATGCCAGGTCCAGATGGCAGATGGATGGCTCAGTCTCTCTTAGGAGGGAGTCCCCAACCACCACCACCCACCTTCTTCTTTTGGGGGTGGTGGTCGTGGAACCCCCATCGCTAGGACTATGCATTCCATGCCTTTCAGTTGAAGTGGCAGGCTGCTGTCGCTTTATTTATCTGCACATCCATAGATACTGTGGACTGTAGCTCCCATTGGCTGTGGATCGTAGTTCCCAGCCAATGGGAGCTGTGGGAAGTGATGTCCCAGTCTGCATTGCAAGTGGCCATACTTGTGAGTGCGCAAGTAAATCGAGCACTGGAGACTCCCACTAGGGACTAACCTGGGCGAACTGCATCCGGCCCACAGGCCGCTTTTTGCCCACTCTTGGTCTAGGCCCAGCTCCTGGGCAAGCTCCATCTGCCACCATTATGAGTCTCCCCCTACCGGCTGTCAGTGTCCCATGGAAGCCAGTCCCAGTATCCAGACAGCGAGGGTCTGGCCCTCTTTTTATAATGAGTTGGAATATGGCACAGTCAGTTTTCGCTGCTCCGGGTTCTTACACTCTCACACAAAGGGGCTTCTCAGCCATGATGCTTGGCTCTGAGTTTCCCCCAGTGCAGAGAACTGGGATTCCAACCAAGTCCTGTCTCTGCGGTATATGAAACCAGATAGGAAAAGATACATAGTCGGGCTCCCACAAGGCTTTCCTTTGAAATACATGTCAGACACTGGAGCAGGTGAGAAATGTTTCCCAACCTCTGAACTTGTAAATGGATCAGCTGAGCAAAGCCAGTGCAGCATTCTTCTATCTCTGTTGGCATGGAGCAGGCTGTATTAATAGAGCAAAGGGGCTACGAGACAGAGGTCTGTTTCTGGGCTTAGATCAGGCATACAAAGAGCAGACGAATAGTTGCACAGACAGGCTGCAGGTCCCATTGGCCACTGAAAGGGTTTGCCAGCCTAAGCTGTATTTTCCTCTTTTATGGTAAGCTTTTCCTAGCAAGCCCTTCCAGACAAACAATACTTACATGAGCCATAACACCCCCTACAGGCCATCTCCAGAACTGCTTTATTTCAGTGCTCAAAATAATAATGGTTTTCAAACTTTTTTTCTCATGACCCAATTGAAGAAAAATGTTGATGCCTGCAACCCAATATAATTTGACTAGAGTGTGGACTCCAGGATGGGGCTTGGGATGGGGCTGAGGATGAGAGCTTTGGGAGGGTCAGGGCTGGGGCAGGAGAGGCTAACATTGAGCGGCTCTTGGGAAGTGGTACGGTGGGGCTCTGAGGCAGCATCCTGCCTCTCCTGGCACTGCAGAGCATGCTGTGCCCCAGAATCAGCCAGCAGCATGTTCCCAGCCAATAGGAGTGCAGAGCCAGTGCTCAGGGTAGGGGCAGTGCACAGAGCCCTGAGCGTTTTACCCTCCACCCCCAACCTATGGGCTGGGGATGCTGCCGGCTGCTTCTAGAGCAAAGCAGTTTGAGGTGCCAAGACAGGCAGAGAGCTGGCTTAGCACCTCCACTGGCCACCTGATTCCCCTGCAGCAACAAGACCCAGTGCCTGACATTCCATGACCCACTACTGGGATACAACCCAAAGTTTGAAAACCACTGGTCTAAAACCTTCCACTTAACTGGATTGCTACTAGCATCTTCTAAATGAAGAGTGCTATCCGGATATTCAACTCCTCCTTAAAAGTTAACAGTATATCGGTAACTGATGGCATCTTCTGTACTATACCCATTTGTGTATGGGCAAGACAACTTTAAAAGATAGTTCTTAGAAAGGCACTATTACTTTAGGGGTGGTTGAGTGGATGCTGCAGTACGGGAAAGTTGGAACCCCCATTGTCAGGATTGAAGACCGTCAGCTGAGCCTGAAGACTAATTGGCCCAGCCTCCAGGCAGATTAATGAGTTTAGCTGTGTGGCAATAGGACTGCCTAATTGCCTGGGCGGCTGATGAGAGCCCGCAGGTCTGCTTTTAAGTTCAGCAGCAGCAGTAGGGAGATGGCTTCAGTCCAACCCAACTCTGTTTCTGCGCTTGCTCCTGACTCTGGTTTTGTTCCCTGGCTTGACTTTTGGTTCCCACCTCTGACCTCTGGCTCAACTCCTATCTTCCAGTTCTGACTCTGACCCCTGGCTTGACCTCAGCTTTCGACTCTGGCTCTAGTCTTTAGATCTGATTCCCTATACCCCCATTATGACACTCACAGCTGTAAAGTGCAGTGAGAATCAGATGCAGTGCAGTAATGAGGTTCTTAGAGTTGTATATCTATATCTGTCCACACACATATGCATCTGGTGGGGGTTGAAATGTCATTCATTTTTAGAGATGCAGTATGGGCCTGTGCGCCATTTTTAAGTCCCACTTAAGCTCCATTTTCAGACATTTGAAGTGATAAGTCAGAACAGAAAGGCATAGTCTGCAAAGCAACTAATACAAGAGCATAAGATGTAGAATAGGACTAAAAAGACAAAACACCTGCACGGGTTTAATTCTAGACACCAACTTAGTCTATTCCTTTTTGCAGAGGACTAAGCAGCTAGGAGATACAGCTAAGCTTTCCAGGTGGCATGGCATATGGATCCTCTCCTTTGTCAACTTAGCTCTGTGCCACACACCTAGCAAGGAGAAAGCTGAGTTGCAGTTGTTAAAAGGGCACATTTTCTTTGAGGGTGATCCTTTCAGCATGGGATTGGCCAGTGTTTGGGGGTCACCCATTATAGGGACGATTAAAGTATGTACACCTGGTTTTCCCAAATCATCTGTATTTGTAAATTTGGCATCCAGCCCAGGCAGGGCCATGATAAACGTTAAGATATTTTAATAGCACGTATCGCTTTTACAATGTATTTTTAAAATGTGACCAAATAAATTGTTGAGCGGGGAAAAGTTTGACTCCAACAAGGAAGCTGGTTCAAAGGATACAGTTCTTCCCTTTGAATGGGGCTTCCTGTCATTACGCATGGCGCTCTCGTACTTTATGCTGTATCAGGGGAATTTTTTAGGAAGGATGTTTGGCTGCTTTGGTTTCAGAGGAAGGTCAGGATTTAATAAACACCCGCACACCAGAGTCTGCTTTGCAGTAATCCCAAACGTCTGATGAAGCTGCCAAAAGCAAGGACATTCAGAGTAAATGCCAACTCTGCAGCAGGCGTATTGGGAGCCTTAATACTCAATTCCTTTGCTATGGTTTGATTCCCTCCCCAAAGCCAGATAGCCTGTCCCCACCCTTTAACTCTTCCAAGCCAGATTCCAGCCCTCCACCCCAGTAGAACTAGGCACCTCACCACTATCGCTTCTTGCTTTATGGCTGTTCTCCTTGTTGGAATTTCCATCGACTAGTCGATTAGTCAATAAGGGGGGGGGGGGTTGCTCACTATCCCCCTGCGCCTCTGCCTTTGAAATGTATAAAAGTTGCGGGCGGCTCTTGTACTTTGCAAAGGCAGAGGTGCAGCAGTTGGGACCCTATGCAAGCAGGGACTGCTTCGGTTCCCGCTCACATGGGTTCCCCCCAGTGCCTCTGCCTTTGAAAGGATGGCTCTTGTACATTTCAAAGGCAGAGGTGCAGGGGGATAGCAAGCACCCCCCATATCGACTAATTGAGTAGTCGATGGAAATTCCATCAACCACTCGATTTGTTGATTAATCAAAATTTAACATCCCTTCAAGTCAGCCATGTTTTTAAAGAGCCCGTGCTCTTGTACATTTCAAAGGGAGCAGGGACCGAAGCAGTCCCTGGTTCTCCACTGTGCTGCTTCCTTTGAAAGAGGCTCTTGTCTATTTCAAAGGGAGAGGTGCAGCAGTCGGGACCAGCACGAGTGGGGACTATTTCAGTCCCTGCTCGAGCCGTTTCCCCGCTGCATTTCTGCCTCCCCTGTCCTCCTCCAGAGACACAGCTGGGGGGAACCGGCTTTTAAACTGGCTCCCCCCAGCATCGGCTCCTGCTCCCGCCCCCCACCTTAGTGCCTCTCTCTGATAAAGGCAGTGGGTGGGGGGGAAGCGACTAGTCGAGTCACTACTTGATTACCTGATAAACATATGCTTATTGAGTAGTTGACTAGTCGCTTACATCCCTACTGACTAGCCGTACACACACGTATACGACAAAGTGAGGCTATGAGCCCCAACTGGTATCAGTCTATGTGGCTACACTGCCTTCCCATGAAGTGCCCAGGGAGCCTAATTATGAAAAATAATCCAAAAGTCATCATCAGAAGCTTTGCAGAGGGATTTGGGGGCTCAGGAAAAATGATCTGCTTCCCATCAGCCCTCTGGCCCATTCATTCCTCCGTCAACAACAGGATGCTCAGTGGAGAGGCGGGTGAGTCACCACGTCTTCCTGGCTCACTGGAGCTGGTTTTAGTTAGTTCTCTGCTAGTATGTGAAGGATTGTAGGCCACAAGGAAAGCAGCAGCAGCATAGAAACATAAGAGGGGAAGGCTGAGGTTCACCAGTGCCCATTCCTATGCCGTTCAATTCCAGAAATATTACCTAGTGAGAGATGCCCTTCAGATCTTAGCAGAGGAGCCTTCTTCATAGGTCATAGAGATTAGGGTTAGAATAGACTTGTTAAGCCATACATTCTATCTCCTTGCCACTGGAGAAGCATTGTATTTTGGGGTACGTGTAATAATGCTGTGTCCGGTGCCATTTTCAATGTGCCAAGCGATTGGTGTGGCTTCCATCGCATCCATTGAAAGTCTATTCCAAGGCCTAATAGATCACACAGTTTAAAAACCCTCCACGGTAAGGTGTAGAATTATAAAATCCACACACTGGGGAAAATGTCTTGCCAAGAACAAGGGTGGCAACCAATTTTACCTTGTACTATGAACAGGAATTGCTATGTCTGCATGTCTTGGCTCAGGATGCTGTTGGGGTCCAAGCTGTGCTACTGGCGTATAACTACATGGTTACTTGTATCCTGTAGCTTTCCTGCCCCTGAAATTGGGGACGGTTGAGTAGAGCTGTTTGTTTAAGGGAAATAAGACTTTGATTGAGATCCTCAGATATACACTGTTGCTTACTGCCACTCTTCTTGTGGACCGCAGCTGTAAAACCTGCTTAACCAGCTATTCAGGGCCCTCCTTGCCTAGGAGAAAGTTTGAATGGTAAAGAGGCAGTCTAGAGGCTCCAATGAAGCCTCCAGTAGCATGAGGTATGATCAGAATTTCCTGATTCTCCAACAATCCCTGGCTGCTGGAATGGACTGCTGAAGACCAAAGTCAGGGGTACTTTACCCCACTGAGGCTTCTACTTTTGGCTAAGGATTGGCCTGATGGTTGAAGAACCCAAGGACTGGAGGGATACCAAGATATCCTTCCTGAGCTGGGTTGGGCTCTGCTCCATCCCTGTCCCTTTACTGGATTTTGAGGGGAGCAGCCAGATCACTGCTGCACCCATGGGGAGGGGTGTTGCCCCAAAAACTGATACAAAGGGGGCCATGTAAGGTATCAAATGAAAGCTTTCCTTCTACTGGTTCTGTATATGCTATCCATATACTTGTGTAGTATTTGGGTGTGGAATTCATAGAATCATAGAATAATAGGACTGGAAGGGACCTCGAGAGGACATCGAGTCCAGACCCCCCGCTCTCAAGGCAGGACCAAGCTCCGTCTACACCATCCCTGACAGATGTCTATCTAACCTGTTCTTAAATATCTCCAGAGAGGGAGATTCCACCACCTCCCTTGGCAATTTATTCCAATATTTGACCACCCTGACAGTTAGGAATTTTTTCCTAATGTCCAATCTAAACCTCCCCTGCTGCACTTTAAGCCCATTACTCCTTGTCCTGTCCTCAGAAACCAAGAGGAACAAATGTTCTCCTTCCTCCTTGTGACACCCTTTTAGATATTTGAAAACCGCTATCATGTCCCCCCTTAATCTTCTTTTTTCCAAACTAAACAAGCCCAGTTCATGAAGCCTGGCTTCATAGGTCATGTTCTCTAAACCTTTAATCATTCTTGTCGCTCTTCTCTGTACCCTTTCCAATTTCTCCACATCTTTCTTGAAATGTGGCGCCCAGAACTGGACACAGTACTCCAGCTGAGGCCTAACTAGTGCAGAGTAGAGCGGCAGAATGACTTCACGAGTTTTGCTTACAACACACCTGTTGATACAACCTAGAATCATATTTGCTTTTTTTGCAACAGCATCACACTGTTGACTCATATTCAACTTGTGGTCCACTATGACCCCTAGATCCCTTTCTGCCATGCTCCTTCCTAGACAGTCGCTTCCCATCTTGTATGTATGGAACTGATTGTTCCTTTCTAAGTGGAGCACTTTGCATTTCTCTTTATTAAACCTCATCCTGTTTACCTCTGACCATTTCTCTAACTTGCTAAGGTCATTTTGAATTATGTCCCTATCCTCCAAAGAAGTTGCAACCCCACCCAGTTTGGTATCATCTGCAAACTTAATAAGCGTACTCTCTATCCCAATAGCTACATCATTGATGAAGATATTGAACAGTACGGGTCCCAAAACAGACCCTTGCAGAACTCCACTTGTTATCCCTTTCCAGCAGGATTTAGCACCGTTAACAACAACTCTCTGACTACGGTTATCCAGCCAATTATGCACCCACCTTATCGTGGCCCTATCTAAGTTATATTTGCCTAGTTTATCAATAAGAATATCATGCGAGACCGTATCAAATGCCTTACTAAAGTCTAGGTATATGACATCCACCGCTTCTCCCTTATCCACAAGACTCGTTATCCTATCAAAGAAAGCTATCAGATTAGTTTGGCATGACTTGTTCTTCACAAACCCATGCTGGCTATTCCCTATCACTTTATTACCTTCCAAGTGTTTGCATATGATTTCCTTAATTCCCTGCTCCATTATCTTCCCTGGGACAGACGTTAAACTGACCGGTCTGTAGTTTCCTGGGTTGTTCTTATTCCCCTTTTTATAGATGGGCACAATATTTGCCCTTTTCCAGTCTTCTGGAATCTCCCCTGTCTGCCATGATTTTTCAAAAATCATAGCTAAAGGCTCAGATACCTCCTCTATCAGCTCCTTGAGTATCCTGGGATGCATTTTATCAGGACCTGGTGACTTGCTGACATCTAACTTTCCTAAGTGATTTTTAACTTGTTCTTTGTGTATCCTATCTTCTAAACTTACCCTCTCTCTGCTTGTATTCACTACGTTAGGCACACCTCCAGACTTCTCGGTGAAGACCGAAACAAAGAAGTCATTGAACATCTCTGCCATTTCCAAGTTTCCTGTTACTGCTTCTCCCTCCTCACTAAGCAGTGGGCCTACCCTGTCCTTGGTCTTCCTCTTGCTTTTAATGTATTTATAAAAGGTCTTCTTGTTTCCCTTTATGCCTGTAGCTAGTTTGATCTCATTTTGTGCCTTTGCCTTTCTAATCTTGCCCCTGCATTCCCGTGTTGCTTGCCTTTGTTATTTGTCCTAGTTTCCATTTTTTATATGACTCCTTTGTATTTTGAGATCATGCAAGATCTCCTTGTTAAGCCAAGCTGGTCTTTTGCCATATGAATTATGAATATATATTCTGTGCCAATACTGGAAACTTCTCTGTTTGTGGCTGAGCAATAGGCAAGGAATGCTCAGCCTATAGACATGCTAATGAGCAAAGCTTCCAGAAACAATGGACCTCTGAAGGCCAAAGACATACCTGGCCACCGACCATGTGACTGTCTCCAGCTTGGAAGAAGCCAGGGGGGATATAAATAGGCCATGTGGCTGACTCCATCTTGGTGCTCAGCTCAGCTCTTCATCCCAGAGGCAGCCGTGCAGGGATCAACGAGCCGGAAGGAACTGTGGACCCATCCTGACATAGGATGTACACCAAGGACTTTAAAGCCAACAGTTATAACATCTCTGCTGCAAGTCTGCATCGAGAACGGGGAGATTCGATGCATGTAATGTATGATATTTTAACAACCTTACTCTCATGCTTTTCTTTCTTTTAGCAATAAACCTTTAGATTTTAGATTCTAAAGGATTGGCTCAGCGTGATTTTGTGGGTGAGATCCAGAGTGCAAATCGATCAGGATCTGTGGCTGGTTTCTTGGAACCGGACAAACCCGTTCGCGGTAGGTGAGATTGGGTTCTAAAATCCCACACCTGTAGGCAGGCCCGGAGCTGTTTGGGGCACGGAGAGAGCTGGGGTGTCAGAGGGGTTTTGCTGTGAGGCTTCTGGCTGTCCAGGCAGGCAGTGGAAGCGCTCTGTGGGACTGGTCTGTGGCCTCTTTGGGAAGGGCCTCCAGTAAGGAGCCCGAGTTTGAGCAATTCTCCCTGAGTGGATGCCTTCAGCTGTGCCCAGACCCGGCCCAGTCCGTCCCAGTCCCAGCTCAGAATATAAAACTTTGTCCTATCTCTGTCACCTTGTTCACATCTCTGGTGCACCTTCTTTGGTGCTGGCAAATTACCTATTTTCCTTCCTACAGGCAACAAGTCCATTTTCCCGCGCCATGACTTACAAAAGTATATTCCACTGGGAAGCAAAAAAATGTCCTTGGAGGCAGGGGCTGCTGGGAATGTGTCTAACATGTGGGAAGGCCCTGTCCCGTGCCCACTCATCTGCTCCCTCTGCTTCTCTTTTGCTCTAAATGGATTTGGGTTGGACACTAGCTACTGGTATGGAAAGTTTGGGCTAGCTCCTGAAAGCCCATTGGAGGCTCTGTTGTACAGGGTAGCGCAATAAGTCATAAGAAATAAGCAAACCCTTTCCAGTCCCATACTGGATGCCATGGCCAATGTTGTTTTAACTTAGCCACTAATTGCACATGGATTTTTTGGTGGTTGCTTTTGTAAAGCAGAGTGTAGAATTTGTGATTGATGCTGGAACACGCACCCTGCAGATTGCAGTTCCTTGGCTGAGCCCAGAATGGATCTGGCATTGGCCAGCTGTAGTTCAAGCTTCCCTCAGTCCACTAGTGTGGCTGAAGCTTTGCCCTGGCCAGACCACACCTGTGATTACCTATCTGGCACCATAAGCCTGCATGGTGGTTTATGTACCAGTGAGAAGATAGATCCCTGACATAGATTTGGTTTCTCTGACGAGATTGGTAACTTTGAGGGCAGTTTTCTCTATCAGGAAGTCATTCCACATTGGTCACCATGTGCTTTGGTGAGTGCTGAGAGCTCACAGGGGAGGGGGAAAGGTTTGGCATGCTGCCCCCACCCCTAGCACAATGTTGTAACTGCCATTGGCTGATTTCTGGCCAATGGGAGCTGCCTATTTGCAGGACAGGAAGTATGCGAAGTACCCCCACCTCCCAGACTTGCAGCATTCAGAACAGTGCACAAGGCTCCCACCTGGCTGAGAAACCTGCTGAGCAGGGCTCCTAGCCAGGAGCTGCCCAGGTAAGCTCCTCCCAGCCACAGCTTGCCTCTGGCACTCCAGACCCTCCCTCCTCCCAGTTCTCTGCCCCCCTCCTGCACCCCTACCTACATAACCCAAACCTCTGCTTCGGGATCCATACCCCTCCCAGACTGTGCACCCCCTCTTACACCCATCATCCAGATCAGAATCCTCTCTTGCACCCATTCCCTCTCCCAGACTCTGCTCCTTCGTCTCCTGCCCCAGCTCACAACCCCATCCTTGACTCAGACTTCTTCCCAGATCACACACCTCCTCCAATACCCCAGTCCCTTACCCCAAGCTCCCTTGTGCACTCATCCTCCATCCCAGAACCTGTACCCCCTCCATTAATATCATGTAAGAGTGCAGCCCTTGACCACTTACCAAATTCTTGGAGTGGCCCCCATCAAAAATTGCCCACCCCGATCTAGCCCATAGTCCCTTGCCAGAGAAGAAAACTAAATTCTCCCAATGAATTGTTGGCTTGAAATAATTGTCCCTGACTCTCAGCAGGCCTTTATACAACATCTTCCTGGCATCTAAAGGAAGGGATCAAAGAATATTCTGAGGATGGCATGCAGCCATTTTCTTCAGTGTATGCATGGATCGTTTTCATACATGTATTTTTCTAATGCATATGCTAATCATTATCTTTTTTTTCCTATTAAAGTTATAAACTGGGAATGACTGCAAGTGATAAACATTCCTGATCAAGCTAACAATAAAGCTGAAGGGAAACAAGGTTAAAATGTTGGACTATAGTACTGGAAAACCAGAAGAATTTCTCTTACGCACTTTGATAGTCATTGTGCTGCTTAGTGACCTCTCTTCACCCCCAGGATTGCAGTAACGGGATCCAACACGCATTCCATTGGGGATGGGCTAGAGTTGAAAAAACCACTTACCAAGGCTGAGGTTGAAAAGCCCAGAGAAAACTGACAACACTGGTTAGGGATATGACAGGACACATGGCTACAGGCCTAGCACAGTCGAGCCCAGATCCTGACTGGGGTCTTTAGACATGACTGCTGTAGGCATACTTGACTAGAAAGGCCTCTAAACTTAACTGGGAGTGTCATAGGGGTAGCTCATAGAACACTAGAACTGGAAGGGACCTCAAGAGGTTATCAAATCCATGGCAGGACCCAGTACCATCTAGACCATCCCTGATAGATGTCTATCTAACCTGCTCTTAAATATCTCCAGATAGAGATTCCACTACCACCCTAGGCAACTTATTCCAGTATTTCACCACCTTGACAGTTAGGAAGTTTTTCCTAATGTCCAACCTAAACCTCCCTTGCCGCAGTTTAAGCCCATTGCTTCTTATCCTGTCCTCAAAGACTAAGGAGAACAATTTTTCTCCCTCCTCCCGGTGACACCTTTTTAGATACCTGAAAACCACTATTAGGTCCTATGCTGTGTTAGTCTGTAACTTTAAAAACAATGAGTAGCCCTGTGCCACCTTAGAGACTAACCAAAATATCTAGTATCATGAGCTTTCATGGGCAAAACCCATTTCTTCAGATGAGCTGGAAGCTGGCCTGGAAATAACAAGAACACAGAATTTATAACGGAAACAGAAGGAAAGAAAAAAAGGTTACTTGTCAGTAGTAGGACTGGTGCTAATGAGGCTAACTGAGTGGGCAGGAAGTTTTCCATACTTAGCTTTTGATGTAAATGAGGTGTTAAATGTACAGAAGGCTGGCTTTAAAATGCAACAACCAGTTAATGTCTTTGTTCAAGGGCATGGAAACAGTATGAAATTTGCATGTGAAGGTCAATTTCACGCTCTCTATCTCTCTCTGTAATTGGCTGGTGAAATTCCTTTGGAGAAGAATGGCTACTTTTCAATCCATTAATGAGAGTGTTCCAGTTGGGATGTTCCTGTGCGCTGCAATCCAGCCTTGGAAAACACAATTGCCAGGATGTCTTGGGAGAAGAGAGTGAGTATGTGTGTTCTCTCTCAGGGGCTATGTCTAGACTGCAGGCTTCTTTCGAAAGAGGCTCTTTCGAAAGCATCTTTCGAAAGAGCCTCTTTCGAAAGATCGCGTCTAGACTGCAGGCGGATCTTTCGAAAGAGAAATCCGCTTTTTCGAAAGAGAGCACCCAGCGAGTCTGGATGCTCTCTTTCGAAGACGGCCTCTTTACATTGAAGAACGCCTTCTTTCGAAAGAGGAGCTTTCGAAAGAAGGCGTTCTTCCTCGTGAAATGAGGTTTACCGCCATCGAAAGAAAAGCCGCGTTCTTTCGAAATAATTTCAAAAGAACGCGGCTTGAGTCTGGACGCAGGGGAAGTTTTTTCGGGAAAAGGCTACTTTTCCCGAAAAAACCCCTGAGTCTGGACACGGCCAGGGAGTGCAGGGAGAGCATGCAGTGGGCTCCAAGTTAGGACAGCAGCTGAGCTTGCTTGGTGGAGCTCTGTCCATACCAGGAGCAGCTGCTAGAAAGGTAGATGCTGCTGTTAAGAAGCTGCTGGGGCTTTGATCAAGGAGGGAGCTTCAGAGGTGGGTGATGGCCTCACTGGAGCCAGGACAGAGATTGCTGCTGTGCTGAGAGCCAACTGAGGTGGGCCTGTGTGAAGGCAGGGTGAATAACCAGCTACCTTGTTGGGAAAGGGCTTGCAAGGAAAGAGGGACTGTAGGGGGTTGTCTGACTCTGAGAAGAGGCAGCCTGACCTTCTCAATGAACCAGAACCCAGAGTTGCTGGCATGGGGTTAAGACAACTCCAGTCTTCAGAAGGGCTGTGCAGCTTATTGCCTTGGCTGGGTGGATTCTCTGGGCTGTCTCCGGGTTCATGATCTCCCAGCGCACCTCCTGCAAGCGATTGGAACTCCAAAATCCACAGGAGTGTGCACGCGGGGGTGGAGGAAATGTGTAAAGGCAAGTTAGATCAATTTCATTTATTACTGTGCAGTCTATTTGCTAATTGATTTATTGAACTGCCCCCAGCTGAGTGATATTAGTAGTGACATTTAATCACAGTCTGGTGTACCATGTGGCCTTGAGTTGTTAAGTTTGTCATCTCTAATCTAAGTATACTGAATGTCTATTGTTTATAATTGGTATTTTTGAACTAGACCCATGCCACAGATGACGACTATAATTATTATTTGTTAGAACAGGCTTATTCCTGGAGATTCCCAACACACACCATTGAGTGTGCACAGAGCCCGGCCAGGGGAGATACCACCAATTGTAAATTCCTTTCCGAGCAGAAGGATGGTGGCGAAGGGGTGGGTAGAGGATTCCCCCAGGCCACATCCCCATTGGAATTCTCAGAATCTCCTTTACTGCCAACAACACCAGGCACTTTTGCACACAGCTGAGTGTTGCCTGCTCCTGAATATCTAGGGAGGAAAGGTGGGTGTGGGGGGAGTTACACTGTAATAAAAATACCATGTAGGAGCCTAATTTAGGTCCCTGTGCAACACCAGGGTGGGAGAAGAGCTACTCAAGCTTAAGGACAGTGTTGGCACAAGACCAAATGGGGATAAGCTACCATTAGCTACTCTAAGCTGGAAATTAAAGGAAGTCTTCTAACCATCAGAGCAATGAGGTTCTGAAATGGCTTCCCAATGGTAACTGGGGGGATGGGGTTGGGAAGGCAAGGCATCTATCTGGATTTAAGATGGAATTTGACCAATTTGAACAGGAGTCAATGACAGGGTTGCCTGTGATGACGGGGTACTGGACTCTGACCTAGGAGGTCCTTTCCAATTCCGTGGGCCTGTGTTCAAAAAATCTTGGCCTACTTTTTGTGGCCCCGAGTTCTGTGTTTTGACACCCAACATTCCCCTCATTCACAGGAGGAGAGTTTTATTATTCATGACCTATGGGCTGATGTAGCAAATCACTAATGCTGCTACATTTTCTAAGCCCAGATCTTGCATGTACTGATGCATCATCCTGCTCCTTTCCATTAAACTATCATGTCTCTTGTTTCAAAGTCATTGTGAAGTAGCCATTTCCTGGCATGGCTGTCTGGCTGGTGAGAGCTGATGCACAGTAATTCCAAAAGATAACACTGGACTTCCAAGGAAACATACAGCCCCATTTACCACTCAAGAGATGACATCTTAAAAGAATGACAGTGTTATAAAGCTCTAATGATATTAATGGATTTTGGACAGTGTCTCCCCTTTTCCATAACATTATCTGACTTGTGGCAAAAGGGTTTTGAGGCAAAAAAATTCACTTCACATTTAACATCTTCAGTTCTGGAGCTCATTCTCTTTCTGCCTTGGTGTGAACCAGGAGTAGTTCCACTGTTTCCAATGAAGTTACAGTGGCAGAAGTGAAGACAGAATGAGATGCTCACCTACAGGGACACTGTAGATTATTTTTTTAATAACAATCTCATGCATATTTCATGGTCACGTGATGGCCCAGGTTCTCAGCCAGTGCAAATCGGTATATCTCTAGTGATGCTCCAATGGTCTAATGCATCTGTGGGTGCTGAGGGAGTTGGCAGATGTGATTGCAGAACCATAGACCATTGTCTTTGAAAACTCGTGGCAATCAGGTGAGGTCTCGGGCGATGGGAAAAAGGCAACTGCAGTGCCCATCTTTAAAACAGGGAAGAAGGAGAATCGGGGGAACTATAGACCAGTCAGCTTCACCTCAGTCTCAAAAAAAAAAATGGAGGGAAATCCTCAAGGAATCCATTTTGAAGCACTTGCAAGAGAGGAAAGTGATCAGGAACAGTCAACATGGATTTACCAAGGGGACGTCTCCTGCCTGACCAACCTGAGTGCCTTCTATGATGAGGAACTGGATCTCTGGATATGGAGAAGGCAGTGAATATGATATACCTTGCCTTTAGCAAAGCTTTCGATATGGTCTCTCCCAACCCTATGATTTTATGATACACCAGCTAAGGATCTCGCCCTTGTCAGACTGTCTAGAATGGCTCACAGCATGGCTACGTCTACACTGGCATGATTTTCCGGAAATGCTTTTAATGGAAAAGTTTTCTGTTAAAAGCATTTTTGGAAAAGCATGTCTAGATCGGCAGGATGCTTTTCCGCAAAAGCACTTTTTGTGGAAAAGCGTCCGTGGCCAATCTAGACGCACTTTTCCGCAAAAAAGCCCCGATCGCCATTTTCGCAATCGGGGCTTTTTTGCGGAAAACAAATCTCTGCTGTCTACACTGGCCCTTTTGCGCAAAAGTTTTTCAGAAAAAGACTTTTGCCCGAACGGGAGCAGTATAGTATTTCCGCAAAAGCACTGACAATCTTACATGAGATCGTCAGTGCTTTTGTGGAAATTCAAGTGGCCAGTGTAGACAGCTGGCAAGTTTTTCCACAAAAGCGGCTGCTTTTCTGGAAAAAGTGGCCAGTCTAGACACAGCCCATGAGTACCAACCTAAGGGCAGAATGTTAAGAAGCAGGGCACACACCCCAAACTCATGAACTCCTCAGGCACTATAATAGCCTTAAATTGGAGTCAAAGACCATCTCTTTTGGGGCGTCCGATCTATCTTGACACCCAGATCAAGCTTGCCTTTGTGAAAAATAATCCATTACCAAAAATCACAATCATGTTCAGTCACTTGCCCCAGGTCCTTGAATCTTACTTAGATTTTACACCAAAGACGATGACGATAGCCAGTCCTATGCTGAATTAAATAAGGATTTATTAAGTAACAAAAACAAATGAGTTATTTACAAACTTAAAGCAAGTGACCATACATGCACAAGCTAGTGACAGTCTTAGGATTATAAAGGCTGCAGTATTGTGCAAATGTTATATCTCCTCTAGGACTAAGCTAAGCAGCTAGAGATCCCTTGCTTATGCTTAGAAACCGTTTTTTCCCCCAAAGTCCAATTAATCATAGAGATCCAGTTTCTTCTTGTCAGGGATTTTTATTCCTTTCCTCCAGAGTTCATACTGATAGGATGAGTCCTAGTTCATGAAGAGTCTCTTCGTCATGGAAGTTGTGGGCAAAAATCAAGAGTCTTTCTTGTATTTCGTTTCACAGTGGCTCATTTGGTTTCAATGGGCCTTCTTGAGTGCAGAACCTAACACCTTCTGGAGGAAGTTAGCTTTCACATCAATTAATTCTTTCCTGTTTGGTAAGTTACACAGTTACAGAAGTTTACAATGCAAAAAATTTAATATAACCTTATAATATGGGGCCAAGCTGTTAAACGAGATTCATACAGCATCCTACAAGCATTCCATAAAGACCAAACCCATGTTTATAAATCTAATATCAATTTTAACAATGCTAACACACAAGTGAACCAGACTCATTTCAACCTTGAAAATCACTGGTATAGACAATGACCACCAAGCATTAAGAATTTAACCTAGGAAAATCTAGAAGCAAAACAATTCAACAGCTCCAAACATCTGGATTTTTATCAGCCCAACATTACTGAAAAAACTCTACCTCCATTGAGGAACGGGGATGTGATGCTGGCAGAGCAGGTGCCAGCTCACGTCAAGTCCTCTACACCCCAGATGAACACCAACAAATGCACAGCTGTAAGCCAATCTGGTTCACCAGTGTGTTAGCATTATTAAAATAGATATTCAATTTGTAATCATGGTCTTTATGAAATGCTGTGGTTTGCTGTTTCCAGCCAACAGGAGCTGCAAGATTCCGTGGCAACGGACACTTAGATAAACAAAGCATCGTGGGCCCTCCAGCAGCAACCACTGGTCTATACTGAGTGTAGGAAGTCTTGTGATGCCCAAAAGCTTGTTATTGGTGTAAAGGGGCCAATATATACTCGCCATTATACTTAGTGGCTGTGTCTAGACTGGCCAGTTTTTCCGGAAAATCAGCCACTTTTCCGGAAAAACTTGCCAGCTGTCTACACTGGCCGCTTGAATTTCCGCAAAAGCACTGACTTCCTACTGTAAGAAATCAGTGCTTCTTGCGGAAATACTATTCTGCTCCTGTTCAGGCAAAAGTCCCTTTTGCGCAAAGCTTTTGCCCAAAAGGGCCAGTATAGACAGCTCAGATTTGTTTTCCACAAAAAGGCCCCGATCGTGAAAATGGCGATCGGGGCTTTTTTGCGGAAAAGCGTCCGTGCCAATCTAGACGCTCTGTTACAAAAATGCTTTTAATGGAAAACTTTTCCGTTAAAAGCATTTCCGGAAAATCATGCCAATCTAGACGCAGCCAGTATGTTATTTGTTCTTATAATATATTGTAAAAGATTTGGGGTCAGATCTGCAGTTGACATTCCTCAACATAACTCCTTTTTGTCGAATGGCGCTAGGCCAATCTACACATGCTAAGGATCTGGCCATTAGAAGCAGGCTATTAGTGGTTTAATTCTGACCTCAGTTACCTCAGTGCAAATCTGGATTAACTCTTGAACGGAGTAGTTGGCTATTACTCTATGTTTGTGCAGCACCTGGCATAATAACACGCTGATCGCTGTAGGGGCCTTTGGATGCTCCCATTGGTATTAATAATATTGCCATCCATGGAGTTGTGCTGGATTTACACTGCATACATGGCAGCAGAAGCTGGGCCCAGATCTCAAAGATGGTATTTTGTGGAAAACAAACTAATCACTTACATCTGTCTAATCTGGTCTGCGGATCACTTGCTGGTGGTCTGTGGAGAGCTGGCTCCTCCTCTGTATTTCCAGCTGCTAAATTCCAATAAATTAAGCTAAAATATACTTTAACACACTTTCCTAATATTATTTTAACATGTAAAGCAACCGCGATCATTCCCAGAGGGGGCCTTATGTGATGAGGAGGGGAGGTCACCCAGGAGACAATCCCGGTATTAAAATGTAGTCTCTGCTATGTACCAGTTTGAGAACTGCTGATCACTTTCACAATTACTGTCTGTGTGGCAGTTGCGTCTAAGAGTCCCACACAGAGCCCCATGATGCTGAATGTTATGCAAACACTTGTTAAAAAGATGGTCCCTGCCACATAGAGCTTTCAGTGTAGGTTACAATAACAACGAGGAGTCCTGTGGCCCATTGAAGATTAACAGATTTATTTGGGCATAAGTTTTTGTGGGTAAAAACCACTTCGTCAGATGCATTTGATTAAGTGGTTTTTAACCCACGAAAGCTTATGTCCAAATAAATATGTTGGCCTTTAAGGTGCCACAGGACTCCTCGTTCTTTTTGCAGATACAGACTAACATGAGACTAGATTATAACAGTGGCTGGGAAAATAGAGTTGGAGGACAAGTTTACAATAAGACAAGCATATTTTGGCACAATGAGTAATAGTTGTGTGTCATCCTCTGTCCACTGATGCTGTCTTGTAGGCATCCTGGCTTAGATTAACCACCATATGACACAACTAAATTGTATCAGCTACTCCTGCCATTCTCCAGCTGGAGTTGCTGGTCAGCAGCTCTGATGAAAATGTTTTTGTTTAAATTGACCTGGCAACCTGACCTGGAAGATTGCCCTTAAGATCCTCCAATAATTGGCTACTGACATCTCTCTGTAGAGAGACTATTCTGTGGGTTTGTACAGTGCTCATCCAAGTGCCATATGGCATCTTGCATTCTAGCGTGTGTTTCACTACACATCTTGAAAAATAGTCACTCTATCTGCAAACTGTTACACCCATGAATAACTTTGCTCACACTAGTTGAGCCAAGGACTTGCAAGCATATGTGTTTGTTGGCTCGCTCCTTTAGGAACCACTTCACCCACCAGTGAAATGCAGCAGTTATTTACCAACTTGTAGCCACTCTGTACAAGAAGGAGGGGTTGGAAATTGCAGAGGGAATGCAAGGAGACAGAGTGGGGTTATCCACACTGAGGTGGTGTGGCTGACATCCCTGTTCTCCAGGGGATTGCTGGGCCTGGGTTCAATATAGACAATGGAGCCCCTACAATGCTGTCTGCCTGACATTTGAGTGGTGCTGCGCATGTACTGCTGCAATGTTCCCTCTTACTTTTTTCATCCCTGTGAGCAATACGTTTTGTTATGTGCACTTAGGCATGTACAGATGTGCACCACCGTTAGAAACAAAAACCCTAGATATACTGTTATCTAGGTAGATAATCTAGATATAATATTACCATAGTGATAATTACTCCAGCCAAATAAATTAGGCATTTTACAACTCACTACTCAAAGAATTAAACTTGTGTAAGAGAAAAAAAAATTTTAAATGCATGGACTAGTCAAAACACTAAAATAGCACATTTTGAAAGAATAAAATTACAGCAAATATCTGTGCTTTGCAGGAAGTACCAAGTGTGTTGGGAGGTGTGTGAGACTCAGAGACAGGTGTGTGTGTGTGTGTGTGTGTGTGAGAGAGAGAGAGAGAGAGAGAGATTGATTACAACCGGGGAGGTGCTTTTATTTGTAAATGTGGACCACCTTTTTTTAAATCTAAAGGAGTTCAAAATTTGAGTGGAAATAGTGATTGGTAAAATTATTTTGTTATTCTCTCTCTCTCCCACACACACTCACTCACTCTGCAAGCCATGGTGATCACATAGACACACACACGCTGCAAGCCACTGTGATCTCTCTTTCACACACACTGCAAGCTATATTGATATCCCTCTCTCTCGCGTGTGCACACACACACACACACACACACACACACTATGTCTACGCTACATGTCTTTTTTGGAAAAAGGTACGCAAATTGCACTCTGCAATTTGCATACCTTTTTCCGATTGTTTTTTCAGAAGAGGCTTTTCTGAAATTTGGCCCGTCTACACAGGGCCAAATTTTGGGAAAACCTCCTCTTTCAGAATAGCCCTTCTTCCTCATAAAATGAGAAATACAGGGCTCCCAAAAGAGCATGTCTGCTCTTCCAAAAAACATTTCGGAAGAGCAAACACATTCCCTGGACATGGAGGAGTTTTTCTGGGATCCCTCCAGTATCCTGGAAAACCTCCGTAGACTAGACCTAGAGGCTGTAGCTCACTGAGGGACATGTGTGGTTTAAGGTGACTTGCAAAGACAAGCGATGACCCAGTAGCTGTGCAGGTTGCTGCTGCCCAGTGACCCCAGCGAGCTGTTTAGCCGCCTGCCCCAGGGAAGCATTCGCAGCCCAGAGAGCGGCAAGCCTAGCCTTGCTCCCATCCTAGGAAAACCCGCATTCCTGTGCCAGGTGCCTGCCTTTGCTGGGACTCTTTGTGTCCAAACTGTTGCTTCTGCTGTTCCAGCCTCGCTTGCTTTGCAGTGCTGCATCCAGGGCACCCCCGCAATGTGCCTTTAACCAGCACTGTGGTGCAAAGGGAAACTGCCTTTCACACTAATCCCAGCCCGAGGGGCGTGCTGGGAGCTTCAAGGGAGTGAGCATCCTGGGACGAGCTCCCCCCAGACAATGGATGTGGGAATGCGGGGCCTGCTTCCTGGCAAGCCCACAAGTAGCCACCCAACAGCGCACTCAGAGCTGGTCTCTGCCTTCCTGGCCACGTGTGTTCCAAGGGGCAGCCAGAGCCTGGGACCTGCAGCCCTTGCTGTCTCCCTCCCCCACCGTGTGACAGGGCGGGATGATGCCCCAGACAGAGACTGGCTGGCGGGGGCTTTGCTCTTCCCTAGGCCAATCTGCAAGGCTGCTTTGGTGGCTCAGGGCACGTCCCCGCCTGGCAAGGGAACAGGCTGCTCACTTCGAAGCGCACCGTAGATACCTGCCATCTGAATCTCCTTTCCCTTGGAGTTGCACTTCGCACGCTCAGCCACCGCTCCCTGGTCCCTCATGGGGTGATTCCAAGGCCACTAGCTAACTGGCCAACCCAGCATCTGGGAGATGCTGATGGGTTTGAGAGTCCCAGTGTGGCGAGAGTCTCTGTGTACAGAGGGTGCCTTCCCTCCCCTCCTTAAAACACTGATTTCTTCCCTCTGCTTAGCCATTAGAGGGGCCCTTGGGTCACCATGGGGGGTGCATTTGCACCCTTTGCCCCCCCTCTGCGTATGGGCCTGGGACAGTATGTGTGTGTGTGCGAATGAGAGACAGAGAGAGAAATAGGACTCTGTGGCTACGCCTAGACTGGCATGATTTCCCGCAAATGCTTTTAATGGAAAAGCTTTTCGTTAAAAGCATTTGCGGAAAAGAGCGTCTAGATTGGCACAGACGCTTTTCCGCAAAAGCACTTTTTGCGGAAAAGCGTCCGTGCCAATCTAGACGCGCTTTTGTGCAAAAAAGCCCCGGTCGCCTTTAAATGCCTTTAAATAGTTTGTGAGTGCTCTGGAGGTGTTCACTGTGCCCTATGTTGTGAAGACCAGGACTTTAACAGGGTTCCAAAAAGATCTAGAAAAATTCATGGAGGTTAGGCCCATCAATGGCTATTAGCCAGCATGGGCAGGAATGATGCCCCTAGCCTCCATTTGCGAGAAACTGGAAATGGGTGTCAGGGGAGGGATCACTTGATAATTGCCAGTTCTGTTCACTCCCTCAGGGGCATCTGGCATTGGCCACTGTTAGAAGACAGGACACTGGGCTAGATTAGATGGTCCTTTAGTCGGACCCAATATGGCTGTTCTTATGTTCTTCCTGACTGGCTAGAGCAGGAAAGTACATATGTAACTGGGCCTTGCATGTTGTATATAGTTAGTCCTCATGTGCTTTATTTCAGTGTCTCTCAAACATTCCAGAGTACAGGAGGCTGATTTGTCTTGTGCACCTCACGTTCACTTCACCTAAAAAGTGCTTGCTTACAAAATCAGACATAAAAATACAAAAGGGTCACAGCCATCCTATTATTGAAAAAAATCACTGACTTTCTCATCTGTACCATATAATTATAAAATAAATCAATAGTAATCTAAATATTATACTTACGTTTCAGTGTATAGTATATAAAGCAGACCAGACAAGTCATTGTCTATATGAAATTTTAGGTTGTAGTGACTTGGCTAGTGCTTCTTATGTGGCCTGTTGCAAAACTAGGAGGGAACTCCAAGCTGGGGCTAAGGGGTTTGGAGCGTGGGAGTGGACTCAGATCAGGAGGTTGAGGTGGTGTCTGGGAGGGAGTTAGGGACTTAGGGTGAAGGAAGGGTGTCTGATAATTGGGGTGAGGATCTGAGAGAGAGTTAGGGACTTATGGTGCAGTGGGGTTGGGGCAGGGGATTGGGGTGCAGGACACTTACCTGACACAGCTCCCATTTGGCAGACTTGGGGAACAGATAGCTCCACTTGGCCTGTACTTGCCTACAGGCACCAGCCCCCACAGCTCCCAATGGCTGCAATTTCAAGCCAATGGGAGCTGCAGGGGTGGAGCTTCCTGGCAAGGGCAGCACAGGGACACAGCTCCAGCTGGGGTGGAGCATGCAGCATGCCAAGCTGCCTCCCCCTTCTTCACACTGCCAGGAAAGGCTGGACCAAGAACACAGGAACTTTAGGGGCTTTTTAATCTGTCCCTGACTATTATTGTTGTATAAAGGGAAAAAAGAAGACACAGTGTTGATGGGACAAGCGTTAGCTGGGGTAAATTAGTATTGCTCCTCTGAAATCAATGGACCAACAATGATTTATCTGGCCCATTCCATTTTTTATAAGAGTCACAATTGATTTTTTTAAAATTATTTTTGCAGAGCACGTTGGCTTTGTTTTTTCTCCAGTGAAAAGTCTACAATGAACCCGGAAACTGCTGCAGGGAAGAAATTAATGTCTGACTCCAAAGGGTCTGGAAAAGGGGCTGAGATGAAAAATCCATGAAGAGCAAGACCTGCTGCTAGCAGAATGTATTGGCTTTCCCCTTCTGAATGAAAGGCGTGACATCAATGACATGCCTCCATGCCTGAGTTGTGTCAGCGAAGCGACAGGTGACAGAGAAGAGCTGGGATGTAAAGCCCCCTGCTGTGCTAGAGTGATAAAAGGCAGGATATAAAAATGCTGAGATGATGTCTCTGATAGTGGCTTAATGAGGGTTGGGAGGAAAGAAAGATCCTTGTAAATGGAGCATTGGTTACAGGGGACAAAGCCAATAGGGAGGCTACATTGCAAATGAAAAAAGAAGGAAAGAAAGGAACTAATGCAGAAAGGAAAGGGGGAGTGCACCACATGTTCTCCTGAGAGCATTTTAGTTGTCATCAGCAAGCTTTCCTTGCCTATTTTCAACCCCCCCCCCCCCCCCTCCTCCCCAGGCCAAATTCAGCCTCTGTGTAAACAGGCCCAAGCCCATTGATTTCAAAGATTAATTTGACCCTTTCACTGTAAGCCATGGGGAATGATGTTCATTCAGTTTAGTAGAAGAGGGAAATCAACAGCAGCCATGGCAAATCAGCAGCAATTTGAGCAGTTCTGTGAAAAGGCTGAAGGTCCAGGAGGCTGATTTCCGTAGAATCTTAGATGATAAAGCCACAGAGCTCTGTAGTGCTCTAGTTTGTACAAAGCAGACCCCAGGACTTGCATGAATTTATTCCCTTCTGAACAGGAGCATGTCTTTTGAGGTTCCATGTTTTGGATCAGATGAGTGTACCTCCAATATTTTGGTGTCATTTCTAGTCTTAAGGCAAGGAGCAGGGTGATTAGCACAGTTGAGGTGAAGATTTTGAAAGTCCATTGCTTGGGCAATCAAGTTTTAAGCATCGGCAGGAAGTTCAAAGTTGCCAGACATCCTAGAGGTCACTTTTCAGTGCTATGCTTCCTGTTGCCTTGTGTGTGAAGATGGGAACAAGTTAGAGAGACGGAACATCTGCCTATGTTGCAATCAGACATGTGAGTGGAGCTCAGGCCACGTCTCCACATATGGTGGTCAATCTTCCAGCATTCAATTTAGCGGGTCTAGTAAAGACCAGTAAATCAAACACCGAGGGAGCCTCCATCGGCGTCACTATTCCTACTCCTTCTCCTTGCGAGGAGTAAGGGAAGTCTACAGGAGTGTTTCTCCCATCAACCTTCTGCTGTGAGGACAGTGCTGAAGCTCAGCTTAAGGTATGCCAACTCCAGCTATGTTTTTTGCATAGTAGGAATTGCGTACCCTGTGCCAACCTTCCCCCATGGTGTGGACTTGGCCTCACTCAGCAGACTTGTGCTTGCTGTAATTTAGTGTATGTGGCTAAAAATAACAATGACGATGTAGCAGCACAAACCCTAGTCTGGGCTAGCAACATAAATAGGTACCCAGGTTCCCTGGTGGGTTTGTACAGTCTATGCTGCATCCTGTGCTGTTACATTCACGTCAAACACATCGAGAAACTAGAAAAAATAATTAAAAAAACACTCTTGCTGGAAGGTTGTAACTTAACAATACTTTAAATCTGAGAGTCCACAACAATAACACACAGTAAACCAAAACCAGAGAGAGACAAAGCAGACTGCTCCCTCAGGGTACGTCTACACTACAACTACACTACAACGTTAATTCGAACTAACTTAGTTCGAATTAGTTAATTCGAACTAAGCTAATTCGAATTAACGGATCCAGACTAAAAAACTAGTTCGAATTAGCGTTTTGCTAATTCGAACTAGCATGTCCACATTAAGTGGACCCTGAACCGGGGTTAAAGATGGCCGGAAGCAGTGCCAGCAGGGCATCAGAGGAGGACTTAGAGCGTGGAGATGCTGTCTCAGGCTAGCCGAGGGCTGTGCTTAAAGGGTCCCGACCCCCACCCCGGACAGACAGTTCTCAGGGGTGCCCCGCTTGCAAAGCAGTCCTGGCTTCGATTGCCCGGACTACCCACACTGGGCACATCACACCACTCGGCCATCAGACCGGCTGCACTTGCCGCAGGCTGCCATCTGGGGAGAAGGGGCAATTGGAGGGCTGCAGGAGAGCTTCCACCCCAAAAGCCCTCAGAGCCAGCCCAGTCCTCCCCATCGGGGGCGCGTACCCCATTCCTCCCTCACCTCCTTCCACTTACCCCTCCCTAGCCCCTCTTCTTGATGTACAAAATAAAGGACAATTGTGTTCAAAAATGGAATCTGTCTTTATTGAACAAAACTGGGGGAGACTGGGAAAAGGAGGTGGGAGAGGGGAAGAGAGAGGCTGGGAGAGGGGAGGGCAACGACAATGATCAGGGGTTGGGAACAGGTCCCATATGAAGAGAGGCTAAAGAGACTGGGACTTTTCAGCTTAGAAAAGAGGAGGCGGAGGGGGGACAGGATAGAGGTCTCTAAAAGCAGAAGCTGGGTGGAGAGGGTGCATACAGAAAAGTTCGTCATTAGTTCCCATAAAGAAGGACTAGAGGACACCAAAGGAAAGGAATGGGTAGCCGGCTTCAAACTAGAAACAGAAAGTTGTTCTTCACAAAGCAAAGAGTCAACCTGTGGAACTCCTTGCTGCAGGAGGCTGTGAAGGCTAGAACTAGAACAGAGTTTAAAAGGAAGTGAGATTAAGTCATGGAGGTTGGGTCTATGGAGTGGTATTAGCCAGGGAGTAGGAGTGGTGTCCCTGCCCAAGGTTTGTGGAAGGCTAGAGAGGGATGGCACGAGACAAATGGCTTGGTCACTGTCTTTGGTCCATCCCCTCCAGGGTCCCTAGGGTCGGCCGCTGTCGGCAGACAGGCTACTGGGCTAGATGGACCTTTGGTCTGACCCAGTACGGCCATTGTAAGCTCAGGGCTCAGGGTCGGGGGTCTCAGTGGACCACCTTGATTTTCATGCACACCTGCTCCTGGGTGGCCAGGCTGGCAGCTCTCCTACCCTATCCGGCCACTTTCCTGTGCCTAGTGCGGAGGTCATGGACGAGGTCCACGATGTCCTCACTAGCCCAGGCGGGTGCCCGCCTCTTGCGGTCCCGGGCAAGCTCCCGGGAGCCGCCAGCCTGGTCCTGGGAAGAGGGGGAGGGCTGGGGGGCATCGGGTGGGTGGCTCGATCCGTGCCAGGTGCAGGGTCTGCTGGCTGGGTGCTGGCAGGCTTGCACCTGGCACGGGCACCGTAGCCAACCCATGCCCCTTTAAGGGCTCCGGGGCCGGGAGGGGGGCAGTAGAGTTTCCCTGGTGTTGGCCAGAGTGGCCACCAGGGAAACCTGGGGAGGGCTAGCCTCCCACTAGTTCGAATTAAGGGTCTACACAGCCCTTAATTCGAACTAGTAAGATCAAACTAGGCTTAATCCTCGTGGAATGAGGATTACCTAGTTCGAACTAAGCGCTCCGCTCGAACGGAGCGCTAGTGTAGCACCTATGAAGGTTAGTTCGAACTAACGTGCATTAGTTCGAACTAACTTTGTAGTGTAGACATACCCTCAGTCAGTGATGTACAAATAGATGTTAATTTTAAAAGAATGTGTTTAGGGTTTAGTCTTGATGAAATACTTCTAGGATGTTGCATGTATTGATCTCAGAACTTCTTTTCATGGTATAAAGTTATGTGAAGTGATTGAATTGTAAATCTCTGTAAGTGGGTATGACAACACGTTGGGGTCCCCCACCTCCTGCACCCCCGGAATGGCACGAACAGACTCCACCAGCCAGTAGAATAGAGGTGGTTTATTACCTCTCCAGGATACAGCACAGCACAGATGTCATCAGGTTACAGGGCAGGCCTAGGATGCCTCAGCCCCCCTTGATATGGGGGGGGGCGTCTCGGCTTCTAAACCCCCCATCCTGTTGCTGAGGCTGCTTTCTCCATCCTTCCAGACAGAAAACTAACTAACTCTCCTCCAGCCCTGCCCCCCAGCCAGGGCAGCATTCCACCTTCCTTTGTTTCTCTCCATGGGGGGTAGCTGGGCGGGCAGGTTGAGAGATCCCTTTGCATAATGACTCATCCCTGTCCTTCTGGGCTGTGGTACCGGCGGGAGCCAGTGGGGGTTACCACAGACCCACAGAAACCAGCAAGTTCCCCCCCACTACGTCACAGTTCTCCCCCCTCTGAGAGTGAACTGAGCAGGGTCACTCCGCTCATGACCTAGGGAAGTTCGGGTCCTCTGCGTGGGAACCCGCCCTGGGGTCATGGGTGCTCCCCTTGACTCGGGCCAGCCACGGTGAGGCCCCACATGAATTGGCTTCCCTCTGTCCACTCGCCGCACTGCTCCGGGGGGACTGGCACAGGCCTGTCCTCGGGGGTCACACCCACCCTTCTGCTGGCCTTGATCTCTGGCCAGGGTCTCTTGGGCCGGGGCCATGAGCCCAGCGAGCCTTCTCTGGGCAGCCAGGGCGGCTTCTACACCCGACGCTCCATCCAGGGAGGCCTTCCCCTCCCATAACTCTCTCAGCAAGCCCAGAGGCTCCTCCATACAGGGTAAGGGCCCCCAAGCAGCTTTCCTCCCATCTTGAGCCTTCCCACCCCTCTGGCAGGAGTCGCAGGATCGGCAGTACCGCTGCACGGCTGCAAATATCCCCGGCCAGTAGAGGTGTTGGAGCAGCCTCAGCTGGGTGCTCCGGATCCCCCGGTGGCCCGCAACAGGGACGTCGTGGGCCAAATACAGCAGCTTGAGGCGATGCTTTTGGGGGACTACCAGCTGCCGCTGGACCCCCCATGCCCTCACCTTCCTGGGGGGAAGCCATTCCTGGAACAGGAATCCCCGCTCCCACGGGAATCTCTCCTGGCCACCTCCCCCCAGGGGCTGAGCTGCACGGAGGCCAGCCGGGTCCCTCAGCCTCTGCAAGGAGGGGTCTGCCTGCACCTCAGCCTGGAATTCAGCCGCTGAGGCAGGGATCGGGACCTGCTCCCCACCTTTGCCTAGGTCCGGAGTCCCAGCCTGGCTGGACCCCGTGTCCACTGTGATGGTACCTTGAGGACCCTGTCGGGAGGCCTCCCCTGGATTCAGGTTGCCAGCCCCTCGTTGGCTCTGGCTCTGGCTCTGGGTGGTGGCTAGAGCCCGCTGGGATTCATGGGGCCACTCCTCTAGGTCATTCCCCATCAGCACCTCGGTGGGCAAGTGCAGGTGCACCCCCACTTCCTTGAGACCTTCTTTGGCCCCCCATTTCAGATGCACCCTGGCTACAGGCACCTTAAATGGGGACCCGTCTATGCCCTTCAGGGTCAGCTGCGTGTGGGGTAGTATCCGGTCTGGGGCCACTATATCGGATCGGGCCAGCGTCACCTCCGCCCCCATGTCCCAGAAGTCCGTCACCTTCCTACCATCCACCTCCAGGGGTATGAGGCACTCACTCCGCAGGGGCCGTCCTGCCCCCACCCGGTACATGGAGAAATCCATCTCCCGAGGGTCAGACCTCCCAGGGGAGGTGCACTGAGCATCCTTCCCCTCTCTCTGAGCTGAGGTTTGCCTGCCAGCCCCTGCCTCTGGGGCAGCCTGCCCTTCCTCCCGCCCCAGCCTGTTAACCCTGGAAAGTCCCAGGTCATGGGACCTGGTGCACTGAGCCCTTTTGTGGCCTTTTTGCCCACAGTGATGGCAAGTTAGGCTTTGGGCTGTCTCTGTCCAGGCCCTGGCTGGTTCTCTGGGGCACAGACAACCTGTTCCTTGGGCTTGCCTCGTAGTTGACTCCCTCCGTCGCTCAGCCAAGATCCGGTCTCTGCGTGATTCCCTTTCTCTCCGGGACTCCCGTTCACACCCGGACCGGCTCTCCGTGAACTCATCCGCCAGCCTCCCAGCCTCCTGGGGGGTCTCTGGTCTTCGGTCCTTGAGCCACAGCCTCAGTTTGGGTGGGCACGCTTCGTACAACTGTTCCATCATGAACAGCTTGAGCAGCTCCTCTGGGGTCTGGGCTCCGACTCCAGACACCCACTTGTGGTAGTATTGCACCAGGCGGGAGGCCAGGTCCACATAGGTCTCCTGTGGCTCCTTCTGCACCCCCCGGAACTTCTTCCTGTACATCTCGGGGGTCAGCCCGAACTTGTGCAGCAGGGCCTCCTTGACTCGGTTGTAATCCCCTGGCTGTAGGTCCTCCAGCTGACCGAGCACTCCGGCCGCCTCCTGGTTCAGTGCGGGGATGAGCTCCTGCAGCCAGTCAGCTGGGGGGACCCGTTGCAGTCCACAGGCCCTCTCAAAGGAGTTGAGGAACCCGTCTATGTCACCCATGTCCTTCAGTTGGGCCACCACGAGCCTGTCCAAGCGTCTGGCAGTCCTGGGGCCCTGGGGCCCATCCACTCTTGGCGCAGCTGGGGCCCCTCCGGTTCTCCACTCTGCAATGGCCAACTCATGCTGTCGCTGCCTTTCTCGATCTTGGCGCTCCTTCTCTTGGTCCTTTACTTCCAATTCCTTGATCTGCAGCTGGATCTCCAGCCGCCGCAGCTCCGCTGGGCTGGCCCCTGCCCTAGATGGGCTACAGCTTGCAGGCCTCCTGGGAGAAGCTGTCTCATCTCTCCGGTGGGTTTTGCACTCCTCCCCCTCTCTGAGCCTGACACACTCTCAGGAGGGGTCTGGCTGCTCCCCCTGAGGACAAGATCCTGGCCCCGTGGCTGGTCATTCTCTTCCAGCTGGGCAATCAGCTGGACCTTGGTTGCTTTCTGCACAGGCAAGCCCCTCTCTCTACACAGCTTCACCAGCTCTGCCTTCAAGAGTCGGGCGTAGGCCATCTGCCCACTGGACCCCGCGGTGCAGACTCACCAGTCTAGTGCTGCAGCACCCCATGATTCCCAGGAACAGCTTCGCTTTGTCTCCTGAATGCCTGCTCCAGGGCTCTTGCTTTTACTTCGCCTTGTCACTCGCCGCTGGGGCCTCCATCCATGGGGTGCAGTGCATCCCACCCCTGACACCAGTGTGACGATACGTTGGGGTCCCCCGCCTCCTGCACCCCCAGAATGGCATGAACAGACTCCACCAGCCAGTAGAATAGAGGTGGTTTATTGCCTCTCCAGGATACAGCACAGCACAGATGTCATCAGGTTACAGGGCAGGCCTAGGATGCCTCAGCCCCCCTTGATATGAGGCGGGGGGTGTCTCGGCTTCTAAACCCCCCATCCTGTTGCTGAGGCTGCTTCCACCATCCTCCCAGACAGTAAACTAACTCTCCTCCAGCCCTGCCCCCCAGCCAGGGCAGCATCCACCTTCCTTTGTTTCTCTCCATGGGGGGTAGCTGGGCGGGCAGGTTGAGAGATCCCTTTGCATAATGACTCATCCCTGTCCTTCTGGGCTGTGGTACCGGCGGCAGCCAGTGGGGGTTACCACAGACCCATAGAAACCAGCAAGTTCCCCCCCACTACGTCACACTGGGAAACTCATCCAAAAGGAAAGAAGCATTAATTATTGTAAAGAGTTGGTCCTGTGCATGAGAAGGTCCATTGAAACCAAATGAGTCATTTATCAGAGGGGTAGCCATGTTAGTCTGAATCTGCAAAAGTGGCGAGGAGTCCTGTGGCACCTTATAGACTAACTGAAGTGTAGGAGCATAAGCTTTCGTGGGCAAAGACCCACTTCGTCAGATGCATGTAGTGGAAATTTCCAGAGGCAGGTATAAATATGCAGGCCAGGATCAGGTTGGAGATGACGAGGTGGATCCAATCAAGGAGGATGAGGCCCACTTCTAGCAGCTGATCTGGAGGTGTGAATTCCAAGAGAACAGAAGCTGCTTTTGTAGTTAGCGAGCCATTCACAGTCTTTGTTTAATCCAGAGTTGATTGTGTCAAACTCTGTGTCACAGGACCTAACCAGATCAGCCATACTGTCACTGGTACATTCTCCTGCACATCTACCAACGTAATATATGCCATCATGTGCCAACAATGCCCCACTGCTATATACATCGGCCAAACTGGACAGTCCCTATGTAAAAGAATCAATGGACACAAATCTGATATTAGGGATGGCAACATACAAAAACCTGTAGGGGAACACTTCAATCTCCCTGGACACACAATTGCAGATCTAAAGGTAGCCATCCTGCAGCAAAAAAACTTCAGGACCAGACTTCAAAGAGAAACTGCTGAGCTACAGTTCATCTTCAAGTTTGACACAATCAACTCTGGATTAAACAAAGACTGTGAATAGCTCGCTAACTACAAAAGCAGCTTCTGCTCTCTTGGAATTCACACCTCCAGATCAGCTACTAGAAGTGGGCCTCATCCTTTTTGATTGGATCCACCTCATCATCTCCAGCCTGATCCTGGCCTGAATATTTATACCTGCCTCTGGAAATTTCAATTACATGCATCTGACGAAATGGGTCTTTGCCCACAAAAGCTATCTGAGGAAGTGGGTCTGGCCCACGAAAGCTCTTCATCTAATAAACCATCTTGTTAGTCTTTAAAGTGCTACATTGTCCTGCATTTTGCTTCAGCTACCCCAGACTAACACGGCTACATTTCTATCCCTACACTTCAGTTAGTCTATAAGGTGCCACAGGACTCCTCGCCACTTTTGCAAATGAGTCATTATAAAACATCAAAGGACAAAGATTTCATTGATTGCCCCCTTTTCATTCTGATAAAGAGAAGACAGGCACCAACACTTGTCCCATAAGTTTGAACACTGGATAAAGCAAATAAAAATCCCTTTTATGTCCCTATGTTATTTGGACCTTAGGGAGAGGACAAGACTTCTAAGCATAAGCTAGGGATCCCCAGCTGCTTAACTTTGGTTGGCTCTAAAGGACATGGAGAGCTTGCACATTACAGCTGCGTCTACTGGACTCATTTGTGTGTGTCTGTTTGCCTGATTTACTCTCCTTTCCTTTCTTAGTTAATAAATCTTTAGTTAATTTATTATGTTGCTGACAAAAAGCATTGTCTTATATTCGGGATCTGAGGCTGGGTCTGCACTGGGGGAGAAATTTGGTGTAAGATATGCAACTCCAGCTACGAGAATTGCAGTTGATCTGGGGTAAGTGACTGAGCCCCTGGGATTGGGAGTAAGCTGAATAATCTTGTGATTGTTGGTGTAAGGCAGTGCCTCTGAACCTTTCCAGACCACCGTGTCCCTTTCAGGAGCTGATTTGTCCTAGGTACCCTCAAGTTTCACCTCTCTTAAAAACTATTGGGTTACAAACTCAGCCATAAAATATGTGTCACGGCCCACACTATTACTGACAAATTGCTGACTTCTCACTTTTATCATATCATTGTGAAATAAATCAACTGGAATACAAATATTGTACTTACATTTCAGCTTATAGTATGTAGAGCAGCATAAATAAGTCCCTGTCTGTATGAAGTTTCAGTTTGTACTACTACATGGCGAGTGCTTTTTATGTAGTGTGTTGTAAAACTAGGCAAATATCTAGATGACTTGGTGTACCCCTTGGAAAACATCTGTTTATCCCCAGGAATATGCATACCATGGAATGAGAACCACTGGCATAGGGGGCCATCTATCACAAAGACAAGCTTGCCTGCATGGCTAGATAGTCAGTATGTCCAAGTCTGTGACTCCATGTTAAGGCTGTTGTAGTGCTTGAGGAGTTCACACTTGACACTCGATTGGTGAAATCTAAGGCCAGATCTATACTAGACTTGGAAGATCAGGTTAACATATGCAGCTCCAGCTATGTATTTTACCTTAAGCCGAGCTTGGTGTCATCTTCACAGAGGGAGGCTGACAGGAGCATTACTCCTTGTGACCATGAGGAGTACCGGCGCCTACCGGTGCTGCCCTCAGCATTCGATTAGTGGGTCTTAACTAGACCTGCTAAATTGAGTGCCAGATGATCGATCTCCTGTGTGGCAAGTGGAGGTGTGGCCTAAGAATAGAACATACCTAATTTGGGGGGTTTGTCCTGCTCCTTAACAGTCTGCCCTGAAGTTGGCACTTGGGTCATGATGAACCACTCCTGACAGCCTAACACACCCCACCTTGTATTAGATTGGCTCTTTGATGCTTCCTTACAGAGCCCCTCTAGCCTGCAAGCTGGAGCAGGGGAGGGGAGGGAAGCCAGATTCTTAAAGCCAGACCTTGCAATTCCAATACCGCCCTCAATACATCCCCCATGTCACCCTGTCATCACTGCTATTTTTAGCCACACAAGCCCAATTAAAGCTAGCTCGGGTTTGCAGTCACACCTCTGACTGCAATATAAATGTATCCTGAGTCAAAGAATGCAGCCAGGCTAGCTAAGCAGGGCCTCAGGACTGGGTTGACTTGAGATGCTATTTCTTATTTAGTTGACTATGCGTTGCCCTAAAGCTGGCCTCAATTCTCTTGGAAACACTTCAGTGTAAATATCATTGCTGAAGTCAAGGTGTGAGGTCACAAGCATGTTCCAAGAACCTTGCTGTATCAAAGTAAAACTTGGGCCCCTGTAGATGTTTATGAGGCAAAGTCTGCGCTTGGGGAATGTGGATAGAGGAAGAAAGCTGATATTTAACTCTAAACATTAGAGACCCTTAAAAACTTGCCAATATTGTCTTAAATTAACTTACTGTACATCAGTATTGCCAGACTTTCCATAAATAGCTACTACTGGAGTTACCTGGGAATCCTGCAAATCCTGGCATTATGTCAGGTGACCCTCCTTTGTAAGGGTGACCAGTACTGTGACGAGGAACCGAGTGGCGAGAAAAGAGGGCAGAGAAAACAAGAGGGGAGTTGGGAAGGATAGGAAGAGAAGTGAATATTTCATAGGAGGTAACCAGCTTGCATCCAAGAGGAAACAGGGACAAGACAGGATTATGGATATAGAGGGAAAGGGAAGGGAAAGAGAAATACAATGGTATGTCACCAGCATATAAAAGATATTGTGGGCTGTGAGCTGAGTGAATGTCCCTGTGGAGAGTTAGGTTATAGTCAGAGTCCTCCTCATATTTAGCTTCACTTTCTCTGGCATCTTTGCTATAGATTGTTGGAAGAGTTTTTGTGTGCCTTGGTTGCTTGCTGTTGGCTGAGGAAGGGAGGAGCGACAGCAAGCAATTCAGCAGTAATGAGTTAGAGCAGAAAGATGCAACAGCAGCAACTTGCTCAGCCACATCCAAGATGTGGATCCACAAGCAATGCCATGGGCGGCTGGTATCCCACGCAGGGGAAGGCACAGTCTTCCCAAACCACCAGCCTGCCTCCACCCACACTCCGCCCCCAGAACGCTTACTGTAGGCGTACTGGGGATGGAGTGTTGCTGCCCCCCAGCTCCTGCCCTCCTCTGTGCTCAGGGACCAGGGAGGCTGGGGCAGTGACCCATCCGCCCTCCCCATGCTTGGGGAGGGGGTGCAGCATGCTGCCTGTGATGCGAGGGAGAGATGTGGCTTGGCTCCCATGGGGGCCGGTCCTCAGCAGAAGGGGAGAGGGTCCCCTAGCCCTACTTTCACCCACTGCCCATGAGCCTCTCCCACTGTCTGTGATTGGCCCTGGCTGACCCAACTGGGCTGCAGTCAATACTGACCCATGCCATCGTTCGAAATCTTTTCTGAAGACTGCAGAGTTCAGAGAAGGGTCCCCTTCCCACTTTTGTCAATTTTAAGCATTTCTAAAGCCCTGGCTTCTGGGCTGTAGTCCCAAATACTGCTGCCGCGCAGAGGGAAGTTTTACACTTGGTGTCTCACCTGGATTTGCAGGCTGGAGAATCATGCAAACTTTTCACTGCTTATGATAAATAATACCTAGCTCTTAAAAGCTGCTTTTTCTCCATAGATTTAAACCATTTTACACAGGAGATCATTTTCCCCATTTTACACATGGGGAAATTAAGAATCATGAAGGCAAAGTGATTTGCCCATGGTCACCTAGAAGGCCAGTGGCTGAACTAGGAATCGAGTGCTGGTCTCAGGCCGGTGCTCTAATCATTTAATCACACTGCCTCCCCTTTATTGAAGGAATTTATCCTCAGCACTCCCCCAAGGGGTAGGGAAGCATTGTCCCATTTTACAGATGGGGAACTGAGGCACAAGGCAGATTCTCCTTCCCAAGGTCTCACTAGAAACCAGTAGTTGAGTTGGAAATTGAACCCTGGGCTTTGGAGTCTCAACCCAGTGCCCTACCCACTAGACCATCACAACAGGGAAGCTTCAGTGTATTCAAGCTGGGCCTCGCCCTGACTGCCCTGACTTCAAGTACCCCAAGTGTGGAGGAAGTTCATATCTCAACCTGGATCTGAGCTCTGTGGCTGACCCACAGCACTGTGATGGGTCAAACCTTAACAATGGACCTGAACTCACTTGAGTTTGAGTCCATATCCTGCAACTCCTGCCATCTCTGGCTTTCACTTTAACAGAGTGTGGTTCCAAGGGCTGAAGATGCAGCACTTCGACTTGCTGTCAGCTCTAGGAGCCCTCGCCATTTGTCTCCCTCTGACTGGAAGGAGAAAGCTGCCACATAGTAATATCAGGCCTGTACACAGGGTGGGGGATACAAAGGGTGCCAAGTAAGCATGAGAAGGCTCTGTTAGGGCAGTGCTCTGCAGCTTGAGCTCAGCCCCCCTCCTTTCCCCTACAGGGGGGAGCCTGCACTATTGCTCCAGCCTCACCCTCCCCACCAATGGGAGTAGTGGGATGTGGTGCCTAGGAGCAGTGTGGGGCATGAAGGCAAGTAAGTGTCCCCTCCCATGCCCAGACCCTGCACCCACATCCCACTCATGCACCCCCCTCACCGAGACCCTGCACCCTCCCCCCTGGCCAGACACTTACCCCCACCCTGCTCATGTACCTTACCTTGCTCCTGCAACCTGCCCCTTGGCCAGACACCCTACCTCCAACCCACTCCTGCATCCTCCCCATGGCCAGACATCGACCCCCAGCCTCCTCCTTCATCTCCTCTTGCTCCTGCACCCTCCCTCCTGGCTACACACTGCACCTTCCCTTGCTCTTGCACCCTCCCCCTGGCCAGACACCCTTCTCCCAACCTGTTCCTGCACCCTACCTCCCATCTAGACCTTGTACCCATACCCCCTCCACCACCCCACCTCCTGCCCTAAGCCTGCACCCCCATTCCTCTTGCTGGCAGCTCTGTCCCACACACTGAACTCCCCATTTTTGTCCCAACCCCAGAGCCTGGGGGGGGGTTCCACAAAATCCACTAACTATGGAACCACAGAAGAGCAAATCTGGCCTTTGGGAAGCCCTGAACCTCAGTCCTGCCTGTCCCTCCCCCACTGGCCACATTAGTGATGTCTACACTGCCCCCTCTTGCGCAAAAATTATGCAAATAAGGCACAGCGATATTCCACGCTTTGCCTTATTTGCATAATTAACGAGGCACCATTTTTGCACAAGGGGCTTTTGCACATAAAGGAGCCATGTATATGGCTGAAAAGGAGAGGAAGAACAGCTCTTGCTCAAAAGGGGGTTTTTGCGCAAAAGCCTCTTGCGTAAAAACGGAGCCTCGTTAATTATGCAAATGAGGCATGGCGATATTCCATGTTTTGCTTATTTGCATATTTTTTGCACAAGAGAGGGCAGTGTAGACATAATAAGAGTTGGGTTTTGGGAGTGATTTTTTGCTTCTCACTTGTGTGGTCCCCAACTGATTTTTCAGTGGGTCAGTGGCCCCCTGACCCAAAAAAGTTTCCCCACCCCCACCATAAATGAAGAAAACATGGGAACCTTTTGTGTTGGACATAAATTAATATTTTACTTTAACTTTCTTATGTTAGTTTATCAAACTTCATTTTAAATAAAGTGCTTAATGTGTTTAATAATTTAAATTAATATTTCCTTTCTTAATGTTTAAATTAAACGATTCTCCCTAGCTGCAGCACTAGCAAAATGGTTCAGGCATAATTAATGTCGAGTTTCCATTAGCAACTGGTGGTCCACAGAAATGTTTGCATTGAGCCAGGTGTGCCATGCGCCAAAAAGTGTGAGAACCCCTGTGTTAGGGGGATGGGAGAGTGCTGTGTTGTGGGGGGATGGGCGGGCGGGGCTGGTGACAATGCGGCAGGTCTGGGTAACCGGCACGTCCTACCCATCCATGAGGAGTGAACTGGATCCAGCCCCGCTGGCCGGAAGCCCCGCCCACAGCCACCTGGGGCTGGCCTCACTGAGCAGATAGAGCAGCAGCAGGCAGAGGCATGATCCCAGAAGGTAATTTCTATAAAACCGTTCTTACTCTATACATTTTGAATATGTTACAACAAAATCATTTTACCGATCACTGTTTCCACTCACATTTTTCATTAACCTCTCATATGCACACTCATTGCATGTCTATTTTGAACTCCATTATATTTTTAAAAATTGCGGTCCACATTTACAAAAAAGCACATACGCTCTGCAGTGTGTGCCTACGAGCCTGAATAAGGCAGTTGTGCTACTTCCACTGAGGCCCAGACAGCCTGACAAACCATGGCTGAAATTTATCCTTTTGACTGTGGCTGTTTTCCTCGCCGAGCTCACTGAACGATGGAGAATAATGATTCTGTCTGAACTAGTCCACTCCAGACAGTAGCTCGCAAACAGCTCAGTAGCCAGAATGTTGTGAGCAATCATTCTGGCCCCATGGACAAATGACCAAATTAAGGATGCGGAAGAAGGATGGGAAACCCCACCCTGGTGAACCAACTTCACTTTCGCCATACTAATATAGAGACCGTCGCCTGGTCTGTGGTTACCCTGTTCCATGCTAGGACATATATGTCTGAAATACTATGTCTGCCTGCTTCTAGCCCCAGGTACCTTTGTGAGATAGGACTTCACCATGCATGATTGGATGCTTCCCCGAAGACGCTTGTATTGAAACACATGATTGAGTTCAGGACCCGAGCAACATTGTGTAAATCTGCTAGCTAATAAATAAATGTCAGAGTGCACAATGAATCCCAGAGATCTGATTAATACAATTTGGGAGACATATGTAACATTTCGATGGTGCACCTGGCTAGTGTTGCGGGCCGGAATGGAGAAGTAGGGTCCACCTCCCCCTTAACCACTGCGTTTTCCCTTTGGGCAGCTCATGCCTCCAAGAGTGATGTGTGACTATAACCTGGCCCTGCGTAAGTGTGATATCCTACTGTGCAACCTTAATTTTGCATTAACAGCATTTGACACTTGTAATATGCAGTTTACAGTGTTTGTCGAGTGCGTGGGTGAAAGGCCCCATGTGGCTGTCTGTTGTCCTGGTAACCTCACAAAAAACACAGAAGCATTGGCGAATATTTGGCAAAGGGATTGTTTCATATCACAAACCCATTATTTCAGGTCAGAAGGTTCACTTCAATGAGATGCTAACACCTGGAGTAACCAGTGCAAGGAGGGGGCTGATGATGAGTGAAGCTCTGAAGATTTAGAGACTTGTTATGTTGCAGAGAAGCACCAAAAACATGGCATTTCTGAACTGTTTTGTTCTGAGCCATAAATACAAGACTCCTTGGTGCTACATCTACACTGGCAGCTTCTTGTGCAAGAACTCTTTTGCAGAAGAGTTCTTGTGCAAAAAATCTTCCACAAGAACGCGTCCACACAGCCACGTGCTTTTGCTGAAGGACGTAAAAGAGTGTGTCCACACTTGCGCAAGAAAGCTCTGATGGCCATTTTAACCATAGGGGCTTCTTGCGTAAGAAATTCATGTTGCCTGTCTACACTGCCCTCTTGTAGAAGAGCTCTTGCGCAAGAGGGCTTATTCCTTGTGGGGAGAGGAATAACTCTTCTGGAAGAAGCCCTGTTTTACAACGCTATACTGTAAATTTACTTGCACAAGAACGCTTGTGCAGTGTAGACAGCAGGCAAGTTTTTGCGCAAGAATGCCTGTTCTTGCACAAGAAGCTGCCAGTGTAAACATAGCCATAGGATTTGCAAAACGGAGCTGTAAATTTCCAAGAACTGGCTTTTTCATAAGTTGCTTTGCAAGTGCCATAAAAACAGTCTCTCGGTGTGTGTGCTTCTCTCTGAAAAGATAACAGAATAACAAAGTGGTTTGTCTCACCCTACCCTGGTCTAGGGTGCACTGGCAGAAGTACATTGGGGAAAGTTACATGGAACTGAGGTTCCATCTGGGATTGGACAGGAAGTGAGGACACATGGGAGTGTCTGTTTTGTGTGAATTCCACATTAAATCTGGCTCTGGCAAAGACTACCAAACTTAAAGGAAAATTAAAGGATCCCAAAATTAAAGGAAAAACAGATGTAGGGCAGATTTTCTAGAGTTCCATCCCAAACCACACATAATCACAGCCTGATGCAATAACTGTCCTGCAGGAAGACAACACCTTTTTTGAAATACAGGAGCACAGTGCTATGCAATGGCATTCACCCTGCAGCAAAATGAATCTCCCTGCAGGACAAATGAATTTCAACTTTTCAGGGCTCTATTACCATTGATCATGCAAATTAGGGTGTTCTCCATGGCTCTATCCAGCTTTGGTCTTTTTTGCATTCAGTTATTTGTTTGTGTGTGCAAACACTCAGCTGATTGCACAGCCATGTATCAGACTCAGGACTGCAGCTCAGAACACCACCCAGATTAAATCCTGGCTGGCAGAGAGTTGCAAATATTTAAGGCCCTGTTCGAGGAAAGCATTTAGGCATTGCTTAAGTCCATCGCTGTATAGGGGCATGACCAAGTATGTGCATAAGTGCATTCTGGAATGGTGATTCTTTCCTGAATCGGGGCTTACCTGCTACTTGTGGCAAGCAGGAAAGTTCTTGTTGCAAGAATGCTGCTGACCTCTATTCCCTCTGCAATTTAATTCTCCTACTGCCATAAAAATCCATCCTGTTTGGTTTCTGAGATCAGAACCAATTGAACAGCAGCCATTAACATAGCAGCTGCTGAAGCCATCTATTGTATCAGTATAACCCCAACGTACAGGCAGCAGCGTGTACGCAGCCGACCCTACCTATCGGGGCGATTTATGAATATAACCATGGCAAGAAATGAAATCACCCATCATGCTTCAGGGTTTCCAAGCAAACTGTAAACGAGATATTTTAAAAGCAATTTTTTCATATTTCAATTGTAATAACTCAATATCCAGAAGAAAATTTTAAAACAACAAACAAACCCAACATCTACTGGTTTTAAGGTGGGTTAACAATGTGCAAAGCACATGCCAGAACATGTGTTATTAAGTAATAAAAAAGTCCTTTATTTGCCTCTCTTGAGTATTTCTTTCACACTCACTTTTTAAACTATCATTATTTGTTTCCCTTCGCTCTCTCTTTCCCCCCTCATAACCAGATCACTTAAATAAAACAAAGTTTTATATTCATTCCAGTCAGGGACTTCTGCCAAAATCTGGGCCTCCCCCTTTATATATATATATACACACACACACCAGTGATGAAAACACACACAACCCCCCAAGGCTGTGAGGTGACAGATGAGCAAGACATAGGGTGAAGAATCCAAATGGTGCTACGAAGGAATGGCTTTTAATGACAGAGGCGAACGTGTTTTTGCAAAGGTTTAGGGAAATTCGAAACAATGTTGCTGTGTAGACGTTCCCTTAGGCTTTTTCATGGCTGGATATTTTAGTTTGGAGAAGAGCTTGAAGCCTGAAGTTTCAGATGTCACGGGCAAAATCCCTTCACCCGTCGTCTGCTCTCCCCTCTCCCCTGTTTGTTGCTTTGAATCTTTTATTTACAATGTTGATCCGCTGCGGGGATGCATCTTCTTCCTGGTCCCTTGTCCTGATGAACTAACTTATGAGGTGATGGGCATGGGGGTGCTGTGGCTGTATGGTCTGTCAGCCAGGCTCCCTGGAGTTCTTACTCCACTGCTACCTTCCCAGCTGCAGCCTCAGACCACTCACCTAACTGCTTTAAGTCTGGTATTAGATAGGATTAGCTCTGCTGAGGTCAGTGGTGTTATACTGAGGTAAACCAGGTGAGAGCAGGCCCTGGACTGATGGCTCCATTTCCTTATCTGCAAATTTGGGATAATGCTACTTACCTACTATAATAAGGGCTTTGGAATGGTTCAGTTCCCCAGGGGACCACTTCCATGGGCATTGGAATGGGTCCCTTTTGAGGGTTAACATTTTACCATAGGTAAGACCAGGGCTAAATATTAGTCTGAGCACTCTTTACTTAGGACATACACACCTAAAAAAAATCCCGGATGTTTTCCACAATATATTCTGGAATTTTCACTTGACTCATAAACACTAAGGAGACTCAGTTTAGTAACGCAGCTAAACTGGGGGGGAGAGGGGAAACATGCACTCAAGGACAAGCACCATATGATACTTAGCAGTAACAGGATCATTGTTCCTACTGGTGCCAATCCATGAGCATGAGAGCTTAGCACACACACTCGCTCACTGAAAGCATTCGGACAAGGAAAAGCCAGCTGCTCAAATAGTGGCAGAAAACAAAGACATAAGAAAGGCATGAGGGCAAGCGAAGCAGCTACATTGTTCACTCTGCACTTAGGCTCCTGAGAATGTTTTGAGGAATTTATTCAGCTCTGCCAGACCCGTAGAGCCAGATCTTCACAAGCTTATCACCCACAGTCTGGGGCAGATTTTTCAAAAGTATTCAGTTCCCACAGAGGCATTGGTTAGCTTTTCTGATCAGCTCTCTATCTGACTCTCACAGCCAGATTTTCACCAGGAAACTGTGCTGAGCTCTTCTGAATATCTGTCCATCTATTCAGCTTCCATGGTGGTACTAGGACTCTTTTGAAAATCTGACCTGTAATGTCTCTGACCCTGCCACGCTGACTACAAACTGGCTGCTGGCTATTTTACTCTCTTGTCAGCTTGAACTTGCCTACAACAGATCTGTATGATGTGGGCATTTAAAAAGCTGGCATCCAGTTTGCCCTAGCAGGGCTCATACTGTTCTTGTATTGGTGCTAGAGCAAAGGAGAGAGAGTTTGTGAAAAATTCTCAGTGTGTGTAGATGCAGCTGGTGTGCCTTGGTTTCTCCATCTTGAAGGTGAGGACAATACAAACACACCACTGCTGATTGAAGCAAAGTAATAATCTCCTCTCCTTCTGTACATGGCCAGCCAGTCTAGGTCCTTGCTATTATTTCCTTTTCCTCTCCTCCTCCTCCTGCTCTCATCTCTCCCTCTCACTTAGGGTATGTCTACACTCAGGGCTGGATTACCCAATAGGCAGATGTGCTTAGGGCACCAGCAAAGCAGGGGCACCAAAAAAAAAAAAAGAGATTTTATGGAATAGTATTGTTTTTATTTTGAATTACAAATGGGGGAGGGGGAGCACCATAATCTTTTCAGTGCTTAGGGCGTCTAAAGGTCTTAATCCAGCCCTGTCTACACTGCATGCTTTTTTGGGAATAAGCTATTTCAAAACTTATGTTTCAAAATAGCTTATTTTGAAACAGCACGTCCATACAGCAAATGCCTGTCGAAATAGTGCTGAGCTATTTTGAAATAGAACATTCACCCTCACTGGATTCTGAATCGCATTTAAGACCACCCAGAAGCACAGAGGGCCCTATCCTGTTGGGGACACATGTCCCAGGGGAGCCTCAATACCCCCATGACCCTATCATCACCAGGCGTTCTAGACTTAATTCATGGATAGGCGTGAAACAGAACTGAAGATGAGGGGTGTTTAGAATGAGGTGGAATCCAGCAAAGATGGCAGATTTCCACAGTGTGTGAGGATTGAAGTACTGGGGGAGGCATCACCAAAATTTGTTGATCTCAGCTACACTGACTCTGAGAGAATGCAAAAGAGCTGAAGCAAATGCGATTGGAATCCTAGAAAGTATGGAGAATTTTAGTGTGCAAGAGCGGGAACGGTCAGGAGAGACAGCAATTAAAATGTATCCATGTTAAATTTCAATGGCATGAAAGGGCAAGAGAAGCCACAGTGGGCCTGAATGGAAAATGAAGTTTAGCATTGGAAGGAGTGTTGGGAGGTCTCTGAAAATAAGCAGAAGCAAATTATAATTCAATTAATGAATAAAGGAATACAAGAGAGAGAGAGATGATACCGGAGTAGACACAAGACTGAATAAAACACAGAGGATTTTTTTAGGGTACATCTACAGCTGGTAGTGCGGCTCCCAGATCAGTCCAGGCAGAGACACTGTAGCACTGTTTGGACTAGTGTGGTAAAAAGAACACTATAGCCGCGGGCAGCATTGATGGCAGTGTGGGTTAGCCTCCTAAGCCCCAAACCCACCTGGATCCTTGGGGATGTACTTGGAGGGCTTGACTATACTTCTTTCAAACTCACATGTATCTGTCTACCCAAGCTGGGAAGCACAAGTGTAGCCATAGATGAGTGCAGAAGTAGACATACACAAGGTGGCCCAGGGTGGGTGTATGCACTTCTTGCTGCATCCCAGCATTAGATGGGGTAGGCCAAAGTCACCTTAGGATTTTTATCTTCCAAACCTGAACCTGCTGTAGCTTATGGGTTGACTCAGTTTTCAGGACTGGGGGGTGAAAAGCCCCTTATATTAATGCTGAGCTCTGCTGGGAGAGGCATAATTTTTTCAGGTCCAGTACAGACTTGTAACATGGGTCCCTTCCTGTACACACACCACAATTTGAAGCCTAACCCTAACCCTCCGGGCCCTGGTAAAATGTAAAGTGTACCCTTCCCCCGCCCATATGGGGCGCCTGTCAGCATGCATGCCTCTTCTGCTTGAATTTCAGCTAAAGTCCCCTGCTGAGGGTCTGTAGGTAAAGCACTTGAAGGTTAGATTAGTACCCCTTAGCAGGTGAAGATGAGTGAAGCCATTACTGGAGTAGTGCCTGTTGGTACAAGGGCTTTTCTCACTCAACAAACCACCTCTTTCTCTCCAAATATCACCCTGTTGCAAAAGTTCCTTTTTGGTAAGAAACATCTGAGAAGGCTATAGTGAGGCAGCTCCTGCCATATCTGGAGTCCTCAGGTGTTTTTGATTCCAGGGAGTTTGGTTTTAGTGCTGCTTGGATTGTCTGAAGATCTTCCAGTGATGGTAGAGAGAGCAAACATTTGAGGCGATTTCTTTTAAATCTGGCAGCCGGACAGGAACAACAGAAGGCAAAAAGTCTCAGGGGGTAGCTGTGTTAGTCTGTAACTTTAAAAACAACGAGCAGTCCTGGGGCACATTGGAGACTAATATATATTTGTTATTCTCTAAGGTGCCACAGGACTGCTAGTTGTTTTTAGAAAGCAAAAATGATTATCCACGCAGAGGTCTGATATAATTGACTGCCAAACACTAGCTGGCCTGGAAACTCTAGAAGCAATAGGATGAGTTTCTCTTGTGCAGTTTATTCTGAGAGCTCCCAGAAAACAGTGAGCGCAATTGCACTTCTGCTCCATCAGTACACTTGTGGGGTTCCATTTTCTCATCCCTCCTGCTCATTTTGTTTCTGGGGCCATGAGGAAACTTAACTGAGGAGATACAGACTGAACATAAGAACATGAACATAAGAACGGCCGTACTGGGTCAGACCAAAGGTTCATCTAGCCCAGGAGCCTGTCTGTGTTGGAGGCAAAGGAGAAGTAAGGGGACAGTTAAAATGGTGGTTGTTCTTTCTCACCTGTTAATGTTATTTGGTTCCTTAAACTGTTGGAGTGTTGTCTGTTAACCCCCTATCCCTTCCCTGAGTGAGTGCAGAAGAATGTCTGAGGTAAACAGCAGGAGTAAACAACAATGCACACGGCCCCCAGCGGGGTGTGCACACGGCCCCCAGCAGGGTGTGCACACGGCCCCAAGAGGCCTAGACTCAGAGGCTGCATGTGGCTGATCCTTGAAGGAGAGAGGGACAGAGAGGGAGAGAGACACAGTGGTGGTGGACTATCAAGTGAAGCCTCCCAGAACGCCCTCTGCTCGGATCGCCTGGCCAGCGGACCAGCTTAGGAGTCAACTTGGGACGATTAAAGAATATGAACTGCCTTCTGCTCGCCTTATCATCCTGCCTGGGACTGTAAGTGTGATTGAATGTATGAGTGAGATTCCCCTCCCTTCCCAGTTTTAGTTGAATAAAAAATCCTTTACACTCCCATGTGGTGATCCCCTCTCCTTAGTATTTAAAGCAGTTGCAATCCACATCCCCTTGCAACATTTTTGGTGGAGATGCCGGGGAGGAGGGGATAAGTAAAAGTCCTTTCCCCACGGGAAGTTGAGACGGTGAACTTTGGGGGACTGGGGTGCGTTGAAACGTGGTAGGCTAGCAACCCACGGCACACAGTCCAGGTTCCCGACAACAAGATGCCCATTTGGGGTAAAGGAAAGGGAGGTGTAAAGGACTCCCAGAAGGGAGGAGAAGGGTGGAGTGCAGCACCTACGCCCTGAGGGAATGGATCCAAAGTAAAGGGGCTGACCCCTGGACTCAAGGGGCGGTGCTCTCTGGTGCTTCAGTGACTGATTTGGAACTAATGATGGAAAAATATGTGTTGTTGTATAAGCCAGACAAGGGAGGTAAGGAGAGAGCAGCTGCTTGGCTGCTATGGCAGGCAGTACATCAGTGGCAGGCAGCTAAGAGTCAGCTAGCACAGGATGTGGAGCAGTTGAAGGAACAGAAGAAGGAACTGGAGAAAGAACGAGATATGTGGAAAGCTCAGGCGCTTACAGCCAGCGCCCAAGCCTCTTCTCTTTCTGTTGCTGCCATACAAGTGGCAGCTGCAGAAGAACGGGAGCATGTCCAGGAGGAGAATAGAACTTTAAGTGAAAGGGTGCAGTGTCTCAAGGAGTTAGTTTTGGGAGAGAGTAGGCCAGAGGGAAGGCTGCTTTCTAAGGGAAGAGTAGCAGCTTTCGGGCTTCCTAAGAGAAATGATCAATCCCTAGACTGGGGTGAAGATTGGGATGGGGATACTTGGGGTGACCTAGATCGCCCAGATCCAGACCCTGGAGGGCCAGATCTCAGACATAGGGTTGCAGCAATCCGGAGGGTGGTCCGGACTTATGGGCCCACGCCCCAAGGGGGAGGAGAGGCCCCGAATATTGGGCATACAGTGGCAGAGACTGAGTTGACCCCTGCACAGGCGGTGGAGTTGGCCAAAACCTTAGGAGGACCTTCTCGTTCTGGGTTCAGTGGATGGTCCCGAGATCTAGTGACTTTGTGCCTGGATCAGAGCCTAAATATGACAGAGGCTCGGCGGGTACTCAAGGCTGCATCCGGATTGGGAGGGGACTTAGCAGGGGTAGCCCGACAGCAGGCCTGTGATACCACACATAAAGATATATTTGAGATGCTGATGGGAATGACATCAGCTGTGGGACCACGAGCATTGCTGGCGGAACTGGTTTCAGCAGCTGCCACACCGGGGGAAGACCCCACTAGGTTTGTGGAAAGGATGGTTCTCCTGGCATGTCTGTGTGGTCGGGGTGTGCCTGTTGCAGCAAGGAGTGGTACCCCCACATCCATAGCCCAAATAGCTTTACCTGTTGACGAATTAAGGCTAATTGCACAGGGGCTCCCAATGTATATACAGCAGGCAATAGGGAGATGGAGGCCTGGGGAACCTGCAGACGTGGAAGCCTTACTGGATGCCGTCCGACAGGCTGCTCTTGTCACACCAACACCCACAGGCAAGCCCTCTAAGGTGGCAGCGGTAGAGCATAAGTTACAGGACCCCCGTCCAAGGACCCAAAAAGGGCCTTCCCGCCTACGTAACGAATTGTGGCGGGCTTTATTGGAAAAGGGGGAAAATATGGACAATTGGCATGGGAAGCCAACAGAGGAATTGATGCTGAGATGCGTCCATCTAGGAGTTCCCCTTCCCCGGGGAGACCCTAAAAGGGTTTCTTCCCCTGATGACACCCGGTCAGCTGAGAACCACCGGCTGACTCCAACCCCATAGGGAAGCCCACAGGAGGACCGGCGTTCGGAGGGCAGATGGCAATGGATTGCCACTCTGTCCACCGATACAGGGGGACGCCTTATGGTCCAAATGAGGGTGGGAAGGGCGCGAACCCCTTGTGCAGCGCTAGTGGACACTGGAGCCGCTGTGTCCCTTCTTCCCTTCAGACCTCCTGAATGTTTGGTAGTCCAGTCAGTTGTTTTAGCTGCTCATGGGGGTCAAGAAGAAAAAGGACGGGTCTTGTCTCCCACCCGATGGGAGGTGGCAGACCTCATCTCGGTGTTACCATGGGTCCAGTCTAACTTAATAGAAGAGCCAATTGTGGGAATAGATCAATTAAAGGAAATGCAATTGGTGGTAGACTGTGCTAATCGTGGTTTGTGGCAGGTCCCTAAGAGAGATTGGAATCCAGAAGCACTAGGAGGTGTCTCAGGGGTGTTAACTCGCTCAATGCTGGGAGTTGCTTCTGTGAATGTTCCAGAGGATGATGAGTGGTGTTATAGGGTCCCTGGAGTTTGGGCTACAGATAAATATGATTGTGGCTTATGGAAGGGAGAGCCTATTGTGATTAAAGGCCCTCTGGTCACTCCACAGCGGCAATATAAATATCCAGTAGAAGCTGAACAGGCAGTCAGGGAAATTATTGAGGCTTTGAAAAAACAAGGGGTAATTAGGGAGACCACCTCTCCATTTAATTCCCCTGTCTGGCCTGTTCGTAAGGCAGATGGCAAATCATGGCGATTGACCATTGATTATCGCCGAATTAATGCAAATACCCCACAGCGAGCCCCAATAGTGGCAGATATGACCTCCTTATTAGAAAGCATGCCACCTGAGGCGAGATGGTTCTCGGTGGTCGATCTGGCTAATTGTTTCTTTGCATTGCCTTTAGCACCTGAAAGCCAGGACCGCTTTGCCTTCACCTTTCAGAACCGACAATATACGTTTACCCGAGTCCCTCAGGGTTTTCACAGCTCTCCGACACTAGCACACCAGGCTGTGACAGCCACTCTTAATAACCTGGGACCCTTGGATCAGCCCTGGGTGGTGTCTTATGTAGATGACATTTTAACCATGGGGACAGAGCAGCAGGAGACCCAAGAACGTACAGAGAGGGTTCTGCACGTCTTACAGGAAGCTGGTTTTAAAGCCTCCCGGGAAAAAGCCCAGCTAGTTCAGCCACAAGTCACATACCTTGGGGTACAAATATCAGAGAAGGGACGGCAGGTGTGTCAAAAACGGCTGCAGGCACTGCAGACTCTCCCAGTGCCCTCTGATAAGCACCAGCTTCAGATGGTTCTGGGCTCCTTCAATTTTGTTCGTGCACATGTCTGGGACTTTGCCAATTTGGCCCGGCCCCTGTATGCCCTTCTAAAAGAGGGTGTGCCTTTTAAGTGGGGGGAAAAACAATCCCAAGCTTTTGCAGCGATTAAAAAGGGGGTCCTACAGGCAGCTGTGCTGGCCACCCCCAGGGTAGGCTTCCCCTTTCAATTTAGGCTTGCCACCTCACCCCAGGCTTTGGCCGTGGCAGTGTTCCAAGCAATAGGGGCAGAACCAGCTCGCCCTGTTGCCTATTACTCCCGGGTTCTGACCCCAGTTGAACAGAAGTTTGGTCCCTGTGAGAGGGAGTGTCTGGCAGCTGTATGGGCCCTGGAGGTATCTGCTGCCATGATAGGGGATAGTCCCATCGTCATTCAGAGCTCCCATACACCTCTGCGATACATTTTGTCAGGCAAACTTATGGGGAGTGGTGTGAGCAACCCCCGATTAGCACAGTGGACCCTAGCCTTAGTCAACAGAGGAGTGCAGTATCAGTCCACCCCAGGAGCAGCTACGGCAGCCGCAGGTCTCCTGTCAAGTACAGGAAAGACCCATGAATGTCCGTTTCAGGTACCAGAACAGGCTGTTCCACAGGTCACCTCCTTAGAAGAAGCCCAGACAATCACTCACCCAGAAAATATTTGGTTTACTGATGGGTCAGCAACCCGAATAGATGGCAAACTTCATATCCAGTCAGCATGCCTTAATTTAATGGATCGCAGCTTGGTCCGCAGTTGGGCCACTGGATCAGCTCAGCTTGCTGAGCTTAAAGGCCTAGTTGAGTGTTTGAGACTTTGGTCAGAGAATCTGGGACCACTGGTGGTTTTTAGTGACTCAAAGTATGTAGTGGAAGGGACCAGGAACTGGATGTGGCAGTGGGCCCATGATCAGTGGAGAAGTGTGGATGGGAAACCACTAGCGCATGCAGAAGATTGGCAGGTTGTGTATAAATGGGTCCAGGCACATCCAGGACAATTATATCTGACCCATGTAGGAGGACATCAAGATCCAGAAGGGTCCCCTGAGGCCCTTTGGAATAATAGGGCAGATGCATTGGCTAAGTCACCAGTAGTGTCAGCTGTTACTACCCGAGGTGCTCTGCGTAAACAGTTAAAGGAAGCAGGCGACCCCTCTGAGTTCCCAGTGTCAATTCCTGGAAAATGGGACCGGCAGGATATTATATGCTGGGCTCACAGTTTGGGACATGAGGGAGTAGAAGCTACATACCAGCGTGTGCGGGAGATAAGCCGATGGCCGGGTCAGAGGAAACAAGTAGAGGACTGGGTAAGCAACTGTCTGGTGTGCGCCATGTATAATGCCCGAGCAGGTAGTGAGTCAGAGGAAGTGCTGCCATTAGGACATCAGCGCATTCCGGAGGGGCCATGGTCCCGTGTTCAGCTTGATTTTATTGAGGGTCTTCCCCCTGGCCCACGAGGGCAAACTTGTTGTCTAGTGATTATAGATGCCTTCAGCGACTGGGTAGAGGCTTTTCCTATGAAGCGACATACCGCAGCAGACACTGCCAAGATAGTTTTTAGAGAAATCATTTGCCGATTTGGTTCTCCAGGAATCTTTGACTCTGATAGAGGGCCACAATTTGTCTCAGAAATGTGGGGAAATTTGTTGGGGGCGTTAGGTATTAAACGCAAATTGCATATCTCACGCCACCCTCACAGCTCGGGACAAGTTGAAAGAATGAACCGTACTATTAAAGAGGCATTGGGGAAGGTATTAGAAGAGCAAAAAGGATCATGGGTAGAGAAGCTCCCCTTAGTTCTGGCAGTTCTTAGGAGCAAAAACAGGTTGAATTCCCATTTGTCCCCATATCAGCTGTTATTTGGTACCCCGATGATCCTTCTCCGATCAGCTCCAGGGGACAATAAACCCCTGGAGGATCGCCCCGAGGATTGGATTCGGTGGTACAAGACGCTGGTGGAGGAAAAACCCTATATAACCCATCAGCTACAGGAGGTCATGAACAGAGCAAGAGCCCGAATGGACAAGGGGCGGCGGGAGGTGAACCCATGGGATGTTGGGACTCGAGTTATGTATTGCAAGTTCTCAACCAGACCCCGTCAGGCAAAGTGGGAGGGCCCATTCACCATTGTAAATCGGGCTGGGGACACAGTGTATATGATAGACAAGATCCCTGAAGGCAAATGGGTTCACCGTGGTCAACTGAAGCGAGTGTCAGCGATTCAAGAAAACTACCATGCTTTATGTTAATCTGGTTATGTGAGTTTTCTTTTAAAACAGATGGTGCCAGTATCCTGGAGCTCAAGGGCGTTTGGACTTGCAGTTTTTCCCACCACCTGCAGAACGGACCCCATGGTGGAATGAGACAACAGGCACGCATGTGAACCATTCCAACATTAATTCAACTCTGTGGTGTAAATCAGTAGACAAGTATCCATCCATTCCTTTAAGGCCTTTTTTGCAAATTATTGCCTCCACTGCTGATGGAACCGCCTTACCCATAATTGACCCATGTGGCCACTTAGGACCAAATCGGGGAGGGAACCCATCAAGAATAGGAGATTATTATAATACTCGTCTACACACACGATGTACACCTTGGGTTCCATGGGTAGGCCCAGTAACCCTTCAACTGATCTGGCGGAATGGCAATGGATCTTTTGCTGACCCAAGCAACTCTATCTGGTGGGAGGGAATCTGGAAGCACACTAATATGGTTGCACGAACTACAAATTGTGATTGGTTCAACCGGCTTCGAGCCCGGCTTCAAAGGTGGGATCCCACTACTTCCTCCATTTTTCTTTCCACCAACTTGAGCTCACAGCAGCGGGTGATTTTGTGGTCCCAATGGTGGGATAGCAGTGTCCAAGTGATAGAGCCATGTGTCAAAGGTATTCTAAACTTATATGTAAACTGTGGAGGCCAGAACCGCAGATTTAGAGGATGGCTGTTGCAACTGCGGGGGGGATGGATACCTGGCCGGATAGTCCCGCGGGCTCCGCCGTCACCTCTAATTTGTGCCCAAATTCCCTCTCTACAGGCGGAAGTGGTTACGGTGGCTCAATTGGTTCTGTATCGGATTCAATTTGACATGTCTTTAATTAATGTGTCCACCGTGTGGCCCAATTGTTCTCGCCTGGTAGAAGCATGGTTGAAATTAGCTCTTAACCCCCCTTACCGTGCTAAGCGGGATTTAGGAGGGTGGGTTTTGGGAGGTTTGGGCACGGGAGCAGGCATTTTAAATGCTGTAGATATTGAAGTAGTGGCCAACAAGTTATCTGCCACAGGGTCCCTATTTCAAAAGGCCCAAAAAACGGCTGCGAGTATTTCAGAGGACTTGGCAGCTGGGCAGAGTCTTGTTGCCTCAATGGGGGTTCTACCCCTCCATCTGTTAACTAATACCCTTTCGGCTTTGGTAAAATCTTTTGTCAATCATTCTTGGGCAGAACAGTGTTTAACAGTTCAGCAAGTTTTGTTTGTAAGCTGGTTCCAGCAACGTACCCTCCTAGACCAGGGTTTGGTTCCAGGGGTGGTGCAACAGCATTTTACTGAAATCGATTGGAAATACGCTCACCGTATATCCTATGTGCCTAAGGGGCCATGGACAGGGGTTTTGTCATTATTGGCAGTTCCCCAAAAGTCCCCACACTTTACCCTGTGTACCCTGGTTCCTATGCCCCAAGCTTTAGGACCGTCTCTATGGATTCCCCGTAGTGTTCACAGCCATCACCACCCACAACTGGGGTTTTTAAATTTAGGCAAAGAGTGTGTAAGCCCAAGCTTTGGTCGATGGATATGTCCTGCCAAAGCACCAGCCAAAGATGACTGTTATTCCCCATGGGATGCCGAAACCATGTGTGTGTTGCAGCGATTACAAGAACCGGTAGTGGTATTGACCCCTAGTCCACTATTTATGTGCGTGGTTCGAGCAAATTTATCTACTGCAGTGGTGTGGACCCCATCTTCCAATGCTTCTTGGTGTGCACCCAGTAATTATACTTGTTGTGTATCTAACGTTATCGGGGTTGTAGTGGATGGTATATTTTCACCTGCCTTATTGCCTCCCCCAGTTGAGAATTTGGCTATACAAGCAGTTATATGGTCATACCGACCCCCCCCAAGCATTAACTTTGCTGTTTGGGCTGAACTACAAAAGGATGCCCAACATAGTCTTAAGAAAGCCAAAGCTGTAGCTCAACAAATTAAAAATAAAGAAATACACATTATTCAACAAAGTAAACGCCTCGTAGAAATAGGGGATGAGGCTGTTCAAATTACTCAGCATCATTGGTGGGACATTTTTAAAGGGTGGTCAGGATCTGCCAGATCTATCCTACGAGTTCTAGTCCACCCTATTGTAGGACTCTTGTTATTGTTAATTGTGTTCTTTATTGTATTTTTATGTCTATGTTGTTATACTCGTAGATTGGTAAATAGAGTAGTACGCCTTCAACAGGTAACCTTTGCCCTCCAACGACATCACCTCATGGGATGATCAATAGATCAAGGGGTGGGGTGTTGGAGGCAAAGGAGAAGTAAGGGGACAGTTAAAATGGTGGTTGTTCTTTCTCACCTGTTAATGTTATTTGGTTCCTTAAACTGTTGGAGTGTTGTCTGTTAACCCCCTAGCCCTTCCCTGAGTGAGTGCAGAAGAATGTCTGAGGTAAACAGCAGGAGTAAACAACAATGCACACGGCCCCCAGCGGGGTGTGCACACGGCCCCCAGCAGGGTGTGCACACGGCCCCAAGAGGCCTAGACTCAGAGGCTGCATGTGGCTGATCCTTGAAGGAGAGAGGGACAGAGAGGGAGAGAGACACAGTGGTGGTGGACTATCAAGTGAAGCCTCCCAGAACGCCCTCTGCTCGGATCGCCTGGCCAGCGGACCAGCTTAGGAGTCAACTTGGGACGATTAAAGAATATGAACTGCCTTCTGCTCGCCTTATCATCCTGCCTGGGACTGTAAGTGTGATTGAATGTATGAGTGAGATTCCCCTCCCTTCCCAGTTTTAGTTGAATAAAAAATCCTTTACACTCCCATGTGGTGATCCCCTCTCCTTAGTATTTAAAGCAGTTGCAATCCACATCCCCTTGCAACACCTGTCTGCTGACAGTGGCCAACACCAGGTGCCCCAGAGAGGGTGGTCCGAAGACAATGATCAAGCGATTTGTCTCCTGCCATCCTTCTCCAGCCTCTGACAAACAGAGGCCAGGGACACCATTTCTATCCCCTGGCTAATAGTCTTTTATGGACCTAACCTCCATGAAATTATCTAGCTTCTCTTTAAACTCTCTTATAGTCCTAGCCTTCACAGCCTCCTCTGGCAAGGAGTTCCATAGGTTGACTACACGCTGTGTGAAGAAGAAGGTCTGCAGTGGGCTTCTGTGGTCAAAGGACATTCATCAACTCTCTGTTGATCTCTTTTGATACTAGTTGGTTTGACCAAGTACTTAGGATGTGGCTAACAGCAATGTGGGAATGGATACAAGCAAGTGAACCAAGACTCTGTCTCCACTCCAGGTCATGAGGAGCAACAGCTGCGAAGAGCTTTTACTACCATGCCACTTGGGAAGAAAATAATTGGGACCTTTTCTTCTGCATTCAGACTTCACCACATTGGTCCATGCATTTCTTTTTCTGAGAGGACCATTGTAACATGATCCCGGTGACGCTACATCCTAAATCACTGGACTGTTAGAGTATGTCTACACTACAGCGCTAATTCGAACTAACTTAGTTCAAATTAGTTAATTCGAACTAAGCTAATTCGAATTAGCGCATCTAGACTTAAAAACTAGTTCGAATTAGCGTTTTGCTAATTCGAACTAGCACGTACACACTGAGTGGACCCTGAACCGAGGTTAAGGATGGCCGGAAGCAGTGCCGGCAGGGCATCAGGTTAGGACTTAGAGCATGGAGCTGCTGTCTCAGGATAGCCGAGGGCTGTGCTTAAAGGGACCCAACCCCCACCCCGGACAGACAGTTCTCAAGGGTTCCCCACTTGCAAAGCAGTCCTGGCTTGGAGTGCCCTGAGTGCCCACACTCGGCACATCACAGCACTCGGCCATCAGCCCGGCTGCACTTGCCGCAGACTGCCATCTGGGGGGGGGTGTCAATCGAGGGGCTTCAGGAGAGCTTCCACCCCAAGGAGCCTGCAGAGCCAGCCCAGTCCTCCCCATCGGGGGCTCGTACCCCATTCCTCCCTCACCTCCTTCCACTTACCCCTCCCTAGCCCCCCTTCCTGATGTACAAAATAAAGGACACGTGTTCAAAAACAGAAACTCTCTTTATTTAACAAAACTCGGGGAGACTGGGAAAAGGAGGTGGGAGAGGGGAAGAGAGAGGGTGGGAGAGGGGAGGGCAACTACAATATCAGGGGTTTGGAACAGGTCCCATATGAAGAGAGGCTAAAGAGACTGGGACTTTTCAGCTTAGAAAAGAGGAGACTGAGGGGGATATGATAGAGGTCTATAAAAGCATGAGTGGTGTGGAGAGGGTGCATAAGGAAAAGTTCTTCATTAGTTCCCATAATAGAAGGACTAAAGGACACCAAATGAAATGAATGGGTAGCAGGCTTCAAACTAAGAACAGAAAGTTCTTCTTCACAAACCAAATAGTCAACCTGTGGAACTCCTTGCTGTAGGAGGCTGTGAAGGCTAGAACTATAACAGAGTTTAAAGAGAAGTGAGATAAAGTCATGGAGGTTGGGTCCATGCAGTGCTATTAGCCAGGGGTTAGGAATGGTGTCCCTGGCCTCTGTTTGTGGAAGGCTGGAGATGGATGGCACAAGACAAATGGCTTGGTCATTGTCTTCCGTCCATCCCCTCCAGGGTCCCTAGTATTGGCCGCTGTCAGCAGACAGGCTACTGGGCTAGATGGACCTTTGGTCTGACCCAGTACGGCCATTCTAAGCTCAGGGCTCAGGGTTGGGGGTCTCAGTGGACCACCTTGATTTTCATGGCAACCTGCTCCTGGGTGGCCAGGCTGGCAGCTATCTTTCCCTAGACGGCCACTTTCCTGTGCCTAGTGCGGAGGTCGTGGATGAGGTCCATGATCTCTGCACTAGACCAGGCGGCCGCCCGCCTCTTGCGGACCTGGGCAGGCTCCTGGGAGCTGCCAGCCTGGTCCTTGGAAGAGGCAGAGGGCTGAGTGGCAGCGGGTGGCCGGCTCGAGCCGTGCCAGATGCAGGGTCTGCTGGCTGGGTGCTGGCAGGCTCGCACCTGGCATGGGCACCGTAGCCAGCCCGTGCCCCTTTAAGGGCTCCGGGGCCGGGAGGGGGGCAGAAGAGTTTCCCTGGTGGTGCCCAGAGTGGCCACCAGGGCAAGCTGGGGAGGGCTAGCCTCCCACTAGTTCGAATTAAGGGTCTACACAGCCCTTAATTCGAACTAGTTAATTCGAACTAGGCGTTAGTCCTCGTAGAATGAGGTTTACCTAGTTAGAATTAAGCGCTCCACTAGTTCGAATTAAGTTTGAACTAGCGGTTTGCATGTGTAGCGCCTATCAAAGTTAATTCGAACTAACAGATGTTAGTTCGAATTAACTTTGTAGTGTAGACATACCCCCGGTTAGTTGCCCAAGGGCCAATAATTATGACCTGATTACATTCAACATACACAGGGGACAGTTCCAACCAGTACATGTGCACATGCACACGCATACACGCACACACTTACTTGGGGTTTTAAACAGGGAAATTATTGACAAAAGTGATAGGAAGGAAAACATTAAGCCGAAAAAATATGAATGAAAATGTGAGCTCTTTAAGAAGAATGTATTAGATTGCCCAGTGCCCCCTTTTACCAGTAATACTGTGTCTGCACTCCCCCAGATTGGAAGTGAAGTCACAGCTGGGTTGGGGACTGTCACCAAGGCCAGGAACTGAACCACAACCTGGAGGGGATCAAGAATGGGGACCAAGAGTCAGTGGCTGAGCCCTAGCTGGGAGTGGAGCTAGAGCAGGGGTAGGGGCCAGAGCAGAACTGGGGGAAGAACAAGGCTGAGTATCAGTCCCTCCACAGCCCGTCATGGGGGCTGGACCAGGCCTTACTGGGCCTTCCTAAGTATATCCCCATAGCGCTGAGGGGTGTGTACCCCACTATTTGGGGACCACTGAGATAGTCAACAAGCCATGATTCCATAACTGAGGCCAACCCTATCCTGGTTCAGTGGCCTAGTAAAATCTGCAATTAGAAAAAAGTAATATATAACAAATAGAAAAAAGGAGAAATATATAGCAAGCGCTATAAATTAAAAGTTATTTCATGTAGAAAATTGAAAAGAGAAGCTAAAGACAGCAAAGCCACAACCATGACTGGCCAGACCAAGGACAATAAGGATGGTTAGGGTTTTTTTTAAATACTTCAGGGTGAAAAGACATCCGAGCAATGACATAGGCCCATTATTAGACAGAAAAGGAAAAACTGTTAATAATAATGCAGAACAGGAAGATGTGTTCAATAAAACTTCTGTTCTATACAAGAAGGGAAAAAGCAGGATGATGTACTTGTAGCACAGAAGAATGATGAAATACTTTCCATTCTATTAATAGCTAAGGCAGGATGCTACTAGAAATAAGCATTTTAAAATCAGAAGACCTGGATAACTTGCACCAAGAGTCCTAAAAGAGTTGGTTGATAAGGTCTCTGACTCACAGATTTAAATTTTTTAATAAATCTTGCACTACAGTAGTAGGGAAATTCCAGAAGAGCACTTAATATTTTGCCAATGCTGAGAAAAGGCAAGTAGGATGATCCTGTAACTACCGATGGCTAGCATGGGCTCAATCCTGGGGAAAATAATGGAAAAGGTCGTGCAGGATTTAGTTGATATAGAATTGAAGAATGGACTTCTAAATAATGTCATTCAGCATGGTTTTATGGAAACTAGATCATGCCAAACAAGCCTTATTTCATTCTTTGATGAGACTGAAAGTTTGGCTGATAAAATTAGTGGCAAAGATGTAATGCTCTTAGACTTTGGTAAGGAATGTGACTAACTTCCTTGATTCCACAATCCTTATTAAAAAAATTAACACTACAGACTTCCAATAGAGCACACACTCCACGTACTAAGAACTGGCTAACTGACAGATCTCAAAAAGTAGTTGTCTCTGGGGAATAATCATCAAAGGGATTATTGCTAGTGGTGTTCTGCAGGGATCGGCACTAGGTCCAATGCTAGTCAACATTTTCATCGATGAAGAAAGTCAAGATGAAATTGCTGCTGATCAAATCTGTGGATGACACAAAGATTCCCAGAGTGGAAAATAATGAAGAAGTCAGGGCCAGGATGGTCATACACAGTGGTCTGGATCAGCTGATAGGCATTCATTCAAGTGTGTTTTAATACAGGCAGATACAAAATCATACATCTAGGGTCAAGGAATGCAGGTGGTTCCTACTGAATGGGGGGAGGGCTGCTGTATGGTGGGAAGCAGTGACTGAAAAGGATGTAGGGGCTGTAATGGACAAGCAACTGAACATGAGCATTTGGTGTGATGTTGTGGCAAAAAAGGCTAATGAAATCTTTGGGTGCACAAGTGTCGACTCCATGGGTGTGCTGCAGCTGTATCACCCACAGAAAAAATAGTGAGTGTTCAGCACCCATCATATACCTACTGATCAGCTCCTCCCCCTCAAGCCTAGCACCTCCCACCAACCACCTATCACCAGTTTGGCAACAGGTGGGAAGTGCTGGGGGTGAGGTGGATGGGCGGGGATGGGACGAGGTAAAGCAAGGGCAGGTGCATTGGAGGAGGGGGCAGAGCAGAAACAGGAAAAGGCAGGGTGGGGGCGGAGCCTCAGAGGAGGGGTGGAGCAGGGACAGGAAGAGGAGGGTGGGCCTTTGGGGACAGGGGTTCAGGAATGGACCAGGGATGGAGCACCCGCATGGAAAGCTGAAAATCTGTGACTCTGCTTGGTTGTATTAAGAGGGGAAGAGAGAGCAGGAAGGTGATTTTGCCTCTGAATACAGCATTGGTGAGACTCATACTGGATCGGTTCTGATGTCTAGGTTACTAAAATGATGTGAAAAAAATGGCAAGGGTGGCAGAAAAGAGACTCAAAATGATTTGAAGGCTGGAGAAAATCCCTTATCACAAGAGACTTAAAGCACTCGGTCTTTTAACTTTTCAAAAGTAAGTGATTGAGACGTGCCTTTACAAGGAGAAAATAAAGAGCTCTGTAAGAGCTAGCAGAAAAGGCCTAACAAAAACCAAAGGCTGGAAGCTGAAGCTAGGCACATTGAAATGAGAAATAAGGCACACATTTATAACAGTCACAGTGATTAACTGTTGGAACAAACTACCCAGGGAAGTGGTGGATTCTCCATCTCTTGATGTTTTCACAGCAAGACTAGATGCTTTTCTGGCAGATCTGCTTTAGCTGAACACAGGTTACTGGGCTCAGAACCGAGGTTACTGGGTAAAATATTTCCTGTGTACTACTGGAGATCAGGCTAGATGATGTAATGGTCCCTTCTGGCCTTAAAGTCTATGAATTTGTGTAGCCAAAACCATTGCACTTGTAGCTTTTTTGGAGGGTTTTAGTTGCTAGATGTTAGTCCAATATTTGTTGTATTTGAATGATATTACATAGATGTTCCCGGCACGCAGAATGGATGTATGTTTTACTCACATATGGCAACCAGCAGAAGTTTCTTCTCTTCCTCCAAAATGTGGAATGTTCCCCTCAAAATTATCTGGTTCTCGAGGATGGGTGGGGGGCAATATTCATTCAAAGACCCAATGTCACCAATTCCCTTGATTTTATTGTGAGTCTCTTGAACTGTTTGGTTTTTTTTTAAGCCCTCAGCTGCTCAGGGGCATTGGCTCCATATGCAATGAATGCATCACATGCCCCAGAGTTGGATGTGCCCACAGGATTGTTCTATCCAGTCCCCAAATGTGCATGGACAACACCGTTAGGGAGAACAAAAGGGCATCCTCCCCAAGGCATGACCTCGCATGCACTGTGTATGTGAGGTCATGCCTTGCATGCCTTACTAAAAATGTCCCGGCACGCCACTGCAGCTGCTGGATTAAAGAGATTGCATGAAATCCCAGCTGTCATTTAAAAAATAAAAATATGTTTTTAGCCTTCTTGGCTGCAGAGAGAAGTTTTAAAATGTGAAGCATGTGTCCTAAAGGCTCAGACACCAGAAGGCACAGAAAAAGAACCCAGTATTTATTGTTTTAAAAAATATTTTGATTTTTTAAACCAGTCTCTTGATTTAGGGGAGGTCTGAATCATGTTTTTGAATGCTTGGGGTTGGCGATATTAAGGGGTTGTAGGTTCAATGTCTTGTGACTCGACTGAGGTAGAAAGGGATGGTTTAACCAAATGAAAGAGAAGATTCCCAGCTTTCCAAGTGATATACATAGCTCTTGTTTCTAGTCCTGGAATGGCCTTTTAATGGCCCTTACAATAACAGTATCAGGCATGGAAAAGCTAGGTCACTTTTGGGGGGTTCTAAAATGTGCTAGTTAGGGGGACGTTGCACAGGCCTGGGAGGAAGAAGGAGATGCACCTTTGCAGCTCCACAGTCCTTGCTGGCAGATAAGGCCAGTGCAGTTTCGAGGCTATTGCTGGCTGGAGCATATTGCTTCTCCGCCATGCACAAGGAGCACCACTGCTCTGATGCACCATCTCTCCAGTAGTTTTCCTGGGAGCGGTATCTCTGCACTGCCCCTTAAAAGCCACAGCCTAGCTCTCAGTCCACAGTGTCTCAGAAATCTGGGCAATAGAGGAGTGGAGCATAAGCTGTAGCTGATGTATTGGCTTATTTTTCACTGCAAGAGGAAGGCAGCTACTGATTTTAGGTACCTCTGTTTTGGGATCTGTAAAGGGGTCTAATTTTCAGAGGGCAAGTGCTCACCATTTTCTAAAAATAAAGTCCCTTTAAAGTACCTCAGTGGAGACACCCAAAATCACCAGCCAGTTTTGCAAATTTGTTTGTAGATTCACAGGGTTAAAGCCTGACCCCTTTGGAGTCAATTGGTGATTTACTGCTCCACTGAACAAGTGAAGAGTGTTGAGCCAATAATGTATGGCAGAGCTGCTGAAATGGCAAAGGTTCTTGTGATTTCACGCTGAATGCAGTCAGTCAACGGTGCTTTTTCATTTACCTGCTGTCGTGCTCATGGGCTCAGAATAACAGCAAGAAAATAAAGTAACAACAAAATAATAGCACCGGGAGAGGGTCCCAGTTTCCCCACTGTAGCCAACACTACTTTGTTTTTTTAGGGTTAGGCTGCAATTCCAGAGGCTGCTCCATACAATCTGTTACCTAGGCAACCCTTCACCCCATGTATTCAAACATGGCCCCAACATTCCTCTGTCATGACAGAGGGGCAGCCAAGCCAAATACTGTGAGTGGCATTGTGACCTGGTGTCGGGGGCCACATCACCACTCAGGTTTCACCCAGAGTCTCCTCCATCATGATGGAGAGGTGCTTGGGCCAAATCAGCAGCTGCCCAGTAATCTGCTGCCCTATTGCTAACCTGGTTGTCGTGCCATTCCAGCTAGCTTGGCAAGCCTTTTGAAATCTGCCTTAGAGAATGTGCACCATCTAGATCATCCCTGATAGATGTCTATCTAACCTGCTCTTAAATATCTCCAGTGTTGGGGATTCCACAACCTCCTTAAGCAATTTATTCCAGTGTTTAACCACCCTGATAGTTAGGAAGTTTTTCCTAGTGTCCAACCTAAACTTACCTTAATGCAATTTAAGCTCATTGCTTCTTGTCCTATACACTATAGCTGGAACTTTCATGGAGTTTTAAGTTCTGGTAGGACCTTTAGTTAGTCTAGTTTGACTTGTATGTCACAGACCATTACGTTTCACCAAGATACCCCTAACTGGGGTCCAAGCACTTGAGCTGGACTAAAGCATTTGAAAGACAGGCGTGTCAATTCCCAAGGCCCCTGCAGCGGCAGGGAACTGATTAGGAGAAACACAGATAATCCCAATAAGTAATCCATGTAGCAGAAGGCAAAACAAACAACTAACCCCCAAATCCTTGCCAATCTGACCTGGGGGGAAAATTCCTTCATAGCTCCAGATCTGGTGATCAGTTAGGTCCTGAGCATGTGATCAAGCCAGACCAGCCAGGCACCTAAAAAGAAGATTTGTTCTTTCACATTAGCTCACTGGTCCACCAGGCCTAGTGTTCTGTCTCTAACTGAAGCTTCAGAGAAAGGGGAAAGTAAAAGGCTGTATCTGGTCAATTTTGCATCAGGGGAAAGAAATCCTTCCTGACTCCTGCAGGTGACCAACTAAACCCCTAGGCTACGTCTACACTGGCAGCTTCTTGTGCAAGAACTGTTTTGTGGAAGAGTTCTTGTGCAAAAAGTCTTCCGCAAGAGAGTGTCTACGCTGGCATGTGCTTTTGCACAAGAGCGTCTATGGCAGTATGGATGCACTCTTGCCCAAGAAAGCTCTGATGGCCGTTTTAGCCATAGGGTTTCTTGCGCAAGAAATTCTTGTTGCCTGCCTTCTTGTGGAAGAGCTCTTGTGCAAGGGGGCTTATTCTTCATGCGGAGAGGAATAAGCCCTGTTTTCCGACACTAGACTGTAAATTTACTTGTGCAAGAATGCGCGTGCAGTGTAGACACCCGGCAAGATTTTTGAGCAAGAAAAAAGCCGCCAGTGTAGATGTAGCCCTGGTGTCCAACACACTAGCCATTAACCACATGTGGCTGTTTGAGTGTGGTTAGTTTGCTATAGAACTGGTTGAACACTACGGGACTAGAAGCATGAGATTTGCTTATCATTATCTTAATACAGAGCTGCTAGTGTTATGAGCTTGCTGAGGGCAAAGCAGGCAATCCTGTTCTCCCCAACGGCCAGGAAGGAAGTGGGATTAAGGAAGTCACAGTTTCCAAAGCCAGAAGGGGGTCATCAACACCATCCCGCCCAGCTCCTCTTCTTCCCACTGCCCCGGGCTTCAGAATTTCTCCCAGAAGCTAGAATAAAGCATGTCTTTTACAACGATATTGCTTCTCATCTTTTGTTAAAGCTCCATAAAACACCTATTTGGAACTGGGTCATAGACCAAGGAAAGACACTGATTTTCAGATGTGCTGAACACCTCTTCCTACAAGGGAAGTTAATGCGAGTGGTGAGTACTCAGCCCTTCTGAAAAGTCGCTCTGTAAGTGACTTGCCTATGGTCTGTGTCAGGACTGTGGAGACAACCCGGCTCTGAATTCCTGGTTTGTTTTTCAGCTCAAAGGCAATTCTTCCCTACTTTGCAAAGGCCTGCAAGCACTGGGGAGTCTTGGCCATGCTTGTTGGGGGCAGGCAGCAATGGGGCAGTTGCTTCGGGGCCTGGCGATTCAAAAGGGCCCGGGGATCCTAGCTGCTGCTCCTTAATCCCAAGTGATGGCAGCCAGAGCCCTGGGCCCTTTAAATTGCCGCCGGAGTGCTGTGTGGCTCACTTGGAGCAGTACGGAGGGCTGGCTACCTCGGCCCCACCCCTTCCACCCAAAGCCATGCCCCCTCCAGGAGCATGGAGCCGGCTCCCCGCACACCTTGCCCAGGAGCCTGGTCAGTCTGTTGACCCCTGTGTTCTTGGCTCAGGTGTGGGGCAAATAGCTTGCTTGGCAGAAAACTGGCTTGTGACCAGAAACCACTGAGTGGATGGTAACCTCTATCACGGGGAAGGGTTGTTCAGAGGGGGAGAGAGGATATGGGGAACATAGTGGGGTGAAAGATCGTGGCCACTGACATTAAAAGTGGGGTTAAAATACATTTAAATTTAAATCTGACCTTTAGCTAAAAATCTTTTTTCCCTACAGCTATTCCTTTGGCTCTTTGTTACTTTGCAAGCTATCTTGATCAAGCTGTAAGCTTTTAAAGAAGCATTTTAGCACACAGCACTTTCTTGTGCTTCCCCCCACCCCCAACCTTGTTAAGCAGCCAGCCATTATCCTACCCAAAACATCATAACCAATCAGCATCCAGCCTGCTGAGATGCCGAGTCCCCTTGAAGCATGTCAGAGCCAATGCGACATGAAGGCGCTGACTATGTCTCAAGAGGTACTCAGCTTCCCACCAGATCAGGCCCATCGGTTGGTGAGGGAAGCAATGGTTTCAATTTTATGCGAACTGCTCTCCTCACCCGATTTCTTGGAATTTGACATATTGCTTCAATACTGCTCGTTTTATTACACCTTTCCTACAAGGTCAAAGGGCACATTCCAGCTATCTACCCTGCATGCAATTTTCATTCTCTTGTCTTCAATGCTTTATAGAACTTTTTTCCCCTCCTCCTCCAGGATATTGTGGGTTATTACCTCAATCCTTTTTCAGCTGAGGAAGGCTTGAGGTAATGACCTGAAACTTCCTGGAAGAGATCCCACAAAGCCCCGAATGGAAACCACATGCAACATATTAGGGACTCTCATTGTACAAAGAAAAATTCTTTCAAGTAACCAGAACGTACATTGATCAGCTACTTATCTCCCAGCTGGCAAATGCCTTCTATGCTCAACCAGGCACAAAGCCGGGTTGGGGGAATTATTTGATACGCAGAAAGTTGTAACATGGAAGATTTATTTCATTTTATTTTTTTAGTTTCCTTAATTAACTTCCCGAGTCAAACCTCAGCTATATCTCTGTGGTAGCTGGGACTGTACATGGATCTGGAACTGATCCATGCAACGTTCATGATGTAAAGATGTTATCTGTTAATGAATCCATGGAGTCCCATTGATACTTGTTTGACGCTATAATGTCAATGAGGAAATGGTGGAGAATTTTTTTATTATTACCCAGAGGTAAAAAGTTCCTTTCTTATATACTGTACCTACAGAAAATAATCTCCTTTTCCATCAATAGCAAAAACATGCCGTTCCTGCCAATCCTTGGTAGCTTTCGGGGGAAAAGAGGAAAGAGGTTGAGGATAATAACCTAACTGTGAAACAGTCACCTCAGAATTACAGGACCAGAACCTCATCTGATGTAAATCACATTGTGCACTTTCCTGGAAACTTTTATCTTTGTTCTTTCTTCTTTATTGTTGACCATAATCTAAATCACATCATTGTGCCCGAAAGTAAATGGCATGTTCTTTGACAGCAACTGGCTTTCTACTGTTGCGCTCCAAAGACATCAGCTACATCCTTCCACTAGGGCTATGTCTAGACTGCAAGCCTCTTTTGAAAGAGGCTCTTTCGAAAGTATCTTTCGAAAGAGCCTCTTTCGAAAGAGCGCGTCTAGACTACACGCGGAACTTTCGAAAAAGCGGCTTGCTTTTTCGAAAGAAAGCACCCAGCGAGTCTGGATGCTCTCTTTCGAGGAAGCCCTATTGACATTCAAGAACGCCTTCTTTCGAAAGAGGAACTTTCGAAAGAAGGCGTTCTTCCTCGTAGAATTAGGTTTACCGCCATCGAAAGAAAAGCCGCGTTCTTTCGATTTAATTTCGAAAGAACACGGCTTGAGTCTGGACGCAGGTGAAGTTTTTTCGAAAAAAGGCTACTTTTTTCGAAAAAACCCCTGAGTCTGGACACAGCCTAGGGGAAGAAGCTTGTGAGTTAACAACATAAAAACAGCCATATTGGATCAGCCCAAAGGTCCATCTAGCCCAGTATCCTGTGGAAGATGGGACTATACTTCCAACAGTGGCTAATGGCAGATATCTCAGAGGGAGTGAACATAATGGGTAAGCATCATGTGATACCTCTCCTATCATCCAGAGGCTAGGGACACCATTCCTACTCATCCTGGCCAATAAGTATTGCCCTCACCACGCTGGCCAATATTTTTGTTCAATCAGGCACTGGGATCCTAACCCAAAATTCAAATGGGCAGCAAGAAGTGTGGGATGACTACCCGCAGTGCATCACTGTTGGAATTGATATTAGCCGTGGCAGTGGGGACACACTCTATCAACCACATATGCTTAGAGAGGACATGCACACTCGACTTTATAACACTGGATGCTAAAAGTCTACCTCGGTAAATTTTACCTAATTTCATAGCGTAGACATATCTTGAGACTCAGAGCTGGAGAATAGGCTTGTGCATAGCAAACAGAGAAAGAACCTGTGCACAGTTAGCAACACCTGTCATTCTTCATAAAGATGTGACTGAAGCATAACAAAAACCTGATCCAAAGCCCATTAAAGGACCCTAACTAAGGCAATAGAAGTCGAGGGGAATTGGCAAAGAACTTTGCAGGTGAAATATACAATACAGCATCTTTGTAGGGAAAAGACTCATTTTAAACTCTTTCTTTCTCTCATAGTCCAAATCAAAGCTTTTGAAAAGTAAGTTATTACAATGACATCTACTCTCATTACTTTATCTTGAGATTTGTAATAAGTATTGGGTTTTTTTTAAGTCATTGTTCCAGAAGCTGCAAATCTCAACTTTCTTTTAAGAAAAAAACATGTAAGTTTCTAGCACTCATGATTGCAGGGGAAAGCCTGAAAATGTGATCCATATGTAATCTAAGGGCTCAGAAACCAAGGATCTATCTAAAAAGAACCCAAAATGTATAAAATTTGCCTGATTTTTAAGCCCATTTCATGATTTTTGAATGATTGCAGCTGACAATGCTGGGCATAGGAAATGAAAGAAGGCAATGTAGTCTAGAAAGCAAATGATGCGGCTACTGAGTTATTATCCTAGCCTTCCATGACTTGCTGGAGGGCCTTGGATGAGTCACTTGATTACTTTATGCCTTTGGTTAGCCATCTGTACAAGGTATATAATGTCACTTTTTTACAGCAGAGGTGGAAATACAAGGCTCCGTTGGCAAAGTGTCTGGAGACCCTTGGATCAGTGCTGTTATATCGTTACAAACGCTTATGACATTTCATTTCATTAAATTGATTAATTCCACCTCATTTTAAATTTGTGACACTGTTAGATTGTTATTACCTTAATTTAGGGTCTTGGTCCCACATTTGTGCCTTTGTACTGGTTAAAGGCCCAAAATAAATGTATGAGAAAAGGAGACCATTTTTGTGTGTGTGTTTAAATGTCTTAAGAAAAGGGCACTAGTGTCTGCGTGGAAACCTCCCTAAGCAAGACATGAGGAACTGGCCCGTGCGCCAAGCCGAAACAGCTGTGAGAAAGCTCTATGAAAGATGAAACATTCAGCTGGAATAATTTATTCCGGCTGGTTTGCAGAGATAATAACAAAAAGAAGTCCAGCTCTTTTGTCCGCCTTTGCAGCGCTAGAGAGGTCCCGTGCCAAACTTTTGAAAAATATAATTTTCAGAGCACAAGTCTAAGTTTATCTCACCTGTGCTGAGTGAGTAAACTGACTGGAATAAAGGGTCTCTGTATCTATCTAAGGTATCATGTGGTATCTATATGACCCTCCATTACTTGAGCATCTAAACACCTTGCCATTGTTACCCTCACAACACTCCTATTGGTATCAATCTATCTAAGGTACTTCTGTGATCTCCATTGCTGTAGCATCTGAGAGTTTCACCCTCTGTATTTTCATGCCATCTTAGAGTGAAACATTGTAGAGGTGCAGAAAGGCTAAGTAGAGGAAGAAATTCACAGTCTGGGGCAGAGGGTGGGAATTGAACCTAGGTTTCATGAGTCCCAGGATCATGCCCATCCTAGATAGCTTCTGCCCTTAATTATGTCAGGTTCCCAATAGTAGCCTTTCCACACAGGGAATTCAGACTTGTGTGCATGGGAAAGCCATGAGCTACGGCTCTGCTCCAGAAATTCGATGAAGGCATGGTTCATCAGCCAGAAGCATGTTCATCAGAACAGCCGGTCTGCATCTGCCATCTACAGCTGTAGTTTCCTTTTCACCCTGCCTCATGCTGCTAAGATGACCCTTTTACTTACAGTGCTGCTTCCCAGTGTGGCACTTGTAGGTAAAAGCAGCATGTTGCCCAATTATGGCCACTCTTTTACATGCCACATGCATCCTCTTCCCAGCACTGGTGGCTCTGCTGTTGATTCACAGGGGGCATGCTGAAATTGTACTCATTTATCATCCCCAAGTTTAAACTCCTCTGATTCCCCGACAATGGTTCCTGATTTACACGAGCGAAAAGCAAATCAGGCCAGGAGACCGGAATTCAGAAATAACAGGTACGTTAATCAGAAAAGCAATAACTGGCCCTGCTAGAATTGGGAAAAGTCCTTGAAATCTTGAGACACAGCTTTTTGCTCCTCAGATTTCCAGTATCTTGAGAAGTTTGGACACTTGTGAGAAGGACAACAGGATTTTGGTAAGCACCTGATCTTTTGTGAACTTAAGCCTTACTCCTTGAGGTTGTCCCAGTAGGATGATAGATGGAGCCTGCAGTGCCACCTATAATTAAGGTTGCTGAACACATTTTCCATTATAAACCCTATTTTCCATTGGCTTATAACTTTGCCAAACTTTAACAATTTGGTTTTTCATTTTCCATGCTGGGTGTCTGCCTCAGGCTGAACTTTCTTTGGAAAGTTTAATGAAAACAGTTAATCTATTTCTGAGAATAAAGGGAGGGAAGACTAGGTAGCATTGCCAATGTCAAAACATGTTGAGCTTTCAGGTCAGAGCCTCAGCTGGTATAGATCACCGTAGCGCCATTGACATCACTGGAATTATGCCAGTTTCCACCAGCCAAGCACCTAACTAGCCTATAGTTTGTGTGAACTGTGTACGACATACGCTAGTCAGAGAACATTATGTTTTCATGAAAGTGACATTTCCGTTTTCAGCTAATCATGGTGAAATAGTTCGCCATAGGACTTCTGCTCTGCACAGGCAAACTTTCTAAACATAATGCATGCATGCCTGCCTTTTGATGCTTTGGTTTGCATATTTCATATAATGTCTCTCTTCTTTTTTTTCTCACCCTGAAAGTTGGAATGTAACTTACAGATCAAGGGCCGAAAATCTCATCTGTTACAACTGTGCAATTGCTATTGACATCAGAGGAGGAGGCACCCATGTAACTGAGAACAGGATCTAGTCCCATGGGTCTCAGAGAGCTCTTAGCTTGCAAATGGAACATTTGATGACATGCATAAGAATTGTGCATATGGAATGACAGCATGTGGACCTAAATATAATTTGAATGTACATATTTCCATCTTTCCTGAGTCAAGTACACACACACACACACACACACACATACCTCAAGTCAGATCTCCTGGCCTTGGTTTATGTTTTCTACAAATATTAAGCTTTGGTTTATAAGTCATGATTCATCTGTTAAAAATAATTTTCTCAAGGGCTGAAAAGGCTCTAATACTAAACAGATTTTTCCTATTAAAATACATGTATTGCATGCAAGGTCAGGCAGTTCAGTCTGCGCACTGCAGTAAAAGAAAGGCCATAATGACTGTACCTGGTAAAAAATTAACTGCGCTCAATTAAGCCTATAAGGCACTCTAGGGTGTGGAGTTGTAATGTGATAACTGCCCACTCAGGGGTAATTGTGTAGCAATAGGTGGAGCCAGGAGTCTTAAGTCATCCTAGCTGAGCGGTTATCACATTATTATAAAGTAGATAATAGATTTGTTAACATGGAAACAAATAATTTTTTTCAGATTTATGTGATGGTTTTATAAATGACCCGATAAGTGGTGGAAACAAAACGCAGCAGCCACCATTGACTCTCAATCAGCCATGTACATTGGGGTGGAGAACTTTCCTGGGGTCAGGGGCTGCTGACCCACAGAAAAATCCATCGGGGGGCACACACAAGTGAGGAACAAAAAAACAACAATAAACCCCTCACTGACATGGCCTCTAACTGAGAAGCAGAAAGACACGCCCCACACACGCTAGAGCCTTGGGGGGCCCAGGCTAGTAGATTTTTGTGCACTCTAGTCCTGTGGGATTGGGGGGGGGGCGGTGCTGAAGCACCAGTGTAGGCTCCCCAAATGCCACATCCTGGTCTTGGGCCTTGGGTTCCCCACCCCTGATTTACATCTTTAGCCAACCTCTTATACCCTCCCCACCCTGAAATAAGTACCTTCCTGCAGTGTAGTGACATGGCCAGGATCTGTCACATGCGATTCATTCTTCCTCTGCAGGCAAGTGTCTGGGGATTGTTCAGTTAATGATATTATAGGCTCTCTGTTCTGGGTGTGTCCCTGTGCTTTGAGATCTGTTAGTGGTAACCACTAGAGAAGAACTAGGTATTATTGTTATTTGATTGCATGAGCAAAGGCCAGGCTGAAGGACTGAGAGCAAAGATGGTCTAATGGCACCAGCCTGGGGCAGTTGGGTTCTAGTTTCTGCTTTACCACAGATGTGTAAATCATGTAGGGCTAGATTCACAAAAGTCCTAAGAGCCTAAACCTGCAACTCCAGTGCCTAAATCCCCATTTTAGGCCATGCTGCCATACTCAAAACTCCTACTCAACCCTGTAAATGCTTAAACTCACATGGTAGCTAGCTTTTTGTGGAAAAAGTTCCCTAGAAACTTGTATTTGTGTCTCTGGTGTGTGTGGTGCTACCTCCCTCACTGTGTGACGGGAACCTGTCTCCTGCCTTAGCCCTAGATTAATTCACAAGTCAGGGGAAGTTATGTTTGTCTGTCTCGGTCATAGGCAGGGCCCAGGTTGGTAGGGCAGGGTTTCCCACTGGGACAAGCTATTCTGGGAGATTTTTCCCCCAACATAACATAATGCTATTTTCTTAAAATATCCTATAAAAGTCTCCAGGGTTGCTTTCAATAGTTTCCGGGAGATTGATGCTGATTCCAGGAGACCCCAGGCCAATCCTGGTAGGGTTGGCAACTCCAAGCACCATTTCCCTCAGAACTTTTAGTTCCACATTTCCCCCAATTCAAGTCTCTCCTTCACTTGAGAAGGGATTTGACCAGGGTGTCTGACTCTGAAGCAGGTGGCTGTGAATCGCTAGTATAACTATGTGGCTCCTCTTTAGACACTTAGGCTGTGTCTAGACTACATGCCTCTGTCCGCAGAGGCATGTAGATTAGACACATAGGCAAAGTCAAATGAAGCCGCGATTTAAATGATCGCGGCTTCATTTAAATTTACATGGCTGCCGCGCTGAGCCGACAAACAGCTGATCAGCTGTTTGTCAGCTCAGCGCGGCAGCCATGTAAATTTAAATGAAGCCGCGATCATTTAAATTGCGGCTTCATTTGACTTTGCCAAAACAACAAATCTACATGGCTCTGTCGATGGAGCCATGTAGTTTAGATGTACCCTTAGGTCTGAGTTGGGGAAGAGCTTAGCACACACCCTCTTGTTAGCATCTCCAATAGGATATCTGAGAAGGCTTCCCATCCCACCTAGCACACTGGATTTTGGGAATTGCAATCTGAGGTGACATCTGTTCCCATTCATTATCTAGAGAGCCCAGGCCCCACCTCTTCCACTTGGGTTCCGCCCCTTCTGGGAGCCCCTTCACTTTTGTCCAGGGAGCCAGCGATTCTGTTAGCTTGCCTGAGAAAAGGTCAGTTTTTTAATCTCTTGTATTCAGTTTTGTGCCTTTTAGTGCACTTGAAGCATCTGCTGGTCCTGTCATGGAATAAACCTTATGGCGGGGTCTCAAACTCCTGGCCCACGGGCCAGTCCCAGCTGGAGTGTGAGGTTTTGCGAATCACAACATGTGCCTGTGATTTTCTATCTGACACTCAGCATCAGAGCACCTAAGTGTCTTTGTGAGTCTAGGCCCTAATTTATTAGTGCCTCAGTTTTCCATCTGTAAAATGGGGCTATAATAGCAATTCCCTATATAGCAACTATGTATAAGTGAGCAATAGCACATGACAATGGCTCATCAGTCAGAGGCACCAGAAGTGCTGGTCCCTTGCATCCCCCAAAATGCTGCAGGGGAGGGTAAAAAGATGTGAGTGGAAGCCCCTGCTGCTCAGTGCTTCTTACAAGCAATCCGCTTATTGAAAGGTTTCCATGTGGATTTTAACTGACTCACTTTAGGGGCTCATGTCTGAAAAGTTTAGGTGACATTTGCAAAAACAAGTCCCTACATTTAGGCTCCTATATCCACCTTTAATCCCTTAAATCAGTGGGTGCGAGTATCAAAAGGCTCCTGTTGACATCAACAGGTAGCGGAACCAACAGCCTTTGTGGGCCCTGGGCAAGGTGCTGGGGGCAGGCTCTGTGCTCCCGGAACGGGCGGAGCTGAGGGTGGAGGGGCCAAACCCACTCCATTCAGCCCTTAGCTCTGCCCAGAGCACAGCACAATTTCAAGGGCTCAGGGCTCCAGCTGCCATCACTGATATTGCAGCAGCGTTGGTGGACAGAGCCCTGGACCCTTTGAATTGCCAGGCTATACCCTCCTCTCCCCCTCCCCTCCCCCCCCGCCCAACTCAGCAGGCTTGTCAATGGAAGTACTTGTGGAACAAGATTGAAGCACTGTGCTCTCACATAGACCTTAGGTTCTCAGGCCCAAACCCTCAAAGGCAGCTTGGAGTCTCCTGTCGGAGTTAGGTGCATAAACAGAGAGTGGCCTTCCTGTCTCAGTTTTCCCATCTATAAAAAAAAAAACACCCGCATTTGCGGTTTGGGAAAATTAATCCATCACTGTGTTTAAAGGACTATAAAACCTCCCGCTGTCATTTTGGGGAGGCAGCACCGTCAGGCCACTGGAGTGGGACTCAGGAGTTTTATTCCCTGCTCTCTCCCTGACTTTTGTTATGATATTTCCTCCCTCTGTAACCCCTTCCATCCTCTGTGTCTTTCAGATCTAGCTACAATGCAAGCTTTTCAGGAGTGGGGCTGTCCCTTCCTAAGTGTATGTATGTGTGGAGGGGGTGTCTAGATTATGTTTTACTCAAAATAATAATGATTGTGTTTGATGTGGGCCTATTGAGAAGGCAATACCACAGCTGCTCCCACTGAAGTAAATGGGATCTTTGCCAAGGAGCAGGATGGGGCCCAAAGCTAGACACTGGGGAGAGACGTCAGACCTTCAACCAGCTTCTGTATTCATCCCATTTGCGATTCCCCTGCCTCCCTCTCCTGCCCGTCATCTTAGTTTGGTTAGATAAATAAATAAACAAAAGCCACAAGGCGATCATTGTCGACTGCCTCTCAGCACTAAAATAATTCCTGGGCTAGGCCTGACATGCTGTCTTCCCTCCCTCCCCCTCACCGACCTTTTCCTTTCTTGAACAATGTTCAAGAGCAATATTGGAGGGGTAGGTGAACAATATTTTCTATTCATTCCAACGAGCGATGATGTCAAAAAGAAGCGAACCGGTTTCAGCAGTTCCCCAGTCTGCCCTCCGCTGCACATGATCAAATATAGCTTAAACACGTCTGCGCCGCAGTAGAGCGCTTTCGGCCTTCAGCCACGGGTCTGGCATGGGCCACACAGTCTGCATTGTAGCCTCCTGTTTATGCTGCTTAGTTGTGCCAAGATTTAAGCCATCTGAAAGATCAGCGTTTTGCATCAAGTACCAGACTCAACCAAAAAGTGGTGCCAAGTTTTTTTTCCCCTCGTCTGTTTTACCACTTGCTGTTGAGAAAATGAGGACCCTGCATAGCCCACAGAATATCCTGCTTTCTTCAGCTCTTCTAGTGAACACACACTGGAAGTATAGAACAATGTGACAGGTGCGTTGGTAAAGGTGGCCATTCTCGGTTCCACAGACAAGGTGGGTGAGGAGGGGTCATTTTCTATAGACTAGCTCTGCATCAGGTCAAAAGCTGGCCTCTCTCACCAGCAGAAGTTGGTCCAGTAAAATATATCACCTCACCCACTTTGTCTGTTTAATATACTGGGATTAACGTGGCTACGCGGCCACTGTATTCATGACGGCAAACATTTTAGTAAGACAAGTGGCTCTTTAATGCACCCCACTCCCATAAAGGAAGGGTGGTGAAGGGGTTAGGGCAGCCATTTTCCAACTTTTTTTTCCCTCATGAACCATTTGAAGAAAATCGTTGATGCCTGTGATCCAATAACATAATTAGACTAGAGTGGGCTTCCCGGGGTGGGGCTGAAGATGAGAGCTTGGAGGTGTAGGAGGCAACTCCGAGTTTGGGGTGTCAGGACTGGGGGCAGGAGGGGCTCACTTTGAGCAGTTCCCAAGAAGCAGCGCAGGAGAGGAGCTGGCACCGCAGACCATGCTGTGCCAGAGAAGCAGCCAGCAGCAGGTTCCCAGCCAGTGGGAGTGCAGAGCTAGTGCTGGGGGATAGTAGTACATGGAGCCCTGCGCACTCTCTTCCCACCCACCACCCACTTAGGATCCAGGCCTGCTGCACGGTCTGCAGTGCTGGCACAGGCAAGTAGTTTGCCTTAGCCTCCACCCCCACCCCCACTGGCAAGGGCGCCATTTCGGGTGCGTAGAGGAGGCAGCCGTGCACTCCGGGATGCAATTTGCATTTCATCCTGTTCCCTGGGTGCTAAGGGAGTGAGGGGAAAGTGCTTGCATTCCGTGCTCGCCTCTCACACCTGGCTGGAGAGCTCCCTTCATCAGCCATGTGTAGAGGCATGCACAGAATGCAAGTACTGTCCTCTTATTCCCTTGGTGTCTGGGGAACGGGATGAAAAGCTAGCCCCGGCCCAAAGCACACGGCTGCTGCCCCCACTTCCCTCCCAGAATGGCGCCCTTGCCCACTGGTCACCTGATCACCCTGCAGCAACGAGACCCAGTGCCTGACATTCCGCAACACAGTACTGGGTCACAACCCCTAGTTTGAAAACCACTGGTATAGGCAGGGGCGGATGAGAGTGCCAGTTCATTGACACGAAGGTGCTTTTACACCTCTAAGATCACATAGCGTATTATCATATCTAATAGGTCCAAAATATGGTGCTGAAATAGAGAGTTGCATGCTATGTTTGCACTCTCATTGCGAGAATCATCAGCCTCCCCAGTGAGCAGCAAGGGTGGATGGGCTAACCTGGCAACTGCATATCTACGTAAGGGCAAAGAGATGTTGTCAGATGAGCTGTAAAAGGCTCAGCAGCAGTCGCAGGCACAGGGGGAAGCAGCAGGGACCAGCAAACCAGACCTACCTGACCACTGTAGCACAGTTAATGCCTATGGACTAAACTGATTTACACCAGCCTGGGACCTGGTCCCTCAAAATAGAATGGGCTGATGCCAAACCCTGTATCTGAAAACCTCCAAGCATCAGTGTTCTTGAAATCCGCCTCTCACTCTCAGTTTTGCTGCACAGATCCATTACTGGTCTACAGCTGTTCCTTTTTCAGACCTGCTAAAAAACTGGGAAACTGTATAATCCCTTAAAATCACTCAGCTTAATAAATAAAACATAAAGCTCTGAGCCAAGATATAAAATGATTTCATGCAGTGGGCTAGTCTAAGAAAGGCGATGTCTAGGGTGGATTGCAAGTTCCAAATCCAGAGGGCTTGCACATGCAAAGCACGGTCACTCATCAGTGGAAGTAGCAACGGGAAATGGTTCTCTTCTCCCGCTGTTGAGTTTAATTGCTAAAAGTTATTGTGGGACATATATACGTGGCATGTTAGAGAAAAGAAACTGCCCCCCCAGTAAAAAAGTTTGGCCAGGCCGCTCTTGTTATAGTGGGCTGCAGTACTCCTTGAGAGAAACCGGCCGCACCCTTCCTGCATACCATTGCCTTTAGAAAAAAGGAAAGGTGTGAAAAGGGGAAAATAGCCTCAGACTCTCCCACCTGTCACCTTGGTGTGAGAACTGCGGGGCTTACCTGGTCGCATGAAACCTGCACAGTTTCGGCCCAACCCTGGGACACAGACCCCCCCCCACTTGGTGACCATTGGGCCATATATGGTAATATGCAAGCGCGGGAAAGCGATGTGCAGATTTGGGGATAAATACCCATCGCACAGTTCGCTCTAGGAGGTCTTCGCAACACACGTACCACCGTGCATGTGCCTTCTCATATACTTCCAAAGCGCTGCCGGCCTGATCAACCGACCAGCCACCTCCCCCGACTCTCGGGCGTAACCAAGGCCTTCGCAACCGAACCAATATCTATGAAATGTTCCATGTGCTGTGTAACTTGGTATGTATGATTTGATTTTTTCCTGTTGTATAAGCTTAGTGTTGTAGTTGTTTGTGGGTAGTACATAAGAGTTTGTAGTTATCACTGGTATTTAATTACTGTAGCTGGATAGTTTAAGATTAGAGACTATTCCCCTTGCCATTCCCATCCTTATATCTCTGACACGTTTTACTAGAAGCTATAGAATAAATATAATAAATACTGTAAATTCATTATTAACACGGTCTATTAAAAATCTTAGAATAAATACTATAAATTCACCTCTGTCATAAATAAATAATTTTTATTTGATAAAACTGTCCACCTGGTTCTGTCCTTCCCCCCTTGGGTATTCATCATCGGACCTGTGATTCTTGCGACAGGCATGTGTGTGCGTGCAGATGTGCATGCATGCACATATATCTACTGTAGCAAAATATATCAAATCAGCAATAGAAAAATTATATTGACACATACACACTTGCAATAGTGCTGAAGTTTTACTCCTGTGTTCTTGCTTTGCTCATACTTGGGATAATTCACAGCACATTGAATGTGCTGTTCAAAAGATGGACCCCAATGTTGAAATCACAATATTCTCACATTAGATTGTTATGTTGTTTCTTCTGAAAGAGAGTTTTCAGTATCCAAGTCTCCTGCAGGATTCTTTAGAGACTCTGCCAGTGCACCTTGTGGCTTTATACTCCAGAGATCTTAGCTAAGTTCCTTTCCAAACAATGAGCTAAATTCATGTTTGGTGGAACTCACATGGCTCTGCAGAATTACTCCAGAGATGAACATGGCTCTATGTATTTTAACAGTATCCAGAGCAGTGCTCTTGATACAAAACGGCACACAGCTTTCCTGACCTCTCACCTCTAACTGACACTGGACCTATTTGTCTGCACACCAGGAACATCCATTACATTCTAAATTCCCCAACTAACAAAGCAAGGGCCAAATTCTCCTCCGTATTACACATGTACAGACTCACTGAAGTCAACTAAGATTGCTTTAGTTAATAAAGTTATATGGGGTGCAACTGAAGGCAGAATGTGGTCCAAAATGTATTGTTACTTATAATTCCCTGGGGCTGCTGCTGGGCTCCGTTCCCTGCCCCTGGAGCTGCCGGCTGCTGGCCCCCCCACCGTCAGACTCCCCGGTGACCCCTGGTCCCAGCCAGTGGGGTTCTCTGTCATGCGTCAGATGTTGCTGAAGCAGAGAATCCTCGACCAGAAAGATTCAGCTTGTAGGGGGCAAAACCATTCCACAATCTTTAATGTATTTAATCCTCACAGCAGTCCTGTGAGGTAGGAAAGCATTATTAATCCCCTAGCACAGATGGGAAACGGAGGCAGAGAGAGGCTAAGTGACTTATCCAAGGTCACATAGGAAGTCATGGGCAGAGGAGGCAATTTCACTCAGGCCTGCCACATCTTAGGCTGGTGCTATAATTGTTGACCCAACCTTCCTTCAAAATTGTTGTCTGCCGTCTCCCCCCAAATACAGACCAGTGATTAAATTCTGTTCTCAGTTAGATCAGCACAGCTCCATTGATGTAAATGGGATGGTGACTAAAAGAAGGATTTGATCCAGTCCTGACTTTAATTGGATGGCTCTACAGGAGTAAGTGTGTGCAAAACTGAACCACACCCCCGAGCTTCTATGTGATCTGTGCTCAGACCCCCTGTTAACTTCAGGTCGTTGCCACATACACATGCTGCTCAATGGAACCGTAAAGAGATATATACTCATCTTTATGTACAGGGGTATGAGCCTGTCTCCCCACCAAGGTTCATGGCCACTGAGCAATATATGTTCTCGGGGATGGGTGTGTTTGAAATGCAGAGATCAGTAGAGCCCTGCAGATCCGCAGATATTTTCTTTATATCCATGGGTATCCACATCCACCAATATCCACAACCCATTTTACAGGTTATGGATGTGGATGCATATACGAATTTTGTATCTAGAACCCTGCAAATCTGCAGATCCTGCAAATCTGCTAAAGTGGATGTGGACATCAGCAGCTCATTTTTGTGGATATAGATGTGGATACGTATCCGCACAGGGCTCTATAGATCAGCTTAAAATACCTTTTTTCCTGCTTGTGCGTTTCACAAATGGCAGCTCAGGGCATTGGCAAAGGGCTATTGTACTTTCACTCCAAGATTTCTACTAAGGCTGTGTGAATAATGGATTTTGTGGTTCACTGTTAACTCTGGAAATGTGGAAAAAATCATTTGGGGTCAAATTGAAAAAGAAATTATTTTGTCAGACTGAACAGCACAAAAATGAATTTGTTCCCAGTTGAACAAAACACCCTGTTCTTGATCATTCTTTTATGTTTTTAAATTTAAAAAAGAAAAGGCAATTTCTAAAAGAGACGTTCTTTCACAGTGAAAAATCAAAATGTCTCATTTCCAAAATACCAAAACAGAATTTTTTTTTTAGGTTTTTCTTTTGTTTTGTTTTGGCTGGCACAGTTTGGCAACATGGACTGTTACCTGCCAAATATTTCCATGCTGGGCTGGGTCCTAGTTGCTACTGCAAATTTAGCTCATGTAGGCCATGACCAAATGCAGCTGGCTGGTCGGTGATCTCAGGGGCAAATGTCCGTCCACATCCCAAAAACCAGCAGCACAAGAAGTGTCAATCTCAGTGGATTTGAATGGGCATGGGGACAGAACTCCTTCTCCGCCAGAGTCCCACTATGGATCCATCTACAGTGCAGCTGGGAGTAAGCCGCCCAGCTTAACTAGACAGATATGCACTAGCTCGGCTGGAGCTAGCATACTGAAAATAGCGTCGCTGTGGGTAGCTAGCTAGCTGCCTGAGCAAAACCCCACCTAGATGCCCTGGGTATATATTCTAAATGCTACCCCTACTATCCTATTATATGGCTATATTTAGCCTGCTAGCTAAAGCAGAGCTGTCTGATCTGGGAAGCAGACTATAAGCCGGGGTGGGCAAAAGCCTCTTAGTGGGCCGGATCTGGCCCGCCTACAGTTTTGATCCAGCCCACGAGGCTGCACCAAGCCTGTTGGGCAATGCGTCAGGGAGCTGGGGACGCGCAGGCCCTTTCAACTGCTTCTCTTTAAAGGGCTTGTGCTTGCTGTGTGGCTGCGTTGCCTGGCAGCCACGGGGCAGGCACAAGCCCTTTAAACAGAAGCAATTGAAAGGCTCGCAGCTCTCAGTCCCACTGGCCGGTTGCCTGGGAGGTGCCAGCCCTTTTAATTGCTTCTATTCAAAGGGCTTGTGCCTGCCGGGCGGCTGCCAGGCTACAGGTTAGCAGCGGGGCCAGGAGCCACGAGACGTGTTATGTGAATTCTAAGCCTCCACCCCCGACACCTCTGGGAGGAGGCTCGCCCCCAGCACCTTCCCCTCTGCTCCAGGTCCCTTCCATTGGCCAGAAGTCAGGGGAGAGGGACCCCAAGCCAAGCAAAGCTCCCGGTACGGTAACACGCAACCCCGCTCCTTCTGCCTGAAGCCCTACCCCTTCCGCCTGAGGCCCCACCCCTTCTGGGTTGGCCCATGGCCACTTCCAAAATTTGCGAAGTGGGCCCCCCTTCAAAAATTATTGCCTACCCCTGCTATAAGCTGATGCGTACACTTAACTTAAGGTTATATCCAGGGCTGCTGATGGGATGGGGGGAGGAAAGGAGACAGCTGTCCTGGGACCCAGTGATTTAAAGGTGCCTGGGGCTCCAGGCTGCCACCTCTGCTACTGTGACAGCAGTAGCAGCCAGAGCCCTGGGCCCTTTAAATCCCCACCAGAGCCCTGCACGGTGCAGTCCGGATGGTGCTAAGGGCTGGCCGAGGGAGGCACAGCGCAGTCTGGACGGTGTTGAGGGCTGGCGGCCCGTAGCCCCGCCCCATCTGCTCTCAAGGCCCCACCTCTTCTGGAGCCGAGTCACCCTTCCACATTGCCCAAGGCCCGGTAAAGGCTATCCCCAGCTTTGATTATGTCTCATCTGCAATCATAGAGCATGACTGCAGCGTGAATACACACATCCCAGCTAGCTAAGTCAGGTACGGAAGAAGGACAATGTTGTACTTAAAGAATTGCTCTATTTCATGCTGAAGCCCTACAAGAATGTGGCAGCATGGATTTTCGCACCAGCGAGCCACACAACTAATTACCCAGAGTTCCAGTGGCTTTGTACGGCCTGCCCTGAAGCAAGCATTGCCACAGCTTCATTACACCAGTACCCGAGCTAACTAGATTTAAACTAGTTTGGGTACATCTATTTGAGCTTTAGTCACACCTCACACCATGTAAATACAGTAATGACTCGTTTAACAAGTGCCCGCTCACACGTTTTTGCAATAGCACGATTTTTTTTTTAGGGAAAGTTTTATGAATAACATAGCCGACCCCGAAATAACATGAAAATAATCAAGTGGCGGACTACTTCGTGTGGCAGTATAAGTTAGTGAAAACAGTGGTAATAAACACGAGCGGATAAATACACATGGTCACAGCGCTCCTCCGCTCACTCACATGTTTATTTTTGTGTTTTAACAAACCATGGCGACTTGTGTTACTAGATATCTTGTGTTGCTAGACATCTAATGTTGACGTTGATGACCAAGCGCCAACAAAAAATTGACTTTGCCACCAGCACCTGAAACGCAACCATCACCTTTCATTATTTTTAATGGGAAAATTGACCCCGCATAGCTCATTTTCGCTTAGCACGAACATTTTCAGAAACGCATCTATAGTGTTAAATGAGGAATTACTGTATACCCAAAGTCCAGTTTTGAGACGCTGTGGCAACGTAATTGGAATTTCATCTTGCAACTTTCTGTACAGTGTTTGTTCTCTTGCTAAGTCAAAGACTTGTCAACCTACCATCTTCCACATGTTTTTTGCCATGTGCAAAGAGCAACTGCATTCTTTTCAGGAGGATGACTTTTTATTTTAGATGAAGAAAACCAACAAAGAACAAAAGTAAAGTCTCCATGACAGAACAGTTTGGGGTTTTTTGTCTGTAAAAGGCTTCAACAACATTGGGTACAAAACTATAGTGCTGTATAGGGAGTGAAGTGTGGCCTAGTGGATAGAGTCCAGGACCATGGGGAGTCCAGAAACTTGGATTTTTTTTCTAGCAGTGGATGGCTGGGGGGGCTAGTTGATGTGAGGCTTCAGCTCACTTTGCCTGGGTTTCTCCATTTCTTAAATGGGGATAACAATACTAACTTACTTTGTTAATCGCTTTGAGGTTTACTGATTAAAAATATTAGATAAAAGGCAATTCTTTTTTCTCTCAAGTAAAGCTAATCCTGATATGGAGGTGCAGCATATAAAGAACAAAAGCTGTGGTTTCATAGCACAAAAATACATGTGACAAGGATCTAGCTAGAAATACAAAAATACAAATGTTTTTGTAAAAGAAAAGGGAAATAACTTCTGCATTGAAAAGTGATCCCAAATCAGAATGGAGTGACAGACAGTAAATCATTTACGACACAGCCTGCAAAATGACCATTAAGTCTTCTCTGTCACTTCTCACCTGTTGTTATGTTTCCTCCTCCTTGTGTTTGTGCGTAGTTTTGTAGCTCTGTAATATAGCCGCTTTTGTTCCAGAACCAGTTTACCCCATCTTGTAACCAGGACTTTGTCATAAATGAGCAAACATCTGTTAAATTGAGCTGAGCTGTGTGGGTTTTTTTTTTAAAGGGGTAAAACACAATAGAAAATGGAGTGGCTTTCTTGTGCAGTGTATCCAGTGGGATATACTTAGGAGGAGGCAAGGAGCTGCCTTAGAGATTTATAATTTGTAACCTGTTGCAGCTAAGTGTCTGAAAGAATCTGAGCAGAAAAAAGGGAATTTACTGACCTAAGTTGTTTTCCTGCAAGGCCGTGTTATGCAAATGCCTCCACTTCAATTCACAGAACGAATGTGCTGCATGGCAGAGCTTTATGAGTGTGAGTTGCCTTCAGAACAACTAATAGAGTTAGCTGACAGTTAAAACTAAGACCGTTACACCTTTCGTCTCTGTGTTGGGCCTTTATCTGCAAGGTTCTTGCAGCTCTAGCCTAGAATGGGTGCAAATCAGTGTAGCTGGTGGCTAGCCTTCGCATATTAGCAAAAGAATATTCATGGATTCTAAAGCGAGAAAGAAACAGTGGGGTCATCTAGTGACCTCCTGCATAACGCAGGCCATGGAACTTTCAAGAATTAAGTCTTCTGGAACTAGAACATCTCTTTCAGGAGAACCTCTTGATTTAAAAATTCCCGGTGTTGTAGAATCCTCCACCATAACTGTTGGTAAATTGTTCAATTACCCTTCGCTGTTACAAGTTTATGCCTTGTGGTGATCCTGAATGTGTCTTGCTTCAGCTCTCAGTCACTGCCATGCCTCTGTCTGCTAGATGGAACAGCTCTGTCATATCACATTTTTATTCCCTCATGTCCGTACTTATAGATCGTGATCAAATCAGCCCTTAAGCTTCTCTTTGCTAAGTAAATTGAACTTCTTGAGTCTTTCACTACAAAGCAGGGTTTTTACCCCTTAAGTCAATCTCAGAGGTCTTCTCAGAACCCTCTACAGTTTATCAACGTCCTTCTTAAATTGTGGGCACAGGTACCAGACACAATAGCAGTTGCACCAGTGCCAAATATTCTCAACTCCTACTTAGGGTTGCCAGATGGTTTCAACAAAAATACTGAACACACCTGACATTACATCACAATCTACATTACATCTTATTTAGGAAATACTGGACATTTATATTTTTCTCATTTATATTTTCTCAATTTGTTTCCCGAACAGAAAGCTCAAATACTGGACTATCTGGTTCAAAACTGGACACCTGGCAACCCTACTCCTACTTAATATTCCCAGGTTTATACAGCTAAGATTGTGTTAACCCTGTGGCTGACGCACTGCATTCTGAGCTCATTTTCTGCCACAACTCCCAGTCATTTTCAGAGTCACTGCTTCGCAGGGTAAATTCACCCATCCTGTACCTATAATCTGTGTTCTTTGTTTCTACATTTGGGCATTTTTACATACATATTGTTTGCTTGTGCTTAATTTACCAAGCAATCTAGGTCTTTCTCTGTTAGTGACCTGGCCAATTGATTATTTACCACAACCCCAATCTTTGTGTCATATGAAAACTTTATCGGCAATGATTTTTATGTTTCCTTACAGCTCATTGTAATTCAGAAAAAGATATTTCTAGCTTTCCTCTTTGTGGTCCCAGCTCTGTTCCCTTTGGAGTGAATTGCAAAACTCCTTCTGACTTTGGACATGCTGCATCAGACCATATGAAAACAGCTTGTCATCCCAATACAGTAACACTCTGAGAAGACTGTTTTTAATGGCTATATTCTCCATAGGTGAGACTATTGCAGGTGTTACATGGGTTCTAACTGCCTTATACAGCCACAAAACTGAAATTCACTAGCAAGTGCCCTGAGGAGGTTTGGCACCGGTTTGTACCAGGGGTGTTAAATATCGGTTAACTGAATAGTCAAGTAACCTCATGACATTTTATCGGTTAGTCAACTAGTCTATAGTCCCCAGGGGTGAGGTCAGCTGCCACAGTATCAGAGGCAGCAGCGTAGGGTACCAGGTGGGAGCTGGTCTGTGAGGGGAGCCAGTTTAAAAACCAGCTCCCCTTGCAGACCACCTGCTTGTCATCCTATGCTGCTGCGTCTGAGAAAGAGGCAGCAGCGTGGGGTGGCAGCAGTCCCTGTCTAGGGCAGCTCTGAGCTCCCGGACACAGCTCCTGCCTGCTTGCCCAGCTCCTAATACACTTTAAACACAGAGCTGCAGAAGGGTAGGGTCTCAGACCCATCACAAGCCAGGACTGAGCCAGGCTGCTGGCCAGCCTGCTAAAAAATTTACTGGCAGGGAGAGGGGGAGAGAGAAATGCGAGTAGTCTATAGCATTAACCTATAAGCTTTTGCTTGTCAGTTAATCGACTACACTATTACATCCCTAGTTTGCACCAGGAGCAAAGCAATTCAAAAAGTGAGATCAGTTGCCCAGCCGCTTTCCAACCCCACCCTCCCTAAATCCTCCTATTATTAGTGCTTCTCCTACTGAAGGTGGGGAGGAAGTGAGGCAGCAGACATTTGTTTTAGCCTTGTTTTCTTCTCCCAGTGCTAATACTTGTTTCAAAAATGAGCAGTGCAGACGGCTGGGGAGCCATCTGCTCCCTGGATTTCGGCAAAGGATGATTAGAGAGAGAGACACTGTAATCACAATGAAAACTGCCGTAAACCATTTGCCGAAGACAAGCCACATCTTCTCCCTTAAGGAGCGCGGTGAGATTGCAGACACGCTGCATTGTTCATTGTGTTCAATCGGGCCAGAACTGACGGCAATTAATAAACTTATCGGCATGAAATTAAATTGCCAGTTCCCTGTCCTTCCCTCTCTCCCCCCTCCCCCCGGATTGGTTATAAGCATCAAGCCAAATAAAGATAAATGCATGACAGAGTTCATTAACATGATTGAAAATCAAGATGGAGCAGCACGTTTTTCATCAGCCCTATCCCAGGAAATAAAGATAAATTCCCCCACTTCATATTTTAACATAGCTTATCATAATCACTGGTAATAGCAACCAAATGTTTTTCATTTGTTACACTCAAAGCAGGCTGGGGGAGCAGTTTCCTGGTCTTAGACTCATCCAGTTTAATTTTAAGCTGGGGTCAGGGGTCACTTCCACATTGTGTTGTGTTTTGAATGAGCGGTTTTTGCTGGAGTTCATACATGTGTAATTCCTGCACTGAAGAAGCCACTGCAGCAAGAATGTGGCTAGAGAAGGAAAGGGAGGAGGAAATGGTATAAACCCACTGACTTTATAAAAGAAAAACCGAACAAACCAAAAACCCCAAAGACAATGCATGGCTCACATGTCAGAGATGGGTCCAGGGGACAGGTTTATGGCATGATAGGGACCAGAGATCTGGGAGGAATATTAGTGTGGCAGGATGAATTAGGTGAGTGAGATATATGTAGTTATGGTATATTCAAGAGACTGATTAGCATTAGAGAGGGGCCCTGCCAAAATGCGTGTGGGTGTTTAGATCCCAGGTTTGGTTCAGACTCATCTCTATATAAAATACAATCCTTCCACTAGTATGGTCCCTTGCAGACATCTTTGCTAGAGAAAGCAGTGGGGAATTAGGGACTAGGAGTCCTGAGTTCTAACCCTGGCTTTCGCATGACTTTGGGAAAATCATTTAAACTGCTTGGAGCCTGGTTTTCCCACCTGTAAACTGCCAGCAGTGATGGCTGCCTCCTGCAATGGAGCACTGTGGCCATCAGGATGTGACGTGCCTTGAAAATCATGGATGCTAACTTCTGGAGTGGATTGCACCCTTGTCTGTTACAACCTGAGGGGAGGACAGCTCTTCCTGGACCTTCCATCAGTGAGGCAGGGATCTGCCTGACCTGTAGCTCCTGGATGCAGGGCCAGCCCGAGCCCTTTTGGCGCCTTGGGCCTGGACACGCGGCGCTGCCACTGGGCGCACGGTGCATGCGTGGGCTGGCCACGGCTGCTGGCGCGCAGCCCGGGGCCTGTCCCCAGGGCGCACGGCGCATGCGCTGCCCGGCCTGGCCAGCGCTGCTGGCACATGTGCCAGGCCGTGCAGGGCCCCACGGCCGTGGGGGGAAGAGCGCTGCGGGAGCCAGGCGCACGGTGCCTGATGGCAGCTGTAAGGGATGCCGCTTGTCCCTTACAGCTGCCATCAGGCGCCCCCCATCAGTTGGCGCCCTGGGTAGCTGCCCGGCTCACCTATGCCTCCCTCCGGCCCTGCCTGGCTGTGTGCCCCGCACCTCTGCAGCCTGCTAGGTGGTCTCTTTAGCTGAACCCCATATAGGGCAATCCGCACCATGGAGGGACTGAGTGAGATCCATGGGCAATGTATTCCCTCAGCGTGTCAACATGGAGGGCTTGATCTGGCCCATTGCAGCGAGTTGGCCCAAGTGTTCTGTCAGGTAGGCTCACAACTCCTGAACTATGTGCCATGGGTCCCACAAGAGGGCTAAGTGCCTGTGCTTTTGGCACCATCAGATCTGAGCACTACCCCGGAATGGCCATAGGGTATAGCACAACAGCAGCCTAGACACTGTATTTGTATTCACCATTTAAACAGCAATATTCTTAGAATGGATGGACACCATGACCAGAAACAGAGCCAGGCATTCTGTTCAGCAACGAGAAGTCGTTCCAATGAGCTATACACAACAGCACATTGTCTGCAAAGCAGGAATTGGGGGGGAGGGATTACGGGCATGTCTACAAAGCAGGGCTAAAGGCGGAATAAGCTCCGCAACTTCAGCTACATCAATTGCGTAGCTCAAGTCGAAATAGCTTATCTCGACTTTTGGCACTGTCTACCCAGCAGAAAGTGAAAGGAAGAACACTCTTCCTTCGACTTCCCTCACTCTTTGTGAAATGAGGGTTTCCAGAAGTCAGAGTAAGAGGTCTTCCAGCTCGAGATTACTTCAAAATAAAGGTGTGTCCTGTAGACGCACTCTTTGTTATTTCGGATAACTAATGTTATTCCAAAATAATGCTGCAGGGTAGATGTACCCATCCAAGTGTGGCCAGAGGAGGAGTCCATACTTCAGAAAGGAGCATGTTGCAGGGAACTCCACCCTTGTGCATTCCTGCCAAAACTAAGACCTCGTGCCCAAACCTACAAGGGGAGTGTTGGAGCGCGGCAGTGCAATAACCTGACACAACTGCTGAATTGTTTCCAAACCCAGACACCAATAGAAAAGGCCTAACTGAAGGTTTTTAAGGCCAGGTTTGATAAAGCTCTGGCTGGGATCACTTAGTTGGGGTTGGTCCTGCTTTGAGCAAGGTATTGGACTAGAGCAGCGGTTTTCAAACTTTTTTGCTCATGACCCCGATGAAGAGAATTGTTGATGTCCATGACCCACCATCATTTGACTAAAGTGTGGGCTCCAGGGGGGGGGGGGGGGGGGCGAGGATGAGGGTTTTGGGCTGTAGGAGGAGGCTTCGGTTTTGGGGGTGGGTCCAAGCTGGGGCAGGAGAAGCTTGCCTCAAGTGGCTCCTAGTCAGCAGTGCAGCAGAGATGTTAAGGCAGCTTCTTGCCTCTCCTGGCAATGCAGACCATGCTATGCCCCAGAAGCAGCCAGCATCAGGTTCTAGCCAATGGGAGTGCGGAGCTAGTGCTCAGGGCAGGGGCAGTACATGGAGCCCTGTGCATACTCCTTCTCTCCCAGGGGCCAGGCCTGCTGCTGTCCACTTGTTGGGTGCAGCCCAGTCTGCAGTGCCAGGACGCACAGGAAACCCACCTTAGCACCCCCACTGATCACCCTGGAGCAACGAGACCCAGTGCCTGACATTTGCAACCCCTAGTTTGAAAACCACTGGAGTAGATGACCTCCTGTGGGCTCTTCCTACCCTAATCTTCTATGACTCTGTGACAGGGTTGGGCAAAGGGGCCTCTGAGGGCTGGAGCCAGCCTGCCAAGTGGGCTGATCCGGCCCGTGACTGCCCTGCCACTCCCCCGCTCCCAGGCCAATCGAGACCTGGGGACAAAGGAGCATGCGAAGTCTCCACCCTCTGTCGGGGCACGCAGCACTGGAGGGAACCATGCACCCCTGGTGTGGGGAGGAGATTTCACATGCTCCCCCCGCCTCCAGGCCAATCAGGGCCTAGGGCAAGGGATTGTGCAAAGTCTCTTGCTATCCACCTCGCCCTGCCAGGAGGGAACCACATGCCCCTGGCGGGGCGGGGGAGCCAAAGACTATGTCCTCTCCCCCACCCCCAGTCTCTTGCCAATGGCTGGGAGGCACATCACGGCCAGGGGTGCCTCCCAAACTAAGGGGAAAACCTCCCTTCAGCCTCCCCGCCCCCCAATACTGCTGTGTTTCTTCCTTCCTTCCTTCCTTCCTTCCTTCCTTCCTTCCTTGGTGGGGGGGGGAGTGCACCCCCTGATTGGCCTGGGGGAGCACAGGAAGTATCCTTACAACACCAGGGGTGCGCAGCACCTAGAGGGAACCACCAGCTGTTCAAACCCACCAGCTGTTCTCTAGGCACCAGGTGCCACTGGCAGGGTGGGGAACAAAGACTTCACGTGCTCCCTCATCCTGAGGCCAATCAGGATTTATGGGCGGGGGAGCACTTGAAGTCTCCTGGTCCCATCCCTTCCACCTGAGGTCCCACCCCTTCCAGGGCAACCCACGATCCCTTCAGAAATTCGCAAAGTGGCCCCTTTTCAAAAATTATTGCCTACCCCTGCTCTATGATCATGCTGCTTCTGTTGAAGTCAGTGGGGCATTTGCCTGTCACTTCAATAGAAGCAGCCTCTGGGTTGCAAGCTTAAAGTTGGGGAGCTGTTTTCTCCTCCTGAGACTCTATCTCTGCTTAATCACACAGAAAGCAGGCGAGGGACCAAAAGTGGGAGATCCCACATGCCAGACTCCCACCATAAATTGAAGTAGTTTATAAAGCAATAATAATACTAATAAAAAAGGACTTTGGAACAGAATATTCATCAGTTGCATCAACATCTGGCGTGGTTTTTGTCCTGACTCTGGATTGGCATCAATAACGCATAGGGGACAAGAGAGGTCACGACTGGACAAGGAGGGGAGTTTTTTCTTCAGGCCAGAGCAAGAATAATTGAAAGGTAATATCATCTGGGGATAAGCTACTACTTCTTCACCTTCTGGCCAAACACACAACAGAGCACGAGGGGAACAAAGCAATTAAATATTAGGCATTCAGAAGGATAAAACAAGGACAAAATTGCTGGTTTAAACTCAATCCTTGATTTTTAAGCACTCATGATTCCAAGATATTCTTGATCTAGGTAACTGAAGGGAACGTGAGATAGGGCTGAATTCAGCTCTGAGTGACACCAGTATAAATGTAGAGTAACTGTTGAGCTTAACAGAAGCTTCGGGGGTAACCATGCCACACAAGCAACATCATAAGCATCCAGGAACCCAGCCCTCAACCAGCCGCAGTGTCAACTCTGCGCACATATCTATACAAGTGAATTCATCACTGGAGCCAACAACGTAAGCTACAAAATCAAAAGGTCATTTGATTGCACATCCAGTAATTTGATCTATGCCATCAAATGCCAGCAATGCCCCAGTGCTATATATATTGAACAAACTAGACAGTCCCTACGGGAAAGAATCAATGGACACAAATCAGATATTCATAAAGGGAACATACAGAAACCTGTTGGGGAACGCTTTAATCTACCTAATCACTGTTTAAAAGATCTTCAAGTGGCTGTCTTATTACAAACCAGTTCTACTAGCCAAATACACAGAGAGGTGTTGGAATTACAATTCATCCGCAAGTTCAATTCTCATGCTAATGGCCTCAATTGTGATGGGGGATAGTTGGGACATGATCAACCTAATGTTCAATGAAGGTGCAAACAGCTCTTTGTGTAGATTCCAATGTCAGTACCCTTCCTATCTATTGCCTTTGATTCTTATCTGCTTCATTTTAACTACCCAATCTTCAGGTGCTTACTGATTCCCAGTTCTGCCTTCCTGTTTTTCCCTTTAATATTTCCATACCCTCAGCTCCTTGTTTCCCGCCATCCCTCTTTTTTTCCTCCCTCCCTCCCCCCACCTTCCCCGTCCCTTCTCCCCTATTTATTTTGGGTCTGCAAATCCTAAACTCAAAACTCCAGTCATCTGAAGAAGTGGGCTGTGCCCACAAAAGCTGGTGATACCATCGACATGTTTTGTTAGTCTATAAAGTGCTACCAGACCATTTGTTGTTTTTTGAGCTTAACAGAGTTATTCTGAGTTGAAACTAGTGTTGGCAAGGGCATAATCTTACTTCCAGGTCCCCATCCTTCAGTATGTAGCCATGTAAAAGGAATCATTCAGACAGCATATGAGTAAAGGAGGCCGAACAGAACCGCAGCTATTCTGAAGGACTTCCTAAGAGGTTGGGCAGCGCCGAACGTTTGATTGTCTTGTTTTAAACATTGACCTGGCACTCTCTGTTTAGCAAACATGTTGCTGAAGAAAGAAAATACTCAGTGGTTAAAATGAAACGCTTGCTTGGAAGTAACAGTGCAGCTGAAGTGGAAGGAGGCTGTGCAAAGCAGTTCTATAGAATAGTTCAGGACAGGAAGTGAGGAATAGTGTAGCCAGCCAACCCTGCAAAGAAGGGAATTTTTAGGGAGGAACATGGTATGGCGTTTTGCCAGGATTGTGAGGGTAGCACACACATGTGATTGCAAAAAGAAGTGACCTGGGTTCTGGAATGGCCACAAGTGACCAGGAATTTGGCTTTACCTCTCATTTAAGAAATAACACTTCCAACAGCAGTTTTTCCTAATGCTATGCTGGGGCCTAGATCCAGTCCTGGCTCAAAGGGAACAGTGCCACCTACTGAATCCCCAGCACAACTTCCTGAAGTCCTAGCTGCGCCATTCACAACAACTTAGCCCATACACCCTACTTTACTGAGCAGGTCAGTTAGCAAAGTTTCATCGAACAGCAAACAAAATCCCTGCAAGGTCGTGGAAATGAGTTACCCTTTTACAAGGTAAAATGTCCTGCAACTCTAGAAGTGCAATATTAAAAATGCATGTTAAATGATAACCTATGACAAGTCATAAAGATGGGCAAGATTCTCTCTCTGTCCATCTGATTTTCATATAGTACTCCTTGCCGTGGGACTTGGGTCTCCACTCTTGCAGTCTATAGAGTTACTCTGGATTTATGCCCGGCTAAATGAGAGCAGAATCTGGCCCAACAGGTGGTAGGACATGTTAACTATTTATCAGCTAAGCTTTTAGCTTACGGTGGAAGGATGGTGATGAAGGGTTTGATGACAATCAGGTGTAGCTAATGAGATGAGGAGGAACAACTAAGTGGGCGTCTTTAGGCAATCGTTTCATTTTCAAGATCTCCTGTGCCGGAGCAGTAAGATCTGAAAATACCTCTGTAAATCAACGGATATGCAGTTCTTTAATTCTGACCCAAGCCTATATTCCCTAAGATATGTCTACACTACAGAGTTTTTTCAGCAAAACAGCCATTTTTTTTTAAAAAAAAAAGCCTTGAATTACGTCCACACTGAAATTGATTTCTTTCGAAAGAAAATCGAAAGAACGGGTTTTTTTTTCCAACATTGGTAATCCTCATTCTACGAGGAAGAAGCCTTTTTCCAAAAGAGCTCTTTCGGAAAAAGGCGTGTGTGGATGGGGAAGAGGGAGTTCTTTCAAAAGAAGAGGAAAGAGGAAAAAGCACAGGTGCCCTGGTAATCACAGCTTAAATGCGAGGGAGCATCCATTCAGTGTGGACTCTATCTTTCGAAAAAGCAGATTGCCTTTTCGATGCACTTTTGCAGCGTGGACACTCTTTTTTGGAAGACGTTTTTCTGGAAGATCTCTTCTGGAAAAGCTTCTTCTGAAAGAAGACTGCAGTCTAGACATAGCCTAAGTGACCATCTCATCATTGCTGTTCCCCTTCACATCATTTGTCTTCATGAGGAGCACTCCCACTATCGGTCCCCAGAGTGAGCCTAGCACAAGCTGGAGGCAGAGTGTTCTTGGGAGCAGTCCCTGGAATGTGCTTCCACTGGAAGCTTGTGCCTGCCTGCCTCTACAGCACACTGCAAGAGGGGTCTCTTTCTCCAGGCTTCCCACTAGCTGCAAGCAACAGAACCTCTGACATTTAGGGAGCATCTACACAGCAATTCCGTTATTTCAAAATAACAGATGGCTTATTCCAACTTCTGTAAACCTCATTTTGTGAAGAATAACGTCAATTCCAAAATAGCTATTTTGAAGTAAGGCGTGTATAGATGCTCCACAGCTGCTATTTCAAAATAGTCTCTCACCAGGGCCATTCTAAGTTATTCCTCCTGGGGCTCTAAATCAAGATAGCACGTCTACATTAAGGAAGCCTACTTCAGATTCATTTTGAGGCTTCCGTGCAGTGTAGATGTGCTGTTTTGAAATAGCTATTTTGGAATAACTATTCCAGAATAGCTTATTCCAAAATAACTGTGTAGTGTAGACGTAGCCCCTACTCGATTTGTTTCATCTCCATCCTTCTGAAGTCAGTCCTGGATTTGGGTGACATTACTGCTGTGCATCCACAGTAAATAGAGGGCACCCGAGTACAATAGCATGTAACAATTGTAACAATAACAATAGCAATAACAACAACAATAACTTTACAAGCAATAATGTCATACTCTGGCTCTGGAACAGTCACTACTGTTTCTGGGAATAAACCAGAAATAATCTCATTAAACACGAGTCTGGTTCTGATCTCACTTAACCCTGTTTTACACCAGTTTATCTGCAGTTGGGCCAGAACCTCTGCTGGGGCAAATTGGTGTAACACCATTGACCTCAGTGGAGCAAGTACATCTGATTATAACCATTTAGGATCTGGCTTTTTGACTTTAGTGGTATTACTCCTGCTTTACACCAGTGTGAGATCTGACTCTAAGCCAGGCGAGCAACAAAAATGCTGGTATACCTGACAGGAGAATCAGGCCTTGTTTTAAAAATCCATATGAAAGTTAACTGAAGCTGTAATATTCTGAGCTAGCTCCTTTGGTGGTGTAACACGGCACAGCTTTATTGATTTCAAGGGAGCTGCATATGTAACATTGACAAGCAGAACTCAACCTGGGACCTCCGAAGCTTAGTGCATGAGCCTCTACAGCTAGAGCTAAAAGCCAGCTGGCTCTCACCTAAGGCTGTAGAGCAAACTCATTCTCTCTCTGGCTACGTCTAGACTGCAAGCCTCTTTCGAAAGAGGCTTTTTTGAAAGATACTTTCGAAAAAGCCTCTTTCGAAAAAGAGCGTCTAGACTGCAAGCAGTATTTTTGAAAAAGCAAGCCGCTTTTTTGAAAGAGAGCACCCAAGCAGTCTGGATGCTCTCTTTTGAAAAAGCCCTCTTTGCATTCAAGAACGCCTTTTTTCGAAAGAGCACTTTCGAAAAAAGGCGTTCTTCTTCGTGAAATGAGTACTGCCGTCGAAAGAAAAGTTGCATTCTTTTGATTTAATTTCGAAAGAACGCGGCTGTAGTCTAGACGCAGGTGAAGTTTTTTTCGAAAAAAGGCTACTTTTTTCAAAAAAAACCCAGCAGTCTAGACACAGCCTCCGTGGATATGTCTACACTACAGAGTTTTGTCGGAAAAACAGCTGTTTTTCTGACAAAACTTGAGGAATGTCCACACCACAATTGCATTTTTCCACAAGAAAATCAAAAGAACAGAGGGGGTTTTCCCAGCATTGATAATCCTCATTCTACGAGAAAGAAGCCTTTTTGCGATAGAGCTCTTTCACAAAAAGGCGTGTGTGGATGGGGAAGAGGGAGCACTTTCAGAAGAAGAGGAAAGGGGATAAAGCACAGGTGCTCTGGTGGCCATTCCGCCCATACCAATCACAATTTACATGTGAGAAACCATCCATTCAGTCCGGATACTCTCTTTCAAAAAAGCAGATTGCTTTTTCGATGCATTTTGGCAGTGTGGACGCTCTCTTTCGGAAGAAGTTTTTTTAGAGGATCTCTTCCGAAAAAAGCTTCTTCCGAAAGAAGCCCGTAGTCTAGACGTAGCCTGTGAGTGGTCTAGGTATCACTACATGGGACAGTGAACCACACCCAATAGGTGTGTGGGTTACACAAACACCAGCTGAGAATCTGGTTCATATATAGACATATATATATGTATGCGTATACATATATATATGTCTATATATGAACCAGATTCTCAGATAACATAAAGATTTTATATATAATCTGTATGTTACAAGGCTATACTAATCCTCCTAAAACAAAAACTGCATCTAAAAATGGGGCTGAGAAGTGCTATATTCCTACTGTTTCCTGTTGCGTGGCTCAGAATGTGCCCTCCTTCATTGGCACAGGGTGAATTAAGGGCATTGCTGCCTGAAGGGAGTGTGAGTTTGAGAGAGGAGTTGCTCATTGTTTGCATCCCAAACATCTTGATAACCAGGAGAGAAAGCCCAGCACGAAGTGAGGAGATACAACTTTTCACTGCATTTGTGGATGGATCTCCTTCTCCCCGGTCCTGATGGCTAACGCACACTGAATTCACAGCACAGATCCCAGGCTGTCCTGAGATCTCAGGTTTAGGAGAGTTGGCAGCCCAGCACACATGGCATCAAAGGGCTTTTGCTTCAGACAGGCCTGTACTCTGTGTAGCGTGGGCTCACAGAGCTGAAAGTGAGAACTGAGAACTCCGATTTATTTCGTTGGTAGATTTTTTTTTTTAAAGAAAGGGAATTAGAGGAAGGGAATGTGTGGGGGAGGAAAGCAGGGTTGGGCACCAGGATCTGATGAATGCTTCGGAAACATTTCACAGAGACAGGTTGGCTGGGTTCTAAAATCAGCAGAAAACTGAGTTTTAGCCCTGTTGTGGCAGCAACAATGCCAGGTCATCTACCCACTCGCTGAACTCATAAGGAGATATTTTGTCCTCACCTAATCCAGGTTCTGCTCTGACAGCAGTTGGGCCTGCATTCTCCTAATCCTGCCAGGGAGGCAGACCCTGAGAGCTGCTGAAAACCTTTAAATTAACCCACTGATTTCAGGGAGAGCAAAGGGCACCCAGCAACTCTCAGGGCTCAGCCATTCTGGTAGGTCTATATTGCCGGTGGAAATGGACCCTCCCAGACGGGGGAGATCGAGTCATGCTAGTGAGGCTCAGAGAGGAACTTTGGCTCTGAGGCCTAGAGGAGCAGGCGGGATTGGGAACCTGAGCTCCAGCCCTCGTCATGTGTCCCGTTCCCTGGGCTTCTGGGAAACCAGGAAGGGATCTGTAGGGAAGATCATCTGGTGACCTCCTGAGGGATGCAGGAGAAGAGTTCACATCACTCGTCAGCAGCCTGTGACAGCCCATCCATCCACAGTACAGTCAGCGGCTGCATGTAGTAAAGACTGCAGGAAGGGGGGTGGGTCCTGGGGCAGACAGAATGCCATTTCCATTAACAAAGGGTCAGATGAACAAAATGTCTCTTGGGATCCCAGTTGGACTCTACCCAGACTGAGCCAGAAGGGTCACAGATGGGGCACTTCCACCCCGCTCTCCGCTCTGATGCCGAATGATTAAACCCTGCGAGGCAGAGAGATAATTCAGTCCTCATGCTCCAAAGGGCCCTACGTGAACAGGCCCATTATTACTAGCGCTGAATCATGGGTGATGATTTTTCGGAACTGAACTCAGAGCAGCTGACCTCTTCTTGGACAACCAGACCTCTAGCCAGGCCCAGGGAGGTTAAAGAAACAAAAGAGCAAGCGAGAGACGCAAACGCTTCGTTCTTTCAATCATTCAGTCCTCAGGAGCAACGACTGTCTTAATCTTCAATGCAGCACAGATGATGAATGGTTTTATTACCAACTGTAATTCAAGCCATGTGCGATGTGGGGTGTATTGCCCGTTTGTTTCACTGCCATCAGCCCAAGGAACCCTGCTCTGCTCTGGGGATGCCGGAGGAGGCTGGGTGGGGACTGTGAGAGAGGGAATCATTGCAAAGTGACTGAGACCCCCCCTCCTCCAAGAGGCCTTAGTTGCTTTGGATTCTCTCCTCGCCCCCAAATCACTTTCCTCTCCTCTTAAAAACATGCCAGACATCTTAAAAACATTTACAACTACATGTCCTCTTCTGCAATCCATTATCTAAGGCTCCCATGTGCGTTCCATCATCAGAGAGTGCCAGACTGATAATGTGGTTTGTACGGGGCCCAAGACAAGGGGGATTAGAAATAGGATTATAGCACTCGAAATGCCCCACAGATTTCCACCTTCATTTGAAAGAGGGGGAATGGACCAGTCAAGGGGAGGGACCTGGGGAGGTTATAGGGCAGTGTATGATATATAAGGCACTATGGAGAATTGGAGATGTGGGAAATAGGTAGCTTGAACTAGTTAAAAAGGTAATATTCCCATCCAATTATTTTCAGCTGTTTGAGTCCATCTGGGGACATCGGATTTTTGTGTTATTAAATACAGTTGGTTGGTCACAAAAACTTGGGTGCCTTTAAAGCCACATAGAGATGGGCATGAAATGAAACCCTACTCTGAACACCCCACACTTCCGGGAAGTTCGAGTTTAGATCCAGATCAATACTGTGGCTCTCTCTTGTATCTGAGGCAATGAATAAATATGGGTGGGTAGGGTGTGTGCAAAGGCATAAAGACTCAAAATTCAAGATCTGTTGCTGTAGTTGTGTTTGGTCAGATAAGTCACAGGATATGGTTTCTGTTCCCTGACTGGGTGAATGAGCAGCATGTGTTTCTAGAGGAAATATTCTTGTGCAAATGTAAAATTTGCTTTCTGTGAATATTTCTACATTCCGCTTTGAAATTCACTTTCCATGAACTTTTGTGCCTGTAATACTTGATATGATATGGCATCTCTTAGGATTTTATGGTGAATCCCAAGCTATTTAGTGTTGTTCTTGATGCTTCATATTAGGGAACTTTCAGTGTGTGGCAACGGGGACCACGGGGAAAGGAAGTTTGTGACAGGCTAGTATGAGGAAACTTAAAAAACAACAAATAGTTCTGCAGCACCCTCTAGCTTGCTATGCATGCACTGTTTGTCTAGACAAGCCCTCGGTATCACAATTCCAATCATACAGGCCTTGGAAGGAAAGGAAGATTATTCCTTCCAGGGTTCACTACCTTGCATGTCAACAGTGAATTTCATTTGCCATCATAGTGTCCATTCACCAAGCTTGTTAGATCCCTCTGGAGTTCCTCACAGTCTCCACCAGACTTGACTATCCTAAATATTTGAGCAGTCCTGTGGCACCTTAGAGACTAACAAATATATTATATCATGAGCTTTCATGGGTAAAACCCACTTCATCAGATGAGCTGCTGTGGAAATTACAGCATCAGGGTATATAGACCAGCAAAAGCAGTTACCCGTCAATTGTAGGACCAGTGCTAATGAAGCTAATTGGGTCAGGCTGGATGTGTCCCATTCATAGCTTACAGCTGTATAGCTGTGAGCCAGTCATTTAATCCACTTGAGCCCTCTATCAGTAAAAAGGAGGCAGTGTGCCCCCCTCCCCCCCACCTTACAGTGTTCTGAGGCTTAATAACTGCTCAGGGACTAAGATGATGAGTGCTACATCAAATGAAGGCCAACTGTCTCTGCAGCTAGTGCTCCAAGCCTAAGCCACAATGAGCTGTGTCTAAGGCTACCTCTACATTTGCTCCAGGAGGGATGATCCTCAGCCTGACAATGCACTCATGCTAGCTCTGGTTGAGCTAGTGCACCAAAGACAGTAGTGTAACCGGGGGAACATGGGCAGCAGCTCAAGATAGCTCTCTGAGTACGTGCCACCTATCCCCCTGGGTGCATATTCACTAGCCCAAGTTGCTGCATGTACCATCCCACTGTTATTAGAACTAGCACAGGTGCATCTAATCACGCTGGGAATCACACCTGTCAGCTCCAATGCAGATGTGACCTATATGGAGTTCTCTAGAGCAGCGGCCAGCAACGTGCCGTAAGTGGCAAGCTAGATGATTGTGAGTGGCCCACGCAATGAAAGCCTAATGGTATTATGAGTATGTTCACCAGAAAAGTCCCCTTAGTCTCTCCCATTCACAGAAAAGCTCGTGGTGCGAGCCACTGATCATGTTTTTTACATTTAAGTGGAGGGTCAAACATTTTAGACAAAAAGGCAGTTCCTAAGAAAGCAGTTACATGTTCACACATTTCAGCCTTCTTGGAGAGACGAATACGGATTTGTTCAACATACAGACCGTGCTGTTTGTGCTCTATGTTGTGAGAGCGTGGTTTGCTGCACATCAAGGCTACGTCTAGACTGGCATGATTTTCCGCAAATGCTTTTAATGGAAAACAAAATACGGGACTATGTAGCACTTTAAAGACTAACAAGATGGTTTATTAGATGATGAGCTTTCGTGGGCCAGACCCACTTCCTCAGATCAAATAGTGGAAGAAATTTGATCTGAGGAAGTGGGTCTGGCCCACGAAAGCTCATCATCTAATAAACCATCTTGTTAGTCTTTAAAGTGCTACATAGTCCCGTATTTTGTTTTAGCTACACCAGACTAACACGGCTACATTTCTATCACTATTTAACGGAAAAGTTTTTCCGTTAAAAGCATTTGCGGAAAAGAGCATCTAGATTGGCACGGATGCTTTTGCGCAAAAGCACTTTTTGCAGAAAAGCGTCTGTGCCAATCTAGATGCGGTTTTGTGCAAGAAAGCCCCGATCACCATTTTTGCGATCGGGGCTTTTTTATGCAAAACAATACCGCATTGTCTACACTGGCCCTCTTGCGCAAAAGTATTTTGCCCGAATGGGAGCAGCATAGTATTTCCACAAGAACACTGACAATCTTACATGAGATCGTCAGTGTTCTTGCAGAAATTCAAGCAGCCAGTGTAGACAGCTGGCAAGTTTTTCCAACTTGCCAGTCTAGATGCAGTGTCCAACGACATTTTCAGACAAAGCATGAGATACCTTTCAAGGATGAGGCGGATAAGGCTGAGTCAATGAAATAGGCCATCGTGAGGTACGAAAAGCAAATCATTGTCTTCACTAACTTCACTGTCATTAAAATAATCAAGTCACAGAGGGAAGTTACAAAATGTGTGGAAAACATGGAAAGCCATTTACAGACAGAGAATATATAAAAGAGGCTTTTCTCAGTTGTTTGGATGTTTTGCCCACTGGCTTGCCCAATAAAGACACAATCATCTCCAGAATAAAAGACTTACCTGTGTCTGCCAGGTCAGTGGAGAGGCGCAGAAGTGAAATGGCAGAAAACATTAACGAACAACAGACGGTGGCATTAAAAGATGCAGTGGTATTTAGTGTCACGCTTGATGATTGCGTGGATATAAATGACATGCCACAATTAGCAGTTCAGCAGATACTATGACTCAGACGAAGTTTGAGAAGAGCTATGTTACCTAAAACCCATGCATGGCACAACAACAGGGGAAGATATAGAGAAGACATTTGTTAATCATTTTGAGGAAAGGGGAATTGATATCACAAAAATATTTTCTGTGACAACTGACGTTGCCCCCACTATAGTTGGAAAACAGAAGAGATTTGTAAAGATCATTGAGGATCAAATTGGCCACCCGACAGTAAATTTTCATTGTATTATTCCTCAAGAAAATCTTTGTGCCAGGATTTCTAACTCTGAGCTTAATAATGGAATAACTACAGTGGTGAAGATCGTGAATTTTCCTATTGTTAGATCTGCCTTGACACATTGGCAGTTCCAAGCCTTGCTTGAGGAGATTGACAGTGCATACAAGGACATTTCGCTTCACCGAGGTGCTTGTTGTTTAAGCCGTGGGAAGGTTTTCACACACTTTGTGGACTAACTTGATGCAATCAAGATCTTTTTGTCAGAAAACGGTCAAAACTACCCTGAACTGGATGATGACAAATGGGTCACACAACTAATGTTTCTAACTAACATCACCGCACATCTAAACAAATTCAAACTCCATCTGCAAGGGTGCGGGGCAAACCATTATGGGTCTTTTTAAAATATGGAAGGTATTTGCTGTGAAACTTGCCATTTTTTCTCAGGACATTGACACCTCGACATTCCACTATTTCCAACATCTGAAAGAACTATTGAAACATCACTCTATCAAGTATCAAAGGGGTAGCTATGTCAGTCTGAATCTGCATAAACAATGAGAAGTCCTGTGGCACCTTATAGACTAACAGATTTATTAGAGCATAAGCTTTCGTGGGCAAAGACCCACTTTGTCAGATGCACCATCACAACCTCAGTGTAGCTGAGACTGGAACGTACATGCAAGACCTTGCATCAGAATTTTCTGTCAGATTTCAATGTTCTGGCCCAAAGTTTTCCTTTCTAATCAAATCAGACAACTTTGATACCAGCGACATGGATTTGACAGTGTTTTGGTGGATGGGTGTTGAGGATTTTGAAATGCATCTCATTGAATTACAGTGCTCAGACTTGTGGTGCCTCGAAGTTTACAGATCTGCGGTGCACACTTGAGACTACTGAGAGAGATCACGGGGTTTCTATCGGGACAAGTTGGAATTCCCTGCCTGTGAAGTTTGACTGTTTGAAGAAAGTGGCATTTTCACTGCTCTCAGCATTTGGATCTACATACCACTGTGAACAGATATTTTCACATTTGAAATCAGTTCTTTGTCCCTTCCAGAGCCGGGTAACGACGGAACACTCCGAGGCTTATGTGCTGCTTACAGTATCAAACTATGAGCCCGAGATCGGAGAACTCAGCAAGGCAAAGGAAGGCCAAGGATCAAACTAAACCATAAGATCTGCATCTTAATGTATTTGTTAATGAAGCTGCTAAAATGTAAATAGAACTATTATTAACTTTAAAAAGTATCAGTGGCACGCAGATCCATAAACAGAAGTGAATAAGTTAAATCTTGGCAAGCCACTTCTGAAAGGATGCCGACTCCTGCTCTAGAGTGTGATGCTGCTGAGAGACCGACAGCTCTCGAATGCAGCCTTGGGGGGGAGGCACCAATTCAGAACTGATGATTTGTTTACCTTGCTGGAAGTGGGTTGAGATGTTGCATGAGGCACTTCTGTCTTTTTGCTTCCAAACCCTATGATGGCTTGAGTTCGGGGTGGTCTCTATCTTATTTCCATCTTCAGACTATGATATTAGAGAGGGGACTCACCATGCCCCTATGCAGTCTGAACTGAATTCGGATTAAGAGGAATCTGCGGTTAATGCACTAGATAATCCTCTTTCAGGATTCCCCATGCCACCATGTCTGTTCAACTCCACTTAGTAGGTCATTAACAGAGCTTACAATTAAGCAATTAGAAAGCAAAGGCTGTCACATGCTACAACAACGGGATGTGTCCACAGCAACGTGGGGCTCCCTATGCGTGTCTAACCCACAGAAAACGTTATAGTGGAAAGACATCTCCTCAACCATTGTGAGCAAGAAACTGTAGATCAGTGAAATGCCAGTTTATGCAAAATGGCCAACTCGTGCAATCAGCAAATCTTCAGAGATGAACTAATTTGTGATACATTGCTACTGGGGATGCAGGAGTGCCAATGAACCTGCTCACAGAGCCCACACTAACTTTCCCCTGAGCTAGAGATGTATGCAAAGCTCCTGAAGAAATTGACATCCAGAGGCAGAGCATAAGAGAAGTAGACCCAGAGAGAACTTTCCAAGGTATAAAAATATAAGAGATGTGAAGCCCTACCTGCCTCTCGGGGAATTATTGAGATGAGAATTATGGAGACAAATCAAGTGCACAAGATACCATGATATATTCAGGAAGTTGCATCATAAAACCCAGCTAACCGAGAACAGAAACTCTCAAGGAGACATCAGAGCCGTTGTGGAACAGAAAGACCATATATGGTCCAAACATGACTGCAGCTTTCCGGACCTCATGAACAGATGTAACGCATGTAAAGAAATGCAGGCCAAGCAACAAGAAGAGACCATGAAAATACACAGCATCACCAACTGACCTGGGAGCAATGTCGGGGTGGATCTTTTCCTTGCAAACCACACGAACATCCTCATGATAGGAGACGGCCGTTCGGATGTCTGGGAACGAGAGGCATTGTCAGACACTTCTGCAGCAGTGAACACAGACAAAGTAATGAAAGGTTTCAAACTGTAAAATGTCAGACAGCAGGATCCAGCTTCTCTGCCATGAATTTGTGCAAGGTACCTGGGAATGGGAATTCTGTCCCATGACATTATGGCCAATTCTCGCCAGTCAAATGGCAAAGGTGAACTGGCCATTAGAATTGTGGTGTCTGTAGTCCCAGCATTACTCTAGCTGGCAGTGGCAGAAGGAGCAAGAGAGGCAAAGGAAGAGGGACACGCAAAGACCAAAGCCTACTACTCCTGACAAGCTAACAACCTCCCCAAACTTCTTACAGGAGGCGCTGCCAGGAACAAATTATTTCCTTGGGATAAATCATGTACTTGGAAGCAACACATTTGTATTGAACAGATGCATCCTCGTTTGCACACCCTGCAGTGGATGGGCGTATATTTCAGAGAAACGGGACATACATTCACCCACTATGAATACAAGACATAAAACATGGTTTTGGAGGAACGTGAAGTAGGCATGCTGCTGAGACTTGGTCAACAGGACGCAAAAGGAACGCAGGCCGGGGAGTGACCGATAGACATCGGAACAGAGGCTCAACACACAGTGGAGCCAACAGACTTGCTGGGCTGTTGGGGAAACAAGAGAGAGGGGGCAGATCCACACTTTTGGAAGGGGTGGGGCCTTGGATGGAAGGGGTAGAGCTGTGGCAGGCAGCTCTCAACTCCTTCTGGAGTGTGCCCCGTTCCCTCCCCCCCACCCCCAAAAAAAGCTTCAGAGCTGCCTGGTGCGTACCATTCAGGGATCTGACAGGGATTTAAAGCATCCAGGGCTGCAACTGCCACTTCTGCCACAGTAGCAGTGGTGGCTACTGGGAACCCAAGCCCTTTTGAATCTGCAGACCCCAGAGCCGTTGCCCCCTTCGCCCCACCCTCATCAGCAGGCCTGTCAACATACCACTCCACAAGAAGTGCCAGGCATTCGCCTGTTTCCACATGTAATACCCCCTCTCACTCCAACACCAAACTGCCTGAAAGGACTTTGTACAATACAAAGGCATGAGAGAACAACCTTCCCAAACCCAGCGGAAAGTACCTCAGTGCCCCAGCCAGTTGAAGGTTAATTTAAAAAGTGATGGTGTTAGGCTCCATATCTATATGAGACAGACTTTGGGGGTGCGCGTGCGCTCTTTCTTATTATGCTTCCACACCAACCACTATGCCCTGCAGAGATCAGTTCTACGAGACTTGCGGGATAAGTTCAGAGAAGGGCAGGAGTGTATTCTTGGGACAAAAGCAGCAAAGGCTACCACAGTGGAGGAGAGGATTCCTTCTCTGACTCCTCCTACACCCAGCAGAGCTACTTAGCAATCTGTCTGTCTAGCCCAGCCTCGACAGGCCCCTGGACAAGGTGGGGGGAGCCCTTGCTCTGTGCCCCCTGAAGGGGAGGGGCCTTAGGTGGAAGGGATGGGGCAGGGGTGAGGCAGCCAACTCGAGAATTCTGCATCCCCTGCCCAGTCCTCAGTGCTTCCTGGAGTGCATGGCATGCTGCTCCAGTGGCCATTTAAAGGGCCCGGGGCATTTAGCCACTGCTGCTGCCCTACAGTAGTGGTGATGGCAGCCAGGAGCTCCAGGCCTTTTTGTATTGCTTGGGGCATTTGCACCCTTTGCCTCCCACCCATGTCGGAAGCCTGCTCTGTCCCCTGTTACCATGAGACAGACAGCTCAAGCAATCCTTTATAGAATCTTTGCATCTAAGCACGACACTATTGTCTCATCCACACAGAAGGTTAGAGGGTAGGGAGTGATCATAAGCAATGATTTTAAAGTGCTTATGGCACTGACCAATGCTCTGTAAGAACCAGGGATGGGGCAGCACATTCATTAGTGCAACAGGCCTCATCACAGGGTTCATCGGTAATGGAAGATCTGAGATCCATGTGGGACCCACCTGTCGGGAAAGGCAGATAAAGTCTCTCTTCAAAATGTCACATGTTTATAAATAGCTCCGTCTTTCATGGCAAGGGCTCTTGAAGAAATTCCCTCTGTTACTCAGCATGAGGATTAGGGATTATCTTGAATGATAAACGCTGTGGTATGAAAGCTCTCCTCCATGGGGCCGTGTGTGCCTTTTCCAGACAGTGACTAATGCCGGAGTTTTCAAAAGGGACAGGAGATTGTGGTGTCTCAATTTGAGGCACCCCCCTAATGGGGTCCGATTTTCAGAGGGGCTGGTGCTCAATTCAAGGTGTCTCAAATTGGGCATCTGTTAATTTTAGCCTCAAAATCACTAGCCAATTCTGAGAACAGTTACTATTAAGTGGAAACAGTATGTATGGCTTGACCACCCATTTATATACACTGAAGGGCATTTGCAATGCATTTCTTCATCACTCGAGAAGTGAAAGGAACTCTGGGCAAGTTTTGCCATAGGGTACTGGATGGGAATTCATTAGACTTGTGAAAGCATCCTGGTCCCATTTAAGTCAATGTCAAAACTCCTATGGCTTTCAGTGAAACCGACATGAATACATCTAATTGACCTAAGCATTCTTTAATTAGTTCTTTCCCTAATTTGACTTGTGGTTTCACCCCCCTTGTTAATATCAATTGTGTGGGGTATTAGCCTTTTTAGTAAAAACAACAAGGAGTCCTGTGGCACGTTAAAGACTTACAGATTTATTAGGACATAAGCTTTCATGGGTAAAACCCACTTCATCAGATGAATAGCGTTTTGCTATCTCGAAATAGTGCGTCCACACTGTGTGGACCCTGAACCGAAGTTAAGGCTGGCCAGAACCAGTGCCGGCAGGGCATCAGGTTAGGACTTAGTGTGTGGGGCTGCTGCCTGAGGCTAACTGAGCTCCGTGCTTAAAGGGACCCTATCCCCACCCCAGACAAACAGTTCTCAGGGTTCCCTGCTTGCTTGTCTGCCTCGATGAGGGACAGCAAAGCAGTCCTGTCTTGGAGTGCCCTGAGTGCCAACACTTGGGACACCACAGCACTCGGCCACATGGAGCCAGAGTTGCCCCTGGGCATACTGGTGCATCTCATGGGGTCGTTGCCATCAGCCCAGCTGCACTTGCTGCAGGCTGCCATCCGGGGGGTCCACTGGGGTGCTGTCAGGATCCAGGAGGCCCTGCGGGAGAGCGTCCACCCCTCAGAGCCCTCAGAGCCTCGCTGGTCCTCCCCACCAGGGGCCCATGCCCCATTCCTCCCTCAAGTCCTTCCAATTACCCCTCCCTTGCCCCCCTTCCTGATGTCAAACAAAAGACATGTATGTTCAAAAATAGAAACTGGGTTTATTGAACAAAACTGGGGCGGGGGATGAACCTCTGGGGAGACTGGGAAAAGGATGTGGGAGGGGGGCAGAGAGAGGGTGGGATAGGGGAGGGGAAAACCTGGAAGGAGGGAGCTGGAAGGGGGAAGCAAGGGGAAGAAGGGGGAGGAGAAGCTCAGGGCCCAGGGTTGGGGGTCTTGCTGGACTTACTTGATTTTCATGCAAACCTGCTCCTGGGTTCGCATGTGGCCAGGCTGGCAGCTATCCTGCCATAGACTGCCACATTCCTCCATCTAATGTGGAGATCATGGACGTTGGGGGTGTCCCCCCCAAACCTGAATAAGGTCCATGATCTCCACCCTGGACCAGGAAGGTGCCCTCCTGCGAGCTGGCAGACTGCTCCTGGAGCGGTAGAAGGCTGGCTGCCAGTGGCTTGCTGGCTCATGTTTTGGGGCCACTGGGTCAGGGGCCCCGGTGGCCACTGCTGGCTCTGGGCTGGCAGGCTCGGAGCTGGCACAGGCACTGTGGCCAGGGTCTACCCCTTTAATGGCTCTGGGGCTAGGGGAGAAGAGAGTAAGTTTTCCTGGTTGTGCCCAACGTGGCCACCAGTGCTCCCTGGGGAAGGCTGGAGGCCCCCTATTTTGAATTAAGTGTCAACACAGCACTTAATTCGAAATAGCTATTTCAAATCTGGCGTTACTCCTCGTAGAATGAGTTTTACCAAATTCGAATTAAGCTCTCCGCTATTTCTAATTAATTTTGAAATAGAGCTTTGCGTGTATATATTAAAGTTAATTCGAAATAACAGCTATTATTTCGAATTAACTTTGCAGTGTAGACATACCCTTAGTCTCTAGGGTGCCGTAGGACTCCTTTTTGTGGACACAGACTAACACGGCTACTTCTCTGAGACTTTTTAGTCAAGATAGAAGCGAACTAGGCATTAAATGTCTCATCTTTCTTGGTGTCGTCAGTTATTAGCTTTCTTTCCCAAGTAAGTAGAGGACCTATACTTTTCTTCATTTTTCTTTCCTTTTGCTATTTCTTTTCCTTTCTGATTTTGTCCCCATATGCTTGTTCTATTCCTTTATACTCCTCCTTAGCAATATCTCCATGTTTCCACTTTTTGTATGATTTCTTTTTGATTTCAGGTCATTAAGGAGCTCCTGATGGACCCATATTGTCCTTTTGCTATTATTCCTATCTTTCCCTCACTTTAGAATAGTTTGAAGTTGTCCAAACTATGGTACATATTATTCTTGATCATCACCTACTGACTCCTTACTGCTAATTACATATTTGCTTGTGTGTGTGTGTATAGAGAGATCTATCTAATTTATAGAGTCCTCCAGTACGAGAAATAGCCCAGGGGCATCTTTTCAGAGGAATATCGAAGACGAGCCATTTCTTGCCCCTCTCTAAGTCAGCAGAGACCTCTAGTGAAACTGAGTTAATTTTCTCTGCCATTTGTCACCACTCTACAAAGAAAATAACTCATGAGCTAACAATTAATCTGAATGGAGATGGCTCCACTCTCTCAATCAGTTTGACACCAGTGATGGTCTGTTTCTGCCAGTACCACTAGAATGCTCACCCAGGATTCCATTTCCTGCCCTTTATTCTTTCTTCCCACCCTGTTAATTCCACATTCGGACCTGGAACATTTGTGCAAACGTTAGCAGGGATGGTAATCGGCGTAATAATCAAATCAAGCAAAACTAGTCATAACACCCGGTGGGCGATGACACCCTCTCTTCTGTGACAAAGGCCCTGTTGCTCATTTTAGTCAGCGATGTTCATTTTTATTTATGAATAAGCAATTTTCTACAGGATGAGAAATGATGAAGTCAACTCAGGTTTGGAGTCAGCTGTCCAGGGACAGAGGAATCCACACTAAATGGTTTCCATCCCTACAACTGTTAGTGTAAATTAAGCAGTTTCTCGTTTAAGTGCCCTGAAATACACATGCTTGTCAGATACTAATAGTTTTAAGTAAATGATGACTCCAGTGAGACTGTGTAATCTCTGTCCAAACCCTAACATGTCTCAAAATCATTCAGACCTTGATCTAAGATCCACTAATTGGAAAAGTCTTTCTGACAGACTAAATATTTGCAGATTCTCTTTCCCTGGAGTTAGAGTCCAACTCTGGAATCTGTAGCTCTGACATCCTCCTGGCTTTGTGTGTTAGGTACCGTCCCAGGGGAGGGGAATATTGAACTTGGAAATTATTTAGAATTGATTAGCATCAGCTCTCCTGGCACTGATCCCAGTCTTTCTCGCCATATATCTTATGTGTGCTTTTATTTTCATTTCCTTTAATAACAGGAATATTTTGTGGGCAATCACACAGTGCAAGTGAGTTTCCTTTCTGACTTCAAGAGAGCTGGCTAACTTTTCTGAGTGGCACTTTCAGAGGGGGGAGGGTAAAATTATTTTTCAGTGATTTTAGTGCTGGTAAAGACACCTCCCTGCCCAACTGGGGTAGTTTGGCAAGTAGCTCGGCTCAGAGTGAGGCTGGCCTTTGTGTTTAGCTGCTGGACTCTTACACTCTAGACCAATGGTTTTCAAACTGTGGCTTGGGATCTCAAAGTGGGTCATGACCCCATTTTAATAGGGTTGCCAGGGCTGGTGTTGGACTTGCTGGGACCTAAATCCCAAGTCCAAGCCCAAGACCCACTGCCCTGGGCCCAAGCCTTCCGGGGCTAAAATCTAAGTCCAAGCCCCACCACTCACTTCAGCCCTGGGCAATAGGACTCAGATTTCAGCTTCAGCCTTATAAGGTGGGGCTCAGGTTACACCTCCTCCCCTTCAGGGCAGAAGCCCTTGGGATTTTGGCTTTGCCCCCATCTTCCACCTGAGAAGGCAGGGCTCAGGTGGATATAAGCTTCAGTCCCTCTCTTCCTGGTATCATGTAATAATTTTTGCAGTCAGAAGGGATTTGTGGGGTGCAATGAAGTCTGAGAGTTTCTACTTCAGATGGCAATGCTCAATTTCCAGCACTGCCATAAACCTCTTATATGACACTGAAAGAGTGAATTTCTCTCTCTACCTCAATTCCTCAACCATACCATGGGGTTCAGACTCCTTCCCCCCCCCCCCCCCAAACCTTTGCCTTATCTAGTTCGAATATAAGCTTTTTCTAGTAGAGCCGTCTCTTCCCATGTGTCTATATGTTTTACCCCATCAATTCCACCATTCTAGAGGAGGGCTTAGAATCAGATGGAAACGGCTTTCAGCCACTACTAGAGCCTCTTGTGATCCATTAGCTGATTCCCTAAGCCACCCAGACCGCATTTCTCAGGATTGCATCTGGCTGCTAATGAAAATTGCTAGGAACAAATAGCAAACTCAGAATATCCATAGGACTCCAAGGGGAAAATCTGTATCTGTTTCACTTCTACTTTCTTCATTAGTTTAAGAAGTGTATACGTACAAGTATTTCCATGCAATACCAAGTGTTGCTTCCATTCACAAAGTTTAAAGCCAGGAGGGACCATTAGATCATTCTAGGCTGACCTCCTGTATACCACAGGCCATAGAATTTCATCCAATTAACCTTGACTTGAGCCTAATAAGTGGTATATGACTAAAGCATATCTTCCACAACATCTCCCAGTCTTGACTGAAAAGCTCAGCCATGCCCCCTAGCTTGTACTAATAGTTAACTACCTTCACTGTCCATTTTGTTTCATTTTTGCCTTATAGACCATTTAAATTTGTCTGGCTTCAGCTTTCAGCCACTGGTTCTTGTTGTGCCTTTCTTCACTAGACTGATGAATCCATAAGCACCATGTTTCCTCCCCATTAAGGTACTTAACTCACTGTGGTCAAAACTCCTCGGTTTTCTTTTTGCTGAATCAAGCCAATTAAACTTTTTATAAGCAACGAGTAGTTTGAAATAACAAAGTGCACGTCTACACAGCAAGCCATTATTTCGAAATAATGTCGAGTTGGAGGACTTCTTATTCTGACTCCTGTAATCCTTATTTCATAAGGAGTAAGGGAAATTGAAGGAAGAGTGTTCTTCCTTTCACTTCCTACTGGGTAGACAGCGCCAAAAGCCAAGTTAAGCTATTTCAATTCAGCTACACAATTGACATAGATGAAGTCGCGTATCTTAATTCAACTTTTGCCCTGCTGTGTAGACACGCCCTCTGAGAGTAACCAAAACATATAGAATCATGAGCTTTTGTGGGCAAAAGCCACTTCATCAGATGAAATGGAGTGGAAATAACAGAAACTATATTGCCTAAACTGGACAGTCTCTACGACAAAGGATAAGTGGATGCAAATCAGATATCACAAATGGTAACACACCTGTAGGGGAACATTTTAACCTGGTCACTCAATCATGGATTTAAAAGTAGTCATTCTTCTACAAAGGAATTTCACTAACCAATTACAGAGAGAGTCTGCAGAACTGGAATTTATCTACAGATTTGATGCTGTTACCCTGCACTTAAACAAAAACGTTAATTGGTTGGTGCATTACAAAGCCAATTTCTCCTCCCTTTACCATCTGCATTTTCACATCAAATGGTATGTATGGGACACATCCAGCCCACTTAATTAACCTCATTAACATGGGTCCTACAATTAACAGGTACTTCTTCTGTTATATATATATTTTGGTTTTTGTTATTTCCACTCCAGTTATAGACTAACACGGCTACTCCTCTGAGAACTCTATAGAAAACCCGGACTGATATTCTCCCCATATCTCGTAGTGTCCAATCTTTCAGCACTTCCAGGATGCCAACCAATTGCATGCAACTTAGTTTACCAAAGAAGGATGAAGGGCCAGGCCAGTGCTGCAGGGATCTGAACCTAAGGCATCTACATTTTTCAGATCTAAGCTTAGATCACTCAGCTATTAAATAATAGGTAGATCCTGCTCCATTGGAGTCAGTGGACTCAATTCAGGAAGGCACCCCTGTTCTGGAAAGCACTTGAAACATGCACTTAGCCAAAGTGCTTTCAAGAATAAGGATGTACTTATGTGTGTGGCTAAGTACTCTACCGAATCAAGGCAAAGTCACTGGGCCAGATATGGATTTCATTGACATCAGAGTCATGGTGATCAGAATTGACTTTGATGGGAGGAGGAGAAGGCCCCATTTATCATCTCAATGAGTTCCCACTTTACCCTCTCTCTATCTGCTGTGGATGGTGGATAGACACGGTGTTAGTACCAGAGCCGATGGTGATGGCTGCTAGATCTGATTAGAGAGACTATTCCTGGTTCCCCCTCTGTAAGACATAGCATGTGGTTGCTGACTCTTCAAGGGCGACACTGTTTTGTTTTATAGATTATTTGACCTTCCTAGCAGAGCATTTTCTTAACTGGTTGCTCTGTTAAGCTCTAATCAATGGCTGTAAATGTGCTTGCATGTAATTTTTTTCCTTTTCCCCACCTTCTGCATCAGCCTCACCTACAGCCTCAACGGCAAGCCCATTGCATTTTTCTACTGACATCAGTGGGCTTTGGATCAGGCTCCCTGTTAGCCTCAGTTCTATCACAGCAAATCTCTAGATCCGGGTGCACACATCACCTTGTTTTACTGTTACATTCCCAGCAACGTGACCCAAGTCTGCATTTCTCCAGCCAGAGCCATCTTCCTGCTGAGTGTCTGCAGAGTCCTTGCAGCTTCCCAGATTGCCAGCCCCCTCCACTCTCCAGCATTAACACCTTGTTCCTGTGTCATTTCAGCAATCACCAGCCCGGCTGCACAATCGCTGTTTCAGGGGCCCACCTACAGGTTTACACAACACACCCCTATCACGCAAAACCATGTGCGCTCTCTGGCTCTGTTTCAACTAGAAGAAAATAAGAAATGGGGAACCTCGGGTCTTGGCCTTTAGGGATAGGATTCCTGAATTAATAAGTCACCATCATCTAATTCACCTCTCGGTCCTTAGGCGTAAACGTAAGAATTCCCACTAACAAAAGCAATAAAACCCCTGAACAATGCACTTATGTTACTAAAACCAATAAGGGAAGGCAGAAATGAAAGCAATCCAGACAAACAATACATCGAGATGTGTCCTGCTCCCTTCTGCTGTTATTCCTAACATTTGGACCCAGATCAGAGGCGGTAGCAATCTCTATAAATACAACGGTGGAGTGGAGAGCTATTTCAAACAGAAATGTATCCCAAATCCTGCCAGGAATTTATGAGGCTGAGCACAGGCCAAGAACAAAGTATGTTCTGGCTCGAATGACGTAGTAGAGGTGGCTCTGACTTGGGTTGTCAGTGAGGAGATGAAGGAAGAATCCTCCAGGTGGAGGAGTACAGGGCTATGTATTGATGGGAGCAGGGGGAGGAAGCAAGATGAAAGCTACAATGAGAAAGGCACCGGCACTTTAAAACTCAGGTTTCACAGACAAGGCTAATAAGGAAATGACTTTACCAAGTCTAGATCCCATTATTCCTTTTATTGTCTGCATTCTATTAGCACCTGAAGCTCTTAGTTGAAATCAGGAATGCAGTAGAGACAGTCCTGAGTAGTTTGTAGCCAAAATAGACAAAAGATGTGAGGGGGGGGGGGGGAAGAAAGATGGAGTGACATGCTGTCTCCCCTAATTCCTCATAAGGACTTCCCATTCTGATTGTTACGTGTTCCACAGCAATGCTCGCTACCTTTAAAAATATTGCCTTGCGTCTCTGAAAACAAAGGCTTCATTTTGTAGCCTCCCATCTCATTAGCTTGTTCATAGAGTAATGGTTCTCAAAGTGTGCTCTGGGAACCATCAGGGGTCCAGCTTACAGGTGGGCTGCAGGTTTGGAGCTCAGCCTCCTCCTGCACTGGGGAGCCTGTGCAGGTGCTCCAGCCCTGTGCCCCCTGCCTCCAGTGAAGTGCTCCAGCGCCAGTGCTGGCTTCCCACTGTGGTGGGGGAGTGAGGGAAGGGAACGGAGGTTGAGCCTTGAAGTCTGGATCCAGTTTGTGGGGGAAGAAATCAGCTCCACCCACTGCTGCTCCCGCTTCCCTCACCTGGGGGAACGGCAGTGCAGGAAACCACTTACTTGGACATTTTCCTTGCTGCTCCCATTGGCCAGAATCATGGCCAATAGGAGCAGTGGGAGGTGGTGCCTGGGAACAGCAGGAGGCACAGAGCCAGGTAAGCGCCCCATACCTCTCATGCCTAGACCCCGAATTCTTATCACCCTCATATACATGCCCTCTCACTGAGACCATGAACCTCCTCCCCACTACTGCACCCTCTCAGACCCATCACTCCTATTCCGCTTCTGCACCCAACCTCCCAACCAAACTCCCTATCCTCAGCCCGCTCCTGCACCCTACTTTCTGGACAGATCCCACATCCCCACCCTCTCCTGTATCCATTTTGTCATCATGGGTAGTTGGCCAATGGTCTGCAGAAAGATCTGCATTGAGCAGGGTGGGCCGTGGGCCAAAAAGTTTGAGAACCACTGACTGAGGGTATGTCTACATGGCAAAGTTATTTTGAAACAACAGCCGTTATTTCAAAATAACTTTCCTAGGGTATGTGTACACTACCACCCTAGTTCGAACTAGGGTGGTAATGTAGTCAACCGGAGTTGCAAATGAAGCCTGGGATTTGAATTTCCTGGGCTTCATTTGCATGTTGCCAGGCGCCGCCATTTTTAAATGTCCGCTAGTTCGGACTCCGTGCCCGCGGCTACACGCGGCACGAACTAGGTAGTTTGGATTAGGCTTCCTATTCTGAACTATCTGTACACTTCGTTCCACGAGGAGTACAGGTAGTTCGGAATAGGAAGCCTAATCCAAACTACCTAGTTCGTGCTGCGTGTAGCCGCGGGCACGGAGTCCGAACTAGCGGACATTTAAAAATGGCGGCACCCGGCAACATGCAAATGAAGCCCGGGAAATTCAAATCCCGGGCTTCATTTGCAACTCCGGTTGACTACATTACCACCCTAGTTTGAACTAGGGTGGTAGTGTAGACATACCCCTAGTGACTACACAAGCCAACTGCTATTTTGAAATTAATTCGAAATAGTAGAGGGTTTATTTCGAAATTGGTAAACCTCATTCCACAAGGAATAGTGCCAATTTCAAAACTGCTATTTTGAAATAAGCACTGTGTAGTTGCTTATTTTGAAATGGGAGGCCTCCAGCCCTTCCCAGGGTGTCCTGCTGGCTGCCCTGGCCACAAGGTAACTTCTGACCCGATGCCCTGCCGGAACCAGTTCTGGCTGGCCTTAAATGCGATTCAGCATCCAATCAGTGTGGATGCGCTATTTCGAAATAGCAAAAAGCTATTTTGAAATGCATTTTGTGTGTAGACATGTTATTTCAAAATAAGATATTTCAAAATAACGCTGTAGTGTAGACATACCCGTAGGCTGTGTCTACATTGGCACCCTTTTCCGGAAAAGGGATGCTAATGAGACACTTCGGAATTGCAAATGCTGCGGGGATTTAAATTTTCCCCACGGCATTTGCATGAACATGGCTGCCACTTTTTTTCCGGCTCGGGGCTTTGCCAGAAAAAAGCGCCAGTCTAGACAGGGATCTTTCGGAAAATAAAGCCTTTCCCAGAAGATCCCTAATTCCTGATTTTAAGAGGCATTTGCAATTCTGAAGTGTCTCATTAGCATCCCTTTTCCGGAAAAAGGTGCCAATGTAGACACAGCCCTCGAGATTAATGTTGTGATGGGTGAAAAGGGAGAACCTCCTCTCCCACCTGCATGGTTTTCATCTGAAAACTGTGCAGCTTCAGACAGAGAGCAGAACCCAACAGCTGACAACTTTAATGAGTTACCTGTTAACGTAAAACAGCAGCCCCATGTCAGAGTAGCTCCTTGTCTGTCACGCCAACAACTCTCCAAAGGGCAGGGTAAGTCTCAGGTGTGCTGCCTCATTTTGTGAATTTGACAGGGCTATTCACACAGTTTGTGAGTGTCAGGAGGTATTGGTGGGTTTCATGACTGATTTTTGCATGGGTTGCTTTGATTCTGCAACCCTTACTCACGGAAGTATCCATTCAATGTCAATAGAGCACTTTACAATAAAGGAAAGAGTTATTGCATGAGTGAGAATTACTGGATCTCGCCCCAGTAGGGATTTCATTCATTATGTGAGGAAAAATAACTGACAGCTGTCTGGTGCAACCTGATTTTCAGCAGTTAGGTTCTGCTTGGCCAGACTAGATTAGCATTTCTGGTGCATTAGTACAAGTGATAGTGGTGAGCCTGCATATGTAAAAGAGCTTACAATCTAAAAAAAGGTTACAGTCTAAATAGGTAAGGCAAACAACGGAAGGATGATTATTACCCCTACTGTAAATAGGGCAAAGAGACATAGGCCAAGTTTTTTTTAAAAAGCAGTTAGTGGTTCTGGATGTCTATTTTATTGGGTGTCCATTTTGAGACCCCAATTTTAAAAAGATTCTGAGCATCTACCTTCTAAAAATCAGGCCATTAATGTGTTTCAGACTGAGCAGTCCAAAGCTGAGGGTAGTCACCTTCCAGTACCTTATCTTCAAAGTCATCCTTCCTCTGTGCTAGATTCAGTCAGCTTTCAGTGCACATGCAAAGTTTTACAGGCCCAAGCAGAATCCGAACTCAGGCCTGGCTGAACATTTAATCCTTAGGGATTACGGAAAATTCACATTCGACTCATCTGGTGAGGGAAGCAAAGGGAGCAAGGGAGGGAAAACAAACTACTGTAATGCTAATTACATATACATGAGCAAAATGTAAAAGGAAAGACCTCAAATAAAAGGAAACCAAATGGCCAAAATGACACAAACCCCCATCCCCATCATCTCCCCTGGGACTCTTTTATTAACGTGTGTCCAGTGTGGGTGGTTCTTTACTGTATTCTGGTACCATTATAGGGCTGAACAAGTATTCATTCTGTGTGGTAACGTGTGTGGTAATGTGGATGAATGGAGATTTCATACCTAGCTGCTGGCAAACACCATCCTTTGACACCTCCTTGAAAGTAGGAATAAGAAATCCTCCGGAAAAGGGCTTATTTTCCGGAGAATCGCGTCTAGACTGGTGCTTTTCTCCGGCTTATCCCCAAGCCGGAAAAAAGCGGCAGCCATGTAAATGCAAATGCCGCGGGGGATATTTAAATCCCCCCGCGGATTTGCAATTCCGACTCGTCTCATTAGCATCCCTTTTCCGGAAAGGGATGCCAATGTAGACGTAGCCGGAGTGTTTAAGCATCTGTACCTAAGGTAACCTTCCCCTTTCCTTTCCTTCCAGCCCCAGTAAAATGCCCATTCCCTTAGCTATGTCTGAGGGATTATTGGGACCCACCAGGGCTAGCACCTATATGGCACTAGCTGCTGAAGCATTTGTACGTCTTGCCTTGGAGTTGTGCCACATTGGGCACGCTGCTGGCACCCTGACGGTTTGGTGTGCTCCAGCACTGAGCAGCCTCAATATACAGAATATATAAAGTGGCAGTGTAATGCCGACAGGTGGAACTGAACCTGGACCTTCTAGAACTTAGTGCCGGAGCATGTGCTAAAAGCCAGCTGGCCCCTCAGTTAAGGCTGCTGCAGAGTGGAGGTGGGGAACCTACAATCCAGGGGATGGATCCAGCCCCTGACTTGCCAAGATTCAGCCCTTGAGGCTTGGGGCTCCCCCTCCCCAGCATCGGAGAGCAGATGCTGGTGCTGCAGCCCTGTAGTGCCCCCATCTTCAGCCTGCTGATGCACCCCCACTATGCTCCTGCACCCTACCTCCCACTCAGCCTTCCCACCCCCAGCCTACTCCTGTACTCTACCACCCTCTCAGAACCACCAACCCTCCAACCTGCTTCCCAGCAGCACCCCCCCCCACACACACTGAACTTCTCATTTTTGGCCTCATCCCAGAGCTTAGAGTGGCCGACAAAAATCTACTGCCCTGGGCTCCCCAGCCTCTAGTGTACAAGGACAATGTGGTGAGTGTCTTTTTGCTTCTCCGTCAGGGGCCACATCAATGAGGTGTTTTTGTTTTCGAGGTGTTTTTTGTTTTGTTTTTGTTTTTGCCTCTCACTTTTGTGCAGCCCCTGACTGAGTTTTTCTGTGGGGCAGAGGCCCCCGATCCAGAAGAGATTCCCCACCCCTGCTGTAGAGCACGCTCATTCTTTCTCTCTGTAAGTGGTCTAAGTGCCACAACATGGGACAGTGAACTACACCCAGTAGGCGTGTGGGTTACAGTCAGGGCTGGCCTGAGCCATTCGTGCGCCCCTGGCCACGGGAGTGTGTTGCCGCCCCCGGAAATGCAACGCATGTGTGGCCCCACCCCCAGGCACACGGCGCCCCCTGGGTGCATGACGCATGCGCGGCCCCAACCTGGGTGCGCAGTGCATGTGTGTCCCCACCCCCAGGAGCCCGGCACATGCTTGGTGCCACCCCGAGTGTGCAGAGCATGCACGGCGCTGCCCCCGCCTGGCCTGACAGCCCCACGTGGCACCCCCTACAATGGGGTGCCCCGGGCGGTAGCCCGGTCAGTCTGTAGCTTGGGCCGGCTCTGGTTATAATAAGATCATAGCTGCACTATAGTTAAGAGTGAATAGTAGTTTCTGCATAAAGCCAGCTGGTCAAAGTGTTTATCTCGGCTTATGAGGAGTTAATTGGGTTCTGCTGCACCGGAACATGGATTAAACTGAAGGGCAAATGTTGCCCAGATGCATTCCTTAGGCATTCATAGCCAGTGGGGTTGTGTAAGCTACACAGACCTCTTCCCGGCCCCTCAGTGTGTAAGTTACACACAATCTTGTTTGCACTCCCCAATGTGTAACTTATACCTCCGTATGTGTCACCTCTGAATTTGGCCCGCAACCTTGCACCATATGCTTCCTTGCCCTGCATATCCCATTACACACTTCCTGGCTCATAATTCTTAGTGCACTCTTTGCCTTTTTCATGAGCGACACTGTATGCAGCGTTTCCATCTTTCCCCAATATTATTCCAACCAGGCCTTTTATTCATGGAGCCAGTCCATAATGTGTAATATTCTTCTCTTGTTCCTGCCAGATAGATCTTTATTAGTCTTGCAGCATGAGTTGGATCATTGCTTGGACCATTACATGACCAAGTCCTGGACATTAAGAAGTTCCCCTACACTAGTTAGTATTTCTGTCATTTTTGCAACACTGAAAACTCAATCAAAACAAAAAATAATCAATAGTTTTGCTGGCTTAGCCTCTGGCTTCAGATGTTGCAACCCAAATACAATATTTTTTGTTCCCTTTGACAGTACTTTATTGCCATTTCCTTCAACACTAGTCAATATTTGCATAATAACAATGACCTGAAGCTGGAGTCCAGCCTACGACTTTGGAAGCAAGCCCTGACTCTGATGGGAGGACCTCATAGAACAAGAGAGGCATTACGATTCCCTTAATTTGTTCAGGGATTTCCCATCTGGCCGTTGCTTAGTAGGCCCCCGTGGAATATTCGCTGGAGAAGATGCTGTGCCCTGCTGGTTTGTTCTCTGGCTTCACTCTTCTTCGTACAGGTCAAGATTACACAAGATGCATTCCCTGAACTGAGGGGAAATCCTTGAGCTAATCACTGGTAAGCGACAGTACAAGAAGCAGCTGGATTTTTCTAAAACAAGCAACCGGGGATTTGCTCTGAACGGGTAGGATTTGGGGAAATGCCTAAAGGCTGGGAAAGTGCGTGGCATTTCCAAGGTGGAATTTGACTGGGAGGTAGAGAGTTATTATTCATTTGTGTGATAATAGCGCCCTGGGGCTCCCGTCAGATGGGCGGGGGAGGGGGGCAGTCGTTTCCCTGAGTGCTGCACAAACAGAAGGAGGAGATTGGTTTGGGGGGATTAGTAATTGGCTATGAAGCATTTTGGTTGCTGGGTCAAATCTAGGGCAGCATGATAGTGGGCAAAAATTGTCATTGATTCACTGTCGGTGCTTAGGTTCAGCTCTAAGTAGACGAGTTTCCTCACAAAACCAAACTCTTCACTGCTAAGCTCCCTTGTTGTTGGTTATGCTACTGGCCAAGCAGGACTCCTTCCCTTCTCTTCCCTAGAGGCACTTTTGTGGATGGAAGCTTTCCCTGCCTATGCTGTACCTCCTATGTGGCGAAGGGAGGAAAAACTGAAGACTTTCCAAAGCCCCTTTAATCACAGGAAATGGATTGGGAGGGATATGCCCTTTGGATCCTCCCCATGTAACTAGCGACAGACTCCCTCCTTATTTCCCAGGCAAAGTCACAAGCCTCAGTACTCAACATCCCAAAGCAGCTTCTGTTTGTCCTTCTTGGGCAATTTCTCCCTAGCATAGTGCTCCTCCTGGCTTCTGTCCTGGGGGAGTCCCCGAAAGGCTGCTCTGTCCCTCCCAGGCTTCAGGCAAGTGCTCAGCTGCTTTCCTCTGTAGAGAGAAGGACCAGAATGTGGGTCTCCTACGTCACAGTCCAGTGTGCTAGCCACCCTGAGGGCCACCTTATTAGTTCCCCTGCTCACCTCAGCACCATGGCGGATTCAGTGTTGGGTTCCCCTGGTCCCTTCCTAGAGAGCAGCATGGCAGATCCAAAAAGACTAGGCTATAGATGTGTTAATTCCTGGAGGCATGTGCACACACACTCCCAGAAAAGGAATGCTTCTTCCTCCATAAGGGAGCAAGGCCACCTGCCCAAATCAGAGCTAGAACCAACAGTGTAATACGCTTAAAAAAGAAGAAAGATAGAGACTCTTCCACACAAGTGAGCCCTGAAGATTTGAAACTACATGTAGGAGGTCCGCAGCCGCACAGGACAAGCTATCGTGATAGATCTCTCCTCCGAAACCGTAAGAAGGTGTATTGGAAGGATATAGGCTCCCTGCCACACCTAAAAGATGGGGAGAGTAGCAGGCCATCCTCCTTAGCCACTGCTGCACGTCATCATGCCCTTGGCTAAGTTATTGTTCCCAGCTTCTGTGGCAGGTTGCCCTGCCTTGCCCCCAATTCCTCCCCCTGGGAGATGGCTATAGTGTGGTGAAGGGAAGAGTGACCCTGACATAGAAAACCATCAGGGGCCTTTTGAGTCTCTATTTATTGATTTTTACCTCTTCCTTCTCCCACCTTCAGTACATTCCAGTCTGTGCTCTGCCTTCGTCTCCTCATCTTTTCCACTGCTCTCCAGGGGTACGTCTAGACCACATGGCTCCATTGATGGAGCCATGTAAAGTAGTTTACTCGGCATAGTCAAAGAAACAGGGATTTAAATAATCCCCGCTTCATTAAAATAACAATGGCCACCGTGCTGTGCCGACGATCAGCTGATCCAGCACAGCACGGCAGTCTAGATGCAGCATGGTCGACAAGGGAAGCCTTTGTCAACTGCTCCGGTATGGCTTGTGAGATTGGGGCTCTCAAGGACCCCCAAAAAGAATTGAACACATGGAACTTATTTCACTGGCTGATGCAAAGACCATAGGCCTCTGTTAAACTAGTGAAATGTAGCCTGAGTTTCCTGCAGGGGGGCTCTGTGTTGGATGTGTCAGAGTGCCCAAGCACAAAGGGCAAGTCTCTGTAGCGTAACGTTCTTAGCATGTTGAAGAAAAGGGGTTTTTGAACAAATCCCAGCATGAAATGATTCCGTAGGGCATCGTTTCTATTGCCACCACACCCGGACACATGGGACGGCCTTGGAGCCTCATTCTGTTTGTTCTAGCACGGCCCACATTGACCCCCTATTGGAGGCACCATTCTGCGCCCTATCCATTTGAGTAACATCCTGACAGCTACCATCTCTAGTCAGCGGAGGCTTTTTTAATGTGAAGTTGGGAGCCTTCTCTCACACGACGCAATACTGTAGTTTGAATTCGGACAGGTGGCACAATTGCCATCACATTCCTGCCCTAGGAAAAGGCAAGAAATAGCTTCCCTCCCCCACACGTGTCTTTAAGCATCAAAGTGCAGATCTTAGAACCACTGACAATCTCAGGGCAGAACAGTCCTGTCTTGTGTATACATTGGTTCACCAAAGTCGGTATACTGGTCAACTAGTCTTAGCCAATGCATAGGTGCTAACTCTTTGGGTGCTTTGGGATTCGAGCACCCATGGAAAAAAATAGTGGGTGCTCAGAACCCACCACCAGGCCCCTGTGCTCAGTTCCTGTCACCCAGTGCCACTTGCCCTCTACTAATCAGCTGTTCAGTGATAGGCAGGAGGCACTGCGGAAAGGGGAAGGAGAAGTGAAAGAGGAAGAGCCATAGCAAATATTGCTTGGCAGAGGGGGGCAGAACAGGGCAGGAGGGGGCATAGAAGGCATGGGAAGAGGCACGGCGAGGACAGGAAGAGGTGGGCGGGGCCTTGAGGAAAGGGGTGGAGTGGGGGTAGATCCTAGGGCTGAGCAAGGGTCAAGCACACCTGGAAAAATCAGAAAATTGGTGCCAGTGAGCCAATGCCTTAGTGAAAAAGTCTTTGCCATGCCTTAGTGTCCAGGGGAAGATGGATGAGATATTTATACATCAAATCACTTAATTTTGGAGGCCCATATTTTGAGGCTGATCATACTTCCCACCCTGGAGACACATTGCTATGAAAATTTCATTGCAGTGGGCCTGTTGAATTGAGCATGAAGAATAGGAATCCTGTTTTGTGTGTGCCTGAAAACGTCCTTCCCTCCAGTGAGTCCACTGATCCCCCCTCCCAGCCCCCCCGCCCCACTGCCTTTGGAAACAAATGGGCCATCCAGAACAGAGATGGAAATTGTTCTGTTTTGGGTTTGTTGCCATAAGGTGGAATTTACTGTGCTCTGCAATAGGGGAAATGGTCATGTTTTCCCTCAAAAGAATATTTAACACCGTCTCGGATTTTGGAAAGCGGATTTGAATCATCCTGGCTGTAAAAGTTACCTCAGATGGAGGAAACGTCGGGAGGCAGGGAAGTGCCCGAGAGCTCTGGTTCTCTGCAAAGGCTGCAAGCAGGTAGACTCATCCATTGTTGTGGATCTGCAGACTTTATTGCTCAAAGAAAGCCAATTTTCAAGTGAGTCAGGATACATGTTCTGATTGTTCACCCATCCAGTACTAGCTCGTCTCTGCACCATCTCACTTCAGGTGGTTAGAGACTTATCTCCAACTCCTGCCTCCTTGACAACCCTATGTGTGGCCCAGCCTGCCAGGTTCTCAGAGCCTCCTCTGGCTTCTTAGGTGCCCTTAACTACCATTGTCCTTTCTGGGAACTGAGCTGTCAGTATATCATAAGAAGCAATCCGCACCTCAACATTAAATTACCTGACAATAGCCCTACAGGGAGCCTGAACCAAAATTGTCAGCCAGTGTTTCAACCACAGAACCATCCTTCCTCCTATGTTGTTTCATGATGTAAGGAGTTTAGGAGAGAGTGTATATGAAACATGGGCTCTAAGATAAAATTGATATTGCGTAAAAGAATTCTCTGTAACTAATATAATATCTCAGCAGGGCACATGTCACAAGACAGACATACACATCCAGAGTCTGGTCCTTAATGGCTAAAAAAATCATCTGTGCTGATATGTGCCAAGGGAGGATTGGGCACCAGTTTCCTAATGAAATAGATTCCTTTGAACAAAACATCCTGAAAAAATAGAGGTCAGAATAATTATCCATCCTTAGATGAAGTGTTTCCAAAAAAAGTATTTTTTATTCAATTGGGGAGTTTGGTTTCTCTCATTTTGGTTTGTGAAGCACGAACTAAATCACTCGGGATGATAACGGGGTGATAAGGAGAGCGGTAAAATTAATTTATTGGGCTGACTTTATGTGATTCTAGGGAAAGTGAATACTGCTGAATGCAGCTGAGACGGCACTGTTCCTGAGAAGACACCCAGTTCAAACGCAAAATTACATTGAGCAGATGTAGCCCATTAAGAAGTGGAGTCTGAAAATGTACTTTAATCTGTCATGGCAAATCCTAGTTGAAAACTTTGGCCCTTTAAAAAAACATTGTGGGAAGATGTTCTTTCTCTGTTTTTATGACTTTAATCTATTTTCCTGTCAGTCTTGGCTACAGGATGATGATAAATATGGGATCACCTCAGATGGATCACTGCCATATTGTAACTGTGTTACCTACCACTGGCTAAAGCTATGCAAAATTCATATCACGGAACTTAGCAGAACTGCTTCTGGATTTCATGGCAATCCAAAGCCTAGGTCAGATTCACAAATTTGGCCGGAGTTTTGAATAAAAACCAGGTGAATCTTCGTATTATGAGATTTCAGCTCTAGTCCAGGTGAAATTCAACTTCACTTAGAATCATGGCCCAAAAAAGGGCAGCATGTTCAGCCCATATAATGTTAGGTTTCTTTTGAGTGTATTACTCAGACATTGGGATAGATAGGTACGTTTGGAAAGATTAAGTTTATATCAGTAAATATTGTTAAATATACATTTTACTTTACACACTCAAACCAAAGAAAAAATATGTTAATTAAAATAATCAAATTTACAGGTAAGTAAGAAAAACGGCGCCTATGAACTTTGATTTAAGGATATTTACATTGCATATTTTGACAGGCAATGTTGATAATTTGCGTTTTCATTTTTATAAAGCTTTGATTTTTTCATGTTCAACATCTACTGTCATTAATTAATTATTGTCATTATCCCCTACAAATATGAACATTTAAATACAGGTTGGACCTCTCTGGTCCTCATATGTCTGAGGGATTATTGGGACCCACCTAATCGGTCCCAAATGAAGGAATTTGCTGGACCAGAGGAGGTTCCTTGCTATCCGCTCTCCAGACCACCTTCCCTCCCCGTTGCCGGCCCCAGCTGCCCCCACTGCTGGGCTGCAGTGCTACTGCAGTCCTGACAGCCCGGACTACCCTGGCCCCAGTCCCACTATTGGGGCTGCTGCATCCCTGGCCCTGGCCCCATTACAGGGGTTGTCATGTCTCTGGCCCCAGCCCAGCTATCAGGGCTGCCACTGCTGCCAAGTCCCCAATCCTGCTACTGGGGCTGTCATGGCCCTGCTGCACTACCAGGGCCCTGGTGCTGGTCCCAGCCCTAGCCCTGCCTGGCTCCGAGCTGCCAGCCCTTTTGCCACTGGGGTTTCCAGCCAGGACTCCCCAGGCACACCTGTGTTCCTGCAGGACCATGGATATTGCCGGATGAAGGAGTCCCAGTTTTGGGTGGTCCAACCTGTAGATAAAAATGGCAAGAAATGCTTAAAAATAAACATTGATGTTATTCATAGAAATTGTTTTTTCAAAATTGACTTCTGCTATGTCTGCATTTGGCACCCCAAGTAGTTTGGTCTTTGGTAAACAAGGGCCAAAAAGTGGGTACTCGAGCTGCTTGGAAGCCAGTTTCTTTCTGTTGAAATTATATAGCTGTTTTCTCTCATAAACATATTGGGGGAAATCCTGCCCTTACTGGAGCCAGGATTCACACCTTCCACGTGTCATGAAACAGTGTCAGGCACACTTCTGTGAAGGACCCTTTCTCCTGATTACAATCAAAAGATCACATTTTCAAAAGAGCCTAAACTGACTTCGGGACTTCTTCGGCTCCTAAGTCGTTTCCGGCACTTTGGAATGCCTTCAATGCCTATGCCTGCTGCTCCACAGTATTTCAAACTCATTTTCTTTGAGATTCCCTAGATCACTTCTGACACACTTCAGCTGGTATAAACAGTAGCTAAAGGAGGAATGCAAGTGCTTAAGAGTATTAAAAGGGTATAAGCAAGAAGAATGGAGATGAATTTTCAGCATGGTACAAGGGATCATAACAAGGATGAAATTAGAGGAACATTTCAGCTGACTTTCAGAAAAGGCCTCCACAGAATGAGGCATGTCAGCTGGTCAAACAGTCTGCAAAGGGAAAAGGGGTAACTCGCATCACCGTTTCAAACCAGGCCAGCTGAAGCACTAAGAAATGTTCTGTAGCTGACAATCCTGTGCTGGCAGAACGACATAACTCAATAGATCTTTTCCATCTCAGCTTCTATTAGTCAACATCATCAGTTTTATTCTTTGACATTTCTTTTGGCTCTTTCCGATTCATTATTTGGAATACATTCTTTGTCACAGGGGGTAAATGTTTCCCTACTGATTTTGCTACCAGTGTCCACCACGACACAGGCAGGATTCAAGTAAACTGGGACTGGTACATGGCTGTAGCTACAAAGTAGATGAAGGACTTGTTTAGTTTTCTTTCCATCTTAGAAGAAGAAAGCAATTGCTGTTTTATTTATCTGGAATAACCTATCGGAGACCCAGGACCAGAATGCTCCCTCTATAGAGGAAAAGGGGAAATCCATCTCTGGCCAGCTTCATTTATATCGATTATCATATTGATTTACCCCAAATTTCAATGACTGAGTTTTGTTGATTGAATTAGAATGTGTATTTTGTTTATGTCATAATGAATTATGTAAATAGTAATTGATTGTTATTACTGTAGTCTCATGAAAGCTCATAGGAATGGTGCCGAGCTGACCTGCAGCGAACGGATCACCCTGAGTGTACTGCTAGAAGACTTTGGTTGATAATGAATTCCAAGCTTAATAGCAAGAAGAGGGAAAGGGTTTGTCTTAGAGGCCAGGCAGCAATCCCAATGAGCAGAGAATTTGTCTAGCGGTTGCTGTGCTCTGGGTTCCCCACGTGGCACTTCTGTACCATGTATGGAGTGAATCTATAGGACTGGATCAGAGGCGGTCAGGTGCTGGGAATGGAGCAGAGCTGATGGTACAGTGAGGCCTGACTGGGCCCACAGCAGTGAGGCAAAGTTGACTTTGTAGTGAGACACATAGGCACTGGTAGAGTGGTTCTCTCTTGGCAACCAATGGAGGAAAGCCACACCTTGACTTCCGCTGAGTCTATTTGAACCGATGAATGTAGTTTTAGAGTTTGTGGTGAGACCAAGACTTCTGGTCCTCCTTAAATCTGGTGATTATTTGGAACTGTGAGGATTGACCCCACTTTTAATGCATGGATGTGGTGCACTCATTTTCTTGTGTGTCAATATAGAGAAAGCTAACATGTTTCTATTGTTTTCCCTTTTCCCCATATATAAAAAAATACTTGTAGTTCCCTATTCCCAAATGCCTGCAAGAGGAATGTGACCAGATTGGTTTTAATTTAATTTCTCAGAGTGCGAATAGAAATATGGCTCTGGGCAGTTGCGTGAGCCATCCTTTTATTTTAGACAAAGGACCTCCAGCCAGTTTGAACCTGGCCTTTATTGCTTCCATTGACACCTCCCAGAAAGGTTACATATATAATTCTTTTGAATTAACTCTGTATTATTCACATTGCAAATTGGGCAGCAACACTGTCTAGTGGAAAACAGCAATTCTTTAATATCTGTAAACAGTAGCAATGGGCCTGTAACACTGGCTGTAAAACCATCTCTTCTCTCAGCCCCTTACTCATTTGGTGGTTGTTTTTTGTTTTTCAAGTCCTTGCTCTTAGAGACTGGTGGCTATGTGAGAATCTCATTTATTTAAAATAGAAATGTCCAGCCCTCTTGAATTGTAGAGAAAACCTTGAAAATGTGAACCCAAAGAAGTGAATAACCAGAAGGATACACAATCTTTCAGGTCAGAAGGGATCATCTTGTCCAACGTTGTGCAGAGCGTAGGCTATAGGATTTCATTCACTTATTTTTGTATTGTATTTCATTCATGTACAAGACAAATAAAAAGAATTTAAAAAAAACCCTTATGGTATTTAAGCCAATCTTATAATTTAGGAGACTTGAATACATTGAATGCTAGCACTTGGCAGCAATATTTGCACCGCTTAAGTCTAATAATAGGACTTAAGTGGTGTACATACACCTTGTTTTGTTCCCACTCGGCAGAGTGAATTTCACGTGAAATGAATAAATCACAGCTGAGATATTTAATCAATGCCTTCTGAATAATTAAATTGGTCTTAGGGAAGAAACTTGTTGTACCTGTTAAAGTCATTCATTCCACATGGATTTCAAGCTTCCTGTTTCACCTCCTGCTTTTTTCCTTTTTCCTAACTGTAGCCCTCCTTTTTTGTTCTTTCTCCCATTGTTTCAGAGGTCAGTGTCTCACACTCCTTGGATCTGGAGATCACAGTCATAACCCTTAAATCCAAAAGCATAGCAACACCATTTCATGTCCTCCTTCCCAACTCGTGAAATGCAAATGGTAAAAGTACATCAGCAGTACGCCAGCTCGTGGCTTCATTGCAGCCTTTTTTGATAAAGAGACGTGCACGGTCAGATTTTAATCTGGGGGGAAAAATGAATCCAGACAGTGCACAAAAGTTCCACTGCACTAAGCTTCATTTCCTGCTTGGATTTTGCTTGATGCCATGAATGATTCCATTAGAAACACATTTGTAACAAGCTCTGAGAGAAAACAGAGGAGGAGGAGTTGGCTCTATCTCTGCTTTGAATTGCTGTTACTATTGATGCATGGGAAGTTAAAAAAAAAGCACATGGGTGCCACTCAGAATTTTATTCCCCAGGAGCTGAGTAACCTTGTACCTCCAGAACTTCCTTTTTCCACATTTTTCTAAGCAGATAGCTACAGCAAGAGCAGAGCGGCTGGATGTGTTTTTCAAGCAGTCACCAAGCAGTGGTTAACTTAGAAGACTTTAATGGTTGTCTTAGGGATCTGTTTTCTAACAGGAAACAGGGATGTTCCCTCTGGGACTCTTTTATCACTTTCCTGACAAAAGCATTGTTAATTGTATTCAGATTTTGCCTCTTCCCCCCACCGCCCCACCCCCAAGGCCTTTTTTGTTTGGGTGTGGAACACCCTTGCCCTGTCTGCTATAATATGATTAAGGCACTTTCCATCTTTCAATCTAAAATAAACAAGTGGTTGGGAGTTTTCTATAACAAATGTAATCCATGTAGACAAGAAGAGCAGCCTAAATAATATAAGATGAAAAGGGAATTGAAAATACAACACAAATACAGAGCCAACTGGATGCATGGAAAGATCTAAACCCTGAGATTTGTACAATAACATTAAGAACAAATCATTTGATTAAAGCCTGAATAATATTTCAAATAAATACTGCACACCCACTGACACATTTTGTTCCAAAACAGCTTTTAAAAAAATATTCTGAAATAAAAATGTTGTGAGAATATGTTGGCTATAGTGATATATCATAGGCCAGATTCCCAGCGAGTGTTAATCAACAGGGCTCCACAGAAGCGAATGGAATGTGACCACTTCACACCAGGATCTGGCTTAAATGTTTTAAAGGCAGAGCTGGTGGCACAACCTAAAGTTAAGGTTGCTTAATATTTTCCAGTATAAGACCCTGTTCTCAGTTGCTCATTTCTTCACTGGACTTCAACCATTCAGATTGAAATGTCCCGTGCTGTGTAACTACCTTTAAAAAAACCCAGCTCAATCCTTTCCGAGAATGAGAGTAGCAAAAATATGTGTTTTGTCTGTTAAAAAAATTCTATCATTTTGTTGAAAAGCTCTAGTGCCTTCTGTAATTAGAAACAAGGGATTCTACATTTGTGTAACTGGGAGGGGCATGGGGGAGTAGCCCTGGAGACAGGAATGTGCACTGAGTTATGCCTGTGAAAAAGCCACTGAGATCTGGCAGAGTTACGAGCCTTTAAAATCTCAGTTCACACCCATTCAGCAGAGATTTCTTTGTCTCCAACAATTCTATTTGCACGTCTATCCCAAGGCTGCAGGAGCTGGCCATTACTTTTTTTCCCTACTGCTCTTCTCTGCCACTTTAGTGCCAGGTACTGGAAGTCAGGCCAGGCCTATACTAGACCAGGAAGGTAGGCTTAAGGTACATAACTCCAGCGTTGTAAATAATAATACCTTAAGCCAAGCAGTGGGAGATTTATGGCAGCAAACATTCTCATCGACTTCCCTTACTCCTTGTAACTGTAAGGAGTACTGGCGTGCCCTCAGCATTTGATTTAGTGGGACTTTACTAGACCCACTAAATGGAATTCTAGAAGATTGATCTCCGGCACATAATTATAGAGAGAGAATAGAGAGATTGTCCTCCTGTGCTCTCAGAGCTTCTCTGTTGTTCCCAGGCAGTGTAGAGGAGGAAGAGAAAGTGGGCACAGGCTGCTTGGGGATAACAGTGGAGACGGGCTGTCGAAGGATGGAGTGGGGTAGGCTGCAGTCAATATGGTTCCACATTATAGAATTTCTATTTTTTTCCAGTTTTTTTTTTAACCCAAGGAATTACATCTTCCAAAAGATACTTTAAAAGAATATTAAAGTTGCAACATCCAATGTTCAAAAGTCAGGCAAAGCCAAAATTAAAGTGGCCCATGCAACCGTAATTCAGCCCACTTGTATACGTGCACTATGATATAATCTTGAATTACATGATCACATGCTATTTTTCCCCACATGACCCCTGCCTCATTCAGTGCTCTGTGCGTGCTTTAGGACTGTGTAGTGAAGAAGGTTGCTATAGCTAGAACCTCTGCCTCATTTGTTGCAGAAGTAGGAAGATGTGCCGTGAATAAGGTACGGGATTGCAGAAAAAGAGAGGATGATATGGCTGCCCCTGACCACGCCCCTTCCACCCATGGCCCTGCCCCTTCCAGGAGCACAAAGCTACCCTCCCCCACACGTTGCCCAGGAGCCTGTGTAAGCTGTCAGCTCCCCTGGGTGTCAGCTAGCTGGCTAAGCTGCTTAGGCAGCCTCTTTGCCCTGTGGTACAAATGCATGGTAGCATCAAGCACAGTCTGAACATGGAGCTTCAAGGCATTTAAGAAACTGAAGCATTCCCAGTGTTCTCAAAAGACCTCTGTATGTTATGTGTAGGATACAGTAATTGAGAGTCAGTGAAATTCTGGTGTCTCCTTAAGGTATTTAGCAGTTGCATACCACTCAGTTGCAGTGTCTTCCCCAGTCTGGTGTATAACAGGAAAGGTGGCTGTTTACAGATTCATAGATTTCATGTAGGGACTGTATGTGTGGTGTATTTATTGCAGGCAGGCCATCTGCCTCTGGAACACTCATGCTGTGTCTTCACAGAACACTGTGGTGTCTTCTCCCCAAGGTGGGCTGCTGCCCACCCCTCCTCTTCTCTCTGCACTGGCTCCTGATAGAGCACCCACGTGGCAAGCCTTAGTCCTTATCATCAAGGTCTGGATCCAGGATAGCTAAGAGATTGATTGAAGCTCCAGGATGAAGATCATTGTGGACAGCTCTGCTTCTCAGGCACAATAAACTTCTTACCACACAAATCACAGAATCATAGCACTAGAAGGGGCCACAAGAGGCAGGGCCGTCCGTAGGGCAACCTCTCCACAGGCCCCTCCCCGCCTCTGCTCCTGCCCCATGTCAGGCCTGTCCATAATATGGTTGGGACAGCCGCTGTGGGGCCCCCCCAAAGTGTAGGCGCTCAGGCGACTGCCCTGGACTGTCCTATGGATGGGATAGGTCTTGCAAGAGGCCGTCTAGTCCAGGCCCCTGCATTCATGCAGGATAAGTATTATCGAGACAAGAGTGTCTCAGACTTCATTGCACTGCAACCCCCTTCTGACAACAAAACTTACTGCATGACCCAAGGAAGGGGGGCTACAGTCCCACTGTCCTGGGCAAGAGAGCTTGAGCCCCACCACCCTGAGGGGGACGGGGCAAAGCATGAGGGCTTCAGCCCTGGGCGGTGGGGATTGGACTTTGGCTTCAGCCCAGGGCCCTAGCAAGTTTAGTGCCAGCCCTGGTGACCCCATTAAAATGGGGCCACAACCCACTTTGGGGTTCCAACTCTCAGTCTGAGAACTGCTGATCTAGACCATTGTTCTCTGTGAGCTGAGAGCTTGGGCGGTCACCCAAGAGAGATTCAAATGCCACCCAGCTGATTAGCAGAGCGCCCACAGTCGCCAGCATGTGTTTCTACCAGTAGTGCACATCCACATAGGCCTTGGTGAACATAAAATTTATTCTGCACATGGATGGAGAAAATAGAGGGAACACTGTTCTAGACCATACCTAACAGGTGTTTATCTGACCTGAGCTTAAAAATCTGCAATGATAGAACTTTTGCAACCCCCCTAAGCAATTTATTCCAGTGTTTAACCACCTTGACAGGAAGTTTTTCATAATGTCCAACCTTAAATCACCCATGCTACAATTAAAACAATTTTTCTCCCTCCTTCTTGTAACAACCTTATATGTACTTGAAAATTGTTATCATGTCCCCTCTCAATCTTCTCTTCTCCTGACTAAAACCCAATATTTACAGTCTTCCCTCAAAGGTTTTCTAGACCTTTAATCATTTTTGCTCTTCTCTGTACTTTCTCCAATTTGTCCACCTTTTTCCTGAAATGTGGTACCCAGAACTGGACACAATACTCCAGCCGAGACCCATCAGAGGAGAGTAAAGCAGAAGATTTACTTCTGCTGCTTGATTTCAACACTCCTGCTAATAATGTTTGCGTTTTCTTGAAACCCTGTTCACTCCTAGTTAGTTTGTGATCCACTATAACCCCCAGATCCCTTTCTGCAGTGATTCTTCCTAGCCAATCGTTTCCCATTATGTTTGTGTTGAACTGATAGTTCCTCTCTAGGTGGAGTACTTTGCATTTGTCCTTGTCGAATTGCATCCTATTTACTTCAAGTGACTTCTGCAATTTGTCCAGACCATTTTGAATGTTAATCTTACACTTGCAACCCCTCCCACCTTAGTAGCTTTCAGAAACTTTATAAGTGTACACTCTATGCCATTAGCTAAATCATTGATGAAGATATTGAACAGAACCAAGCCCAGTACTGATACCTGCAGTATCCCACTCAGTATGCCCTTTCAATTTCACTGTGAATCACTGATAACTAGTCTCTGAAAACAGTTTTCCAACCAGTTATGCACCTACCTTATAGCAGTTCCATTTAAGCTGTATTTCCCTAGTCTGTGTATGAGAAGGTCACATGCAACAGTATAAAAAGCCTTACTGAAGTTAAGATATACTATGTATTCCATTTCCACCCATCTATAAGGCTTACTACCCTGTCAAAAATCTAGCAGGTTGGTTTGACACAATTTGTTATTTATATGTCCATGCTATTACTTACCACCTTACTATCGTCTAGGAGTGTGCAAATTGATTGCTTAACTATTTGCCTTACAGTATTATCTTTCCAGGTACTGAAGTTAAACTGACTGGTCTGTAATACACCAGGTTGTGCTTTCTTCTTTTTTATAGATTGGCCTATATTAGCCCTCTTCCATTCCACTGGAATCGCTCCCATCTTCCATGACTTTTAGAAAATAATCACTAATGGCTGAACTATATCCTCAGTCAGCTCCTTGAACATTCTAGGATGCATGTCATCAGGCCCTAAAAGCGTGACAAATTTCTAACGTGTCTAGGTAATTTTAAACTTGTTCCTTCTATATTTTAGCTTCTAATCCTACCTCATTTTCACTGCCATTCACTATGTTTGATGTCAATTGCTTCTAACTTTTTTTGTGAAAACTGAGTCAAAAAAGTCGTCGAGCACTTTTGCCCATTTTCACATTTTCTGTTATTTTTCCCCCGCCCGCGCTAAGTCAGGGTAAAGCTCATCTGTGCTGTGCCTAGACTGTGTAACTAACTCCCACAGGGACTATGGACCATCCAGACCTCACTACCATCCACTCTGAATGCCAGATGCATTTTTTCAATCTTGCCTTCTCTAATATAAACACAGAGCAGTGTGTACAATAAAAAAAAGAGTTCAAAACCCCCAAATGAAACACTCACAGCATGCACAGAATTGTCCCCTTGGGGAGAGGATGTGAGAGAGAGCAAACCAGATGTAAAAGATGTTAGACATGTTGCTTAATGCACTATGTGAATGCACTCATGGGAAGGAGGGCGGGATAAGAACCTATAGAAAACAGAATAATTTCTCTCTCTTCAGTTGTGTATGCATCTGTTTCACTCAGCTAAATGTTGGCTACTTCTGCTTCAATTAATCTGTAATTAATCTTTGTTAACTGATCATATGTAGAAGGTATAATGGACTAGGGAGACGGGGAATGGTGGAACATACTGATCACTTTCCAGTGAATGTTTCCAGCAATATTCTCTTGCTGCTCTACTGGAAGAGAAAATTAGACATCTGTCCAAGCAGAAGACAATCTTAGAGAGTTGGATATAAAAATAATTAGAAGCTCCTTTCTTTGCACCGTGGAGTTATTTCAGCATTTATTTATTTCATACTATTGTTAAGCTAGTTTATAATAGATATATTTATATATAAAGTAGAATAGAGAAAAGCAAAAGATATATTTCATAAATATTTCTGTATGTTCTGCATACAAAATAAAATATGTACATCCACAGATAGTGGTTCTGTGCTGTTGTCACGGCAGGACCATACATATCATTCACATACTCCAAAAAGGTCTGCTTAGAATAGCTGACATCTCGCCTTGTCTGGAATTTCTAAAGATGTAAACACACCTCCCACACTGCTGATGTCTCGGCAATTTCTTGGCTTTGATTTTATAGCTTTATGGAGGAAGGAGGGGTGGTGCCATGTTTTTGTTAGGGCTAGATGGGACAAGGCATCGGAGCAACAGTGAACTAGGGAGTAACATCCAATGGTCAAGAGAGAGAGGGAAAAGGGATACATATGAGCTGACTTTTCCATTTCTATTTTACTTTGACTTCACTGTGCATTACATTACATCCCATCACCGCTCTCTGGGCACTCAGCCACATTGACACTGGGGTCCAATTCGTTTTTGTGAGTACTTGAATTTGACACCCTCGCAGCCTACACTAAATAGGGGCAGGACTACTGGTCCTCAAATAGAGCAGTAACTTAAGTCTCAGCCCTAGACAAAAGAAAAGGGTTAAATTGATTTGCATACGTTTTCATTTCAGAGCTAGAACCAGGAATGTTTCTGGCTTTTTCATGCTGAGTGGATTCTCCCGTTCTAAAAGTTTAGTCTTTGGAAACAAAGACAATGATTGCTTTGAAGTTGTAGTGCATCTGTAGCCAGGGATTGTCCTGGAGGCTACTGGAGAATCAAGGCCCATTGTGGTAGGATACATAAGCAGAGGCAGATCCAAAACCGTTTTTCCTCCCCCAGAAAATTTCTCTTTGTTTCTCATGGTGCTAAAGGCACTTGATCGCTGGCTGTCATTGGCAACCAGAAGGCATGGTTTTGCAAGAAGGTACACTCCAAACAGAGTTTTGGTTTAAGCCTCTTGTCTTCTCAGGAAGAATTGGATTGGTGGGAAAATCTTCCACTTTTCAGATTTAAAAAAAAATAATGTTATTTTTACTGCTGGAATTATCTCCCAGTCCATGTCTTTGCAAGATAAACAATGTCTAGTCCAAAAGAGGTCACTTCCTCTAGGAATAGTGCTTGGGTGCCCTGGGCGTCTAAGCTCTTTGACCGACTGTGAGAGGCTTCATTTGCAGACGTATCTTTCAACAGTCCTCTCACATTTTTTACAGGTTACGTAGCAGCACCAGTGGTATTTGCAGTGGCACCGCTCTACTACCTTGTCCATGTACGGATTGTAGCCGCGGCCACAGCACATCAGGTCACAGCTGTCACTGCCGTTGGAGGTCTTGTTGCACTGCCTGGAATAAAGGCGATAAGGGGAGTTAGTGCAAATCATCACAGAGCCTATTTAGAAACGAAATAATCATCTATTTCTGCAATTGTGCTTTGGGCTGTGCAGGTGCCCCAGGCATGGCGAAGGGGCCATGGGACTGATCTTTAGTAGGGCTAATTGGATGCTTAAACCACGTGGGGATCTGCCCAAGGAGCATGCCACAGGCTGCACCACCAAAGCAGCCAGATAAAAGTCCCAGTCCCTATGTTCTGGGGCCTGATTCAAAGCCCACTGAAGTCAACGGGGTGTTTAGAATCCCCTGCTATGCAAGTGTAACCCATACGCCGGCTGGGTGTGACTCACTGTCCCGTGTAGTGGCACTTAGACCACTTACAGAGAGAGAGAATGAGGGCGCTCTACAGCCTTCGTTCGCTGTGAGCCAGCTGGCTTTCTAGCTCAAGCTGTAGAGGCTCATGCTTCTTGGGAACTTAGGGTACGTCTACACTTGCTCCCTAGTTCGGACTAGGGATGCAAATGTAGTGTACTGAAATAGCTAATGAAGTGGAGATTTAAATATCCCACGCTTCATTAGCAAGATCTCGCCTAATGCGCTAGTTCGAATCACAGCTGATTCGAACCAGGAAGTGCATGCTGGGACACATTAATTCTAACCAAAGCCCTTGGTTTGAACTAACATTACTCCTCATTTTTTGTGGAGTAACGTTAGTTTGAACCAATGGCTTTGGTTTGAGCCAACGCATCCCGGAGTGCACTTCCTGGTTCGAATCAGCTGTGATTTGAACTAGCGTGCCAGGAAAGATCTTGCTAATGAAGCGTGGGGTATTTAAATCCCCGCTTCATTAGCTATTTCTGTATACTACATTTGCATCCCTAGTCCGAACTAGGGAGCAAGTGTAGACATACCCTTAGAGCGTAAGCTCTTCAGAGTAGAGGCTCTTACACTGTGTGAATAGAACACCCAGCACAACCAGACTTAGCTTGGGGCCTCTCGACGCCAGTAATGAGTGAGAAGCATTTCTTTAGGAAATAGCTCAGACATCTTTTCTAAATCACATTTTGCTTAGGTTATTTTGGCCAGAAGTATTTTTACATCAAATTGGGGGAGGACAGTGGGAGACAGAGGAGAGAGGAGAATGTAGCGTGAGGAGGGAGAATTGGACTCCTGTGCTGAGCACTCCATTAACAGTTGGAAATGAATCCAAGAGATTTATAGGAATTCCTCATGAGGTAATGCTTTATGAGAAGTTATAGGATTAATGAAGTGCTGAGAATTTTTTTCTTGTTCACCCCTTATTTATTTCTGACGCGGTACGACCTCCTGTTTGTTATTTCTGACCTCCATTCATGGCTGGGTTCCATTTTTAAAGGTTCCCCACGCACTCCCCCGCTTTGGAAGTGCATGTACATATTTACAAACCTTTGAAAGGTTCACCAAAGCCTGCTCATAATTGTTATGACCAACAGTCGAAAGCTCAGACCATAACCACGCTGCAAGTGCGTTTACCTAGCATTGAATGAACCGCATTGTCGTAGACCCACCGTGACCCTGCCCCCCTCCAACAGGAAACCTCAGAATAACTCCCCATAAACACATTAGTCAATAAGTTAAATATTTAGAGCAAAGGTTCAAATACATAAATATTAATATTATGGAGGGGCTTTAAAGGCTTAGTCAGCTTTGACAGAGGTTGGAAAGGTTGAAGCAACTAGATTTGTTTTGCAAGGATCATGAGTTCATAACAGGCTATAAAATTCACATGTTTGGGTATGTGATGCATCCATGCCACCTTGTATACTTTACTGCGAGCTAACAGAATTGGGTGGGGCTAGTACTCAGATGGGGGCTCTCCAAGACACACACAGCTGCTTCAGGAAGTGGCATGGATAATTTGGTGTCACTCTTTCCTCTGAGTCATTATGGAACCCATATCCCAATATAGCATCAGCGACACTGTGTCTTATAGGGACACTCATATGCCATATCTAGCATATTATGATCAAAGTTACCCCCAAACTAGACATGGAACAAAACTGGTACCATTTATCTGACATCTCTCCCCCCCCCCACACACACACACGCCTTCCTGCTTTCTACCAACCAAAACAGAGAAGGTTTGCATACACATGGAATTCAATTCTGTACTTCCCACATAGTTAGGGTTTTCCCAAACTAAATCCATGCCACTGGGACTCCTGGAGTGGGGGCGAGGGGAGGGGGGAGGAATAAAACATTATAGGAGAATGCCTTATGTCCCTTTATTTTGTCATTTGGGGTCAAAGAGCTCAGACCTAAATCATTCTGATTTTGATGTTGCAAAAATTAACTCCCCAGCCTGCTAAGCCCACCTCTGCCCCAAATATGCTTTTTGAAAGATTATGTGTCAAAATCATCAAACAAATATCTCTGTTGTAAATGCTGGGATTGGGTGAATAATACCCAAATCCATAATTGCTGACACAGGAAACTGGTAGGCCCCTATCAGCACCTCTCTCCTGCGGAATCAGCAGTTTTGCAGTATGCAGGAGGCTGGGGGTGGGGAAGAGGAGGGGCAGGGGTGTGGCTTTGAGGAAAAGGGTGGAGTAGGGACAATCCCTGGGGCACAGTAGGGGTTACTCCACTCATCCCTCCCCCCGGCACAATGAAAAGTGAGTGCCCTGGAACAGCTGCTGATATCTACAGTATTTCTTCCTGACTTATATGTGTAGATAGATAAAGAGCAAAGTTGAACAAACACAAGACCTACAAGTTTGTCCACATTAGCAGACAAACCGAGGGATGCATAAGATCAGTGAAGTTCACCATATTTCACATGCAGGAACAAATCTTGGGCATTGGCTTGTCACAGGATCTGATTCTAACCTCACCCGGCTAGGCTGAGCCTTGTTTGTACTTGTGTCAATCCAGTGCAATTCTATTGGCACCCCTAAAGCTCCTTCCAATTCTCAGCATGCGAGTGAGAATCTGGCCCATTGTCTTCTAACCTACCCTGCAAATCCTAGAAATATTTGCAAAACCGGTGGAAAAGAATGGCCCAGAACCTCAGAGGAGACACAAAACTAGCCCGACTCAACTCTGCTCCTTACGATGGCATTTTTTGCAAGAAAAGGGGAAGGTACAAGTACCCAAATTTCATTCACATTCTGCCCTTCTAAAAGATTCTCTAGAGGGCCGTTTAGGTCAGTCTCTAAAAACATATTGGTTATGTCTATACTGGTGGCTTCTTGTGCAAGAACATCTTGCACAAGGGTTCTTGTGCAAGAAGTCTTGTGCAAGAAAACCTCCACACTGCCATGTGCAAGCTGTGCTTTTGCGCAAGAGCGCCCGTGGCAGTGTGGACGATCTCTTGCGCAAAAAAGCTCTGATGGCCATTTTAGCCATAGGGCTTTCTGGCTCAAGAAATCCCTGCCGAGTGTCCACACTGCCCTCTTGTGCAAGAGCTCCTCTGCAAAAGGGCTTACACCTGTTAAAAAAGAGTGTAGCTCTTGCACAAGAAGCCCTCTCTTACCACGCCATACTGTAAATTTCCTTGCGCAAGAGCGGGCGGGCAGTGTGAACGCTCTGCGGGTTCTTGCGCAAGAACGGCCATACTTGTTCAAGAAATTGCGAGTGTAGACATAGCCATTGTGTGATACCCCTCAGTTCAGAAAACTGCATCCCCAAGGAGACTGAGATGGTGAGCTTAGGGAGTCTTGTACCCACAGGGCCACAGGCTACACCTACGTGAGTCTTCTCACAGACAGCAGAGGCTAAGAAATACCATAGAGGGTCATCTGAGCCATTTGCCCTGGGCCACCTGTGGAACTGGTAGATGGTGCCACCATGTCTACCCCCTGATGATCCAAGATCTGTGCGAGCTCCAGAACATGCACAGGGAAAAAGACCGTAATCTTACAGATGAGTGCTCTTTCAGAGCTCTCTCAAGAGCTTGGTTGCATGTACTCCCTACCAGTGGCCTTGCAGCAAAGGAGGAATTGTAGCTCCTTCAAGGAGTCCCTGCTGATCTTGCAGTCAAATTCCCAATTAGAAATCCAGCCATGTCAGAGAGGAGCATGACCTGGAGAGCAGCTGCCTCTAGGTCCACCCACACCTAACCAGTCTCTCCCGCTCCACAAACCATGGAACTTTGACCATATGGAAGGGTTTTTACCATGTCTAGGGCCCGGGGAAAAGAATGCACCAGAGTCTCAGCAGGTATGCATTCTTTTTAGCCACACCTGGCTGCTCTCTGCCTCATGCTGCAAAGTAGCAGGTAGCTCAACTTTTTCAAGGCACTGGGGGATGAAAGGTACTATATAAATAATATAAATGATAAGTATTCTTATTATACATACTAATAATAGAATCACAGAATCCTAGGGCTGGAAGAGACCTCAGGAGGTCATCAAATCCAGCCCCCCTGCCCAAAGAAGGACCAATCCCAACTAAATCATCCCAGCCAGGGCTTTGTCAATCCGAGATTTAAAAACCTCTAGGGATGGAGATTCCACCACCTCCCTAGGTAACCCATTCCAGTGCTTCACCACCCTCCTAGTGAAATAGTTTTTCCTAATATCCAACCTACAACTCCCCCACTGTAACTTGAGACCATTGCTCCTTGTTCTGCCAACCGTCACTACTGGGAACAGCCTCTCTCCATCCTCTTTGGAACCTCCCTTCAGAAAGTTGAAGGCTGCTATCAAATCCCCCCTCACTCTTCTCTTCTGCAGACTAAATAAGCCCAAATCCCTCAGCCTCTCCTCATAGGTCATGTGTTCCAGCCTCCTAATTATTTTGATTGCCCTCTGCTGGACCCTCTCCAATGCATCTACATCCTTTCTGTAGGCCCTGTGACTTTGATCTAGCAAGCTCGTCTAGGTCAAATCAAATCATGGCATGTTGTCCCCGGTCCTGCTTCATAAAGTTACTGTGTGTCACAACACTTAGCATAACTCTTTCAGCGCTATCGGGTCCCCTCGTGTGTAAATATGAATCTGTTAGATAGGGCTCCATGGAGCCCCTCTGTGCTGGTTTCCTATGAGGTTACGTGAAGGGAACATGGAAGTTAAAGTCATGTCACTGTGCTTTAAAAATTGTATGACTCCATATGTTCATGGCTGCTGGAAGGGCATGTTCTAGTTCATGTTGGACAGGAAATAAGACAGACTTTTAAAAAGGTATAGTTATTTTATACATCAGGTCAAAGCCAGAGGCCAAAAAAGCCATTGCAAGAGAATTACACATGACGATTTGTTTCTCTTATGTTCGGTACTAATGTGACATTGAGGGGGAGGAGCCCTTTGGGTTGAGATTTTCAAAATGGTCTATGGGAATTAGATACACAAGTCCCATAAAAATATAGCAGGTGCACTGTGCCTCAATCTCCTAGGCAGCTTTGAAGATCACAGGATGAAGTAGAAATAAAATGAGGTTGCTTTGTTTGTACAGCACCTATCAGAACAGGGTTCGGGTCCTTCATGGCTAGGGCTCCCAGACACCACAGTAATACAAATAAAGAAATAAATGATATAAAAAGAGTATTGTGAACTTTCATGTTTGTTGTCTCTAAGGCCAGGTCTCTACTCATAGGGAACATTGAATTAAGATACACAACACCAGCTAAGTTAATTACGTAGCTGGAGTTGATGTACCTTGTTTCATGTTTCCCAACCATCCCCACAGCAGGAGGCTGAGCGGAGCAAACACTCCCACCAGCTTCCTTTACTGCTCGCAGAAGCAGAAGTACCCGAAGCCAGCGGGGGCACACTCTGAGTTAGATTTAGCGAGTCTTACCTAGACTCACTAAATTGAACTCCGGAAGATCGATCTTGGCAGCATCGATTTTCCATCTAGGGAAGACATGGCTTAAGGGATCCTGATTCACTCAGCTCAGTCTGCAGGTTCTAAAGGCAGATTTTTCTAGTACCAGCTGAGATCTCTGTGCCTGAGGGTACGTCAAAACTACATGGCTCCGTCGACGGAGCCATGTAGATTTGTTTGTTTGGTAAAGTCAAATGAAGCTGCGATTTAAATGATCGCGGCTTCATTTACATTTACATGGCTGCCGCTCAGCGCACTAGTCTGGACGCTCCCCTGCCGACATCAAAGCCCTTTGTCGGCAGCCCCGGTAAACCTCATCCCATGAAGAATAACGGGGCTGCCGACAAAGGGCTTTGATGTCGGCAGGGGAGCGTCCAGACTTGCGTGCTGAGCGGACAAACAGCTGATCAGCTATTTGTCAGTTCAGCACGGCAGCCATGTAAATGTAAATGAAGCCGTGATCATTTAAATCGTGGCTTCATTTGCCTTTGCCTATGTGTCTAATCTACATGCCTCTGACGACAGAGGCATGTAGTCTAGACACAGCCTTACATGACCCAGGAGCAGCAACAAGGACATAACTGACCGCTGCGTTGGTCGTAGAATCAGAATCCAGCAGGGTCTTTGCCACTGCCATTAATTTTAGAGGGAAGGCACTCAACCTGCAGTGAGGAGGAGGAGTATCACACTGACAGAGAGTCAGAGAGAGAGAAGGGACAGCTAATTCCCACATCCTTTAGAAAAAGTGACAACAAATGCAGTCTGGGAAAGTACACAGCAAACCAGGACGGGGTCCCTATGATATAAGCCTTTCAGGTCAGGGCAACAGTTGGCTAGGACATGGGTGGACATGCCTAGTGGTTGGAGCAGAAGTCAGCTCTACTGGCCAGAGCAGGAGTCAGGCCTAGAAGATAGAACCAGAGTCAGTAGCCAGGGCTTGCAATCCAGTTTCAGAGCCTTAGTCAGAGGCCATGGGCCAGAGCCAAGGATCAAAGCCAGAGTCAGAGACAGGAGCCAAGGGTCACCACAAGAAGTCAGGTGACAGGAATTGGAGCTGAGGCTCAGAACTGGGTTTCCTGCAGTGAGAAACAAGCAGGCACTGCAGCTATTGCACCTGGGGGCAAATGCTTTGAGCAGCCTCTGAATAACAAGAAGAACTGCTGGGCTTAAGAGCCAGTTTGCAGCTGGCCCTTCCAAGCAGTCAGGCAGGGTAGCCCATCAGGCAACCTGCCACAGGCCAAGTGCGCCCATTGGAGTGCCAGAGGCTGGCTCCACTGCAGGCTGGGAGTCTGACACAGAGATCTGTCTCCTTATGTTTTTCTAAGACATCATGAACACAGATAACAGTGCATAAATGAACAGAGCCTGTCATCATGCTGCTGGTGAGGTGCAGAGAGATACCAAATGTAGTTAGCAGAACTGGGCTGACTACTCATCATGAACACAATACTCGGTGTATTTTCCCGGTGTGTGAACTTACTCTTTTGGCACCATATATTCATTATTTGCAAAGCATTTGCTGAATAATTCACAACAGAGCCCAGAGAGCAGCCAAGTCCTACTAAGTGAGGTGTATCCAACTCTATCACCCCAGCAGAACCAAGCACAATGAACCCAGAAGGCATGTGTGCTCATAATATGAACATCTTCACCATCTGTTGTAAGTAATGGCTCAAATAGACAGTGCTTGGTGTATGGCAGAGCTTGGGAGAGTATCGCTACTTTTATTTTTTTTAAATTCTACCCTGGCTTATACAATCACATTCCAGCTTTTGGAAAGTTTGCAGAGTAAATATGTGTTATTCATTATCCATTGGGTCATGTTGTATGAAAAGTTTAGATAGAGTGAGAGAGAGGCATAATATTGTGCTTCTAAAACGTTGATAAATAAGTAAAGTGAGTTATAAGAATGCTAGACACACAAATAATATAGTGTGATTATTGCTTATCTGTGATTGGGCCTCATTGCATCATGTCTGCTTCCTGGTTGCATGGCTGAAACTGCTTAAGCAGGATAATATTTAATAACAATTAGCAAGTGCTGTTGTTCACACACAAATCCCCTTTTCCACATGCAAATACTGATGCTTGTGCTACAAACAGCCATTTCCCAAACACACATGCAAGAAAACCTTCTTTGCACTAATAATGTTCCTGAAGAGTGGGATGGCAAGAGACACAAATGTGTCTGAACCAACAACTACTCATTCAGAATTCAAAAGAACTCTCTTGGGCCCTGTTTTACAGCATTCAACCAGCCCTACTGGTTAGTCTCCAGAAAACGGCAGAATGATTTTCTGAAGCTCAGAGCCTCCCTCAGCCATGAGGAGGGGGCATCTGTTGGGTTCCAAGACCACTCAGGGATAGACCAGTAATAAACAGCTCGCTAACCTTTGTGAGATACTAGCAGTAGAAGCATTCTGTGTGCATGGCAACATTTCCCTTTTGTTCACTTTCTGATGGGACCTAAAACAATCTTTGAAAGAGGATACATTAGAGTCTAATAATAATAAAAGTGAATTCTTTTGCCTCTTTCCTCATAGACTGGATCCAGTTTCATAATCTGGTATGATTTACCTTTTATTTTAAACTAATAATTAATTTTCTGAAGTACCTCACTGAAGATACATTACAAAGTGTTTTCTCACAAGAACTCCCCGAAACTTTAAACAGCCTTTCTTTGTGGCTCAATTTGTTTTAGTTATTGATGGTCATAAATTCAAGAATCTGCTTCATTTATCAAAGTCTTTAGCTATTTATTTCTCTCAAGACCATTTTTCGTTTATATCAAAAATGTGGCAGTGATACATAGATTTATGTGCTCTTAAGTTGATAAAAAACACTGATTCATTGCAAGACAGATGTTAACAGAAATGGACTCAAGCTGCAAAATCCAGACCCTGCTCCACATTTTGTTCACATTCAAGATTTGGGAGTGTTCCAATCTCAGGTTTGGAATGAGGTTTGAATTCTGAATACTCTCAAAAGGCTGGGGAGCATTTCAATTTTAGGGTTTTGTTCCAACATTATTTCTAGTTTTGACAAATTGTAAAATAGCTCAGCTTGGTTTAAAAATGCTCCCTGGTTCATTCAAAATGATGCCTAAGATTTCCTTGAAAGTTTTTTTGATTAATCCTGGGCTCAGTTCTGAGTGAAACATTTCATACAGCTCTGCTACCAAAAAAATAAAATATTTAAAAAAAAAAATCCACGATTCATGTAGGAACGGGAGGGATGAGTAGACAATTACAGAAGCTAGAGATGGAAAAGATCTATTGGATTATTCACTCCATCCATCTGTGTGGTATTATGCCTCACAGTATATAATGAATCCCAATATTCAGGGCAATAGAAGTTGGCTATAAACCTCAATTATTACATGCTCAGAACTTGTTCAAATACACAAGTTGCTTGAGATGCCCTCTTTTTCCATGGGAGCCAGAAAAGTCCCTCCCCCTTTTTTTATACTGAAAACTAATGATCCATTAAAAAAAAAAGATTCTTTATGAATTCCGCGCTCATGGAATTTAGATTGTTTCAAAGCACTGTACATCAGGAGATGGTTCTATTCCTGTGTCCCTCGCTCCCTTTTTTTTCTTTCTACTTTGCCTTGTTAATTTCACTAGACTTCTTATGTTAACAGCACAATTAGTAAATTTTTCTTAGCTTAAGAGTTTGGGAATGAGCTCATGTAATGCAATCTAAAATAACAAGAAGGAACACAGAATGCAGGCCTTACATGTCAAGGGAGCTGCAGCGTGCCTGTCTCCTCCATGCACTTTTAAACGTAGCCAGCAGATCTGAAAAACTGTCTGCCAAAATGTTTGGGCAGGAGCTCTCTCAGCTTGTAGCTGGAAAGGGGGCGTGATATGCTCGGTCATCGGGAATGGACTGTGTGTGATGGAGGGGTGTGAAGTAGAAGAGAGGATGCCCTGGCTGCAGTGTGATTATAACACCTCCAGGCTGTTGATCCATGAAGCGCTGCTGGCAGCAATGTTGTAGGGAAACATTTTTCTTTTTCTAGTGGCCAGAAAAAGGCCAGAAACTAAATGAGAGAGGGCAGGTTTGGAGAAGGGAAACAGGCGGGGAGACATCATTGAAATTCCTTATAATTTCACTCACTGTTAAGTTCCTTCAAAAAAATCAGCCTTGAAGGAAACAGCGCGATCTCCTGAACATTGACGTGTAGAAGGGATAAAATATCAAGATGCCTTTGGAATCCTCCATATCAAATAAATCCCGTTTGGGATTTCCATATGAATATTATACATCTTTGTGTAGTAAATACAAACTATATGTGTATTTCCTGTATTTAACAGAAACTGGTTTTTGCTTCTTTCTCATCTCTGTCACTAGGTGCTGCCAGGGCCGGATTAAGGGAGGGGCTAGCTGGGCAGCTGCCTGGGGCGCTAACCTATGGGGGGGGTGCCTGATGGCAGCTGTAAGGGGTGCCGCGTGCCTGGCCACGTGGTGCCCCTTAGAGCTGACATCAGGCATCGCACGCCCGGGGCTGAGGGCGCCCCTTAGATCTGTAATCAGGCGCCGCACGTCCAATTGCAGCTGTAAGGTGCACAGTGCGCCGGGGGGGGGGGGCCCACGCATGTGCCGTGCGCCTGGGGGCGGAGCCACACATGCATCGCGCGCCCGCTGCCCAGGGTGCAGGAATGGCTCGAGCCAGCCCTGGGTGCTGCCACTCAGTGACATGCCAGGCTGGAATATTTAGAAGATATTAGAAGTGTTCTCTTTGAAAGGCAAGCTAGGGAAAAAATATGTTGGGGAAGTGGTCTGGATTAGCTATTGCAACCCCCAAGGGACACAGCAATGATCTGGAAACACACTGTGTGGGTTTTACACTTATTTCCTTTGCTAATTTAACATAGAATCCGTGCTGCTATGCCAAAGTGTCTATTACATGGTACTTTAAATATCCTAGTACTGAGGCACAAGGTTTCTTCTGGAGAAGCAGCTACCAACAACTGTGAACATTATTTTGTATATATACAAAATGTCAGTCAGCTGACATTACTTAGCTCATGCAACACCTACAAGTCGTCACTCCATCACATCTCTGTCCTCCTTTCCCTGGCTGTGAGTCAAGGGTATTGCTTTCCTGGGCTCCCTTTAAAAGTCATCACCCCTGTCCTGCCTTACCAACGTGGCCCTTTGCATCCTCATCCAATGTCATCTCCATGGGATTTTCCTCTATCATACTCTGAATCCCTTCTGATACTGGCCCCCAGTAACATTTCCCTCAGCACTCTGGGGTACATACACAAGGTCCATGGTATCTGGCCAAGGAGTTGCCTCTCCCTGACCAATGCTCAGACTTCAATAGCACAGAATGTGTTTCATGTGCCACAAATCAAACAGGCTGTAGGAAACGCCAGGCACTCTACTGTAGCTGTTGGAAATTCGCTCAGCACTGACAGTGCTCAGTCATTAGGAGCAAAGGGAAGCAGCAATGCCTCCACGAAAGCACAAATAGCAGCTTGACCCCGATCGTGCTGAGATTTTTCAAAACAAAAAGCTAAGAGACTTGACAATGCTGCTCAACATCTCCTGCTGTTAATGTTGCCTGGGAGTGTTGGCATTAAACCGAGTCATACCTGCCCAAAGCGAGGAGTACTTACACCGCCGCAGCAACCACATGAGCTAGAACTGCATAGAACAGATAAGAGGGGCTTAGTGAAGCATTAAGTCAAGGCTTGATCGTCATACATTTCCCAAAAGACAAGTTCATTCAATTACCATCCTATCACATTTCAAATAAATCAGTCAAATAACGTGGGGGTGGTTCCTACATTCCAAGAGCCCTGTACATAAATCTATTGCAGCTGCCTTAAACTTCAGTAAAGAGGTGCATCCGGCAGAGATTACAGGTCCCAGCAGACAGGACTCTGTTTTATCCCAAACAGCCCTTGAGAGGGACCACTGTTTGAGATGGGTCAGACTCAAAACCTTGGATCTGACCAGCCATGAACTTGGGAGGTAGTTTGGAGCCAGATCGAAACTTGATCAGTTGTGCTCATCTGTCGTCCCGCTGGAGCACTGCATGCTGAGCTCAAGTGGCTATTCTTGTGTATTAAAGACGAGGGCAGTTGTGGGCCATGTTGTCAATTTCCTGGGGTGACATTAGCCCAATGAGTAGCACTTTGATCTTCCCCAGTAGTAAACGCCACCTGAGCAGATATGCTCACGCTCACATCTCTGCTGCTATGCACCAGCTAAAAATAGAAGCGCACAAGTCACATCTGATTTGTGAGTCCTTACCTGTCTTGCGTCCCATGTGACCCCACTTTTTCATTCTTCATGCAGAAGTCCGGCGAGCTCTGCAGGTAAATCAGCTCTGTCTCTTTAACTGGCCTGATGTCAATATCCTTTGGTACTAGTTGCTTGCGTGTTCCCATGGGTCGGTGGACCACCTTCGTGGCCGACAAGTACTTGTTTTTGAGGTCCTGGGCAATGTCTCTCATCTCTTGAAGACCCTTCCAGCAGGTCTTGATAGAACAGGAACCAGAAACTCCATGACATTTACATTTCATTTCAAGAGAGGCTTTCAGGGCCTATGGAGAGAACAAGACACAACACCGAGTTATGAAGTGACCTTCTCTTTATTTAAATCTCCCCCAGGATTGCTAAACTGTCTTAACTGGATTGTAACAGGATGTATTCACTACTCTAGTTTCTGGCCAACCAGGTTAAAGGTACCTATGGTGCAAAGTGAAACAGATCTCATGGCTGGAAGATTGCTTCCAGCCTGGCTATTATTTTTGTTGTGCCATCAGCATATTTATACAGTTGAGACTGTAGGTCTCAAAACTTAGATTTACCCAACTCCCTGTGCAATGACCATATCTCTCAATTAGCCGCAGTGCGGCACTGCTGTATAACACATGACATTGTTTCCTTTGCTGTTGCAGGTTGCATAATTCCCAGAATGAAATAGGAAAGATGATCTGGGGTTAGAAATCAACAGAGCTGTGTCTCTTGACACCAGACAAGAATTTGCCATAAGGGATTAAACTTTCAATATGAGACATTAAAGAGCTAACAAAAAAAGAGATGTGGTACAGTGTGGTGCAGTGGGAGGATAGAGGAACTACTCCCTGCACGGCCAGGGATAAGTTTTTCAGGAGCAAATTTTATGACTGGCACCAGTATTAGTAGATGGGCCAGGTGTTTGGGAAACATACAGAGGAGGGAGAGAAGGCTTTTCTCCTTCAGTCACAGTGGACATATCTACACTGCATAGTCAGCTGCGGTTCTGACTCAGGTTTGAGCCCAAAGCCTTTCCCATCCACACACAAATCAGTCCTGGGTCAGCTAACACTCAGGACCCTCTAAGCCTGAGGTGGATTTAAGCACGAGTCCCACTGTGACCCTGGTCCAAGTCCTGTCACTTTGCACTGTGGATGGAGATGGAGCTAAGTACTTTCAGCAGAAGGTCTGCATAGTGCATTAGTATGTCTGGGAAACCAGGGGCCAGCAACTGTAAGGCCAGGATCACAGTGCAATGTGGGCGCTCAAGCACAGGCTTGGGGACAGCGAGTCCACAGGCGCAGGCCCCGTGGGCGCAAGTTTACAATACAGCGTAGATAAACCCTGAGTGGCCCCGGAGGTGCTCCCCGCACTGTTTGAAAAGCGAGTGTGCATCCTCTGAGCAGCCTGGCATCTGGCCTCCTCTTGAGCAGAGGAATCCACTGCCCTCTAATTACTCTGACGCCATTTCTCCATTTGCAGAGGGCTGCGGAGGGGAGTCAGTTGTTACTGTCTGCATGAACGTGATTTGTTAATTTTAATGGTGAAAACAAATCCCTAGGCTCTTTCAGGCCTGGTCTACACTAGGAGATTGGGTGGTTTTAATTACATTGCTCACGGGTGTGAAAAATACGAGGCAGGTGAGTGAACCTAAGCCCCAGAATAGGCAGGGCTAGGTCAGTGGGAGAAAGCTACGGCCTCTCAGGGAAGTGGAGTACCTATGTGGATGAGAGAACCCCTCCTGTGGGCGCTGTTCAGAGTGCTGCAGCGTAAGTGTAACCCCCCCTTAGATATTGAACTCATCACTGACACAGCGATTCAAACCCATCCGCCATACTGAACAGCAGGCATTGCTCTACTCCATGTAGAGATAGTACGGCCTACCACTTACAGATCACTTTCTGTGGGCAAAGTACTTCACAGACATGAGGGGAGCTAACGGAATAGCCAGGACCCTGGGCAAGGGTGGGGGGGGGAGACGGTTCTGCACTGCCAAAAGGGGCGGGGCTTCAGGAGGAAGGGGCGGGGCTGGGGCTCCAGCAGGGATTTAAAGGGCTTGGGGTTCTGGCCACCACCACTGTTGCTGTAGAGCTCAAGGCCCTTTTTGAATTGCCGAGCTTCGGAGAAGCTGCCCCCTTTGTGTCTCTTCCCTTCCCACCCCGCTTTGGTGGGCCCGACAAACATTAACCAATTAGTTCACAAAACCCTTACTGGGGAAACGGCGTCCTCACATTATGGATGATGAAACTGAGGTAGAGAAGTGAAGTGGCCTGGCCAAGGTCATACAGTGAGTCAGTGGCAGAACCAGGATTAGCTCTCAGGACCTCCTGACTCCAGTCCCGTGCTCATGGTCCCCAACCTAGCTGTCATCCAAATGAAAACGGAGGCAGAAAGGTTAGGTGATACACCAGGCTCACAAAGGGAGAGGAAGGATACTCCAGTGGAAGAGGAAGGATGGGTCCATCATTAAGGCTCAGACTTCCTGTGTGAGCTTGGACAAGTGCCTCAGTTCCCCAGTTATACAATGGGAATAACAGCATTGCCCTATCTCCGGGGGTGTTGTGAGGATAAAGATTGTGAAGTGCTCTGCTACTATGGTAACAGGGGCCTTATACAGATAGACCAGCCAAGGATATGCAACCACACCTTTCTCTCTGCTGCTCGTGCCCATTAGCGCTTTGAGGAATTACATTTCTAGAGACTGAATTATATCTTCCATGCTTACGCAGGCCTAAGGAGTTGAGCACGCTCTGGCAAAAGGCCTGTTTCCATAGCTAGCGGGTAGTCACACTGAACTTCACAAAGCCATTAACCACTACAGAGGATTGTACAATTACAGTAACTCTCTTTGGTTTGTTACCTGTCTCCCTACTTCACTGTTGTGCAGATGCATCAGCTTATTGGCTTGTGATCCTGATTTTTTCATCTTCATGGGAGCATCTGAAAATTTGGACCCCATGACAAGACCATAGTTGAGGTTGTCAGCACATCCTCCCCATCGATACCCAGGTCCAGGTGTCTCACCTGGGATGGGACCGCAGGAGCAGCCAGGGAGGTCCCCGGTAGTGCAGGCCCTGGCGATGGTATGGCTGATTGCTGCTGCAGACAGGGCATACACAAATGCTGACTCCCTTGTACCTGCAAGACAGAAGAAGTGCAACTCAGCCACCAATGCCAAGAGGGAGGGCCGAGAGAATTGTTGGGCCCCATGGCAAGTTGGGAAGATGATGTCATGCTCCCAGAAGGGGTGGCACCTCAGGTAGCAAGGGCGGGGCTGGGACTAGCCTCGTCCCCACCAGCCCTTCAGTGTCAGCTGGAACACACCACCTAGGACTCCAGCGGTGATTTAAAGGGCCCAGGGCTTGAGCACAGGTCCTTTGGAAGTGCCAGGCTCCAGGCAATGTTCCCTCTAATCTTTTCCATCCATGTGTGAATTTTTTCATCTAATGTGGAATAATTTTATGTGCACCGAGATGCGTGTAAATGTGTACCACCACTACAAACAAAAAACCTAGCTGTGGGTGCTCTGCTAATTGGAATTTCTCCTGATTGGCTGCACAAGCACACAGCTTATTGGGAGCTCTAACCCTGGGGCAGCTGCCCACTTTTTTCCCCCCAGGCTCCCATTGGCGGGCCTGGTACTGGGTGCCTTCTGTAGAGAGGACTACACAGCGCCTGCCTTGGAAAACATATACATCAAACACACAGAACAGAGAACCATGGCTGGAATCTTTTCTGCAGTGCCACTCAAACTTGGTACTACACAGGAGTACCTTGGAGCTTCAGTTTTATGAGTGGGCAACCCAAGCAGCACATGAGGAGTTAGGTGGGCAGGCTGGGTTGGGAATGCATGTCACAAGGAGTATGGGAGGGACATGGGGGAGAACAGCATACGGTTTGGTTGGGCCTTTTGTGCGGGTGTTATTCCAGCAATGAATGTGGGAAAGGCACGTATGCAGGCTAGGAAAGATATGCAGTTCCCTGCACAGACAGCTCCGACTGTTACCTCTCTCCAAATCCAGCAAGTAGTTGGGTGCCAGCTCTATGGAGGAGCAGTTCCAGCGCATGTCGGAGAATGTTCTACGGCAGGTCTTTATCACTTCCCGGGCTGCCTGGATGATGGTTTGCATGAGCTCCAGGTTGCTGCGGCACAGCTGCACCTGAGACACCACCAGACCCTCTAGCTGCTTGCAGTGCTGGGTCTGATTCAAAGCAAGGACAGGGGGAGTCTTGGACAGAGCTCTGCAAAAAGAAACACCAGCAAAGCCATTAGAAAGTTACAGGCCTTAGTTTCTTCTCTGTCAGGCTGCCCAAGAACCTCCTACAAACACTTTGCCTTTGATACTCTGTACCCCTCCTCCTTTCTAACTAAGGAAAACATTTCAATCCATTCAAAGGCTGTCAGAGAGCCATGTGCATTGAACAATGTAGAATCTTGGGGAATTCTTTTGAGCATGCTCAGAGCTGTCCTTACCCACATGCAGAATATGCAGCTGCCTAGGGCCCCTGAAAATTTGGGGCACCACTGGATCTTAATGTCCACTCACTCCCCTCTTCCTATCCCTGTTCTGTGGCTCTGCTTCCTGTGGAGAGCTTAAAAGTGAAAAAGGCTAAACCTATTAGCAGAACAGTGAACTTGTGAAAGAGCCATTCAAGTGGTAATGAAACCATTTAACAGGCATTTGCCATCCCCAGGTATGTGCTGTCAGGTTCTGATTTTACTGTGTTACTCTGCAGGGCCTGAGTTAAAAATTTGCTTTAAAAATATTTCGTTAGTGAGTTGCTGAAGACGATAAAATCACATCTCAAAAAAATCATCCTTCGCCTGCCCCAGGCTGCCGTCTGGCATAGAGGCACCAGTGTAATAGTACTGCGTAAGGCCCCACAAATCCTAAGGAGGGTGCTGGGCATGCAGAACCTGCAGCAGCGAGCGAGTGTCCCAGTTTGTACAGACAGACTTGTTAGCGAGGCTCATACTAGCCCACCAAGCTCCACCAATCCTGCCCCTTGGATCTGAGCTCAGGTGGGTAGCCCAAGCCTACATTGGTGCTGCAGCATCTGCACAGCTTCTTTTCCAAGCCAGAGTGCAAGGAGCACCAAAACACTTAGAAAATGACCCATATGTTATAAGATAACATATAACTAGATCTTCCTACGGCGTTCAGAAAGCAAGTTATGTAAGCCCCACTTCCAGGTTCTGCATTCAGAATTCATCTCACACCCCTGCTAATATTTGGTGCATCAAGTGAAAGGAAAACAAGGGAACTGATTATGCCATGCAGCATCTTTGGGCATGTGGTTCTTCCCTGGCCACTCACAGGTAGTCAGCTGAAGAACAGAGGATGGCTTCCTTTGTATCTTTATGAGCTACCTAGTGCAGCAGCAAATGTTCTTTATGATCCTAAAACTATTTTATAACTCACTCTGTCAGTAACCGGTGAACAGTCTTGCATAGGATGGCAATAGACTGCTGTAAAACATATTTCCTTCTAGCCATCTCAAACATTGTCTACACTGTCATGTTTTGTTGCTAAAACCTGCCTTTTGATGACAAAACAATGTGAGTGTTTATGCTACAATGAGACTTTTGTCGGAAGAAACACCCAGTTTTGGTGACAAAAATCTTCCACCCTGCGAGAGACTTTTGTCTTTTCCCCTCCCTTTATCATGAGCAAAGTGCCAGTGTGGACTCTGTTGTTTGTTTTGTCAAGAGAAGTATCCCACAATGCCTACCCAGGGAGTTGTGCTCAGTTTATGTGATCTCTGCTGCTCTGCAACCATGCACCCCTCCTCTTTCAATGCTTTGAAAAGTGGCTGATAGTTGAGTGAGCTGTTCCATTTGGGGAACAAACAAAAACCAAATCATTGGAATAGTTCTGTTCCGCTGCTGCAAGGAGAAGGCTGGAGAGGTTGCTGTACTGCTTTGACATTCCTCAGCATCCCTAAAAGCGCAGGGATCAGCTCTGCCTTCCCACAGCACTGCACTGTGGGATGCTCACCCATATTGCTTTGTTCTATCTATGGACTGGGGAGCTAGCAATGTCAACAATTGGAGGCAGAAAAAACCCAGTTTGTCTGGTTTTCACTTTTGGCAGCTTTTGCAAGTCGGCAACACTTTTGTCACCAATCCTTCCCAGTGTAGACACAGCCTCAGTGTGCTGCCTGTCAGTTTCTTATTACACCACCCTGTCCTTCTAGATGGATTTTGTTAATTAATGGGCACACCTATTTTATGTATTGCTCCTGCAGCTAACAGGTCCACAATTGAAACAACCAACCACAATTCTCTGTTTGTCACAACCTTCCTTTGTGCCCTGGGGCTGGGAATTTAGTTTTCTTGTGTTCCACTTCCCTAGTTGTAAAACGTGGACAATAGCAGTGCCCGATCTTATAGGGATGTTGTAAAGATAAACACTTTAAAGATCATGGGTAAGTAAACCTATGACTTGGGGAATCAATGCCCAACCCCACCCCCTCTGCCTGAGGTCCTGCCTCTTCTGCGCTCACTAGAGCCCACCCTACAACTGTGGCTGCTGATGATCCCTTCCCAGTCCCCTCTCCCAGGTGGATGCTGGTCCTTGCTCCTTGCCACAGGGAAGTGTCCGAGGCCCAGATAGCACAGCCCCAGTCTTGCCCAGCCCTGGAGCTCCAGAGAGGAGAGCTGGGTGATGGCACCCAGTCTCCCTGAGCCAGACCTGCCAGCTGGATCCCCAGCTATGAAACCCCCTTCTCCCTCACAGCTAAGCTGCCAGCCCCAGTGCTAAGCAGACAGAGGCCCCAGCACTGGGAGGAGAGGCAGCATGACACAGCCCCCAGCCTGCCTGCCCCAGCCTCTGGCACCGGAACAGCAGGCTGACGGAGGGGATGTGGCGGACTCTAAAGGAGATCGGGCGGGGCCAGGTGAGGCAGTTTGGGAAGTCAATGCCTTCCCCTGCCTCTGATACCCATTGCCAATATTAAAGACTATGAGGAACTCAGATACTATGTCAAGGAAGGCCAGGTAAGTAGCTTGGGCTGATAGATAGCATTCGGCATCACTTGAAGCTTCTGCTGGCTTTTCAAGGATAAGCCCCAAGCAGAGCACTCTGCAGACATCCCTGGGCAGTTTTCACCATGCTCATTATCAGGTTTCTTTTATAACATCCCTACATGCAGCGCTGGAAAATTATCTCATTACTCCTCACAGGCAGACAGGAGGAGAAGAAATATCTGCTATCTGTGCATCGTACTGAATGATCTGGAACTAGGTAATTGGTTAACACAGCTGATACGGCCTGGCAGATACCTCAAAAGCATATGATCTACTTAGAAGCAGGAACTGCCCTGTCTGAAGACTGGCACGGGTAGACCCAGAGTTAAAGTCAATTAGAGCTGCAGGTGGTTAGTAACTTGGAAAAACAGGCCCTGGGGGCAAGATCCATCCCCAAAAGTTCTGCCTCTTGGCATCTGATGTTTGGCATCCACTGAAAATTTGATCCAGAATGTCTATCAGTTGACACGAAAGTCTCAGGAACTGGCTCAAAAGAAGTGAGGCCAGAGGCCAAAACGAGTGTGAGATTCAGATCACACCTCATCAGAAATACAACAAGCGCGATGGCCACTTGGGAAGCCATATATTCCAAACAGCAACATACACAAACGTACTGGATATATCTACACTGTGGAAAAGATCCATGGCAGTGAGTCTCAGAGCCCAGGTCAGCCAATTTGGGCTCATGGGACTATTGGTTTAAGGTTCAGAACAGCAGTGCAGACATTCCTGCTTGGGCTGAAGAGCCTCTGAGATCCTCCCCCTTGCTCCAGCCCCAGAGGGAAATGTCAACACCGCTATTTCTAGCCCCATAGCAGGAGCCGTGCAAGCCTGAGTCACTTGACTTGGGCTCTGAGACTCCTTGCCTTGTGGGTTTTTTGGCAAGGTCCAAGTGTAATTTTTTCAGGACCAGTACAAACTTGAAACATGGGCCCTCTCCCACACACATGCCACAGTTTGTAGCCTGGGCTGAGCCCCAGTAAAGTGTGCCTCCTTTACACCTGTGGGCCCTAGGAGTGGGGCGGGGATGTTCTTCTGGTTTGGTTTGGGCTAGGGGTTTTTCAGTATAGATGTAAAGCAGCTCAGCTGAAGGAGTTCTGCAAGCTTGGGTTTGAAGAAAAAGGAGGCTGTCCCAACTGCCCTAGAGAGACCAGGTATGGAAGGTTAAATTCATTTAGCAAGAAAACAGGTGTGTCCGAAGTTTGAGGTTCAAGGCAGGACAACTTAGAATGGATTTGATATATGTTGTGCGATATGTCTGAGAAACCAGGACCATAGAGACATGAAAGGAGCCTGCTGAAATAAGGCATTGCTACAGATAAAGTGGAATTATCACCCGTGGGGAAGAAGCCACATGAGTGAGTGTTATGCAACAATGTGGAATAAAGCAAGATATTTATAAGGAAATGAAGCTGGAGCATTTCAGTGACCCAGCAGAAACTGAGGTCACCTAGAAAAAGAAATGTTGCAGCCTGGGGGAGACCCATCAGAAGATGAAGGGAAAGCAAAGGAAAAATGGTTGGAAAGCATCACAGGCTGTGTCAGAGCTAATGGAGCAGTGAAAGGGTACAACATGATCAGAGAGCTCACAGTGAAACGTGGTACCACGGCACTTGATGATATTGATGGTGACTTTTATGGATAAAATGCTCCCCAAATGACTGTGCAGTAAATAAGAAACTAGGAAAAAAAGTGAAAGGATTTGCACTAAGGCAAAGAGAGAGGAAGGCATTATAAATCCAAAAGAGAGGAACTGGAGGCAATCACTGTTTCTTGCTGAATAAGTTGCGCTCTGGGGAGCCAGTTATGAATAAAACACAGGATGCAGCAATGTATTTTGTGAACATCTCTCACGCTTGAGCTTCGTGCCTGAGCTTACGAGGATTTATAATTGGAAACATGTCTGAGCATCAGGAGGAAAACGAAGAGAGTAATGGAGACGGAAAAGAAAACTCAGATTTATTTGAGTCACTTGCAGAGAATGAAATAAATATTTATAAATCACATAGATTAGGGATGCAAGAGACACATTAGGTCTAGTGTGATGGTTCTCAACCTTTCTCGGCTCAGGTCCCATTTGTAAAGGTTTATGGCCTGTTGCGACTCAGTAAACAGCCTGGACTTTGGGGTAGTTTTGGTCAAAGCATACACCCTCGGTGGGAGGAGGGTGCTGGACCCTGCCCAGCACTCACCCTGTAGTGGTGGCTCCTGCAGTTCCTGTGTTGTGGGGCTGGCTGGGATGGACTCTCCGCCCCAGACACCGCAACATCTAGGGTTGCAGTGCCGCTTAAGTTTGGCTCTGCATCCCTGACAGGACCAAATTTGTGTGAGTGGCGTTGTGACCTGGTTTGTGGGTTGCAGAGCCACTCACTCAAAGTTGGCCTACTTGAGCTTCCATCATGACAACAGCAAGGGCCGAACCTGAGTGGTGCTGGGACCCCGGAGGCTGCTGGGAGCAGGAGAAATGAACCCAGCCAGCCCCATGGGACAGGAGCCAGAGGAGCTGCCATGTGACCCTTTGAAACATTCTGGCGACGGAGTGTTGGGTCCCCTCCCAAGCCATGGGAGGAGAAACCCTGATCTAGTGCCTGCCTCAGAGCCTGCAGGGCCAGTCAATCTCTACTGCGCAGCCACGAGTGTGTCCCCAACCAATCTAATTTTAAATAGCTCCAGGGACGATGCCCCCATGGGCTATTCCACAGTGTAACTGACACTTTGTGCTCCCTACTCTGCCCGTTTCCAGGGTCAGTTGTTGGAAAGCCCGTCTGTGCCTTAGAAGGATGCTTGTTTGCCATGTTGTTGGAGCCCGGTCAGTCCCAGCCTAGTAGAGAGACAAGGCAGATAAGGCCATGTGGTTACTGGACCAATTCCTGATGGGGAGAGAAACAAGCTTCCAAGCTACACAGTGCTCCTCTTTGGGGGACAGAAATTACCTCGCCCACCTGGTCTCTTCAGAAGGACACTGTCAGGTAAGGGAGGCCCAAAGAAACAAAACCCACCTTACCTGGTCCTAAGAGGAAGGCTACAGGGAGCATGGCTAGTGAAGAGGGGCCTGGATGGGATTTCCCTGCCCCCGATATAATCCCAGAGGTTGCAAGGTCTCTTATGGGTAGGTAACCCTGATGAAGGAAGGCTTCATGCTGCTGTGAGGATTCACAACAGGGGATGGCCTGAGAATTGAACAGCCCAAGTTTGCAATACCATCACTATGACGCCCCTCTCTCCTACATGGACTTGCACAGGGAATCCAGTGCGTGGGGTTTTCCAGGAAATTTTATTTTATAAATGTCACTTTTCACGATTTCATAATTCTAGCTGCCCTTCCTTTTACTACCCTGAACAGCTCTTCATTCTGCAGGATGCTGAGGACGGAGGGTTTGGTTTTTCTATTCAACCCTTCCCTTTAAATAAACAGGTTTCAAACCAAATTTATTCTGCCTTAAATAAAACATACTAAGGCTCTCAGTTGACGTTATGGCTATTGACAGAAAACCATAAACATAATTACCAGGGAAGTATGATGCATGCACAGATCATGACATTTATTTATTCTGTTAATTATCTTGGACAGTTTTAACAAAATTCATTTGAAAATATGAATAAGCTACAGTATTTAATGCTTTGGGAAGCATGGGCACACTCCTTCATCCCCTGGTACTTCTTGCATGACAAGGAGCTACTCACATGAGTAAGGGTTTTGCAGGATCAGGCTCGACATGCAGTACAAAATCACCATCTTTTCTTTGCTGAAGTCTGTTGCACAATTTCCCCTCCTTTCCTCCCATCTCTGGCCTAATTTTATTTAAATGTTTTTTTTATTTTTCACTGAATTTCAGGATGATTAAGGTCAATGTTTTTCTTTTTTAGAGTTCTCTTAAGCATGGCAAAGAGAAAGTTTTGAGGAAAAGCTCTGGGTTTGGTTTAAATCAACAGCCCCGGTACAATTTCACCACAGCCATGTTTTCCTAGATTGTAGGACTGAGGGAATGTTCTCCAGGTGGGGAAAGGAGAGATGGAATATCCTATCACATATGTTAGGATATTTTAGCGCCCCCTGGGCTCAATCCTGGGGCAGGTAAACAATATCTGACAAAGCTACAAAGCCGCACTGGCTCTTCTTGGCATCAGATGTGCCAACTCACAGCTGGCATTACTTCAGGGGAGACTAGGATTTGATGCCGATGGACTTGTGCTGCTGACCGTGGCAAACTTGACTCCAAGTCTGAAGGGTTTTTCTTCTTTTTTTTTTTTTTTTTTTTTTTTTACTCTATAAATGCCTCTTGTCTGTCTGAAAGGCCTTTAGTATTCATTTACCCATCGCAACAACGTACCAAGGGACATGGTGGTTTCACCTTCACATGCAGTCTTTAAATCAAGACCAGGGATGCCAAAAGACGTACTATATAGCTCAGCCTCAAACATAAATTATGGCCTTGATTCAGAGATTACTGGGTGAGGCTGTTTGGCTTATGTGATGCAGGCAGTCAGAGTAAATGATCATAATGGTCCCTTCTGGCTTTTAAATCTATGAACTTTTTGTTCCTTCAGGTTAAATGTTTTAAACAGCCAAGGCAAAAATCACTTGCCTTCCTTTGTTGAAGTTTGCTGCACACTGCAAAGTCCCCCTACTACCACTACCCTCCACACCCCAAGTGTAATTTTGTTTAAATCTGAATTCCTCTAAGCATGACAAAGAGGAGGTTCCGAGGGACAGCTTTGGGTTTGGGTTAAATCAACAGACCCAGTGCAAATTCAGGGGTAAAAAGGGAAGCACAAGCTTCAAAGCAAAACTCCCTTTGAGGGCCCAATCCTACAATATTTTCCCCCTGCAATTTATTCATTAGCATCACAAGAACATAGGAACAGCCATACTGGGTTAGACCAAAGGTCCATCTAGCCCACTATCCTGTCTGCCGACAGTGGCCAATGCCAGATGCCTCAGGAGAGAACAGAAAAGGGAATCTTCAAGCAATCCCTCTCCCGTACCCCATTCCCAACCTCTGACAGAGGCTAGGGATACCATTCCTACCCATCCTGGCTATTGATGGACCTACCCTCCTGAGCTCTAGCTCTTTCTTGAAACCTGTTAAAGTCCTAGTCTTCACAACCTCCTCTGGCAAGGAGTTCCACAGGCTGACCATGTGCTGTGTGAAAAAAAACTTTGTGTTGTTTGTTTTAAACCTGCTACCAATTAAAATCATTTGGGGTGCATCTACACTGCAGGGCTTAACTCAAAATAAGCTACACAAATTGAGCTACGTCAATTGCGTATCTTATTTTGAAATAAGCTATTTCAAAATAGGGAGCATCTACACAGGACTTATGTTGAAATAGAGCACTCTTCTTCTGACTTCCCTTATTCCTCGTACAATGAGGGTTACAGGAGTTGGAGTAAGAAGTCCTCCAGCTTGACAGTATTTTGACACTATTTTGAAATAACTTCCTGCTGTGTAGACGCGGACTAAGTTATTTCGGAATAGTGCTAGTTATTTCAAAATAGGGTTGCAGTGTAGACGTACCCTTGGTGACCCCTAATTCTTATGTTATGGGAACAAGTAAATAACTTTTCCTTATTCACTTTTTCCACACCAGTCAAACTTTTATACACCGCTAGCATATCCCCCTTTAGTCTCCTCTTTTCTAGGCTGAAAAGTCCAAGTCTTTTTAATCTCTCTTCATATGGTATCCGTTCCAAACCCCTAATCATTTTTTTGCCCTTTTCTGAACCTTTTCCAATGCCAATTTATTTTTTTGAGATGAGGCAACCACATTTGTACGCAGTATTCATGATGTGGGCATACCAGGGTATTATACAGAAGCAATAAGACGTTCCCTGTCTTATTCTCTGACCCTTTTTTAATGGTTCCCAACATTCTGTTCGCTTTTTTGACTGCCGCTTCACACTATGTGGATGTTTTCAGAGAACTATCCACAATGACTCCAAGATCTGTCTTGAGTAGTTATGCTAAATTAATCCCCATCATATTGTATGTATAGTTGGGATTTTTTTCAATGTGCATTACATTGAATTACATTAAATTTCATTTGCCATTTTGTTGCCCAATCACTTAAGTTTTCATTAGATCTTTTTGAAGCTCTTCACAGTCTGCTTCAGTCTAAACTATCTTGAGCAGTTTAGTATCATTTGCAAATTTTGCCACCTCACTATTTACCTCTTTTTCCAGATCATTTATAAATAGGTTGAATAGGACTGGTCCCAGTATGGACCCTTGGGGGACACCACTAGTTACCTCTCTCCATTCGGAAAACTTACCATTTATTCCTACCCTTTGTTTCCTGACTTTTAACCAATTATCAGTCCATGAGAGGACCTTCCCTCTTATCCCATGACAACTTACTTTACTTAAAAGCCTTTGGTGAGGGACCTTGTCAAAGGCTTTCTGGAAATCTAAGTACACTATTTCTACTGGATACCCCTTGTCCACGTTTGTTGACCCTCCCCCTTCAAAGAACTCTAGTAGATTAGTAAGACATGATTTCCCTTTACAGAAACCATGTTGACTTTTTCACCAACAAATTATGTTCCTCTATGTGTATAGCGATTTTATTCTTTACTATAGTTTCAACTAATTTGACCAGTACTGATGTTAAACTTACTGGTCTATAATTGCCAAGATCACCTCCAAAGCCCTTTTTAAATATTGGCATCACATTAGCTATCATCCAGTCATTAGGGATATGTCTAGACAGCAGGGCTATTTCAGGATACTGGAGGTATCCCGAAATAGCTACCCCACATCTTTTGAACGCACCCGTCATTTCAAATTTTTTTCCAAAATAATGGGCACTCTATTCCGGCATCCCTGTAACCCTCGTTCCACAAGGGTTAAGGGATGTCTCAAAATAGCATGTTATTTCGAAATTTGGCTCTGTGTAGACATGGCACATTGTTGTCACTTGTAAACATGCCAAATTTTGAAATAAGCTATTTTGAAATACAATCTAAATAAGATATGTAATTTGCATAGTGCAAGTTGCATATCTTATTTCAAGTTTAGGGTGCTGTGTAGATGCACCCCAGGTGAATAGTTCTGACTCTCCCTTCACTTATTCCACCTGTAACCAGCAGAGTTACTCCTGATTTACATCAGTGGGAGGAGAGATTCAGGCCTACTGAAAGGAAGAACAAGGTGCTTTTCCCCCCTCTTCTCTCTTGAAAGAAACGTTAATCTGAAAACTCTGGCCATTGAAATTCACTCCTAAGCAAAGGCATAATACAAAGCCAAAACACCAGATAATTCCCACACAAGGGTGAATTTTCTAATTAGGAAATGGGAGTGATATTTTTTGCTGTTGATTTCTGCAGACTCAATGCACCTTGTTCAATGCACAAGGGAGAGTTACCAGTCTTTAAAATGACCAGATGTCCCAATTTTACAAAGACAGTCCCAATATTCAGGGCTTTGTTTATATAGGTGACTGCTATCTCCCATCCACTCTCCCGATTGTCGTCACTTGCAAGCTGGTCACCCCACCTGTCTTAAGCCTGTGCAATGCAAGATGTGCAGTTGTCAGAGTGCCCTCTAGTGTTCCCCTCACTTGTCATAATCCTGAACAAGCAGCTTGCCAGTAAATTAGTGCCCCATAAGCAACTCTCCTGCTTCCTTGGAAAAACTGCAAGGCTTGATCACAAATCCTATCAATAAACCCATGGTCCTGGATGGCGCATTTCAACTCACGCTCTCGCAGAATGTTCATACATGTAGGGCTTGGCTGGGGCAGCTCCGGTGGACACGCATGGCACGGTCCCCATCTGCTGTAATGGGAACAAGGCCATGCACACCACTTCTCTGATTGTGAAATCTTATTTTGAACACACACACACACACACACAAAACTTTCCTCAGTTTAAAAAAATGTATAGGGAAATTTCTACAGAAAACAGATTCATAAAATAAAAATTACCCTCTGGGTGTATTAGAGAGAGAAGGTGGGTGAGGTAATATATTTTATTGGACCAACTTCTGTTGATGAGAGAGAAAAGCTAATGAGCTCTGGTAAGCCTGAAAACCAGTCTCCCTCCCCAGGAGAAGTTGTTCCAGTAAAAGACATGACGTCCCCCACCTTGTGTCTCTAATATCCTGGGCCCCATCCAGCAACAACACTGTATACAACCTATGGGTTTATAACTCTTTCTGAAAAGGCTGAACAGTAATTAGAGATCTGATCCTGTAAACACCTACACAGCTGTAAATAACTTTACACACATGAGGAATGCTTTTGCATTCAAAGGGACTACACCCAAGCACAATGTTTCTCATGCAAGTAACTGTTCTGCAAGGTCCAGACCTGATACACATAGGACAAGATCCTCAGCTGATGCAAGGAGGCAGAACTGCAAGTCGGTGGGCCTGTGAAGATTTATGCCAGCTGAGTTTGTGGCCCACAGTACCCATAAAAATAATTAGAATGATTTGCAATAAATAGCTACCTCTTGTGTTCTATTGCATTTTTCTAATTTTTTTTTTTACAGGAGATGGACAAAAGTAGCATAGAAGCCCTGAATAGCTTTCCACAAAGCATTGAACCTCCCCCCTTGTATACCACATTTTAAATAAAAATTCACTATCAAAATCAACTCTGAATAATTTAGGACTCAGCCCCGCAGTCACTACTCAGAGGAAAATCCCACTGGCTTCGGTGGGAATGGTCCTTCAGATCCAAAATTATTTTCATTGACACCAATAAAAATCAAGAGTGACTCCATGGCATGACACCAGCCCAACTGATCACACATTGCCCCATCCTCAGGTAGACAAAAACGGGGGGCGGTGAAAATGGAGACTGAAAACAACTGGAATAAAAAAATAGTTCTTTCTAAAATCCTAGCTGGCTGCCTTCCACTTATGAGAAATGCACTCAGGCTGTGTCTACCCTACAAAGGAAAGTTGGAAAAAGATATGCAAATTGCAAACCGCAATTTGCGTATCTTTTTCCATTTTTCTTCCAAAAGAGGCTTTTCTGACATTTGGTCCATCTACACCAGGCATGTCCAAAGTCTGGCCCGCGGGCCAAATGCGGCCCGCGGTCGGATTTAATACGGCCCCCCACTTCTCCCAGCTCCCCGGTGCTTTTTTTAACTGGCGCGCTCAGCGCGCCGCTTCGGGCCGCCGCCGCGGTCCCAAACCCTGCCCCTGCACTCCGCTTTGGGGCTGAGAGTGCAGGGACAGCCCCCGCTTCCTCCCCCTCTCCTGGCTCCCCGGCGCTCCTCTGACTGGCGCCGCTTCCGGCCGCGCCGCCGCCGTCCATGGCGGCCGCTGCGGTCCTAAAGTCCTCCGTGTAGGGCACGTCCGCAGCCCCGCTCCCCCGCTTGGCTACGGGTTCGCCCTGCCCCCGGGCTGCCGTGAGGCCAGCGTGCCCTGCGCTCTCCGCCCGCCTCTGACCCTGCAAGCCCTCTACCTTGGGGCTGAGAGTGCAGGGACGGACTCCGCAGCTGCTGAGATCAGGGACTGCCTTTGAACCAGACCTAGCCTATGTACTGCAGTCCAGATCTCAGTTTCACCCTTCACATTAGTGTAGGCAAGTTTTTTTTTCAATTGAGATGAATACATTGTAAAATCTCAGTTAATGTCAGTTGGTCTAAATCAGTTATAAATATATTTGGACACAACATGTATAGTTGGTGTTATGTCGTTTGCCGTTTGCAATAAACTTTGCATAAAATAGTTAATTTGCATTTAATTTTAATGGTTCAAAGAATGTCAGGCAAAATGGTCGGCCCTCACGCATGTTCACTTCATCAAATCTGGCCCTCTTTGAAAAAAGTTTGGACACCCCTGATCTACACGGAACATCCCTTCTTCCTCATAAAACAAGGTTTACAGCGATGCCAAAAAAACGTATCCGCTTTTCCGAATTTTTTTCAGAAAAGTAGATGCATTCATTCCTTGGATACAGTAGAGCTTTTCCGGGATATCAGAAAAGCTCTGTAGTACCCTCAGTCAGTTAGTGCAGATTTCCACTGGGTTTCGAACAGGTATAATTGGCGTATAGCAGTACATTTGAATGTAGTTCATTCTTCAAATGCCACTTCAATCTCAACTTTCATCTTCCATACTAAAATGTAGATTGGGGAGCACCTTTGGTGGGGAAAAGGCCATTCCTTAGACTGATTTTTCCTCACCCCCAAAAAGTAAGTTTAACAACCTAAAATGCTGAAAGCCCTTTTTCTGGCAGAGCTATTTCAGACCCCTCCAGCCTTCTTGGAGTGTTGATCTGGGTATCGTGTTGCAATGGAAGTTCTTGGAAACCAATCTAATTCCTGCCTTTGGAAGAGCTGATTTCAGCACTTGCTGCACACTCCTTTCCTAGGTAACACTCCCAAAGGAGTTGATGGGTGTATTGGCTTGGGCTTTGTATTAAGCAGATCACTTAAGCAGGTCCTTACCTTTAAGCACATAAGTATTATCATTGACAGTGAAAGCTTCAAGTTAAGGATGTGCTTCAGAGGCTAATCAGGGCCTTAATAATCAGTGAACCGGTCATACTGTGAACAGATCGGTTTTAATTTTATTAAACATCACTTACATCTCAATATTAATATATGTTATCGTACCCTGGTTTTTCTTGCATTCTAAGCATGCCTAAGGCTCCTCTGAGACTGGATACCCATTGTGCTAGCCTGTCTCTTCGATGAAGAGCTTACAGGCTAAATAGACAAGACAAAGGGCTGGGGAAAAGAAAGGGTTATTATCCCTATTTTACAGGTGGGGAACTGAGGCACAGAGACAAACTGACTTGCCTGAGGCATCTGAGCCAAGAATTAAACCTCTGTGTCCCCACCCAGATTAATGACATTGCATTTCATTTTACAATACATCATTCAGGACTAGCCCACATTATTTAATCTCTCTGTGGCCTTAAATTATATAAAAAACATTCACCGGCTCCATAGATGATTAAATCAGATGGGTGTCCTAGGGGGTTGTTGGTTTGTTTTGTGCTAATCAGCTAATTGATTGCTTATTTAAAAAGAAATATGTCACTCATCTTTGGTGTTTGCAAACTGTGCCAGGCTACTACACGGGGCTGGGGAAAACCCAATCCAGACTTTACAACACTAGCCAGTTTACAATCAGTGCTCTGCTCTTATAACCCTAAGGGGGAAAGGTTCACAAAAACATGTTATCTGTCAGCTATTCCCTTTGGCTACAGATTGGCAGCATTATCTTAGCAGCCTGCCCTGCTACTTCTAGTTTGTGCTGTGCCTGATACAGTGCTTTGTGGGAAAGAGTTTCCCAGCATTAGTCAAACCTGACATTAAATGCTTCAATAAGTGGATCAGGCTAGTCCAGTTCCTCCTTTAGTGTAAACAAGAATTGGACTCAAAGGATTTACAATTTAGAAATAAAGAATATATATATTGTTGTACTGGATCTGATTCTGCATTTCTTGAAATTAGTGGGACTTTCGGTGCCCTAAGAAATGCTGTATCAGTCTTGAAATGTCTTTGCAATACATCTGAAGCCACTAGTGCAATACTTGAAGCTGTATGCCAGTAATACAACGGCAAATAGGACAAGATTTTTTTTAAGAAATGTAGAAAGATAGATACTTACAGCCATTTTATTCCAGAGCAAATCCCAGTCTGTAAAATGAAAGACAGAAATATTGCAAGACTCAGCTTCATTTTTCCACTTTCAGAAGCAAATCAACTTTTTAAAAGGGATCTTCCCAACTTTCTGAACAATGTATTTCTTCTTTCAGTTTGGTGTTGTTCCTTTTTGGAGCACAGCAACCTGGAATCAGGGAGAAAGCACAAAGATACGGTTAACACCCAAGTGTTGTGAGGTCTGGTGACAGAGAAATTTATCATCCAAATTGCAAAGGAGTGGTTTATGAATCATGAATAAGTTCAGATTCCCTCTCCCCACCCCCAATTCTTGATAGACCCTTTACAGTCAATAGACAGACAAAATGTATGGCTTGAATTATGACTTGAGTTATAGCCTGACTGTATGTTTCTGGTTAACCCAGCATATGGCAAGAACTTCATTCTCTGTTTTAGTTCCTTCCCCACCCCACACTCTGTAAATCTGTTTGGGGAGAGAAGAAACACAAATCTCAGATCTATGTTTTAGCTAATCCTCTTCTTTTAGATAGATAGACAGATAGATAGATAGACTGACTTTCTGAAAAAGACACATTAAACAAACATGTATTGATCAATGGAGGTGCCCTGGCTCTGCAGATGTTTCAGTCTGTCTGATCTGTTACAAACAACTGTGTTTTGTTCCTTCCCTTCTGCTTTCATTCTCACCTCATTAACTTTGCTTCTTGCTTCTCCCCAATACACAAACACCTGGAGCGCAAGGAAAAACCGGCCACTCAGAGCAAACATTACAATCGGAATTGTCTCAAGGGAGCCTCCGGCAGCAAACAAAAGATGTCAAGGATCCTCTGTGCTTTGCTTTTTATGAAACAAGCAAGGCACCCGGACTCCTAAGTTCTTACAAGAGCCCTCCCTGTCTGACAGGGGCTAGCCCTGCTCCCTGAAAGAGTGGTAGTAATAAACCAGTAGGGATTCTTTCCCATCACTCATTCTTTAGGGTCTTCTTTTCTTCTTAACTCCAGTGTTTTTCGCAAGTGTGCCAAATGAAGGCCAGACTCTGCTCCTCTGAAAGTCAACGCGCAAGATTTCAAAAGCAGCTAGTGACTTTAGGTGCCCAAATTAGGCGCATTAAACACAGTGTGTGTGTGAGGGGGGGAGTGTCTGATTTTCAGTAACGACTGAGCACCCGTCCTCTTTCTCACCAGGCCTCTTGAAGGTGTCTCAGTGAGCCGCCCAAAACCTGCAAGACCCAGTATTCCCAATCACTCCTGCAAACGGTGGTCAAGGGCATTTCATAGGAGGAAGGACCGTGCCCCGTGGGTGTTAATCAGTCGATGGATGCCTGACCCCCTGCTCTGAGCCTGCCTGAAGCTCCCTTCAAGGGTCAGCTCTTTAATCCCCTCCGAGAGGGCTCCACTTTGGAAAGCCCTTTGAACATGCGCGTTCTCCCCGGAGGCGATTCGCAGCGCATTTTGCGCGTTCATTCTGGGTGTCCCCGTGGTGGGTCAGAACCCCCGTCCCCGTGACACTGCTCCCGGGAAAGCGGCGCTAGAAGCGAAACCCTCGGCTAGTCTCCTCCGTCTGCACCGCGGAGTCTTTGGTTTGGGGTCTTTTATCTTAAAAAACAAAACAATGGCCTTCTGGAAACAGCCACCCTCGAATCCTGACCCTGCAGGGGGCGGCCTGGGGGCTATTGCAGACCCCTTATCTGTCTCTCGTGGAGATGCCTCCCAGCACAGAGTTCAGGGTGAAATGTCTTAAGGGGAGGGAGAGAACTCACAGGGCTCTGCTGAATTCCCCCAGCCCAGATACGGACAGTCAGGACCGCAGCTCCGGATCAGCCGGTAGGACTAGCTTCGAATTCCCAGCCTCTAGCTCCGGAACAGGTTAAGTGAACAAATTCAGGGAAAACTGGCCAGGGGGAGAGCAGTTATCAAGCCATCAGACAGGCTGTTTGCAAGGGAGAAGAGCCCCGGGTCCCAGATGAAGCTAGCAGCAGGGAACTTCTTGTCTACACCCGACCCGTTTTATCCTAGCAAGTCCTGGTTTGCTTCGCCCGGGTACGTTGCAGACCAGCTGAAGAAAACTCGCCCGACAGAAAACAAGGCGCTGCGAGCGATTGTAACAATTAGCACCACACAAACCACCCAGACGTTCGCGTTCTAGTGTTATTGCCCCCATTAGTCCCAACCAGCGCCTGGGGTTCAAACTCCTCTGCAGAGGCTGCAGAACAGAGCACACACATCCCAGCCGAGCTGCTGTGAGTTGTGTACACGCACATGAAAGGTACACACGCCCGAAAGCGGCAAACCAGATAGGCACCGCGTTGCTCTGTATCTTCCGCCTTCATTGAGTATCTCTTAACAGTTCGGGTGTGCTGAACACACAAACAGCCCCCCCTCCACACACCTGTACCCCCAGTTCTAGCGCCTCTGCACACACACTCCACAGGCAAACACACCCACCCACACACACGCCCTCCACTTGTGAATGACTCTGGAACATTGAACATTGGAACATTCGCAGCCACTTTCACCAACATGTTCACAGGGTTTTTTTCCTCTCCCAGATTTCTAGTCTCCGAAGCTCTTCTTTCTTTCTTTCTTTGCAACACTCTGCAGTGTAATCTGCGCGGAAACAAACCCACACCAGGCAGGATCCCCGCTAGACCCGCCTGTCCGCTTTGCTCAGCTCTGGATTGTTTCCTTCATGTGAGGAACATTTCTTAAGCCCTTCGCCTTCTGAAAGGAGAGGGAGCAAAACCTGCCTCTCCCTAGCAATGAAAAATAACCCACGTCCCCTGACCAGTCTGAACGGCGAGGGATTAGACATTAATCTATCGATTCCACCACACGGAATCGCCTTCCTTACCTTTCCTGCACCAGCTCCCCTTCGCCTGAACCCCTTCTCCCAGCAAACACCAAGTGTTGCAGCAGCAGACCAAATACTGTAGATACAGATCCCAACACTGGAGGTCAGCCGGAGGTAAAAGCTGTTCAACTCAGCTAAGGGTGGACAGAGAAGGGGAGGGGAAGGGAAGAGCAACACAAGCCAAAGGCTGTGTGAAGAGATGCAGCGGCTAATGTCTGTCTCTCATGAGCACAGTGCCAGCTGCGCCTCTGCCTATGCCCTCCTTGCCTAAAGAACCTGCTTATATGGGTCCTAGTGGCTTTGATCTGTGGAGTGATGTCAGACTGCATTAGCATAACAAAGCACTCCGGATTTACTGCTTAAAACAGGACAAATGACTGTTTGATCTATTCAGGAGAAAGAATATTGTATTTTCCAGGGTTCTCCCTTTCAACAATCATCCCCCCCTAACGCACACACCCTCTCCTTTCTCCCTCCTCGTAAATAAAAGATTGAAGACCAGACTGCAGGTAGTTTCAGGGTCTATAGAAAAAAGAAGGGACTTTAAATTTCGGTATTGGGAGTTCTGTACCACGGATTCCACTTCATCTTATCACCAAGGCAAATCAGACCAACATGGAAATATTTGCTTTATACAAGCATTCTCCTAATCTTCCTGGAAAGCCCTACACCACAAGGGTTAAGTGGTAAAGATAGGAAGGTGGAGGAACTGGCAAAGGAAGAGTAACTAGGATAAGCTTCAGCTAAAGTCAAGAAGAAAAAAATTATGAGCTTTTCCATTATGGTTGGGAATTGGGTTCTGACTAGTTTGACTGTTGTGCTTCCAAAATCCCTCTTTTCTCTGGATTTCTGCATATGGATTCCACCAAATAGCAGCCTTGCTCAATGCAATTTGTCCCAGAAAAGTCATAGTAGAATTGCTCCTCCAAGAACACAATAACTCCTAAATGATAAACAGTTAATTATACATTTGACGTTTGATTAAAAAAACACAACACATTTTAGTTTAAATTGTCATCCTTTCCCTGAGATTAAAGGGTCTGTTTCGCTGCGGGAAAGATTAGGTGTATGAAGCTGGTAATTTCCTTTCTTATTCTTTTTATCTATTTACACAATTTAATTGTATATCTATTGGTTTTTCATATAAATGATGCAAACATGATAAAGTCCACACAATATTTTAGCAGTATATACTTTTTGGTAGTCTTTTTTGCATTCAAAATTACCTGTCTTTACAAATATGTGCTCTAAGAACTACAAAGAAATAATAATTAAATTGTTATTACATTATTATAATGAACAGTTAATGATTAGCAACAATAACTAGTTAATATTTTAACCGGAAACCTCAAATGTTACCTTTACAAAGGCTGACCAGTATTTACTTGCCTTTATGGCTGACTTCCCAAATAAAACCAAATTACATTTTTCATTTTGTTGTTCTGAACAGGTCTGTTAACTGGATTTCCTGTTCTTCTGATAAAGCTAAGAAGCTGCAATTAGACATTTGGAATAAAAAGCATATTATGTTCCCTGCTTTATTGAATCATACTGCCAACCTTCAGCTTTCATGATGCTCAGTTTATTTGATCTTTCTTTAATCAGTGGAAAGTTTAATTTTTTTTTACATCGGTCTTTTATCTTTCAAGCCAGTCTCAACAGATGAGGATTTAAGATTATTATATACTTCAAACAAGGTTCAAGTGACTACAGAATAGGACAGATCTGGATTTAGGAACCCCCATGTTTGCCATGAATTGAGAACAAATTGGTACAAAAAGGCTCTCAGTGACTATAATATCCACATCCTTTTCTTCCTCAGTCTAATTGCATGCTTCAGGTGAAAGAGGAGGGGAAGGAATAGTTAACAGCACATAGCATGGGGTCTTTGGACCAAATGTTTGAGTTTTAAAGTAGAAGACTGTCCGAGAGATATGCCTTTGGAAAAGGCTTTTGTATTTGATGCTGCTTTTATTCAAGCTCCTATTTTAGGAAAAAAATACTGCATTTAAACACATATTAGCACTATTGATTTTTGTTACCTGACTCATAAAGAATCTTGAATTTCTGCTCCAAACTTTCCAAAGCTGCTATATTACTTATTTATAGTCAGCATCTGCCACCACCCTTACAAAGAGTCTGTTTTGGTTTGTTCTAATGTTTTGGAGGAATGGGTGATAGGCAGTGGGTGGCAATAGGACAGACGGAAACACCTATTTTTCTAACTTCTTGACATTCTGCTGTCCTCTAAAAATGTGCAGATCTTCAGATCTGACTGTAAACAGGCTTGTATTCTGGATTCTCCACAGGGCAATTGCCCAGTGTAGCTAATGTGGAATAGCTTCCAGATTAAAACTGCCTTTCTTCAGTTTATTCGGGCTATAAAGAGACGTGGAAGATACTTGGATTCAATATTTTCCATAGGTTTTTCAGAAAAGGATTTAAGAAAGAATTGACCACAGTGAGTGCCACGATAAATAAATTACAGGTAGGATTTTCCAAAAGGATCCAAGCAAGTTCGAGACCCTACTCCCATAGAAAATCAATGAGATTTGGACACTTAACCCTAATATGTTGCATTTATTTTCTGCTCTAAAATGTATTAGTACAGAAGTAGAGCAAATATTCTCAGGAGTGCATATCCTGATAAATATATATATTGGACCCAGAGGGTTGGTTGGGAAGTGGGGAACATTGTCATTTTTTTTAATGAATTTTCCAATTAATTTGTTGTGCATTTTTAAAGTACACATGAAAGTTGCTGTATTGGAAACTGAATTTGTCTGGTTCTCTCTTAACACCAGTACAACAACAGTGCAAGCCTCTGTCTGTCCAGACTACTCCATCCACCTGCCACAAACCTATGTTGGTGAGGGGCATTTATTTATTGACCCCCCTGCAGATTGTCATTCAAGATCCTAATAAGTTTGCAGTGTTTTTTTTTTCATGCAAATTCTTGACTAGTAGAACTGAACTGAGATCACCAAACAACTTTTAGTTACTCCTGAATTAGAACCAGCAACACACACACACACACACACACACACACACACACACACACTCAATGGGATAACTCACATGGAATGTGCATAAGAATTTGCAGAATTGTGACCTACCAGTGTGAACCGTTCCAGAGCAGAAACCATGTCCTTTTAAAAAATCTCCAAAGCACTGTGCCAAATCATGGCACTATGTAAATGTTTATTATTTTGACATAGTTATGTATACTGTGATGGTGTGGTGTAATGGTTTTATCAGCATGCATGGAAGATGCTGTATGCTCCAAATGAGGTCATTACACACAACGGCCAGTTAAACATTTATTCTATACTACGGTGTGTTCTGCATATACCATTAGAAAAGAAGCTATTCTGAAAATATTTTAGAGAGTTTTGAATTTTAATGGGGCTATATTTTTCAAATCCATCTGCCTGTAAAGCCAGGGGACATAGTTACTATGGGTATAATTCTCATGTACACCAAGGCCACTTTACACTACTGGTGAGATGTAAGGAGAGCTTAGTGTAAATGAGAATTAGGCCCATCAGTCCAATCACACAGTCCTCTGAAAGAAAAAAAATTATGATTATTCAATTTTAAAATCTTTACCAAAGTACTTAAAATAGGTACACATACAAACGTCATGATTTCAGAGTCCAATGTCTTAGTCCATTCCAGGGCCAGAAGTGAGTGTAATCTCATATATTGTACATCAGTTAGGGAACCTTCCCTTTAGCATGACAGGTAGCACCTATTTATATCCTGAAGGGCTCATGAGATACCACACTTTTTAAATTGTCACTGGTACCAGACTGAATATTGCCCATCCTGGCTTGTACTAGTGGAATTTATGGTGAGAAATTTCACCTCTGTGGAGAAAGGGGGAGAACATTTTTGTGACCAGATTATTATTCAATGGTGGTTGTTGTGAAGTTGCTCACTGGGATACTAGGTTAGAATAAGTCCTGACAGAGACTGATTTGTAAGCAAAGTGAAGGGAAGTGGTCAAGGCAGATCAGGCCAGCAAGGTAGATTCTGGATGTACGAGGTTACATGGAAACTGTTTATCAGAGCAGTAAGAGCAGAAGAAGGACGAGAAGTGAGTGGGTTAGAGCCACGGCTTAGCCAGACAGGTCAGTGAAGGGTAGGTGGCGGAGGACCTGAAGGGGCAGCTGTTGAATTTCAATGTGATGCAGAAGGCAAGCCAGCAAAGGGGTGAGAGAGAAGATCTGGAGCTGGTGGTGGTCAGAGCAGTGGGCAATGAATACGGTTCGCATAGCAGCCGATGGATGAGGTGAGACTCAGAGGAGGGAGTTGAACAGGACCTGAACTAGGGCTGTGCTACTGGGGATGGAGAGGAACCAGCTGACTGTGGAGATGAGGTGGAAAAATAACAATCAAACTTGTCCCAGCAGCCATGGGAGGGAAGAGAAAGAGAAACTCCATGAGGGAGGGTAGTGGAGTTGCTGGCAGCACTGGAAATGGGGTTTAGGACGTGATCACCGGGCTGAGTTTGATTTGGTGACCAGTGATCCAGAGGACAACGGTTGAGGTGGGAGAGACAGGTCTCATTCCGGAGAAAGTTACATAAAGCACAGGCATGGGGTGTGTAGCAACAGTGGAAATGCTTGAGCCAGTAGATGGGGAACAGCGGATGAGAGCGTCCCATGAAGGGCTGGCAACTGTTAGGCACCTTGGCAGGGAACAGCTGAGAGCTCAGTAGTTCTGACTGTAGTACTTATGCCTCCCAGCAATTAACATAGTATCCAAGCACCTCACAACCATTCACATACTTACCCCACAACACCACTGGGAGGTAAGGCAGTGCTGTTATCCCCATGTTACAGATGGGGGACTAAGATACACAGAGATGAAGGGAGTTGCCCAGGGCCACACTGAAAGTCTGTAGCAAAGCAAGGAAGTGAACTAAGGTTTACAGAGTCCCAAGCTAACATCCTCACCATTGAACAATCCTTCCTCTCCTTGCTGCAGGTGGATTAGGTAGGTGTAAAAAAGAATGGGGGAGCGCAAGGGCCAAGGGGCTGGACATTCTGTTCCAGAGTTACGGAGCAACAAGGAATCAAGATCTGACGGAGCAGGAGACGCCAGTGACAAAGCCAAAGGAGAAGGATTTAGGGAGAAATACTCCCTAGGGGCATACAAGCAAGGGATCCTGGAGACAACTGATGCCTTCTCTACCATGCACCCTCTCTATCCGTCCTTTCAGTGGAGCAGCTGATGAGACTGTCTACACAGAAAGGCAGTCCTTCCCCAGGCAAAACGCCCATTCTGCTTGAGGCCTGCTTTACCAAACATGCTGCTGCAGTGCCCAAGAAAAAAGGATGGCAGAAAGAACAGAACTGCTTTAATTTTCTTATAAATACCTAATTTTTAACATGCCACAAAAGCACAAAGGCCTTATTAAAAGCCTTTTAGGATGAAAAACAAGGCTTTTGGTTGCTCCCCTGGGTGACTGACTCATTTGCTTGTAGATCTGCGTGGCTGCATTTTGTGAGGATGAAATGAAAAATCTTATGAAAGTAAACAGCACCTTACCGCTTGTGAGGTGATGGGTGGGTGTTCCCCTCTCTCTCTCCTTCACTCCCCCTCCCGCCCCTGCACCGGCCCACATGCTCTGGTATAGCGAAAGCAAAATTAAAATCCAGATATTCACAGCTCAGTATTAAATCTCCTAGAATTAAGTCAAGCATGGAGGTGAAAAATCATGTTAGAAATCCACAAGCTGCCTATGTTTTGAATGCTGCGGACCTGTTTATACTTTCACTCCGGTTATACAGTGGGTATAACAGAGCTGTTATTGTTTCCACCAGCATGTGTGATAAGAGAATAGAGCCCTTAGTCCTTACCTCTCAAACACCTGATTTTTTTTTCTGGGCATGGTCCTTCCTTTATTATTATTAATAGTTATCATTTGGATTGTTTTAGTGCCTACTCACAGACATGGATTCCATTGTGCTCAGTGCTGTACAAACACAGATAAAAAAAAGGCAGTCCTTGCCCAAAAGAACTTACAGTCTAAATATGAGACACAAGAGAACATCAGGTGGCTACAGACTGACAAACAGGAGAGCACAAGGAAACAATGAGAGTACCACTAATTTCCACAGTCTTTATATAGGAAAGAGCTAGCATGGTTGTTCAGAAAGCAATCAGAAGCCAGGACTCCCAAGTTCCTTTCCCAAGCATGCCACTGGTTCACTGTGGGTAAGAAATGTCATCTTACCAAGCCTCAGTTTACCTGTGAAATGGCTACAGTCATACTTCTGTAACAAGAACATTACCAAAGACTCAGAGGTGGAAATATGGGATTACCAGTTCGCAAGAGTCAAAAAGTCTCTTGAATAAAACCAAACCTCATAAACCTTGGGTAACAGATGCTTTTATATAACAATCCCTTACACCTTCCCCTTTTCTTTTCCCCTTAAATAATAGTTTTCCTGGGGAGCGGGGAGTTGTTTTGTTATTTTTTTGCATTGGTGGTTGTTTACTAAAGTGGCACTACAGTGCAATACAGCATCAACTCCCACCCCCAGTACACAGCTTGGGGAACAACACTGGGCATACCGGGAGTCTCCTTTGGGGCTAGCAAGGGGAGGAACCATCCACCCAGAAAACCAGTGAGGTCAGAGATTCCTGCAGCTCCTCTCCGCAGGACTTGGAAGCAAAGATGGCTAGTGGATCTCATCAGGGAGCGAACCCCTGTGAAAGTTAGCTCTGCAACATACCAACCTCCCCCACCCCATGACAGCTCCAGAAATCCTCCCCATGCCCACCCAGTGCACATGTTGTTCCCACAGTGGGCAGGGCTCTCCATGTGCAGTCATGGGAGGGTGGGGGTGACAAGAATTGACCTTCAATGGTCCACAGGAGTGTCCACAGAACAAGCCATACTGAAGTTTTGCAGGTTTATTCTAGAGTCCCTGTGAGAGGGGTGAATAAACTTTCAGCAATCCAGCCTGGTTGCCCAGGAGATGCTACACCACAAGCCCCCTAGTACAGATTAGCTCAGAGGCTCTGATGCTCCTCTCATTTACACCAGCACAATATCCCCAACTTCACAGATGGGGGAAAAGGGGGCAGATCAAGCTCTATGGCACTTGGCTGCAGACCATGCTGGCAAAGGACCTTCCGGCTTGGAGTCTGCGTACACACACATTCCACCCATGAATCAAAGATCCCATCCAGGCCTCAAATACTGCCATCTAGAGGTCTCCTTCCTTAATAAAAAACTCTCAGTAAAGGCTCACTCTCCGGGCGCAGTCTGAACGTGCCCTCGGGTGTTGTTCCTCCTGCACATGGAATCCCAGTAATCCCCTTTCTTCCTTGTTGGTGTGCGGTGGGTACACAGACCCCACCCCGAGGTGTCTGCCAAGCAGCTTGCAATGTGCTTGCACAATAGATATGCGCACATTAAAAAGCCCAACGTGTACTTCTAGGGGGTAAAAAAATGACTCAAGCAGTTGAATAAAATGAGACTGTGCAGTTAGAGTTGCCAATGAAAATATTCCCTGCCTGAGGTACAATTCTATGATTATAGGTGAGGAAGAACAACATGTCTCATCAGGACACATTTATTAAGCTTCAGTATCATTGGTAGTTTTTTGGTTTTTTTAAGGCCCCAATCCTTCAAGTTGTCTCCCGTAGCTGGATCTATGCATCTGTGGAGAGTTCCAAAGACTTTTGCTCACACAAAACTGCAAGGGGGGCCCTTACTGTTCAGAGTAGCCTAAAGGCCAGATTTTCTGGAGAGCTCGGCTCGCCTTTACACATGTAAATAGGGGCCAAGTTTCCAAAACAGCTCCACACCGAACCGGCTGAGTGTCTGTGAAAATCTGGTTATTTATTTTGTTGCCTAAATGGGAGTTGTTGAGCTCTTCTGCAGATCTGGTCCTCACTGTGAATGTTAAGCACATCTGGCTCCTGAACTGACTAGCTCCACTTAGGAAACCATTTTCCAGTTAGAACAAAAGTACATTTGTGGAGGGGAGAGGGGGGAGAGTATCAAACTTTTTTTTTTTCTACTTTGAAATCATAATCACTTTTTAGAATGGCTCGGTTAAATCTGAAGCCAGTTTTTCTGGCAGAATTAACCACCACTCCCTGGCCCCCCAAAAGATATTTAAATATTAGAATTCATGACAGGATCTTTATTCTAATTGCTTGAGCAGGGCCCCCGACGTATACACATATAAATTGTTACAGGGGCATGTTATTAATGATGGTTGTGATCTTGCTGTGGGCTCCATGAAAGCGAAATGATTGCCTTTTCATTATAGGATTGGGGCCCGTATTTCTCATGGGCAGTGTTGCATAGTTGGCTGCGTCTTCTCTTTCTCCAATGTAAAACATTCAGCGCCAAAGTGCAGGAATTAGAAAGTGGGCCAGAGTTTTCCTGCCTCAACAAAACATTCCTCTGCGTGGTCTACAGGGAAAACTGTATATTCCGTTGGAGGTAGGGGGAAGGTTAATGGAGGCCATCATCAACATATAACTTAAGGTGACAATAACTGTTACATGTGAGCAAAGCACTGTAATTTAAAACTAAATTTGGAACATTGTAAACTAGGAAATCTTTTCTCAGCTACATCCTCGTCTCTGTAACGATATCCTGTACAAGATAGGTCACTATTTGGTTTTCACTTGGAAAACTTCCTTACATTCGTTAGGAGTTAGCTTACATCCCCACCAGCATTGTTTGAGGCTCTGACTGCTGTCCATTCTGCATTCAGTCTTGCTCACACTGAGGTCAATAGCAAATTCCTGCTGACCCCAGCAAAACAGGACTGGGGCCTATGGGGGCAGACGGTCAAACATGCAGAATCAAGGCCAGGTTTTCAAAAGAAGTCAGCTTCCATTTAGACACCACAAATAAGTGGCCAGTTTTTTAGCTGAGTAGAGTCCTTTTGAAAACATGACCCTAACCTTACAATAGGGACTGCTGGGTGGTGAGTGCCTTTGCAAACATGCCCCCAGGGTTGCCAGGTGTCTGGTATTCTATCGGACAGTCTGGTTTTTGGGCCCTCTGTCCGGTAAAAAAATCCAGAAAATACCGGACATGTGCAATGTCCAGTATTTCCTGGATTTCTGGCTCGGCGCCAGACAGAAGCCTGGCGGGGGCTGGGGGAGTGGCTGGGAGGTGGGGCGTGATTGGCGCCGGGAGCCCTGGCTGCTTCTGATGCCTTGGGGAGGAGGAGAAACCCTGTCCCTGCTCCTGAGCGCGTGGTGGAGCCGCAGCCCGACTCACTCGCGCTTCTCCAGACCGTGCGTGGGAATGACGGCGCCTCGTGATCTGCACCTGCCTGGGTCAGTTCCACCCTCCCCACCACTTCCCCAACCCTTCCCGACCAGCTTCGCTGCCCCCAACCCCCTCCCGGCCACCCTTGCTTCCTGCCGGCTGGTTCTCCTCTTCCTGATCTCCCCTGGCCTGCCACGCTGCCCCCGACCCCTCCCCCATCTCCCAAGGCCAGCCGCACTGCCCCTGACCCCCCGCCTGCCAGCCCAGCCCCCCCATTTCCCCCGGCCAGCTGCGCTGTCCCCGACCCCCCACCCGCCAGCCCGGCCCCCCCTCCCCTGGCCAGCCACGCTGCCCCCGCCCCCCCTCCCAGTCAGCCCCGCCTCCCTCCCAGCTGGTTCCCTCCCTTCAAGTGTGTCCTGTATTTTTTCTAAACCTACCTGGTAGCCCTAGCCCCCAGCTGCAGATGCTGTGCTTTTGAAAATCAGGCCCTACACAAAGGCTAAAACACTTTGGCCCTGATTCCCACCAACCTGACCCAGAATAGCCATTCTTAAATATTCCCTACACTTCTGACTACTAGCTGTGCAAAAGGATGACAGAGAATGGATCACACAATAAATGCCCCATTCTGTTAATTCCCTCTGATGCACCTGGCATTGACCATTCTCAGAAACCAGAACACTGGGCTAGATGGACTACTGGTCTGACCCAAAATGGCCTTTCTTATGTTCCCTATCTCCTACTATATATTTGAGAAAGTTCGTCTGTCTATCTGTCTGTGTGTCCATCAGCCTATCTGTCTGTTTGTTCAAAATCTCCCCCTAAATGGGAAGAGCTAGGACCACCAAACTTGGTATGCAGCTTCCTTTTAGCATAACTTCAAGAAAGGTCAGGGTTTAGTTGTGGCTAGGAAAACTGGATGTGCCTGGAATGGGATTGTGACTCATAAAACCATACAGAAAAGAGATAGAATCACCAGGGAAGTGAAAGGGGCTGGCCAGGGGGCATATTCCCTGTCCAGGACTGCTCCAACTCTGAACCTCCCACCCCATAGGAACTCATTAGGGATGGTGCAACGGCTGATGCTCCCCCACCCCTGATTCATATGGGCTACGTCTACACTGGCATGATTTTCCGGAAATGCTTTTAACGGAAAAGTTTTCCGTTAAAAGCATTTTCGGAAAAGCGCGTCTAGATTGGCAGGATGCTTTTCCGGAAAAGCACTTTTTGCGGAAAAGCGTCCGTGGCCAATCTAGATGCGCTTTTCCGCAAAAAAGCCCCGATCGCCATTTTCGCGATCGGGGCTTTTTTGCGGAAAACAGTACTGTGCTGTCTACACTGGCCCTTTTGCGCAAAAGTCTTTCAGAAAAAGACTTTTGCCTGAATGGGAGCAGCATACTATTTCCGGAAAATCACTGACGATCTTACATGAGATCATCAGTGTTCTTGCGGAAATTCAAGCGGCCAGTGTAGTCAGCTGGCAAGTTTTTCCAGAAAAGCGGCTGATTTTCCGGAAAAACTTGCCAGTCTAGACACAGCCATGGGGATATTGATGGCTGTTCCTCCTCATCAGGTTGTGAGGGGAAAGTGCACAGTTTGCTGCATTCCTCACTCTACTTGGGGAGTGCAGGGGGCAGCTTAACCTGGATCTGCCCCAGCTGGGGGACATGCACCCGTCCCCCAGCTGTGCCTGCTGGAACTGTAGCAACCATAGAGAGGCACTTCTTACCTGGCCCCAAGCTCTTTCAGTGAGAGAGGGCTGGAGTAATCCTCTCTCTCCGGGGCAGCCTGCATACTGAGCCCCTCATCCCCAGCCCCAACCCAGAGCAATTATTTAAATGAGGCCTGGACATTTTCATTTTATTTTCCACAAAACAAAAATTAATTGAGTTAAGGATCCAAGCAATGCTGCATAAATCTTCCAATAGGAAATAATGAAAAAAAGCTGTTGGCCCTTTCCTAGTAACATCAACAATACTTCCACTGTTAGGCAAAAGTACCTTGACAATTTTGGAGGTGGATTCTTTTTATGACAGCTCAGATTTTTCTATGAAGCTGCATATGTGTTCTACTGGCTGAATTCAATTTGACTTTTTAGTTCCTGTTTCTGTGTACTTACAAAAATCGGATTATGCTGTTTGGTCTGAATTACACCCCTAAACATAAATATGCAAACATGGTCACAGAACCCATTTGGGACTAATTCACTTCTCTCTCACACACACAACTCAACTAACCAACCAGGAAGTGAAACAGAATATTGATGTATGTGTATGTCTATGACCTCACAACAAAGTGTGTAGCTATTTGTGTCTGAATGATAAGGAATCCCCTGCTTTCATTGTTCTTCCGCATGCCAAACATTTTCTGCATAGGAACCCACCAAAGCATAACATTTCTGTGGGCAATTTAAAGTTTCAGGGCCTAATTCACCACTGCATTTCTCCAGATTTGCCCCTACTTCTAGCACTCCTGTGCTACCGCTTGGATACCTTCCTGCTCTCAGGCAACACAGGCTACAGTACTATTTATTAATGTATTCACTTAATTGTGTGGAATCTGCAGAACAAATATTCATGAAGCTATTTTAACTCAGGAAATCTACTGGGTAAATATTCATGAAGCGTATTCTCTCTTAGGTGAAGTGAAATGGTATTTGAAATCCATCATTGTATCCCTTGAAAAGAAGAGAGCTTGACAGGAAAATTGTAGGTAATTCATCAAGGTAACATTTTGAGAAGAAAGATATGGGGCCTGTGTAGCTGTCCTTACTAGGCAACATTCCCCTCTCCCCACCCTCCCACCACTGAGGTCACTGGGCATGTTGCTGAGGGAAGGAGTGCTGACTGAGATCCAATGGGAGGGCGAGAGAGAAAAGGGTTCCAAGATTTCTGAGGTAAATCAAGAATGCAAAATAACAGTGTGCTTTCCTTATGTGCCAAACTCTGTAATATGTCTCTGGAGGACTCGGAAGACCTCAGCCTTGAATGGAGGAGCTGAGAAGGGAGCATATTGCAATGTAGCTCTAAAACTTGTTTGAAAATATGGATGTTGTGGACAGACCCCACCCTCTAGACACAATCCTCCAGCCCTGCCGTACGCACTGACAGATTTCTGTTGGGGTTTCACCCGAATAACAACTGCAGGGATCAACCTGCCCTTTATGAACTGACCTTAAGTTTAGAAATGCTGGGTCCTGGCCTTGCATCACCTGAGATATGCTTGTGGTGAGATCCAATGGATGTCACCCCTTCTGTGCAGAAAGGGAGCAGGAGTGTCTCAAGGCACCTCCTGTCTGCTCCCCTGCAAGGGGCTCTCCATGTAGTCCAGTGTCTGTGCATGAAGAGGTGAGGGAGGTGGAATTGGGCTGGGGGGGATGCACATCATCTCCCCACAAGCCCTGTGAAATGTCTCAGGAACAGTTCATAGAGCCCCAACTCATATTCACTGTCCTGTGGATGTCTTGCCTCTCACCCCTAGAGGAAGCCCAGAAGTTGTCCATACCAATATAGCTCTACTGGAGTTACGCTAGCAAGTACCCAGGGTGCAGTGCTTCTGTGCAGATGGCACTAGCTTCCTGCAGATAGCCCACCAACAGCAGCAGATGGAGCCCAAGGGCCTTTAAATCACCACAGGAGCCCTACAAGGTGCGCTCCAGGAGGCACTGAGGGCTGGCTGCCCTACTCCTGCCCCTTCCACCAGAGGGCCCACCCCTTCCTGGAGTACAGAGCTGTTCCCCCACACACACGTTGCCCAGGGGCCTGGCCAGTCTGTTAGCCTTCCTGCCTGCAGATCCTCGTAGCCATCCTCCTTTGTGGCTGCAGCTTGGTAAGGTCAGCGATTTAAGTGCCCTTTTGTGACAGGCCAGGAACGGACAAACTGTGCCAGTTATTGTGATTGTCCACGGCAATGAGCAAAGAACGAGCTCTCCTCTTTCGGAACTAAATGGAAAATTCATTTCTTGGGCACATGCCCAGTCTGCAATAAGGAAAGTCGTGACACCATAACAACTTCAGAGAGTCCAAGGCCAGAAGGGACCACTGTGATCGTCTGCCCGTTCTCCTGTATAACACAGGCCATCTGTCACTAGAGTTACTCTGCTGCAAACCCTTCATGGACACACACCACATCAGTGCAAAGTGGAGCACACACTCATGCACCTTACTTTGGTAATGCCAAGCTGTGACCCAATCTTTCTGCTAGTAACCCATTTGATAAGCACACCCCCCAGGACTTTGGTGCAAGCATGGGTTATACTGTATAATAGGCTACGTCTAGACTGGCATGATTTTCCGCAAATGCTTTTAACAGAAAAGTTTTCCATTAAAAGCATTTGCGGAAAAGAGCGTCTAGATTGGCACGGATGCTTTTCCTCAAAAGCACTTTTTGCAGAAAAGCATCCATGCCAATCTAGACGCACTTTTGCGCAAAAAAGCCCCGATTGCCATTTTAGCCATCGGGGCTTTTTTGCACAAAACAATACTGTGCTGTCTACACTGGCCCTCTTGCACAAATGATTTGTGCAAGAGGGCTTTTGCCCGAACGGGAGCAGCATAGTATTTCCGCAAGAAGCACTGATTTCTTACAGTAGGAAGTCAGTGTTCTTGAGGAAATTCAAGCAGCCAGTGTAGACAGCTGGCAAGTTTTTCCGCAAAATCAGCTGCTTTTGCGGAAAAACTTGCCAGTTTAGACACAGCTTATGGGTATATACCCCACTGTGCACCGGGGCAATGCATTTGTAATAGGGGTTTGCAGGCTTGTAGCAGTTGGAATTTCCTTAGACAAGGCCATAGCTTTCCCTCCACATATTCTTCACGAACACAGATAGTCAACACAGCCACTTGTAAACAAAAGACAAACCAAGTTATGCTACAGACTATAAAAAAAGAGATTGTTATAAGGAGTGTAGCGTAATTGAGAAAAAGTATGATCTAGTGGACAGGGCTAGACCTCAGGAAATTGGTGTTCTAGTTCTGCTGGGTGAGTTGCTTTGTTTCCTCTTTCATTGCTTGTCTAGTTATAGAGCCCTGTGCGGATACAAAATTTGCATATGCAGCTACATCTGTATCTGCAAAAATGATCCATGGACATTGACATTTGGGGATGTGGATACCCTTGGATATAAAGCAGTCATATCCACAGATTTGCAGGGTTCTAGATACAAAATTTGTGTGCACATCCATAGACACAAAAATGATCCATGGGGATCTGCATTCACACCTGTGGATGCAGATGCCCGTGGATATAAAGTGGATCTCCACAGATTTGTAGGTCTCTATTTATTTAGATTGTAAACTCTCTAGGGCAGAAACTGCTTCCGTGTGTATGCACAGCACCTAGCACAACAGGGCCCTGATCATTACATAAGAACGGCCATACTGTGTCATACCAAAGGTCCATGTAGCCCAGCATCCTGTCTGCTGACAGTGGCCAATACCAGAAGCCCCAAAGGGAGTGAACACAACAGATAATCATCACGTGATCCCTCTCCTGTCATCCATTTCCAAAAAACCAGAGGCTAGGGACACCATTCCTACCCATTCTGGCTAATAGCCATTGGTGGACGTTAAGTTTCAGAGGGGTAGCCATGTTAGTCTGAATCTGCAAAAGCGGCGAGGAGTCCTGTGGCACCTTATAGACTAACTGAAGTGTTGGAGCATAAGCTTTCGTGGGCAAAGACCCACTTTGTCAGGGTCTTTGCCCACGAAAGCTTATGCTCCAACACTTCAGTTAGTCTATAAGGTGCCACAGGACTCCACGCCGCTATTGACGGATGTAACCTCCATGAATTTGTCTAGCTCTTTTTTGAACCCTATTAAGGTCCTAGTCTTTACCACATCCTCTGGCAAGGAGTTCCACAGGTTGACTGTGTGCTGCATGAAGAAAAACTTCCTTTTGTTTGTTTTAAGCCTGCTACCTATAAGCTATTAACCTATTACTGAGGCTAACTAGGTTACTATTCGCTATTAACCTATTACTGAGACTTTAAGTCAGTGGTGGGCAACCTGCAGCCCATGGGCCACATGTGGCCCATTAGGGTTCTACGTGTGGCCCGCGAGACATTTTGTTTACCGTTGCCCAGACACAGAGTTGCCAGATTCTGTTGGTTTTTGTCTGTGAAGGTTTTTTTCTACCGGTATTACCCAAGTGACATGCACGTAAAGCAAGGGCACATGAAGTGAGATGCACACTGATTGCACACAGCATTGTGAGAGCTGTGTACTCCCGCCGCATCCAGTCAAAGCGCTACTCTGATTCAGTCGGCACACCCTATACATTCTAAGTACGCAAGCGTCATTAGCAAAACTACACGATACTGGGAGACGATGTTGGTTACGACAATCCTGCGATCCCCTGAGATGAAGGAGGGCCACTTATGTGGCCACTCAGTAGCCTAGGTTGCCCATCACTGCTTTAAGTGCTAGCAAAATACAGATAATCCTGTGTTTTTAAATACTTCTCACATAGAACTGCCTAGGGAGATGGCTAGAGCTATACTACTGCCTTTTTTGTGGCTATGATTGTGTTACCAGATTTGCCCGTTACTTTGGAATATGCTCATTTATTAGGGTTACTCTTCTGTAGGGAGGGTTGATAATTCTATCAATATGATGCTAGTGTCATTTGTGTTTCATATGGAGCTTTACTTCCCCCTTCTGCCAATTCCCTCCCAATGGAGTTCCCCTGTAGGACCTAGGTTTCCCAGGACTGGGTTCTTTCTACCCTAGAATCAGATGAACACCCCCACTCACCCCCATTACCAGAGCACGTCTGAGAGGACTGGTTAATCAGCGCTCATAAGCTGACCCCTTAAATGTCCCTGGACTCAGTAGGTTGGGTTGTACAGCAATGCCAAGCTGTGACCCTCATGTGCCCTTGGACTCAATGGGCTGAGTCAAACAGCACTGTAAGCTACTACCTCATATGCCTTCCAGGTTCAGCACATCCCTATCCCCACTTTCACACCATAGTTGTTCTGCCAGGAACCCACTTGATGAGCAAACTCCACAGGATTTTGGGGAGCTACAGGGGTATTTACCTTAGGTACAAGGAGCAATGTTGCAGAGTGAATGAGGAAACCAAAAACAACACCTCTGAGGGGTGGGGAGGTGAAGAGAACCAAAATAACCATGTAAGTTATTTATTTCCAGGTAATAACCGTACAAAGGGAGCCTAACAGAAAACACAATATTAAATCTAGCCTTAAATCTGATTGCTAAAGATAGGGCTAGCATACCATAACTGATCACATAAGGCACGCTGAGATGCACGCTGATTGCACACAGCATGCCCGCCGCATCCAGTCAAAGCGCTACTATGATTCAGTCAGAACACCCTATACATTCTGGCTGTGTCTAGACTGGCCAGTTTTTCCGGAAAATCAGCCGCTTTTCCGGAAAAACTTGCCAGCTGGCTACACTGGCTGCTTGAATTTCCGCAAAAGCACTGACTTCCTACTGTAAGAAATCAGTGCTTTTTGCGGAAATACTATGCTGTTCTCATTCGAGCAAAAGTCCCTTTTGCGCAAAACTTTTGCGCAAAAGGGCCAGTGTAGACAGCTCAGATTTGTTTTGCGCAAAAAAGCCCCGATTGCGAAAATGGCGATCGGGGGCTTTTTTGTGCAAAAGAGCATCTAGATTGGCCACAGATGCTTTTGCGCAAAAAGTGCTTTTGCGCAAAAGCGTCCATGCCACTCTAGACGCTCTTTTCCGCAAATGCTTTTAACAGAAAACTTTTCCGCTAAAAGCATTTGCGGAAAATCATGCCAGTCTAGACGTAGCCTCTAAGTACGCAAGCATCATTAGCAAAACTACATGATACTGGGAGATGATCTTGGTTATGACAATCCTGCAGTCCACTGAGATGAAGGAGGGCCACTCATGTGGCCACTCAGCAGCCTAGGTTGCCCCTCACTGCTTCAAGTGCTAGCAAAATACAGATAATTGTATTTTTCTCTTGTTTATAATTCAGGAGGCTATATGTAGAAAAAGAGATGGATCTCACCATACTGTGAATCTTGAATTGATCAGGGTTCCCAGGTGGTGATGGTAGCTGGGGATACAGAGTGATGGAGACAGGCAGAGCAGAGCCTGATCAGTCAGTAGAAGATGAAGTCTCAATGGAACTGATGCAGATTTTAGATCAAGGCATCAGAACATTTTACTTGAGCATGGGTAGGGGGTTTGGTAGACAAAGAACAGTAGTTCAAAGGAGAGCATTAGATTTACTTATGGGTAAACTGATGTTTTGGGGAGGATAACAAAGTTGTTTTATTTAGGCTAGACCAGTGGTGAAAATAATGTAACATTTCGTATAGGTTCTGTCCTATTGCAACCTGGGTCCCTGCCAGCTCTTTCAATAGCTCCCTGCTGGCTTTTGCTACAGATCAGCCAGCTCTTGCTGGAGCTGCACACTAGGGTGCACCCACTTACTTTCACCTTTGGGCTAGACTATAAAAACTGTTCATTCCTGGCTATGGGCGGTGTTCCTTCGAGGTAGCTCACATTGCAAATCGGCAGCTTCAGTATTTGGATACATTTGGTGTGAATACTGCTGAGCTGGGTGTGTGCAGGCCTAGGCTCATTAGCATCTGGAGCAGAGATTTCCCATCAGGCTATGTTTCCCTGCTTTTTGGGTCCCAGAGTTCAGTGCAGTTCTTGCTTTAGACTTTCTGTTCTCCATTCTGTATGCTAATGGAGATGCCTTTCTGGCCCATCTTGGATGCAGAGGAGGCTAGGGGAATTTCTGGAGGGGGTTTAGATGTGACTTTTCATTGCTTTTTGTAAATCTCTCTTCTGATTGGCTTTGGTTCAAGTGGAGACAGGGAGGAGGGGGAGAGGTCTTTTGTGAGTCGGACAGGCTGGATACTGTGCTCTGGTTCCACAAAAACACAGAGCTGGTAGGTAACATTATATTTAAATGGAATGTGTGTATACAGCCGATTTGAAACAAGTCTTTTCTCTTTTACTGCCCTTCGTCTCTGAAGGCTTGATCCTGGTAAGATGTTTCCAAAAGATAAGCCACAGCTCAAAGGGCTTGATGCTTTCATTACTCAAGTAGAGTCCTTGGTGCAGATCAGACTAGGTTATCACAGTAGTCCCTTTGGCCCTGAAGTCAATGGTAAAGAACTATTGACTTCCATGGGGTAGGATAAGGCACTGGAAACTCATTAAGAGCCACATACTTGGCTGGCTCTGCCAATTTACATCCACTGAGAATCTGGTCCTAACTCTAGTCTTCCTTGCAGACACACGATACCAAAAGTGATTTATGACTTGATGTTAACAACGTCCTTAAATTTGCCACATTCAATGTTTTCTTTTTTTTAAGTAGACAACTTTGTCATTTTAATATTTTTCAGGACAACTCCCATGTTATTCCAGTTAATAATGTTTGTGTTACTCACATTCGTGTGGTCTTATTCTCACGCTTGCAAAAATAATGCGTAATTGCTCCTTTTTTGTTTTTGTTTTGGAAAGAGCTTTGTGGCAGGGGAGGGGAGGAGTGGATGATCAAATGTTTGTTTGTGAAACAGAATGCACTGAGACAGACATAGAAATGACAAGCCAGACATTAAAGCACATGTGGGAGAAAGGTTCTTTAAACTAAAATATAAAAATAAAAATGAAAGATGGAAAGCTCTGCTCATTCCACCAGGCCAAAAAAAATGGGGGGGAGGAAGGAGGTCTGGCAAGAAACAATCTGAGAAAGTGTCTAAAGAGTTGGAAGAAGGTTCTGCATCACATGTCAGCGCCAAAAATGTGTTTAGCTACAAACAGCGTGTGATGCATTGCAAAATGTTTCACCAGGAGATAGAGAGAGGCTGGGATGGCTGGCATGAGGAGTAAAAAAGGAGAGGTTTGTTTCAGGAGGCCTATCTTTAGTTTTCAAACAACAGCTACTAAAATATCTTGAATGCTGTGCCTCCCCAGAGATGGAGAGCTTTAAAAGCCTTGCATGGAAAAGCTTTTTGGGGGAAACGTAACCTAATTTTAAATTATCGTGGAGTTAGGCTACTGCACTATTGTTGGCATTTATTTTTTAAAGCAAAGATAAGGCCTGATTCAAAGCTCAGTGAGATCATGAGACTTAAGATCTATGCTGCATAAAAAAGCATTTAAACCTAGCCATCAATAAAGCCTCTTCCATTAAAGTATAGATATTTGTTTTTATGTATTTAATCAGGAAAGTCAATTGAGGCCCATAATTCTCTGCAACAAGGATGTGCCGGCCAAGACAGCAGCAGATAAAGCCTGGAGGAGCATAAATCATAGCTTCCATAAGTCATTTTCAAGAAATAATCAGCAACTACGCCAATAAAATTTGACCGCCCTTTCTTTATTGCATCATTTGCTGCATTCAGTTTCTGCCAGAGCCACTGTAATTTCAACTCTGTATTATTTAAGGCAGTGGTCACCAACCAGTAGATCAGGATCTATTGGTAGATCTTGGAACCTTTGATAGGTGATCCTGGCAGGTTTGGCCAGGAGGTTGTCAAGTGCCGGCACTTCATCTGCCCCTCTCAGCACTGCCATGCTGCTCCTGCCCTCTACCTTGGAGATGCCCCTCGCCCCGGTAACCTCCTGCTTGCTGCGCAGGGCACAGGAAGAAGGGGGGGGTGCTGATGTCAGGGTGCCTCTCCCTCCACCCTGTACTCCATCTCCACAGAGCAGAGGGGGGCAGGGATGGAGAGTTTGCTGGCTGCTTTTGGGAGTGGTGCAGGGCCAGGGTAGGGGTGAACCTGCCTTAGCCCCCTGCACCTCTACCCAGAAGCCACCTGTGGTAAGTAGTGCCCAGCTGGAGCCTGCATTCCGAACCTCAGCCCCAGTCCTGAATCCCTCCTGGACCTCAAACTCCTGCCCCCAGCCTGATAAAAGTGTGTGAGGATGGGAATGGAAGGATGGAGTGAGCAGGGGCGGGGCCTTGGAGAAGGGGTGGGAAGGAAGTGGGGCAAGAGTGTTTGGGTTTGAAGTGGATCCTGGATTGCACTTAAATTCAAAAAGTGAGCTCATGCTTAAAAAGGTTGGAGTCCACTGAATTAAGTGATCCTAGAGGGGGTGAATTAAACCAATCTGGTCACCTAAGGTAGATTATGGATTTGGAACCTGAGGGCAGTGTTTCCTGTAACTTGTGTCCTTGTGCAGCCACTCGGGAGAGATTCAAATGCCTCCCAGCTGATTAGCACAATGCCCACAGCTAGGTTTTAGTGTTTCTACTGGTGGTGCACATTTGCACATGCGTTGGGGCACATAACATTTATTCTGCACATGGATGGAAAAAAAATCCACACATGAATGGAAACGATTAGAAGGAACATTGCCCGAGGGCATCTCCCTTGCGGTCAGTACAGAACTGTTCTCCACAATATACACAGTATCACTTTGTACAGTGTAATTTGAGTTGATCAGTGCATACTAGGTGTCACTCTGTGTTTGGCCGACACATTTATTTTCCCTTTCTCAAGGCTGTAAAAGGTTTTATCAAGACACTGACCTTAAATCCTCCCCCTTTGCAGAGATGGGATTTGACAGTTGGTTGAAGGGGACACTTTTTTTAACACAGTTTGTTTTGACAGACAGCCTTACTCCTCCTCCAATGGAGGCCCTAACCTGTATTGATAGTTGATGGCACAGACCACTGCAGCAGCCTTTTTTTTTTTCTTTTATAGTACCCCGCAGGATAATGCCAGTTTATAAGTATGTTACAATGGCGCTGTTCCTGCTACTATGATTAAGGTTCTGTCATAATTTCCATTATAAACCCCTGTTTTTCTGGGGTCTATAATGCAGCCATAAAAAACTCACTCTGGGCTGAAATTCAGCTGCAAAGTCTTGGAGAAAAACCAAATTTGATTTAACCCTCAGAATACGGAGCAGATCTCACATGGATTATTTCTGGGGACTAAATGCTTTAAGTGCCCCGAGACCAAACTGCTTTGTGCACTAGTGAGGGAGGGCAGGCAGGGTATGATCTTGCTCAGTAGCACTGCCTCCCAGCTGCCTAAAACCTTCTCGGATCCCCCACACTACGCACCCACATGACCTGCCTGGCCCCCAGCTGGAAACATTCCCCATCCTCCCAGATGAACGACCCTCTGAGCCATCAGTGCCTGAGTCCTTTAGTCCTGAATTCTTTACCTAGCTTTGAAGCTGCTGACCTTTAAAAAAAAAAAAAAAAAAAAAAAACCTCCATTGCTATCAGTTTAGCAACACAGGCCACCCAAGAACACCCGATCCCAGGCTCCACTCTGTTCTGGCCTCCCTGCTGAATACCAAGCCAGATTCAAGTCCTTATTTTCACACCTCTCCATGGGATTGGTCCAATTTACCTTCAAGGACTGAACTACCCAGCAGAACCAATAGAACTGTCAGCATAGATGGGTGAAACTCGTATGTTCAAACTTTGGGGCTTTATTCCCATGTCAGACAGCTGGTCTATGAAATCAGCCTGACTCAGTTATTAGTTTGTAATACATGCATTGCTGTAATTTTCAGGGTCCAGGACTCCATTGTTCTAAGCACTGCATATGAAAAGAGATAGCACCTCCTGCAGCGCTTCAGTTTTCCTTATAGGCTTCTAATTCATGTACTTTGACTGCAGCCAGCCCACATTAGGAAGACCCTGCTGGTATAGCTATGCTAGCAAAGCAGTCACAGGGTGCATGTATATCAGCAAAAGGACTTTTGCCCATATAGTTTATGGGCAAAGTTTTGCTGGTATAACTGTGTCGACACTAAGGATTTTTCCAGTCCAGCTTTGTCACTTAGGGATCCCATCATGTCATAGCTCTGCCAGCAAATGCTTGTAGAGCTGAGCTTCCTCTGAGCTCCGACCAGAATACAGAATTGTCCAGCTGCTAGGGTGCTAAGTTAGCAGACCTGTGTTTAATTCCTGGTTGTAACCGTGGGCAAGTCACTTAACCTCTCTGGGCCTCAATTACCTATCTGTGCAATGCGGGTAATGCAACAACTTGCCTCACAGGAGACTTGTGAGGATAAACTACCCTGTCTGGGATTTTTTAGTTGGAGTTGATCCAGCTTTGAACAGGGGACTGAACTAATGACCTCCTGAGATCTCTTCCAATCCTAATCTTCTATGATTCTATCAATACATTCAAGATTGTGAGGGGCTGATATTATTGGTAGTGGGTGCCACATAGGTACCTAACATAGTACAAGGTGGCACAGCAGAATACATTTGCAATCCAACAGATCAATCATGTGTGGAATACAACCGCCTAACAATGCACTCATCCAACAGATGGTAACTGAGTTAGGATGTATTCTGCCAACTGTTCACAAAAAAGGGGTATTAAAAGGATTTATTGACAAAGCAGATTCACAACCCAGGACAGTGACCCTGAAGAGAGGAGGAATGGCATATTCTTCCATTGGGGTCTTTGGTAATAAAGGTGTTTAAAAATTAAGTGGAAGCGACACAAAAACTGTATGTGAAAGTTATATGAAAGTGGGGTTTTACTCAGAAAAGTGATCATAAAAATGGTATGGTGGGATTCTGTATTTATGATGTCTCAATGACATCATAGCCACTTTGCTCACTTTACAAGGAAAAAGTTGCTTTTTCTTAACTGCCCACGCTACAAATTCAAGCTAGGATGTGTGAATCCAGATGTGCTCTTTCTGGCTCATGTATCTTCTCCAGTAACACAGAGGGCCTGATTCTCCACACTGCACAGGCTTACAGTTCTTCCCAGGGTGAAAAAAATCTAGCCAAGTTTCTATAAAGTGAAACACAAAGCATAGATTCAAACATACAGGGCAGTGGATTGATCACTACCTTACGAGTCAAGCTGCCTGGTTCTACTCTTGGCTCTGACACTAAAGTGTTACGTGATGCTGAGCCAGTAATTTCATGACTTTGATATCTCTTTAGTACTTATATGGCCCCTATTCCTGTACAGGTTGAACCTCTCTAGTCTGGCTCCCTGGGGACCTGACCCGTGCTGAACCAGAGAATTTGCCAGACCATGGGTGGTCAATATTGTCTTGCAGCATTATCAACTCTTTGGGTGAGTCTACACAGCACCTTAAACTCGAAATAAGATACACAACTTGCTCTATGTGAAATAGTGTACCAGTTATTTCGAAATATATTTTGAAATAACGGGAAGCTTGTGTAGACACAGGGTAGCTATTTCAGAATACATCTAGAACAAAATACAGGACTATGTAGCACTTTAAAGACTAACAAGATGGTTTATTAGATGATGAGCTTTCGTGGGCCAGACCCACTTCCTCAGATCAAATAGTGGAAGAAAATAGTCACAACCATATATACCAAAGGATACAATTAAAAAAATGAACACATATGAAAAGGACAAATCAAATTTCAGAACAGAAGGGGGATGTGGGAGGGGGGAGGTAAATGTCTGTGATCTAGTGATATTAGAGGTGACGATTGGGGAAGCTATCTTTGTAATGGGTAAGATAACTAGAGTCTTTGTTAAGACCCCGGCGTAAAGTGTCAAATTTTAGCACACCAGACTAACACAGCTACATTTCTATCACTAGACTACATCTGGTATCCCGAAATAGCTGTGCAGTATAGATGTACCCTTCCATTGTTTACTGGGCTCTTAGAAGACATTTAGGGATAAATTAGAGCTAAATAACAGTACAGAATACTGAGAGACAGGACTGGTGGCTTTAAACAAACTTTATGGGACCTCGGGAAACTTGGCTGCACCCATGGTAGGTGGACATCCAGCTAACTAAAATCATGTTGGACCATGGATAGTACCAGACTATAGAGGTTCAACCATGGATAGTACCAAACAGTTACTGTTTCCCACTGCCCTTCATCTGCCATGCCTGTTAAGATTCTAAACTCTCTGGGGGCAAGAACTGTCTCTCAGGCCAAATCACACTAAAACCTCTGTCAGCACAACAATGGTGGTTAGGGGCAGTGTTCCCTATAAGCTGAGCACTTGGGCAGCCGCCCATGAAAGATTCAAATGCTGCCCAGCTGATTGTCAGAGTGCAGTCAGCACCATGTGTTTCTACTAGTGGTATACATTTGCACATGCCTCAGTGCACATAACAAAATTTATTCTGCATGTGGATGGGAAAAATTGGTTAGGGATGTGATTTTTGGTGGCATTTCTATGCCAGCAAACGCTGGGGGTGCAGGAGCAAGATGGGGGTGCGGAGTCTGGATGATGGGGGGGCGCTTTCCTGGCACAGCTCCCCGGGAACACATATGGCTCTGTGTCCCCTGCTGTTCCTATTGGACATGATTATGGCCAATCGGAAGCAGCGGGGGAAAAGCCTCCATGCAGTGCTTTGCTGCACTGCCGTTTCCCTAGCCAGAGGGGGAAGGAGGGGGAGCAGCAGTGTGTGGAGCCACTTCCTTCCCCCACCAAACAGAGCCTGTGGGTCAGATCAGGCTCTGGCTTGCCTGACTCCAGCCCATGAAGCTCGGGGCTCTCTCCACACACAACAGATCCGGCCCTGGCCGTAGGTTCCCCTACCCTGGAAATTATAGTGATGTTTGAGAGCCCTGACTTTGGTCTTGTGTGATTCCAAGCCAGATTTCCACTGAGCCTGCAATAGTCATTATACCAACCTGCCATCTGTTGAATCACTCAGAAACACACACAAAAACACCCTACCAGAGAGCTACACACAGTGATGCACAACACACAGGGTCAAGGCTATATTGAGAAATATACCCACTGACGGGGGAAGGGGGACAAAGACAAAAGGGGCAACTATCCTAGGGTCCAGTGATTTTAAAGGGCCAGGTCTTCCGAGTGTCAGTGATGCCCACTGCTGGAGCACCATGTGGAATGCTCCAGACAGCTCTATGGGGGTGGGGGAGTACAGAGCGCTCTGGGCAGCTCTAAGGGCTGTGGAGGCTGCCTAGATCCGCCCCTTCTACCCAAGGCGCTGCCCCTTCTGGGAGCGCAGAGCCAGCCCCTCATCTTGCCTAGGGGTGCACCATGGCTGCCAGCTCCCCTGTTAAGAAAATGTGCACTGGTGTTAGCACGTCAATTTAGTTACACCGGTCCATACTTTAGAACCTGAGCTAACGGTAGCTTCACCACTTAAGAATTGTTGTCTTTCATGTCAACCCACCACTGATGCATGCTTTCGATTTCCTGACTGGGACTAAAATGTAAAATAAAGTGGGAAAAATGAATTCAAGTGGGTAATTTCGAATTGAAAGAGAATGCAATGTTACGTTAGAAAAATACACAGACTCTACAAACCAAACCAGGGCTACACTAGCGCACTTACTGTGTCATAGCTGCACCAGTGCAGCAGTTGTGCTGCTGTAATATTGCTCTGTGCCAGTGCTTCTCAAAGTGCGGTCTGCAACCATCTTGCAGACGGGCCACGGGCGTGGCTGCTCCTCAGCAGGGAGCACACGCAGGCACTCCAACTCTGCACTCCCCTCTGCAAGTTTGGAGTGTCAGTGCCAGCGTCCTGCTGTGGGAGGGGTAGCCCCAAGCCTCACAGACTGGTTCCAGTTTGCTGGAGTAGAAAGTGACTCCATGCCCTGTTGTTTCCTCTCCCTCTGCCTGGGGGAACAGTAGAGCAGGAAACCTCTCACCCGAAGGCTTTCCCTCTGCTCCCATTGGCTGGAATCCTGGCCAATGGGAGCAGTGGGGGCAGTGCCAGGAAGTGGCAGGGGGTTCAGAGCCAGATAAGTGTCCCCCATTCCCCTCATGTCCAGACCTCTACCTCTATCCTTCTTAAACACACTCCTCCAACACAGACCCTCCACCCCCATCCCACTCCTGCACCCTCCCTCCTGCACAGACCCCTCAGCTCGCTCCTGCACCCTTCCATCCACCCAGCCCTTGCACCCCCACGCTCTCCTGCACCAATTTTGTCAGCATAGGTAGCTGGCTAATAGTCCATGGAAAGGTCTGCATTGGGTGGAATGGGCCATGAGCAAAAAAGTTTGAGAACCACTGCTTTATGCTGACAGGGGCACTGTGCACTTGAGTGCCTAGGCTGGCGAAATGCGTCACTTGGGGTGTTTTTTTCACATCCTTGAGTGATGTATGTTTTGCCAACATTAGTAGTAGCGCAGACAACCCCTGAGTGAAGTTACAGTATGCTCCTATCCTCGCCATCGACATATTTACTCTCGTGAAGGATCACATCTTTAGCTGGTGTAAATTAGTATAGCTCCAGTGCCAATTTACACCAGCTGACGATCAGGCTCCTAATATTTAAGTTCTATGGAAAGCTGTGTCTGCACCATTATTTTTAAGCACATTTTTTTTTGGGGGGGGGGGACCTAAAAATGCCTAGGGAGTTCTGTTTAAAAACCAATGGCACAATATGGCCCTCTGTTTTTAGCCTTTCAGTATACAGTGAAATAAGCATTTCTGAAATCCCTCCAGCATTTAGAACAGTGACTGGAATGTTTACAGGATTGCAACTAAATGGATATAATATATATTTGGCCTTCTGGACTCAAATACCTTGTATTAACTGACTTTGTATGTGTGCATGATTGAAAGAGGTAAATAACCTGTGATGTATTTGGTCTCTTGGAAACAAAATCACTCAAATTATCTGAGACCTAATTCAATAACATTTTGTTCTGTTGTTTTGCCAAGCTCCCTAGAAATATTTACAATGGCAGCTAACCTTGTAACTATCACCACAGGTGTTATTCATTTAGCCCCTGTGCCATCTCAGGCCCCACTACTCTTCCATGAACAAACCGCCAAAAGAAATATTTTTAAAAAAACACGTGTTTTTTTCTAAGAAGTCTTGAAGGTAACTGGAATATAAATTTGTTGCAGTGTGTCACGTTTATTTATTTGCACATTTTTTGTATGATTTGTTTAACTAGTTGGAGAGGCAGAATGCATGATTATTATTAGAGCTATATCTATCACACTCGTTTTACACTAGTGTTACTCCATTGACATGAGTAGCTAACTTGTGATTTACACTAGTATGCAAAATCAGGCTCACAGTCTTTGCCCTGACAATCAAAAGTGAAGGCAGGAAAAATAATGCCAAAGTGTTATGCTGCATGGCAATGCTGAAGTCACGTGCAAAATCACTGTGAAGCCCAATCAAGGTAAAGCTCACCTAAGTTTGGAGGGGAGGTGTGTATAAAGTTGAAACTTTGACTCACCAGATCTGATCAAAGTCTCAAGTTGGCCTCAAGTCCCATTTACAGCTGCTGGTGGAAACCATGCTAAACGTGTAGTTTCATCTGACAGTCAAGCAAAGTTTGGAAGTTTGGATTGAGTTTCTCTTTGATTTTTTTTCCCCTCTGGAACCCAAAATTCAGAATGAAGCTTGGCGAGTATGAACTGAAGTTGGGGGGCTGAGGGGAACAGGTTTTAATAGGCTCCCAAACTATTGAGTTGTGCACAGTCCCAAAGCTGACTAAATAAAATTCTTCCCTCCAACTCATCTCTTTTACTAATTGTAAATGTTATTGCCAGTGATGGTGTAAATGGACTGTTTTCTCCCAGCTACACAATATGGCCAATTCAGGTGTTTTTTTTTAAACTGAAGGAAGAAAAGTGGTGCTTATAGCAGGGACTAGGAGTCAGGACTCCTAGGTCCTTCTTCTTGGCTGTGCCACTGATTTGCCATGAGATTTGCTGTAAGTTATACACTGAATTTCTTTGTTCCTCAGTTTCTCTTTTCCTCTGTAAATGGGGGACAATAATAATGCAGTTGTGAGACTTAATGCCTCCAGAGTGCTTGAGGATCTTTGGAAGAAAGGTGCCACAGAAAGGCTGTTCATTACCATGCACCAGAAAGAGAAGCAGAAAGGAGGCTTTTAAAGCATTTTAAATTTTGTTTATTCGTATCCATCCAAACATGTAACATTTTAATTAAAGCTAATGTTAAAAATTACACAATAAACAAGTCAAGAGTGTCTGTACCTTTGGGTGTAGTGCTTAGATTATTCACAAATACAAAGTTTGTTTTAAAAGTCATAAAATATATACAATACATAATCAAATTCACCAAATTTAGATGAATAAATTTAACAATTCATTTTAGATTTTAGAATCTAATTAATCGGGTACATTACTCATGAAAACTTATAAAGAGAGTTAATCATCATGGCTATGTCTAGACTGGTATGATTTTCCTCACATGCTTTTAACAGAAAAGTTTTTTGTTAAAAGCATTTGCGAAAAAGAGCGTCTAGATTGGCACGGATGCTTTTCCACAAAAGCACTTTTTGTGGAAAAGCGTCCGTGCCAATCTAGACGCGCTTTTCCACAAAAAAGCAGCGATCGCCATTTTCGCGATCGGGGCTTTTTTGCGCAAAACAAATCTGAGCTGTCTGCACTGGCCCTTTTGCGCAAAAGCTTTGTGCAAAAGGACTTTTGCCCGAACAGGAGCAGCATAGTATTTCCGCAAGAAGCACTGATTTCAGACAGTAGGAAGTCAGTGTTCTTGCGGAAATTCAAGCGGCTAGTGTAGACAGCTGGCAAGTTTTTCTGCAAAAGCAAGTGCTTTTGCGGAAAAACTTGCCAGTCTAGACACAGCCCATGTGATACCTCTCCTGTCATCCATTTTCAGAAACATAGAGGCTAGGAACACCATTTCCACCCTTCCTGGCTAATAGCCATTGATGGACCTAATCCCCATGAATCTATCTAGCTCTTTTTTGAATCCTGTTAAAGTCCTAGTCTTCATAACATCCTCTGGTAAGAGTTCCACAGGTTGACCATGGGCTGAGTGAAGAAAACTTCCTTTTGTTTGTTTTAAACCTGCTGCCTATTGCTTTCATTTGGTGACCCTTAGTTCTTATATTGTGGGAATAAGTAAACAACTTTTCCTTATTCACTTTTTTCACACCAGTCATTAATTTATAAACCTCTCTCATATCCCACATTAATCTCCTCTTTTCTAAACTGAAAAGTCCAAGTCTTTTTAATGTCTCTTAATATGGGACCTGTTCCAAACCCCTAATCATTTTTATTGCCCTTTTCTGAACCTTTTCCAATGCCAATATATCTTTTTTTAGGTGAGATTACCACATTTGTATGCAGTATTCAAGATGTGGGAGTACTATGGTTTTATACAGAGTCATTAAAATAGTCTCTGTCTTATTCTCTATCCCTTTTTAAATTATTCCTAACATTCTATTTGCTTTTTTGACTGCTGCTGTATACTGAGTGGATGTTTTCAGAGAACTATACACAATATTGGCTGTCTACACACTGGGCCACTTATTCTGGAAAAGCAGCCGCTTTTCCGGAATAACTTGAAAGCTGTCCACACTGGCCCCTTGAATTTCTGGAAAAGCACTGACGATCTACTGTAAAATTGTCAGTGTTTTTCCGGAAAAACTATGCTGCTTCCGTTCGGGCAAAAGTCCTTTTCCGGAAAAACTGTTCCGGAAAAGGGCCAGTGTAGACAGCACAGTAGTCTTTTCCACAAAAAAGCCCCGATCACGAAAATGACAATCGGGGCTTTTTTGCGGAAAAGCGCGTCTACACTGGCCACGGACGCTTTTCCGGAAAAAGTGCTTTTCCGGAAAAGCATCCTGCCAATGTAGACGCGCTTTTTCCGGAAATACTTATAATGGAAAACTGTTCCGTTTTAAGCATTTCTGGAAAAGGTTGCCAGTGTAGACGTAGCCAATGACTCCAAGATCTCTTTCTTGAGTAGTTGTAGCTAAATTAGTCCCCATTATATTGTATGTATAGTTGGGATTATTTTTCCAATGTGCATTACTGTGCATTTATCAACATGAAATATAAGTTGCTTGTGGAAAGCAGATAAATCAGTGAGTAAAGACTGAGCTGAGTAATTGAGAATTTTGGATAGGTTGTCTATTAAAAATACAGTCCATCCAGAAAGTATTTGAGTTACTTTCCAGATACTACAACTTAAACTAACCCAATTCATCTGCAGATGAGGCTTTATCACAATACTTTAAAAGAAGAATAAACTTTATTTGTTAATTAAGACCAAGGAAATGGGTTTGCAGAAGTTGTATATAGATTTCAGTCTAACATCACCTGCAGTTCTTGACTTTCCAAACAGCACAATGGTGATTTAAATGAGCAAGTCGGAACAGGCAGCTGTACATTAATGGAAACTTATTGAACTTAATTGCAAAAGCTTTCTAATGCTAAAGAACAGAAAACAACCACCGAGAAGAAAAGATGCATTAATTACTCTATTTAGTTAACTAACATAGCTTTCTCTTGTTGGCAAGTTTTGCAGGAGGTTGCTACTTCCCGTAGGCACAGCCATACACATTTTTGCATGTGGTACAGGCAAGCCCACAGATCCATTGAGTTCAGAGGTGTGGTGTGTATGTGTCTGTTATTTATCCTTCTCAAGAAGTCATTTCCACAAACACTTTTGTTTTTTAAAAAACAATTTAACTTACGTATTTTCTTATAGCAGATGCAAAATGCTCCAAGCTACTATCTATAGCTAGGATGGGATTTTAGGATGTGTTCAGCACTGACCTAATGCTAGTCCACTAATGTGCTTTTGGAAACCTTACTCTTAGTCAGTACTCCAGGCCTTTCATCTTCCCAATGTCATCTAAGTAATCCTTGTGGCCAGTGAAAGGCCTGATACCACAAGCAACTACCAATGGGCACGTGGCCTGATACTGCTCCTAATGATGTCAGCAGTGCATGATTATTGTAAGGTATTTAGATGCCTAAACACACAGATAGGTGCTTAGTGGGATTTTCATAAGCACCTGGAGTCCTTCCTGCATCTTTAAGCACTTGGCCCCTAGTGCTATGAATAAGGTGCTATAAATAGAGACCTAGAATGGCTCTCTCCTTACTATAAGTGGTTTCCCCTTCAGATACTCTCACTGTCTTTTCACTGTTGGGGGTGGGCCACATCCACCCCAATTTAATTAGCATTGATGTTACACTTCCATCTCTGTATCCCTTCCTTTCTTTCACTTCAAGCATCTGAGGAAGTGAGTTGTATCTCACGAAAGTTTATGCACCAACAAATTTGTAAGTCTTTAAGGTACCACTGAATGCCTTCTGTTTTTTTCCTGAAAGACTAAAACAGCTACCCCTCTAAAACATCTGGTGAATAGTCTCTTCAGCTTCACTAGAGCAGCTACTCATGGTAGAAAGGAATATACCAGGCAGTATTTACAGGAAGAAACAAGCAGGAACTTCTTTCCAGGAGTGTAACAATTACCTTGTTGTATGAGGAACTCTTGCTCTCTCTGTGTCTTGTTTTCCTCTTACATCCATTCACACATTATTTAACTTTTGACTTGGACACAGCAGGTAAAAGCATTTAACAGCACAAAGAAACTTGGCTGCTTGTTCAAAGGCGCAGAAAAGAAAGGGGGTATAACAAAATGCAGCTCGTTTACAATTTTTGTTTTAAATTTTCACGTTTTCAGCACTGCATTCTTCTAACATGAGAAGGATAAAGAGGAAAGAAAAGAAATTGCATTCCACAGAGACAGCATAATATTTTCCAGTGTTCTCTACTGTCTTCAATTTTCATTTTTAAGAAACATGCTGATTCTTCTAAAGAGAAAAGATCAGCAATAAATACTTAACAGGGAAGAGCTCGCTGTGCTTATAGGACATGGTGTATGAGGAAGAGCAATTTGATTTTCTTACCTTGTGGACGCAAGCTCAACGCACATAAGACACTAAGGTTATGTCTACACTACATCTACACTACAAAGAGAAGTTGGAAAAAGATACACAAATTGCACGGGGCTAAATTTCAGAAAAACATGCTCTTTCGACACATCCCTTCTTCCTCATATAATGAGGATTACCGGGATGACGAAAAAACATGTCCACTTTTTCGGAAATTGTTCCGAAAAAGCAGACGTGACCCTTTGCTGGTAGCCTTTCCAGAGACAGTGACAGACTTAAAGGAGTTCAATCTATTTAATTTATTTTAGAGAAAGTTGTGGGGTTCCTTAATCATAATCTGTGGGTATCTATATGGGGAAAGAATTCTGATAGCAGACTAGTGTACATACTAGCACAGAAAGGCATGGCAAGATCCCATGGCTGGAAATTACTACTAGATAATAGTCAGACTAGAAATAAAATAGTTTTTTTAACAGTGAAGATAAATGACCACTGGAATAATTTATAGGGATTGATGCAGGAATCCCTGAGTGAAATTATCTGGCTGGTATGAGGCAGCAGGTCTGACTAGTGATGGAATCTCCTGGACTTAAAATCCAGGATGCCCATGGAAGTCTATGGGACTTAAACTGTTTGCAGGCCTCCATTGACACCCAGCATAGGATGGCATTTCAAATCTGTAGCATGAACTCCTTTCCTACCTACACAGGTTGTCCTTCATTGTTAGTGAAGTGCAAGCTTGCATCACTACTACCTGGCTGTATCTATCCTATGGCTACAAAATAGAGGACTTCATTTTCTAGGGCTGCCAGTTCAGCACCTTTCAACAGCACTCAATTTATTATTAAAAATATTGAAGTGTGTCTCACAACTTATCAAACTTGTGCATGTACACAAACACAAATTAGTTAAATCTCTAAATTGCACAGAAGACAACCTACCAAGTCTCTGAGCTTCAGGGGGTAGCCAAGTTATCTGAGGAAGTGGGCTGTGCCCACGAAAGCTCGTGATTTCATCGTCATGTTTTGTTACTCTATAAAGTGCTAACAGACCATTTGTTGTTTTTTACCAAGTCTCTGTGGAAGTGAAGTCACCATTCCAACATCCCTTGGTACTCAGCAAAGAATCTTTAGCAATTTGCAAAAATACAAAATAATGTGACTGTACATTAAAGAGGCTGACTTACAGACAGCTCAAGTGGGAACCCTCACTCAGTGACTTTTTTATTTAAACAGAAAAAAATACTCCTTTTGAGTTAAGGTTTTTCAGAGTTTCCGCCCCACTCACTTTAGATAGGTCTATTTTGGCTTACTTTCATGTGTCTGGAGTCTACTGATGTTCCCCCCTTCCATAAATGGTGTCAGGCTGCTGGAATAAATCAAATTATTCTCCATCTGTAGGCTCTATATTCATCCCCTGAGTTATGAGACCACATATGAGGTATAAATATTTATATGATACTATTTACTCAGGAAGTATGTACATAACTAATTTGTTTGAAAGAAGAAAGCCCAGTTCTGATTGCTTTAACATTTCCCTACCTCCCCCCAACATATGTGTGCATACACATAGCAACAGGAAAGGACACTCTGTATTAATTTGATGTTGTACATGCATACGCATACACGTGTTCAAGGCAGCAACTTGCCTGGATAGTCTCTTTTGAGAATGCCTTCTCTCAAATTGAAACTTTTGATTTAGATAATTATGCAGCATCAAATTGTTAGGAAACCAAAGCCTAAAATGGGAAATGAGTGCCCAATTCCTCTTACTAGCCTAGAGTGTCCAGTCTACAAGATACTGATTACCTCAATGGGTTTCAATC